>NC_089259.1:75161472-76540425 GCF_963930625.1 Muntiacus reevesi | reverse complement strand
CCAGGCAAGAATACTGAAGTGGGTTGTCATGCCCTTCTCCAGGGGATCTTCCTGACCCAGGGATAGAACCCAGGTCTCCTGCATTGCAGGCAGATTCTTAACCATCTGAGCTACCAGTGGAAAAGAATATTAAAATGTATATATAATATATGCTCTGATATCTTTGCCACACTTTTTCTGATGTGGTTCAATTTATCAAGTAGTTAAATTTATTAATATTTCTCTTTATGTTGTCTTACATTTGCGTTATGTTTTGAAAAGACTTTCTTGCTTAAAGGCTTTTTAAATTATCCATGATCTCTTCAGGTTTTTCCCAACCTGGGAGCTGGATGAAGGCTCAGATCCTAGTAGATTTCTTTATGTATTATGTAAATTACTAGGTAGAATATTTATCCTCTTCCTTGTAGACATTTCCCTCAAATTTCAAAAATGTTAAAGGATTTTGTACGTTCATCAAGCACTTTAAATTTATTATTTGTCCAGTGACTTCTGTAGATTCAGGGTCCAAAAATATGGAGATGCAGATTGTAGATAGGAGCTAGGTTACCCTGGTGACGATGGGACTGACAAGGAGGAAGCGGCTGTAATGAAGGCTAAAGATAACGAAGCCTGGAGTAGGACAGAGGTGGTGGGAGGCAGGGATTGACTCTGTGCCTGGCTGTCCGAGTCCCTCCTTTCTGATATGACCGCTGCACCAGTGCCTTAGATGACAGCAGGCATTGGATAGAGCACGAGATGCCCACACTGCCTTGGTGCAATGATTATTATTGGTGGCCCCTTTCCTGGCAACCAGATCTGATTTTATGTTTATTGAAGTTCTATGAAATTCAATTTAGTCTCCTGTCCCCTTGAATCTATGGTTCTTTCCAGTATGCCATCATGGAAAGAACCATACTCAACTGGTATATGGAGCTTTCTAAAATTCTAGGTTACAGTGATATTAAGACTACTTGTGGTCGTGTTTGTCCACTGCTGTAGGTGTTGATTTTGTTAATATGCTTAATTTTGTGTATAATCTCTTCTGTAGACCTAAGGTAAAACACTAGAATGGATGATGATAATTAAGCGAACTCTAAACATCATAAGGGATGGGGAAAGAGCTGCCCGAGCTATTATGCTAATTGGATTTGTTAAAACACAATGAAGTTACTGTAAATAAATGCTTGCAAATGTTCTTTTATGTAACATAACTAAGCTAACAGCCAGCGATTTTACAATGACTTACAAAAGCCATAGTTAGGAAGCTACATGCTTGACTGAAAATCTAATTTCTTAAATTCAAACTGCTAAAATGTATTTAGAGAATATGAAGAGAAGCTTAAGCTTATGTTGTGGCTACAAAAAAGAAATCAGGTATGGTTGCCTCAAAATCATGACACAAGAGCTTTTAAGTAAGATCTAGTCACTGGTAAGAAAATGCTGTGGAATATTTTAGTACTATTGTATTGCAGCATTCCTATTGCCACAAATAATTGAGTTTATGACATATAAATTCTCTAAGTTGAGCATGTGAAAGATCTTAATTAGATATAAATATTTCAAAATTTAAGAGAATGGCGTACATATAATTTCTAGAGATAAATCATTTGTTACTTCATAGTAAATCAAGTTATTGGGGTTTTTTTGTTTTGTTTTCTTTTTTTTGCTAAGTATATGTTTAGTGTTTTGGTTTTTTTTGTTTTTTTTGCATTTATTTAAGTGATGCTTTCTCTGCTTAAGCCACTGCTAAAAATGCAAAATTGCTTTGCAGTGATCCTTTGCAATCTTTCATAAGGCAGGATTTTTTCGATCCTCTTTAAAAATCAAAAACTACTCTGAGGACCAGAAGGAAGAACCAGGGTCGCACACGGAGTCTGCAGGAAGACGCCGACACGCCAAAATCTTAGCCTCATGTGATCCTGGTTTATTGTGGGTGTATTTTTGAACAAGTACTATGTTTCTATGACATATATTTGATGTCAACTAAAGATGGTAGAAGAATATTTTAAACCTGAAATTATGAAAAACTGATATTTTAGCATCTAAGTAAAAATCTGTACGCTTACACATTTTTCTTAGGATTCTAGTTCTTTGTTTCTTTTTATTTATTTTTTGACTACTAAAGTCATTAGGGTATATTAGAGTCAGTATATCTTGGCATTTTCACTAATAACAACCTAAGAGAGTAATCAAGTCAATAAGATGAAAACAGATTTGAATACCTCTTAAAATTTTCAAAAACAAAAAACTCATTCAGATTAATCTCAATAGTTCCTAGGTTTCTTTTTGTTTGTTTGTTTATTTTTAGTTGTTGAGAACTTAAATTTTCTTAAAACTCAGAAAGCATTTTCTCCCTTCATTTTCTTGAAAGGCATGTCTACTTAGGTCTTAATAAATGCTAAATCAATTTATTCATGCTTTCATAAACTTTAAATTACATAAATATCTCAAAAATATTATAAAAATAAATATTATAGTAAAAAATGCAGTATTATTATTCTTACAGTTAGAACCGATATTCTCAATGACCAATAAAAAATATTTGGAAATATATTTGTAAAAATTTACATCACCCAAATAATGAAAATAGTAGTAATTTTCTAAAACAGTTGTTCAAAGATATTTCATTTCTTTGTTGTCCAAGTTCTTCCTTAAATATTAAATGACTTCAACATTATCTATTTCAAACTGAAATAGAGATAATATTCTAAATAACCTTTTTTTTCATAATGAACATGAACTTTTTAGACTATCTGGGTTCTAGATCCTTCTCAATCATTTATTTTTAGCTCTTTAAATTGAGAAAATTAAAATATCTTAAGCATCCATTTCATTTCCTCAGTTTAAAAATTCAGTGTAGAACTATTCATGCCTCAGGACCTTTGAACAAATATGAAATAAACTATAAAATATATGTCATTTCTGAAGTGCTAAGTACATAAAATCTATTACAAAGACTTTTTTTTAGTATGAAATGGGAGACAATAATGGTTCCTCAGTTTTTACTTTCACATGTGAAATAAGACATCAATACATTTCTTGGTGGATGTAAATTTAATGGTTACAAAACTTTGGATGGAAATACCAGAAGATGTGATTACTTCAGCTTAGTTGTATGTCTGATTCTCTTTCCTGCACCCGGGATTTTTAGGCAAAAATAATTCCATCACTGAGACTTAAGGTAAAAAATAGCTGAGAAAATGACTGAAGAGATAGTTCTGTGTCCACATTTGATCAACACCCAAAAGTCTTACCATTAAATGTGTTGAGGTCAAGTTCTCCACTATCCCCTTATGATAAAGTGCTGAAAGGTCAGAAGCCGTAGCGGGAGAAAAAGTTTTATAATCATAACAATTAAAAATCACCACTGCTATTGCAAATATATAGTGTTTTAAAATGTACCAATATCACAAGGAAGGGTTTTCTGATAATATGAAAATCTATTTGTATGCAAGTGACAAGAGAGTATCTTGAAATCATTTAGAATCTGCTTGCTATCAGGTCATCTGGGTTTTGCAAATTAAAGGTATATATACTTTTGTCTCATATAAAAATGAAATATTTGTTCCCACTCTTTAAAATTCTTAGACTAGTGTTCCTTCCTTGGTCAGGTGCCCTTTAAATATATAAGATTCTTATATCAAATAAAAAGGCAATCACCACTTACTGAGACAGAAATCATCCCAAATTTAATGAAACTTGCATGGTACTATTAGCTGTACTCTTGTGACAGACTAGCAAATATTTTAACGAGTGAGATAAAGCTCGGCCCCAAACCTCCAACATGTTAGCAGCACCTCACGGAAATGTGGAGAAAGGGGGTTATGCAGAGTTCAAATGTGGGCCCGCCTCTTCCCCCACCAGATTAAAGGCAAAAGTAGAAGAGAAGGCCTTTCATATTTTGAAAAAATAAATAAATAAATGCAGTGCACGTGAAATAGGAACTAAAAATATTATGTGTGTAACAATTATTTGAAAGATTGAGTATAACATTTCAGGGACTATGACAGCTGTAATAAATTCAGTCAAATTGGCTCAAATATAATTATGTCAATTATACTCCACAGAAGCCTGTGCTCCAGTCCCATGGTCAGTGGCTTTATTGTTTATAATATGCCAGCCTCCACTTTATCTCTATTACACAAATGGAAATTCTCTTCAGAATCTCATAAAGCGAATTCATGCTGAAGCTACATTCCTTGAACTCTAACCTGACAGGCCTACATCACCTTAAAACTAGATTCGGTGTTATGTTTTGGATTTGCATTATATTTGAGGATCTTGGAAAATAATAAGTATGATTCAGCATGATATTATGTGTTTGTCTCATTTCCATGAGTTGAGCCACCAGACTTAGATGCCGTTAAGCCTCTAAAAAGCAGGAAACTAAAGAACACGCCCACAGAAAATTAGTTGTACTGTGGGACTGTTTCCTGTAACATAATTTAATTTGTTTGGTCTTAAAGCAAAGTCAATTAATAAGTATAGCAAATGGAAAGATTTTTTGCTACTACTAATATTTCATGCTACTGCAGTGTCCTTATTTATTATTATTATTTTTCTTTGAGATCTTTAAACAACTTATTTGCTATATCAATAGCCCAGGAAAAATTGCTAAAGGAATCAAGCGCTCAAGTTACAGAGTGAAAAGATAAAGGTATATCTTAAAATCATTAGAACCGTCATTTGCCTAGCTAGCAATGTTTTGCTTCTATTGCTTGCATCTTATATTAAATTAATTTTATAGTGAAAGATGGAAGAATAAATGAAAGACCATTAGTCATAATACTTTTTCAGGTAGTAGATTTTAAACTTGATACAACCAATTAGGTTGAACTTATGAATATTTACACCATGCCCAGTGTTGTAGTAAGTACAGAAAAAGACATATTCTCATATCCGTGAATTTCAGTTGTGTGTCCTTAAACAGTAAATATTTATCTCAGTCTTTAATGCAATAGTACACATGTAGGTGCTAATCAAAATGCTCACACATAGAAGATATTCTACAAAGTTTAGTTTCTTTTCACTTTCCATAGGGAATAAAAATGAAACTTCTCTCTATGGTTTTCTAACCAGCCAGAAAGTGGAAGCTACAGACAAATCAAGATATTTCACACGGCTTCCACTGTGCTTTATTAGAAATGACCCACCCTGTGTTGAGCATGTCAAAATTAGTTTTAACCCAAAAATTGCTTGAGTAAGCTTCAGTATGTTTCTTTTTCCTGCTATCATTTATTGTTTGGTCATCTTAAAGTTAACAACAACAACAACAAGAAGATCATTATCTTCAGTTCGTCTCCCACCCTCACTCACACCCCAATCTCACCACAGTTTAGGTCCCTATAGCTCTACAATCTTACTCTTCAAGTTGGCTTTTGGGTTTGGAGATGAGAAAGAAAGGACGTGTAGTTCCTTTTAAAAGCATAGACCTTAGTACCAATCTATGCTGCTTTTATACTTTTAGAAACAAACATAAATTTGTTAGGGAAAATGGCAGCCAAGAAACTGATTTCACCATTAGCACGCAGCCTTCTCTGCAATGGCCAGACAGCACTTCTCAGTATCAATTCTTTTTGGTGCTCTCCCCAATGAGCTGTCTCCAGACACTGGGATAAAAGTAAATGTGTTTCTAGCGAAGCTTCCAAGCCAGACAGGGACTGAGAGCTACACAGAGACCCGTACCATGCCCTCATCTACAAGCAGCAGACCTGGGGAACGGAAGGCTCCGAGCCACATGCTGCAAGCTTGGGGAGAGCCTCCCTCGCTGCACCCTGACCTCCTGAACCGAAGCTGGCGGGCAGTCAGCGGGAGGCCTGCGGCTGTGCCCCAGCCCGGAGCTGACGGGTGAGCCGGAGCAGCAGTGACAGGCTGCTCTGATGTGGCTGTCATCTGGCCCATTTTCTACACAAACCATCAACATAATTCACTCTAAAGGGCTCTCCGAGAGGACCTAACGCTTTTTTTCTTTCTTCCCTTGTACAGTGCAGAATTTAGGACAGCTTATTTTAATTCGATGACCTGCACCATGATCTAATAAGGGACAGCTGTGGCAGCTAAATCCCTGGGCTATTTATTGTCAATTAGAATGAATCCTAAATAAACTGCCTTCATTCTAAACCTGACCCATTCTTGAACGGTAGGCGAAAACGACACTTACAAACGGAAACGCCGGGAAACGGAAGAAAGAGCCAATGGAATGTGAAAACCGTGAGAGAGGGGAGTCTTCAAACAAAATTAGAAGGACGAGTGGTGATAATGACATTTTGATGTCAAATAATTGCCATTGAAATGTTGGTATTGGGGAGCATAACCATGGGAGGGAACACAAAGAAATAATATCAAGATGTCAAAAAATGTACCACGTTATTAGAGTTACACTAAAATAAATGCATTCAATTTGAAGAGAAAAGTCTTTATTCAAATACAGGGGTTAAAATGGCCTAGAGCAGTGAATCATAATACTTTTCTGTCTGGTATTCATAATAGATAAACATTTTCCAGGAAGACCTAGGACACCAGTACATAAATCCATATATATATGTGTGTGTGTGTGCATGTTGAAAGTCTCCTAAAATAATATTTACTTTGTCCTGTGTGACACACTCTTGGTCTGTATTCTTTTCTGTTTTTCTCATATTCAAAGAAATGCTAATCACAACTCATCAACTTCATTTGATGATCTCCTCAAGCACCAGGACCCACTGTTTGAAAAATTGTACTCCAGAACCAAGAAACACAATATGGAAGTTTCTAAAGAAAATTGGAAGCATTTTGAAATACTGATAGTCAAAGAGAATTTATCAGCCCAACGGAGAGCCAAGTACATTGTGGGCCTATGCAAAAGTAATTTATGGGACATTGTTTACTGCTTTCTTGAGTGTGGAGGGCATGGTAAAAAAACGTTAGGAAATTAACATGGGAGCGTGTGACTGTTATCCTTAAGCCTAGCTGTCCATTAACTTCTAAGCTCTTCTCACTTAAGTTTATAATACATGAAACTAGTGATTTCTTGCTGTCCTTGGCAACTCCCCTAGGAATAAATACTTGAAGTGATAATGATGCCACATCACATCAAAATGCAAGAACACTTCAGGTCTTGAAATTCCGATGATTTTCCCTATTTGGTAGAAATAGAAAACATTTCAAAGGATGCAGATTGATAGAAATGTATTGAGACTGCAAGACAGTTTTGAAAGTGTAAGGGCAAACTTGGTAAGTAGAATCACTTAAAGAGATCTGCTCTCCCTCCTGGAGGACCAAATCTCTAGAAGGCTGGTCAGTTTGGATCACTTGCTGTCTACCGTTATCTGGAACTCAGGCAGACCTAGGGGTCAGTTGAAGCTGGGCAGGCTGTTGTGTCGGGCCTTCTACCTATAAAGGACAGGCTTATGGACGCGGCTGCAGGGCAGGGGGAGGAAGGAGGGGGTGTGATGACGGAGAGAGCAACATGGAAACATACACTATCACGTGTGAAATAGACAGCCAGTGGGAATTTGCTGCATGACTCGGGAACTCAGCCCAGGGCTCGGTCACTTGGTAACAACCTAGAGGGGTGGGGTGGGGACGGAGGTGGGATGGGGAGGGAGGTGGGATGGGTAGGGAGGTGGGATGGAGGGCCACGTAAGGGGGACATGGGGATACCTATGGCTGATGCATGCTGGTGTTTGGTAGAAACCAACACAACACTGTAAAGTAATTATCTTTCCACTAAGAATAAAATTTTTTAAAAAGACATGATGGACGCTCACGCCTCTGAACTTCCTACAGGGAAACACATTCTCCCTGCTGAGACTGAGGCCCTAGAATTTCGTTGTCATTTCCTCAGCCCAAAAGGTCTCCAGTGCCCTTATTAATAGGCTGGGTTTTCATCTGAAATCTCCAAATTTCTTCATATGCATGTAAGATACTCTATCAATTCTTTTGGTTTCTTTCATGTTAAAAAGTTAAAACTGCCAAGAAACAAGAAAATATGTCATATAAGCCGTGAAGTCTAAGTGTCATTTTAAAAAATTCTAGCTCTAATCTTACTGCACACGGAACAAAGGACTGGTTCAAAATTAGGGAAGGGGTACATCAAGGCACTGAGGACAGTTACTACAGTCATGGCATTAAAAGACACGTGCTACTTGGAAGGAAAACTATGAAAAACCTAGACAGCAGATAAAAAAGGAGGGATATCACCTTGCTGACAAAGGTCCATATAGTCAAAGCTGTGGTTTTTCCAGTGGTCATGTATGGACGTGAGAGTTGGACCATAAAGAAGGCTGAGCACCAAAGAATCTTTCTAACTATGGTGCTGGAGAAGACTTTTGAGAGTCCCTTGGACTGCAAGGAGAGTCAACCAGTCCATCCTAAACAAAATCAACTCTGAATATTACTGGAAGGACTGATGCTGAAGCTGAAACTCCAATAGTTTGGCCACCTGATGCAAAGACCTGACTCATTGGAAAAGACCCTGATGCTGGGAAAGATTGAGGCAGGAGGAGCTGTTTGGATGGCATCACCAACTCAATGGACATGAGTGTGAGTAAACTCTGGAAGACAATGGAAGGAGAAGTCTGGCATGCTGCAATCCATTGGGTCTCAAAGATTAGGACACTTGGTGATTGAACAACAGCAACATGGGAGTAAGTGAATAACATATACAATAAATTCATATAAAGAAAAGCAATTAAACTGAGTGAATTTGATCTTCATATCAAAATGAATAAACTTTGAAAACAATATTGATTACAAAGCAGGTTTCAAGAAGATATTTATCTCATGATAGCATGTATATGAAACTTTAAAAAATGGTACACATATTTTATGGATACCCACAGCCAATAGAGACAAAAATAAAATTAGCTTAAGAATGGAGGCTTTTGCTAGAAAAGGAAGGAATAGAATGGAAGAGAAAGCAGCTACAAAAAATTAACTGTATACGAATGCTGAGATAATTACTCCACAGATTCAACCTTTATTTTTTCTGAGCTAAAGCTGTGTGGACATCTCGCATGCTACCCTCTCTGCCTTTCTGTGGGTTTGCCATAGTTTGTGATACAAACAGATTCATACAATAAATCTTTAAAAGTTAACAGGTTAAACTAATCCAATATTCATTTTGAAATATCAGTTTACCATTCTTTAATGTTTACGGGGATAGTTCTAGCCCCTCCTGCAAGAGTATTGTACGGGTTGGGTCACATATGTGACAAATCTGTTTACAGTAAGTGCAATAAAATAAGACGCTGTTTCTATTCTTACTGTAAATTGAACCCAGATGTTTTCTCATGCTTCCTTTTGTTTTCTGAATGAAAAACATAATTGGGGCAAGTGCAGCCAGTTGCAGCGCTTGCAGGCCTGCCAGACTGATGGCCAACA
Organism: Muntiacus reevesi; assembly: GCF_963930625.1. Classification (NCBI taxonomy): domain Eukaryota; kingdom Metazoa; phylum Chordata; class Mammalia; order Artiodactyla; family Cervidae; genus Muntiacus; species Muntiacus reevesi. Next base: position 76,531,080 of record NC_089259.1, on the reverse strand, counting down.
CGTAGACTGTGGAGCTTCGCTTCGGCGTTCTGAAACCTGCCTTTTGCAAAGGCCTGCCTCCACCAGGGCTTTCTCCATCCGGCCTGTGACCGCTCAGTGACTGGACTGAAGCTGCAGCAGCGTGCTTCACAGACAGCAAGTCGGCCTTGGGTGACGGTGATGGGAAAAGAGAATCACCTGACAAGGTCATCTAGTTTCCTAAATTATTTCAGATTTTAAAACAAAACGATGCTCCAGACCATCCAGTAAGGGCAGTACTGTGAGTGCTGGCATCCTTCAACTGCTCTTTTGACTTAAAGAATGTTATTCTAAATGCAGAAGCATGTTATAAAAACTGCTATGGACAGTGGCCTTTTCCCAAAATAGTATGTTATAAAGATCTGGAAGGTAATCATTTTCCAACTCCTAGATATAATCGATTTCTCTACGAAAATGCCCTCATTTCACTTCTTGTTACATTAGTATTATCAGTATATTTGCTAATGTTTATGTTGACTGGGAATTTTGCTTGTTTCGGGCTGGCACCATCAGGAAAATATTTCCTAGAAAGGAGACTTGAAACTTAGAGAAAACCATTTCTAGCCACCCTGTAGACAGGGCTAGTTACTTAATTAAATTCTGCCCCCAAATTTTCAAGTAGAAGTTTGCTGAGAGGAACATCTTTTGCAGATAGAAAGCTCAGTTCAAGGAGAGACTTCAGCCCTCCTATACCTGTTCTCTCTGCTCCTCAGGCTGACCCATGGAAGTCTGGCAGGAAACACGAGGCCTGCAACAGGAAGACCACGCTTGCGTCTGGCTCAGAGATGACATTCTTAATTAGCTGCTTAATTAGTCTCTTTCAGGGCTTCCAATTAGAAAGAGACCATTATCTCATATATTATCTCATTATTATCATGTATTATCATGTATTATCTCATTATCTCATGTATTTAGACCTATCTCTTGACAGGGTTCTACTCCTGGTTGCTGTGGGTTAGTTGCTAAGTCACGTCCAACTCTTTTGCTACCTCATGGACTGTAGCCCACCAGGCTCTTCTGTCCATGGAATTCTCCAGGCAAGAATACTGGAGAAGATTGCCATTTCCTTCTCCAGGGGATCTTCCTGACCCAGGACTTGAACCCATGTCTCCTGCATTGATAGGCGTATTCTTTACCACCAAACCACCAGGGAAGCCCTATTGTTGATGGGAACACAACCCTAGCTGATACACAAAAATAGCCCTCAGCCAATTTGTCAACTAGTTCCCCGTCTACGCCTCTGACATTTTTCTGCACAATAGATGCAAGCTATAATCATTTAGGTTACATGTGTCCATATCTTTGCTAAGCGCACCTGAGACATGTATTTTTTCAGGACACAAAATGCTAGCATGAGCAAATGAAATTCCCTGCTTCAAACAGATGGGCAAGGTATGCTGGATAAAATGACCTAAAGTGGTCCTTTGTGGTGTCAGACTCTCCATCTATAATGCTAGTGTGAGATCATATTGATAATGGAAAGACAGATGATGCTGCTTTTTAAATTTATTTTTAATCGGAGGATAATTGCTTTATAATATTTTATTGGTTTCTCCCATATATCAACACGAATCATTCATGGGTGTATATGTCCCCTCCGCCTTGAACCTCCCTTCCACCTCCCACCCCACCCCACCCCTCTAGGTGGTCGCAGAGCACCAGCCTGAGCATCCTGGGTCATACGGCATGCTCCCACTGGCTGCCTATTTTACATCCGGTAGTGTATATAGGTTCCAATGCTACTCGCTCAATTCGTCCACCCCTCCCTTTCCCCCGCTGTGTCCACAAGAAGGTTCTCTGTATCTGCATCTCCACTGCTGCCCTACAAATAGTTTCATCAGTAGATGGTGCTGTTTTAAAGTGACTTTTCAGAGGTTTTAGACCTATGCCCACTCATCACTGCAGCCATATCAGTCATTGATAAATTTGGTCACATTTTTGTTTTCCATGCAGCGCCTCACGGTGCCATGACTTCAATACAGGCAAGAGTTACCTGCTTTACTAAGAAAAGCGGAGTTGAAGTGGCTCCCAATCCATTTCTCCTAGACATGCCTTCTCCCTAGTTTTCTTTCTGCCACTGCCTTTCCTGTACTATAGATATTTGTCTCTCTATGGAGTGAATGATCTTCTGCTTTAAAAAATATATTGGTAAAGTTTCATGTAACAATCACCTTAGCTGTGTTGAGAATGGGAAGTCTCATGCTATAAGATGATAGTGAGAGTTATAATTCAAAGCCAGTGACTACCTCTGGCACATTCACTGCTCTTAATATATTTTTGTTGCTTGTGGGGTCAACAGATGCCCCGGATTAAATCGCAGCCTCTGTCATAATGCTGACTCTGCTTTAGCATCCCTCTGTCTTCCAGTTTCTCTTGCCAAAGACAGAAAGGCTGCCCAGCCTCAGCAAAGAGAGCATCATTTCTGATTGACTTAATAAGAAATGTTATTTGCCTTGTTTGGAGCAATATGCCATGTGTAAGTGAAAAATAAAGAGATCACCAACTGCAGTTTAATCTTTATTTTATTTATTTATTATCAACTTTATTTTGGGGGGTGGGGGGACAGGTAGAGTGGGAAACTGCAGAATAGCACCAGGAGGTAAATTAGTGAAGGCTCTTAAGTCTTTTTCAGTTAGAAATAATCAAATTGCAAACAGAACGAATTGTATAACCACTGACAAGGAGCTACCTAAAAACATTATTCAGGTGCAAATTCCTGGCATCTCTGTGGCTCAGAAATGTTCAAATTGAACCATTTACATTATAGACAATGCATGTTCTTACAGTATAACATACACCATTTTCCTCAATAAATACTACAAAGTTCATTCATTTGTTGAATATATTTTTATTTTCTCCTAATGGAAATTCCCATACCTTTCTCTCAGGATTAACTCAGATTACCTGCTATTAAATTTTGATCTGAGTTAGGTAAAGTTCAAGGTGATATATTAAACACTAACTTAAAATCAGTATTTTGTAGCATTTAACTTTACTACAAAAATATGCATATATGTGACAGTGAAATGCTTCTGAAAACTGACATTAATAGCATCAAGAAAAGATATTTCTACAAATACATGAAGTAATTAGTTTAATAAATGATAATTCATGAAAGTTTTAATATACAATAAAACCTAGCTATATTTTCAGTATATCATATTTATATCTTCTTGGAATTTATACTCAGAGTCACAGATGATGCCTGAAAGAAAATATTTTCTTGACAGTTAATATTATTGTCATATTTTATCATAAATTAAAATAAAATGCATGATATATTTTCATTGATTCATCTCATCTTTAATGAAATTGAATTCCTGGATTTCTCCATTCTGAACTGACTCTAAATGGTGAGAACTCTAATCAGCAGTCTAAACACTGTTCACAAATACTTAATCAGGACCAAAGCCATCCCATGTCAGACACCTTATGGGCACTTACTCTTTCCTTCAATTTTGTTCAAAATTTTCAAAGTCTGGAGATTCTTTCTAGACCCTTCCTGAGCCCATAAACTAGTTTAGGTTTTTATAAGTTAGATTTCTGCATGAAGATTATTGTTAAGTTTCCCAGGGCAGAAGTGTGGGCTGTATGTTATTATTTAGAATGGTATTATTTTTTCTAATTGATTGCAACACTGCAATAAATCAAACCCCTTGAGTTTATGCTAAGTGTAATCTTATCTAAATCAAGGCAAAACTCAAGTTCTAATAGCAGAAGAAACACTCAAGTGAAAAAGCAGTACATCATTAAAATGACAGATGTTACACAGGTTTTCTGATGGATTGAACAACAAAAAGGAAAATAATAGGGAGATGGATATCTTCAAGAGAAAATAGGATGAGTTTGATACGTCATGCTGCTCATTGCCAGATAAAATATATAGTTCTATTAATTATATTTCTCAAATTAGCAAAGATGAAAGAGATGGGTGAGCACACAGCAGAGAAACCAAGAATCCAACAATGGTCCTCTGAACAGACTTCCAGACTTTAACATTGACACCTGCTGGGTGACATTGGAGGATCATTCAGTCTCTCCTTGTCTCTTTTTACTGAAGCATATCATTACTTTGATGAACGTGTTTCCATTTCTTACTGAGATATTGGGAATTAACTGTAATTCACAGAGAAATCACAAAATGCCTATACATTTTTCATCTATTAATACACTAGACTTTCCCATAACTTTTATCCAGAACGAAGACTTAGGAGAACTGGTGCTAAGGTTTTCTGTTAATGAAAAATAATTTCAACATACTGAAGAAAGAAAATCTGACCCTCAGGCATCCCTCTGCTCATCAGTGGGTGAGACTTTTCCAGCAACAGGACTAGTGCTGCCTCGGTTTGCTTTTCAGGCACTAAGACGTGGAGAAGGGTGTCCCTGGAGGTTCAGTGGTAAACAACCTGCATGTCATGCAGGAGACATGAGTTGGATACCTGGATTGGGGAGATCACCTGGAGGAGGAAATGACAACCCACTCCAGTGCTCTTGCCTGGGAAATCCCATGGCAACAGGAGCCTGGTGGGCTACAGTCTATGGGGTCACGAAGGAGTCAGACATGATTCAGCCACTAAGCAGCTAGAAGCAGAGAGACTTCTTTCTGCGCAGGACCAGCCATCCCCTGCATCAGAGCTCCCCGCCACATGGCATATTCTCCTGTTACTTGTCAGGTGTTGAGCTGACATAGTTTCAATGGGCTCAGGAGGAAAAGGAAAAGGCACGCTTTTCAAGGTTTCACTTCCTTCCTTCTCCTCCTCTTACCCTTGACTTCTCCCTTCATTTCTCCTTAATCTTCTCAATCTTTTCCAGTAAACCTTACGTGGATATTACACAAAATGTCACTCTCAATTCTTTCCAACTTGGAAAAAGTGAAGATGTGAGCAGTAAAGAAACAGACTTCAAACTTTTTTTTTCTAACACCACAAATATCAAGACATATTTTATGGCACACTTCAATGAAGAAAGAAAACTTTCCAAACATCTGCAAAATAAATGCAAATAATTATCCTTGCTTTTAAATTCATTTATGTTTAACTAAAAATGAATTCACTTTCATTCACTTTATAATTGGAATTTTTACTTTTTTAAAAATTATGTGAAAAATATTGGGCGCCTAAAAATCTCAAATTTTGCACAGAAATAGTGGTATTATGCTTTTATTTAACAATATTCACTTTGTTTTTCTTTCCTTTTTTTTTTCATTTGTTTTTATTAGTTGGAGGCTGACTCTTGAGAGTCCCTTGGACTGCAAAGAGATCCAACCAGTCCATCCTGAAGGAGATCAGTCCTGGGTGTTCATTGGAAGGACTGATTCTGAAGCTGAAACTCCAATACTTTGGCCACCTCATGTGAACAGTTGACTCACTGGAAAAGACCCTGATGCTGGGAGGGATTGGGGGCAGAAGGAGAAGGGGGTGACAGAGGATGAGATGGTTGGATGGCATCACCGACTCGATGCGCATGAGTTTGAGTGGACTCCGGGAGTTGGTGATGGATAGGGAGGCCTGGCGTGCTGCGATTCATGGGGTCACAAAGAGTCGGACACGACTGAGCGACTGAACTAAACTGAACTGAACCGAATTACTTTACAGTATTGTAGTGGTTTTTGCCATATCAAAAGTGCTAAATAGATGGATGGACTGAGACGTACACCCACACACAGCACTGGAGAGACCCTATGAATCAGATATCCTCTCTCTTTTCAAAGTCTTTGACTACCTTCCTAGCTCTCAGAGTAAAAGCTATAGATCTACAAAGCCCACCATTTTCTCTAACCACACCCTCCCCTCCCCCACCCCAACCTTTCCCTCGTCTTAACGTAGTGACTTCATCTGCTCCGACTGCATCCTTACTGCCCCAGATCAGGACATTGATCAAGACCTTTTAATTAAGACTTCCCCGGTGGCTCAGACAGTAAAGAGCATCTGCCTAAAATGAAGGAGACCCGGGTTCAATCCCTGGGTCAGAAAGATCTGGAGAAGGAAATGGCAACCCACTCCAGTATTCTTGCCTGGAAAAGCCCAAGGATGGAGGAGCCTGGGGGGCTACAGTCCGTGGGGTCGCAAAGAGTCGGACATGACCGGAGGACTTCACTTTCACTTTTTACTTAGCACATCCGGCTCCATCCCCTCGGTGCATTGGTCCTGAGCGGTACTCTTCCTGTCACTCTTCATCCACACTTCCTCATTTTACTTATTATATCCGGGTCAGTCCACTCCCCTCGGTGCACTGGTCCTGAGCGGTGCTCTTCCTGTCACCCTTCATCCACACTTCCTCATTTCCTTTAAGTCCTACCTGAAGTGCTCCATGCTTCAAGAAGCCCTGCCAACCATCCTACTTTAAGTTTGAATATCCTTCCACACTCTTTAGGATGTCTAACTTCTTAGGGGCTTTCACTGTTTCCCTATAGGACTTGCATGCCTCTGTGGCTCAGCCTCACTGTTTTCCATGGAAACAAGATGACTCAGATTCAAAACCATCTCTTCTGGAGAAAAAACAAACAAACAAACATATGGTCATCCTCCTTATAACCAATACAACAATTGACATGGTTGAAATATAAAGTGCTTTCTTTTGACTAAGGTCAAAAATGACAACTCCTAAATGATATGAGTATTGAATGAAGAGACTCATGTGTTCAGATCAATAGATTTGCATTGAATAAAATCACCCCAAAACGTGGAATCTTAAGCAACAATCACGCCTTTCTTTGTCACTTAGCCCTTTGCCTACAGTGCATTTAGGGATAATTGCAGTACAATTATTCACCTGCATCAAATTTGGAGCTCCCACCTAATGTTTACGAAAAGACTTTACAAAGGATATTCAACTCATGATTGATGGCACAGTAATTATCAAACTCTTCAATCTTGTTCAAAATGAATAAGCGCCCAAATAAACAAACATCAAAAATAGACCCAGTGCCTGCTAACTTTGGGCAGATGGCAAAGTCTTGGGACAAACAATGCACTTCAATTAACAAAAGATAATTTTAAAACGGGGCTTCAGTATTCTTGAAACCGATAATAATTCCTATTTTATTCTGCGATTCCAATGTCCATGAAATTATTCAACTGGAAAAAGAAAACAACCAATTATTTAGCTAACAAAATGTTATACAACTCTGTGTGTGTGTGTTTGCACATGCTTGCTTACTCATGTCCGACTCTGCAACCCCATGGACTGTATCCCACCAGACTCCTCTGTGCATGAAATTTTCCAGGCAAGAATATTGGAGTGGGCTGTCATTTCCCACTCCAGGGAATCTTCCAAACAAGGGAACAAATCATCATCTCTTGCATCCCCTGCATTGCAGGCAGATTCTTTACCACTAGCACCACCTGGAAAGCCCCAGGTGTAATACTATTCTCTGTGTAGTACTATATATAAAACTCTCCTAAAATACAAACTTAATACATCTCTAATATCTCAAGAATGTCATTTCTCACAAACCAAAGTTGGACTAGCATGGAAAAACTTTAATTACACTTGTTTAATTATGTGCTTTAATCAATTATTTTCTGCATTTTTCTCTAATAAGGTAATTTCATATATTTGCATGGTCTCGCCAGTCGTTCTTACATATATTCATATCTTGTGCCTATAAAATTAACATTGATTTACATTTTAACTTGAAAGATAAAATCTATGTTGCATGTATAATTACTGAATTTTAATTTTATATAGAGGTGTATTATTTATAATAGAATATTATACTATTTAACTTCGTGCATGTGTCTGGTTTTTAACAGAGAAATCACGTACCAAGGATGCTGTTTTGAAGACTCAAGTGACGATTTCATATCCTTGGTTACTGCTGAGCCAACCTCTTTTATCAGAGTCTCATAAATCTCACTGAAGAAGATTTAGTTACATCAATATATTGTTGATTTTTATATGGTCTTTTGGGCTTAGGATAAAGAATAACAAAATGATATTGATTTCATTCAAGCTAGGTAAATCTTATATGACCTTGTTGCTCAACCAAGTGTAATGTTCATGACTTCTAGATTAATCAGTTGCAGAGCAAATCCACATTTGTTCTTAAAATTTGAAGTACAAAGGGATAATAAGATGAACTTTATATTCTGGAGGATTAGATTATGTATCCCATCTTATCCCCTATTTATGAACTCCCGTTTATTCATGTGCATTACTACCGCTCTATACAAATTTATTCATCATATGTGTTAAGTAATTTCAAGTTCCTCAAGAGACAATTTGATACAGACCTGTAATAAGCTATCAGTAGTGGAGCCAGAACAGAACTGGATCAGTAAATAGTAAATGTAGAGATACAGAAGCAAATATAAAATATATTGAAGAACTGACTTGGTAAAACATGGTGCCCAATCTTTGAAGGCATAAAAAATTGGGACAGGGAGTAGGTGAGAATAACAGAGACATATTTTTGAGTGTATTGGTGATGATTAAATTAAGTGAAATAGAGAACACAGGCAGCGGGATAGATTTGAAAAAAAATAAATTTAGTTTTAGATGGAAAATAAGATGTACAGCTTGGGGTAGAACTGTGCACATTTGATTGGGGTGGGAAATACATGTAAATCCATGACTGATTCATGCCAACGTATGACAAAAACCACTACAATATTGTAAAGTAATTAGCCTCCAACTAATAAAAATAAATGAAAAAAAAATGCAGTATGGTTGGTGACTTGCGTTTTTGTGTGTCAAATCGTTAGTTCAGTCCCTCTCTTTATGATAATGTCTGTCAACATGGAATATTCGATTGTTCATATCAAAGAGCAAGGGTAACAGAAGCACGCATGTGTATAAAAGGGAAAATAATCCAATATGATTATATTACTATCTATTCAATGAATGTTTGGCATCTATATCATCTCAGTAAAAGCTGAATGACTTACACAAAATAATTCTAATGCATCCAGGGCTTCCCAAATGGTGCTAGCAATGAAGGGCCTGCCTTCTAATGCTGGGAATGTGAGACACAGTCTCGACCCCTGGGTGGGGAAGATCCCCTGAAGAAGGAAATGGCAACCTACTCCAGTATTCTTGCCTGGAGAATCCCAGGGACAGAGGAGCCTGGTGGGCTACAGTCCACAGGGTCACAAAAAGTTGGACAGGACTGATGTGACTTGGCATGCACATAATACATCCAAATACTTTTAGAGCTAAAATTAAGGCTTTTTTTTAAACATTGGTCAAATATAGCCTAATGAATTTATTACATAGATACTTCCAGTGTTATCGAAGAGAACCTTGTATGCTATACGAATAACAACTTGGAAATATGTACCACCACAGTTTACACTACATGAGTAAGAAAACATGTCTCTCAGTAACTGCCCATCTCCTGAAGCCACCGCTTTTATTTCTAAATAGATAGCTCCTCCTTCCAAAGCACAAATGACTATTACTCTTGGACTTGAGCATCTGATCCCTCAAGGGGATAGCAGTCTTGTCCACCTTCCATTCACCAAAGGGGCCACACTCTGAATGACTGATAAGGCTTGACTTGCCCATTAAAATTCTGAACTGGATTTCTCTGGCCCCTTCTCTACTCAACACCTCAAGGAAAGATATTTAGTGCTTCCTATAGCCCATAAATTTGTACTCTCTACTATTATTCTTTAATTTTTGGCTTATTTTTTTTTTTTTTTTTTTTTTAATTTTTGGCTTATTTTTAAGAGCCTGTCATTTACCAGAAGTACTAATAAACAGAAAAATGGGCTTACTAGGTAGAGCAGTGGTAAAGAATCCACTTGCCAGATACAAAGAGATGTGGATTTGATCCCTGGTTTGGGAAGATCCCCTGGAGAAGGAAATGACAACCCACTCCAGTATTCTTGCCTGGGAAATCCCATGGACAGAGGAGCCTGATGGGCTACAATCCATAGAGTTGTGAAGAGTCGGACACAAGTGAGTGACTGAGCATGCATGCAAATAGAGGGACTTTTTTTTCTCCTGAGTTACATATTTAACTTCAGCTATATATTCATACAAGCAAACAAAAAGTGATGCTTCCAAACACAACACTACTATTTGTAGTTGGTTAATAATTAAATCTTTTGTAAGTTACTTGAATAACTTACTAGGATTGGCTTAATAATTATTGCATATTGTACTCCTGGTTTCAGTATACTAAAAACATGCATTAAAGTGTTTGAAATCCACAGACAGAGGAGGCCTGGCATCTTTCACCTGAATTCCTTCCTTCCAGTTAGGCCTTAATTGTCCCCAACTAAGGGCTCAGGTCTACCTAAGCGTTGACCTTGGTCTGGTTCACAAATCAAAGTCATTCCAGAGAGTGGCTCCAAGATCTGCTTGAATTCTTTCAATCTGTCATTTAGACATTCTCTAAGAATCCATTAGATGCTTTCTTTTTTTTTTTTTTAACTCTGGGTGACTTAAGACAATGATGAACAAGGCATGGCCAATGTTCTCAAAGATTCACGGTTTGATGAAAGTGAAAGATAAGTAAAATAACCCTGACAAAATGAAACATCTTTTGAAATAGCTGAGGGAGAAGAGAAAACAGGTCACCCACTCATTGGTGGGGTATATGGTAAATGTGCAGTTAAGGAGACGTTCACCAAGGAATCACATCGTGAAATGATCCTCAGAGATGTGCATGGGTGGCAGGAACAGTGCGTCAGACTGTAACCCGCCTTCCTTGCTCAGACCTCTGGGAGGTCCCTCTCCTTTCACTCAATGCTGATCTTTTGAACTCTCTACATGGGCATCTGGTCCTAATATAGACTCCTGAATCTTCACTGGCTTCCTGTCGGGGACTTTACACCTAACCTGACTGTCAGCATCTATCAGCCCCAGGCAGTCCAGCAAGATGCAGATGAGACTTCCCCCAGCTTCTGGTTCTAGAGGGAAATGGGGATTCTCATAGGAAGCAGAGTCATTTCATCGCTTTGAAAGAGCAAAGTTGCCTTATTCAACACTTTGAGGCTTCCTTTCTTACTATAAGCTCCCTATGGTTATGGGGCCACCCAGGTGGCGCTAGTGTTAAGAGTCTGTCTACCAATGCAAGAGACAGACATGAGCGACATAGGTTCGATCCTGGGTGGGGAATATCCCCTGGATGAGGGCATGACAACCCACTCCAGTATCCTTGCCTGGAGAATCTCATGAACAGAGGAGCCTGGCGGGCTACAGTCCCTGGGGTTGCAAATAGTCGGAAACTTATGAGCACCGTTATCTTTACCGAACAAATATGCAAGTCCTACATTGTAAGACAAGCTTTTCCATGTCCTCAACAGCAATGTTCCAAAACTAAGTTTTTTACTCTTCCTTTGTTTGGTACTTTTTGTTTGTCAATGTTTTCTACCCCTTTCTCTCTTTGCAGAAACTACATGTCATCAAAACTGAATACAAATGTTACCCCCTCTATGAGACATCGATCAAGTATCACCCTGCTTAGGACCCTTATAGCCAACGATATTTGGATATGGTTTTATCATCATCTGATTATTACATAAGTGTTTGCCCTTCCTACATAGGGTGGGAGAAGTATGAGAGCAGCTGTTATTCTCTAATCTTGTGTGCATCATCATACGTATAATTGTTCCTTAAATCTATTCATTCTTTTGTTCATTGAACAAATATGAATTCATATATATATATATATATATATATATATATATATATATAGGCTTTACAGGTGGTGGGCTAAAGTCCACAGGTTTGCAAAGAGTTGGACATGACTGAAGTGACTTAGCATGCATGCATGTATCTTCCTGTTAGTAAATTGAATTAAATTGCAATCTCTACTACAGAGGGATATAGATTTTGTTTGCTTGTTCAGTTAAGTTAATAGGGAAGAATAGAAACATACAGGGCTTCCTCCCGCCCTTTAAATCCAAAAATAATATACAATTAGAATTCTGGGCTCAAAGAGGAGAAGCAAGGGCTTGAAAATAAACCTTGTCATTCAACAGAATCATGCAAAATCACAAAACTCGGTGTTTTTTTCATATCCCAATGCTTCTTGTTCAAACATCATTGTAATTCTCAAATCAATTCCATGCGTTAATACACAGGAATGAAATGGTCCCCTGACTCAGTCCTTGAGGAGTTACGGTCACGTCCCTATTGCTTTAAATTCCAGACTGAGACCTGAAGTGTCTCAGAATGCCTTAAACAAAAAAGTCTGATGCAGCTGTGTTTTGATGCTTTAAAAAGATCTTGTCATTCGTCATTTACGTTCAGGACATTTTAGAAAGATTTCACATCGTCAGGCTTCACATCCCTGAAGAAAACAAAGGCCAAAGGTCAGAACAGCAGCTGCATAGAGGCGGAAATGCTTAGGGCTCCTGTCCTCCTCAGTTGGGCTGAAAATATCTAACACTGAACACGCTTTCCCTGACTGGCTACACAGAGAAGACGCCCGTGCACGTACACTTCTTGTAAAGGTTTTGGCTTTCCCAAGTAAAGTTAAGAGGGAAAACATCTTTGAGGCATTTGAAGTAAGAAAAGTAAATTGTGGAATAATTTGAAGCTTCCTAATATCAGAGGTTAACGCATAGAATGACAAAAGCCAAGCTACATAGAACAACAAAAGCAAATCATGGACATCAATTGTGTCATTAAGAAATGGTTCTTTTAGAGAAACACCAATACAGTATATTAATGCATATATAAATGGAATATAGAAAGATGGTAACAATGACCCTAAATGCAACACAGCAAAAGAGACACAGATGTAAAGAACAGACTTTTGGACGATGAGGGAGAAGGCGAGGGTGGGATGATTTGAGAGAAAAGCATTGAAACATGTATATTACCATATGCAAAAATAGTTGACCAGTGCAAGTTGGATCCATGAAGCAGGGCACTCAAAGCTGGTGCTCTGTGACAACCCAGAGGGATGGGGTGGGGAGGGAGGAGGGAGGGGGTTCAGGAGGGGGGGACACATATGCACCTGTGGCTGGTTCATGTTGATGTATGGCAAAAACCACCACAACACTGTAAAGTAATTAGCCTCCAATTAAAATAAATAAATACAATTTTTTTAAAAGAAAAGTAATGGTTCTCTTCAGCAAACACAGGAAAAATATGCTGCTCATTAAATGCAGAGAAATTGCTCCTTTTTCTATCTACCCCCAGGAAAATAGAACACTTAAATGGCTTTCCCATGGTACTAGGGAAGTGGGACTGATGAATGAGCACTTTCTCATCTGCTGTCTGTGACTTCCAGCTCATATTTTTGAGGAACCTGTCTATGAACTTGGGATTTCAAAATAGAGTTTGCATTTGGAGACCATCTTATAGAGAGAGTTCACTGGCTCAAGTAAGTATTTTCTATCTGTGATGGGAAAGTCCCCTAAAGATCATCTCACTGTAAGCAGGGCTAAATGCTTAGAACATTCATTGTTCTCCCTGGGAAACTTTCAACCTATTTCTTTGTCTTGAATACTCAGAGATCTGAGTACACAACTTCTTACTCCTCCCATCTCAGAGACGAAATAAAAGGCGATAGTATCGAAGGAACATGAGTAATAGCAGCAGTGCAAAAGCAGTCAGTCTTTTCTCTGGACTCTCTGATTAGGTGACAAGTATATTGAGACAACTCATGTCTTCATAAACCCCAGGTTGAGTCATCGATATGCTCTGTTCTCTACCTTCATCTTCAGATCTGATCTCCATCATCCTGTGGGCTTACTCTGCTCTTACCTCCGTCATTAAACACCACAGACATCAACAGTGACTTCAGAAATGTCTGGTATTTCCCCTATTGATGTTGTTTGTCCCAGCTCTGCTTGCCCCATCATTTTCGCAACATACAGCTCTCATGGTGGTTAAAGAAGAATCTTCTTCACTAAGTGGTATAGCTTTGTTATGTGAAAGGAGGCATGACATCTCCCTCCTTTTGTGTCTGGTTTGTTTAGTTTCAGTGGCATCTCTGATACATCCCTTTTATGATGCCCACCTTGTCCCTGCTCTGCAACCCCCGATCCTAAGTAGATTCTGATGCTCTCTCACCTACAATACGCACAATAACATCTGCATCATCTGTAGGCCCAAACCTCAGCAAACCTATTTCATGATGTATTTTAGAGATTGCCAGCTGTCTCCTCACCCAGCCTTCCTTCTATACCTGCGTGCCCAGGTGATTATGTTTTCCACCATCTCTAACAGGCTGACGTTGCTATGTTCTCAGCAGTGGAATGTGAGTGACAAGGACTGGACTCATCTCATAAGTTATAGGTTAAGAGGGGAGAGCTGCCTGCTAGCCCAGGTCCCTGAAATATTTTCAAGAGTGGAGCCCCTCCCACCCTAGATTGTTACTCTATAAAGAAATTACCTTTGCATTTGTTTGAAGGGCTGCATTTGGAGGCTTTTTTGTTATACCCGCTCAGCCTCATCCTACTTAACATACTGTAGTTTGTACCAAATAAACCACTACCTTCTATGCAACTGAACTGACTAGAGGTGAGCACATAGGACATGTTTGAAATAAGCATCCTAGGAAAATCCTTGGGTAGCTGGTATTGTTTTCTTCATCAGAGATGATTAGAAGTATGGAAGACAGATTACTTCATTACTTAGAAATATTTATGTATACATATGGGGCTTCCCAGGCAGCGCTAATGGTAAAGAATCTGCCGGCCAAGGCGGGAGACAGACATAAGAGACTCCCGAGGCAGAAAGATGCCCTGGAGGAGGGCATGGCAACCCACCCCAGTATTCTCACCTGGAGAAGCCCATGGACATAGAAGCCTGGTAGGCTATAGTCTGTGGGGTCGCAAAGAGTCAGAAACGATTGATGTGACTTACCATACGCAGTATGTACATATTATTGAACTGAGATGCTTAATATTTAAGAATGAAAACTGGGACATAGGATACATTATCTGCAAACTGTTCAGGTTGTTGATATTATTTTAACTCACACTGAAAACAAGAGAGAATTATACGTGAGACGATAACATTTTTTAGATAGTAGAGTGTAAAAAGAAAATGAAAGTAAGGGAGTTCATCAAATACGAACACTCAGTATTTCACAACTATAAAGTATTCTGTTTCATTGCCTGTGTTGGTTTTAAAAAAATAGTGATAGCAATAGATTTAATTTTAAGATGCATATGTGCTTACTGCAGAAATTAATTTTTTTTAAATATAGAGTACTGTAGTAAAACAGAGGACTGATTTAACACAAACCCTCCTATCAGAAGAGGCAAAGCAGCAACCTAGCAATGTGAGAAGCAGTTAAGAAAGGAAGGCCCTTTGCATTAAGAGAAACAATCTCTCTCTCTCTGAAAAAGAACTATAAAAGCTGACTGTCCTTCTGATAAGTTCCAGCTCCCTGCTTCAACTCAACCCCTTCATTAAGATTCACCACATGTGAATTCAGATTCCTTTTTCATCTACGATCATCTTGACCTGCTACTCTTAACTTATACCTAGTTTTGCTATGAAATTTAATTGAAGACATTACATATAAATTGTCCTATGCAACACCTTATCAATAAAACAGACAAAGAAACAAAAAGATAAATGTTCCTGGACTTTGGCCCTTAGGAAATTCCACAAGTGAGTTTTGCTTGTGTCAATCAGAGAAGGCTCTAAGCATCACTCAGTAATTGGCCTCTAACCATCTTGCTCTTTGAGGAAGGTTTTCTCTCTATCACATCTAAGTTATTGGAGGACTTGGGTAAATAATCTGAACATCCCTAAAGCTGAGAGGAGTCATGTCTCCCTCTCAAGAACCTACTGAAACTGTACCGCTGTCCCTACCTCCATTTTTAGTAATGATATTGGGACCAAGTCTCACGGCAACTTTACTGCGCAACAGGTAACAATAGCATGTGACCCAACCTGGACTTGTAAAGAGGTAAATAGCAAGGACGTGTATGCATGCCTACTAGTCACTTCAGCCGTGCCCAGCTCTGAGAACGGTATGAACTGTAGCCCGCCAGGCTCCTCTGTCCATGGGATTCTCCAGGCAAGAATACTGCAGCGGGTTGCCATGCCCTCCTCCAGGGGATCTTCCCAACCCAGGGACTGAATCCGTGTCTCTTATGTCTCCTGAATTGGCAGGTGGCTTCTTTACCACTAGTGAAGCCCAAATACCAGGTAATGTAAGGCAAATATCCTTTAAGGTCATCTATCCTAACACTAAAGTAGCTACAACTACTATGGGTGATGATAACAAGAAAAATGGTGCCAAAAGTTTACACCAGTAGAGTCCTGACTATGCACCATGCAATGTTCCATGCATCTCATTATAAGATCATTTAATCCTCACCCAAAACAGCACTATGATGTAGGTACAGCCATTATTCCATTTAACACATGAGGAAAATGAGGCAAAAGGATGATAAGTGAGTTTGGCAAAGTAATATCCACCCTACTCACTACAAAGTCCTGGAAGAATCTGGATTAGGGATGGGCAGCCACAGTCCAAATTCCCTGGGAGGAAGCGCTGAAGGAGAGGACAACAGCTAGGAGATGGAGCAGAGACCAGCAGACGTCCCCAGCAGCACTAAAGTCACACATTCGGAAGAAAACCCAGACCACACTTGCCATTTTCCGTAGCAGGACTTGGCAGCTCAGAAATAGAGGAGGGATTTTGGTTGAATTAATCCTAGATGCTACTCATTAAACAGTCTCAGATTCAGCCCACATATTAAAAGGTTAAGTTTTGCTGATCAAAAAATACAAGAATGTCAGAACTCTCTAAGGCTATCCACAAGTGATGCTTTATTTAGAAATTCAATTTATAATTAATGTTTTAATGAGTGGAGCTGGAAAAAAATTGCATTTTTCTGCCTATTTTGCCTGTATATGGTTTCAGATTGCGGTTTGACAAAGCATGTACGGACTTCAGAATGGTATGCTCTGGAAGTGTATACCTCAAGACATCTTCAGGCTCAATTTGTACTGACACCATCTTCTTAAAAAATTATACTTCACAGTGATATGCTATCCATATAATTAGAGCCTATGCTTTTTCTCTAATAATGTAGAATGTTGAATCAGTTTTACACTTCATTTTGCACATGTAGACATTGTCCTAGTGGACAAGTAATTAGACAGATACCAATTAAAGCATCTTCTGTTGTGTTATATCTGTTCTTTGCCTGAATAATACTTAATGAGCAACGTGGTTCACTGAGTGAATTCAAAATATGAAAAGGAATTATACAAATTAGAGCACATAGCTAACTGTTATTAAAATAATTTGCTTATCATTTCCCACAGATCAATGACTATGGCAAAGGTTATTGGTATTTAATTTATAATAATCACTGCTAATTTATTTATTCAACAACTGTGGGAAAACTCTCATAAGCTACATATAAGTACGGAATTAGACTGTAACATATGATACTGGGCTTCCCTGGTAGCTCAGACAATAAAGAACCTGGCTGCAATGCAGAAGACCCCAGTTCAATCCCTGGGTCGGGAAGATGCCCCGGAGAAGGGAATGGCAACCCACTCCAGTACTCTTGCCTGGGAAATCCCATGGACAGAGGAGCCTGGCGGGCTACAGTCCATGGGGTTGCAAAAGGGTCAAATATGACTTCGCAACTAAACAGCAACAACATTTTCTTCAAGATATTTAGAGCAATTGGGTCAGATATACAGTTAGAGAGCCATCCATAATTGAACTATGAAGGTGAACTATATTTTTATTCTAGGAAAAAATATTAGTCAAGAAGTAAAAGACAAACCATGGCAAAGTACTGAAAACTCAACACTCAATGGTCAGAATCTGGCAGAAGAGTCAAGAAGAATATACTGAGAAGGAGTAGCCAGAGAGGAAGAAGGAAAACTGGCAAAAATGGTAAACACAGGATGAACTCAGTTTGCATGATGGGGCAGATTGTCCAGAAGGAGTTGGGAGAGGTTGGCCCCACGCAATTTTCCTCTAAAGCTTTCTCTGTAGGAAGCCTAAAATACGTGTCCATACACTCACAGATGCCCACACTTGAGCCTTTTCCAAAACCTAAGTCTCTACTAGAAGACCCTGAAAAGTGATTTATGGAAAAAAGAGTGAAAGTAGCCAGATAAATTCAGCTGGCAGGACTCACAAGATAATGATCGAATAGAACCAATATATTTTAGCTAGTTCATATGTAAATACAATCATTTAAAATAAAATGGAAAACAAGACTGGTTCGGTTTGAGGCAAGCCAATCAATGTGCAATGCCAATAATAAATGGTGAACTAATAATGGCTAGCATTTACTCTGTACTTGTATATGAATGAAAACATCGTAATAGGTAGTTTTTCAGTAAATTTTCAATATAAACGTTTTAACAATACTATGATGTAGGGTTTAATATAATGCTTTATAATGCCTTTCTTAAAAAAAGAAGGGGTGTTTATGGAACTTGAGTCATTTATTCAAGATAACTAATAAGTGGAAGCATATTCGGATGTATGGGGCCTCAAATATCACACGCTGAAACACATGTTTACCATCGTGTGAGCTAAATAGAAATAAAAGGGGACTATGATGATATCTCTCCTTTGCAGAAATGGAGCCATAGGATAACCTTGGCAATGTATGTACTGGACTCCAGTCAAATGAGATGACGGTTTGCCTCAACCCTTCAAAAACTGGGTGTGTAAAGCAATTAAGTTCAGTTCACTTGCTCAGTCATGTCCAACTCTTTGTGACCCCGGGGACTAAATCACGCCAGGCTTCCATGTCCATCACCAACACCTGGAGCCTGTTCAAACTCATGGTAATCGATTCGGTGATGCCATCCAACCATCTCATCCTCTGTGTCCTCTTCTCCTCCCGCCTTCAATCTTTCCCGGCATCAGGGCCTTTTCAAATGAGTCAGCTCTTCGCATCAGGTGGCCAAAGTATTGGGGTTTCAGCTTCAGAATCAGTCCTTCCAATGAATATTCAGGACTGATTTCCATTAGGATGAACTGGTTGGATCTCCTTGCAGTTCAAGGGACTCTCAAGAGTCTTCTCCAACACCACAGTTCAAAAGCATTAATTCTATGGCTCAGCTTTGTTTATGGTCCAACTCTCACATCCATACATGACCACTGAAAAAATCATAACTTTGACTATATGGTCCTTTGTTGGCAAAGTAATGTCTCTGATTTTTAATATGCTGTCTAGGTTGGTCATAGCTTTTCTTCCAAAGAGCAAGCATCTTTTAATTTCATGGCTGCAGTCACCATCTGCAGTGATTTTTAGGGCTCAATAAAATAAAGTCTGTCACTATTTCCATTGTTACCCCTGCCTATTTGCCATGAAGTGATGGGACCAGATGCCATGATCTTCGTTTTTTGAATAAGTTTTAAGCCAGCTTTTTCTCTCTCCTCTTTCACTTTCAAGGCTTCACCTAAGGGGTGAAGGTGGAAGGGAGCTTCAAGAAGGCAAGGATATACGTGTACATATAGTGGGTTCACATTGCTATATAGCAGTTATGCTCCAATTAAAATAAATAAATAAAAATAAAGCAGTGATTCTCCCTTGGAATCATCATGTTCTCAGTCATACCCAATGATTTGCAATGGAAGGAATCAAAACAGTTTGAACACAGTTCAATTTATCTATTTCTTTTAACATGGGTTTATATAATCTGACTTATATTATTCAAAAAACATGCTCTATGTATACAATATAACATCAGCTTGAGTTTCCTCTGTAAGATCTTCATTGTTGCTGTTGTAAATGTGTTTCCTTTTTTTTTTTTTGTGGCATCAGTCTCCAAAGAAACCACTAAGCATGTAAAAAATGTTTCTAGTTTGGGTAATAATAATAATAAGATGACATATTCTAAGATGTAATAATTTATTCAACTCCCTGAGAATAGAAAGGACTCTTACATTAAATGCTATTAGGAAAAGAAGGAGAGGAATGAAGACATCATTCAAAATGCTCTGGAGAAAATGTTTTGCTTCATTTTAATATATCAAAATTAGAAAATAACCAACAACTGAAAGGTTATTTCCACAAATGAAAAATACTGTCTGCTAGAAGAAAGGGTGGGAGTTATATAACTTAATAACAAGCTGAGTCTAATGGGAATATTTAATGTAAAAAAGAAAAAAAAAAAAGGTTGTTGACTTGTGATTTGTGTCTACTTTAGTGATATTTACACAAATTCAGTTTCTTAATCCAGGTAGAAAGAATTTATTTCCTTTCCATGATCATAATAACAATAAGACTGATCACAGAAGTAAACACAGAATTGCACCTAACATTAGTCTAAAAGTCTTGTATCAAATAAATATTTTAAATGTACTTATAATCCATGTATCACCAAACTGCAAAAAATACATTTCCTTAGAAATCAAGTCTGATGGGAAGAAATAGCATTAAGCTAATGTTTTAAAATTATTTTGAATGAGTTCTCCAAAGTAAAATTGAATTCTGTTAGCTAAAATAGCAATGCTTCTTTTGAGATTAAGACCTTGAAAAGAATTTATTTCTGTATTACAAATAAGAGCAATATTTGAACCTGAGTGGAGACTTAAAAACACTTTTAATCTTAATTTATGTTATTTTGAAAATATATAGGAAGAGGAAGAAGCAGTGGAGGGAGGGATTAAGGAAGAAAGGTGAATGACAACAAATAATGGTATTTAGTAGCTGAGTCTAGTTCCTGCATGGCTGGATACAAGATTCATGAAAGGATGTGGTTTTTATGTTATCTTCTACAATATTTTCAGTTTTTTCCTTTATAATTGTTAGATCCTTGATTAATCTCAATATATTCACCTTGTGTATCACATTTTATCACAATTATATCAATTTTGCAACATGAAGACACTGTGTAACAATTGTAGAAAAGAGGATTCAGGGGAAAAGAAAGAAGAATGAAAATCTGTACATCAGAACAATGCAATTCTATTTTTCATGAACCATAAGCTTTATTGAAACAAACAAACACAAAATGTCACTAGATGGGAGAAATTTGTCTCTGTAAAATGGCACAAACTACCTTCCACTTTGTTCCAGCTATGGACTCCCCAAGACTATCCTAAATAGTTGTGTCCACTTAGTATGATTGCACTATGTAAATGAACAATCTTGATACATTAACAGTTAAGATCTCTGTTTGGTAGTAACTACTTTAGTAATGACTTTGTTAATTAGTATATTTAAATCAGGTGCAGTAAATAATTTCCTTAAGATAATCCCTCCTGAATCAGCTGGCAAAACAGCATCCTAGAATTTCTAAACTTAGGATCTCTCACTGAAGCCATGGTGAATGGCTCAGACGTTCAGTTCTCAGTGGATGGTCCCTCTTCTTGTTATGGAGGAAGCAAGTATCAACTTAGAAACACTAGTTTCATGTACTCTATTCTAATGCAATTTTCAAAAGGAGACAAGTTATTGTAAAAACATGAGAATAAGGCTGTGGTTTTTCCAGTGGTCATGTATGGAAGTGAGAGTTGGACTGTGAAGAAAGTTGAGCGCTGAAGAATTGATGTTTTTGTACTGTGTTGTTGGAGAAGACTCTTGAGAGTCCCTTGGACTGCAAAGAGATCCAACCAGCCCATCCTAAAGGAGATCAGTCCTAGGTGTTCATTGGAGGGACTGATGCTGAAGCTGAAACTCCAATATCTTGGCCACCTCATGAGAAGAGTTGACTCATTGGAAAAGACCCTGATGCTGGGAGGGATTGGGGGCAGGAGGAGAAGGGGATGACAGAGGATGAGATGGCTGGATGGCATCACCGACTCGATGGACATGAGTGTGAGTAAACTCCGGGAGTTGGTGATGGACAGGAAGGCCTGGCATGCTGCGATTCATGGGGTCGCAAAGATTTGGACACGACTGAGCAACTGAACTGAACTGAACTGAATAGAGCCATATAGCATATAAAGAAGCCTGCATGTAGAAGAATTGATGATTTTGA
This sequence comes from Muntiacus reevesi, assembly GCF_963930625.1. Lineage (NCBI taxonomy): Eukaryota > Metazoa > Chordata > Mammalia > Artiodactyla > Cervidae > Muntiacus > Muntiacus reevesi. The sequence continues at coordinate 76,509,225 of NC_089259.1, read as the reverse complement.
ACTGTGGTGCTGCAGAAGACTCTCAAGAGTCCCTTGGAATGCAAGGAGATGAAACCAAACAATCACAAAGGAAATTAATCCTGAATATTCATTGAAAGGACTGTTGCTGAAGCTCAAGCTCCAATGCTTTGGCCACCTGATGTGAAGAGCCAACTCATTGGAAAAGCCTCACTCAATAGGAGTGAGTCTGAGCAAATTCTGGGATATTGTGAAGGAGAGGAATGCCTGAAATCCTGAAGCCTGTGGGGCCACAAAGAGTCAAACACAACTAAGGAACTGAACAACTTTCTAAAGATGTTTGTATCAGTCAGTTCAGTCACTCGGTCATGTCTGACATTTTGTGACCCCATGAACTGACCCCAGGCCTCCCTGTCCATCACCAATTCCTGAAATTTACTCAACCTCACGTCCATTGAGTTGGTGATCCCATTCAACCATCTCATCTTCTGTCATCCTCTTCTCCTCCCGCCTTCAATCTTTCTAAGCATCAAGGTCTTTTCCAAGGAGTCAGTTCTTCACATAAGGTGGCCAAAGTATTGTAGTTTCAGCCTCAGCATCAGTCCTTCCAATGAATATTCAGGACTGATTTCCTTTAGGATGGACTGGTTGGCTCTCCTTGCAGGCCAAGAAACTCTCAAGAGTCTTCTCCAACACCACAATTCAAAAGTATTGATTCTTCGGCACTCAGCTTTCTTTATGGTCCAACTCCCACATCCATACATTACTACTGGAAAAACCATAGCTTTGACTAGATGGACCTTTGTCAACAATGTAATGTCTCCACTTTGTAATATGCTGTCTAGGTTGGTCATAGCTTTTCCTCCAAGGAGCAAGTGCCTTTTAATTTCATAGCTACAGTCACCATTTGTGGTGACTTTTCAGCCCAAGAAAATAAAGTCTGTCACTGTTTCTGTTTTTTCCCATCTGTTTGCCATGAACTGATGAGACTGGATCCCATGATCTTAGTTTTCTAACATTTTCACTCTCCCTTTTCACTTTCATCAAGAGGCTTTTTATTTCTTCTTCGCTTTCTGCCTTAAGGGTGGTGTCATCTGCATATCTGAGGTTCTTGATATTTCTCTTGGCAATCTTGATTCCAGCTTGTGCTCCATCCAGCCCAGCATCTCTCATGATGTACTCTGCATATAAGTTAAATAAGCAGGGTGACAATAGACAGTCTTGACATACTCCTTTCCTGATTTGGAACCAGTCTGTCATTTCATGTCCAGTTCTAACTGTTGCTTCTTGACCTGCATACAGATTTCTCAGGAGGCAGGTCAGATGGTCTGGTATTCCCATTTCTTGAAGAATTCTCCACAGTCTGTTGTGATCCACACATTCAAAGGAGTTCTGTTTTGCATTATTGATTTCTTAAATGTTTGATAGAATTCACCTGTTTCAGCTTGTCCCATGAAGCTACAAAAAGTACATGTTTATTTAGGAACACTAATTTTTTAGATATAGCTTTGTGAAATACAAACACACATACACATATATTTCTAGGTATAGAGAACTCTAAACTATTTAATCTGTTTAAATGTTTTGTCAAAGTGAAGTTTAGTAAAACTGTAGCACAATCTAAAATTGAGAGCATGTTTTTTCATTTATAAGAACATTTTGATATAATTATGTATTATTCTCTTTATGAGTTTTTAAACTGTAATTTGTTTTACATAAATAAGATTGATAATCTTATAAACACACTTCTATGTAAGTATCCCCACTTTTCAAAAGTTTGCTTTACACTTCTTCACTTTTATGGAAGACTTTAATTTGTATTGTTTTTGCTAACTGAAAAAAATTCGCAAAGGATTTTCAACTTTAGGAAAAAAGTTGAAAATAGCAGTCAGCTTTTGTTTTGCAAGTGGTGGCAGGAACTTGAGTAGAAAGAGGAACCATGGAAATTCTCCCAGGGAAATACATTCAGCCTTTCAGCATCAAGACCCCAAAGCTTTGAACTGTGTCTACAAGCATCTGGATTTTAACTTGATACATTGTGTGCATCCATTAGCAAGATATGCTGTGAGTTAATTGCTTCTTCCCTTTAAGCCATTTCAGATTATGGAAGGTTTCATAGAAATGCTCTACTTTTGGATAGAGGTGGAAACCTGTGCTGGATATCAACTTCCAAAAGGGGCCCATAAATGCACTGTCTTGACTCAAAAGAAAGATAGAAATGCCAACTATGACATTAGTACAGCAACAGTTGTTTCTTTCTTTTACTTTCACTCTTTATTCCTCTTTCCTCTCTTTTGCTTGTTAAGATGCTTAACATTTGTTTTATCTGTGTTAATGCTATGCTTCCTTAACTTTCTCTGAATTGCAAAAAGTGTATAAAAATAATTTGCTGTGTTGAAAATAGCATCAGTTACACATGGCATTATGCCATAAAAACTCAAAAAACCAAGGCATATTCTCACATTCCATCTCTGCCAAATTGGTTTCCATGCTGGTAAATGGGGAATGATTGATCTGTCACTGCCTAAAATTCTACAGCCATTTCTTGTCCTGAGGGTGACAAGATGTCTCTATAGCAAGTTTTTATGAGTAGTGAAATAATGCAGGAACTAGAAGAGAAAAGATTTCTGGTGAGAATGACTTCACTAGATGAGAAATCAAACAAATTGCTGCGGAAGTGGGAATAAATGTAACAGATGACTCTCATAATGCAAATATATCATCCATGCAAAATACGTCAAGGAAAGGCCAATAGCAGCTGGACCTACACAGTGTCAGAAAAAACACTTAAATCAGGAGAGTGTGATAAAAGAATACTTTTGCTCTACTTATCAAATAATTACAGAATTGAATTTTCAGACATGCACCCTAAATGTAGAGATGACATGTGAAAAGGCACAAAACTTGAGAACATGGGGTCATGGTGCAAAGCCAAAGACAGCTTTGAAAAGATCTTCACCTCACAGAAGGGGGATGAAGGGTGATGCCATGATGATCATGACATCTTCATTGGAGTCATATCACCCTGACATATGAGAATTGGCTGCTTTGCAAGGAACCGATTCATAGGGATATTTTTTCCCTTAAAATAAATGTAGACTTTTTGAGGGCTTCCCAGGTGACACTGGTGGTGAAGAACTCCCCTGCCAATGTAGGAGACAGAAAAGATGGGGGTTCGATCCCTGGGTCAGGAAGATCCCCTGGAGGAGGGCATGGCAGCCCACTCCAGTATTCTTGCCTGGAGAATCCCAGGGACAGAGGAGCCTGGAGGGCTACAGTCCAGAGGACTGCAAAGAGTTGGACATGATGGAAGCAACTTAGCACTTAGATTTTTTGATGGAAACCTTTTCCTATGAACACATAAAAGAAGAATTTTTCAAGAGCAATTGAGGAAAATATCACCAGAAGAAAAGAAGTCTGTAATTACTGTTTTTCTCCCCAGTGTATTTTTATATCTATTTTAGCAAAATTATAAAATAGGGAAATTGGCATGATCATATCAAACGTAGGCAATATTTGCTAGATTATCTTTATCTAGCAAGGATTAGGGTTGCTGTAAGAAGTTGGATACTAGAGACCAGATACAGGGAATATTAGGTGATGTAGCGATACAGTTCTATGTATGGGCTACATTTGTCCCTCTACCCTCATCTTTTCTTCCAACAGATTATGTTTAAAACTAATTTTGTTTTCCTAAGACGCTTGACTTTTGAGTATCCTAGTTAATTGCCTCACTTTTTGTGATCTCACAAATATGAAAGATGAATAAATAAATAAGCACATGCCTACTGAAATCTGTACATTTATTACAGACCTAAAAGAAATGCAAGATTAGAAAAGATTTAAACATTAATGTGTTCTAAATGGCTTACAGACACCATCTACACACCATGAAAAACATTCATTTATATAAAGATCCTTCCCAAGGGTCAGTGTAAGTAGTTTCTGAAATTCAATATAATGCAAGTGGCTGGTATTTTAAAGAGCAAAGATTAGTGTGTATGTGTCAGAGCACTTTAATAGGGACAGTCTCTGGCACCAGTCGTAAAGAATACACTTGCCAATGCAGGAGACAAAAGAGACGCAGGTTCGATCCCTGGGTCGGGAAGATCCCCTGGGAGAGGACATGGCAACCCACTCCAGTATTCTTGCCTGGAGAACCCCATGGACAGAGGAGCCTGGCGGGCTATAGTTAATAGGTTGCAAAGAGTCAGACATGACTGAAGCAACTTAGCACACATGTTTAATAGAAACAAAATGTTTCAGTCCCTTCAAATGAAAAAAAAAAAAAAAGACTAGAAAATAAATCTAGGTAGTAAATCAGAATTTCAAGAGGAATGAAACATATTTTAACATAGGATTTCAAAGTTTGTTTGGCAGAACTGGAGTAGGGAAACAAAGATGTATTATTAAAACAAAATAATTTTGGATAGAGTCATAATTCTTTGTTTCCCCTTCCCCACCCTCCCCGGAATGTCTGTGAACTGTGCTGATTTAGATCTGGTGCTTTTTTGTTCACATGTCCTGCTTCTTGAGTATTAAAATGCCACCCTCTAGTTTTAGCTTCACTGGACAGTTTCTGAATGTTTTAGGTCATGATAGCTGTATCTTCTGAGTTCTATCAGGCAGATGCAGATGCAGTTGCATGGAAGAAGGTCAAGAGAATAATCAATGATGACTCTTTGAAAAGGGTTCTTTCAAATCGATTACTCATTTCAATTATGACTTAACTGATTTAAAAAACAAAGGATATCCATTTATCCTCCATTAAAGCTGTACCACATTTGTTGTCTCAAAAGAAACGTAAAGAAATTGAATGTCTTTCCCCCACAACATTCCAATTTTAAACACTAAGATTTCTGTATTTCATTTATAAAGATAACAATTTTTACCAATCTTCAGTTATAAGTTGCTATGTGCATGACTGTCAGTTAAACATAAGGTTATTTGTTTTATTGAAGATAATCGAAAGTCGCAAGGTACTATAATTACTGATAATCACTTAAATAATTTTATTCTCTCTGCCTGAAAGCTTTTCCTCTTGCCTGTCAGTTATCCTAGTGACTGTTCCCTCACCTCATTTAGGATTTCTTTGCAAATGTCATTTTATCATCGCTGCCTTTCCTGAACTCTCAGCTTAAAATAGCAAACTTATTTATATGATGAAGAGTTTTCACATGATGTCCCTCTTCCGTGGTTTTCTCAATCAGACATCTTGGTTCCCTAGTACATTCTGTACTTCATTGAGGCAAGTCTTGCATCAAACACAGGCTTCATCTTTAAAGTCTTTTTCCAAATTGGCTTTAATTGTGTTCACCACCTCTGTGGACCTCGCCCCTCATCAGGGATAAGCCCTAACTGGGTGGGAGATGCCAGCGGCTACTCAGCAAGAAAACCATGATGCTCTGTTTTCCATGGATGCAAAGCCACAGTTACATGCAGTTTACATGTTTACTGGGCTTCCCTGGTAGCTCAGATGGGAAAGAATCGGCCTGCAAAGCAGCAGACCTGGGTTCAATCCCTGGTCAAGAGGATCTCCTGGAGAAGGGCATGGCAACCCTCTCCAGTGCTGTCCCCTGAGGAGTTCCATAGACAGAGGAGCCTGGTGGGTTACAGTCCACGGATCACGAAGAGTCAGACGTGACTGAATGGCTGACGCTTCACTTTCACTTTGACATGTTTATCAGCATTGATCAAAGTGAAGTTCAAGTGTCCTTTCCACATGATACAAACGAAACTTCAGCCAATATGATACTACGTGGACACATTTTTCCAAAGCGTCACCACCATTCCAGTACATAATAGTGTGAATGTGACCTGCCTCTTGAGAAATCTGTATGCAGGTCAGGAAGCAACAGTGAGAACTGGACAAGGAACAAAAGACTGATTCCAGAAAGGAAAAGGAGTACATCAAGGCTGTATATTGTCACCCTGCTTATTTAACTTATATGCAGAGTACATCATGAGAAACACTGGACTGGAGGAAGCACAAGCTGGAATCAAGATTGCTGGGAGAAATATCAATAACCTCAGATATGCAGATGAGACGCCACCATTATGGTAGAAAGTGAAGAACTAAAGAGCCTCTTGATGAAAGTAAAAGAGGAGAGTGAAAAAGTTGGCTTAAAGTTCAACATTCAGAAAACTAAGATCATGGAATCTAGTCCCATCACTTCATGGCAATAGATGGGGAAACAGTGGAAACATTGGCTGACTTCATTTTGGGGGGCTCCAAAATCACTGTAGATGGTCACTGCAGCCATGAAATTAAAAGACATTTACTCCTTGGAAGGAAAGTTATGACCAATCTAGACAGCATATTAAAAAGCAGAGACATTACTTTGCCAACAAAGGTCCATCTAGTCAAGGCTATGGTTTTTCCAGTAGTCATGTATGGATGTGAGATTTGGACCATAAAGAAAGCTGAGCACTGAAGAATTGATGCTTTTGAACTGTGGTGTTGGAGAAGGGACTCTTGAGAGTCCCTTGAACTGCAAGGAGATCCAACCAGTCCATCCTAAAAGAAATCAGTCCTGAATATTCTTTGGAAGGACTAATGTTGAAGCTGAAACTCCAATACTTTGGCCACCTGATACGAAGAGCTGACTCATTTGAAAAGACCCTGATGCTGGGAAAGATTGAGGGCAGGAGGAGAAGGGGATGACAGAGGCTGAGAAGGCTGGATGGCATCATCAACTCAATGGACATGAGTTTGGGTAAACTCCAGGAGTTGGTGATGGACGGGGAGGCCTGGTGTGCTGCAGTCCATGGGGTTGCATAGAGTCAGACATGACTGAGCGACTGAACTTAACTGAACTGAATAGTGTGAATAGAAGAAGTAAGTCAAGTGTACATATATTAATATATATTTTCATATGGGGGGAAAATAGACTCAATATATGTCTACAATACATGTACTCAATTTCTCTTCAACACGAGAAATAATCTCATGGTGGTTTGTTGTTTTGTTTTGTTTTGTTTTCCTTACCAGCATTGATTCACTTGGGATTCCCTGGTAGATCAGCAGTAAAGAATCTGCCTGTGATGCAGGAGATGTGGGTTCAACCCCCAAGTTGGAACAAAGCCCTGGAGGAGCACATAGCATCCCACTCCTACGTTTTTGCCAGGAAAATCTCATGGCCAGAGGAGCCCAGCAGGCTACAATCCATGTGGTCACAAAGAACGGGACATGACTGAAGCGACTGAGCATGCACACATTGATTCACTTGCTGCTTTTATTTCTTTTTTTAAATGAAGATCTCCTGCAAATTTGAAAAGAAAATACATTTCTCAACAGTGACATCTGAAGTGGCAAAAATGATTCTTGCTGCCAAAACTGACAGGGAAGCATCCTGCACGAGATGAATTTTGAACATCATTTTGAAAGGAGCATGTATTAGAAAGAGAACTTTAATATTAATCTTCAAATGTTTCCATATTTCACCCTGAGTTTGCCAAGTAGACAGTTACACACATTGACCACTGTGTCTGAAATGTTACTCAGATAGGCATAAACTTGCCTTCAGATTCCAGTGATCAAAACTGTATCAAAGTCTCAGTTCAGTTCCTTCCTGTCTGACTCTTGCAACCCCATGGACTGCAGCACACCAGGCTTCCCTGTTCATCGCCAACTCCTGGAGCTTACTCAAACTCATGTCCATCGAGTCTGTGATGCCATCCAACCATCTCATCCTCTGTCGTCCCCTTCTTCTCCTGCCCTCAATCTTTCCCAACATCAGGGTCTTTTCCAATGAGTCAGCTCTTTGCATCAGATGACCAAAGTATTGGAGCTTCTGCTGCAGCATCCTTCCAAAGAATATTCAGGACTGATTTCCTTTAGGATGGACTGGTTGGATCTCCTTGCAGTCTAAGGGATTCGAAGAGTCTTCTCCAACACCACAGTTCAAAAGCATCAATTCTTCGATACAGCTTTCTTTATATTCCAACTCTCACATCTATACATGACTACAGGAAAAACCATAGCCTTAACTAGACAGACCTTTGTTGGCAAAGTAATGTCTCTGCTTTTTAATATGCTGTCTAGATTGGTAATAGCTTTTCTTCCAAGGAGTAAGCGTCTTTTAATTTCAGGGCTGCAGTGACCATCTGTAGTGATTTTGGAGCCACCCAAAATAAAGTCTGTCACTGTTTCCATTGTTTCCCCATCTATTTGCCATGAGCGATGGGCCTGGATATAATCTCAAGTGTTTGCCTATTTTATTTTGTTTTGTGATTGGTCTTATCATATTTCCTAAAGATCCCTGGTCAGAGAACTAGATCCCACATGCCACAAATAAGACCCAGTGCAACCAAATAAATAAGTTAAATAAATTTCCATATTTACCTTGCATAGATAAACCACAATGTCTTTAAACAACTTGATATCTGCTTTTGTGTGGGTTCTTTACTACTAGTGCCACCTGGGAAAACCACGTTTTCCATATAAAAGGAACAATATTAAAATATTAAGCTACTTTACCTGTACTGTATTTGAAATCACCTGTAAGCCTCCATGAAGCTCACATTTCCAGGTAACTGTGTCTCTACACTTTCGTGTATTGACATCTCTGTCAAATATTATTTATATCTTAAAATATTATTTGAGTGATTGTATTCTCACTTGCATTATTTCTGTATGACGTTCATAAAATTATAGCAACTGTGAGCTCCTTGAATGTGCAAATCTTAAAATACCCTGATAATATCTCTTAATTTACTAAAAAAAAGGCGCCTTGTAAAAAATATAAAAGATAAAAAGAATTTTAAAAGTCTGTTTTTAGTATACAAATCTAAAACATTCTAAATGTGTAGTGGTTCTCAGGGAGAAAAAAAAAAAAAAAACCCGGGATGGACTTGGAGGGTATGGTGCTAAGTGAAATAAGTCAAAGAAAGACAAAACTTTATATCACTTATTTGTGGAATCTAAAAGAATACAACAAACTAAGGAATATAACAAAAAGGTGCAGACTCAGAGATTAAGAGAACTAGTGATTACCGGAGAGGAGAGGGAAGGAGGAAGGAGGAATATATGGGTGGGCGATTAAGAAGTGCGAATTACTATATAAAACATTTAAAAAGCTACAGGCATATACCGTAAAACACAGGAAATATAGCCAATTTTTCAATAATTATAAATAAAATCAAAGCTTTAAAAATAGTGAATCACTGTGTTGTACACCTGAAACTTACATAACGTTTTACATTAACTATACCTTAATTAGAACTAAGTGAATAAGTAAAATTAAAATTTAAAAAGTGGAATCACAGGACTTCTCTGATGCTCCAGTGGCTAAGACTCTCTGCTCCCAATGCAGGGGAACCAGGTTTAATCCCTGGTCAGGGAACTAGATCCCGTGTGTCACAAATAAGACCCAGTGCAACAAAATAAATAAATTAAATATATCTTTTTTTTTTTTTTTTAAGAGCAGAAGCAAAAACATCTCTCTTGTTTAAAAGAGAGATGGAATCGGGTGGATAGGGAGGTGGGAGGGGGGATCGGGATGGGGAATACTTGTAAATCCATGGCTGATTCATGTCAGTGTATGACAAAAACCACTACAATATTGTAAAGTAATTAGCCTCCAATTAATAAAAATAAATGGAAAAAAAAGAGAGATGGGGCATGTGACAATAATACTGAGAAACAATTTTTTAAAAAGGTCTAATAAGAAAACAGATTTAAGCAAAAAGACTAATTGTGGAAAGTTTAATGAATTTTACAATGTATTTTAGCTTCAGTCCCCTGTGAGATTTCTCCATCCCTCTAAAGAATAACATCCAGTTCTGACTACAGTGATGTAGAATTTTCAATGGGAAAACACGATTCCTAACACGGCAACACTGTAAAGATTAATGACTTTATTAATGCAGATATTTATTTATATCAAATTTTATATAATAACAAAGAATATATTTAGACTAATTACATTCATTTTCCTAGAATGATTTTTTTTTTTTTTTTGGAATTTTAAATTAATACCTAAAACAAGGGAAAAGACAGACATTCAGAATCACACAGGCCAAAGTGAGGGATTGGGAGCCAGGCAGATACTGTTTCCAATCGTCCCTCAAATGTTGCTGTTGCTGCTTAGCCGCTCAGTCCTGTCCAACTCCCCGCGACCCCGCGGACGGCAGCCCACCAGGCTCCTCTGTCCGTGGGGATTCTCCAGGCCAGAATACTGGAGTGGGGTGCCATTTCCTTCTCCAGGAGACCTTCCTGACCCCCCTCAAAAGTTGCCTGGTCCCAAATTATTTTGGCTTTCCCGTGGCTCAACTGCATTGCAGGAGACCTGGGTTCTATCCCTGGGTAGGGAAGATGCCCTGGAGAACGAAATGGCAGCCCACTCCCACTCCAGTATTCTTGCCTGAGAGTCCCATGGACAGAGGAGCCTGTCCTCTGGCACCTGTAGACTGGCGGGCTACAATCCATAGGGTCTCAAAGAGTGGGGCATAACTGAACGACTCTCACTACACCTCGCTGCCCAATTATTTAGCAAAGTTCTCGATTTCTTTGTTGTAGGACAAAGCCAAAACTACTGTAGAATCAATTAAATAGCAAAAATTTGGAAAGAGGAGAATGAAATTCTGACCCAACAAGGATGTCCTTAGACAATAATAGAATAGGATCTTCAGCCTGGATGGGGCCTCTCTAGCACCTCAGAGGTTCAGAATTCTGGAGGGTGATGGTGTAGACCGCCTTGTGCACTTAATGTTGGACGGGCCTCCAAGAGAGACACCGAGAGAGCAAAGAGTCCTGTCTACTTACCAGCATATTCTTAACACTGGATTTATATTTGACACTACCGTTTGCTCACTTAATAGTAAATTAGCTAAAAACAGGTGTGGTTGACCACTTCCTTCCATTTCTAAAACTGGATGAGCCTATCTCACTTTCCCATGTCTGTAACAAAGTGGTAGCAGATTCTTTCCTCGGGGTGCGAAAGCGAAAGTTAAATGAGATACTCTGTGTCAAAGTTCTGTGCAGTGCTTACACATCACCAGTGAAAAATGAAAGTGAAAACGTAGGTAGCTCCGCTGGTAAAGAATCTGCCTGCAATGCAGGGGACCCCGGTTCAATTTCTGGGTCAGGGAGAGCTGCTGGAGAAGGGATAGGCTACCCACTCCCATATTCTTGGACTTCCCTGGCAGCTCAGCTGGTAAAGAATCCACCTGCAAGGCGGGAGACCTGTGTTTGATCCCTGAGTTAGGAAGATCTCCCAGAGAAAATCTCTTCTATAACTACGACCTACTCCAGTATTTTGGCCTGGAGAATCCCATGGGCTGTATAGTCCACGGGGTTGCAAAGAATCAGACACTACTGAGCTATTTTCACTTTCACTTTTCACTGTTACTGGAACAATTCAGCAATGAGATTGTTTTTATGCATCAAAAATGACTAAGCAAGGGAATGTGGATAACCTTGTTTGTATTTGTTAATGATAACATTTGTAATAACTTTCCCAGTCTTCCAATAATACTTTTAAGAGAAGCAAATGACTATGCATTTGTTTTCAAAGACATTTAATTTTCTCTTAGAAGTTAAGTAGTGGATATGGAAGTGATTATGCTCCATAGTTCCAAAACACACAATTGAATTGAATTAATTTAATCTGAACGAATGTGAAATTTAATTCAGTTCTAATTATTGAGAATTATTCTTTGCAAAACACTTTAGTTGGCATGGTGGCAAACTTAAAAATGAAAAAGATTTAGCTCCTACCTTGAAGGGGTGCTCATTTTAGCAAGGAAAATGCCCTGAAACAAAGCAAAGTGGACATGCTCTGTTATTTTGAGGTGAAGTTACACAGCTACAACTTAACTTCTGTTGAACTCTTGCCTCTTAATAGTTTTTGAGAACATTTGCCAAAATCATGGGGTTAAAAATTAATGCAGTAGTAGTAGTGTTAGTCACAGTCGTGTCTGACTCTTTGCGACCCCAGGGACTGTAGCCCACCAGGCTCCTCTGTCCATGGGGTTCTCCAGTCGAGATTACTGAAGTGGGTGGCCATTCCCACCTCCAGGGGATCTTCCAGACCAAGGGATCGAACCTACGGCTCTTCCATCTTCTGTGTTGGCAGACTGATTCTTTACCACTAGCGCTACCTGGGGAGCCCAGAAATTAATACAGATGAAATATCAACTCAATGTCAAGAAGGATGATAGTCTCTCTCCTCCCATCCTATTTGGAGAGACATATAATACCTTATTCTTGATAGTTCTCTCTCTCCTGAGCTCTGCACGGGTTTAGATTTGAAATTACACTCCATGGTTGTGCTTCAGTAGATTTAAAATTGCTACTTTCATATGTTATGATTTCACATGGTCAGTCCTCCGTGGGAAATTAGTTTATCCTCCATTACCTTCAAAGTGAACTTTAAAGTATTTCTAATATGAAATCCAATGTAAAGCTACAACTTTTCCCATTATTTTAAAGAACTGTACCCTCTTACCTTTCTTTTTTAGACATTGTCAGTTTAAATGACCTCAGAACTATGGTCATAAAAACACTGCTGTCAAAAGAAAAAGAATTTTACTTTCTTTACTTACCAAAATTCGAATCATTTGAACCACTTTGCAGTAGTATCTATCAATTTTCACTTGATTTTTGAGGTTACTCTACAAAGTGAATTCACCTGATTCAAACTGTTTAAAACTTTTTGGATTGGAGCTAGCATAGTCTCAAAAGTTAAAAAATACTAAAATGTTTGAATTTTTTTCTACCTTAATGTTACAACTATAAAACATGATCTTTCAGAACTGAATTTGGGGTTTCTCATTTCCAGAATTAGACAAGGTTTCTATTAATCTTGAAAATCCTTGACTTTGTCAATGTGATGCCTATCTGAAAGCAAAATTTCCTCAAACTTGAATAAATAAATACATGAATTTCATAAGAAATAATCATAAAAATGACTTCCTGTATATATGTTAATTGCAAATAACTACAAATTAGGTAAGTATAATAATATGTAAACTTGTATAAGATTAACTTTTATCACTTTTGCACATATCACGTTATTTTGTTATCAGGAGTATAAATGAGGTAAGACTTTTCAAGTAGTGTCTTCTTCATTTTACCAGTTAGCAACTGTAGTACAGAAAGTTTAAGTAGCTCACACAAGGTCATGGTTTTCTGCAGAGGTGTATACTGAGATCGGATTTTCACCTTGCATATTGCCATCTGTAATTGGGTGCTGCATCAAGATGTACTTTTTGTTGAAAAGTCCAAGACTGGCACCCTTTCCAGTGGACCATAGCAATTCACAATGGTGGTAACTACTCTGTCATCTGAAAAACCCTTTACTATAGGATGGATTATATCAGGAAACCAAGCAGACCATAGCATCTAAATTCTTTCCCTAACTGATGTCTTTAATAGAAACTTCCTGAAATATTTATGCACAATTAGGATTAACTGGATAACTGTTATAACTTGCAAGATTGAATTAGAGCATCATATCCTAAAATTCACCATCATAACAAAAAGGTTGAATCTGTAGGCTGAGATCCAGAAAAGAGTTTGCTCTTGGGTCATATAGATGCTTTTTTATACAAATGCTATTTATTTTATTCCATTGTAACAATTTTCAAAAATATCTCATTCTAACAACAACTACAACAACAACAACAAAAACTGCAAAATTTAATGACAGGGTTCTTTATGAGTCTATGGAGACTAATCTGTCAGCTGTGAATTTGCAAGTAGATGTTGAAATCAAGGTGTAAAGCTTCTGATGGCTGTCAGTGTTGATGGTGGTAATATTCTTTGTTGAAACAAAAGATACAAGATCAGCTTTTGCAGATATGTGCAAACATTACTCCAGTTTCCCATCTTGTTCTTTCCTCACGTATACAATGGCATCAACTATTAGTGCCGTTACACCATTGCCTGTCAAATTTTATTTTCTCCCATGGCTCGTATTTAATGTTGTACAGAAAGATGCATAGTAGTGGGTATTTGGTGATATATAGCACACAGTCCTCCTGGTTCCAGAGCCCCCATGGATATCAAGATCCTCAGATGCTCAAGTCTTATATTAAAGGACTTAGCATCCTCTGCAATTGTGGGTACCACATCCCTCTATTCAACCAATCACAGATGGAACCCACTGACTGAAACTGTGAATGCAGAAACTTTGCCTTCATTTGGTCCCTCAGAAAATCAGTTCAGTAAGCTGGGATGAGAAGCCAATGGAAGCAAAGGTGGTTCACAAAAACAGAATCCCACACTTTTTCTTTAATCTCGTGTGTTGGTTATATTGGGCTTAGAAGCACTGCAGGTTTCAAGAGAACAAGCTGCAAACTGGTACCTTTGGAATCACTGGGCATAAAATACCGTTAAGGGTAATTTTTAAGGAATGATTTATTTAGAAGAAAAGGAAAACCCAGGTTATGAGGATCCAGAGTAGCAGGGAAAACAGTTTTAAATGATGGGAGGAAACTGATGGGGGGAGAACAAGGTGTTAGAACCCTGGATACGAGCATCAGGATGGAAGTCCCACAGCAGTAGGAGTGTGGACTAAACAAACCACAGACTCTGGGGTGGGCCAGGGAGCGTTTGGCTAAGTTAGAGACTTTTGTATTTACTGAACACAAAACAAACAAAAACCCATAGTTTTAAACAAGAATTAGCTGGAGTTCAGGAATATAGATGATTATTGATTCCAGGTGGCTCTGGTGGTAAAGAACCCACCTGCCAATGAGAAGATGTAAGAAATGCCAGTTTGATCCCTGGGTCAGAAAGATCCCCTGGAGGAGGGCATGACAATTCACTGCAGTATTCTTGCCTGAAGAATTCCATGGACAGAGGAACCTGCAGGCTACAGTCCATATGGTCGCAAAGGACTCGACTGAAATGACTTAACACACCTGCATTGATTCGTTTGGGAAGCCTGAGACAGCACAGAAGAGTCAAGTAAGTATTTAAAAAATAATAATTTATCTAAAAGTATAAAACAAAGGAATAAAGTGACCAGAGAGTGAGGACAGAAAGCTTGAAGAAAACACCCCTTGATGCTTCTAATTTGTGAATGTGTAACCAAGTCATAGGAAATCATCTATCTGCCATTCATCTAAATGACACATTTCTTCACTTAGACACTGTTTTGTAAAACATCCTGTTTAATAATGGAGTAGGAAATGGCGACCCACTCCAATATAATTCTTGCCTGGAAAATTTCATGGACAGAGGAGCCTGGTGGGCTACAGTCATGGGATCCTAAAGAGTCAGACTCAACTGAACAACTGGATACAGTGACAGTCCCTTAGCGCTGCTATGCAATGGGCAAGACAGGGGAAGACATGAGGTGCCACGAAAGGGTTGTTAGAAAGTAGACTTACTTGTCTCATGCATGAGACAAGTGCTCAGGGCTGGTGCACTGGGAAGACCCAGAGGGATGGGATGGGGAGGGAGGCAGGAGAGGGGATCGGGATGGGGCACACATGTAAATCCATAGCTGATTCATGTCAATGTATGGCAAAAACCACTACAATATTGTAAAGTAATTAACCTCCAACTAATAAAAATAAATGAATAAAAAAGAAAGTAGACTCACCAGCTGAAAAAGAAAGTAACTGCCAATAAATGACGGAAGGAGAAAGCGGAGAAAGGAAGGACAGAAAGGAGAGTAGGAAACAGAAAGAGAGAAGGAACAGCCCTCCTGGTCTTCCACAGCAGCTTCCAAGTGGGCTCACCTCCAAGGGCAACCAGGCCACTGATAACTTTGCCTTGGGCTTCACGTCTCTTGCCTGAGCCTGGAGACCAGCCAGAGGGGATGCGTCGGGTCTGCTTAGGTCATCTTGGGCCTGAGTTCTGCTCTGGGCAGGCGTGTGACCTCCTCCATCGCTCCATCGCTGGTGTCTTGAAGACCTTCATTTCTCAAGGATGCTCCCTCCCAGTTTTTCCTCCTGGTTATTGAGCTATTGCTGCTGTTGTGTCTCTTTGCGACCCCCTGGACTGTAGTTCACAGGCTCCTCTGTCCACAGGATTTCCCAGGCAAGCACACTGGAGTGGGTTGCCATTTCCTTCTCCAGGGCATCTTCTGCATTGTCGCAGTTGGGAAAGAATCTGAAGGGGATCTTCTAGATCCAGGGATCGAACTTGCTCAATGCAGGAGACACAAGAGCTGTGGAGTCAATCCCTGGGACGGGAAGACCCTTGTAGAAGGACATGGCAGCACACACTCTGGTATTCTTGATTGGAGAATCCCATGGACAGAGAAGCCTGGTAGTCTACAGTCCATGGGGTCGCAAAGAGGTGGATACAGCTGAGCATGTACACACATATAGGTGATTGTAGTTCTGCTGTTGCTACTGTTTTTGTCATTGCTGTTTAGTTGCTAAGTCGTGTCCAACTCTTCTGCAATTCCGTGGACTGCAGTCCTCCAGGCTCCTCTGTCAGATGGGTTTTTTACCACTGAGCCAAGATCTATTCAACCTTATATATTTGACACTGTTTTAGGGTATGTAGTTCATGATAATTAAGTACTTTGAGATATCAGATGAATATTTAAAATTGTGGAACTACTGTTACCAGAATTTTTGGTAGAAAAACTTTCTTTTGAAAGTTGCATTTTAATGCATTTCCTCTTGAAAATGTTAGTTATTTATTTCGCCTCTAAATCCTTAGCTTCAAAATGTAAAACATGCTGATGTCCCATATTTAATGTGTGAATGAATTTCAATTTCTCATTGCAGCTTCATATCAGCCATTTTCAGTATTACCTTCTCTTCCTTCCTAGCGGTAAATAGCAGAGACTTTTATGATGGCATAATTTGAAATATCCATTAAACCTATTATCAAACATGGTAAAAAAGCTTCTTCCATAGTTAGGCAAAATAATGTAAAGAAGTATCGTGGTTGCCTTTGAGTTGTAACTCATGAAAATCTGAGAATTAAGGAATGCATTCTGAAGAAGCTCATCTTAGTAGTAATGACTATTCATTTATAAAAAGTGGAGGAAAAAGCCTCTGTAACTCATTCACACCTTAAGTAAACTTTCAATAAAATCTAGTTCATACAAAATATTTCAAAATAAGCTTAAAAGCAATTTTCCACTGAATCATCTCAGAGCCTTACTTATCCATCTTATCATTTTAAACGTTACTGCAGCATCTCTGTTTTACATAAATACAGCAATACCTGGTTTTAAGTGGCAACATCAAGCATGTATTTGGTCTTTCACATCTTTCATACATAACTTTTAAAGCCTTCTTTCATTTCATTTCAATTCACATTTCATTCAGAATTATATTCCAAGTATCAGCACTCTAAGAAAAAACATCAAATTGAGTCCTTTTAATAACTCAAGAAATTATGAAAGCCTATTTAAATTCCTTTATTGGAGCTTTTCCAAAAACGTGCCATAAAAATATGACCATTAAAAATAAAGGTAATTTAAATGCTGGTCCATCAAGAAATGCATACGGTATTGATATCAGTAGCATAATATCAAAACATTTCATTATGCATAGCATATATGTGTAAAAACTGGCCCATCGCAAATGTCAACAAATGCTTCTGAAAGAATGAATCAATAAATGAATAAGTAGCTCAGTAAGTAAAGGAAATGTATACTGTAATCCTCATCAAATTACTCTACTTTTATAAACCTATTGTTTGATGTATCCTTCCTTTTTTCCAAAGGTTAGTTTTTATGACATCAGATAGATTATAAATTCTTTCACATTGATCAGCTTATTAGATACTGCAAAACTAAGAGCAACTTTATCATATATATCATACATGTTTTACATCTCCAATCATCAAATATATATATGAGTATGTAATTGATACTTTGAGAAGTAAAACTATCTCCTCCAAGTAATATATGAAGTGTATAAGAAAACATGTTTCTTCTCTGTTTGTTTCCAGATAAAAGAAACACACTATTTACGGAGCAGCATTGCAGGCGGATTCTTTACCAGCTGATCCACAAGGGAAGCCCAAGAATGCTTGAGTGGGTAGCCTATCCTTTCTCCAGCAGATCTTCCCGACCCAGGAATCGAACTAGGGTCTCTGGCATTGCAGGTGGATTCTTTACCAGCTGAGCTGCCAGGGAAGCATGAGCAGCTATTATGCCCTAATGTTTCAGCCACCTTTAATGTAAAACTTGTAACAATCTAAGATAGGAGTTGCTACCCTCATTTTTATCATTTTATGAGCCTGTATATGTTAAGGGGATGTCTCTGTGTCATTGGGTTAGTGACTGAAATCTAAACGTCTTCCACTTGACTAAGATGGACAACTCAGTCTTAGAGACAAAGCCCATATTCTTTACACTTCAACAGGATATTAATAGATGTCACACATGAGCAGGTAGCACAAATTGAAGCAATTCCTGTGTTACAGATGGAAGAAATAAATGAGGATACAACAAGTCAAAGTTCCATTTAACTTGCACAGACTGAGTTGATAAATGGTTAGCTTACACTGGTCTATTCTGGATTTAATATACATCACAAAATGTGATGTCATTGAAGCTTACTAGCACTAAAAGAAATCAAATAGGGAGATACCATTTAAATGTGCAAATTAACCTCTTCGTATACAATGAATACATTGAAGTATGTATGCAATGAAGTATGTAAAACAGAAGAAGAATAGAGAAAAAAAATAATGTTCTGCCAAGTGTTTGTCAAGCAGAGGGAAGAATCCACCTCTGTGTGAACAGATACAAAGTTTACACTCAGTTGTCTAGAATTTTGCCTCTAAAATTGCTTTCTTGAATTGCTTTTAGCTTTAGACTATATTATGCTGTTGTGTTTAACACGGAGTTCATTCATTCACTCATAACATAATATATATGCTTAGTATTTGCTTTGGAAAGAACCACAGACACCACCCAGCAATGGGCTGTGCTTTTAACCTGGAGCAAGATGGTCCCCTGTCATCTCTGAAGGGCAGTGCCAACTCTGCTTGAACAACTGGAGTCAGCTCTATCACTAAATACCTAATTTTCACTTATACTGAACTCATTTTTCTATCATTTCTACCCTTTGTCTATTGATTTTACATGTTAAAGAAATTCTGCAATCTCTAAATTAACACTTCAGTTCAATTCAGTCTCTCAGTCTTGTCCAACTCTGCAACCCCATGAACCACAGCACGCCAGGCCTCCCTGTCCATCACCAACTTCCGGAGTTTACTCAAACTCAGTCCATCAAGTCGGTGATGCCATTCAGCCATCTCATCTTCTGTCGTTCCCTTCTCCTCCTGCCCCCAATCCCTCCCAGCATCAGGGTCTTTTCCAATGAGTCAACTCTTCACATCAGGTGGCCAAAGTATTAAAGTTTCAGCTTCAGCATCAGTCCTTCCAATGAACACCCAGGAATGATCTCCTTTAGGATGGACTGGTTGGATCTCCTTGCAGTCCAAGGGACTCTCAAGAGTCTTCTCCAACACCACAGTTCAAAAGCATCGATTCTTTGGTGCTAAGCTTTCTTTATAGCCAACTCTCACATCCATACATGACTACTGGAAAAACCATAGCCTTGACTAGATGGACCTTTGTTGGCAAAGTAATGTCTCTGCCTTTTAGTATGCTGTCTAGGTTGGTCATAACTTTCCTTCCAAGGAGTAAATGTCTTTTAATTGCATGGCTGCAATCACTATCTGCAGTGATTTTGGAGCCAAAAAAAATAAAGTCTGCCACTATTTCCACTGTTTCCCCATCTATTTGTCATGAAGTGATGGGACCAGATGCCATGATCTTAGTTTTCTGAATGTTGAGCTTTAAGTCAACTTTTTCACTTAGAAAGCCTTAGGAAGCATCACTACGAACAAAGCTAGTGGAGGTGATGGGATTCCAGTTGAGCTTTTTCAAATCCTAAAAGATGATGCTGTGAAAGTGCTGCACTCAATATGCCTGCAAATTTGGAAAACTCAGCAGTGGCTACAGGACTGGAAAAGGTCAGTTTTCATATCAGTCCCAAAGAAAGGAAATCCCAAAGAATGCTCAAACTACTGCACAATTGCACTTATCTCACACGCTAGCAAAGTAATGCTCAAAATTCTCCAAGCCAGGCTTCAGCAATATGTAACTGTGAACTTACAGATGTTCAAGCTGGTTTTAGAAAAGACAGAGGAACCAGAGATCAAATTGCTAACATCTGTTGGATCATTGTAAAAGCAACAGAGTTCCGGAAAAACATTTATTTCTGCTTTATTGACTATGCCAAGGTCTTTGACTGTGTGGATCACAATAAACTGTGGAAAATTCTAAAAGAGATGGGAATACCAGACCACCTGACCTGCCTCTTGAGAAACCTGTATGCAGGTCAGGAAGTAATAGTTAGAATGGACATGGAACAACAGACTGGTTCCAAACAGGAAAAAGGGTATGTCAAAGCTGTATATTGTCACCCTGTTTATTTAACTTATATGCAGAGTACAGCATGAGACATGCTGGGCTGGAAGAAGCACAAGCTGGGATTAAGATCGCCAGGAGAAATATCAATAAACTCAGATACACAGATGACACCACCCTTATGGCAGAAAATGAAGAACTAAAGAGCCTCTTGATGAAATCAACACATGGCATTATTTTAAGATGGCTATGTAAACCTTCTCTTTTTCATTTAATTCGCTATGTACATCTAACCAGCTTCCCTTGCTTCAAATATTCATTCATGGTTCCAGGTCTCCTTCTCCAAATTTACTCCAGGAAGTTGTCACATGAACATATGTCTCCACTAAAATTTCATGGAGAAAACTAAGGGAAAAAGAAAAAAGTGTCTGCACACAAGATTTTGAGAATCTCTGTTTGTCCCTCAGATGTACTTTTCCTTTCTTATTAAATTAGCAATTCTCAGACATACCCTATCACCTCCAATTCTTCAAATAACTTGACTTACTGTCCAATTAGCACTGATCTCTATATCAAATAATCTTGTGTTTTCCTTCACTTACTTCTGTGTTTTCTCCCTGTCCCCCTTTGGAATTGTAAGTCTATACAGAAGTGCTCTGAAATCTTTTTTTCTTTTATTTTTTGGCTTCTGAGTATTGGGAACCAATATGTCTTCCTGAAACATAGTTGGCATTAAACACATTAACTAATATATCAACCTAGTGGAATATAAGATATGATCATACACTACCATAATATAAGAGTTTAGGTATTAGGTGTTGCCAAACAAACAGAAAGTTGAGGTTAGAGCAAGGAAGGATGGGTTTGAGTCACACTACCACTGCTTATGACCAACCTAGACAGCATATTAAAAAGCAGAGACATTACTTTGCCAACAAAGGTCTGTCTAGCTAAAGCTATGGTTTTTTCAGTGGTCATGTATGGATGTGAGAGTTGGACTGTGAAGAAAGCTGAGCACTGAAGAATTGATGCTTTTGAACTGTGGTGTTGGAGAAGACTCTTGAGCGTCCCTTGGACTGTAAGGAGATCAAACCAGTCAATCCTGAAGGATATCAGTCCTGGGTGCTCGTTGGAAGGACTGATGCTGAAGCTGAAGCTCCAATACTTTGGCCACCTGATGCGAAGAGTTGACTCATTGGAAAAGACCCTGATGCTGGGAGGGATTGGGGGCAGGAGGAGAAGGGGACGACAGAGGATGAGATGGTTGGATGGCATCACCGACTCGATGGACATGAGTTTGAGTAAACTCTGGGAGTTGGTGATGGACAGGGAGGCCTGGAGTGCTGTGATTCATGGGGTCACAAAGAGTCAGACACGACTGAGCGACTGAACTGCCTGGCTGACTGACCACTGCTGAATGTAGGGCCAGTCTCTATGCAGATGCTCTTAGTCTGCACCCAAGGGCAGCCTCCTGAAGCACAGGAAATAGGGTGGAACTTGTTGCTGAAAATGGGGTGGAATAATAAAGTATAGCTTTTGGGGGAAAAAAATAATAACATTATCAAGATAGGTCTCACTGAGAGCTGAACAGGCTTAGCTGAACTTGAATAGTGAGGTCTAAAAGGGAGCGCTCTTTCATTCGTTTATACCACCTTCATCAAACATTTGCTTTATTAACTGTCTTGATCAATCCTTTGTTTCTATTTCAAAGGTTTAAATCTATATATTAAGGGTCCATCTCATTTGCTAGGCAGCCACTCAAAGAGTAAGGGTATTAGACTTTGTGCATATGTACATAGCAGATGCTCTATCATTTCTTTGAAAAAAGGTTCTGAAGCGATGGATGATTCCTAAGTAACTCCATACACTGTATTTTTATAAGCACATAAAATTTTAGTGAGTTTATTCTCTAAAATACTTCAGAGACTCTAAAGAAGAAACCCTTGTTATGATAATTTAGCTTTCCAGTTCTTTCTTTGAACATAAATGTATCTGTTTGAAAGCTCCCATAAAACAAATTTATCAGTATTCCATTATGTAACGTACATTTACTATTTTATAACACTCCAGTAGAGGAAGTTCGCCCCCTCCCTCTCTTTCTCGCTCTCTCTCTGTGTCAGAGCTACATGCTCCAGGAAATGGGAAGAAAAAAAAAAAATCCTTGTACATATCATTTGGTATGTCAGCTAACAATGGGGATTTGGAAAAGCATCTTGGTAGAAGAAATTGACAAAATGGTGAATAAAATTTGGAGAGAAGAAATGATGAGGCAGGAAAGCTGAAGAGTACTTCAGAGGAAAGAAAGGAAAGAAGTGAAGGTCACTCCAGCGGGCAGAGAGAACGCTGGGGTGGGGGTGTTAAGTCAGGAGGGGAATGTTCTCCGTGAGCCCGGTTATCCCGAGGCTGTGTCTTTCCGTGGCACATGGTTAACTAGCAGTTTAAGGTTGTGTAAGGTTTTCTGCTGCTCACTACTCAGAGCTTGTTTCTGGAGACCCTGGGATGCTCTGAAAGGGATGCACGGGGCTCTCTCTCCTCTTCTGCTGGTCCATGCAGCTTCCCCGAGCACTGGCCTCCTGGTTGCTGGCTCACGAGACCAAGGCTCCACGGTACCTGCTCGTCCCTCTGCCTGGAATGTTCCCTGCCAGGGAGACACCCGGCTAGTTGACTGCCTTCCCCATACAGACAGACTGAGAGAGGACCAGGAGTGAGAGGGTGGAAGGGTTACACACGAGAGGGGGAAATGCCCACACAGCATCACCTCTGCGGGCAGTGGCCCCTTCTGCCAGTCTGGCCAAGCAGCATTCAGAAAGCCTCCCAGAATGGTCTGGGAGAGTCAGCATCTGGAAGCCCCCATCTCCCATCGGCTGAGCCCCACCGCTGTGACGGAGGAACCACACCGAAGCAGGACTCGCAGCTAGCACTCGACGTGGGATGCTGTTAGCCAAGGTGAATCCGTCCTTGTGGAAACGTATCCACTGCAGTTACAGCAAACAGTAGAGACACATCAAAGGCCACGAGAAGCCCCTCTTGTCCTCCTGTACTAAGTTTTTTCTCATACAAGACCACCCTTGTTAAAATCCCCATGCCCCTAACTCCTTACTCTGTGCCTTTCCCCAGGCTGTTTCCCTGAATAGCATTTATCCCTATTTGATGTTTACCAGTGACATAGCAGGTGGGCTTTCCAGGTGGCTCCGGGGTGAAGAATCCGCCTGCAATGCAAGGGACGAGGGTTTGATCCCTGGGTCAGGAAGATCCCCTGGAGGAGAAAATAGCAACCCACTCCAGTACTCCTGCCTGCATAGTTCCGTGGACAGAGGATCCCGGCAGGCTATAGTTCGTGGGATCTCACAGAGTCAGACACGACTGACTGACAGAGCATACACACACACACACCCCACACCAATGACATGTCAGGTTTGAGAATTTGGGAGAGAGGTGGTCCTGCATGAGACCCACCCATCCAAGGGGCGCAACTGTAGGGAATGAAAGACATAAAGAACCCACGAACGTCTCCTGCTCTTCATTTTCACCAAGCACCAGGTATTCCAAACAATGCCATTGAAAACACACTTTTTCCCAGAGCACTGACTGCCCCTGCTGCGTGGCTTCCCTTGACAGTTTTCCTCATTCAATTAAATTCTGCATTTCTCACTAAAACGTGATTTCTATGAAGACAGACCTACTTTTCTTCACTGATGTAATCTTGGTGCTTAAACTGCGCCTGACATACTTTATTACCAAGGACGTCGTCCTCAAAACTTTCAGGTTCATACGACTGGTCTAAGGGTGAAATTGACATGAGATGGATTAACAGGAAAAAAGAAATCAAACACATGTTTAATAACATATGTACATGGAAGAGAGACAGGAAGACTGAATAACTCTCTAAAATAGCCAGAACTCCTCACCTTAAATACCATCTTCAGCTGAAGACCAAAAGGATATTAGGGGAGTGATTTGAGACATCAAGGGGAAGAAGGCAATTCTCATGGTGATGAGAAGGTAAATATCCTAAATACAACATGTTTGTAGTTTTGCCACTAAAAACAAGTGTATGTTTTAAATAGTTATAAAATAAAATTAAGTCAGTTGAATAATCCCTAGATGCCAAAAGCATAATAAAACAATTTAGTTTCTTTCTTGCATTGGTGGCCAAGTCAAACTAAATGTTTTTTAAAAATCGTAATTCAACTATATATATCTGGTGAGATCAGTCCCAAGAACCATAATGAACACAAAGAATCTGAAGCTCTTTTATTATTGATATTCTATCTTGCCATTGCGAGATGGTATACAGAAAGATAAATAGATGATAGAGCAAATAATTCTGTAGTTAGGATAGTCAGTGGGAGAAAATAAAAATCAAACTCACATTAAGTACAAATTCTATGATTTTAACTTTACATTAGAAATGTCAGTGTAAAGGTATTATACGTGTTTGTTTCCTGGTTCTGTCTAGGAAACCTAGAATGACTAGGCTAAATGACTAACCCAAAATCAATAACAATCTTAGTTGGTTTTCAGTAGAAAATATTGACAAACATATGTGATCTTCAGCCAATGGAGCTATGTTTAACTTCAGCCAATGGAGCTAATTTAAAATTTCAAAGTTATGTCATCATTTTAAAGCCAGTAAGGATTAGTTAACTTTGTCATTAGGTTGAAATTTTAACATAATCTGCATATTCCACAGTGACTTTGAATCATCATCAAAATCTCCCATGTCTGTACAATATTTACTAAGCAACTTAGAAGGAGTCAATATGCAAAGTTCTTGAAATAGAAAAGTGCAAAAGATATATGTTTGCTGCCTCGGTTCTCACTCTTTAGCTCACATCTGCCTGTTGTATCCATGAAATCCAGCTGGAGAGCCTCAATAATCACAATTACCTCCAAAAGCAATATTTCTGCATTCCTAGGGCTTACCTTTGGCTTTAATAAATAAATACAGGCTAATGATAAAAAGAACATTTAATCTGTGCTCTAAATAATGAATCTAAGAGTGGGACAAGCCTAATCCCAACTTGCTTTTTTAAACTTTTTCTTTATATTGGAGTATAGACGATTAATAATGTTGTGACAGCTTCAGGTGGAATAGCAAATGGACTGAGCCATACATATACCTGTATCCATTCTCCCCCAAACTCCCCTCCCACCCAGGCTGCCACATGACATTAAGCAGAGTTCCCTGTGCTATACAATAGGTCCTTGTTTGTTATCCATTTTAAATACAGCAGGGTGTACGTGTCCGTTCCAAACTATCTCTTCCACCCATCCTTCCCCCCAAACAACCACATGTTTGTTCTCTAAGTCTGTGAGTCTGTTTCTGTTCTATAAATAAGTCCATTTGTATCATCTCTCTTTAGATTCCCTTTTGAAAATAAGCATCGTTACACTAGGAAACTATACACTTATCCCGTCATGGTCTTACTATAGAACATTTTTGCAGTCCCAATTATGGAGTTGAATTTGAAGTTGGTTTATGAGTCCTGGAAGTCAGCATCATTGCACTGGGCACGGTGGTGTTAGCCAGAGGTATCCTGTTCTGATTTGAAATAGAAAATGGAAAAAAGGAAAGCTGCATAAAGCATAAAGGGAGAAAGGACCTTATTATCATCTCAACTAATAGGTTTACTTCTCAAATTTTTTTCATATCATGTAAGACACACATTTCTAGCTTTGCATGTTTATTTCAGCGAAATTGCAAACAGATCTTAAAAAAAATTCTTTATGAGTAGCAAATTGAAGCACTTTGCAAAAACACACTATAGTTTCAGAAAGGCTACCAGTTAAAATGATGCAAGAATTAGGATGTCAATATTATGCAGTGAATATGAGTGGCCATGAATCTTGCGACAGGTTGCCTCGATTTACACCTAATCTCCACCTCTTACCCACTGTGAGACCTTGGGGAAGTGAGGTAACCCCTCTGTGCCTCAGTTTCTTCATTTTTACAGTGATGAAAGGTATTTCAAAAGTTAAATGAATTTATAACAGAGGACACTTGAGAGGATTGCTTCCCACATGACACATATGAGCTAGGTTAGAATTTCTCATGCTTAATTTGCTTTGCTGAGTTACCTCTTTTCTCCTATTTTCAGATTATGCTGGAGTTACCAATTTTTCTAATCCCAATGCTTTGTAATGAGAAATGAAAAATCATACTCTTGAAAGCTTATGTCTGACTTTTTTAGTTTTGTTCCAGAACAGTGCTCATGTTTAGCAGCTCAGTTTGTTACTAGATTCACTTGACTTTTGCACACTAGAACCGATCTGTCTTCTAAGTTCCTGCCTTGCATGTATACACAGAAAGCATCACTGCAAATGCTGATGGCGCCTTCAGAGGTCACATCTCTGGTCCATGCCGCTGGGCGGGGTTCCTTCCGGGTCATCCCAGAGGGCAGGCAAGGCAGCCTGGTGGGAGACGCCTTCTCCAAGGCATGCATAGCACCTGCGACCTCAGTCCTCACTGACCTATTTCTGAACATAAACCTGACCTTTAAAAATATTGCAGATAAGTGCTTTTTCTCTTACAAGTATAATAGCATCTAAAAGTCATGCCTTTGTGTTCAATTTTAAGACCTTCTTTTCACTTTTAAGGGCACTTGGTGTTTTAACAGATTGCTTTTGTTTTATTACTTTATTTTAAACATGCTCATCCATCTCCATGTGTTCTTGTTTCCACTTGAGTTTTTCTCCTTTTTTTTTCCAGTTTTTATTAGGAACTGAAGATCCTTTCCTGTAACAAGTCATGGTCAAATAAATCTAGAATTGAGAATTAATGCTCATATAATGTCAGCTTTCTGTATTTGATCCCATAAGTCCCATAAGTATTATATTAGAGTTAATGGGCATACATCAATGATTTCATATGCTTGATTCTACAAATTTAAAATGCATCCTCCGACACTTAACGTATTACTACTAAAACACAGCTAACAAGCTTTTAAACTGAATCAATACAGGATTGATCTATATGTCTTTAAATTTCAAGTTACTATGTGCCTTTTGAATGCAGACTTTTAGTGTTGTTTTGATAAACATTTTCCCTCAAATTTTGTAAAATAACAAGGCTTTCTTTTTTCTTTAGAATACCATGAACAACAAATCAGTAGTTCAAGGAAATTAGAGTTACAGGGCTGACAGTTAGGTGCTTCTTTACAAGTGTGTACCATTCTTCCAGGAAATAATTAGTGATGTTCAGGGGGAAAGCAGAATTCAAACAGCACCAGCCACCTTGGCACATTTGCAGGGTTAACAGTGGACATCTTGCCTCTCCTCTGCGCTTTCAGATGCGTAACTCTGCTGCACCAGGCACTGGGCGCCAAGCCACTCGTTTACTGGTGTTTCCTTCTCTGGATCTAAGCCAGTTTGTTGAGTTTTAAAAATCAGATACCTGCTGCCTAGGTTGTGCTTAGTCACTCAGTCAGTCCGACTCTCTGCGACCCCATGGACTATAGCCCACCAGGCTCCTATATCCACGGGGATTCTCCAGGCAGGGATGCTAGAGGGGGTTGCCATGCCCCCCTCCAGTACGAAGGTCAGACTTGTCTCTCTCTGTAAGCAGAGAATCTGGAAGCTCCTGTCCAAAAGCCTCATGCCAACACTGCATTCCTGAAGTTTTCTGTCTATTGTCCAGATTTCGAGGAAGTTGCACATGGAACTGATCATTCCAATTTTTTCACGTTTCTCTGACATATTGATTTTCCAGACTGTTGTGACAAAGTACCACAAACTGGGTGACTTAAGGCAACGGACATTTATTCTCTCATAACTCCAGAGGCCAGAAAACCAAAATTAAAATATTGACAAGGCCACGGTCCCTTGAAACCTTCTGCAAATGATCCTCCCTTCCTATTTATTGTTTCGTCTCTAGGTTGTGTCCAACTCTTTGCAACCCTATGGACTGTAGCCCACTAATCTCCCCTGTCCATGGCATTTCCCAGGGAAGCATACTGGAGTGGGTTGCCATTTCCTTCTGCAGGGGTCTTTCTGACCCAGTGGTTGAACCCTGGTTCTCCTGCATTGCAGGCAGGTTCTTTACCTTCTGGGCTTCCCTCATAGCTCAGTTAGTAAAGAATCTGCCTACAATGCAGGAGACGCCAGTTCAATTCCTGGGTCTGGAAGATCTGCTGGAGAAGGGATAGGCTACCCATCCCAGTATTCTTGGGCTTCCCTGTGGCTCAGCTGGTAAAGAGTCCGCCTGCAATGCAGGAGACCTGGGTTCAACCCCTGGGTTGGGAAGATCCCCTGGAGAAGGAAGGGCTACCCACTCCAGTATTCTGGCCTGGAGATTTTCATGGATTGTTTAGTCCATGGGGTTGCAAAGAGTTGGACATGACTGAGCGACCTTCACTTCACTTCTTTACCCTCTAAACCACCCTTCCTTGCCTTTTACAAAGTGATTTTTGGTTGGTGGCTGCATGATTCCAATCTCTGCCCCTGTCTTTTCATGGTCATATGCCTTCTGTATCTGTTTTTCTTCTCTTCCTACAAGAGCACCAGACATGTTACATTAGGACCCACCTTAATGACCTCACCTAACTAATTACATCTGCAGAGATCCTTCTTCCATATAAGGTCACATTCATGGGTATAGGCTACGAATTCAATGATTCTTTTAGGAGGGCATAATTCATCCCATAGTAGCCAGGATAGCAACTGATTATTTTATCTCTGGCAGATTTTGAGGCTTTTACAGTTTCAGAATAGACTGGTTGAACTTGATTATCAGTAACATGATTTAGACAATAATTTGTTTTGTATGACTTTGTTATATTTATGTGGATGGATGCATTATTGAGTTGAAATATATTTATTGATCTCCTATCAGCAAGATGATAGGCTGAAGGAAGGAAATTCATGCAAGTTAGACACAGATCTCTCTCTCTCTCTTTTTTTAAAGAGCTTATATTTTAGAAATTGAAAGAAGTCAAGCATAAAGTAATACAAACTCAAAATATAAAATACAAGTGCCCTAAGATACCAGTCCCCAACTTTTTGGCATCAGGGAGTGGTTTTGTAGGAGACAGTTTTTCCACAGATGGGGTG
The DNA here is from genome assembly GCF_963930625.1 of Muntiacus reevesi. Classification (NCBI taxonomy): domain Eukaryota; kingdom Metazoa; phylum Chordata; class Mammalia; order Artiodactyla; family Cervidae; genus Muntiacus; species Muntiacus reevesi. The sequence continues at coordinate 76,479,910 of NC_089259.1, read as the reverse complement.
GGGGGTGGTTTCAGGGTGATTCAAGCTCATTACATTTATTGTGCACTTTATTTCTATTATTATTAGCCAGCTCCGCCTCAGATCATCAGGCATTGGATTCTAGAAGTTGGGCACCCTTCTTTTAAAAGATCGGGATTAAATGCAAGAAGGAGGAGAACGTCTACATAAGGAGATTTCCAGCTAATCATCACAGTTCAACACACCAGTGTGTTTCTTCTCCCGAATCAGATTCTAAACTTTTTAAGATCTCCTTCTCACTCTTCAACTCCATCAGCATTTATGGTCTACGTACACATGTGACTTAAAGCACTTTTTTTTTTTTCCACAGTGTAGCCCAGACCGGTGATGCTCTCTCTCTGTTAAGTCTGTGATGAGATAAATACAGAAAGTGGGAGTCAATATTTCAAAAATTTTAAAGTAACTTTGTTAATTCTGTGTTTTCTTAATGTGGTTTTGTGGTTTTAATGTTCTTTTCCTCTTATTCTAGTAAGTTTTCATTGGATTTTATAAAAGTATACAGCAGTGATATGTTAAAATTTGAACAAAAAATTAAACTAATTCTTCACTTCAGATATTTGAAATGCTCTAAAGAACTTTTTCCTGGAGAAGAACCACATTTAAATGCTTAGCAAGGTAAGGCCTCAGGCTAAGACTCTTTTTCACCCACTGATCCCACAGAGACTGCAGAGAGTTCAGGGGACTTGTGAGAGATTTAATTCTTTTTGTCCCTATCCAGACTGATCCAGATTGTCTAGGAAGGCATCTCAGGTATAAAGATAATTATCTTTTTAAAGAGAGAAAGATTGTGTCCTCATTACACCCAGGTCTGCAGTCACAGCCCTATATCTGAAGTGGTTGAAGCAGCAGTAACTAATTGTCAGAGGGCTGATTTCTACTCTCATCACTAACATCTTCCAGAGGAATGACCTTGAACGCTTCTGCACTTCACTCTTTACAAATCACTCCCATCTACCACAGAGAGTTTTTTGCACCAAGTTGAAATTTGCATGTGAACATTTCTGCCATATTCAAAGTTCTCTATACATGGCAGAAATTAGGATATTATGGGAAGTATGGCATTGATTGGAATTCCCAGGTAGCCCTTGTTATTGGTAAAGAAACTGCCTGCCAATACAGGAGATGTAAGAGATGTGGGTTCAGTCCCTGTGGTGGGAAATACCCCTAGTGGAGGGCATGGCTACCCACCCCAGTATTCTTGCCTGGAAGTCCCATGGACAAAGAAGCCTGGTAGGCTACAGTCCTTGGGGTCACAAAGAGTTGGACACAACTGAAGCAACTTAGCATGCATTCATGGTACTAATTTCTCAGGGATATAAAAACAAGGAAAATGTTCCCTAAGTTAAGTCTTGGGCAAAAACAAAGATGTGGAAATTACTTAAGTCTTTTTGTTTTTTCTTGAGATTTTCTTTAAGGATTTTTTTAACTAAGGCGCAACAGAGGATCTTCACAAGTTAACAATCTGACCTTTGGATCAGTTCAGTTCAGTCGCTCAGTCCTGTCCGACTCATGGCCAACCAATGGACTGCAGCATGCTAGGCCTCCCTGTCCATCACCAACTCCCAGAGTTTGCTCAAACTCATGTCCGTTAAGTCTGTGATGCCATCCAACCATCTCATCCTCTGTCATCCCCTTCTCCTCTCACCTACAATCTTTCCCAGCATCAGGGTCTTTTCCAGTGAGTCAGCTCTTTGCATCAGGTGGCCAAAGTATTGGAGTTTCAGCTTCAAGATCAGTCCTTCCAGTGAACATACAGGACTGATTTCATTTAGGATGGACTGGTTGGATCTCCTTGCAGGCCAAGGGACTCTCAAGAAGCTTCTCCAACACCACAGTTCAAAGGCATCAATTCTTTAGTGCTCAGCTTCCTTTATAGTTTATCTCTCACATCCATATATGACTACTGGAAAAACCATAGCCTTGACTAGATGGGCCTTTGTTGGCAAAGTAATGTCTCTGCTTTTTAATACGCTGTCTAGGCTGGTCATAAGTTTTCTTCCAAGAAGTAAGCGTCTTTTAATTTCATGGCTGTAGTCACCATCTGCAGTGATTCTGGAGCCCAAAAAATAAAGTCTGCCACTGCTTTCAGTTTCCCCATCTATTTATCATGAAGTGATAGGATTGGATTCCATGATCTTAGTTTTCCGAATGTTGAGCTTTAGGCCAACTTTTTCACTCTCCTCTTTCAGTTTCATTAAGAAGCTCCTTAGTTCTTCTTCACTTTCTGCCATAAGGATGGTGTCATCTGCAGATCTGACATAATTAATATTTCTCCCAGCAATCTTGATTCCAGCTTGTACTTTATCCAGCCCAGCATTTCTCATGATGTACTCTGCATATAAGTTAAATAAGCAGGGTGACAATATACAGCCTTGACGTACTCTTTTTCCTATTTGGAACCAGCCTGTTGTTACATGTCTAGTTCTAACTGTTGCTTCCTGAACTGTTGCTTGCTTCTCAAGAGGCAGGTCAGGTGATTTGGTATTCCCATCTCTTTCAGAATTTTCCAGTTTATTGTGATCCACACAGTCAAAGGCTGTGGCATAGTCAATAAAGCAGAAATAGATGTTTCTCTGGAATTCTCTTGGTTTTTCGATGATCCAGTGGATGTTGACAATTTGATCCCTGGTTCCACTGCCTTTTCTAAAACCAACTTGAACATCTGGAAGTTCTCAGTTCACATATTGTTGAAGTCTGACTTGGAGAATTTTAAGCATTACTTTACTAGCATGTGAGATGAGTGCAATTGTGTGGTAATTTGAGCATTCTTTGGCACTGCCTTTCTTAGGGACTGGAATGAAAACTGACCTTTTCCAGTCCTGTAGCCACTGGTGAGTTTTCCAAATTTGCAGGCATATTGAGTGCAGCACTTTAACAGCATCATCTTTTAGGATTTGAAAGAGCTCAGCTGGGATTCCATCACTTCCACTAGTTTTGTTCATAGTGATGCTTCCTAAGGCCCACTTGACTTCACATTCTAAGATGTCTGGTGAGTGATCACACCATCATGATTATCTGTGTATTGAAGATCTTTTTTGGAGAGTTCGTCTGTGTATTCTTGCCACCTCTTCTTAATATCTTTTGCTTCTGTCAGGTCCATACCATTTCTATCCTTTATGGAGCCCATCTTTGCATGAAATGTTCCCTTGGTATCTCTAATTTTCCTAAAGAGATCTCTAGTCTTTCCCATTCTATTGTTTTCCTCTATTTCTTTGCATTGATCACTGAGGAAGGCTTTCTTATCTCTCCTTGCTATTCTTTGGAACTCTGCATTCAAATGGGTATATCTTTCCTTTTCTTTTTGGCTTCTCTTCTTTTCACAGCTGTTTGTAAGGCCTCCTCAGACAGCCATTTTACCATTTTGCATTTCTTTTTCATGGGGATGGTCTTGATCCCTGTCTCTTGTACAATATCATGAACCTCCATCCATAGTTCATCAGGCATTCTATCAGATCTAGTCCCTTAAATCTATTTCTCACTTCCACTGTATAATCATAAGGGATTTGATTTAGGTCATACCTGAATGGTCTAGTGGTTTTCCCTACTTTCTTCAATTTAAATCTGAATTTGGCCATTAAAATAAGTCTGAATTTGACCTTTGGATAGACCTGGATATATTGTTCCACCCTTCATCAAAGATGGACCATAAAAACATTCAAATAATTTGATATTTCTGCATCATTTTACTTAATTAAAACTAAAGAGAAATTGAAGTATTATTATTATTATTATTATTTTAACCAAGAAAGGCTTTCAAAATAAACATGGCACCACTGTCAATGGTCAGAAACTACTGAGAAAGCCAAACTCAATGAGGTAGCAAGATCCTTTCATGATTCTTCCCAAAACAAGAGTAAATATTGACTACAACATATCTACAAATATGTGTTCGGACATATACTAGTAGATAACTAAGGAAATTTTTTTTTCTTAAAAACATATAGGATGCTATCTTAGGTCAGCTAAAGACCAAGAACTTAAACCAGTATAATTCCTCTCCCTTGCTAAACAATAAGTCATACTTTTCTATACTGAGATCAAGCAAAAAATAGCTTATCTTTTTGCTCCAGGAATTACCTGCTCTTGGCAGATAAGACTAGGAAGTAACTAAACTGCTTACTTATCAAGACTAAATTTGCTCATCCAACCACTTCAAGATTCTCACCTCTTTGATGTGTCTTCAAAACCAAATATTATAAACTTTGCCCATTCCCAACCAGTTCTATACCTTGAAATATCCACCTTAAAATCACCTATCTCACTTTCTCCAACTTCAATAAATACACTTCTATAATTTCTTTATGTCTAGTCTCTCCTAAGACTATCAATATGGTTTTCTCTTTACTTCTACAAGTTTAATAATCTTAGTTTACCTAATAAACAGATTTTTCTTCTAATCTTTTGAGAGAAGGCCAGTGAACAAGGTGTACCAAAATAATCTGATTAATATAGAATTCTGAATCAACATGCATGATAAAGTTTTTCTACAGAGTATTCTCATTTTTCCCTATTCTTCTTTTAAAATCAGTATTATTAGAGATCTGGTTTAACATGCTTCCTTTGACTTGATAATTTTCTCTTACATTGCTTGTTGGTTAAAAGCCTCTTCTTTCAGTAACTCCAGTATAAATTTATTCAATCCAGGCATTACAACTTGAGTCACCACCTAATTGTTTTGGTACTTACCTCTTCTTAGGAAACATGGAAAACAAAAGGGGCCTCTGTTATGTGACGATGTGGGTACTTAAACGTAAGGACGCCAAACACAAGCAGGAGCCTCCCATTAGACAAAATGGCTGAGCACATTTCTTGGGAACTCAGATTAGGAGCAACTGCAGGCTGAAATAACTCAGTAGGAAGACGCCAGCCCAAGAAGCCTACACCCACGATACAAGAAGCATACACTGTGTAAGCAATATGACGAGTTGATGGATTAAGGGAGGCACTGAATGGCCTATGGAAGTGATGTTTAGGTACACTTGTGGCCTTAGGGTATTTATGAGGATTCAGAGGTCAGAAGCCAGCAGTCCCAAAGAGCCATAGCTTTACAAATGGTTCAAATTCAAGTAATGTTTTTCTAAGGAGAATTTGCCTATGAATCAAATCCCCAAGGACAGTTTTACGATTCACAGAAGAAAATTTAAGACCAACATAATTTCCCAACATAACAACAAAAGTTTATAGAGAAGGAGGCAGCCCTGTGTTAAATCTAAGAAAAATCCCCCAATGAAGACAAGTTTGCACACATTTACACAATTTAAGGGATCCCCGTTAATCAGCTGTGCGTCGCTTCTCACTGTTTCAGGGTGGAAAATGTAGATTGCACATAGACATTACCTTCAAGCTTTTCATTCTTAACATTCATAACTTCACTGATCCTAAGTCTCACAGCACAGAAAGAACTGGATGAATGAAGAAACACTGAGAGGAGACAGACCATCTAATCCCTATAATTCTACAATTATCCTTCTGAGATCCAAGGATTTGCCAACCAGGCACTTAAAAAGAGGTATCCTCTTTAACTGCATGCCACTTCATCCTATGGAGCCTATGTCTGGGAATAAAAATAGAAACAAGAAGACTCACACAAAATTAATTATGGAAGTTACTAAAAGAGCAGCAGATATTAACTAAAATCACTAAAAAAACTTTTCATTTTATAAATATAAATATATGTATACATACATATATGTATGTGTGTGTATGGTTTTCATTTCTCAGAGAAATTTTACAGATAAGTCTGGAGACTTTCTCACTTGAGTCATAGTTGAATAACTAATTATTTTAGTGATGAAGAGGTCAGCTTTAATATGAGCCAAATTGTTTATTCTTTAAAAAAGTCCAATTAATTTAAAATATGGACTTAGTATATCTCTAATGAGAAGTAAATTTTAGATTTAAAGGAAACTCAAATTCTTGCCAAAATTTTTGTTATCCTTAATTCAACAAGTATATGTTTATCAATGTTAATTGCTTAATTTATTCATAAATCTGATGTTTATTAATGATCAGGCAGTGCTTGCTAACAAAAATACATAGGCTCAAACATTTGGTCTGTCTTTATAGAGGTCTCCATGTTCTAGATGCCAATATAAGTTCACCAACAGGGATTATGATGGTTACTTTTACGTATGAACTTGACTGGGCCGCGGGTGCTCAGGTATCTGGTCAAATATTATTCTAGGTGTTTCTGTGGGGGTGTTTTAGATGAGATTGGCACCGAAGCCTATAGACATGAAGCAGACCGCTGTCCTTCATATGGGTGAGCCTCACCCAATCAGTTAAAGGCCAAGCTAGAAGAAAGACTGACTATCTCCCAAATGCCAACGACTGTTCAAACTACCAAACAATTGCACTCATTTCACGTTCTAGAAAAATAATGCTCAAAATCCTTTAAGCTAGGCTTCAGTAGTACATGAACCGGGAACTTCCCCCTTGTACAAGGTGGATTTAGGAAAGGCAGAGAAACCAGAAAATGAATTGCCAACATCCACTGAATCATAGAAAAAAAAAAAAAAAACAACAAGGGAATTCCAGAAAAACATCCACTTCTGCTTCACTTACTACACTAGAACCTTTGACTGTGTGAATCACAACAAACTGGAAAACCATAAAGAGATGGGAATACCAGACAACCTTACCTGGCTCTTGAGAAACCAGTATGGAGGTCAAGAAGCAAAAGTTAGAACTGGACATGGAAAAAAGAACTGGTTCAAAATTGGTAAAGTAGTACATCAAGGCTGTATATTGTCACCTTGCTTATTTAACTTTTGTGTAGAGTACATCATGTGAAATGCTGGGCTGGATGAATCACAAGCTGGAATCAAGACTGTCGGGAGAAATATCAACAACTTCAGATATGCAGATAATACCATTTTAATGGCAGAAAGTGAAGAGGAACCTTCAGCTGCTGTCCATGGGGTCTTAAAGATTCAGACAGGCCTTAACAACTGAACAACAACAATTCTCCCAAATAAGAGGGAACTTTTCCTGCCTGACCACCTTCAGACTGGGACATCGGTTTTTTCCTGTCTTTGGACTGAAATGGAAACACTGGCTTTTCCTGTGTCTTGAGCCTGCCAGCCTTCAGACTGGAACTCCATATCTGTTCTCCTGGGCCTCTAACTTGTCACCTCTAAGTCTAAAAACTTCTCAGCCTCCATAATTGCATGAACCAATTCCCTATAATTTTATATCCTATTGATTCTGTTTCTCTGAAAAACACAGACCAATAAAGAGGGTTTAGAGAGGATATTATGAGATTGTGGGGGAAATATCATATAATAAACCACAAGATGATTACAAATGGCTTCTTGATTAAAGCCAAATCTGAATTTTCATTTAGATAGTTTAAGGATACATGCAAATTGTTGTCTTCATCAAATACTTCAGTATCTTTAAAGCTTTTTACCACTGGAAATTTCTTTCAAATAAGATCTTATAAAAACTCCACTGAATAAAACAGTTGCATCCAAAGTCACTCTAATAGATGTGGAAGTGACAACTAGACACTCAGTTATGTTTGCAAACTCCACAGAATCTTCTCTGGAGATCCCTGAGTTTTATACAGTTATTCACGGGTTAAATATTATGGTTTGGCTGCATTAGGAAGAGGGCTCACGCAGTTATACTTGATTAAACATCATACAACTTAAACCATCTTACTTTGCAGCCAATTTTAACACCAATGATTTACAAGATATCATTTTTATGAGAAGCACATGTTTTTAAGTACAATTATTCCACTTGTGTTTATGGCTCTATCTACGCCATCTGTGACAGAACAGTAGATAAAGCAATTAATCAAACTTGTTTTTCCCTAGGTTGATGAGGAAAAAATGAAAGGTATTTTGTCCAAAACAGGGGAGATAAGCAAAAATTTATGTCTAGAGGCCTGAGGTTTTCCTTGTGTTGGAGGAGAGTCAAAAAGTCTAAGATCACAGAAGCAAAAGGTAGCATTGTCCAAAGGGGTTTGAGAATTGATGGTGAGGCAAATATTCAGAATATAATAAAGGTGTCATTTCAAATCAATGAGAAAGATTCATTTTTCAAAAAGTGGAAAATTGGGTAGTCAGTTGAAGGAAAAATAATAAATAATTTGTAAAGTCACCTCACATATTTCATTAAAATAAGATGTATCAATTGATTGAAACAATTGCCAAAAAAAGTGTAAAACAAAAGCATAAGCAATAGATTGGTTTAAAAATTGGAGTGGGCCTGTCACCTCTAATTAAACAAAAACACAAAAGACAACAAGTAAAATAAATAAAATTTAAAACATATACATTTTAAGATTCATTACACAAAAGTTGACAAAATCAAGGACTAATATTAGCTTGGGAAAATATTTTCAATTTATATCCCAGACAGAAGGAACATTTTTCTCAATGTTTAAGTATTTTGGTAAATCAAAAGGACAAAGAAAAACATCACCAAGAAAAAAAGGGCAGTGTGCAGTTAAAAAAAAATACAAAGTCCTTAAACATGTATGAGTTCAGTTCAGTTCAGTCGCTCAGTCGTGTCCAACTCTTTGTGACCCCATGGACTGCAGCATGCCAGGCCTCCCTGTGCATCACCAACTCCTGGAGTTTACCCAAACTCATGTCCATTGAGTCAGTGATGCCATCCAACCATCCCATCCTCTGTGTCCCCTTCTCTTCTTGCCTTCAATCATTCCCAGCATCAGGGACTTTTCCAATGAGTCAGTTCTTCACATCAGGTGGACAAAGTATTGGAGCTTCAGCTTCAACACCAGTCCTTCCAATGAACATCCAGGACTGAATTCCTTTAGGACGGACTGGTTGGATCTCCTCATGGTCCAAGGGACTCTCAAGAGTCTTCTCCAACACCACAGTTCAAAAGCATGAATTCTTTGGTGCTCAGCTTTCTTTATAATCCAACTCTCACATCCATACATGACTACTGGAAAACCATAGCCTTGACTAGATGGACCTTTGTTGGCAAAGTAATGTCTCAGCTGTCTAGATTGGTCATAACTTTTCTCCCAAGGAGTAAGCGTATTTTAATTTCATGGCAGCAGTCATCACCTACAGTGTTTTTTGAGCCCAGAAAAATAAAGTCTGTCACTGTTTCCAGTGTTTCTCCATCTATTTGCCACGAAGTGATGGGACCAGATGCCATGATCTTAGTTTTCTGAATGTTGAACTTTAAGCCAACGTTTTCATTCTGCATACAGGTTTCTCAAGAGGCAGGTCATGTGGTCCAGTATTCCCATCTCTTTAAGAATTTTCCACAGTTTATTGTGATCCACACCGTCAAAGGCTTTGGCATAGTTAATAAAGCTGAAATAGATGTTTTTCTGGAACTCTCTTGCTTTTTCGATGATCTAGTGGATGTTGGCAATTTCATCTCTGGTTCCTCTGCCTTTTCTAAAATCAGCTTGAATATCTGGAAGTTCACAGTTCACGTATTGTTGAAGCCTGACTTGCAGAATTTTGAGCATTACTTTGCTAGCGTGTGAGATGAGTGCAATTGTGTGGTATGAACATGTATACTGATATGATTATACATTTTTATAATCCCCATGCAACATAATTTGACAATAAAATCAATGCACCGACCTTGTGACTCTGCAATCCATTTTCTTGGGCACATTTGTGAAATATCTTGCACATTTGTAAAATATTATATGAAAAGGACCATCATTGTGTGTTGTAATAAAACTATTAAAGACCTACAAATATGGGACAAATTAGATAGATTATGCTACATTTATAGATTCATACAATGAAATATGTTAGTTTTATACAGAATACAGCATCTCTAGATGTACTGTTAAAATAAAAATTAGACGGCATATCATATCTTCATTTGTTTGGAAAGAAATACATACATAATACTTGAAGTGCAGAGGGACATTTGGAAGAACACCGGAGAAGAGTGAACACATCCAGAAACGGGTTGTGGCTAGTTAGGCAAAAGGAAGAAAGACTGAAGAACGAGTGACAAAGAAGTTTCCTTCAGCAGGAGTTGCCAGAATGTGGTGATGACAGAACCCCAACATTCACATCATGCAAGATTCTGAACAAAAAGTCACTGCCCAAGTGGATCCTCCCAAAATCATGTGTAGTGTGAAGAGCTTCCATTTCTTAAATGCAGCTCTTCTTGGCACCAGGCACCCCCCCCCTCCATGAACTAGACAGGACATGTTATTGATTTGAACACTCACAAGCAGTAAAAACTGTAGCTCAGGACAATCTCAGTGTGTAGGTTCTTAGGCTCCCTGCCGGGGGCAAGTGAATAATGCACGTAGCCATCCACTAGAGAGCCTGTAACCTACAAAGACAGTGTTTGCTATCCTTGTCACTTCAAACCACTTTGAAAGTAACTGGGCCTATAAAGAAACAGTTGATGTAGTACAATAAAAGCAGATCCAAATTCTGCCCTTCAAATTCATTATATTCCTGAAAATGTATGACAGAATTCATTCACGGATCATGTCGCATTGATTATAAAGTTGATGGATCTGTGTCTATACACCTTGTACTCAGTAGCTAGTCAATATATCAGGCACTTAAATATAAACATGTTTCAAGGGTCATTTTTAAACATATATGTTTACTACAATAAAATATCCTCAAACCTTATACTATATCAGATCGTAGAAGACCTCAATCTTTGCTTATGAAGTAAAAAGACCTCTAATCTGATCATTTATCATCAATAGCAAGCAACTCCCAATTACAATTGCTTATACAGTGGCTATATTCTTTGAACCACACAAAAATGTAAGCTGTGTTATTTTGTTCCAGAATTCTCCTGCTGTTTTGTTCTCTTAGGCTTAATATTTAGAAAACTCAAACCTTTTTAAAAAATTCATGAATGAGTAGATTGCATATGAAGGAAGGGACTGCTTACTGATAATGAGTCAATTCTCCATTAAGGGCTTGACTAGGTACAGTGTAATTTATATTTATCACCTAACATCCTGACCAGGTTATTTCCAAAGGCAGTTATTTATTCCTGCAATCTCCTGTATTGCTTTATAGATGAAAATTAAATCAGTCCTATGAATGTAAACATAGAAACATCCTCTTTCTTCTTCACAACGTTATCCTTTTTCACTTTTTTTCATAACCAGTCAAAAGACTGAGAACCCAATATTCGTCCAGATTCCTCTTCTCCACCAAGCCCGTCCTACTCGTTCTGGTTATTTGTGCTGATAGATTGAACAGTGAGGCTTGTTTTACGGTAATACTCCAACAGTCATATATTCTCCAGGCTGAGTCATCTCCACTCTGTTTTCATTCTCTGACCGCATCTGAAATTTGAATTTTGTCATTCTACCTGGAAAAGGCAGTGGATTGGGAGAACTTGGGCATTCTAAATAATAGAAGACACCCTGCTAATCTTTGATAAAAAGCTGTAATCCTATATAACACGATGTCAGCCTACCCTCTTTATACCTTAATTTTTGATCTGATGAAGAATGGCTCAGTACACTTAACTAATCACAGCATATAAATGTGTTTTTGGAACTGCATACCTTGAATGATAAACACTGTAACTTAACCAATGCTTTTTTATTGACGTGTGGCAATGAAGTCCATTTTTCCCTTTTTCCTACAATTTTACTCACTCTGCTCCCTGCCACCTTTTCTTTCTTTCTTTTTTTTTCTGTTGACAGAGTAGTGATAATTCAGGTGTGTCTCTAATTCAGATGCAATGACATTGAAAACCGAAAGTTTATGACAGTGGTTAGTCCTTTACCTCCATTCAAAATCTCCACATCATAACATAAACACTTGGAAGATGTATTCCCATTTTTATAAAGAGAAATACACACACACACACACACACACACACACCCGTCAGTCCTGTGTGCATGCTAAGTCACTTCAGTCATGTCCTACTCTTTGCAAACCTATGAATTGTAGCCCACCAGGCTCCTCTGTCCATGGGATTCTCCAGCCAAGAGTACTGGTGTGGGCTGCCATGCTTTTCTCCAGGGGATCTTCCCGACCCACATCTCTTATGTCTCCTGCATTGACCATTACCACTAGTGCCACCTGGGTAGAGAAAAATAAAAATAAAATAAAATAGGCACCCCTCAGTCACGGCTCCAAGTAAAACCCGGAATCTAAACTCCCTATCCTGAATACCACAGCCATCATTCCCTTTCTGAATTCTCAAGTAAAGGAATATTTATTTGGAGAATATGCTTCAATCACCAAAAGAATCTGTATTTTCCTCAAAGCCTAGCTGGTCTCATCCTGGTTTATAAACTCTGATTACACATAAACTTTAATGCTACCCTTTCCCATGGAGATAGGAAGAGCAGAGTATGGAAATCCTCAAGCTGCCTGCTATCTTTCCACCAGCAAAGATCTTTCCCTCTTTCTACTCTGTACTGGAAGGTAGTGGTGGTGAGTGTGTTTACTCAGTCATGTCCAACTCTTATGACCCCATGGACTGTAGCCTGCTCATGGGATTTTCCAGGCAAGAATATGGGAGTGGGTTGCCATTTCCTCCTCCAAGTGACCTTCCCAACCCAGGGATCAAACCTACGTCTCCTGTGTCTCCTGCATTGCAGGCAGATTCTTTACCACTGAGCTACCAGGGAAACCCATGCATTTGCAGAGAGACTCACAAATCTGGAAAGAAATTTGGCATCAATTTTCCATGCAGATGACATGAGTTCAAAGAAAAGTGTTGCATAAAGAGAACAATATCACACCTGGTAGGTTCCAAACGTAATCATTTTTCTAATCTAAAAAAAAAAAAAAAAAAAAAGTCAAATGCCATCCTCTCTCATGCTTCTGTGGACCAGAGAGCTGCATTTTACCCTTGACCTCTGACAAAGCACTTCCTACCTCAACAGAGAGAAGATGATCAGAATGCTGTGACGTTTTAGCAACTTATGAAACCAAGATTCTCAAGTGTGACCCATGGCCCTGCAGAGAGTAATGGCTCCAGTTCTTGTTTCTTATTCATTTGCTTTCCCACTGTATAGTGAGGCTGCGCAGGATGGGTGAGCCTCGCCGATACTGATGACATGAAACATTTAGATAGTCACCACCCTGTTGCTAAGGTGTGACATGGGATTATTAGCTATTTTAGTTGCTAAGTCATGTCCAACTCTTTTGCAACCCCATGGACTGTAGCCCTCCAGGCTCTTCACTGCATGGGATTCTCCAGGCAAGAAACCTGGAGTGGGTTGCCATTTCCTTCTCCAGGAGATCTTCCCGGCCCAGGGATTGAGCCCACGTCTCCCGTACGGGCAGGTGGGTTCTTTACTGCTGAGCCACCAGGGAAACCCATGACGTGGGAGGAATACTCAAATAGGCTTTCTCCTTTTTTCTGAGTATTTTTTTTTTAAATCTTGCACCTAGATAACTAGGTTCATTGTGCTTTCTATGCTGGAGAAGCATCATTCTAGAATTCCACTTGTCCCTTTGAGAATTCTTCTCTAATAAGTGATGTTACTCTTATGTGTAAAATAATATGTGGGTCAGTTATCATAGCCTTTTATTTATTATACCTTGATCACTCCAGAAACCATGACATCTTGGGTGTTGTGTGGACAATTATCAAGTATGAAGCAGAAGCGGGGAGGCATGTTGGGTTTTGATGCAAAAATCTAGGTGTGAATCCAGGTGCATGGTGATGATTTGGATGAAGGCAGTAGTAGAAGAAATAGCAAGACATGAATGGATTTCTGCTATATTATGGAGGTGGTATTGCTATTAGATTATTTTCTGTTAATCAATGACTTATACACACTGCTATATTTAAATTGGATAGTCAACAAGGGGGCTTCCAAGTGGCCCAGTGGTAAAGAATCCACCTGCCAATGCAGGAGATGGGAGTTTGATCCATGAATCGCAATGATCTCCTGGAGAAGGAAAGGAAGTGGAAACCCACTCCAGTATTCTTGCCTGGAGAATCCCAAGGACAGAGGAACCTGGCGGGCTACAGTCAAGTGGGTTGCAAAAGAGATGGACATAACTTAGCGACTAAAGAAAAACAGCAAACCAACAAGGACCTAACTTATAGCACAGGAAACTCCACTCACTATACCTAAATGGGAAAAGAATTGGGAAAAGAATAGATGTGTGCATTTTCTGTACACCTGAATTGTACACAGCATTGCTAATAAACTGTACTCCAACATAAAATAAAAACTTTGTTAAAAACGGAGACATGTTCCTTTAAGAAAGGGACACAAGAAGGATATGTCCTGTGTTTCTGGCCTAAAGGACTCAGTTGATGGTGACATCATTTGGTGAATGCAGAAACTGGGAAAAGAGATGTCTTTGGGGGGTGTGGGGAATAAATCAATTGCTTGCTTTGCAGAAGCAAAGTCAGGGATGTTTACAAAGCTTCCACGTGGAGACACAGACCGGGCACTGGATATGTGAACTCAGTGAATAAATGAAGAATGGAGATAAAACATTAGGAATCATCAGAAAAGAGAATGAACCTCAGGCCATTAGGCAGTGGTCCACTCGCCACAGGAACATGTGTGGACAAGTAAAATGCAACGCTGTGACTCCCCGCTCTTTCTGCCAAGTCAATCTTTGTTCTCATTGAGAAATCAGGAGAGCTAAAAAGAGCAAAAGTCTACATCTGCATTCCCATCTACCAACTTAGAGCCATTTGAGTGTTCACTTACATACCAGAAAATATGTGTGCTATGTGGCTTCTTATTTCAGTTCACATTAAGCGTGAGGAATGGCAGTCAAGTGATTGAATGAAATTTCAGGCATTTCTTTAATATATGAGGCCTGGGACACCTTCCCATTGAAATCATTTCAGCACCTCCCAAAATAGCTCTTTCTATAGTTTTGGGAAATGCTCAGAACACCCAAGAAAACCACAGCTTCTCCCTCATACCCACACAGTCTGGAAACAACCAAAATATCAATTAAATGTGACAAACAGCAGTTTATAATCTAAATTCCAATGACTCCATTACAAAATTTTGCTGCAAAACCTATGTGTCAGAATCAAATATGCATTTTAAAGTCTAGGCTTGAAATTTCATGACCAGCTGCAGAGAATTACTGTTATTTAGGGAGAAGACAGATATATAAGGAGAGAAAAGCAAAAGAAAAATTCCAAATTTCAGAGGCTTTAGGGCATTATTTCCTCTGCACCAATGAGTTTTTCATTGCCAACCTGAAGAGTTAAAACCAGTTATTGAGATGTTGCCACAAGGTTAAGTTAATAATGTAATGGTTAGAACATGAATTCCAGAGAAAGGATGCCCATTTTCAAAACTCAGCTTTGAAAAACTTCTGAGGTATGTGCTTAGATTACCCAGCTTTGCTCTTTTTCAAATCCCTCACCTTTAAAATAGTTATAATAATATCGGCTAACTTGCATCTTGGCATAGAACTTGCCCATGGAAGTACAGCTGCTCAAATCCGTTCCATGGGTGCATAATCACTCTTGTCTGCTTAAATATGCCATAAATCCATCTTTTCTCCAAGACATAACTAGAATTTATTTGCCTTTCCCTTTTATATTTCTTTTTCTAACTGGAGATGTAATGAAATGGGCAATTCTAAAACTCTCAGGAAAACATCTGAGTATGCCTTACAAGCACGACGAAAGGGGGAAATGATATTGAGAACTATTTTGCACAAGTTTTCCGTCATGTAATTTCTCTTAACATGTATGACGACTATACCTAACATGGGCCTTCTCTGGGGGCTCAGTGCTAAAGAATCAACGTGCAACGCAGGAGATATAGACTAGATCCCTGAGTCAGGAAGAATCCCTGGAAAAGGAGATGGAAACCCCCTCCAGTATTCTTACCTGGGAAATGCCATGGACAGAGGAGCCTGGGAGGCTATGGTCCAGGGGGTCATAAAGAGTCAGACACGACTGAGCAACTAAACAACAGCCACATAGCTAGCATAGCATGTATGTGTGCCAGGCAGTGTTGTTCTTTCTCTGTAAATGTTATCTCCTTTGGCTTTCCATAGCTACCCAGTCAGGAAGGTCTGAGCCCTTAATCCCTCTGCTGTGCACTTCTAATTGCAAACAAAGGACATTGGTCAGTTGAGTTCAGTTCAGTCACTCAGTCGTTTCCAACTCTTTGCGACCCCATGGACTACAGCATGCTAGGCTTCCAAGTCCATCACCAACTCCCGGAGATAGCTCAGATTCATGTCCATCGAGTCAGTGATGCCATCCAACCATCTCATCCTCTGTTGCCCCCTTCTCTTTCTGCCTTCAATCTTTCCCAGCATCAGGGTCTTTTCCAGTGAGTCAGTTCTTCGCATCAAGTGGCCAAAGTATTGGAGCTTCAGCTTCAGCATTAGTCCTTCCAATGAATATTTAGGACTGACTTCCTTTAGGATGGACTGGTTTGATCTCCATGCAGTCCATGGGACTCTCAAGAGTCTTCTCCAACATCACAGTTCAAAAGCATCAATTTTTTGATGCTCAGTTTTCTTTATGGTCCAACTCTCACATCCATACATGACCACTGGAAAACCATAGCCTTGACTAGATGGACCTTTGTTGGCAAAGTAATATCTCTGTTTTGATGCCTTTGAACTGTGGTATTGCAGAAGACTCTTGAGAGTCCCTTGAACTCCATGGAAATCAAGTTTTTCTTCCAAGAAGCAAGTGTCTTTTTATTTCATGGCTGCAATCACCATTTGCAGTGATTTTGGAGCCCAAAACTTAAGTGTGCCATTGTTTCCACTTTTTCCCCATCTATTTGCCATGAAGTGATGGGACTGGATGCCATGATCTTAGTTTCTTGAATGGTGAGTTTTAAGCCAGCTTTTTCACTCTCCTCTTTCACTTTCATCAAGAGGCTCTTCAGTTCCTCTTTGCTTTCCGCCATAAGGGTGGTGTCGTCTGTATATCTTGAGGTTATCGATATTTCTCCTCAGCAATCTTGATTCCAGCTTGTGCTTTATCCAGCCTGGCATTTCACATGATGTACTCTGCCTAGAAGTTAAATAAGCAGGGTGACAATATACAGCTTTGATGTACTCTTTTCCCAATTTGGAACCAGTCTGTTGTTCCAAGTGCGGTTCTAACTGCTGCTTCTTGACCTGCATACAGCTTTCCCAGGAGGGAGGTAAGGTGGTCTGGTATTCCCATCTCTTTAAGAATTTTCCACAGTTTATTTTGATCCATGTTTACTTAAAATACTTGGTGAAAAATAAGATGGTAAGCCGACCATGGTGAAATCTCCTCCCATTCAAATAGATTTTATGAAATGACACTGTATCTACCCCAATGCAAACTAACATTTTCGAGAGTCTGAGCTGTCCTGTCTAATTTTAAGACCTAACATTTCCCACATTGCCACAGTTTGACTTTTGTGTGTATATATTTATTAAATTCTCAAAGCGACTAGTGGTCTAAGGAACCAAGTCAGGGAAACACTGGTTTAGATTCTATCCAGGACAAGTAGACTTTTTTGGTAGAAATATTCTGAGGAAAGAAGACTGACTTTTATTAGCACCAGTGAATGTGTTTCTGGAGAAATAGAAGGGATAATCTTTTTAGGGGCTCTTTTTCATTTGCAAAAAGAGACTTAGGAATCCCTGAGCAGCAGATAGTATTAAATCAGTGCCTTATGTATTAACTTAATTTGGTTAGCAGGTTTCTGAAACTTCTATGCTATTGAGGATTTGGAAAGTATGATATCTTATGGGACAACCAAGAAGACTGCCTTTCAATAACCTGTGCGGTCCATATTTTTCTTACATATTATAATTATTTACTCCAAAGGATTTGGAGAATCTTGCAATAAAGTTCTGTCTTTCACACACACATATAAACACAATAAACAGTTAACCTGTGCCTCTGACCCTCCCTTCTGCATATAGTGACCCTATGGTTGTAAAGTGAAGGCCTTGAAATATTATGAGGATGTATCTCATGTCCTTTATAATGACTGTGTTACAAACACTTACTGAGTGCAGACAAAATATGAGCATACAGTGTAAGCTCTCACTTCGCCGTCTTCACCCAACCATAGAGTTAGTTGCCTCTGTGTAATAGGTGTATTATTTTGGTTGGCCATTACACCAGTTCCGTGGGCTGAGAATTACTACCTTCATGTGATACATAAGAAGAATGAGGCCCAGAAAGACTTTCAAAAGAACTCAAATCAGACTTCCCTGGCAGTCCATTGGCCAAGAATCACTGGCCAATGCAGGGGACATGGGTCCAGTAAGATTCCACCTGCCACAGAGCAACTAGCCCTGTGTGCCCAACACTGCAGGCTGAATGCCACCACAAACCAGAGGGGAGCTCCCCAAAGCCAATGTGCGGCAATGAAGACCCAGAGCAGCCAAAATCAATAACCCAATCTTAATAAAAAAAACTCAAATCATAAACAATTGACTGGATTCAATGCTTGGTCTCTGTCCCCAGGCTGCCTTCAACTAGAGTCCTGTGTAAAGATTCCTTCCTGTATCATTTGTTTTTCTTACCTTAGCCTTGTCTGTGACTTTCAAATAGATAAGTTTGAGCACCTGTGTTCTGAACGCTTTTGTCATGGAAATTCCATATGCCCCTTAGAGTTTATTAAAACATTATTGACTCCACCATATAACTCTAATCACATCTTCCATTGAAATGCTGGGTTTCGTGAGACACTATCAACTCTATCTAGCTGGACAGAGTTTCTGGGCAAAAATACTATGTCAGTTTTATGAGAGAACCGGGAGCAGACAGCTGAGATAGCTTATTGTTAGTAGCACATTCTAACCACCATGACAAAAATTTGCAATAAGAACCTATTGTATGGCACAGGGAAGTCCCTTCAATACTCTGTAATGACCTATGTGGGAATAGAATATGAAAAAGAGTAGACATATTTATAACTGATTCACTTTACTGTACCGCAGAAACTAACACAACATTGCAAATCAATTAGACTCCGGTGAAAACTGAATTAAAAAGAAGTCTGTGAGTGAGCTTTTTGAGTATACTGGCTTTGCAGAACAAAGGGTAACGTTGCTCTTGAAAGGCAGGAAAACATTTTCCTTGGAATCAACGTTAAAGCTGTATTTAATGCCGAGAGGGTCCCACGTCCCCAAATTCCCATCCACATATGGAAGAGAAGCACATGAATCACTCCCTAGCACGCCCACACTCACCTGTTCCGGTCCTGAGCATTAAAGTGAGACCTGCATGTCAAATGGGCTTTCCTCGTGGCTCAGTGATAAAGAATCTGCCTGCCAATGCAGGAGACTTCCAGGAGATGCAGGCTCGCTCCTTGGGTCGGGAAGGTCCCCTGGAGGAGGAAACGGCAACCCACTCCAGTATTCCGGCCTGGGAAATCCCACGGACGAAGGAGCCTGGTGGGCTACAGCCCGTGGGGTTGCAAAGACTCGGTTGCCACTCAGTGACTAAGCAACAACGCACGGCAAATGCAATGAGCATCCTGGCTTCATCTCTCCCACTCCCTCTCTGAACAAAGACATTAACTGCTAAAATTAGGATGGACAGTTTGAAAAAGGGGTCAAATTAGGGGCACATAAAGTCCTACTTGCTTCAGCCCCATGTGCTAAGGTCAGAAGTCCATTGGAGAAGTTTGGGAACAAGCTTTCTGGTGTTTAAAGAGACTGAATTCAATCAGAAGCATCCTTTTCTACATATCTCCCTTTAAACCTGTGGCAGTTTGAACGTGTGGAAAACAATTCAAGATCTCAGGATTCCGATTATAATCTTTCCACCACTCAGACAGGAATATCGAGAGCTATTAAACTGCTTATGCGTGGATAGTGTTGAGTAGCTGGCTGTGCGGTACCAGGGCTGAGCTTTCGCTGGCCATCCAGGAAGAAGGCTTAGCCTGTATTAAAGACAGGGAGGGTTACCCAGGAAGTCAGGAAATCAATACAAGAAAAGGACTGGTCTAAGAAGCAGCCACTTTCTGGCAATCATTTAGGCTTAATTAAGAAAAACTTCAGAAGCCTCTGGGACAATCCAATGGAGTCGTTTTACATCCTTTGGAAATAGTCGATTTTCAGGAGGCTGCAGCATTAATGTCCAACAGCTAGACCACAATTGGAGTTCTCTTTTCAGTGGTAGTGGTACGGGGGGCAGCAAAAGCGATGCTAGGGTCAGTACTATGAATGGAAGAAGCGTCAAGGCCAGAGGCCATGGTGTCAGTGGAGTAGAAAAACAAAATGTACAACGAGTTTAATTAAACCAATAAAATCTGCTATCCACTTCAAAAGACACAGTGGCAGCTGACTGGTCCTCGGGGGTGGGTGCAGGACCTTCAGTGTGGGCCCTCTGGGAGCAATGAGTCCAAGCACACGATGAGAAGAGGCTGTTCGCACTCACCCATCGTCACACGAGCGAAGCCAGCCCAGGTTTGGGCAGAAAGGGCACTCGGGTGGGTGACAAGGGGATTGTTTGAGTGAAAGAGAGAAACAAAGAGGAAAACGAAGAATGGCTTCAGGCTAACCACGTCATGATTAAAAACAGAGACACCGATTCTCACAGTGACTGGAAACACTTGGGAAAGTGTGGCTTACACACGTAGGCACCAAAGGAACACAGGTTTACAGATAAGGGTGAAAACAGGAGATCAGGCAGGTGGATTCTGTGCCTAAAAATGATCTGTTTGATATTTTAAAGTATTGTATAAATAACATTTGGGACTAAATTTTTTCTTCAATTGAAATATGTTGAGATTAGGAATAGGAGAGGTTTAATATGATGCACTTGATGCAAGTGACTATTTGAAGCAAAATGGCTAAAGTTACCATTTGATATGCAATTACAAGATAGAAAGATTATTTCACACTGTGATTTTGAGTTTGAGAACAAGGGGATAAGGTCTTAAGTGCTCAGAATCACAGAGGGTAGAGAGATATCAGCTGACTGAGGGGAAGTAGCAACCATAAGACAAAACAGAGCTGGCAGAAGATTTTGCTCTGGCAGCATCCCTGGTGGAAAGCTCTGGCTGACCCCCCCTGTCTGCTTCATGACCCCGGAGGGATTCCTGTTGGACCTCCTTTAGTCTGCCTGCTGCACGCAAGCTCAGCCGTGTCCCACTCTTTTTGTGATCCCATGGACTGTAGTCTGCCAGACTCCTCTGTCCACGGGATTATCTCAGCAAGAATACTCAAGTGGGTGGCCATTCCCTTCTCCACTGGGCTCTGCATAGCTGAGATACAAAATTCCCTACTAGATTCCGTTGAAGATCTATGTCTTGACTTAGTTTTCTGAGCATCGCAATGATCAGACTCATGCCCTTCTATCTTGATCTCAATTCAATTTCATGTCTACCACGAGCCTCATTCTATGTAATATCAGCTTTAGTTTCTAAGCACAAGTTTTGCTTAGAAAAGTTTCAAAAGCTTTTCTCTGTTTGCCACTTTGCTATATCCATCCATCCATTCATTTGTTCAGTTTCAATTACAGAAATGATGCCTGCACATGAAATGATTCACATAATACACAAGTTATTTACAATAACATGTGTTGAAAATGCATGCTAATTGCTCTGTGCAAAGGAAACCAAGCGCATCAAAGACATAGCAACGTATTGTGAACCACGTTGGTGAAGGGCAAGTTGACCAGAAATTTGAAAATGACAGATAGTAGTAACTTCTTTTGATTCTTTCAATCAATTCAAACTTTTTGCTTTTGGAAAGAGAGTATGAAAGGTGGCTTATTTAAACCGGCAACATTCACATCATCATGTTGCTTTGTGATAACATATGGAATAAACATATGAGGATATTAAAATGATATTCACATAGACTCATTCATCCAGATAGACTGCTTCCACAAAATACTCCATGCAATTAATTTTAAGGTATGTTGCTAAATCTTGTTCTAAAACACAGGGATATAGTAAGTTACTTGGCAAATTTAATTAAGGAATTAGAAGGAACTGTTTTCGGTTTGAACATGAAGGTTAACATCCAGTTTTCTGCTATCTCGTTTTAGAGGTCATTGAAAAAATAGCAAAGAAAAGTGCACTTACAATGAAACAAGGAGGCAGCTGGGAAGCCAGACAAAACAGATGGAGTGGCTGCCAGGAAAGACCTGGATGAAGTGAGCACAGAGGAAAAACTTGAGCTGATCCAGTGGAGAAGACTCCCTTCTGATGGCTCCCAAGCAAAGAGCAAGCACAACTCTCAAAAGTTGAGATGCACATTTTGTAAAACACTAGGCTTCCATTGAGGTGACTGGTTCTGGGAAACAAAGGAAGCAGAAGTAAATGAGAATTTGTGGGGGGAAAGTCATTTTTACAGAACCTGTACTGTCTCCATGACAATGGATAAGAAGAGAGTTTCAAAATGTGGTTTTTCACAATGAGCTGTTTATCTTATTTAATTAGGAAGAAGAAAAGCACTATCAAATTCAGACAAAAAGTATATCTAAGAAAACAAACAAACAATAACACTCAAAACTTCAATTAGCTTCGAACAAGTACAGACAACTCCCAAAACAAATCACTTGCAAGTAACTGCCTGGGGGGTGTGGGGGTGAGGGGGGTGGAAATTGCCTCTTAATTCTCAGAGATATGCAATGAAAAGGAGTCAATACAGACCCTACACAAATATGCTACAAGAAAAGAAAAAAAAAAAAAAAGAAATGGAAACAAAAATTCGCTAACAGATGTCTGCAACACTCAGTCATAACACAGGGAAGATGACAATAATAACTGAAAATATTTACAGGAATCTATGGATTTTTCTAATTGGAGAAAGAGCAATAAAGCAAAACTATAAGACAGCCAGAGGAACCAGAAGTTAGCATAACAGATTTTTTAATAAGTGGATGGACGGACAGAAGTTTGTGTAGAAGCATGTTTCCTTATATGTGCATCAGTTCAGTTCAGTCGCTCAGTCGTGTCCGGCTCTTTGCAGCCCCACGGACTACAGCATGCCAGGCTTCCCTGTCCATCACCAGCTCCCATAGCTCACTCAAACTAATGTCCGTTGAGTACGTGATGCCATCCAACCATCTCATCCTCCGTTGCCCCCTTCTTCTCCTGCCTTCAATCTTGCCCAGCATCGGGGGCTTATCTAGTGAGTCAGTTTTTCATATTAGGTGGCCAAAGTATTGGAGTTTCAGCTTCAGCATCAGTTCTTCCAATGAATATTCAGGACTGATTTCCTTTAGGATGGACTGGTTGGATCTCCTTGCAGGCCAAGGGATTCTCAAGAGTCTTCTCCAACACCACAGTTCAAAAGCATCACTTCTTCTGTGCTCAGGTTTCTTTATACTCCAAATCTCACACCCATACACAACTACTGGAAAAACCATAGCCTTGATTAGACGGACCTTTGTTGGCAAAGTAATGTCTCTGCTTTTTAATATGCTGTCTAGGTTGATCATAGCTTTTCTTCCAAGGAGCAAACGTCGTTTTATTTCATGGCTGCAGTCACCATCTGCAGTGATTTTGGAGCCCCCCAAAATAAAGTATGTCACTGTTTCCACTGTTTCCCCATCTATTTGCCATGAAGTGATTGGACCAGATGCCATGATCTTAGTTTTCTGAATGTTGAGCTTTAGGCCAACTTTTTCACTCTCCTCTTTCACTTTCATCAAGAAGCTCTTTAGTTCTTCTTTACTTTCTGCCATAAGGGTGGTGTCATCTGCATATCTGACATTATTAATATTTCTCCCAGCAATCTTGATTCCAGCTTGTGCTTCATCTAGTCCAGAATTTCTCCTGATGTACTCTGCATAGAAGTTAAATAAGCAGGGTGACAATATACAGCCTTGATGTACTCCTTTTCCTATTTGGAACCAGTCTGTTGTTCCATGTCCAGTTCTAATTATTGCTTCTTGACCTGCATAAAGATTTCTCAAGAGGCAGGTCAGGTGGTCTGGTATTCCCATCTCTTGAAGAATTTTCCAGTTTGTCATGATCCACACAGTCAAAGGATTTATAGTCAATAAAGCAGGAGTAGATGTTTTTCTGGAACTCTCTTGCTTTTTCAATGATCCAGTGGATGTTGGCAATTTGATCTCTGGTTCCTCTGCTTTTTCTAAATCCAGCTTGAACATCTGGACATGCACGGTTCATGTACTGTTGAAGCCTGCCTTGGAGAATTTTGAGCATTTCTTTGCTAGCATGTGAGATGAGTGAAATTATTTGGTACTTTGAACAATTTTAGGCATTGCCTTTCTTAGGGATCGGAATGAAAACTGAGCTCTTCCAGTTTTGTGGCCACTGCTGAGTTTTCCAAATTTGCTGGCATACTGAGTGCAGCACTTTCACAGCATCTTCTTTTAGGATTTGAATTAGCTCCACTGGAATTCCACCACCTCTGCTAGCTTTGTGCATAGTGATGCTTCTTAAGGCCCACTTGACTTCGCACTCCACGATGTCTGGTTCTAGGTGAGTGATCACATCATCCTGGTTATCTGGGCCATGAAGATCTTTTTTTGTATAGTTCTTCTGTGTATTCTTGCCACCACTTCTTAACATCTTCTGCCTCTGTTAGGCCCATACCATTTCTGTCCTTTATTGTGCCCATCTTTGCATGAAATGTCCCCTTGGTAATCTAATTTTCTTGAAGAGATCTCTAATCATCCCCATTCTATTGTTTCCCTCTATTTCTTTGCATTGATCACCGAGGACGGCTTTCTTATCTCTCCTTGTTATTCTTTATAACTCTGCATTCAATTGCTTTTTATATCTTTCCTCTTCTCCTTTGCCTTCTGTGACTTTTCTTTTCTCAGCTATTTGTAAGGCCTCCTCAGACAGCCATTTTGCCTTTTTGCATTTCTTTTTTTGGGGGATGGTTTTGATCACTGCTTTCTGTACAAAGTCAAGAGCCTCCATCAATAGTTCTTCAGGCACTCTGTCTATCATATCTAATCCCTTGAATCTATTTGTCACTTCCACTGTATAATCATAAGGGATTTGATTTTGGTCATACCTGAATGGTCTAATGGTTTTCCCTACTTTCTTCAGTTTAAGTCTGAATTTGGCAATAAGGAGTTTATGATCTGAGCCACAGTGAGCTCCTGGTCTTGTTTTTGCTGACTGTGTAGAGCTTCTCCATCTTTGGCTGCAAAGAATGCAATCAGTCTGATTTCAGTGTAGACCATCTGGTGATGTCCATGTGTAGAGTCTTCTCTTGTGTTGTTGGACTAGGGTATATGCTGTTACCAGGGGGTTCTCTTGGCAAAACTCTGTTAGCCTGTGCCTGCTTTATTTTGTATACAAGGCCAAATTTTCCTGTTACTTCAAGTACCTCTTGACTTCTTACTTCTGCATTCCTGTCCCCTATAATGAAAAGGACATCTTTTTTTGAGTGTTAGTTCTAGAAGGTCTTGTAGGTCTTCACAGAACCTTAAACTTCAGCATCTTCAGCATTACTGGTCGGGGCATAGACTTGGATTACTGTGATATTGAATGATTTGCCTTGGAAACAATCAGAGATCATTCGTTTTTGAGATTGAATTGAGGGTCGTTTTTGAGATTGCATCCAAATACTGTATTTCAGACTCTTTTGTTGACTGTGAGGGCTACTCCATTTCTTCTAAGGGATTCTTGCCCACAGTAGTAGATATAATGGTCATCTGTGTTAAATTCACCCATTCCAGTCTATTTTAGTTCTCTGATTCCTAAAATGTTGATGTTCACTCTTGCCATCTCCTGTTTGACCACTTTTAATTTACCTTGATTCATGCACCTAACATTCCACGTTCCTATGCAATATTGCTCTTTACAGCATGGGACTTTACCTCCATCATCAGTCATATCCTCAACTGGGTGTTATTTTTACTTTGGCTCCATCCTTTCATTCTTTCTGGAGTTATTTCTCCACTGTTCTCCAGTAGCATATTGGGCACCTACTGACCTGGAGAGATCATCTTTTAGTGTCATGTCTCTTTGCCTTTTCATACTGTTCATGGGGTTCTCCAGGCAAGAATACTGAAGAGGCTTGCCATTCTCCTCTCCAGTGGACCACATTTTGTCAGAACTCTCCACCGTGATCTGTCTGTCTTGGGTGGCCCTGCATGGCATGGCTTATGGTTTCATCCAATTTTCTGTTGGCTGTGTTCCCTCCCTGTTGTTTGAGCTGAGGCCAAACTATGGTGGAGGTAATGAAGACAACCTCCTTCAAAAGGTCCCATGCCTACACTGCTGCACTCATGCCCCCAACCATGCATCAGGCCACCGCCAACCCACACCTCCACCAGAGACTTCTGGACACTCGTGGGCAAGTCCGGGTCAAAGTTCTGGTGGCTCTATGGTGAGGTTAATGGCAATCTCCTCCAAGGGGGCTTATGCCATTCCTCGGTCTGCAGCACCCAGAGCCCCTGCCCAGCAGCAGGCCACTGCTGGCTCATATCTCCACAGGAGACACTCAAACACAGCTCTGTCTCAGCCTCTGTGGGGTCTCTGGGCCCTGTGCACAAGGTTTGTTTGAGCCCTCTGAGCACCTCGGGTGGGTATGGGGTTTGATTCTAAATGTGATTTCGCCCTTCCTACCATCTTGCTGGGGCTTCTCCTTTGCCCTTGGATGTGCGGTATCTTTTTTTGGTGGGATCCAACATTTTCCTGTCAATAGCCATTCAGCCGCAAGTTGTAATTTTGCAGTTCTTGCAGGAGATGAGAGCATGTCCTTCTGCTCCACCATTGTGTAGAGCATGAAATACTTGAAAAAGATAAACAAGGAACTACTGGTGCTAATTATTTACTAGCGGTGAACCCAGTATCTATACAGGGTTTAACAGGATACTTACCATAGTATGACATACACAATACTTTTGAGTTGGGAACTAAATGAATGCAATACCTAATCAAAATGTAAACATTATTTTAAAAATATCATGAACTATTAATATATAAGGAGGGACCTTGATTACATCCTCCTGATTCTTCATCTTTAGCCCCACAGTGTGCACTCTTCAACTAGATCCAGATTTATGTGTTTTCACATGTTTATTTTGAGATATGATGAAAAGTAAGGATCCCATGGTGGTGGTTTAGTCGCTAAGTCGTGTCCGACACTTGAGACCCCATTGACTGTAGCCTGCCAGGCTCCTCTGTCTCTAGGATTCTCTAAGCAAGACTATTAGAGTGGGGTGCCATTTCTTTCTCCAGGGGTATCTTCCCAACCCAGGGATCGAACCCGGGCCTCCCGCATCTCAGGCAGATTCTTCACCAACTGAGTTCAGTTTTAATTAAGTACATAATTGAAAAGTGAAAGTGAAAGTCACTCAGTTGTGTCTGCCTCTTTGCAACCTTACAGACCATACAGTCCATGGAATTCTCCAAGCCAGAATATTGGAGTGGGTAGCCTTTCCCTTCTCCAAGGAATCTTCCCAATCCAGGGATTAAACCCAAGTACATAATTACAGAACTTTAAAATAACATTACACAAGAAAGAATATCGTTAGTAATTTTTTCTTTAAAGGCAACAGAAAATAGTCTTTAAGATCAAGGATTCTAGAACCCTGCTGCCTGAGTTCATATCCAGCTCTGCCAGGACTCTACTATTCGGGAGTTTCTTGAACCCTGTACCTCTGTCTTCTCACCTATACAATGGAAAGAATTATACTCACCTATATTATGAGTTTGTTGTGAGAATTAATTAAAATAATGTATACGAAGTACTTAGACTTCAGCTGCTCAGTCGTGTCCGGCTCTTTGCTACCCCATGGAGAGCAGCCCACCAGGCTTCTCTGTCCATGTGATTTTCCAGGCAAGAACACCGAAGTGGATTGCCATTTGCTTCTCCTGGGAATCTGCCCAACCCAGGGATTGAACTCTGGTTTCCTGTATTGCAGGCAGAGTCGTTACCATCTGAGCCACCAGGGAAGCCCAGACTATTCCCTAGTACATACTAAATTTTCATTGAGTGTTACCTATTGTTATTACTGCCTATTATTATTACTAGTGTTCCAATAATCTGAAGTCTTTTATATAATAGTTGAATAATTAGAGCTTTATCACCAAAGCCATTGTCACCTTTTACCATGTGTAATAGTCAAACTGTAAATACATAAAGTGATAATTTCACAAAATTTTCAATCACAAGCTTTGAATTGAAATTCTGCACAAGTCACATACTTCATTTTGCTAAGATACATACATCCACATAATCATTCATTATGCAGTTTGGTTTTTATCTGGTAAATTTGCAAAAAAATATTTTCTTGGTAATATCTTAAACATGAGGAAAATTTTAAGCTAAATTATTCAGGATTACAATAGATTCTTCCCACAAAGTAATCCTTCCATAGTAGGAAGGTGAGTTCATTTAAATAGCAAACTCTAAAGGAATATAGAGCAAGCAACTACATAATTTTCATGAGCTAATATATTTTATAGTTGAGGTTATTTGTTTATTCGTAGAGTCCAGCTACAATTAGATTATATATTTCTGCACAGAAAGGATTGTGGGCATCAGACGGCAGAGTACAAGGACCTGGTCTTGCCCCTTCTTAAAAAAAACACTGAAATCACAATTAATTGCTAACCAACCATCAACAACAACAACAACAAAACCTTGGAACCCACTAAAATTGAGTCATATAGTGCATATTTCATAGTGTCTGTCATCTGTCATTTTGTTTTTGACTTTATCATTGTATATATCAGTGGTTTCTTTAATCATCTGTCTGCTTGCCTATTTATTGCTGAAATTCTATTGCATGGATATACCAAATTTGTTTATCTTTTAATTCTTGATAGTTGAAGGTTGTTTTCAGTTTGAAGGTATTGTGAAGAAACAGCAATGGGCATTCAGTAATAACTCTTCCTATGTGTATGTTTTCATTTCTTTTTGTTAAGTAGCAATAAACGGGAATACTGGGTTTCCTAAGCATATTTACAGTTATAAGTAACTGCTGAGCTGTTTTCCAAAGTATATCTTTCATTTAGAATTTTCACTAGCAATGTAACAATTCTGCAGTTGTTTGATCAGGAGGAGATCCAACATTCACTTTAAAAAAAAATAGCCACTTTGGGGTGTAATGATGTCCCTTCATGGTTTGAATTTTACATTTTACTAGAGATGTTCAGGCTTCCCTGGTGGCTCTGATGGCAAAGAATTTGCCTGCAATGCAGGAGACATGAGTTTGGTCCCTGGGTCTGGAAGATCCCCTGGAGGAGGGCATGGCAACCCACTCCAATATTCTTGCCTGGAGAATTCCATAGACAGAGAAGCCTTGCAGGCTAAGTCCATGGGGTCACATGAAAATATTTTCCTGTGCTTGTTCAATTTCTATTTGTGCATCTTCTTTACAAAGTGTCAGTTTAAAAAACTTAAACATTCACTTACTACATAGTTTGTCTTATCACTGAGAAGAGTTCTTTATATATTTGGAATACAAACCTTAAGGGACGTACTTTTTCATAAATATTTTCTTAATAGTTAAGAATCTAACACATGTCTGGACATAGTAAATATTCAATAAATAGCAGAAGGATCTGATTTTGAAAAAGCCTGAATCTGAAAGAATCTGACTCCAAAGAAATCCCAACATACCTTATAAGAAATATTTACAAAAATATAGTTGCAATTACTTCAAAGTTGCTTAATACACCTAGTTATGAGGTAACCCACTGTTGCTGAATCAAATATAGTATTAGGATGCCTTTATGGGTGACTGTGTGTGTGTGTGTGTGTCTGTCTGTCTGTGTGCGTGCGCATGCATGCACACGTTAGTTACTCAGTCGTGTCTGACTCTTTGCAACCCACCAGGCTCCAATGTCCACGAAATTCTCCAGGCAAGAATACTAGAGTGGGCTACCATTACCTTCTCCACAGGATCTTCCTGATTCCAGGATCAAACCCTCATCTCCTTCATTGCAGGCAGATTCTTTGCCATCTGAGGCATCAGGGAAGCCTCAAGATACCTTTATTTTCACCCCAATTGAATAAGAAATCCTATAGGGATGGTTTAAGTATTACTCATTATCATGGGGATCACAGAAGCATCATACCCAATATTTGCAAATCTGTTTAGTGTCCCTTCTTTAAATCTTGTGACAGTATTGTACAAAAAAGGAGCAAATAATAGAGGCTTTAACAACTCAGACCTGGAGTCAGGCAGATACATGCTTAGTCCTGACACTACCATTGGTAGCTTTGTGACAGTTTATGTAGACTCTTCAGCTTCTTCACCTTCAGCGGTCCTTGTGAAGTCAGAAGAGACAGTGCATGTAGAACAGTCAAATAGTCGTTGGCACACAGCGAGTACAGAAGACAGTTCAGCTGATTATCTAATTATTATCTGATTCCATAAAAATGTGAAACTTGCATGCTGGCATAAATTACTTGTAAACCTGAGCAGGAATGAGATACAAACCCAGGTCTTCATTTATGTGGCCACTTTCAAGCAACAAATATGTCTGAAATTGTACTGTTTCACAATATGCAAGTTAACGTATTTTAAGCCTCTTCCTTGTTATATCTCAAATTCCACTTCTTAGGGTATTAGGTCAGTGGCCTTAATAACTCATCTAACTCATATTCCTTTTTTTTTTTTTTTTTCTGGAGCATACATATTCACAGCTTTTGTTTCCTACTCTGAAAAAAAAAAGAGTCTGGAGCTAATGTCATTTTATAACATTCCTCATATTTCTTGAGGCTTTACTTAATTTAGATGAAGTAAAGGCAACAGGTAGAAATGTACATGGAACAACAGACTGATTCCAAATCAGGAAAGGAGTGCATCAAGGCTGTATATTGTCACCCTGCTTATTTAACTTATATGCAGAGTACATCATGAAAAACACTGGGCTGGATGAAGCACAAGCTGGAATCAAGATTGCCGGGAGAAATATCAATCACCTCAGATATGCAGATGACACCACCCTTATGGCAGAGAGTTAAGAGGAACTAAAAAGCCTCTTGATGAAAGTGAAAGAGGAGAGTGAAACAGTTGGCTTAAAGTTCAACATTCAGAAAACTCAGATCATGGCATCTGGTCCCATCACTTCATGGGAAATAGATGGGGAAACAGTGAAAACAGTGGCTGACTTTATTTTGGGGGGCTCCAAAATCACTGCAGATGGTGACTGCAGCCATGAAATAAAAAGACGTTTGCTTCTTGGAAGAAAAGTTATGACCAACCTAGACAGCATATTAAAAGCAGAGACATTACTTTGCCAACAAAGGTCCACCTAGTCAAGGCTATGGTTTTTCCAGTAGTCATGTATGCATGTGAAAGTTGGACCATAAAGAAACCTGAGCACAGAAGAATCGATGCTTTTGAACAGTGGTGTTGGAGGAGACTCTTCAGAGTCCCTTGGACTGTGAGGAGATCCAACCAGTCCATCCTAAAGGAAATCAGTCTTGAATACTCATTGGAAGGACTGACACTGAAGCTGAAGCTCCAATACTTTGGCCACCTGATCTAAAGAACAGGCTCATTTGAAAAGACCCTGATGCTGGGAAAGATTGAAGGCAATAGGAGAAGGGATGACAGAGGATGATATGGTTGGATGGCATCACCAACTCGATAGACATTAGCTTGAGTAAACTCCGGGAGTTGGTGATGAGCAGGGAGGCTTGTTGTTCTGCAGTCCATGGGGTTGCAAGGGGTCAGACATGACTGAACGACTGAATTGAACTGAAAGGGAAGTGTTCCTTGAGGATTACCATTTGCTCCGTCACAGAGCTTTGAGTCAAGGACTTGGATGGGCTCTGGATGTCAGTGAAACAACAGAGAACAGTGTCCACAGACAGTTGGAAACCCAGGCTCCAGTTAATGGGCATGGCTGTGGGTAACACCTCTAATGAACTAGGTATACCTATGTTAATGTACTTCTGGCTTACAGATTGTGATTACAGATAAGATTCAGGAGATGGTCCATAAATATCTGGAACTTTATTTAATCTGAAGATTTTATTTTAAAGGAAATAAAACAATTCATGGAAAAAGTAAAGCCTGTAACTAAGAATACGTTTATATGTATATATACAGGCCCCTCTGTTCATGGGACTTCCCAGGCAAGAATACTGGAGGGGGTTGCCATTTCTTTCTCCACAGGATCTTCCCCACCCAGAGATCAAACCCAGGCCTCCCGCATCTGCAGGCAGATTCTGTACTGCTTAGTCATCAAGGAAGCCCAATAACTAAGAATACGTTTATGTGTATATATGTAAGAATATAAAACATGTGAAATGCTAAGTATGTATGTATGTATCTTAGTATTATGTGTGTATACATGTACATTATATATACATATATTTTTTCCTGTTGTTGTTGCAGTTTTAGTCACTAAGTCATGCCCAGCTCTCCTGTGACCCTATGGACTATAGACTGCCAGGCCCCTCTGTCCATGGGATTATCCAGGCAGGAATAATGGAGTGGGTTGCTGTTTCCTTCTCTAAATGCTGTTCCTAATCCAGGGATTGAACCCATGTCTCCTGCATTGCAGGAGGATTCTTAACCACCCCCCAGGAGTTACCAGGGAAACCCTACACACCACACACACACACACACACACACACACACACACACACACAACTTTAACAGTGCACATGAACATATATATAGCTATCTTTTGTGCCTGGCATTAAATACCCATCCTACCCACTAGAATATTGGTAACATCTTTAGCCACATGTGATGAGGGATTTGGGCCTGTGTCAGGCTTCCTCCACTTTCATCTTTTGGTCCTGGGCCACTTCAGTCTGCTTCAGTATCCCTCATCGATTTAATCTCTTTCCTTAACGTCCAGACATTTTCTCAGCTCAGAGCTAATATATGACTTCAAAGGTCCACCGTCTTGATGGCTATATCGCTCCCAAGTGAAATTTTGAACACACGAAGAGTTCATCAACAGCATTTGCAATGTGTAGGGACATTTACTTCCCTTTCCTCCAGTATATTTAAATGTGACCACTGCTGGGGATGGTTTGTAAATGCCCTCAGGAAAAATGTCTGGCTCAAAATTTCCATGAATTCCTGTCTGCAGCTGAAATGGCAGAATTTTTCAAGCTCCGTGGCTTTAGGCAAGCAGAGAAAAATTTCTCCACGAGTTTTCTCTTTGAATGCTCTATCTGAATAAGCACAAGCACTTTTTCCATGACTGTGCCCTTTGAATCCTCCCCCTTCTACCCACTCAAAATGCTGAAGCTACTTAGAGGCTTAATGCCCATTTGCTGATGGCCATCTGCATAACGGCACTGTTTCTCTCATTCGGAACTGCCAGGGAGGACTCAGTTCTTTTCTTTTCCCACTTTTTTTTTTCTTTTTACATTATGGCAAGAACATTTAACATGAGTGTCACCTTGTTAACAAATTTTAACAATACTGTTCATTACAGCCGCAGTGTTGTAGCGCAGATCCCTAGAATGCATTCATCTTGCGTAAGTGATACTCTCCACTCACTGAGCAACCAGCCCCAGAACCCTCTTTTCTGTCTCTTGCTACAGCCATTCTTCAGTCGGCTCCTAAGAGGAGGACTGTTTTAGATACTTCATATCGTTGCCAGTACATCACGGACTCAATGGACACGAATTTGAGCAAACTCGGAGAGATAGTGAACGACAGGGAAGCCTGGCGTGCTGTAGTCCATGGGGTCGCAAAGAGTCAGACACGACTTGGCAATTGAGCAACAACAAAGATTGTTGCCAAAACCTTGGCACCCTGTCCACTGACGCCAAATAGAAATATAGCAACAGAGTTTGGGGGAAACAGAAAAGAACAACTTTATTCTTTTTGCCAGGCCAAAGGGAAACACGGCAGGCCAGTGCCTCAAGAACTGTGCCCCCCTTCTCAGGAATAAGGAGAGGTTTTATATCCTCTTGAGGGTCTTGTACTTTTTTTTTTTTTTTTTTTTTTTTGTCTTTTGCAAAGTTGCAAAATGGCCACACCTGATATTCAGGCAACTCAGCAGGTCTAACGTCCCTGAAGTTATTGGACCACGTTATTGGACCACAGCCTTCCTTCTGAAATGCAGAATGCTACAGGAGGGTGTAGTGGGGAGAAGCAGAGCAGGTGCAGAGTTTAGTCTGTATAGTCACAGGGTAATTAGCTCTGGGAAACAAGTCCAGCTACAAATGTTTGTTAGTAGTAACAACTAAAGCACAACCGAGATTTTTTAACTCTTGTAATGTCAGTTGTGTCCGACTCTTTGCAACCCCAGGGCCTGAAGCCCACCAGGCTTCTCTGTCCATGGAATTTTCCCGGCAAGTACTGGAGTGGGTTGCCATTTCCTTCTCCAGGGGATCTTCCCGACCCAGGGATCGAACCCAAGTCTCCTGCATTGGGTTTTTATGAAACAAGAAGCAAGGAGGATTCTTTATGGTCTGAGCTACCAGAAAGCTGGTGTGTGTCAAAGGTTGTTCACTCATTTCTGTTTTTGTTGCAACAAATTCCTCCCTGTTAGTTATTCCCTCCGTATCAGTAGAGGAAGGGGAAAAGTCATTGTTCTTCTCTGGCTGAAGACAAAACTTCAGTTTTGCTCCATTTGACAAACGTCAGCTGCCTGGCCCACGGACCTATTTATCTCCTACGTCAATATGAGTGGAATCATAGAGTATTTGTCCTTCTGTGGCTGGCTTATTTCACTTCACAGAATGTCCACCAGGTTCATAGATTGTTTATTTGTGTTTGTGTTCCAAAGTCTGGAAGGAAAAGAAAGATCTTTCACCATCTGCCCTAACAGTCTGCCAACCTATGACTTTGCTAACGGTTTTTATCAGCCGATACTTATGCAGGTCTCCTCCTGGCACCTTGCTGGGTTTAATGCTCACCTATTCCTCCCTAATTATTTGGAAAGGTCAAATTAATACCCTGGGAGAAGTGCTAAGGCAGAAAATGTTCAATTCAAACAAACAAATAAACCTAGATTTGGCCTACTATAAATGCCAGCCTGAAATGAATCACAAACCAAGGATGGTTAGACTTGAACTGTTTTCTCCTTCTCTTCCTGCAGCTTATTTTTCCAACATAGAAGATGACAAACGTTCAAATAAAAGGCATTCAGCAAAATGTCATTGAATTTTTAATCAGTAAAACAAGAGCATTTCTACCTTTGCATTTAAAAATCTACAGTCACCTTTGAAAATAAATAGTTGAAAATCCTGATAAAGCAGTAACCTCAACCAGGACAACTTCTCATGGCCTGTGTTTACCCTGTTGGTTCAGCCCACACCGTAACATCTACCAAGAATAACAGGACCACTGATTTAATCCCTTTCTGGCAGGCCTTTAACTGAAATTTAATTATGTTGCTTTTTGTCTGCAACCTTCCCCCAAGGTTTCTATGATATTAGAATACCTCCTTTAAATGTTATGAGAAGCGCTTTAGAGGGTTTTTCCTCTGATTATTTCATAACATAGCAGTTCCTTCTGCCAGCAAGCCCACACAACTGTCTTCAATAAATGAAACAGTTTTCTTTCTTTTTTTTTTCTAACATTTTATAAAGTGTAGATTAAACAGTAATTAGTTGTAGGTGAGTTTCAACAGTTGCCTTTTACAGTGATCTTTTTACTGCTAACTCTCGAACAACACAAATAAGTCCCTATAAATGTGTGAACGATGGACAGCCTCAGACTTCAGAAAGGGCTGGGATGCTTGGTGAAGTCAATCTTAAACTGTTTTGCAGTGATTTCATGCTCAGTAATTATTTCAATATTCCTTAAATGGTGGGTGTTTCAAAGGCATGGCTGACTGTGTATTTTTAGAGCCAGCAAAATCTTATTAAATGGGCATGGTTTTCTGGATTCCTTTCCTTCCTCCTCTCCAAACTCATAAAATTGAAAGGGGCCAACCCCAGTGGGTAGTAACCACAGTGGCGTCCACATGTTACGGTCACCAGTGTCAATGCTTGTCATTTTTGTTTACTATTACTGGCTTGTCACAAGTTCCATACCTCCAAAAATAATTGAAAATGAAAACAAACTTTTGTGTGTGTCCTTTTTCTCCCCAGCAATGTGTCAGCCTGGGAAAATGCTCTCTTTGAAAAGAAAGCAGAGCTGACATATAATTGTTGCCTTTATCCCAGCTGTTCCTGACATTACACGCCTAACCTTCCTTGGAGACAGAAAACCAATTTTGATGTGACGCTCTGAAAAGTCACCACTGGTACTTTACAAATAGTTCAAGGTCATGGGAATCTTGCCCAAGACACTCTCAGGTAAACCTCCGGAGGACTTTTCTTTCTTGGGGAAAGCTGTGTTTTTATTGATTTTGCAAATTGTAGACTTAAAGTCTAACAGAGGCAAAGCTACCAAGAGCAGGGAAAAGCCCACCTAAATATAAAATCAATGCTTTTGCACTGAAATTTTAAAAAGCAATTTCATGCAAGTATTATAGTGAAAGAGAAGTTAAAAATTTCAAGTCTGACATTTGAAACTTGTATTTGGGAAACTTAACATAATATTCTGTTAATGAAACATTTGGTAAAGAATGTAACTTTTATTACTTAAATATAATTTGAGTTCTTTATTTAAAAAATTCTTGCAATTTGCAGTGGCCTATCTATTACATAAACACTTGAATTTATTAGCCTTTCCACCTGCATTGCAGAAGACACAGGTTGGACCCCTGGGTCTGGAAGATCCCCTGAAGAAGCAACCCACTCCAGTCTTGTTGTCTGGAAAATCTCATGGACAGAGGAGCGTGGCAGGCTACAGTTCACTGGGTCACAAGAGACAGACATGACTTAGCAACTAAACCACCAACACCCCTGTTTCTTTATTGAAATGTTCGTTTGTCAATCAGCAAAGTATTACCTTCCAATATTCTAATAAAAACCTTTTTTACTCTTTGCTCTCATCAGCTAAGTCATGCTGTATGTGTTTCATTTCTGGTTAGTAATTTCTGGGATAAACTAGTCTGCTCTTATTTCTTTTTTGTCTTTTGAATCCTCTTATCAAATACTTTTTAGTTGCTAAGGCATTAAGGCAGCCAATCTTCTAAGGAAGCTCAAAACAAAGACCATAATAAAAAAGTGATCATATCTTCTTTCTGAGTGTGCTGATCACCTAAACTACACTGGCCAATAACCGAAATAGTTAATGCGAACTCAAAAACTGAACTGAATCAGCCTCATCCTCATGCTGGTGTTAGTGCTGTCTCGTTTTTCCTCTTATTTCTGTGTACTAGGAAATTTAAATGTACTCACATGAGTTGAGTTGATAAAGATCAATTTCTGAACCAAATGTCTTTAAGAAAAAACATCCATTTGGGAAATAATGGACTCCTATCTATGCTCTCTTTTGTAGTCACCTTTTAATAATATTCTCATTGTTTGAGGGCTTTAGGGCAAGAAGCAACACATTAAATTTATAAAGTTTATGGCTCATATCCACATTACCACTATTTATAGTCATTTTTTATATGTCAACCCATTTTCCTTTGCCCTAAATTAAGATGATAGAGAGATAGATAGATAAGTAGGTAAATAAATAGATAAGCTCTCTCACAAACACTCCAAGGAAAAGTTTCATTATAAGTTCATGATATGACTGAATCCAAAAGGAACAATGACAAATACCACTCAGGAAAGTAAAGTCACTCAGTCATGTCTGACTCTTTGCCATCCCATGGACTGTAGCCCACCAGGCTCCTCCAGCCATGGAATTTTCCAGGCAAGAATACTGGAGTGGGTTGCCATTTCCTTCTTCAGAGGATCTTCCTGACCCAGGGATCGAACCCAGGTCTTCTGCATTGTAAACAGACGCTTTGCCATCTGAGACACCAGAGAAGCCCAAATAGAAAGTGAGAAAGTGAAGCTGCAAATATTTATTGGATGCAGAGTATAACAAGATATCCTATTTCCATTGCAATAATAACTAAATGATTCTGACTTGTTTCCTAAGTGAAATACATTGAGTAATTCTAAATACAATGATAATTTATTATTTTCTATTTGCTGTGCATAATATGCACATGTGTGTATGTATTTCTCACTGCAATCTTGAAAAGTATTACAACTATTTAAATGAAAAAACAGACCAAAATGAGAATAAAATGATTGTCCAAGTTCGTCAAGAAATGGGTAGTAACTGAAAGAGTTGGACTTGAACCCTAGACCACTAGGCCTAGAAATCCACGTTTGATGTTACACAGTATTTCAAACCCAGGTCTCCCACATTGCAGGCGGATTCTCTACCAGCTGGGCCACAAGGGAAGCCCACAGAAAATTGACAATTTTACAAATCACTCTATTAATGAGCAAGATGTGATCACTGTCATGTGAGATATAAGTTCTACAGAAATTCACATGTTTAACCTTGGTATCAGAGGACCAGTTAGGAGAAAGTACAAGCTAAATGACAAACTTGGAAGTCCAGGTAAGGAGTAAATGGATCAAGGGAAGAAATGTAATCCTCGAGTCCATTCATTGTTTGGCCAATTGCTTACTATTCCACTAGTTTAGAATATACAGCGTCATGTTATACAGGTTAAATAAGATTAAAAAAAAAAAGAGTGAGAGAGTATATTTCATTGGAAATATACTTCTCAATGAATTAAATTGTCATTATTATAATGAGTTTTGCATTTGAAGATTGAACTATCATTATTACTTTTAATAAAGGGGCCCTAATGTTGCCATCTCAGAGGAAAAGGGATAAATGAGAAGGTTAATCCTACCTTATCAAGTAAAGAGGCTTGAGGCAGAAAAGTCAAGGGGACACATGTAATCTCTCAGACAGTATGTGAAGCAAATGTGTGTGGTTGCAGTAATTAAGAAAAATGGCTAGGTATAGGTCCAAGGTACTTAATAGGTATGATGCTGAGTATTAGGGAAACTGATGTACAGATGATAATGAAATGGAAAATTCTGATATGAGGATGATTTTTGCATTGGAGATTTCAGAATACATCAGGTATTCTTCTCCACATATATGATACTAATAATAGTGCTTGTCCTTCATATACATTTCAAAATAAAATTGATTCAATTATATAATTACTACAAATATACTCTCTCAGGCAAGAACCCCCAAAATAAAGTCATATAGTAGAAACTCAAGAAAACTTGTTAGCTAAAGTTTTCAATTTTAAGCCCAGCTAAAGTATTTGGAGAAATTTACCCTAGTTCAGTCATAATTTTTTCATGCATAATAAAGGAAATGATATACCAATATATGGCTATTTTGAGTTAAGGGATGTAACAAAAACAAAGAACATAGCATGGTTCTCAATAGAAAACTTAGTTGAACAAATATTGAACTTCTTGGGATTTCCCTGGCGGTCCAGTGGTTAAGAATCCACCTTCCAAGGCAGGGGTTGAGGGTTCAACCCTTGGTTGGGGAGCTAGGAACCCACATGCCTTGCAGCCAAAAAAACAAAACATAAAACAGAAGCAATATTGTGACAAATTCAGTAAAGGCTTTAAAAATGGTCCATATCAAAAAATATATTTAAAAAATATTGACCTTCTTCCCTCCTTCATGTACTGGAAACGTCATGTTTTATTTAGAAATGCCATGTTTTTATTTGTTTAGATTAATAGACCCTATTTATTTAGGGTCCACCAGGCTTCCATGGTGGCTCCGCAGTAAAGAACCCACCTGACATGCAGGAGATGTGGGTTCCATTCCAGGGTTGGGAAGATCCCCTGGAGAAGGATTTGGCAACCTATCCCAGTATTCTTGCCTGGAAAACAGACAGTCCACGGGGTCCAAAAACAGTCAGTCATGACTTAGCGACAACAACCAGGGCTTCACCACCTTGCTATAAAGGGCAGTGTCTCCAAGGGTTGGCGGTCTGCAGTACTGGGTGACTCCTGATCAACAGTTCTGGAGGCTGGAAGTTTGACTGAAGGTGCCAGCAGGGTCGGGTTCTGGGAGGACCTTCTCCGGGTTGCAGACTGTCATTTTTGCTGTGTCCTCACATGGTAGAGAGAGGGTAAGAGAGTTCCCTGGGGTCCCTTTTACAGGGGCACTGATCTCATTCATGAGGGCTCTATCCTCAGCACTTAACTATTGTCTGAGGCCCCACATCCTAATACCATCAACTGGGATGCTATGATTTTAATGTATAAATTTGAGGGGGAAGAAACATTCAGTCCATTGCAGTCATATAGAATCTATTTTAGACTTTGCTGACAAAAGAAAAAAAGCCTCTGTTGCAATCACTCAACTCTTCTGCTATGGCACAAAGGCAGCCATTGATAATGCATATTATATATATAAACATCTGTGTTGCAATGAGACTTTATCTTAAACAGAAAACATTCAGATTTGGCCCGCGGGTAGGATTTTGCCAGCTCCTGACATGTCATGGGAAAGTGGACCTAGTGTGATTTGTTTATAAGTAATAGAAAGATGATGAATATGTCAAGTAAAAAACATGTTATAAATTAGGAAATCTATTTCATAATCATTTTTTCTACACTACATATTAATAATCAAATTGATGTCATATAATTTAAACTTTAGGTGAAAACACTTAAAATAATTATTTTTAGACAATGGGGGTTCCTCGAAAAAGCTACTGAGTTGACCTAAGAGAAAACTGAAAATGTTCTCAGAAAGGTTGGAACTTGACAAATGTCTTCAAGAGTGATTCTTAGACCACGAAGGAGATGAAGGAAAAAAGAAAATACCAGACATTTTCAAATAATATATGAAAAATTATGAAAGCATATAATGCGAGGGGAATTCTGACATGGATGTACAGAGGACACGGGGTCATGAGGAAGATGAGGCTGGAAATGTAAGATGAAGATAGATTAAGTTCTTGGATTTTAGGATTTTGAATACACTTGCTGACAAAAGTCCATATAGTCAAAGCTATGGTTTTCCCAGTAGCCATGTACAGATGTGAGAGTTGGACCATAAAGAAGGCTGAGTGTCGAAGAACAAATGCTTTCAAACTGTGTTGTTAGATAAGACACTTGAGAGTCCCTTGGACTGCAAGGAGATCAAACCAATCAATCCTAAAAGAAATTGACCCTGAATATTCATTAGAAGGACTGATGCTGGGGCTGAAACTCCAATACCTTGTCCACCTGATGCGAAGAACTGACTCATTGGAAAAGACGCTGATGCTGGGAAAGATTGACAGCGGGAGGAGAAGGGGACAACAGAGGGTGAGATGGTTGGATGGCATCACCAGGGAATCCTGGCGAGCTGCAGTTCATGGGGTCGCAAACAGTTGGACATGACTGACTGAATAACCCGAGATTCAACTCGGAGGAAGCAGAAATTGTAGTCATTAACATTTCTCACCAAATATTTCTGGTTTTACCCCTGGGCAGAAGGTAATTGGACAATTGCCCATCTTTGTGAAGTGAGCTGTGGCCACATGACTCATTTTGGCCAAAGAATAAGAGGCAGAAATGGCATCTCTAATGGATCCATTTGGAAAGATGTGAATGGACCTGGGAGTGTCACACAGAGTGAATCAAGTCAGAAAAAGAAAAGCAAATATTGCATATTAATGTACATGTGTGGAACCTAGAAAAATGGTATAGATGACCTTATTTGCAAAGCAGAAACAGAGACACAGACATAGAGAACAAACATATGGATCATTGTCGTTCAGTGTGTACAATTCCTTGTGACCTCATGGACTGCAGCATGCCAGGCTTCCCTGACCTTCACCATCTCCCTGAGCTAAAATATATATTATTTTATAATAAAAGAGAAGTCTTTTTGCTATGATCAACATGTTGGGTACAAATACTATATTCAGTCTCTTCTTTGTTGTGTCATGGAAATCCTCAAGGGAGACAAATGTTTGGCCATATGTGTAATAGCTTAAAGAAAGGTGCTAAGGACTGTCAGAAAGATGGCTGTTTTCTTTTATTCTCTTATTATGAAAAGCAATAGTGTACCAGAAATTTTCTACACTGTAAGTCTAACTCCCCAGTGTTTATGTTTGTAAAGGTTCAGCAACCGAGGAGAAAAAGTCCAGATCAACAAATTAAGTTATACTCATACTGATTGGCATGGGCAGATGCAATTTCATTCTTTCTTTCTACCAATGGTACCAGAGGTCACATCTCAGAGGAAAATGAGAATCCCTGTGTCTCAACCTGACACATTCCATTTAGTTTCCGAACATGATTTACCTAAGTAGTAATGAGTATGACACAGTTAATTTAGCAAACACAATGGTTTGTTCAATACTATTAGCCTCCTATGAAAACATCTCCACCTGTTTTCTAAAATAAATATTGCAAGATGTATGCATAATTAAAATTTTAGACAGAGTTTGTATGTAATGCAAAGATTCCAATAAAATAAAGTTGTATATATACATATGTGTGCTTGTGTATATGTATATATACATATTTCCCATAAGATATAATAAGTAAGAATAAGAACATGGTGTCTGCAATTTCCACGACACATTTGTTTTATATTTTGTAGAAAGAGACTTTGGTAGTCAAAGGTTAATTAGACATTACTCTTGGTTTAAGGAAGACAACGTCTTAATAAAGTACTAGAACAAACCTGAAGCACCTCAGCATGGTCTACAAGATTCTACATGAATTCACCCCCTTCTGATCTAGTTTTGTGCCTTTCTCTCCTCATTTATTTTTATTAAACTGCACTCGTTTCTATTTCCTTTAAACAGCGACTTGCATCGCCACCTGCGGGTTTTTGCACTTGCTGTAGCCTAGACTCTTCTCACAAACGACATGCTCTTGGCATTTTCCTCTCAGCTCAACCCCACATTGGAGAGGCTGCCTCTGACCCTCAGTCAGAAGTTACTCCTTCTCTGACCCTTTTACTCTGATACTGAGCTATTGTATTTTCTTCCTATCAATGATCACCATCTAAACTACCCTGTTTACCTGATAGCTTATTTGCCTTCTCCTAGTTAAATATAAAGTGTTGTGACAGCAAGAATCACCTCTGTCCTGGTAACTATTCTATCTTTGTGTTCCATTTGTATTTGTTGAATGACAGAAAGAAAATTTCTTTTTTCCTTATATTTCCATGAATCTATTTTTTTCTTTATTTCTCTTTCCGTTTTCATGGATACACTGTATTAGTGACTCTTAAATATATTTTATAGACTTACATTTTACTTTGAAACTATCAAATTCATATCACTTTTTTTAATATTAAAGTGCTTATGTATATTTTCAGAGAGCTTATATGGCACATAATTTAGGCAGGTACCTAACTAATTTGTGGTTCAAAGTTCCTCCCCATGCTTTAGTGATGACTTTAGTTGTAATTTAAAATAAGAGTGTTACTTTTTACTCTTTATCAGTAAAAGCATGAAATGATTTCTGAGTTATTTGTTCTTGTATTATTGATAAATCAAAATAATTAGCTACATAGGCCTTTGACATTTTTTATAATGACCATATTTATACGTGTTTATTATCTTCATGCTGAATATTTCCATTTTAGCACAATGGAAAAGAGGACCAGAGGGGTGGATATACCATATCAAATGTATGCTCTTAATGAATCATAAAAAATTGCTCGTGTTTAACCAATATCAAGTGATGTTTTTATTGCCATAATAATCACTTAGAATATGCTGAAGGATGTTAAGCACAATTAAATTCTATTGTGTGCTCATTATATCAAATGACAAAAGCTGACATCCACTCAGAATTAATATAGCAATATTCTTTAATAATTTACCATTTGTGAGGCATAACAAATAGCAACTTCCTATTAATTATTTTACCACATTCTAAGCTATCAACACTGCAGAACTAGAAGGCAGGGAAATCTTTAGAAAATGAGTGACCTCTCTTATTCTCATAGTCAGATATCTGGTAAAGTTTCCTCTTGGGTTTATTTGAACTTGAAAAAACAGTTTTTCATACATATAAGGGCAGGGAGCTAACTCAAGTGAAAGAAATATCATAAAGAGATGTGTAGGAATTATTGTAGAAAGATTAGAAATCTAGTTTATCTAAAATGTGGGTTGTCTATAATGACAGTAATATAGTCAAGGTAGTTTGAAACAAATGGGTTTTGAATTTTATTTTTCAGGTAAATAGGAAGCTGCTGAAGGTCTTCAAGAAAGAGAATATATGATCAGTTTTGTGCTTTTTAAATTAATAAATATGTGTTGAATTGGGGAACTAATATAGGAAATAATAATTCACATACATGAACACTCCCCAATCATAGAAAAACCAATCTAACAGTGATTTGCAAGGAGATTTAGAAGAGTGCTTATAAGTAATAAATATTCTTAAACAACTTGCTTTGTAGAGAGAGTAAGCAGGTATTGAACACTTGAATCAGGATAGTGATTATCATTTATGTTTGAACTTGGGATCACAGCAGTTGCGACAAGAGGTGAGAAGGGTGTCTTAAGTCTACCATGGATTATCCATCACTAAAGTAAGGT
Organism: Muntiacus reevesi; assembly: GCF_963930625.1. Lineage (NCBI taxonomy): Eukaryota > Metazoa > Chordata > Mammalia > Artiodactyla > Cervidae > Muntiacus > Muntiacus reevesi. The sequence continues at coordinate 76,435,707 of NC_089259.1, read as the reverse complement.
GGGAACAAAGGGAGATAAACAGGCGATGAAGGCTAATCTCAGAGATGAGTAGTATGAAAAGTATTGAGAAATGTAGCAGTCTCATGCACTGGTGCAGAGTGGTACAATAAGCGTGATACTAGGACATCACTGGGGAACTCACAGAGCAGATTAAAGCCAGAAGCCGACTTCCAGTTCAAGATCACGGAGTAGAAGGACGTGCGCTCATCTCCTCCTGCGAGAGCACCAAAATCGCACCTAGCTGTAGAACAACCAACAGCAGGAGGATGCTAGAACCCACCAAGAAAAGATGCCCCACACCCAAAGAAAAAGCAGAAGCTGCAGGAAGATGGCAGCAGGGGCGCAATCACGATAAAAGTCAAACCCTATACTGGTCAGGGGTGACCCACAAACTGGAGAACAGTAATACCACCAAAGAAGCTCTCCCACTGTTGGGAAGGTTCTAAACCCTAAGTCAGGCTTCCCAGCCTGGGGATCCAACAAAGGGCCTGGGGATCCCCAGGGAATCTGACCTTGAAGGCCAATGGGATTTCATTATAGGACTTCCACAGGACTGCGGGCAACAGAGACTCCAGTCTTGGAGGGCACAAACAAAATATTGCATGCATCAAGACCCAGAGGAAAGGCGCAGTGACCCCACAGGAGACTGAACCAAAAGTACCTGCTAGTGTTGGAGGGTCTCCTGTGGAGGCGTGGGTAGACAGGGGCTCAGCATGGGGACGGGGACACTGGCGGCAGCAGTCTGAAGAGTGGCTTATGCCATCCTCCCTTGGCATAAGCCCTCTTGGAGGTTGCCATTAACCCTACCATAGACCCCAGGGCTGCGTCACCTCAGGCCAAACAGCGAACAGAGAGAGAGGGTGCAACCCTACCCATCAGCGGATAATTGGTTGAAAGCTTTACTGAGCAAGGCCCTGCCTACCAGCGTAAGACCCAGCTTTTCCCACTGCCAGTTCCTTCGATCAAGAAGCTTACACCAGCCTCTTTGCCTCCTCCATCAGATGGCAGACAAAAGAAGCAAGAAGAACCATGATCCCGCAGCAGCTAGGACAAAAACTGCATTACAGAAAGCCAATCAGGATGAAAAAGCAGAGTTATGTCCCAGGTGAAGGGACAAGATAAAAGCCCATGAAAAACAACTAAATGAGGTGGAGATAGGCAACCTTCCAGAGAAGTCTGTTGAGTGGCAGTCCTTTCACACATGGTTCAACTACCCTCACAGGAGGACAGGAAGAGGGGAAAGTAGATCACAGACCTGCGCAAGTTGAATAAAGCAGTTCCCCCGACCATCAGCACGGATCCCAACTGTGGAAGAAGAATGCTATCCCTGCTCAGCACTGGGGAAGATGGTAGATGAATCTTGAAACCAGATCCCGAGAACTGAGCCAGGTCCAGATCATGGAGAGTGCTGAGTTTTGTAGCCTTTTGGGTGCTTGGGACTTATCTCCTAATAAGAAAAGAAGAAAAATCCGTTAGTGCAAAACAGCCCAAAAATAACAGGGTGGTTTCCAGGTCCAGCATCTGTCACCAATCATCAACTTCATGATTTCTATTCAAGTCCTGCTAGATTGGGAGGCTGATGGTACTGAAATATATCTTCTGTCAGTCTGGATTGCTTTAAGAACTAGGATTGAGTGATGAGTATGTGTGGAAAATCGAAGTAAAAGATGAAATCTGAGGGTTTTCAATGGAGGCGGTGTGAATAAAAAAATGGAGGGTAAATGCCCGAGGAGCTGTGAGGACAGGAAAGATGGGATGAATCAAACAACTGCATGTTTGCAGCAAGGAGGACGAAGAAGTCAAGATGAACTCCGTGAGGACTTCAGTTTAGTTAATGGGAAGAGTGGCAGAGACGAACAGTCAGCAGGAGAAACTGGCTTGGTGGTGAAATGTAATAAGATACGTAATATGCAATGGATGGACAAAATGTAGTCGATAAAATAATAGATAAGACAAGTATGTTTTCAGTTTCCAATGCAGCACTTGTACCTACAAAGGCATTAGTTAAGATACAGCCTTGTGGAATCTATGAAACCACACACACAAACAGAGAATGTAGATGCAGGAAAGATAGGTCTGCAGAGAAACTTGCACGCTAACATCACTTAGAGTTTAAGAAGAGTGAAGAAGGACGAACCATGATAATAGTAGCAGCCATGTTCATAATGGCACAAGGACAAATTGATGAAAAAATACAAAAAAGGAGGTTTTCACTCATGACTAAGTGAACAAAACTGGTAAGTTGAAGGAGAAAAAGAGGATAAAAGCTGAGAAAGGTATTTTCATGTGATATTTGTGGGGCCATTACTAACCTATAAAGAGGTAATTTATTTTTACCAATAGAAATGACTGTGAAAATTTAAAAGGTTATTAAAATGAGTTCAATAGGTAAGAAAATGCACACAGTACATGTGCACTATCATTATTATAAGATTGAGTATGACAGGAAGAGAGCAAGAGAATAGGCCATCTGAAAAATGTGAATCTGATAACACTGCAGAGTAGCGGGCAGGCAAGGAGGCCCCGAAAACCAAGACCGAAGAGAAATAAGAAAATAAAGTGTAGAAGGAGATTGGACGGTTGAGATTGAACTGAGGGTGATTATATAAGACTCAGAGAAGAACAGACACATAACATCAGAGCAGAAGAGAAAGAAGAAAATAAACGAAGACAAGATAAACGGCATTTCAAGGTGGAAAAAAAGGAATTTGGCAGGTTTTTTTCTAGATAGCATCTACCTTCTTATTTAAATATCAAACAAAGAGGAACTTGGTATCAAAGCTTGGGAAACTGAAGAACTAAATAATTGTTATATGGAGAAGCCACTTTTGGGGAATTTGTTAGGGAATTAACAAATAATAAGGGAACCACAGAACCGCACTGGTAAATTTATTATACTTTTCATTATGCATTTTGCTACTCTGTCTATCTCCCTTTACATGAAAGTTTTGTTTTCAGACTGTTTTATAACTTGACTAAAGTAACATAAGCACACGTGGTTTGTAAAAATCTCATCTAAAAGCACAGAGAACTTTAATAAAGAATATGAGTCTTAATTTATTCTTCTCAAAAGCAAATATTTTCAAGTAATTTTGAAGTGCTCAAACAACTTTTTCATTTCCATTTTCTGTTAATATATGTGGATTTGTAACATCACACTTTCTTTTATCTGTTCTATTTCTCAGATTATTTTATTATATCAAAATTCTTACTTCACCTGCTATGGCAACTATAGAAATTTTAAAAATCTACTTAATCTTCTATTACTTGTTTCTATAAAAGAAAATGAACTTTCCTAATGTCTGCTTTAGAAGATAAAGTCTCTGATTCTCTTTTTTTTCTGTCTTATTCCCCTTTTTCTCTCTAGTCTCTGTAGAATGTAAGTGTATGTTTATATCGGCAAGACTTCCAAAATCACTTTATGTTCTCTAAACTTAATTAAGTGTTCTATGATATGTCCATTGTTGATTCCAAAAAATAAAAGTCAGCAAGCACTATTTTCAGGAAATTAAATAAGTATCAGTCACTGTAAACCCAAGTGTCACCCTTGAATTTATGATACTTGGGTTTACACCCTGGTATAATAAGATGATAATTCTTTCAATGTCACTTCTAATATGGTCATCAAAATGTCATGTGACATGGTCAAGGTAAATTGAGTCTCATAATGGCATCCAATCAGTTGTTAAAACTGAAGCTGCATATAGGGTTATCATTACCATCTTTCTAAATTCCATATATATGTGTTAGTATACTGTAAATGAAAAAAAAAAAAACTGAAGCTGTGTTTCAGCTTGCTTTAAATTTCTATCATAACATTTTTAAAGTCTTTTGTTTGTTTTCTTCTAGAGTTTGTAGTTGCTTATTTATTTCATATTATGCTTGATTAAATAATAACTATTGTATTTTTACGGGATGTCTCATGAATTTGAGATTAATTCTGTAGAGTTTTCCTGTTAAAATTACTTTGTTCTGTTGAGTACTATTCTGACCTAAGCTGGATTGTGTGTGAGGTTTTGTTGAGAATCTACCCTCAAAAATACCCCAAGTCATCTGACTTTCTCTTGTTACTTTTATCTTCTCATTGTGCTAGAATATTGTCTCAAGCAACTTTCCAAGAAAAGGTTAATAGGACCTAAACTGTATACATCTTTGAATATCTGAAAATACCTCTACTATTCTATAATTCTTGACTAATAACTTAAATAACAAAAACTTTTGATAGAAAAATGTTTTCTTCATAACCTGGAAGATATGACCACTGCATATGTTTCTTTCTTGCTGTTTTTGTTGTTTAGTTGCTAAGTTTTGTCTGACTCTTTGTGACCCCCCTGGACTGTAGCCCACCAGGCTCCTCTGTCTTTGGGATTTCACAGGCAAGAATACTTGGAATACTGTATTGGGTTGCCATTTCCTTCTCCAGGGGATCTTCCCAACCCAGGGATCAAACCCAAGTCTCCCGCATTGCAGGAGGATTCTTTATCACTGAGCCATCAGGGGACTCTTCTTTCTTGCTACATCTAATCAAATTCCATTTATAGCAAAAACTATGGAGATTATGAAAAACACATGCAGTAAGAGATAGCCCCACATAACTCAAGTGAAAAGCTGGATTTGGGGTGTGTGTGTGCAATATTGCAGTTGATGCATGCTTTTTGTTCTTTCCTGAATGCAGTTCTCTTTCATCTTGATGATTAAGGCCTGTTTTTGTTGTGCATCTTTTTGTGTTGGCAACTCATATAGTCTCAACAGGCTTGGATGACTTTTTTCATATCTAATAAGAATCATAAATTGCCCACTTCTTTGCCTAATGAGATTTTTGGTCACTAAAGTGTGTGTATACAAAAGATTCTGTCTGAATCTAAAATCTATTTTGTGACAAGCTAGTAATTCTAGTTTATTTGATTTGACTAGGGGCACACATTGATATTACAGAGCAAAACATAATGATCAGATACTAACTACACTCAAATTAATGAGTTTTAAAAGGATTTACCTAAGCGTACTCTGGAATAACTGGTACATATAAGGATTTTATTTAGTATATGATCTGCGTTATACAGTTTATTTGCTCCATGTCCTAGAAGAAGAAAGAAACAATAGCTACATTTTTGTAACAGCTTATTCAATTTCCTTTTATTTGCCTTTAATAACACATTTCTAGGCAAAAATAAATATGCACAGCAACAGCTGTTACTAGTTTCTAGCCTATGTATTGCTAATGTTATTGCTGTTGTAACTTAGGAAAATTTCTGAATGGGATGTAAGAGAAAGAATTTGTGCTGTCAGGCCTTCAATAAATTATATATGCACCAATCTCAATGTGAAGTGGGCTATCAGACTAGAGAGATTCGACGAGATACCAAAGGGAAGTGACTGAGAGCAAAGGTTTAGCAATTTGTTTAAAAAGTAATTTATTATTGGCGCCATGCCATCTTTGAAAATCTTTCCCCAGGCAATAAACATTAGAAATTTTATTATCATTGCCCCAGACTTCAGCTTCTTTGGGAATCAGATAGCTTGTCTGGTTGTAGCCTAGGGCAGCCTTCCTAGTTTCCTCCAGGAAAAGTGACCCTGGTTAGAAATAAAAGTCATGAGGTTAATCTGGTGCTTGGCATTGCTTTCCCCAAGAGAGCCTAAGTCTTAAATCAAATTGTATTTTTTTTCCATTATTCATCTTCCTCATTAAAATTCTTTGCATTAAAACCTTTCAAATTATAGCATAATCTGACCCATGTTTTCTGAGTGAGATTCTGGGCATTTATGTTGTGACATCCTTTGTTATAGATCCTTTGGGAGTTTAATCAGAATAAGATACGTTTTCCATCTCATTAGCACCTCTTAGTGATGAGATCTACCGCAGGTTAGTCAGATAGTCAGAGATGTCCTATATGTACTTAACACTATCTTATTAATATTAATATGAATAAGAAGGCTCCATTCTTTTAGTTGACATTTTCTTGACAAGTACTATCATTGCAGTAACACCCTTACTTTAAAAATACCCTGTTCAACAGAGCATTGGGTAGTGGCTCAGATGATAAAGAATTCCGCTTGCAACACAAAGAGACCCAGATTTGATTCCCGGGTTGGGAGAAACCCCCGGAGAAAGGAATGGCAACCCACTCCAGTATTCTTGCCTGGAGAATTCCATGGACAGAGGAGCCTGGTGGGCTACAGTCCACGGGGTCACAAAGCCTTGGATATGACTGAGCAACTAACTCGCACACACACAACAGAGCATCACAAGGAAATAAACAACAAGTCTACAAATATTTCATTTATTTGAAGAAAATAATCTCTTTTCTTAGATACAGGTTTGTAATTGTAGAAGACTGATCCAACTACACAACAGAAACTATACAACCTTGTACTGAAAGTTTATTTTCATGTGTTATATTATCCATGTTGCTTCATTATGCTTCAGAAAGACAGTACAAAAGAAAAATGCATAGTAATTTGGATGAGAAGTGAGATTTTTTTCCCCAGAAGAAAAGAAAGTATGACGAGAGGAAAAGTACATAACAGTTGTATAATGTTTGGTCTTGTCTGATAGAACTTTCACATGCGTTTAGTCTTTTGAGTGTGTATCAGAGTAAGCTTGGCAAAACCAAAATTACTCTGGTTGATTTTGTTAGAGATAGATTTAATATAGCTAATCAAAAAATTGTACAACAACCAGAAGAGCTGAGGAAGCGAAGGCCAGCTCTTCCTTTCAGGAAATCAGGAATTACAGGGAACACATCTGATGATCCTATTCTGCAGCACTCAAGTTCCGGAGAAACTGGGAAACTGGAACAAATGATCACTGATGAACTCAGCTACCTGAGAGATCAGTTACATGACCTTCCAGGGTTAGCTAAGATGGGAAAGTGTTACTCACTCAGTTGTGCCCCACGCACTGCAACCAGACAGTAGCCCACCAGGCTCTTCTGTCCATGGGATTCTCCAGGCAAGAATTCTGGAGTGGGCTGCCATTTCCTTCTCCAGGGGATCTTCCCAACCTAGGGAAGACCGTAGGTCAAACGTGCGTCTCCTGAATTGATGGAATAAGCCCACTACATATCAAAATGCTGGGTAAATAGAAAAAGCAACTGTTAATACCAGAGGACTTTGACCAGGAAGCAAAATCAAGTTGATTGGGAAGTGAAGACAAAATATGAAGAAGTAACCTGCATGGGGTGAGTGCCTTGGGGAAGTTATGTTTGGTTTTTCTGTTCTAATTTCTCTTCCGACATGGACCTGAGGATGAGACCCAAACAGGGTTGCAGAGGCAGCAAAAGTCCTGAGTGGTCTTGTTTTTTTGGACACAGAGTCAAGAATAAGAGCCACTGTGAGCAAGAGAGTATAGGGCATCTTTCCCATCACACCCCCCACCTTTTTGTTCTCCTAGTTCTGGCCCAAGTATGGTCTGAGTCACTGAGTTGAGCAAATAAAGAATTTTGTCTCTATGGCCTGATGTTCAAGATGATATTTAAACTGAGGCCTATGGGAGTAAGATGGGGAGGAAGCTGACTCATGAGGATGTGCTGTACTCAGCCATGTCCAACTCTTTTGCAACCCCATGGACTGTAGCCAGCCAGGCTCCTCTGTCCATTGAATTTTCCAGGCAAGAATACTGGAATGGGTTGTCATTTCCTACTCCAGGGGTATCTTCCTTACCCAGGGATTGAGCCCGTGTTGCCTGCATTGCATGGTAATTCTTTACCACCGTGCTACCTGGGAAGACCCTCATGAGGATAATTGAAAAGATAAAGTTATAAATAAAAGCTGATATGGCTGGATCTCAGTGGAGCGGTATAAGGTGAGATTGAAAATAAAATCAGAGGTCAAAGGATGTCCAGATTCGAAGGTCAAGTCAAAAACAATAGCAGTCTTTTATTAGGGTAATTATTATGTTCAATATTATAATTGCTTACATAGTTAACTCTAATTTCTCAAGAACTCTATGAAGATGTATTTTCACTATTAGCATTCTCATTTCAAAGATAAGCAAACTAAGAGCAAAGAGGTTACATCCTGAAATTCATATAAATTACAGCTAGCAAGAGCCAGGAATACAATCCATGCAGGATTCTGGGGAAAAAAAACAACAACTCAGTTTTTGTTCTCAGTATAATAAAAGGTGATGACAGAGTTCTAGGCAGTGAAGTAATAAGTGTGCTTTAGCTTTTTAAAATATATTTCTGGTTATTATGCAGTAAGTGCATTAAAACCATGCAAGAATGAAATGGGAAACCAATAAACCAGATAAGAGATAGTGGTTGATCAAAATAGAGGGTCAGCGTTGAAAACACTGAGAAACAGATGATTCAAGAAACATGTTTTAAGTAGAATCAATCCAACTTGCTAGTGAATCAGATAGGTGTGCAAGCATCCAGGACAATTCCCAGGTGTCTTGCTTGAGCAAGTAGTTGAAAAGATATGGCTTATACTGGAAATGGGAAAACCTAGACTAAAGACAAGCTAGTTTATGATGATAAACGTAAGAGACAACTATGACATTTCCATGTAATATTCAAATAAGTCTTATATATATATACTTATATATATATACTTATATAATAAGTATGCATCTGAGAAAACACATAAGAGCTGCAGATGTAAGTATAGCATAAGGAAGTACTGATGACATATAAACCAACAAGAAGGAACTGGACCTGAGGAAAGAGGCAGAATGTTAATTTTTAAAAAGTCAAGCCCTACTAACTCCTACATTTAGAAGATGGTAAAGGAGGCATTCCTGACCACAGAGTATTCTGGTTTTTCTTCTCTCTCTTAATATTTACCCCGCACGCTTCCTGATATTTAATCTAGTAATGCGATGCTCTCAGGCTATTTCCGTGCTTATAAATCAGTCCCAGAGAACAATGGTCATGGTTGATCAATGTTCCTTAGAAGTTGGATGAAACATTTAAGCAACCAGTGAATAATATCCCCCTAGAATACCGCTAGAGTCCATTGCTTCACGACCTTGGTTTTGCACTTCTTCTACAGAAGAGTCTGTTCCCATATAAAAAGGAGTGAGAACCAAGAAACTGGTAAATCAAGGGGAGACCTCTAGCTGGCTGCTGTGTTTGTATGTACTTTGTTGTGGAAATGCTGGGCCTTTTGGTCTTTAATCTTATTCTGCCAGGCTGACAGCTTTGAAATTGCTGCTGAAAAGTTCAGGGAAAGAGATAAATCAGGATATCATCTGCATAAAAAAAGACGATGCATCATCAAGGTAAATAAGATAACCAAATGAAGCAGGGAAAGCTTTCCTGGGTAGGCCTAACAGTAAGACTAGGGAATTCAGGAAAGTTAAAGAAACAAAAGCCGTTATAAAATAATGTGCAGTTTCATCATGGAAATAGGAGGCACATTCACACACGTGCTTCAGAATTCTTTCAAAGGGTCACGATACTCTGAGTCTGAAATTACAGTTAAGGAATAAACAAAAATAAAAATAACAGACATATAGTGAAAAGGTCAGCATAATAAACATAATGAGCTTCTCTTTCGTATAAGAAATCTTCTTAGGATCGAATTAAATTTGGCATTTAAATCATAATTTCATCTGTCTGATCCCAAAGTCTAAATGAATCCAATTTAAGGGATACAATATGACACACAAATTGGAACTATCACACTATAATATGTAGTAACGTCTTTGTTTAAAAATAGGGTAGGTTTGAAAAAAGGAAGAAACATGAGTAATTGTCTAAAGACAAGGAGGCTCCTGCATTATTGAGAGGATAAGAAACCACTATAATCTCTCCCAACTGAAAAAGTGGAGAAGCAAAGGCTCTCAAAGACAGCAGGCTCTCTTATGAGCTATCCATATTGAAAACAGGTCTTGACAGTATTAATAGTTTATTGCTGTTACTCTTGTACTTTTGGGTTAAAAAAAAAAAAAAGAGGCACTGTAGGAATTTCAGCATATACTATAGAACCCGAAATAGGCAGATCAGAATCAATGGATGATTCAATGTCAGAAGAAAAGATGATGGTGGTCAGAGGTAGCCAACTGCAAATGTTCTCAATTTTCTAATTCAAAAAGTCGATTCAAATGGTTGAACTTCGGTACAGTGCACTATACATGAGAGATAAATTAAGACTGAAAATACTATTTTCAGTGACTTTCACTTTGCTTTTTTAAAGGAAAATTATACACCTGTTACAAAAACAAAACATCTGTTTGGGGAATGTCACAGAGCAATAACAGTTGATGAGAAGAGCTATAAAACAAGAACAAAACAAGAGTGCCACTGGGCAAAAGGTGTCAGCATGAAGTAAGATAGGCTCTAAGACCATTTTCTCAACCATCTCTTGAACATGAATGAATCTTAAAACTGCCAAGAAATGCAGCTGTGAGGCAATGCTAATATTCAGACAACTCATTAATACTATAGTGAAGACAAATTGAATTTGAAGAAAACAGCCAGTGTGCTTTTCTGGGAAAGTGATGGAGGTAATATTTGGGTGGCACCAAATTTCAGGAAAGCATGAAATTCTGCAAAATGTAGTCAGAAGTCTGCTAAAAATTTAGACTTAAATTCTCAGGTGGCTCAGTGGTAAAGAATCTGCTTCCTACTGCAAGAGACACAGGCTTGATCCCTGGGTCAAGGAAGATCCCCTGGAGAAGGAAATGGCAACCTATTCCAGTATTCTTGCTTGGGAAATACCACGGACAGAGTAGCCTGGTGGGCTACATTCCATGCGGTTGTAAAAGAGTAGGACATGACTTGGTTACTAAACAACAACAGTGTTTATTTTTTATCCTTTCCCATACCCATGCTTGTTTTATTCTGTAGACTTGCACTATGATACAGATAATTCAAGTTTTCCAACATGCCATCACGAACCAGAGCATTCATCTTTCATTTCCTTCTACTACTTATCTATCTCCATCCTCTCACCCATCGACACAAATGTTAAAGCTTTGTCCCCTTCTATCTCATCCCCTCTGAGCCCATTCTCTTTCTATCAATATATAATTGAAATTCAGCCTGTTGAGCACAAATTTTAGAACCCCCAAATTGAATTCAATTCTCAACTCTGTAGAAATAAACTCTCATACAAGTCACAAAGCCTCTGCTCATTTATTTCCTATGTTGTTAAGTGAAAGGAATAATAACATGAACATCAAAGAGTTGCAGTAAAGATGAAATAAAAAATGGATACAAAAAGTAGTGTTTTGCATATGAATGTCATCATTGGTAAGCTGTTAACAAACTCAGGCAGGGATGACCATGAGGAATGATCCTAATCCAAACATTTCAGATGTAGTTCTGTAACATGGAAGAGTCCATTTTGACTCTTCCATGGTGGATTTCTTCCTTTGACTGGTTTTGTTATTATCATCACACATAATGGCCTGCCTCAGAATCCTGCCCCTCTGCCTGCTCGTCAAGCTCCAGTGCCTCTGTTCAGGACCCTGTCCACCTGTAGATGGCAGGAGGGGTGAAATTAACACATACTCTGCCTGGTACTTGCTATCTAGGAGATACTTGCAAGATTAAAGAGACTTTTTACTTGCAAGATTAGATAGACATTTTACTTTGTTTCCTCACCTCCTTCTATCTCTGATCCATAAAAGAACCTGGTATTGAGACACTGATGAGATGATTACTTTGAGACATTAGTCTGCCATCTTCTCAGTCAGCAGGTTTTCTGAATAAAGCCCTATTCCTTGCCTCAATACCTCATCACTCGGATTCATTGGTCTATTGTGTGGTGAGCAGAGAGAGCTTGGACTTGGTAACAGTACCTAGTTTATAAAGGGAATTCCTGTGAATTTCCAGAATGTACATGCAGGATTTGGGAGAAATCTTCAGTGTTAGGCAAGATGCACTAAACTTCCAGTTTAATGGCTGGAAACAAGATGAGATCATGGATCTCTTTTACTTATCATACCCAGCTTCCTTTCAATATTTGATAAATAAAACGTGATTAGTTAAAAGAGAAATCAACACAGATAATCTTCCAAAAACTCTGGTTTTGAAAAAGTGCAAAATGAAGGAAAAACTGGCAGATGTCATGTCATTTTTAGAGAAATATAATCTTAAAAATATCCCTCCAGAGAAGGTCTCAGAGCTAGGGTCAGGAGTTTTAAAGAAGCTAGAGTTTCCTGTACAACAGTGGTTCTTAACCCAAGTGATTCTAACACCTCCCACATTCCTCATCCAAAGTGTTTGGCAATGTCTGCAAACATTTTTGCTTGTCACAACTGAGTAGAGACTAAGGATGCTGCTAAACATTTTTAAATGCCCAGAATAGCTCTTCAAAACCAAGAATTTCCTAACAGAAAATGTCAAGAGTCCAAGATTGAGCAATTCTGTGATGGACAATTGTAGAATTGTACAAATTCATCATGCCCCCAAATCAAGAAGAAAAAATCAAAAACAATATACCAGATTTTGAGTATGCTCAGAAAATAACTTTTAAATACAAAATAAAGATCATTTTATTCTAAGGAACATTCATATAGTATTTCATCACACTGGGGTTAGTCATTCAGTCATGTCCAACTCTTTGCAACCATGTGGATTGTAGCCTACCAGGCTCCTCAGTCAATGGAATTTTCCAGGCAAGAATACTGGATTGGGTTGCCATTTGCTCCTCTGAAGGATCTTCTTGACCCAGGGATCAAACCCGCATATCCAGTGTCTTCTGCACTTCAGGAAGATTCTTTACCCACTGAACCATTGGGGAAGCCCTTAAAACACCTCTAATGAGTATGAGTGCTTTGGTTTTAACTTGATCTCAGTTAAAAAATCCATTTTGCCAATTATAAGCTTTTTACTTTGGACACATGCACAAAAATCTCTAACCCTACTTTCCTCATCTCTGAAAATGGATATTGCAGTGCTTCCATTTCATCAATGAAACACAGAATAACTTGGATAAAATGCATAACCAACTTATTTTAAATGGATAAATTTCTGCCATGCAATGGGAGGAGTGTCCTGTCTTGTACAAGCTCTAAGGGGAACTTCAGTTAATCACATCTTCTATAATCACGTTCCCATGAGAGGAGGTGAAAAGTATGTTGTGCTTTTAAGCAACAGAATAGGTCACTACCATGATTATGTCTCATTATAAGGCACCATCTTAGTAGCCTGGAGACGGGGATGCTCTCGCTGTCCTTGAAGAAGTTAATAGCCATGTTGTAACCCACTATGGACAGGGCTACAATGGTGGGACATGAGGGTCTCTCATCGATGATTAGTAAGAAATGAAGACCTTCAGTCATGCAGCCCAAAGGAAATACATTCTGCCAGTGACCTGACTGATTCTGGAAGTGGACTCTTCCCTGGCATGCCTCTGAATGAGAACACAGCCTGATTTCCATGTAGGTAGACCCTGGATAGAGAACTGAGGTAAGCTTTGTCTGGATCCTGACCCGCAGATTGTGAAATCATAAATGTGTGCCATGCAAACCCACTAAGTCTGGGGTAATTTGATATGCAACAGTAGAAATCTAATATAGAAGGACTGGCCAAAACTACAAACAGAAATCCTAAAGTGAGAGTAAAAGCTTGCATTGTTCTTTAGTAAGTTGTGTCCAACTCTTTGGCCACTCTGTGGGCTGTAGCCTGGGAGGCTTCTCTGTCCGTGGGATTTCTCAGACAGGAATACTGGAGTGGACTGCTGTTTCCTTCTCCAGGGCTTCCTCCCCAAACAGAGACCTAACCTATGTCTCCTGCACTGGCAGGCAGATTCTTTACCGCTGACACACCAGGGAAGCCCAAAAGCTTGGATATTTAAAGCATATAGAAGTACAAATAAAGCTAGGACCTGAAGGGGTTCTATGGGTCATGAATTCAAGCTAGTTGGACATGATAGTTCTATCTCATATCCCTACTGTCTGATTTAGCACACACACACACACATACATATATACACACACCAGCTATTGAAAATATTTTATAATTATTTTACTAAAAAATTTGCAACTAGAGTTACAGCATCTATGTTTTCATAAAAGTCTCCTATATCTTATGGAGATAAATGAGTGCTAATTAAGCCAATTTACTAAGCAGGAACTATTTTAATTGGGACTACTCCTACAACATATTATCATGCCAGTAATTTGGATGCTTTATGTGAATATTTCAAAATTACTAATGTCTTAATAAACATTATAAGCCCATGAACTTCAACATGAAAGATTATGATGCATTCATTCATTGACAAAACCTAATATTGAATTCAATGGGATTAGAAAACACCGTCTTACAGTTAAATAATGTTGAAGTCAAGATCAAGTTTTATAGGAGGGCTTGTCTATATTATGCCCTACATTTTTCATTGAGAAATGGAAGGGATATTTTAACTAACTCAGGAAATATATCATTTAAGGAACTATATGTAAGTATAAAATGAAGTCATTTAATCTGATAATGGGAGAAAAAATGTGAAGCAGCATTAGATTTCTGCAGATTGTAAAAATAAGCAATATGTAAGAGAAAATTGGAACAAAATGAAAAAAGAGGCTTTTTTGAGGAATAGCAGAGGATTCTTCCCTCTGAATCTACTCATATTCTCTGCTTGCTTCTTTCATCATAGGTAAGTCCAAAGAGGATTTCAAATGGCTACTGCTGACATTAGTCACCTAAGAAACACACATCTCTCAGGACTTTGCATCCTGATTGCAGCTAGTGATAAAACAACTTGTGGAAACACTTATACTAAGTGGCCTGTTGAGCACAAATGTCTCAGGCTGATATTTTTTATGTCATGGTGAACACTTTTTTGATATTACAATTAAAACACACAGATAAATAAATAAAGAGAAATACCTCCCTAACAATTTTTGACCAGATGAGGTAATGACAGCCAAAAGGATTGGGTCTGAAATGAACTTGGGAAAATGAGTAAATCTGAATCAATGGTAGTTTCCTAGTCTATAAAATGCAATAATGTGTATGTATTTATTGTGAGAGTTAATGTAGATCATGATGACAAAAGTGTAATATCTTACAAATGGAAGGTAACTTGAAGTATCACTGTTGCTGGGTGTAACTTATCCCGTGTCTAAAAAATCAGGGTCATTATTTACTTCAACACAAATGGCAGCCACCAGAGCAGTTTTGCCATGGACCCCGTCTTGATTGGCTCTCAACAAAATCTGGTTTTAAGGAGAGACTTCCCTGGTGGTCAGTGATTAAGACTCTGTGCTTCCACAGCAGGGGACACAGGTTTGATCGCTGGTGGGGGAATCAAGATGTTGCAAGGCTCAACTAAAAAAATAAAATGTTTTAAAAAAATATTTCTATTCCATTAAAGATGCCAAAATTGTGGATGAGCAGAAAAGGTTGCATGTCTTCTTCCAACTCAGTGATATGACATGAAAGTTCTTCCTACAACAAATCCTCACAGCATAGAATCAAAAGGAAGACCCAAGATGGTATTAATATTACTTTGGAGGTCTCTGTGGACTAGAAAATTCATTATAAAGCAAGTGATTGAAAAGTAAAGCCTACTATCAATAATAGTCACAATCCTCTGAACTGTCCCAATGACACTGACCCAACCTCCCAGGTGAGTGCCAGGTTTGGAAAAACCATTTTCTCCCTTCTTTACAAACATGAGAAAAGCAGAGGGTCAGATGACACAGAGACTCTTATTATTGCCCCAAAATTCTAAAAATGAAAAAGTGTAACAACAACAAATTTTAGGGACAAGTGAGTTTTCTATTAGGGAGGGTGTTTCAAATGGTCATGGTATTAGCGGTATTAGCCATCTACCAATACATTAACTTCCACGACTCAAGTGAGATAGATAAATTCTGATACTCCCTGCAAGGCAGGGGCCTCCTGCGGTTCTCTCTGCCTCCTGAAACGGCAGAAGTGAAATGGGCATGATTCACGGAGTCTCTAGAGTGTCATAATTTAATGGCATTTCACAGCCACGGCACATCACATTACATTATGTTCACAGTGTCACCACAAAAGCAACAACACCATAAAGTGCTAACATTGCATAATGAGACATACAAACCCAATGTGATGTGACATACAAGAAAATCAATGCAGCATATCGCACAAAGTACCCCAGTTTGGAAAGGGGTGCCTATGAGCATTTCAAATGAATTTACAGATCATTCATTGCCTATATAATTCTGCCGTACTTAATTTCTCTGCATCTGCAGGATTCCACAGAGAAATCCAATGCTGAATTTGCAAGCTGTGCAGTGGCATGACCATATTTCTTTTCCAGAGGAAGCCACGGAGTAAAACGTAAATATGCAAACATAAACTATCTGCAGGAATTCAAAGAAGGACAAGTATGTCTTCTTAAAGGGGTGGTCACTCTGTAAAGATTGTACACAGGACTACATATTCCTTAAATGAACTGGTACAATTCTGATCGCTCAATATTAAAAAAACAAAAAAATTCCCTTTTAAAAGAAATAAGTAGCAACTATAAAAAGATTCAAAGGTAGGATTATCAGGAAAGGCTACAGAGAACACAGAGTGTTGAGTAGAATTAGACACGAAAGCAATGAGAAATTCCTCAACAATAATCTTTTATTGTAGGAAGAAACACCCTCAGCTAACACTACCCCAAAAGCCTACAACAAGTTACTATGGGAACCCTCAAGGGCCAAATTTCTAATAGCAAACCACTGACAACACTACTTTTGCATTTCACACAAGAAGGATATTGGGCTGGCCAAAAAAGTTAGTTTGGGTTTTCCACAACACCTTCAGGGGGGAAAAAAAAAACAAAACAGAATAAAACTTTTTAGCCAACCCAATAAAAATGCTCTATAAGACATGTTTATGAGCACAATTCCACATCAGTGGTAGTAAGTACAAGGAACATGAAACTCACGCCAGTTAGGAAGAATTTAGGTATCTGATGGTGTAACTGGGCAGGGGTGTTTGTAAGTGACTGGAGGAACAGGTTCAGTCCCTGACTTGGGAATATCCCCTGGAGGAGGAAATGGCAACCCACTCTAGTATTCTTGCCTGAAAAACCCCACGGACAGAGGAGCATAGTGGGCTACAATTCAAAGAGTCAGACATGACTGAGGGACTACGAAAGCATGCAACAGCAAGGGACTTTTTAGTTTGATGTAGTTCCACTTGCCTTTTGTCTTTCATGCTTCCGGTGTCATATTCAAGAAGTCGTTAAAACCAATGTCATGGAGATCTTCCCTTCTAAGAGTTTTCTTCTAGGAGTTTTACAGATTCAGCTCTAGTATAATCTCTAATCTATTATTTGACTCTCTAATTCCAGTTGAGATGATATTTATGTGTGGTGTAAGATAGGGGTCCAATTTTACTCTTTTGTATGATTGATAACATGGCACTATGCCAGAGCACTATGGCAAAAAGGTACCAAGCTTTTCCTAGTTACTTTGATACAGCTGGTTTTATGGTTACTTGAGAACAGTCAGTCAGTTCAGTGGCCAAAGTACTGGAGTTTTACCTTCAACATCAGTCCTTCCAATGAATATTCAGGACTGATTTCTTTTAGGATGGACTGGTTGGATCTTCTTGCTGGCCAAGGGACTCTCAAGAGTCTTCTCCAACACCACTGTTCAAAAGCATCAATTCTTTGGCGCTCAGCTTTCTTTATAGTCCAACTCTCACATCCATACATGACTACCGGAAAAACCATAGCTTTCACTAGGTAGACCTTTGCTGGCAAAGTAACGTCTCTGCTTTTTACTATTCTGTCTAGTTTGGTCACAGCTTTTCTTCCAAGGAGGAAGCGTCTTTTAATTTCATGGCTGCAGTCACCATCTGCAGTGATTTTGGAGCCCCCAAAAATAAATTCTCTCACTGTTTCTACTGTTTCCCCATCTATTTGCCAGGAAGTGATGAGACCAGATGCCATGATCTTAGTTTTCTGAAAGTTAAGTTTTAAGCCAACTTTTTCACTCTCCACTTTCACTTTCATCAAGAGGCTCTTTAGTTCTTCTCTTTCTGCCAAGAAGAAAGGGTGGTGTCATCTGCATATCTGAGGTTATTATCATTTCTCCTGGCAATCTTGATTCCAGCTTGCGCGTCATCCAGCCCAGCATTTCTTATGATGTACTCTGCATATAGGTTAAATAAGCAGGGTGACAATATACAACCTTGACGTACTCCTTTCCCTATTTGGAACCAGTCTGTTGTTCCATGTCCAATTCTAACTCTTGCTTCTTGACCTGCACACAGGTTTCTCAAGAGGCAGGTCAGGTGGGCTGGTATTCCCATCTCTTTCAGAATTTTCTACAGTTTGTCATAATCCACACAGTCAAAGGCTTTGGCATAGTCAATAAAGCAGAAATAGGGATTTTTCTGGAACTCTCTTGCCTTTTCAATGACCCAACGGATGTTGGCAATTTGATTTCTGGTTCCTCTGCCTTTCCTAAATCCAGCTTGAACATCTGAAAGTTCAAGGTTCACATACTGTTAAAGCCTGGCTTGGAGAATTTTGAGCATCACTTTACTAGCATGTGAGATGAGTGCAATTGTGCAGTAGTCTGAGCACTCTTTGGCATTGCCTTTCTTTGGGATTGGAATTACTTATGGTACAGAAGCCTTTAACTGGTTTAACTTATTTCTCATAAAGGGAACCGGTTTATGTGCTGTTTCGGAATCTGTGTTTCTGTGGGAGGAATGAAGTCTTAGGGCTTCTTATGCTGGCCTCTTACTGATGTTACTCCGTCATCACTGTCTTTTATGCCTGACCTGTTTTCAAGTAAAACATTTGGAGGGTATGTTTCACAATTTGCAGATCTGTAAACATCCTTGCTTATCTGGAGTGCATCTGATCTTCAGCCTTACAGAGGGCATAAAACAAACAAGATACCATATATAAGGCTACAAAAATGAGAGCATTTTGGATTATTCATGGCATGAATTGTCTGATAAGAAAACCTCAGATATCATTTTAGACCATTTGGTGGCAAATATCCTGATCCATTTATTCAGTACTAAAAAAGAGAGATACTGAAGATTTTAAAAAAAAAATTATATTGAAAACTGTTTGCTCCAACGTAAATTTAGCATCCTTAACTAGGCCTCAACTTTTCAGCTTTGCTTTACATGCACTCTATTTTCCCCTGCTGTTCAAATTCTGTGTTAATGTGTGTTCAAATATATAACTTCTGTACTTAAGACATGTCCTCTAATTATGGCAAGCACCTTTAAAACTAAAGTAGCATTGGATTTCCAAATGAATTATTCAAACGTGTATACAAACTTAAAACATGCACAAGTTCACCTTTGGCAAACACAGGTTTATACATGTAAAAAACCTTCATTTAACAACACTCATTTAAAACAATAGACTCAAGAACTATTGGCCACAAGTAATGATTCATTAACAGTAAATCTGTTTGGGGCTCAAGCTATCAAAAGACAATAGTAAGAAGCTCCAATTCCTCCAAGAACTACAGCACGTGACAGACCCAGAGCGTCTGACAAGATGTTCATATAACACACGTCAGTGTAAATAAGTAATCACTCCTCTCTGAGCAAGACACGGGCTGTTTTCTACTTTAATCAAGGTCACAGTACTATTACTGCTTCTGAATTCCCTCCCCTACTTCCTTTTTCTCTATTCCCCATGCCCAGAGAACACAGACACGGCCATGATTTATTTAGACCATCTCTTCAGTTTTTAGAGGCCTCAGTCAAGGGAACACATTTCGCTAAAACACAGTAACTGTGGAATTCCTGTGGACCACTCCCCTTTTATTCATTTATTTATTTATTTTTTACTAAATTCACTCTACAATTTGATTGGATTTTTCTTCTCCACTCTCATGATATGGCAAACCACCCAGGACAATCAGGAAGAAAGTTCTTCCCCAGGACTGTGCAGACCCCAATCTCTTTATGCCCCCTCTCCATCACTCCAAGGTCTAAAAAACAATGCTGCCAATTTATCCCTCTTTCTTACATAAGGACTGGTCAAAGTGGCTTCCCCTTCTCTACTTCAAATTTTCAGGACTTCTTCCCCCCAGGTGTTCTTCTAAAGTTTTTTTTTTTCTGGTCAAGAGATTTATGGCATCAATTCTGGGAAACTTCACAGCAGTATGAGATATAATTTTTTCACTGAAAATATGGGAGAGCTATTTTGTTTGTTACCTGAAATGATAAAAATAAAAGTGTTGTTTTACTGTTTGTTTTCTTCTTGTTTTGTCTTTCAGTTCAGTCACTTAGTCCTGTCCGACTCTTTGTGACCCCATGAACCGCAGCACACCAGGCCTCCTGTCCATCACCAACTCCTGGAGTTTACTCAAACTCATGCCCATTGAGTCAGTGATGCCATCAAATCATCTCACCCTCTGTCGTCCCCTTCTCCTCCTGCCTTCAGTCTTTCCCAGCATCAAGGTCTTTTCAAATGAGTCATCTCTTCACATGAGGTGGCCAAAGTACTGGAGTTTCAGCTTCAGCATCAGTCCTTCCAATGAACACCCAGGACTGATCTCCTTCAGGATGGACTGGTTGGATCTTCTTGCAGTTCAAGGGACTCTCAAGAGTCTTCTCCAATATCACAGTTCAAAAGCATCAATTTTTCTGCACTCAGCTTTCTTTATAGTCCAAATCTCACATCCATACATGTCCACTGGAAAAACCATAAATTTCACTAGATGGACCTTTGTTGGCAAAGTAATATCTCTGCTTTTTAATATGCTGTCTAGGTTGGTCATAACTTTCCTTCCAAGGAGTAAGTGTCTTTTAATTTCATGGCTGCAATCACCATGGCAGCCCACTCCAGTATTCTTACCTGGAAAATTCCATGGATGGAGGGTCCACGGGATCACAAAGAGTTGGACACGACTGAGCGACTTCACTTTCACTTCAATCACCATCTGCAATGATTTTAGAGCCCAGAAAAATAAAGTCAGCCACTGTTTCCACTGTTTCCCATTTATTTGCCATGAAGTGATTGGACCAGATGCCATGATCTTAGTTTTTTGAATGTTGAGCTTTAAGCCAAGTTTTTCACTCTCATCTTTCACTTTCATCAAGACGTTCTTTAGTTCTTCTTAGTTTTCTGCCAAGAAGGAAGGGTGGTGTCATCTGCATATCTGAGGTTATTGATATTTCTCCTGGCAATCTTGATTCCAGCTTGTGCTTCTTCCAGCCCAGCGTTTCTCATGATGTACTCTGCATATAAGTTAAATAAGCAGGGTGACAATATACAGCCTTGACGTACTCCTTTTCCTATTTGGAACCAGTCAGTTATTCGATGTCCAGTTCCAACTGTTGCTTCCTGACCTGCCTGCAGGTTTCTCAAGAGGCAGGTCAGGTAGTCTGGTATTCCCATCTCTTTAGACAAAAATACTGAATAGGGACAACACTCACTTAAAATTTTTCATGAAAAATAGATATAGAGAACAAATTGGTGGGGATCAAAAGGCACAAACTCCCAAATATAAAATAAGTCATGTGAATGGAATGTACAGCATGGTGACCATGGATACTAGTTGCTGCTGTTAAGTGAGCCAGTCATGTCCGACTCTTTGAAACCCCATGGTCTGCACACAAGGCCTCCCTGTCTCTCGCCATCTCCCGGAGTTTGCCCAATCTCATGTTCATTGCATCGGTAGTATTTTATTACAAATCTGATAGTTTCTAAGAGAGTAGATGCTAAAAATTCTTGTCACAAGAAAAATAATTTTGAAATTATATATGGTTACAGTTATCATGACCTCTGTGCAGTATATACAAATATCAGATCAATACACTGTACCTTTAAAATTATATAATGTTACATGTCAATTATTCCCCCCTCCCAAAAAAAAAAAACTCCAGACTTTGCCATATGGCCCCTAGCAACAAAACGACTCCCACTGAGAATCACTGATCTAGGAATCAACCAGCAATGCCTTTTCCAGTGTTTATTCCTGCATATATACCAAAATACTGTTTTTTCATGAAAAATTTTATAAGCTTTCCACAAGGTTCAAATTCCAAGTATCTATCATAAGTAATCTTCTCACAATCTCTCTATGGATATAACCGTTTATCTTTCACTGTATGCAATTTCTTTGACTTCATTTTTCTGATTTTATTTACATAGTGTTTGTTTTTTATTTTAAATTCAAAGAAGTAAAATGAAAACAAAAGTTTTATAATCTGCTGACATAAAAGTGTAGATACCACATTTACAAGGGACAAATATATGTCATATACGTTTTTCAAAGAATTGCATTTTCCACTTTTACACAGTGACAGTTCAAACAACTGAGTATAACCTTCAGATCCCCTATGGATTCTGCAGCAGGGCAATGGAGAAACATTCTGTGAAAGGACTCTCTCCCGCCTGTTAGAAGGATGGAGTGTCACTGTGTATTTTCTATGTGCTATGAGTAATGAAAAGGACAATCAGATTGGAGGACAGAAAGATATCCTGAGCTGACATCTTTGCAGCAGATGTGGAAGACATTTTATTACTAATTGAAAAAAAAATTATGAACACATTGATCTCAAAAGCAAATCAGATGCTATATTTTATATTATACTGGACTGTGTAATAAACCTTCTTCTCTTATGCTTGAAATTCTGTTTTTATATGATGACGGTGACATTTTATGTATTTAGCCCACAGTTTTAACAGCTCCTAAATATTCATAATGCTAATTTTAAGTCACAGCATGATTTGTTAATTCTTATAACTCTGCCAAACCTTGATAAATTGGGCTAAATTTGAACCAGATTTTCTAAGCCTTGCAGGGACATATTAATTCAATATTATTACTGTCAAGCATAAAATATGTTCAGAAGCTTCCCGCATCAAATCACACCACTTCACAGCTGAACTGCCATTTCATTCCTTTAAACTGACTAACTTATCTGTCATTGAAATAACCAATAATGTTGTCTATTGTTCTTGTACTTAATGGAGTTCATTCTCTTGACCAAACTGTAGAGTAGGAAAAGGAAATAGGGAACGTTCTTTGGAGAAAAGTAATAGCTTAGGTAGTTAATAAGTATGAACTCCCATGTTTCACAAAATTTAAAAATGTCAAGTAAAAAAAAGAAGCTAACTGTTGTTGGTCTACCAAAAGCTAAACATGGTGAATGACTCTAAATGGGAAAAATAGAGAAAGTCTATTCTTTTCTTGGGAACGTTTCAAAGAAAGTAAACATGGTTTATTGAATTTCTTTCATTTATAGTGCATTTTAAGTCAATATCTATTTATATTGTCTAATAAAATCTTATTTCCTGGATATTAACCTGTGTTATATTGACGTTATTTCATTTTCATGGTAAATCTAAACCTGATTTAGATTTAGATTTTGGAAAAGGAGCAGCTTTCCTAGTTTATTTTATCCGAACCCTGTAGGGCAAGTTAATAGCACCTGTGGTTATAAAAATATAACACCAAAATGATACGGAGTATTCATGACTTAAAGGAAATATGAGAGATAATTCTTCATAAGGCTCTCTTCTTGTGTCGTTATGATTCTCCATCCAACTAACTACCTTTATCTCTTCATCTTAAATTCCTTCTCCAGTTTTAGCCTTCTCTCTTGTACATCTGGACATGATCCCCTCTCACTTACACCAGGCTTTCTGCTTGGAAAACTGTGCTCCCTTTTACACACTTTCTGTCTGTCCTTCTCTGCTACATACTGCTTTGTGAGGCTCACTTGTTCCGTCATGTCTGACTCTTTTCGACCCCATGGACTGTAGCCTACCAGGTTCCTCTGTCCATGGGATTTCTTGGGCAAGAACACTGGAGAGTGTTGCCATTCCCTTCTCCAGGGCATCTTCCCAACCCAGGGATCGAACTCACATCTCCTGAGTCTCCTGCATTGCTAGGAAGATTCTTCACCACTAGCGTTCCCTGGAGAGTCCCATATACCCTGGCTTTAATAGATGCCATCTTAAAAAAAGAAAAAGCTTTCTTTCACCCCACTTCTTCGTCTGGCTACCATTCATTTTCTGCTCATGTTCAGAGCAAAACTTGAAAAATATCTCTTGGTTTCTTTTTCAAATTACTCAACAACATGCATATTTTCTTAAAACACTATATTATTTTTGCTGCTTTTTTAAAAAATTAGACTATTTTAAGAGCAGTTTTAAATTCATAGAAAAGTTAGGCAGAAAGTATAGTGATTTCCCTCAAGATGCCCCTCCCCCACAACCAGCAACCAGCATCAGGGTGGTACATCTGTTACAGCTGATGAACCTACATTGATACGTCATTACGATCCAAAGTCTACAGTTGACATTAGAATTCACTCCTGGCATTGTTGTGTCTACTACATGTTTTGACAAATGTATGATGACACATATCCACCATTACAGTACTGTGCAGAATAGCTTCCTGGTCTTTAAATCTCTGTATGCTTGCTTTATTCATCACTCTCCTGACTTGCCCTTGGAAACACAGAGCTTTTTTAGTGTCCCTATAACTTCAACACATCCATTTTAAATTGATTTAAGTAACTCTATCAACTACTCTACAACTACTCACTACAACTGTCACTAGTCCAGATGGAGAAGAAAAAAAGGCAAGCCTTCTAGGAACCTAAACTAAAGGAGTGAGTCTCTGCGTTATCTTTTGCTTCATCTCCTTCAGACTGGGTGCTGAAGAAGACATCAACTTAGAAGCATCCACTGAGGATAGACCAAAAAAGCTAAGGGAAGCTGTTATCTCTAAGCAAAGGGCTAGGAAAGTAGAGTCATGCCAACACAGAAAATAAACACCTTGAATAAAATCATGGTCTCAGTATCACCACTGTCAGCAAAGGCACAAGTGGAAGCCTAGATTCCCAACTTTGCCTAGCTACGATGCTCCCTCATCCCTCACCACAGTAGTTTCAAAGAAGGTCACTTGGCAATCTGGGATTTCATCCTCCCCTGGAACTAAGGGGTCTTCTCCCTCATATACAACCAAAGTGTCAATGGAGACCACATGAAGAACTGTAATGAGATACCCTTCCAGTCCCAGCTGAGATCTGCTAAGGGGCCTGTATCATCATCCCACTCAACAAATCATTATTTTCCTCCTTGCTAGGGTGTCAGAGAAGGGCCACTAAAATAGGTTAAAAAAGATCCAGATTTTTGTGACATAATGTCTAAAATGTCCAAAATACATCAAAAACCACTGAGGCCAAAAACAAACAAACAAACAAACAAACAAAAAAAACCTCAAATTAAACTAGAAGAAAATCAACAGACATCAACACTGTGATGACAAGATGTTGGAATCATTTCACAAGGATTTTAAAGCACCTGTCGTAAACATACTTTAATGATCAATCACGAAGATGCTTTACGGAAACCTTTAATGAGCAATCGCTAATACTTTTATAAGGAAGTCTTATCAAATGAATAAAAAACATCACCCCCAAAATGGAAACTGTAGGAATTAAAAATGCAAAAGCTGAAGTTAAAAAATGCTATGAGTGGCTTCCTTGGTGGCTCAGTGGTAAAGAATCCACCTGACACCTGGGAAGATCCCACACGCCTTGCAGTAACTCAGCATGTACAACACGACTATTGAGCTTGCTCTTCAGAACCCAGAAGCGGCAACTACTGAAGCCGGTGCACCCCAGACCCCATGTTCTGCAACAAGAGAAGCCACTCAAAGGAGGAGCCCAAGCTCCACCCCTAGGGAGCAGCCCCCACTCACCACAACCAGAGCAACAAAGACCAGCACAGCCAAACAGATAAATAAATAAAACAAGGTAATAATTCTATGAATGGGTACAACAGGAGAAGGGAGTGGACACCGAAAAGAATCAGTTAACTTGAAGACAAAGGAGGAATTTACCCGATCTGAACAACAGAGAGAAAACTGACAGAAGAAAAATGGACGGAGCCTTAGGAACCTGTAGGACTATTCCAAAGGATCTACATTTTCTGTCATCAATGCCTCTGGAGAAATGGAGAAAGAGATTAGTGCTGAAATGTATTCTGACAGCCAATGGCTGAAATCTTCTTAACCCTGGAAAAAGACAGAAACCGATGTATTTAAGAAGTGAGCAAACCCTCAATAGGATCAATATAAATACATCCATGAAAGATCCAATATAATCAAAGTTCTAAAAAAAAAATCAAAGGCAAAGAAATAGTCCTGAAAGCAGAAAGAAATGTTGTCCTACCTCTAAGGGTTAAATGATTCAAAAGGTAACGGATGCAAGTCTTTTTCAATTTTGGTTTTCTTGGGGTATATGCCTAGGAGTGGGATTGCTGGGTCATATGGTGGTTTTATTCCTAGGTTTTTAAGGAATCTCCACACTGTCTTCCACAGTGGCTGTATCAATTTACATTCCTACCAACAGTGCAAGAGGGTTTCCTTTTCTCCACACCCTCTCCAGCATTTATTGTTTGTAGACTTTTTGATGATGGTCATTCTGATGGTGTGAGGTAATATCTCATTGTAGTTTTAATTTGCATTTCTCTAATAATGAGCGATGTGGAACATCTTTTCATGAGTTTGTTAGCCATGTGTTTGTCTTCTTTGGGGAAATGCCTGTTTAGGTCTTTTTCCCACTTTTTGATTAGTTGTTTGTTTTTCTGGTATTGACTTGTATGAGCTCTTTGTATATTTTGAAAATTGCAGTACTACTCACAATAGCTAGGGCATGGAAGCAACTTAGAGGTCTATCAACAGATGAATGGATAAAGAAGCTGTGGTACATATACACAATGCAATCTTACTCAACCATAAAAAGGAATGCATTTGAGTCAGTTCTAACGAGGTGGATGAACCTAGAGCTTACACAGAGTGAAGTGAGTCAGAAAGAGAAAGATAAATATTTTATACTAACACATATATATGGAGTCTACAAAGATGGTACTGATGAATTTATTTGCAAGGCAGCAATGGAGAAACAGACAAAGAGAACAGATATGCACCCAGGGCAGAGGGGAGGAGAGGGTGGGATGTATGGAAAGAGTGACAAGGAAACTTGCATTACCATGTGTAAAACATAGCCAATGGAAATTTGCTGCATGACTCAGGAAACTCAAACAGGGGCTCTGTGTCAACCTAGGGGGGCGGATAGGGTGGGAGACGGGAGGGAGGTTCAAGAGAGAGCGGACCTATGCATGCCTATGGCGGATTCATGC
Organism: Muntiacus reevesi; assembly: GCF_963930625.1. Taxonomy (NCBI): domain Eukaryota; kingdom Metazoa; phylum Chordata; class Mammalia; order Artiodactyla; family Cervidae; genus Muntiacus; species Muntiacus reevesi. The sequence continues at coordinate 76,408,680 of NC_089259.1, read as the reverse complement.
TGATGTTTGACAGAAAACAACACAATTCTGTAGAGCAATTATGCTTCAGTTAAAACATAAACAAACCAACTAAAAAAGGACAATTGATTTCTCATCAGGAACCTTGGAAGCCCGAAGGAAGTGGCACAACATTCTCAAGTACTAAAGGAGAAGAACTATATCCCTAAACAAATAATAAGTGAAAAAAATAACTTCTGAGGTTGTAATGTTTTCTAAATCCGTGGCCTCGGCTGTGTAACATGGTGGCTGTGGGCCCAAGCAGCACAGCCACGCTCTGCCGATCTTGTGCGCCCAGAGCTCAGCCATCCCTGGCTCTCTGCGACTCCATGGCCTGCACCCACCCAGGCCCCTCTGTCCATGTGATTCTCCAGGCGAGAATACTGGACTGGGCTGCCGTTTCCCTTGTTTCCCATCTTAAACCTTGCTAAATACCCTCAAGAGAGATGAAATTTTTATTCTGATATCTAGATTGCTTCAAATGTGTATAACGCTGATATTTTAATAAAAGAAACTGCAGGGTTAATCATAGAGCATTATATTTAGGAAACACAATATCTGTTTTAAAACACTTGCTCATGCCCTTAGTGACTATCAGTGAGTATCTCTGATAAGAACCTTGTATCTTCAAACCTTGGCTTCTTCATCTATTAAATGGGATGATAATATCTGTTGTGTCTCTTACAATGAGAATCAAAGAGGATAATATATAAATGTGTAGCTTTTTCAGATCACATACTTTTTTTTAAAATTATAGGACTATATGGAGAATTTATTTAAAATATATTGAGCACAATTTTTCTAGCTCTGGAGCAACAAAGAGGTCAGTTTCTACCTTTAACGTAAGTAAGTAATTGGAGAGACAGATTCAAACACACTCTACAAAGGGCAACATGATGAGGCAAAATACGTTTGTGGATATAAAAATAAATATCTGTAGGAGCCATAAGGACCTTCTTACTGTAAACATCTAGATTCAAGTCCAGGTACTGAAACTTTCATCATTGCATAGATTATTAATCTCTCCAAAGTTCCGTTTCCTCTTCAACAACATGGGGACAGAAAAAACATATCCTCTCAGAAGGGGTGTGAAGCTCAAATAAAGGTAATCAATATGATGCATTCAGTCAAGAGTGTGACACATAGCATTCTACAAAATGATAGACGATCATTATAGCTAATAATCATAAGATCATACCTCAGAGGTGGCATTCACACGACATAAGTTCTGGGGAGGGCAGGTTTTCCAGAGGCAAGTACGTCATAAACTACAAGTGGATTCTAACCTGCTAAAGCAGAACACTGAAAGCCAAAGAGAAAGCTTCAGAATGAGTTCAGTGTTCTTATAGGATTGGGATACAATATAAAAGGCAAAAGGAATCCATTGCATTTAAACTTTAGATCATTATTGACAATAAGGAGCTATTGAGTGTGCTGGAGTTTAGACGGGGCATGATATCCACTGCATTTCTCAAAGGCCATTCTGATGGCTGAGAGGATGTCAGATATAAGAGTTCAGAGGCTGGAATCAGGAAAATCAATTACAGTGTTGTTCCAATAATCCAGGTAGCAAGTGATAAAGGCCAGAAATAAAGAGAGACATGAGTATAAATGACGATCTCAGATCATCAGGCGAACAGATTGACTGAGAAGAGTCACACACACTGGTGAGGGAACACGCAACAAGTTTTCTGAACTTGACAATTTTACCACCACGAAACCTTAACCTGAAAGAGCCTGAGAATGGTGCTAAAGACCCAGACCACCTCTCTTAGATATTCTTTAACTTCACTTTTGTGCCAAACAACGTTCTCTCTCTCAAGCGCAAACTTGATGCCTTATTGCCACTGGCTGGGAATGGAAATATCCTGAATGCCTAGTTATTGCCACTCAAGAATTACGTCTTTTCTAACAACTCAGTGGGTGTGATGTTTGATAATGGGAGTTCTTGGTGTGTGATTCTGATACAGCACGAACTTTCTCGCAGATGAATTTTGTTCGCTGATGTCATTGCCTGCAGAGTTCCCATCCACGTATGCTGTGTGCAATTTCCTGTTCTGTACTCTCCATAATTGAATGATGCCCGCAGCACTAACTTTCCAATAAATATCACTCAGAATGACCTTGCAAATACCCTTTCTCCTCCAAATATTCCTCATCTAGCTCTGGTCATTAATCAAATGAACTAACATAAACATATTTAGGATAATCTGAAAAATTGCCAAAACCTTGTAAATAAGATTTTCAAGTAGAATTGTTTCCTCTGGCTTGCTAAGTATATTAAGTAGTAATTTATTAGCATAAATAAAAAGTAACATGTGCATATCTACATGAATAAACATGTATACACAATTCTGTTATCTAATATTTATGGACTGTTGCCATGGGCACTGTGTTAAGGGATCTGGCTGTATTATATTGTTTTAAACCATAAAAAAGTGGGTAGTATTACTAACCCATCTGATAGAAGAGTAAAGTGAGGCTTAGGAAATTTAATGACGCAGCTAAATATCAGGGGGCTTCTCTGGAGGCTCAGATGGTAAAGAAGCCGCCTGCCATGCGGGAGACCTGGGTTTGATCCCTGGGTTGGGAAAACACCCCAGAGGAGGGCATGACAACTCACTCCAGTATTCCTGCCTGGAGAATCCCATGGACAGAGGAGCCTGGTGGGTTACAGTCCAAAGGACCACAAAAAATCAGACACGACTGATTGACTAAGCACATAAATATCAGAACTGAAGAGATCATGACTAGAATGAATCTGACTCAGAATCCTTATTCCTAGTCATTTTTGCATGTATTCTATCACATACAAACCTGTATATATACATGTGTGCACACATATGTATGCTTGACTGCATAAATGCTGTTTGCAATGTGCCAAAGCCCTGTTATGAAGCTTTGAAATTAAGTAAAATGTCCAGCTATGAGCTGAGTTTATTTCTTTTCCTCTTGAGCCATCTATTCATAAATTTGAATTCAACTGCATGACAAATTCTACCATTCTACTTTCAACAGTTATTAGCAATACCAATCACGTTAAATTTCTACAAATCTCTTCATAATTTCCAAAAATAGCAAGATTTCAAATTTCAGTTTTCTACAGCAGCAACCTTACAAAATGCCTGTAATTAGGACATTTTAAATTAACTTAGGGGAGCATAAAGTGTAATTTTCAGGTCGTTCAGTTAGTTTCAAAAAAAGTCTGAGTTACTCTGAACACCAGCCCAAGGTGTGACTACACATTAATGAGTGATTTAATAAGCAATTTTTAAAAATCAATCTTATTATTGTAAAGCAGAGGTCGAAACCTGGCAGGCTACAGGCCAGATTTTGCCCTCAGATGTGTTTTGTTTGGCCCGTATAACTTTGGCCTGTCCACAGTTATAAATCTTTTAAAACAGTTGCCAGCATTTGGAAATTGGGAGCTATATAAACCCTGAGTTTCTGGCTTCTTTTAAAAAGTCTGAGGATCTGGCAAACTGGGCATTTTTTCTCTCATAGCAACTCTAATTTGTGGGAGGGTGATCTCCTAGAACTGATTGACTAAGATTTTGTCCTTTATTGCTGGCATTTTGTTTTATTTTTCTAACACTCCATCACCTTTATTCATCTACATTACCTGTACAGTCTGTAGTAATCATCTGAGTCTTGGTATCCTATTTGAAAATTCTAACTACTATTTAAGTACGACTGTTCATCTCTCTGAATTTCAAATTTCCCTAACGGTATAGTAATATGCAAAATTCTGAGACGCCATCCACCCTCAAATCCAAGATTCTCAGTCCTTGGTGTACACACAACTTCTCCTACTTATTCAGATAAACCAAATAGTCTATTCACTACTCTAGGTGCTCCTGGGGAGGGGTTTTGCAGAAATAATTAAAGTCTCAAATCTGTTGATTTTAAAATAGGAACATAGATAATATACATGCTGTTGTGAAGTAATTAGCCTCCAACTAATAAAAAAATAAAATAAAATAGGAACATTACTGAGGTGGGTCTGATCTAATATTGGGGACCTCTTTCAAAACAGAGAATTTTCTCTGGCAGGCCGCAAAAAAGGATGTCAGGGATTGCCACATATCAGTAAGGCCAAGCCAAGATCCCTGCAGTGAATGGCCTTCAGGTCCCATTGCAAGAAATCTATAGGAGCTCAGAGTGGCCTCAAGACAACAGCTAGAAGGAAACAAGGGGCCTTACCCCTGCAGCCATCAGGAAAGGAATTCTGCCAAACCAGTGAACTTGGAAGAGACTCTTGAGGCAAGATGAGGACCAGAGTTGCAAGAGATACCTGGATTTCCACCCCAGGGAGACCCTAAACAGAAGACTCAGCGGTGCCCTTTCGAGACTTCCCACCCACCAAATCAGTGAGATGACACACTGTTATTGCTTTAGGTCTCGAGGTTTATGGTAATTTTTAAAGCAGCAATAGAAAACCAATACAGTATTCATTCTCCCAGTAATCCTGTCGCAAAATCTTAACACTTACCTCTATTCCCAAGCTGTCGCCTAAGTGTGTTGATTCTGTTCACCTCACTGCATCACTGAGCTAGTATGAGCACCTACTCCCCAGCCCTCACACCTGGAATTCCGTTTTGTTTTGTTTGAATTCAGTTTTGTTTGCCTGGTCTCCATATCTCTGTTTTTTTCCCCCCACACAAATACATGATGTGAAATATTTCTATTTCAAACTTTCAGAAGCACTTTTCAAAATCTGTAGTGAATTCTCAGCACTCATCTATAAATCATCATGGCATGTTCTAGAACAATTTTTCTACACTGGAAGGTGTGGCCATTCATTTCTGGAGTTCAGATTTCTCCACAAACTTTAAAACTGAATGCTTTCACGCTTGCAGTAACTGTGTTAAAAAATAACAGCAGTATGCGACCATTTGAAAGACAGGTTTATGACCTAGGACAGCCATCCAGCCACCCAGTGATTGGTGGCTCAGATGGTAAAGAATCCGCCTGCTATGCAGGAGACCCAGGCTCAATCCCTGGGTCCAGAAGGTTCCCTGGAGAAGGAAATGGCAACCCACTCTGGCATTCTTGCCTGGAGAATCCCATGGACAGAAGAGCCTGGCGGGCTACAGTCCCTGGGGTCGTAAAGGTCCAACACAACCGAGTGACTAAGCAGGCAGCATGGGCAACCACCTAGTGTGGGTCTCACTCTGCGCACTTCTTTGTATTGAGGGCCTCACAAGCATGAGTTATGTTACATTGATTTTCTTAAAAGCAAAGTTAGGCATAAAGGAAAACTTGGTATGGAAGTGACGCTTGACACAAAAGTGAAGGTTGAATAACGTCACAGTAAAATATGAGTGAAAAACTCATTGCACTTCAAATGGAAAATAAAATAGTAATTTTTAAAAAAGAAGAATAGGACAGTGAGTGACCTATCATAGTATAAAAATTCACTCTATGTATTTGGTGATTAACAATTTAGTTTAAGCCAAAGACAAAGAACTTTAAAAAATACTCAATAACCTTAATCTTTTTGATCAGATATTAGTAGTTTTGTCCTTTTGTCATTTGTATCTGAGTTAATTTGTATCATAAGTTAATTTTGGATTTATAGTAATTTTTTACCTGGAAGTTTTTATCTAATTTTATGTTTATATTGTATTTTAGTAATAAAGTACAAACGAAACATATAGAGAACCCAAAAAAACCAACATCTCAGTTTTTCAGATTTTCCTTGTCTGCAACATTCTTGGCAGTCTTAAAGAGGGTTGGTCAGAGATTTCACAGAACGTATCTCAATTGGGATTTTGCCAAAATTTTTCTCATGATTAGACGGTGGTTATGTTGTTTTAGAAGGAAGATCACAGGAGTGAAGTGTCATTCTTATTGCATCTTATTAAGGGTATAAATTATCAATATGACTTATCACCATCGATGGTTTACTTTGGTCATTGACTAAAATTGTGAATTAATTATGTAGCTCACCTCCTTAATAGTAAAATACTTATATAAGTTCTTTGAATTTCTCTGCATAATTTTTTAATAAAAATTTAGACTGTTAATATAAAGAATCCCGTATTTCAGAACAACTGGAATTGACTACCTAAGGCTTGGTCTTCACAGGAATTCATTTTTTATTTATATCTTTTTTGTGATTTGATGAAACTATCAGGTTTGATAACTTAGCATCTAACACAGTATCTTAGTATCTTATAAAAGGTAGATGTTTAATGAAATTTTATTAAAAAATTAATAATGTATGACCACCTGAAATTTATTTATATAATGTATGTATGTGTTATAAGTAAACCTCAGTCATTTTCCTAATGAAAAGGAGTCAGATAAAAAATAGCAGACACATTATGACTCCATTAGTAAAGCGTGACAGAAAGCAGAGCAGGGGTCAGCTAAACTGGGGTTAACAGGGAAACTTTGGGGTGATGGAAATGTTTTATAATTTGATTGCGGCCAGAATAACATGGATATTTCCATTCATCCAAGCTCATCAATGTGTGTTTTAAAATGTAATAATAGTAAGTTAAATTATACGTCAATAAGGTTGACTTTTAGAAAGTAAAATATAGACTTATTTTCTAAGTCAGGTGACAGAGAAATATTTGAAACTGTGAAAAGAAATAAGATTAGGAAATGTTAAAGATGGGTCTGAGTTTAATCAATAAAGAGGAGTATATCAGTGACTGGTAGTTGGCCAGCAAAATTCATCTTCTCATTTGCCATAATAATGGAGTCTAAAGAAGAAATATGGCTTTCTATCGAGAGTATACATTTTCAGTCCTCCTCTGTGAGTCGTTTGTTACAGTCATGTAATTAAGTCTTCACCAAATGGATCTGAAAAGAATTGACATGTATAACTTTTGCCTTGCTTAACAGAAAATTGCTTGGATGGCCCTCACTAATTTCCTCTTCACCATCACGACAACACAGATGTGTCTGTATCTAGCTGTAATAACAGAGATGAAGATATTAATCTAGATAATGGTGAGGTTAAATCATTAAAGAAATCAGAATCACTGAACGCTCATGTGGAGCACATCACCCAGGGGAGGTACAGGTCAGTGAATAAACATTCTTCTTTTTTAAAAAAAAACCAAAGATAAATATTTTGAACTTTATTTCACTGCTCTGCGTATACATGGTTACATTAAAATGTTCTAAAAATTTTTACAGGGGCATAGTTGATTTACAATCTATTAGTATCAGGGGTACAGCAAAGGGAAACATATATATATGTATATATATGTGTGTGTGTGTATATATATATACACATATTTCAAGTTTCAATTTTTTTAGATTCTTTTCCCATAAAGCCATTACACAGTATTTAGTAGAGTATATGTATGTGTCAATTACAATCTCCCAAGAATCAAGACTGCCAGGAGAACCATCAAGAACCTCAGATATGAAGATGACACCAACATTATACAGAAAGCAAAGAAGATCTAAAGAGCTTGTTGATGAAATTGAAAGAGGAGGGTGAAAAAGTTGACTTAAAACTCAACATTTAGGAAACTAAGATCATGGCATCAGGTCCCATCACTTCATGACAAACAGATGGGGAAACAATGGAAACAGTGACAGATTTTATTTTCTTAGTCTGCAAAATTACTGCAGATGGTGACTGCAGCCATGAAATTAAAAGACACTTGCTCCTTGGAAGAAAAGCTATGACCAACCTAGATAGCATACTAAAAAGCAGAGACATTACTTTGCCAACAAAGGTCCATCTAATCAAAGCTATAGTTTTTCCAGTAATCATAAATGGATGTGACAGTTGGACCATAAAGAAAGCTGAGCATTGAAGAATTGATGCTTTTAAACTGTGGTGCTGAAGACTCTTGAGAGTCCCTTGGGCAGCAGGAGATCCAACCAGTCCATTCTAAAGGAAGTCTGTCCTGAATATTCTTTTGAAGAACTGATGTTGAAACTGAAACTCCAATCTTTTGGCCTCCTGATGTGAAGAACTGACTCACTGGAAAAGCCCCTGATGCTGGGATACATTGAAGGCAGAAGGAGAAGGGGACGACAGAGGAGGAGATGGTTGGATGGCATCACCGATTCAATGGACATGAGTTTGAACAAGATTTGGGAGCTAGTGATGGACAGGGAGGCCTGACACGCTGCAGTTTACAGGGTCGTAAATGTTAGACACAACTGAGCAACTGAACTGAACTGAATTGATCCCTCACCCCCTTTAATGCCTGGTACCCATGAGTTTTCTTTCTGATCTGTAACTCTACTTCTATTATGTAGATAAGTTCATTGATACCACTTTTTTGGATTCCACATATAAGCAATATCATCTGATACTTATCTTTCTCTGTCTGACTTAACTTCACTCAGTATGATAATCTCAACATATATCCATATTACTGCAAATGGCACATGAAAAGATGCTCAACATAACTAATTATTAGAGAAATGCAAACTACAATGAGGTATCAGCTCAGTTCAGTTCACTTCAGCCACTCAGTCATGTCCGACTGTTTGTGACCCCATGGACTGCAGCACTCCAGGCTTCCCTGTCCTTCACCAACTCCCAGAGTTTACTCAAACTCATGTCCATTGAGTCGGTGATGCCATCCAACCATCTCATCCTCTGTCATCCCCTTCTCCTTCTGCCTTCAATGTATCCCAGCATCAGGGTCTTTTCCAGTGAGTCAGTTCTTTAAATCAGGAGGCCAAAGGATTGGAGTTTCAGCTTCAACATCAGTTCTTCAAAAGAATATTCAGGACAGACTTCCTTTAGAATGGACTGGTTGGATCTCCTGCTGCCCAAGGGACTCTCAAGAGTCTTCAACAACACCACACTTCAAAAGCATCAATTCTTCTGTGCTCAGCTTTCTTTATAGTCCAACTCTCACATCCATACATGAATACTGGAAAAAACATAGGTTTGACTAGGTGGACCTTTGTTGGCAAAGTAATGTCTCTGCTTTTTCAAATGCTGTCTAGGTTGGTCATGGACATGGAACTGGACATGGAGCAACAGACTGATTCCAAATAGGAAAAGGAGTACATCAAGGCTGTATATTGTCACCCTGCTTATTTAACTTATATGCAGGGTACATCATGAGAAACACTGGGCTGGAGGAAGCACAAGATGGAATCAAGATTTCCAGGAAATATCAATAACCTCAGATATGCACATGACACCACCCTTTCTTCTTGGCAGAAAGCTAAGAAGAACTAAAGAGCCTCTTGATGAAAGTGAAAGAGAAGAGTGAAAAAGTTGGTTTAAAGCTCAACATTCAGAAAATTAAGATCATGGCATCCCGTCCCATCACTTCATGCCAAATAGATGGGGAATCAGTGGAAACAGTGACTGACTTCATTTTTCTGGGCTCCAAAATCACTGTGGATTGTGATTGTAGCCATGAAATTTGAAGACGCTTGCTTCCTGGAAGGAAAGTTATGACCAACCTAGACAGCATATTAAAAAGCTGAGACATTACTTTGTCAACAAAGGCCCATCTAGTCAAGGCTATGGTTTTTCCAGTGGTCATGTGTGGATGTGAGAGTTGGACTGTGGAGAAAGCTGAGCGCAGAAGAATTGATGCTTTTTTGTGTGTGTGTGGTGTTGGTTGAAGTTTGTTTGCTTTTTTTTTTTTTTAACTGTGGTGTTGGAGAAGACCCTTGAGAGTCCCTTGGACTGCAAGGAGATCCAACCAGTCCATCCTGAAGGAGATCAGTCCTGGGTGTTCATTGGAAGGACTGATGTTGAAGTTGAAACTCCTATACTTTGGCCACCTGATGCAGAGAGCTTACTCACTGGAAAAGACCCTGATGCTGGGAGGGATTGGGTATGGGAGGAGAAGTGGGCGACAGAGGATGAGATGGTTGGATGGCATCACCGACACAATGGACAAGGGTTTGGGTGGACTCTGGGAGTTGGTGATGGACAGGGAGGCCTGGTGTGCTGCAGTTCATGGGGTGGCAAAGAGTTGGACATGGCTGAGCGACTCAACTGACTGAACTGAGTTTGGTCATAGTTTTTCTTCCAAGGAGCAAGTGTCTTTTAATTTCATGGCTGTAGTCACCATCTGAATGGATTTTGCAGACCAAGAAAACAAAGCCAGCCACTGTTTCCATTGTTTCCCCATCTATTTGCCATGAAGTGATGGGATCAGATGCCATGACATTAGTTTTTTGAATGTTGAGTTTTAAGCCAACTTCTTCTCTCTCCTCTTCCACTTTCATCAAGAGGCTCTCTAGTTCTTCACTTTCTGCCATAGGAGTGCTGTCATCTGCATATCTGAAGGTACTGATATTTGCCCAGACCTCTTGATTCCAGTCTGTGTGTCATCCAGCCCAGAGTTTCTCATGATGTACTCTGCACATAAATTAAATAAGCAGACTGATAATATACAGCCTTGATGTATTCCTTTCCCAGTTTCGAACCAGTCTGTTGTTCTATGTGCAGTTCTAACTATTGCCTCCTGACTTGCATAGAGGCAGGTCATGTGGTTTGGTATTCCCATCTCTTTCAGAATTTTCCACAGTTTGTTTGTGAGATATCACCTCACATCAGTCAAAATGGCCATCATTAAAAATTTAGAAACAATAAATGCTGGAGAGGCTGGAGAGGAAAGGGAACCCTCCTACAATGCTGAGTTACCAAATAGAGCTGCCATATGACCTAGCAATCCCACTTCTGGGCATTTATCCAGAGAAAACCATAATCCAAAAAGACAAATGCATCCCAATGTTCACAGCAGCATTATTTATAATAGCCAGGACTTGGAAGCAACCTAACATCATTAACATTCTTCTTTAAACCACCATGGCTTTGTGAAATACAAAAGTTTAGACTTTGCTCTAACTACAACCAGAACACCCAAAGCACTCCCTGAGTGGGTGTAAAGTATAAATGAAGAAGAGAGGTATATATGGAGGAGGTGGGCAGTCAGGACTCACTTCATTAGGAAAAGGAATTGGGATAAAGGAATGAAATAGTAGGTTAATGGGATAACCAGATTGTTGACAAACTTGAAAATTATATAGTTCCATTGGGGTTTAGAAATATTACAGAAGAAATGAATGATCATGAACATTGTAGGAATATGTTGAAAGCATTTTTTCAGGAAGATCAATGTGATGTATACAACTAGCTGGAGAAACAAAAAGATTCTAGAAAAATGAAACTATAGAAATCTTTAGAAATTAAGTGATAGGAACCAGGCCCAAGGAAGAGGCCAAAAGAAAAGAAGAAACAAAAAAGCCAAGTTTCCTTATTAAAGAAAGTTTCCATATTAAAGAAAGACCTGAAGGAATGAGGTGATAGATTCTATAAAGGCATAAGGTGGTGTCTCTACCCATGGAATTCTACAAACAAGAATACTGGAGTGGGTTGCCATTCCCTTCTTTAGGGGATCTTCCTGACTCAGGATTTGAACCCAGGTCCCCTGCATTGAAGGCAGATTCTTTACTGTCTGAGCTACCAGGAAAAGCTCCCCAAAATAACTAAAGTACAAAAACTCATAAAACATTGGTAATAGTTTGGAGAAACAAACACATCGTCTTTGTATAATGAATGCTTCAATGCTATTTTCACAGGAGCTAACTCTGCTCAACTTTCCAATTAATTTTAGCAACTTAATCTTTTAAAATGGTTTGCCAGCATGAATTACAGTGTGATTCTGTATCTAAATCACATTGGTTTTCTTTGGAGTTTAAATTAAATTATATTTGTTGCTCGTTGCTCTCTTTTCAAGGAAGCATAGAAGTGTATCAAGCAGTGTACAGTGGGGAGATGACTTCCAGGAAGACATCTCTGCTGAGTTAAATAATAAACAGATTGTTCCCATGTATATGGAAACAAAGGGCTTTCCTGTTGCTCTGAAGAGCCTGTAAAGAAGTGAGGCTTTACCAAAAAAAAAAAAAAAAAAAAAAAGACAAAATTAAGGGATTGAAAATACCCTGAATGGTCCATATATGAATTGAGTATCTTAGGGAAATGAAACTGGAAAATATTCCTTCTCTTCCAATGTTAGTGCTAATGCTCTATGTCAAGTTCATATTATCTAACACCAGTTTGATAGGAGGCTTCTCTATTCTCTTTCTCCAAAATCTACCTCTCACATTTCCAATCCTGTGATGTTCTACAGTGTATGTTGGAATGAGCCCTCCATTGCTCTGAGGGACCCCCACTGCCTGAAGAATATAGTTCAACCTCCTTGTAAGACTGTCAAGCTTTCCAAGATCTGACTCCAAGTTATCTCTCATCACCTGTTAACTCACACCAAAGTTATACTCTCCTTCTAGAATAGTCCGAAGTTTCCTTTCTTGGTTCTTTCTTAGTCTACTCATCCTTTATCCTCACCTCTCAAACAATCTTCTCATCTCTAAAGGTTCAGATAAAATAGCATTTCTTTCTAGATCTTCTTATGCTTTATTTAATTTTGTTATGTGATATATCACCTTTTTAGTTATTGTATTTAGTTGTCCATAGCATTTTTCTGTGAAAAACTAAACTATAGTACTCAAATCTGAAACTGCACAATTTTTATTTTTGTTTATCCATATGCTCCCTCCCAACATCTTAAATGAAGAACAAAAAAATCTTAGCACTAACAGAATAAAACACACGCACTTGTACAAATAAGTTGACATAAGTGTTTCACTCTCCTAACCATTTAACCTGAAATTTAAAAGAAAAAACTTACATATATTTACCAAGTGACATTTCTTTTTAACTTACTCAGTAGGGGCTTCCCAGGTGACTCAGGGGTAAAGAATCCACCTGTGATGCAGGAGACTCAGGAAAAGCAGTTTTGATACCTGGGTCGGGAAGATCCCCTGGAGGAGGACAAGGCAACCCACTCCAGTGTTCTTGCCTGGAGAGTCCCATGGACAGAGGAGCCTGGTGGGCTATAATCCATGGGGTCGCACAGAGTCAAACACAACTGAACAACTGAACATGCATGCACACACTCAGTAAACACAGAAATTCTCTGACAACTTCAAATATCAACTTGTAGGTGATGATGATTTTAAACAGATGAAAGTGAAGTGAAAGTCATTCAGTCGTGTCTGACTCTTTGTGATCCCATGAACTACACAGTCCATGGGATTCTGCAGGCCAGTATACTAGAGTAGGTAGTTGTTCCCTTCTCCAGGGGATCTTCCCAACCCAGGGATCGAATCCAGGTCTCCTGCGTTGTGGGCTAATTCCTTACCAGCTGAGCCACAAGGAAAGCCAAAGAATACTGGAGTGGGCAGCCTATCCCTTCTCCAGCAGATCTTCCCAACCCAGGAATCGAACTGGGGTCTCCTGCATTGCACAGATTCTTCACCAGTTGAGCTAACAGGGAAGTCCTTAAATAGATGATCCTCCTAATACTGTCTTTCCTGGCATATTCATGGGCTTCCCAGGTGGCACTAGTGTTAAAGAACCATCTGCCAATGCAGGAGACATAAGAGATGTGGCATATTCATAATTTAAAGAATGCTAATTCTCATCCTAAGGATCAAATAAAAGCTGAAAGTAATATTGACTGCAGTAACAACGAAAAATTTTGTTTAGAATTTGTCTGAGAAGTGACAGAAAACCCAAACTCATTTCACTTAAGCAAAACAAACAAACAGAAATTTAAAAAGCATTTTATAAAAAATATATTGTGGGCCTTCCCTGGGGGTTCAGGGGTTGAGAATTTGCCTTGCAATGCATGGGACTCAGGTTCAATCCATGTGTGGACAACTAAGATCCCACATGCTGCAGAGGATATAAGCCACGACTGCTGAGCCTGCACAATGAAGGCAACAGGGAGTCCCTCCGCCACATTTAAAGATCCCCTGTGCTCCAACTAAGACCTGATGCAGCCAAATAAATACATGAATTTTTTTTTTAAAAGTAACAGAAAATTAAATAAGCAAACTACACACCAATATGAAATAAATTATATCCATAATACAAAAGAAGTCTTACAACTTAAGAAGAGGGCATGCAACCCATTAAAAAATGAACAAAGTATTTCAATGGATATTTAACAAAAGAAGGTATGAATAAACACATTGAAAATGCTAAACATTATTAGTCATAGGAAAATGCTAATTACGCCTCTTCACCTTTCTTAAAATGTCCAACATTAAAAACAATGATAATGCAAAGCATTGGTCAGGGTCTGGAACCCTGGGAATGTGCATACAATGCTGATAAGGTATAAAATGGTATTACTGATTTAGAAAAGATTTTGAAAGTCCCCTATACAGCTAAACATGCAATAACCCTATTACCCAACAATTAAACTTCAGGCTCTTATCCAAAGGACAAGAAAATATATATGCACAAAAACTCAAAACCATTTTGTTGCTGTTCAGTCCTTCAGTCATGTCTAACTCTTCATGTCCCCAAGGACTGCAGCACCCAAGGCTTTTCTGTCCTTCACCATTTCCTGGAGCTTGCTGAAACTCATGTGCATCGAGTTGGTGATACCATACAACTATCTCATCCTCTGCCATCCACTTCTCCTTCTGCTTTCAATCTTTCCCAGCATCAGGGTATTTTCTAATGAGGCAGTTCTTCTCATCAGGTGGAAAAACTATTGGAGCTTCAACATCAGTTCTTCCAAAGAATATTCAGATTTGATTTCTTTTAGAATTGACTGGTTTGATCTCCATGCAGCCCCAGGGACTTTCATGAGTCTTCTCCAACACTACAGTTTGAAACCATCAATTCTTCAGCACCCAGCTTTCTTTATGGTCCATTTCTCACATCCATACATAACTACTGGAAAAACCATAGCTTTGACTAGATGGACCTTTGTTGGCAAAGTAATGTCTCTGCTTTGTAATATGCTGTTTATGTTGGTCATAGCTTTTCTTCCAAGGAGCGAGCATCTTTTAATTTCATGGCTGCAGTCACCAGCTGAAGTGATTTTGGAGCCCAAGAAAATAAAGTCTCTCACTGTTTCCATTGTTTCCCCATCTATTTGCCATGAAGTGATGGGACCAGATGCCATGATCTTAGTGTTTTGAATGTTTGAGTCACTCTGCTCTTTCACTTTCATCAAGAGGCTTTTAGTTCTTCTTTGCTTTCTGCCATAAGGGTGGTGTCATCTGCATACTGGAGGTTCTTGATATTTCTCCTGGAGATCTAGATTCCAGCTTGTGCTTCATCCAGTCCAGCATTTCTCATGATGTACTCTGCATATAAGTTAAATAAGCAGAGTGACAATATACAGCCTTGATGTACTCCTTTCACAATTTGGAACTAGTCCATTGTTCCATGTCCAGTTCTTACTGTCGCTTCTTGACCTGCATTCAGGTTCCTCAGGAGGCAGGTAAGGTGGTTTGGTATGCCCATCACTTTAAGAATTTTCCATAGTTTGTCATGATCCACACAGTCAAAGGTTTTAGCATAGTCAGTGAAGCAGATGTCCTGCAATTCTTTTGCTTCTTCTATGATCCAACAGGTGTTGGCAATTTGATCTATGGTTCCTCTGCCTTTTCTAAACCCAGCTAAAACATCTGGAAGTTCTCGGTTCATGTACTATTGAAACCTAGCTTGGAGAATTTTAAGCATTACTTTGCTAGCCAGTGAAATAAGTGCAACTGTGTGGTAGTTTGAGAATTCTTTGGCATTACCTTTCTTTGGGATTGAGATGAAAAATGACCTCTTCCAGTCCTGTGGCCACTGTTGAGTTTTCCAAATTTGCTGGCATATTGAGTGCAGCACTTTAACAGCATCATCCTTTAGGATTTAAAATAGTTCAGCTGGAATTTTATCACCTCCACTAGCTTTGTTCGTAGTGATGCTTCCTAAGGCCCACTTGACTTCACACTCCAAGATGTCTGGCTCTAGATGAGTAATCACAATGTTTATCTGGGTCATTATGATCTCTTTTGTATAGTTCTGTATATTCTTGCCACCTCTTCTTAATATCTTCTCCTTCTGTCCGGTCCATACCATTTCTCTCCTTTATTGTGCCTGTCTTTGCACGAAATTTTCACTTGGTATGTCTAATTTTTTTGAAGAGATCTCTAGTTTTCCCATTTATTGTTTTCTTCTATTTCTTTGCACTGATCACTGAGGAAGGCTTTCTTATCTCTCCTTATTATTCTTTAGAACTCTGTATTCAAATGGGTATATCTTCCCTTTTCTTTTTTGCCTTTCACTTCTCTTCTTTTCTCAGTTATTTGTAGGTCTTTCTCAGGCAACCATATTACCTTTCTGCATTTCTTTTCTTGGGGATGGTTTTGATCACTGCCTCCCTAACTATGTTATGAACCTCCATCTACAATTCATCAGGCACTCTGTCTATCACATCTAATCCCTTGAATTTATTTGTCAGTTCCGCTGTATAATCATAAGGGATTAGATTTAGGTCATGCCTGAATGGCATAGTGGTTTTCCCTACTTTCTTCAATTTAAGTCTGAATTTGGCAAGGAGTTTAAGATTAGCCACAGTCAGCCCCCGGTCTTGTTTTTGCCAACTATATAGAACTCCATCTTTGGCTGCAAAGAATACAATCAGTCTGATTTCAGTATTGACCATCTGGTGATGTCCATGTGTAGAGTCTTCTCTTGTGTTGTTGGAAGAGCATGTTTGCTATGACCAGTGCATTCTCTTGGCAAACCTCTGTCAGCCTTTGCCTGTTTAATATTTTTTAATTAACTAATTTATTTTAATTTGGGGATAGCTACTTTACAATATTGTGATGGTTCTGCCATATATTGACATGAATCAGTTAAGGGGGAACATGTGTCCTCCATTCTGAAACCCCCTGCTATCTCCCTCTCCACCCTGCTTCATTCTGTACTCCAAGGCCAAACTTGCCCATTACTCCAGGTATCTCTTGTTTTCCTGTTTTTGCATCCCAGTCCCCTATGATGAAAAGGACATCTTTTTTTGGTGTTACTTCTAGAAGATCTTGTAGGTCTTCATAGAACCATCCAACTTCAGCTTCCTCAGCATTAGTGGTTAGGGCCTAGACTTGGATTACTGTGATATTGAATGGTTTGCCTTGGAGACAACCAAAGATCATTCTGTAATTTTGAGATTGCACCCACATACTGCACTTCAGACTCTTGTTGACTATGAGGGCTACTGCATTTCTTCCAGGGGTAGAAGATATAATGGTCATCACAGCAGTAGATATAATGGCCATCTGAATTTAAATCCACCCATTCTGGTCCATTTTAGTTCACTGATTCCTAAACTGTCAATGTTCACTCTTGCCATCTTCTGTTTCACCACTTCCAGTTTACCTTGATTCATGAACCTAACATTCCAGGTACCCATGCAACATTGTTCTTTACAGCACCGGACTTTATTTCACCACCAGACACATTCACAACTCGGCATTGTTTCCACTTTGGCTCTGCCTCTTCATTCCTTCTGGAGCTATTTCTCTGCTTTTCTCCAATTGGATATTAGGCACCTACCAACCTGGGAGTTCATCTTTCAGTGTCATCTCTTTTTGCCTTTTCATCCTGTTCAAAACTACTGTTTCAAAACTACCCTCAATAGTAGTAAAAGTCAAAAACTGGCATCAACACAAGTGTTGACTAAGCGGTAAGTAGATCAATAAATGCTGGTGTATTCTTTCAAAGCATTTATAGTTGGTAAGAAAAGTGGAATAAATGTTATGGATAAATCTCAAAAATGTTATTCTATACAAGAGAAGCCAAACTAACGAGTACATACTTTACAATTTCACTTATGTGAAGTACATAGTTTATGATTTCATTTATATGATAGAAAAGGCAAAATCAGATGTTACAACAGTAGTTACCATGAGATATGAAGATTGAATGAAAGAGATATAAGGGAACACTGGAAAGATCATACATCTTTATCAGGACGATTCTTAAATGGTTGTATGAATGTGACGTGAAAGTCGCTAAGTCATGTCCAACTCTTTGTGACCCCATGGATTAGTAGCCCGCCAGGCTCCTCTATCCATGGAATTCTTCAGGCCAGAATACTGGAATGGGTAGCCATTCCCTTCTCCAGGGGATCTTCCCAACCCAGGGATCGAACCCAGGTCCCCCACATTGCAGGAGGGTTCTTTACCATCTGAGCCACCAGGGAAGCCCAAATGGTTGTTTATATTTGTCCAAATTCTCAAGACTTAAATTTTTATCTTTATTTAAAAAAAAACATCATCTTTTCTACCAATTCACCATTGAGGAGTGGAGAGAGATGTCATTATGTTTGAAAGAGGTAAGGAGCTGTTAAGCTAGAGCGTTAGACTGTTTATCCAGATGACTATTTCAATCACCTAAGGGAAAGATAGAATATAGGATGGAGAGGACAAATAGACTAGTTATGTGAAAAGAATTAACTCATCTCTGTTTAGATTGTGAGCATGATGAGGCCTGGGGAATCCACCACCCTCCATATCTGACATAAGTAATAACATCAGCCAAACTCACAACAGTTAACACTTACATGATATTACTATGGGCCAGATGTGCCTCTCAGAACTTTAAATATATTAACTCATTTATAGGAAGTACTCAGCTATGTCTGGCAAAATAAAAATCCTCCCTATTTAAAAGTATCCAAATGCATTATAGAAGCTAGTTATGCAATTTACAACAGACGTTGATCTCATCGTGAGACATGCATACCTAATGCATTGCAGTACTAATATATCATAATGGATGAGGCAATGTATTACTTTTTTATATTCAAAATTGAGAATACAACTGTATTTCCAAGAATGACTGAAAACACTAAGTGGCCAATGACAGTCATTTCTTTAGTCATTAATCTATAGAATGTTGTTTGTTCATCACTGAGGTTCCTACAGTGCCTGTCATTCTATGAAAACTTTAATCTACTATTAGGGCTTGAACTTTCCTTTCAAGGATTCTTAGTTATGTCACAGACTCTTGGAAATGCATCAACACACATTCTTTTATGAATGTGATTTCAATAGAGAGTTTGACAAAAATGTTGCTATGGTAAATTTCAAAAGTTAGCCTTGCCATCAAGGCCTTTTTCTTAAGAGGCTTTCATCCAGGAAATAACCTGGGCACACCTAGGATCTGGTTTGATGCAGATGTGTCTCTTCAGTACACTGTGAAAGAACTTCTAAACATAACTGCCTTATTCAACTTTGAATTTTTAGAATGTCATGTGTGTGTGTGTCTGTGCCCAGTCATGTCTGACTCTTTGTGACCCCATAGACTGCAGCCTGCCAGGCTCCTCTGTCCACGGAATTTTCCAAGCAAGAATACTGGAATGGATTGCCATTTCCTCTGCCAAGGGATCTTCTCCACCCATAAGTAAACTAAATGTCAAAAGTTTTATTTCTCATAAACTATCAAGTACATAGTTCATGATTTCATTTAATACCTATTAACACCCATTTCATATAATATCCACCCCTAATTCTGGAAAATCTGATCAATTAAAAAACACTCACACACACATACACACACACACACACACACACACACGCCACAATGATTTGACTGAGCCAGTATAGGATACTTTACACTTATCAAAGGAATGATTAAAATAGTTGACAAATTGCTCCAGTGTATCTTAGAGGTATTTGGCCATGGCTCCAACATTTGGCTATGGCTTTCACTTTTGTATGGACTGTTATCAGCATTTTCAGTGTTTAAAAGACAGCTCGATGTGTTGATGTATTTTTGTGTGTGTGTGTGTGTGTTTTAACTAGTCTTATATTATACTTTTTCTCATGAGTGTGTGCTGAAAATCTTATATAGAGATTAAATATAAATTCCAATATCTGTCCCTTGGTTTACTTCCAATATTTAGGTAATATCAAGATGACCTTTATAAACTGTAGAAACTTTAAGCAATATGAAGGATGGTAGTTTTAAAACATGTAACTCATCTTTGGGTTCCTGTCAAACCAAAAAAACAAATAAGCAAAACGTCAAATGCTTGTCTGTTAGAGAAGGAAAATCAAACATCTGTAAGTAGCCCGAAGAGATCATAATGAAGAATTTAGAAAGAGGAATGGCTTTGGGTAGTTTTTACAGCAGTCTGTGAGCAAACAGAGTTGAAAAGTCAAGCACTTGAGTGAACGGTTCAACACAGGATTCCTTATGGATGCTCTCCGAGGCAGTGGTCAGACACCTCTGCCGCAGAGTCATGTGGGCGAGAGAATGACTTAGCACTGCATACAAATCGATGGCATTACATGTGTGCGTGCCCAGTGGGCGGCTGGCAACCAGGGACGGAATGCCAATTACCAATGCCACTTCTTCATTTATATCGCATTGGGATGCAGATGGTGGCTGAAGACCCTAAAAGTGCATTTATTGTTGCAAGAAAGTCAATATTTCACAATAACTCTAGGCAGGGATTTAAATTCTAGGCAGCCCATTTACTTCTTCACACACGTGTATATTGCTATCCATTGCCACCAATACCTAGGAGCAGAGTGGTTCCACGAGGCTCCTCATTTGAAACTGAGTCTTCACAAAGTAACAGCCTATGCTTCATCAGAAAAAATAAGTGATTAGAAGAAAGTTCTCTGAATTTCAAGACAGCCTATTTACTTCTCTTGCCCCCTCCTCTCCTCAGTCATTTTCCTACTTTTTTCTGAAGGGATGTTTCATTTTTAATAAAATCTGTCACCTAGTCAAAAGTGTCATGTTTATCCTTCCTACGGATGACTTGCCAACACGATGCTGTGAGAACAGACACAGATAACAGAATGTAAACTTGACTTTTTAAAAATGATATGTTTTGATGGAAGGAAGAATATATTTATAAATCTCAAATAAAGCTAGGGTCCTTTTCTGAACTAATGTCTTCTTGCCTGTTTATAAATAGAAGTATAACTTTATTTATGGTTTTTGAAGCATGCCTTTTAGATGAATTTACCTTAAATAAAAGAGAGTAAGATGTATACCAGGTGGTGCAGTGGTAAAGAATCCGCCTGCCAGTGTAGGAGACCCAGGTTTGATCCCTCGGTCAGGAAGATCTCCTGGAGAAAGAAACGTCAACCCACTCCAGCATTCTTGCCTGGCAAGTTCCATGGGCAGAGGAGTCTGGCAGGCTACAGTCCATAGGAGTCGCAAAGAGTCATACACGATGGAGTACACATGCATGCTGAAGATATTTTACATAAATTTGTCCTTTATGGCACACACACACACAATTAATTAAAAGATATATTCTTCATCCTTTCTCATAATAGCTATTGAGTTACTAGGACAAATAAAGAAATGAATCCATCTGATGCAGCTGATAGTCTTGTAAAATCTTTCTTCCCTTTTCCCCCATTTTCCTTTGCAGAGTATAAAAAGGATCAGAAATACCTATTTGCTAACTTAAGTTTCACACTTATGCTGGTGTCAAAAAATAGCCTCTCTCTCCATATATATTTTTCATTATTAAAAAAGCCAACTTTGTGGAAATACACTGTCAGCTCTGTGGTTAAAACTCTAAAGAAGATATTATCAGGGGGGAAAAACACAGGGTCCCTCTAGGCTCCTTTCTAGTCTCTTCAGCCACTACAAAGCGCAACCAGGCACCCGCCTGCCCACCTGTGTGCGGTACTTCCTGTCGACCTGAATGGAGAAGCTTGCGAAAGGGAAAAGTGAAGTTACAGCCTGAGGGCCACTACTACCGACGGTGCGTGCTGCGACCTCTGAAGCCTCCATGCGCTCTGCAACCAGGAAAGCCACCCGCTGAAATCAGAAGCCTGTGCATTGCAAATAAACATAGCTCCCGCTCACACAACTAGAGAAATCCCTCATGCAGCAGTGCAGACCCAGTACCACCAAAAATAAGTAAGAGCTGCTACTGATATGTATGGATGTGAGAGTTGGACTATAAAGAAAGTTGAGCACTGAAGAATTGATGCTTTTGAACTGTGGTGTTGGAGAAGACTCTTGAGAGTCCCTTGGACTGCAAGGAGATCCAACCAGTCCATCCTGAAGGAGATCAGTCCTGGGTGTTCATTGGAAGGACTGATGCTGAAGCTGAAACTCCTGATGCAAAGAGCTGACTCATTGGAAAACACCCTGATGCTGGGAAAGATTGAGGACGGGAGGAGAAGGGGATGACAGAGGATGAGATGGTTGGATGGCATCACTGACTCAATGGACATGGGTTTGGATGGACTCCGGGAATTGGTGATGGACAGGGAGGCCTGGTGTGCTGCAGTTCATGGGGTTGCAAAGAGTCAGACATGACTGAGCTACTGAACTGAACTGAATTGAACTGAACTGATATGACGGGGCCAAAGAGAAACTCCCATAATTATACTTAACTATTGAAGGGAATGCCAGTCTATTTACATTTAACTAGCATGCT
This sequence comes from Muntiacus reevesi, assembly GCF_963930625.1. NCBI lineage: Eukaryota > Metazoa > Chordata > Mammalia > Artiodactyla > Cervidae > Muntiacus > Muntiacus reevesi. Next base: position 76,386,445 of record NC_089259.1, on the reverse strand, counting down.
TATTTAGGAGAAGGCAATGGCACCCCACTCCAGTACTCTTGCCTGGAAAATCCCACGGACAGAGGAGCCTGGTGGGCTGCAGTCCATGGGGTCGCTATGAGTCAGACACGACTGAGTGACTTCACTTTCCCTTTTCACTTTCATGCACTGGAGAAGAAAATGACAACCCACTCCAGTGTTCTTGCCTGGAGAATCCCAGGGACGGGGGAGCCTGGTGGGCTGCAGTCCATGGGGTCGCTATGAGTCAGACACGACTGAGTGACTTCACTTTCACTTTTCACTTTCATGCACTGGAGAAGAAAATGACAACCCACTCCAGTGTTCTTGCCTGGAGAATCCCAGGGACGGGGGAGCCTGGTGGGCTGCCGTCTATGGGGTCGCACAGAGTCGGACACGACTGAAGCGACTTAGCAGCAGCAGCAGCATGCTTATTTGAATCATTGCCTTTGCTACTAATGATTTGGTGTTCTAATTACAAATAAGATCTGTATGAATGGATTCAATGTGAAAAAAGGGTTTCTTTGAAGGCAGAGAAGGAGCGATTTATGAAATTTGCTCTCTTGCCACCATTGAATAATCTGGTTGCATTTGGAAGCTCTTCTCCTAGTGTCTGCTCCACTGGTATCTGGCTGCAAATAAGTGGACCAGAGTTGAGACCATCACGAAGGTCATCACTGAGTGCAGCTTTTGGATACAAATCAGTTCAGCCTAAAATCACTTGAGCACAAATGGCAAAAGTTACATGGAAAATTAATTTTAAGCATCCCTTTAAATCTTGTTGCTGAAACTATGCGGGGTCCTTTAGGATAAAATTGCCAGAGTTTCAGGAAATATGAGTGTCAGTATTGATATTTGTTGAACAAAATGAAGAGTAGCAGAAGCATTAGAAAGGGAGGAAGTGGAAGAGAAGACTCTCCGAGAGTAAATCGCACCAGGAGCTTTTAAGACAATCAAAGGCTATAAAATACTGGGGCATATAAGATAAATCCAAATGCATTTTCATCCATCATCCCTCTGAGAAATGGAGCACGCGTAAACAAGAGGACAAATTGGTACTTGTGGAAGCAAACTTTCCAATCTCTCTGCTGCACTCATCTCAAATAGTGTTTGGATGCCTCTCAATCAGCATGGTGCTTGTACCGAAAATGCTAAATGGCAAACATCTACAGGGCCAGGAGTAGAAGGATAAATGCATCCTTTTGAAACATCTAAAAGAGAGAATTCTAATTGATAAGCTACCATTTGTATAGCAGAATGAAAATAAGAAAAGTCCAGATTTCACCAAGAACAAACTATTGATACACACCCCGACACTGTAAGACCCAAAGACATTAGACTGGGTGAAAGGAAATGAAAAAGTACATACTGTGAGGTTTTACTATGTGATGATATGAAGTTCTAGAATATGCTAAGTTAATTAATAGTACTAGAAATCAAATCAATATGTGTACTGTTTTACAAGTTGGTAGAGTGATGGGTTACACAGAATTTGTCAAAACTCCTTGGAACATTTAATTAGATCTGTGCATTTCACTCTATATAAAGTATGCCTTCATTAAATTATGCATAGGGAAAAGTTACAACAGAGTTGAAAAAAAATATTAAGCCCCGGGGACAAAATTACTTTCACAAAATATAAAAAAATGACAATTTATTCAACAAATATTTACTGGATGCTTTTTAAGTGATAGAAATTGCTTGGGGCACTTACGATACATCAGTAAACCAATTAGAAAATAATCGATGCCTACATTTCAGCAATCAAGAGGAAAATAGCAAAAAGCTAGAAAAATAATAGAAGAAACTTTATAGTATAGTAGTAGTCATTGTTTAGTCGTTAAGTCTTGTCTAATTCTTTTGCAACCCCATGGACTGAAGCCCGCCAGGCTCCTCTGCCCGCGGGATTTTCCAGGCAAGAATGCTGGAGTGGGTTGCCATTTTCTTCTCCAGGGGATCTCCCCGACCCAAGGATTGAACCTGCGTCTCCTGCACTGGCAGGCGGATTCTCTACCACTGAGCCACCAGGTAGCCCATACAGTATAGTAGCAGAAGATAATAAATGCCACGGAAAAGTAAAAAGGTACAGGAAGGTGGAAAGAATCAGGAGTGCTGGCCAGGGAAGCAGAGACTGGGTTCAAATTTTAAGTAGGCGGCCAGGACAGGTACCACTGAGAAGATGAACTGCTCATGGACCGAGGCTTGCAGTGTGCATGCGACAGGGAGCAAACACTGCCAGCACAAAGACACAAGGGGGAATGCGCGCCGGCTGTCCGGGGAATGCGCACCGGCTGTCCGGGGAATGCGCGCCGGCTGTCCGGGGAACGCCCGGGAGACGCGGCCGAGGGGTGGGACCGGCCCGGGCGGGGACGGCCAGAGAGGCCAGGGGGAGTCACACGCGCAGCTGCCTTGGAGGGTCAACGTGAGAATTTTGGCTTTGGTTGGAAGGAGACGGGGAAACAATGAAGTTAAATAATATATATAACGCACTGGCAGTTTGGCAGTGAATCTTGGTTGATGGGCCATAGAAGAAAAAGAAACCTGTTGTTAGCAGGAGATGGTGACAAGTGTATGTACTGGCTGATCAGAAGAATATAAAATTTACAACTTAGGAACAAATTTTAAATTAGGAATAAAATTAAAGCAAATTATACAAAGTGTTATCTCTTACTATGAAGTTCATGATGTATCAAAATATTGCATGCTGCTCTCGACCGACACTTCATATTTTGTTAACATAGCTTTCTAGTAGCTGGCAGTACTAAGTATACAGTTAATGGTTATATGATAGATAACTTTAATTTAATAAATATCATTTCTTAAGTAAAGAGTTTAGTAAAGTAAAGAAGTGATGCATATTATGAATTTTTACCATGCTTTATCACTGGATAAAACTAACTCTTTCTGTTCTTAAGTTTTGATAGTTAATATCAATTTTATTTTTCAGTTATTGTGACTTGCTAATGTTCCTAATCTATCTTATCAATATTTATTACATTTCTGTATATTTATTTACATCCCAAGGCTATGTAGAGAAGAATCTGTGGCTTTATTTATTAAACAATGAATATTCTTGTTTAATAAATATTGTTTTAAGGCAAAAGTCTAGTTAGTGGATGATTTTTTTCTAGCAACATTAAGAAAAAGGAATACTGACATGAAAAAGCTGAAATTTCTACATTATATAGAGGACAAGAACTGTACAAAGAAAAATAGCATACTTCTTAGCTTTGGCAGATTAAAATCAAATAAAACTTTAATGCATGCATGTGTGTGTGCATGCTAGGTCTCTTCAGTCATGTCCAGCTCTTTGTGACCCCATGGACTGTAGCCCACCAGGGTCCTCTGCCCACGGGATTCTCTAGTCAAGAATATTGGAATGGGCTGCCATACCCTTCTCCAGGGGATCTTCCTGACGCAAGGATTGAACCCGTGTCTCTTATGTCTCCTGCATTGGCAGGCGGGTTCTTAACCACTAGCAACACATGAGAAGCCCTAAAACATGTATAAACCATTTCAAAGCAGAAAAGCAAACTTGTTTAGTGCTTCTTAGCACAGACATCTGTACTGCTTCTGGCAAAATACTGTACCTCTGCTATTAAACTCACAGGAAACCATTACAATCACAGGATGCTATTAAAATTTATCATATTTTACAAATAAAATATAAAGTATGAATAAGTTCAATGGAATGAAAGTGATAATCTATGAGACAACAAGAAATGTAATGAAAGTACATCCAAAACCCCAGCCTGATAAAGGAGAATAAATATTTACTTTAGTGATAATACTCAGGCCAAAGTGCCTTTTATTCCTAGTTTGACTGTACAAAATGTTACCGTGCAAATAAAATTTTAACTTGTCAAGTACTGTTATTATCTGGTGTAGCTGATGGTCTACTGAGAGGTTCAAAGAGGTTCACTTGCCCTGTGACCGATGATACTTACGAGAGCAAGTATCTTTTACTCCTTTGCCTTCATGGTTAAATCTCCATTAGGTCAACATGAATAATGATGTAAACACGCTAGGTTCTTTTCTGACTTTTAACTGGAGGATCTTTTAATGAGTTTCATAACTGAAAGACCCAGTGTTTCTGGAATGTCCACTGGTTACTAGAAAATTTGTTCTGTGTAAAAGAACTTTGGGGTGAAAATATGTTCATTACTCCCAAATAAAGCCATTAGTGTACAGGAAATGTACATTGAAGCATCTGTAACTAAAATTATATTTCTTATATATTTCTAGTCAAAAAAATAAAAATTATAAGATTTAATGAACGACATTAGAGAGATAATCTTAACTGTCAGCAGACAGCTCTGAGGTAACCACTGTTGAAAACCAGTACTGTTCTTTCATCCTTTCTGCAACAGTACACACCAAGCCAGGCCTCATTATGTGCTTCCTTAACTATTAAGAAGTCCTCAAAAGCCACCTGAAGCCAATATTCTCTTTCGTTGTTCTCAGAGAGTTATAGGGAGGCAGAGTTGAGCATGGGAGGCTTTATAGGAAATTCTAAGTAGAAGGAAGAGTTCCTCTCCATCGGCAAGTGAAGAAAAGCATGCAGTGAGCTTTCCCAGAAGCTGGGGGAAGCTAACCATTCACGAACACTGCACAAAAGGCCTTTTGCTTTGGGTCAAGATACCCCGAGGCATGTGCCTTGTGTTGATATACAAGAGGGTCCAAGGCACGGGCTCCCCCCAACAAGTTATTCTGCATTAACATTTGCTTTCTGAAGTTAGAATTTAGCATCTTGAAGACTCCCAAAGTCTGAGCCCAAGGAACACTTTGCCTCAGGGACACCTTTGCCCATGGGAACCACGGGAAGCCTCATGACTGTGGGTCCGTGAACGAGAGATTAAACATGAAATCCTAACCATGAATAGGAATGCTCACGCTGGGCTAGCTGTACAGAGGAAGCTTTTCTGGGTCCACTTTTTGTCTGGATTCTAAGTGCTATCTTACTAATCAGGACGTGCTGGTTGGGTGGGGGATGTAGGAAAATAAAATGTGACTCATTAACCACACTCTTCAAATAAGAAACCCATTAGATGGTCTGTGATACGTCATGCAGTAAATTACAGAACGCAGTGGAAACAGCACATCTGGTTTTATGGCCCATCCTGTCACAAGCCATGATTAAATCAGTGAACCACATTTAGAATCAAAGGGTGGGAGGGACATAGAGCAACCGTCAAGTAAAACGGCAAGGCGTCAGCACGGTGGTGCTGGCCTCTGTGTGAATTACAGACAAGCACCAACCTGGGAGAGAATGCAGCCCCAGCAGGACACGTGGCTTGTGGATGCCAGACATCCTCATCCCTTAGGTGTTGGGTAGAACACCGACTCTGAAACCTTAGTTAAGTGCACAGGTTACTTAACTAAAGCTTCCCTGGTGGCTGAGATGGTAAAGAATCCGCCTGCAATGTGGGAGACCCGAGTTTGATCCCTGGGTCGGGAAGATCCCCTGGAGGAGGGCATGGCAACCCACTCCAGTGTTCTTGCCCCGAGATCCCCATGGAGAGAGGAGCCTAGTGGGCTACAATCCACGGGGTCACAAAGAATCAGACATGACTGAGCGACTTTCACTCACTCACTCACACAGGTTCTTCTGAGAAGAGGATTTAATAATCCATCAACTCTCTTCTAAGGTTCATGGTGTTATTGAAAGACCACAGATAATGAGAAAAAGCAGATGGCAGTGAAGGAGAAATATAAACATAACATTTGAAGGTCAAGGAACAAAAAAGTTTGCATACAATTGCTGAGACTGGAAAAGGCATGGAAGCATGTCCAGCAGGAGGTGGGGGTGACTGCTTTCCCCAAGGAGGAAGGACATGCGGGGAAGGGCAGAGGTAGAGATACCGGAGCATGGACTCAAAGTGCAAACAGTGTCGTCTTATTAAAGGAATGCCTATCAGATTATGCAGGAGACCAGAGGGAGATGAGTCTAGGTCACAAGGTCACAGGGGACATTCCATTTCAGACTAAGCTATTGGTTTATTCTTTATTCCACTGACGACAGGGGATTTTTAGAAGTTTTAAGGAGAGAAGTGACACAAAGATAATTGTGTCTTAAATGATGCATCTTGGGTCAGGAGAGGAGATAACCTAAGACTATTTTGCAATTTTCCAGGGGGGAATGTACTGAAGATCAAGCCTGGAGGGGCAGCAGGATGAAGTGAGGGCAGGTGTCAAGCGCAGGACCTTGTGAATGATGAAATGCAGGGTGTGGAGGATGAGAAGGACTCAGAGATGACTGAGAAGCCAGCTTACAGGATAAGTATCATTATGCTATTATCTAGTAATGGAAAGAGGGAAATGGGGATTAGGAAAGCTTTGAGAAATGATGCGTCTGATTTTATGGTTACTCTCCATGATAGTCTAAAGAATGGAAAAGGAACTTTTTCTAAGTAGCTTAGAGGTTAAGAGTACAGGCTCTGGAGGTTGACTGCCTGCTTCAACCCTGGATTCCAGGACGCACCGTCAATATAACCCTGGGCAAACAACTTGGCCTGTGTGTGCCTACCCTCATCCTCGAGATTGGAGAAAACGCTAGAAACTGCTTCACCTTTATTTTCTTGTGTTTTGTGAGTCTCAAGTGAATGAACACTGCTTTAAATAATACCTAACTCCTAGTGAGATTTCAATAAATGCTGGCCATTATTATTTCCATTATTTATTAGTTGGCCTTTAACCATCTTTTCCCTTAACATGGGGCTTCCCTGGTGACAGTAAAGAATCCGCCTACAATGCAAGAGACCTGGGTTCAATTCCTGGGTCGGGAAAATAGATCCCTTGGAGAAGGAAATGGGAACCCACTCCAGTATTCTTCCCTGGGAAATCCCATGGATAGAGGAGCTTGTGGGCTACAGTCCATAGGGTTGCAACTATCTTAGATCTAACTTAATCCTCTTTTACCAAACATCACAATATATCCTCTGTAAACGTGGAATATGGTTGCTCACATTGCTTTCTGATACAGCCCCCAAATATAAATTCATTTACTCTCCATGCCTATTTCTACTTTTTAACAAACTCTGTTACTTTCTTTCTCTTAGACAAAACTAATCTAACAGAATGCATTTCCCCAAAAGTATCTATATAGCTACTAATGTTTACTACTCAAGAATGTTGTCTCAAAGCTTTGTAATATACTGCACTATTCTACCTGAATAAATAATGCCTTTGCCGCAAAAGCAAGTTCTGTAGAAATCGTGTTTAGTATAAAGTCTGTTAAAATAGTGAAATTTTTATAGAAAATGAGAAAAGTAGCATAGATCACTTATATATACACACACACCCTGATTGCTTTAGAGAGCAGTAAAAATTACGCATGTTCCATAGCCCTGTAAAACAATCTGTTTGTCTCACGTGTCACCTGTGCTTGACCACACTGGTTTTCGTGTGCACACAGATCCCCGTCCACAACCAATGAGAGGTCACATCTCCAAGTCACAAAGCTAATCCAGCGCTTCTCTTGCATTTTTTCAATCAAGTCTGGGGCCCTCATTGCTCTCAAGTCCCTACACGGACTTTCTATTGATGTTGCTCAGAGATGTGCATATAAATCAAGTCTCCTAAATGACACATAATAACAAGGAAACTGAATTGCTCCAAGGATTAGTAATGGACCCCTGACCCACAGGTCAACCATTTGAATCCAGACTCAGTTAACAGTGGCTAAAAAATCCTACAATCTGGTTTCCAATTGACAGTCAATGAAAGGAGACCTACAGCCTCTGTGGAATTCCAAGGTAACAGGTGCCCCAGCACAGAATCCCCAAAAGAAGGGCCAAGTTCGGAGGCCAAAGATTAAACCCATGTGGAAGCCAGGCTACTCTGAGCAGCAGAGGACGTCCCCAGCAGCCCTCCTGTGTGCCGATGGCGAACCACGTCCCTCTGCACACAAACGGGACCCTTCTTCCTTCCCCAACAGTGTCGGCAGAACAGCACCACAGAGCACCTGGGAAAATTAAACTGTGCATGTGCTCAGAGGGTTTGCCTGCCTCTGGGTTTACATAAATTTTATTTTAAATGCAATTGCTGCAATGGAAGGCATGTAGTATTTTCACAGAACTGACATCATATGCAAAAGTAAAAGCTTTTTCTTTACAGGCACACACATACACACACAACAATACTGAAACAATGAAATAAAGATCCTTCCCAGGTTTTCCTATTGATGTTATCATAAAGGTTTACTTCACAGGTGATTTGTCTCTTAACAAACATTTCAGTAGTGCTATATTTACAGTGTTGCACTCATAAGTAATAATAATTATTGAACATTTATTATATAGATTGTTATACATAACATTTGTTGATAGAATGAATACTTTAAGCGTTCATTGAAAGCTCTGCATATCCATGTGCAGATTGGATATCACCAGATCAAATTTCTGATAATAACCAAGAAAGATAAGTCTGCATCATTTATCTTTAACAGCAAAGACATTTATAGGTGTTTGTAAATTTCTAATATAAACTTAACCTTGAGTAAATATGGATACATGCACAGTAAGAAGACTGCAAAAATGCGTTCTTATTCTTCAACATAACATGATTTTGAAGAAATTTAGGCCAAGATTCATACATATATATGTGTGTGTGTGTGTGTGTGTGTGTAAATATGCACATGTATGTACATATATAAATATGTATATGTATGTATTGGAGAAGGAAATGGCAACCCATTCCAGTATTCCTGCCTGAAAAATTCCATGAACAGAGGAGCCTGGAAGGTTACACTACATGGAGACACAAACAGCTGGCCACGACTGAGTGAATTAACACAGATGTATGTATATATACGTACATATACTCAGCTGCATCTGGAGAGTATTTTCAAACTGTTAACATATAAATTAACATAACACTATATATAAGAAATATAGAGCCATTTACCTTTTTGCTTTTTTGTCCTGTGCATACCTAAAATTATTTCATAGTACAGATTTTTTTAACCACTCTACACCACTTTCTAATCATACTTGGGACCCGAAAGTTATAAGCAAGCTATTTTTACATGGAATCTAGCCTTTTCTCATAATTTCCAGGTTTTTTTTGTAAAATATAAAAGAATCCAAATTATAAGCAGTCCCATTTTTAAAATCATCCATATTTATATCTACTATGAAAATAAAAATACATATTTATCTAAAGTTATTCAAGCAATCTGAAAAGACCCCAAATATCCTGAGTATGATGACTTGATGAAACATTTTCTGTATCATAGTGGTGAAAGAAATGAAAAAAATTAAATATGATATATTTGAAATTTAAGTTCAGTAATATTTCTGTTTCTACTACATTTGGATTCCTTATCAACTCACATTAGAAATGACCCACTTTACTTTTTTATAAGTGTTCTAAATCATCTTTGCTTTGCTGACATAAAAACGCTGCTTTCTGTGCCTGCTAATAAGATGATTTATTTATAGAAAGACCAGGAAAATAAGCCCACAGATGCTACGCCCCCCATGCTTTACAAGTGGTTTGCAAAAGGTCAGATATCATTGACCTTCCAGATGACTGGAGCAGTAGATCTCATAAAGAGACCACTTTTCTACCCTTGATTGAATCTGAGATTGCCTTTCTCAACCAAACCATTATGAATGGATGCCTGTTAATACGTTCAGTAGCCTTACTATTTTTAACATCTAGAAATTTTAAAAATCTCCAACCCTAATATTAACATTTCTGCTTCTGACAATAGGTACTATTTTCCACTGGAGATGAGTTGGTTTGTAAATGCAAATCAATTCTTTATTTTATAAGCACACAAATTGAATAGTAGCATCTGATGCTTAAGTACTTTCAGACTTATTAATTCTCTTTTTATCTGCTTGTTCTTTTAATCTCTACTGTGCCTCATTTCAAAAAGACATTAAGGTGAATCACAGAAATATATGCAATATAGGAAGACAGTGGCACAAATCCAAAAATGACGAATAGTAAAATTAGGCAGCAGAGATTGCAAACTTACAGGCACATCAGTTATAAAAGGCTCAGTGCACATATAATGATACATATGCACATGCATTTGCACACACACACATACATGAACACAATTGACTCAGGGGAACTGAGTCCTTCCCAGCTCTCAGATCTAGGACACACTAATCTTCTGGTCCTTTTATTGAAATATTAAGTGGTGAAATTAGTGACAGCATCAACTATCTCCCAGTGGCAAAGCCAATGACTCTATCAGAAGGTGACTCTTGTTGAAAGCCAGGTGAAGGAGACATACTCAGCTCAGACTGCAGGGAACAGAAAGAATTAACTCCCAGATACTATTTATTGATGATCAGTAGGATGACAGTATAAAATTCAGACTGGTGATTCTTACTTCACTGTGAAAATGCCCTGAGTGGTTGTTAAAATACACATTTGGGGGCACCGCTAGCAGAAACTTTAAACTGAAGGGAGAAAGGGATTGACCCCTCCTGTTTTACAAGCACCATTCAGATACTGTGCAGGTGTTCTGAGGACCATCACTGAAGGAAAAACTGAGCAGACAAATGGATATGATGCTTGCAAACCTGCCCTTCCAGTCTCCCAGAATACTGTTTGCAACAACTCACATTTTAAAAAAAAAATGGATAGTAAAGTTTTTAATCTGTAGACTGGGAAACAGACTTAAAATTAATGAAGGGCAGGCAGTACATTAAAATATTCCTTAGGTCTCTTTAATAGGAGAATAACAGTCCAAATCAGAGAAGGTGAATTTTGGAATTTATTTGGATTTTGGAATTTATTTATTCCTCTCAGCTGTATCCGGAAAGCTAGGTTCACATTTTTTGGTGACACATGTATGAAGGAAAGTGATAATTTATTCAACAAAGTCTACAAATTGTTTTTTGTCCAACACAGCATGATTATGGCCTGATGGTGCTTATTTCTGGAATTGAGAGCACGTCCACAGTGGCAAATGAAAAAGAGCAAGCGTGGACAGTGCCACTTGAGGCCGTGCAGAGGAGACCGGCTTTCTCATCAGAACTGTGGGCCTGGAGCCAGACTCAGTGAATTCCAGTCATGGTTCTGCCACTTACTAATTATTCAGCCATGTGTGTAACCTTGTACCCTATTTCCCCATGGCTAAAATGGACATAATATCAGCACCGACCTTATAGTCAGTAAGTTTCTTATAGGAAACAAGTGTTTTATAAAAGTATAGTACTTAGAACATTTGCTTGTCATGCGGTAAACACTCAAGTGTATCTATTGTAGATATATATACATATATATAGATACATATATAGATACATCTGTATCTAAATAGATATCTATTATCTGTTATCTATTATAACACCAGGAGATAGTAAAGGACAGAGAAGCCTGGTGTGCTGCAGTCCATGAGGTTGCAAAGATTCAGACATGACTGACTGACTGAAAAACAGCAATTATCTGTCAAAAGCTTGATAAAATGCATCATTAGCCCATCATCTTAATAAGTCTGATAAGGTAAGATTTTCAGAGTTCACTAAAGTGAACTAAAGATCCTAAAGGATCTCTTCTGAAATGTTTAGTATCCATTTGACTTCTCATTTTAAAATAAGATTTAAAGAATATTATTGACCAAATATATACAACTTGGCTGCTTTTCAGCTTGATATACTTGAATAGGTATCCATTCATTCTCACTTTGCTACTTATCTGACATTCTGTACTATTTTGGGGAAAAAAAAGGTGTAGTTGCGCAGTCATGTCTGACTCTTTGCAACCCCATGGACTGTAAACCACCAGGCCCCTCTGTCCATGGAATTCTCTAGGCAAGAACACTGGATCGGGTTGCCATTCCCTTCTCCAGGGGATCATCTCAAACCAGGGATTGAACCTGGGTCTTCCATATTGCAGGCAGATTTTTTACCATCTAAGTTACAAAAGAAGCCCCTGGTACCTGTCAAGTGTTCCTGCCATTAATTAGCTGCAGCCTACAATTGACAGGTAAATGTAAAGCTACTTAGCACTGTGATTTTTGCTACAATAGTTGTAAGCATGGGGGATTAAAGGAATATATGAAGATAAGATATAGAGGCTGCACTAATGAACATCAGAGGAAGCTCCTGAGGAAATTATCCTCACATGTGAACTGGAAGGTGCTCAGAAGTGAGCCTGTTGTCTTGTGGGACAAGCATCCTAAGCCATGTCACAGAGTAAGGAAGAGACTGATGCTTTGGGCTTTGACTACAGCAGGGTATGGATGACATGGCTAATAGAAAGATGGTGATGAAGCTCAGGTCATGAAGAGTCTTGCAAAGTCCTACAGTTAAGCATATGTTGTAAAAAATTAAGTCACGGAATTTCAGTCTGGAGATCTTCCATAATCTGCAAAATCAACAGTATATCTGAAATTAGTATTGCTATAAAGACACTCTTAATTTCTTACTCTGAAATAAGAACATGGACTGTATTTGGGGATGTAGCCAGTCTAAATGGTTACTTGTCACAATCTAATATGATATAGAAAACTTAAATAGTGTAATGATAAAATACCCAACATATTTTTGTGGGTTGAATCATGTCCTCCAAAAAAAATGATGTCCTAAGCCTCAGTACCTGTAATTGTGACTTCATATGGAAATACGTCTTTTTCCTTATGTAATGATCAACAGATATGAGTCTGAGCCAACTCCAGGAGATAGTGAAGGACAGGGAAGCCTGGTGTGTGGTAGTCCATGGGGTCGCAAAGAGTCAGACGCGACTGAACACCACCATCAAAGACAAAGTCAGACTGGGTTAGAGGGGACCCCTAAATTCTATGACTGTAGTCTTTCTAAAAAAACATGAAGAAATACAGAGACACAGACACAGAGAGAGAAAACCGTGTGATGACAGAGGCAGAGACACGGTGCATCTCCAAGTCAAGAGAAGCCAAAGACTGCCAAGGCAGCCAGCAGAAGCTAGGAAAAGGCAAGAAGGGCTCCTCCTCCAGAGCCTTCAGGCAATGCTGGCCCTGCAGACAACTGGATTCAGATTTCCAGCCCCCAGAACTGTTAAAGAATAAACTTCAACTCTTTTAAGCCATCAAGTTTTCAGCGATTTGTTATCTAGGAAATGCATACACTTGCAATACAATCTCTTTTCCTTCCACTCCAGTTTTAAATATAGATAGATAGATAGATAGATGATATATATCTTTTGGTTTCCCAGGTGTCACTAGTGGTAAAGAACCTGCCTGCCAATGCAGGAGATGTAAGAGATGTACATTCGATCCCTGGGTCAGGAAGATCCCCTGGAAGAGGGCATGGCAACCCATTCCAGTCTTCTTGCCTGAAGAATCCCATGGCCAGAGGAGCCTGACGGGCTACAGTCCGTAGGGTTGAAAAGTCAGACTGAACTGACTAAAATGACTGAATCGACTTAGCACACCACATGCATGTTGATGATATGAATCGACACACGGGCACACAAACTTGTGTAATTGATGTCTGTCTTCATTTGAGTTTTCCCCAAACATGATACTGGGGGCGGGGGCGGGGGGGAGGGTTTTGGTGCAAGTAGACTATTTGAGAGATGATCCCCAGAAGCAAGGTGAAAGAATGGGAGGTAAAACAGAGAAAGCAGGTATGTAAAGGAGGTTGAGGTCAATGAACAGGTTACTGCTGGTGGCTGAGAGACTATGAAACACAACTCTAGGTTGGACCACAAATATATAAGACAGTTGGCTAGTCATCTACCCACTTTTGTCCCTCCCTCATTAGTTGATGGTTGATACCTAAAGGAATTCAGTCCTGAGTGTTCATTGGAAGGACTGATATTGAAGCTGAAACTCCAATACTTTGGCCACCTCATGCGAAGAACTGACTCATTTGAAAAGACCCTGATACTGGGAAAGATTGGGCAGGAGGAGAAGGGGACGACAGAAGATGAGATGTTTGGATGGCATCACTGGCTCAATGGACATGAGTTTAAGTAAACTCCGGGAGTTGGTGATGGAAGGGAGGCCTGGAATGCTGTGGTCCATGGGGTTGCGAAGAGTCGGACATGACTGAGTGACTGAACTGAACTAAACTGGAGGCACTAATTCATTGGCACTTCAACACTAGACTGATGCCCTTAGGGGAGAGGCAGCCTGCTTGAGGAAGGAAGTCAGGGCATTTAAGGAAACTGCATAACAAAGCTGCAAGTTGCCTCCAGATGGGAGCTGAGAGGACATGACTGTATAGTCCATGGGATCACAAAGAGTTGGACATGAATGAGCGACTTTCACTTTGACAGCCTGGCAAAGGCCTCTGTCAAGTTAACCTTGCCCACTGTTGGTAAGAATAAATTATACTGACAAATGAACTTATCTGCAAAAGAGAAACAGGATCCCGGATGTAGAAAACAAACTCATGGCCACCAGCGGGGAAGGTTCTTGTTGCTTAGTTGGTCAGTCGTGTCCAGCTCTTTGCAACTCCATGGACCATAGTACACCAAGCTCCTCTCTCCATGGGACTTCCCAGGCAAGAGTGTCAGAGCGGGTTGCCATTTCCCCTTCCAGGAGATTTTCCTGACATGGGGGGAAGGTGGAAAGGGATAAATTGGGAGGCTGAGTTTGAGATATGTACACTGTTATGTATAACATAGATAACTAATAAGACCTACTGAGTACGGCAGGGATCTCTGCTCAGTACGTTATAATGGCCTACTTGGGGAAAGAATCTAAAAGAAACTGGATGTACCTGCATAACTGAATCACTTTGCTGTACATCTGAATCTAACACAACATGGAGATCAACTAAACTCCAATAAAAGTTTCTTTTAAAAATTAAGATTATACAATGACAAAAACAGTAAAGGAAGGTGAAAATTAACCAGCCACACACAAAGAATGTACTAAAACTTGCTAATATAGTGACTAATTTTCAAATATCTGATGAAACTATTACCATCCAGATCTATTACCATCACTCAAGACCAAGATCGTGTCATATTGGAGAGTGTTTATAGGTCTTTGTAATTAAAACTATTTAGAAGAAACATGTTACTAAATAATCACATGAACACACTAAGTGTTGTTATGTTATGGTATATCATTTCTAAGTTGAAGTACAGAGGAAAAAATCAAGTTCATTATTGATGATTCATAATGAAATGTCACCCTTCTTAGTACTTAAATGATAACCAAATATGCATGGAAACAGCATTCCTTTCCTTCTGCGAGACCTTTTAGTGTAGGGGGTTGTGTTACTCCTGTTAGGAGCTGGGTTGTGTTTGTGATTTATTGTTGCTATGGTTACTAACTGTGCAGCAAAAGCTTCAAATTCCAGGACATTCCAGGAGAATGGTTTGACAGAACCACCTCTATTTGATTGTGAGTTTTAAGGCCTCTCTTTGTGCTGGACCATGAGTGGGTCTCATTTCAAGCACCTGTTTGTCTACTGGCCTCCTCTCAGCAGCGTTCTACTCTTACTCACTATTTGAAACTGCTCGGGTTGTAGAAGGCCCCAGGCTCTGCTCTGATCAAGGCTCTGCTGAAGGCGGGCATGGTGCCCTGACCACGGGGCGGTGACCTCCTCCATTCTCCTGTCCTCCCCAAGCTGCCTTTGTGGGCTTGGGACTCACTGCTGCCACTCTTCCAGGAGCAGAGTTCCTTCTTCCTCATCCCCATCTGCAGTGATTATTTACTGCAGCCCAAGGGTTAGCCGCTTTGCCCACAAATGAAGGCTTTTGTCCAGCATGGACATACAAGAAGAGGAGAAAGGGAGGTCCAGGAGATGGAGTTTCCCATTTCTCACACATGGGTGTACATTCTCTGCCCAGAACTACAGCATCAGTGCTCTTTGAGCTTATCTGGGATCGCCTGGTGAGAAAGAGTGTGTGCCGGCTCCTCAAACGTCCCTTACCCCAGGGATTTTGTGGTGTCCCTCCAGCCACACTCAGCCTTGCCCAGGGTGTCAACTCTTGTAGCCAAGCTCTGGTCACTGGCACTCTCTTGCGTCGATAATCGGTAAACAGCTGTTCAAGCCTTCCTGATCCCTACAGGCACCATGACTCTCAGATTTTCATCCTGTTTTTTCTTTGCAATTTCAGCTATCATATAGGTTTGAAAACATCATCAATTCAATATTAGTTTGGGTCTTTTTAACTGTAAGGATTGTCCCCACGTTAAAAAAAAAAAAAAATGCACGTGAGAGTTGTGAGTCGCTTGATTTGAAGCAAAATAAGGACTATAGCCAGAGAGACAGCATTTAAGATAGTTCTGGGAAACCACTCTGAGAGGTTAGTGTTTGTATGATTTTGGTGAAAGGGGAACATATGCATTAAAGCATGTATTTTTTTTTTTTTTTTGCAGAAGGTTTCTGCTAGTCACCAAGAAAGATATTAGGGCTTTTCTAGATATAAGAAGATACAAGAATTATAAAACTTGCTCCAGAAAATATCTAACTATGTGAAGAGCTATTCTGCCTGTTTTTCCCAGAGCAGAGAGTGCCTCATTCCTGATCTTGAGTCTGAACTCCTTTCAGAGGGTATTGAAAATCAGCAGTGACAGCAGCACATGACTTAGTCTTTGTAGAGGTGGATAAAAAGTACCATTTATAGTTGACAGGATGGAACTCAGCTGTTTTCAGCTTTCTACATCCCAGGAAGCCAGAAATCCTAAACTCAACTTTAATATAGTCTACAATTTCCCTTTAATTTCTATTACCTTGTCAGTTACAAAATATCCCCAGTGCCACTCCCCTACCACAAACATACATTTTGAAAGCTAGTTAATGTGAAACAAACGTGGAATATATGGATTCTATTAATGGATAAAACTTGCTCTCTATGACCAGCTTTTTGCAAATTAATCTTGCAAGTCTTATTTCAAACCTATTTGACCATATAATATCTTTAAGATTGTAAAACTTCCATAGTTATTTTATAAGCCATGATTAATGACTTCTAGTTAAATCCATCACATCCCCCATCCTTTGTCTAAAAGTTAAGTAGATAATAGCCATCCATCTACAGACACTGAGATGCCAATTTTTCCTACAAATAAATTCTTCAGAATCTAGAAAGACAAAATAAAATATGTAACTTCACATTCACATAGGTCTTTCAAGAGCAAATTAACTGTACATTAATATTGACATGGAATTTATCTTTTTCTCCATTTATTTTTATTCATTGGAGGCTAATTACTTTACAATATTGTAGTTGTTTTTGCCATACATTAATATGAATCAGCCATGGGTTTACATGTGTTCCCATCCTGATCCCCCCTCCCACCTCCCTCTCCATCCCATCCCTCTGGGTCTACCCAGTGCACCAGCCCTGAGCAGCCATCTCATGCATCCAACCTGGGCTGGTGATCTGTTTCACCCTTGATAGTATACTTGTTTCAATGCTGTTCTCTCTGAACATCCCACCCTTCCCTTCTCCCACAGAGTCTAAAAGTCTGTTCTGTACATCTGTGTCTCTTTTTCTGTTTTGCATATAGGGTTATCGTTACCATCTTTTAAAATTCCATATATATGTGTTAGTATACTGTATTGGTCTTTATCTTTCTGGCTTACTTCACTCTGTATAATGGGCTCCAGTTTCATCCATCTCATTAGAACTGATTCAAATGAATTCTTTTTAACGGCTGAGTAATAGTCCATGGTGTATATGTACCACAGCTTCCTTATCCATTCGTCTGCTGATGGGCATCTAGGTTGCTTCCATGTCCTGGCTATTATAAACAGTGCTGCGATGAACATTGGGGCACACGCGTCTCCTTCAGATCTGGTTTCCTTGGTGTGTATGCCAGAAGTGGGATTGCTGGGTCATATGGCAGTTCTATTTCCAGTTTTTTAAGGAATCTCCACACTGTTCTCCATAGTGGCTGTACTAGTTTGCATTCCCACCAACAGTGTAAGAGGGTTGCCTTTTCTCCACATCCCCTCCAGCATTTATTGCTTGTAGACTTTTGGATAGCAGCCATTCTGACTGGCATGTAATGGAACCTCACTGTGGTTTTGATTTGCATTTCTCTAATAATGAGTGATGTTGAGCATCTTTTCATGTGTTTGTTAGCCATCTATATGTCTTTTTTGGAGAAATGCCTGTTTAGATCTTTGGCCCATTTTTTGATTGGGTCATTTATTTTTCTGGAATTGAGCTTCAGGAGTTGCTTATATATTTTTGAGATTAATCCTTTGTCTGTTGCTTCATTTGCTATTATTTTCTCCCAATCTGAGGGCTGTCTTTTCACCTTGCTTATAGTTTCCTTTGTTGTGCAAAAGCTTTTAAGTTTAATTAGATCCCATTTGTTTATTTTTGCTTTTATTTCCAATATTCTGGGAGGTGGGTCATAGAGGATCTTGCTGTGATTCATGTCGGAGAGTGTTTTGCCTATGTTCTCCTCTAGGAGTTTTATAGTTTCTGGTCTTACATTTAGATCTTTAATCCATTTTGAGTTTATTTTTGTGTATGGTGTTAGAAAGTGTACTGGTTTCATTCTTTTACAAGTGGTTGACCAGTTTTCCCAGCACCACTTGTTAAAGAGGTTGTCTTTTTTCCATTGTATGTTCTTGCCTCCGTTGTCAAAGATAAGGTGTCCGTAGGTACGTGGATTTATCTCTGGGCTTCCTATTTTGTTCCATTGATCTATATTTCTGTCTTTGTGCCAGTACCATACTGTCTTGATGACTGTGGCTTTGTAGTAGAGCCTGAAGTCAGGTAGGTTGATTCTTCCAGTTCCCTTCCTCTTTCTCAAGATTGCTTCGTCTATTCAAGGTTTTTTGTATTTACATACAAATTGTGAAATTATTTGTTCTAGTTCTGTGAAGAATACCGTTGGTAGCTTGATAGGGATCACATTGAATCTATAGATTGCTTTGGGTAGTATACTCATTTTCACAATATTGATTCTTCCAATCCATGAACACGGTATATTTCTCCATTTGTGTCCTCTTTGATTTCTTTCATCAGTGTTTTATAGTTTTCTATGTACTGGTTTTGGTTTCTTTAGGTAGATATACTCCTAAGTATTTTATTCTTCTTGTTGCAATGGTGAATGGTATTGTTTCCTTAATTTCTCTTTCTGTTTTCTCATTGTTACTGTATAGAAATGCAAGGGATTTCTGTGTCTTAATTTTATATCCTGCAACTTTACTATATTTGTTGATTAGCTCTAGTAATTTTCTGGTAGAGTCTTTAGGTTTTCTATGTAGAGGATCATGTCATCTGCAAACAGTCAAAGTTTCACTTCTTCTTTTCCTATCTGGATTCCTTTTATTTCTTTTTCTGCTCTGATTGCTGTGGCCAAAACTTCCAACACTATGTTGAATAGTAGTGGTGAGAGTGGGCACCCTTGTCCTGTTCCTGATTTTAGGGGAAATTCTTTCAATTTTTCACCATTGAGGATAATGTTTGCTGTGGGTTTGTCATATGTAGCTTTTATTATGTTGAGGTATGTTCCTTCTATTCCTGCTTTCTGGAGAGTTTTTATCATAAATGGATGCTGAATTTTGTCAAAGGCTTTTTCTGCATCTATTGAGATAATCATATGGTTTTTATCTTTCAATTTGTTAATGTGGTGTATTACATTGATTGATTTGCAGATATTAAAGAATCCTTGCATTCCTGGGATAAAGCCCACTTGGTCATGATGTATGATCTTTTTAATATGTTGTTGGATTCTGTTTGCCAGAATTTTGTTAAGGATTTCTGCATCTATATTCATCAGTGATATTTATTTTTAACTTTTCCACTAACACATTTTACTGGCAGGCCCTGAGCCTGGTACACAACAGTGCCACCACTATTCATATTATAAATACATGAATTAATTAGTTAGTTAATACATGGACCTTTTGAAGGTAATTATCTTCATCACCTTCACCATAGTTTGGTCTCAGGTCAAACAATAGAGAGGGAACACAACCCCACATATCAATAGAAAATTGGATTAAAGATTTACTAAGCATGCCCCACCCATCAGAACAAGACCCAGTTTGCCCCTCAGTCAGTCTCTCCCATCAGGAAGCTTCCATAAGCCTTTCATTTCATCCTTATCCTTCAGAGGGCTGACAGAATGAAAACCACAATCACTGAAACTAATCAAACTAATCACATGGACCACAGCCTTGTCTAATTCAATGAAACTATGAGCCATGCCCTGTAGGGCTACCCAAGATGGACAGGTCATGGTGGAGAGTTATGACAAAGCATGGTCCACTGGAGAAGGGAATGGCAAACCACTTCAGCATTCTTACCTTGAGAACCCATAAACAGTATGAAAAGGCAAAAAGATAAGACACTGAAAGATAAACTCCCCAGGTCGGTAGGTGCCCAATATGCTACTGAAGATCAGTGGAGAAAAAACTCCAGAAAGAATGAAGAGACGGAGTCGAAGTGAAAACAATGCCCAGTTGTGGATGTGACTGGTGACAGAGGCAAGGTCCAATGCTGTAAAGAGCAATACTGCATAGGAACCTGGAATCTTAGGTCCATGAATCAAGTTAAACAGGAAGTGGTCAAGCAGGATATGGCAAGAGTGAACATTGACATTTTAGGAATCAGTGAACTAAAATGGACTGGAATGGGTGAATTTAATTCAGATGACCATTATATCTACTACTGTGGGCAAGAATCCCTTAGAAGAAATGGAGTAGCCATCACAGTCAAAAAAAGTCCTAAATGCAGTACTTGGGTGCAATCTCAAAAATTACAGAATTATCTCTCTTTATTTCTAAAGCAAAACATTCAGTATCACAGTAATCCAAGTCTAGGCCCTGATCAGTCATGCTGAAGAAGCTGAAGTTGAATGGTTCTATGAAGACCTACAAGGCCTTCAAGGCCTTGGAGTACAAAATGAAGCAGGCAAAGGCTAACAGAGTTTTGCCAAGAGAACACACTGGTCATAGCAATCACCTTCTTACAACAACACAGAAGACTTTACACATGGACATCACCAGATCATCAATACCGAACCCAGATTGATTATACTCTTTGCAGCCAAAGATGGAGAAGCTCTATACAGTCAGCACAAACAAGACCAGGAGCTGACTGTGGCTCAGATCATGAACTCCTTATTGCAAATTCAGACTTAAATTGAGAAAGTAGGGGAAACCACTAGATTACTTAGATATGATCTAAATCAAATCCCTTACAATTATACAGTGGAAGTGACAAATACATTCAAGGGATTAGATCTGATAGAGGGAGTGCCTGAAGAACTATGGATGGAGGTTCATAACACAGTTAGGGAGTTGGTGGTCAAAATCATTCCCAAGAAAAAGAAATGCAAAAAGGCAAAATGGCTGTATGAGAAGACCTTACAAATAGCTGAGAAAAAAAGAAAAGGAAAAGGCAAAGGAGAAAAGGAAAGTTATACCCATTTGAATGCAGAGTTTCAATGAATAGCAAGGAGAGATAAGAAAGCCTTCCTCAGTGATCAATGCAAAGACATAGAAAGAAACAGTGGGATGGGAAAGACTAGAGATCTCTTCAAGAAAATGAGATACCAAGGGTACATTTTATTGAAAGATGGGCTCAGTAAAGGACAGAAATGGTATGGGTCTAACAGAAGCAGAAGACATTAAGAAAAGGTGACAAGAATACACAGAAGAACTATTCAGAAAAGATCTTCATGACTCAGATAACCACGATGGTACCATCACTCACCTAGAGCAAGACATCTTGAAGTGCAAAGTCAAGTGGGTCTTAGGAAGCATCATTATGAAGAAAGCTGGTGGAGGTGACAGAATTTCAGTTGAACTCTTTCAAATCCTAAAAGATGATGCTGTGAAAGTGCTGCATCAAATATGCCAGCAAATTTGGAAAACTCAGCAGTGGCCACAGAACTGGAAAAGGTCAGTTTTCATTCCAATCCCAAAGAAGGGCAATGCCAAAAATTGTTGAAACCAGTGCACAATTGCACTCATCTCACACACTAGCAAAACAATGCTGAAAACACACCAAGCCAGGCTTCACCATCACGTGAGCCATGGACTTCCAGATGTTCAAGCTAGATTTAGAAAAGGCAGAGGAACCAAACATCAGATTATCAATTGATGGATCATTAGCCATCAATGATCAAAAGAATTCCAGAAAAACATCTACTCTTGCTTTATTGATTATGCCAAAGCCTTTGACTGTGTAGATCACAACAAACTGTGGAAAATTCTTCAAGAGATGGGAATACCAGACCACCTTATTTGCCTCCTGAGAAATCTGAATGCAGGTCAAGAAGCAACAGTTACAACTGGACATGGAACAACAGACTGGTTCCAAAACAGGAAAGTAGTACGTCAAGGCTGTATATTGTCACCCTGCTTTTTAACTTATATGCAGAGTACATCAGGGAAAATGCCGGACTGGAAGAAGCACAAGCTGGAATCAAGCTTGCCAAGAGAAACATCAATAACCTCAGATATGCAGATGACACCACCCTTATGGCAGAAAGTGAAGAGGAAATAAAAAGCCTGTGAGGAAAGTGAAAGAGGAGAGTGAAAAAGTAGGCTTAAAACCCAACATTCAGAAAACTAAGATCATGGCATCTGGTCCCATCACTTCACGGGTGCCAAATAACTAGTAACAACAGTAACAATTTATTAAAAACAAAATACCCAATAGTTATTACTCTTTACTCTTCATATCAAGGTTATACATTGTCCTTCTTTAGAATTGAAAAGCTCACAGGAAGAGCTTGATTTAAAAATTCTACAATACATTACTAAATAGATGGTCATGGTCACAGTGACCGACTTTATTTTCCTGGGCTCCAAAATCACTGCAGATAGTGACTGCAGCCATGATATTAAGAGACACTTGCTTCTTGGAAGAAAAGCTGTGACCAACCTAGACAGCATGTTTAAAAGCAGAGACATTGCTTTGCCAACAAAGGTCCATCTAGTCAGAGCTATGGTTTCTCTAGTAGTCACGTATGGATATGAGAGTTGGACTATAAAGAAAGCTGAGCACCAAAGAATTGATGCTTTTGAACTGTGGTGTCAGAGAAGACTCTTGAGAGTCCCTTGCACTGCAAGGAGATCCAACCAGTCCATCCTAAAGGAAATCAATCCTGGATGTTCATTGGAAGGACTGATGTTGAAGCTGAAACTCCAATACTTTGGCCACCTGATGCAAAGAGCTGAATCATTTGGAAAGACCCTGATGCTGGGAAACATTGAGGGCAGGAGGAGAAGGGGACAACAGAGGATGAGATGGTTGGATGGCATCAGCGATCTGATGGACGTGAGTTTGAGCAAGCTCTGGGATTTTGATGGACAGGGAAGCCTGGTGTGCTGCAGTCCACGGGGTCACAAAGAGTCAGACACCACTGAGTGACTGAACTGACTGAATACACGAATGTTGTGAATATATATTTTCTCTATCAAGAACTCTAGTGTCTCTCATAATACATCTTGCCTTTCTAAATACATGTACAATTATGGAAGAATTTCCATAACATAAAAGTATGATATCAGTAGTCCATCAGAAGCCAAGCTTTAACATGAGAGGAGCAAAATGCACTAGATGTTTCTAACGTAAACATTGGAAAGTCAACATGAGACCCACAGTTTAAGGTGGCAAAGTCCCCCTTATGATCTGCAAACTTTCACCACTGGTCCCAAATAACTAGTAACAACAGGATTTTATTAAAAATAAAATACCCAATAGTTATTACTCTTTCCTGTTCATATCAAGCATTGTTCTTGCTTAGAATTGAAAAGCTCACAGGAAGGGCTCAATTTTAAAACTCAACAATACATTAGTAAATTACTATCATTTGTTGATTTCATGAAAATTTATCAATTCCACTTATAATATTTAATATGACTTTGATTTTTTTATTTTAACATTAATGTTAGAATCAGTAAAAGTCCTATAGTCTTTTCAAAAATTCTCGAAGTAATTTTATTATCATTATCTGGTTAAAGTCAAAACAAATATAGCTAATTCTAGATTCTGAAAACAAATTTCTCTGGTTAGTAACAGACTTTAATTAGAATAGTTACTGTATGTATGGATTTTTTTTCAATTATGATTTTACATGAAATAAGATGTGATGAGGAAACACAAACTCTTCTTTAAATTTTGAAGACATTTTTCTGCATGAACTCTACGAAAACAATTTTTGTATATTTCATTCTTTTCAAAGGACTGGTGTTAGTGCTTCCAGACTGTAATGAGAAGATACTTTTAGAGAGCTGTTTTAGTTTTCTGTTTCTGCTGCAGCAAATTTTCACAAACTCCGTTGTTGTTTTTCACTCACTAAGTCGGGTCCAACTCTTTGGATCCATGGACTGCAGCATGCCAGGCTTTCCTGTCCTTCAACATCTCCTGGAGTTTGCTCAACTCATGTCCACTGAGTCGGTGATGCCATCCAACCATCTCATCCTTTGTTGTCCCCTCCTTTTCCTGCCCTCAGTCTTTCCCAGCATCAAGGTCTTTTCCAATGAGCCGGCTGTTCTCATCAGGTGGCTAAAATATTGTAACTTCAGTATCAGTCCTTCCAATGAATATTCAGGGTTTATTTCTTTTAGGATGGACTGGTTTGATCTCCTTTCTGCCCAAGGGACTCTCAAGAGTCTTCAGCACCACGGTTCGAAAGCATCAATTCTTTAGCACTCAGCCTTCCTTATGGTCCAACTCTCACATCCATACGTGACTACTGGCAAAACCATAGCTTTGACTATAGAGACCTTGGTCGGCAAAGTGATGTCACTGCTTTTTAATTCGTTGACTAGCTTTAAAAGGACACAGGTTTGTTATCAGACAGTTCTAACGGTGGAAGACAAAAGTCATCGTTTGTTGGGCTAAGGCTGCCAGCAGGGCACCCTTCTGGAGGCTCCGGGGGGAGGATCTGTTTTCCTGCCTTTTTCAGGTCTAAGGGCTGCTGCATCCATCCATGCGTGACCCTTTCCTCAGGTTTTGCTCCAATGTTTTACATCCATCATCACATCTCCTGTTACCAACTCCGATCACACTACCTCTTCTACTGGCTTTTCTGGTTCTACCAGGCCCACCTGGATAATCCAGGGTAATCAATACTTTTCAGGAGTCCAAATTTACAGATACTTACATCTGCAAATTCCCTTTTACAATCATGATAACATAGTTACAGGTTCTGGGGATTAGGACCCAGACATCCTCGGGGGCTATTATTCAGCCCACCACAGTAATTTTCTGTTTTATGCAATGTTCTGGTTTCTTTACACTTAGTGGGTTTCACTGGCTTCCCTGGGCTTCCCAGGTGGTGCTAGTGGTAAAGAATCCACCTACCAATGCAGGAGATGCAAGAGATGCGGGTTGAGATCCCTGGGTTGGAAAGATCCCCTGGAGAAGGAAGTGGCTACCCACTCTAGTATTCTTGCCTGGGGAATCTGATGGACAGAGGTGCCTGGCGGGATACAGCCTATGGGGTTGCAAAGAGTTGGACATAACTGTTTAAGCAACTGAGCATTCACACACACATTGGCTTTCCTAGGCTAGTTAAAGGACTTCTCAAGTTCATGGAAGACTTAAATATTTCTCTATTCTTATGTATACACGTGGCTTACAAAATAGTAATGTGGCTATTCAATATTATATTCCTGGGCTCATAGGTGTCCCACATGCATTTTCTTATTTAGCTATCAGAATACCCCAGTGAGGTAAGTGTTATATTCTCATTTTACTTTTATATGGCTGTTCACCATCAGCTGACTACAACTACTAAATCTGTTTGAATAGCA
This sequence comes from Muntiacus reevesi, assembly GCF_963930625.1. Taxonomy (NCBI): domain Eukaryota; kingdom Metazoa; phylum Chordata; class Mammalia; order Artiodactyla; family Cervidae; genus Muntiacus; species Muntiacus reevesi. The sequence continues at coordinate 76,360,808 of NC_089259.1, read as the reverse complement.
GTCCTCCTGATACTTCCTTGAAAGTACTGTCCTCTTCTGAAATAATCCCAGTTGAAATAATGTGTTTGAAAAATCAGTGAAGAATTAATTTCATTGTTTCCTCACAAATCAAATGCAGGAAATCAAGCATATGAAAATCATATTCCTCTCTCATCTTCTGAATGTAGATTAAGAAATGTTTATAGAAATAATTATGTAGAGAATGAACAAAGAGTTTTAAATTAATTAAATATAATCAGGTAAGCTCTCAGCTACTGTAGGCAGACAGGAAGGAAATAATTTGAGTAGATTAATGCAAGATATTTGGAAAATCCTAAAGAGATTTTCTTTCATGATTGATTAGCACTTACCTTTAAAATAGAGAAGAATATTCAAATTTGCATTGGAAATTCCACCCATGTTTAATACTGCTACATAGGAAAATTATTTATTCTATGGATAAGAATCATGAGGCATTAATTAAAATGGGAATTCAAGAACTATGGACTATGGACTTTAAAAAAAAGATTATTTCATATGCATGAAATCTAGACTGAACCAAACAGTCACCTTTGAGTGACAAACTATTTAATAAATCCTGTATTATGTAAAAAAAAAAAAAAAAAAAGGAGTCTTTTAAAAACATGGAAATAAAAGACTGTGGCTTAATATATAATCAGTGGCCTGATGCAGAAGCAGGTGATCATTTGAACAGCTCTAATCAGCACTTCATTAAATTTTCAGATGATTTGTTTAATTTAGTAAATCTGTCTTATTTTTTGCATATCAAACTGGTATATGTGAAAATTTTGACAGAAACGTGTTTTCATTCCAGACAGAAGAAACACTTGGAGCACTTGGTTCATAAAAGAGAATAAGCCATTTCTGAAAGCGTTAGAAATGTCATCTTATTATTAAAAGAAACCCGGGTCAGATTTTCCTTCTGTTCACTTTGTTGCCTAATAAAGTGGAAATGAGGAAGTTTTTGAGCACAGTGGCCAATGGAGGATAAGGAGTAGTTATGTAGTGTTCTGAAGTGTAAAACAGAACTGTGAAAACTACACCAGCCTTCAAGAAAACCACACCATGAAACTTCTGAGAATGAATTGTGCAAAGCATGATATATCATACAAGTAAAGGAGAGTGATATTTAACATCCATGATCCAAACGGGGAAATGTGTGAGAGATTAGAATGACCAAAGTGCTCAAAAGGCTTCATTTGAAACATATATTAAGGAAGAAAACTTACAAACATTCTAAGTAAACTTGACATTGATAATTCAAGTGCATTTGAAAAAATTATGTACAAGAAAATGTTTAAATAATTGCTAAAATACATAAAGTGACTATTGATACAAAAAATGCATTAAGGCACTAAAAAGAAAGGGATAAATTGACTATAAAGTATTCATAACATGTCTCTCAGTTAATGGCCTCAAGGGAAAATGTAATCTATACTGCAAATATCAGAGCAAATTATTCAATAAAACTAGAAAAACGTTCATACATATTACAGGAAAAGAGGAAAGGAACATGCATTTTTAAGTACTGGTTTATATTCCAAAATGCATCTATACCTAAAACCACTTGCAGAGCATCCTGTTGGGCTTTTTTTTTTTTAATTATTATTGGAGGATAATTGCCTAACAAGGGGGTGGCGGTCTCTGCCATTCACACCTGAACCTTAACCTGCGACATTTATTCTAGTATCCCCAAATGACAGGGACTGAATGTATGTCATGAGCCGGACACTGGCCTGAGTGGTTTCACATGCATTGTCCCATTTTACTCTAAGAATGATTGTGAGAGCGGTGTATCATGGTGGTCATTAAAGAGACAACAAAACTGAGTCCTAAAGATATCTGCTGCTTTGTTTAATCACATAGTTGGTAAACATGGAATCTAGGATGCGGTCTTATTCTAAACACCAGGCTTTTTCCGATACTCAAGCCTGTCCTCCAGTAGTGATGAAGGAGGCAAAGCAAGTACCCTCTCATATTTCAGTGTAGAGTTCAGCGTGAAACAGAAGACAGGCACTCACTCACAACACTGAATACTCTTTGACCTAAGAGTTGCTAGCAAATGTATTCCCCCTCAGTTGCGTGTTTGCTTATGTGGCCGAATACCACAGTGAAATTATGTTCATGGAAAATATTTTATTCTTACATCAGTTTGAATGCCACTGGGATTTTATTCTTCATTCTGCCACAACCAAAATAAAATTCAAAGTGTTCTTCAACTGAATTTATTTTACTAAGTACCTCACCTGTACATAATGGGTACAGAATAGGGCATTAGTCGGCTTAAGAGAAGAAATATTTACTTAGGATCTACTATACGCAAGATGACTGAGGGCTTTGCAGGTGGCTCAGTGGTAAATAGCCCACCTACCAAGCAGGAAACACGGGTTCAATCCCTGGGTCGGGAAGATCCCTGGAGGAGAAAATGGCAACCCACTCCAGTATTCTTGCCTGGGAATCCCGTGGACAAAGGAGCCTGGCTGGCCACAGTCCATGGGGTCATAAAAGAGTCAGACAGGACCTAACAATTAAACAACAACTTATGTAAGATTCTGTGATAAGTATTATTAAAATGAAATATAAATAAGATCCATCATTTATCCTTCAAATCTTAATAGTAGCAAGGGAGAAACAGGCATACAAATAAATTACATATATGCTAGAAGTTTCGTCTCCACACTTAAACTTGAATCAACATAATTTCCATCCAGTGGTTCTGAATTCCACCTTTGGAACTACAGAGATAAGACCTAATTAAGCCTGTGTTGTCCATTCAAAATCTAAAAGTAGAAAATCATTATTTCCACATATTTTCTCTTTTATGCACTCCTAGTATCCCCTGGAGAAGGAGATGGCAAACCACTCCAGTATTCTTGCCCAGAGAATCCAATGGACAGAGGAGCCTGGCGTACTGTCCATGGGGTCACAAAGAGTCAGACACGAATGAGCAAACAACACTTTCACTTTTTGCCCCCAAAGTCACAAGACATACTGTCATCCAGCAACTCTCTCATTTGGTTTTCTTTTTCCAGTTAAATTTCCATTTATCCTCAGTGACTAGTCTATTTTGCTGACAGCTCTTATCTACAGAGAGCACCTCTCTTCCTCCTTTATAGAGAGAATTGGAGGCTCAGGCATGAACTGTCTCCACTTCCCAATTCCACCCATCAGAAACCAGCATCCCTCCTCTTTTTCTTCATTACCAGTTGATGAAGTGGCACTCTTTCCAGTCAATATCAGCCCCCCAAGTTGGGCATTTCTTTCTCTTCTGTGGAGTTTGTTTCCTATTTTCTTAAATCACTTTTCCTAATGATTATTTCATTAGAAATAATCTCATGGTAAAAGACCCTGATGCTGGGAAAGATTGAAGGCAGGAGGAGAAGGGGACGACAGAGGGTGAGTGGTTGGATGGCATCACTGGCTCAATGGACAAGAGTTTGAGCAAACTCTGGGAGTTAGTGATGGGCAGGGAGGCCTGGCATGCTGCAGTCCATGGGGTCGCAAGGAGTCGGACATGACTGAATGACTGAACTGAACTGACTGATTATTTCACATTACTCTATCTAAGTCTGCTCCATGATAGAAGAAATAAGGGGAAAAAATACTTCAGCACTGACATATGTACACTCCCCTGTGTGTAAGAGAGCTAGTGGGAAACTGCCGTATGGCGCAGGGACCTCAGCGTGCTGCTCTGTGATGACTGACTGGTGGGATGAAGGTGGGGAGGTCCAACAGGGAAGAGACATACGTACACATACGGCTGACTCACACTGTGGTATAGCAGATGCGAGCATAGCATCGTAAAGCAATTATACTCCGATTTAAAAAAAAAGAAATCCTTGGCCATGCTTCTCACCATCAATCCCACCGCATTTCTTTCTTCCCTTTCTTAGCCATGATTTTTGACAGAATCGATGACACTCACTTTAAGAACGCCCTCAAATCTGAGCCACTGTCCAGACCTTTGCCTCGTGACTCTACTCACACCGAACCATTTGAAAAAACAAACGTCAGAAGTGAAACTGTCTGTGTCTTCGGCTTCTATAAATTTTTATCTAACTGAAAATATTTGATGCTTTTGACTACTCTTCACATAATGAAAGTTCCAAAACCTCTGATTTTCATTATATTTCTCTTTCCTGAAATTTTCTACCTCACTGGTTGCCTTTATTTTCTTCACAATGAGTTTTAGAATTCTTTGGCTGCATTTCACTTTACCCCTGCTCTCCTTATGTAAACATATTTGGATCTAGGTAGTTGAATCCACTCTCTTATCTTTATTACAGCAAAATCTCCAGCCATGATTTCTGTGCTATGACCTCAAAGATTCAGGTGCATGTATAAATCTGCTCACCACACATTTCCACTCGGATTATCCAGTGGACATCTAAGACACATTATGTCAAAAACTGAATTCATCATATTTTGCTCAGAATATAAATTCATCATATCGTTCCTCTTCTAGATTGTTCCTAAATTCATTTATGGTCTGTTCACCAGTTATCAAAGCCAGAAAACTGAGAATGCTCCTATCATGTCATTCACTCATCCATACCCAGTTAATCATGGGTTTCCAGGCTTTTAGGCAATTAGTCTCAAAGCTGTCCCTTCCTCTTGTTATCACAGCCACTCCTTGAAGGTAGGGCTTCAGCATTGCCGACCTGCGTGTTCTAAACTTCAAATTGGCTTCTTCAACTCCAAACATTCTCTACTTTGGGGATCCTGTCCTTAATATATAAGCCAGGCTTTTGATCCTTGTCTCTTAAAAAAGCCTTGAGTCACTTGTACACCTGTAACATTGGACTTGGGCATCATGCAAATGCCTCTGTCATCTTCCTCAATGTCATCGCTGGCCACTGCTCACAGAGTAATTTATACCAAAGGGTGACAGACTACACATTTTCCTTACAAACTCAGAGATGCTTCTTGTCTTGGTACCCTTTTCCACACTATTCCCTTAGCCTAAAAAATCCCTGTTATATTGTTACTTATGTATTTTCAACAACCTAGCATCTCTTACAAAACTGATCACTTCCTAGGTCAAATATGAAAGTCTACAATTTAGCTAAAATGTTTTCAGTATTGTAAGTGTGTGAGTGTGTCAAGTTGCTCAGTAGGGTCCGACTCCCCATGACCCCATGCACTGAAGCTCACCAGGGTTCCCCTGTCCATGGGATTCTCCAGACAAGAATACTGAGTGGGTTGCCATTTCCTTTTCCAAAGTATTGTAAATGCATTACATTATCCTTTGCATGATCCAAATTAAGAAGCAGCAGTAACAAAATAAAACTTTATATGTATGCATCATTTGCACATATATGAAAGTATATTTAATATGTAACTAATCAGAAATAAGCTAGGTTATAAATATAATATAGTTACAAATATTATATAAGATATCACAGGCTTACACATGATATAGCATATCATAGAGCCTATATCAAGCATCTACAAATATCAATATTGTTGGAATTTTGTGTATATTTGGTACTACTCGACTGAATATATAAAAAATTAAATATTTTCATTGAATATTTTTAAGGAGAATTTCATCACAAGATCATTAAACCTAGAATCTTTGACATCATGCCAATGTAAGGGAATATGCATATTCTAACGACTTTGTGAACCGCTTTTAAGATAATGTTTAAATGTGCAGAATAAATCTACTCTAACTTTGGGACTGTGTGTAGCCTTAAGTTTTATTTATAAGTTATATCCCAGATTTCTCCTTAGAGATGATCTAAACTGCTTTCACCCTACATATAAAGAATGATTATTTTAGAATTCCATTTAGTGAAATAACATATTAGCCAACTTGTATTTCCAAAAGTACATGATCTTTACTGTAAAAACATTTGGGTTTTCTCTTTCCTTTCTGAGGGCGGGTGTCGGCGCTACATGGGAGAGTGTGTGCTAAGCAGGTCTCGGTGCTAATGGAGTGTAAGTGAACCACCAAAGCAGCTGAGAAACATGCTCTGTGGGTCCTAAACACTGGCCCCAACACAGAGCAAGCTTTGAGGCCGTCGTGACAACGTTCTCTTCTTTCCATCCTCAAAGTTAAATGCAATGAAACGGAAGTTTGGGATTCCAAACAGGTTTTCTTAGGGCTTTTGAAACAACTTCAAGTCATGTCTAGTGGATATATATTCTAATCTTCTCATAAGCCTCTCTCAAGACGGTACATGACAACAATTTGTGTGAAATTCAATGTAGAATCTCCTCTAGAAGAGGTTTAAAGTGAAATATATTCACAAAAGAATATCACTGGCAATTCCTAATTACTGCTGCTCTATACTTACAGGTGATAAGAAATTCGTCTTTATGTTGAAGGACTTATAAAGTTTTTATATCCATTGCCAAAATATACTGTCATCAATTAACTGAGCTCATGAACAGAATATTGTCCTTTTCCTCATTTAAAGCTTCTGAAATGCTTTTAATCAGGCAAAATGAACACAGCCTATGTGTCACTGGAAACTATTTTGCTTTCATAATGTGTGTTCCTCCTCTTATATTACTTGTTTAGCCTATTTATCAATATTAACTTTTCGCTTTAATGATAAAACTGCCCTCCAGATAAAACAGTTAGGTATAAGCCCAAATTGCAAACATATAGAGGGTGATGTCTACCTGTAAAATCATAAATAGTGAAAAAGGAAAGTAATTTAAGGAATAACCTCTATCAATTAACATCACATTGTACATGCAAGAACATCACATACCTCACATTTTCAAACAAGAAAACTTACTTGACCAAAATGAAATTTAGTTAACTTGAACACAATATTTCATCACAAAGAAAGAAAGTGCTTGTGTAACTGGAAAGCCCAAGTGGTGTGGAGACTGACAGATGCCACCTTTGTGCTTGAGTTTATGGTCAGAAGTCGTTTGAGTTCAATATAAGGTTTGAATCATCTTAAATTGGCTTATTGAATACATTGCTTGAAGACATCAGTGCAAAATCAAATTTATAACAAGAAAGGATTTGGGAGGGGCTATGTTCTTTCATGATTTTTTTCTTTTCAAAATGCAGATACCACAGTGGGATTTCTGATTCATTTTTAACACACAATCTGAGTTAGGCCTTCATTACAGATGCATTATTAATGCCATTATAACTAGAGAAACTGAGGAAGAGAAATCAAGATGCAATTAACATACTCTATTGCATTACTAACATGTAAATGTACACCTGGGTCATGAGAAATCTGTAAATTTCTTCCATTACAATGGGAGTTATATAATGAAATGGCAAAAAATCTTGTATTTAATAACACTAGTGAGCTTCTAAAATTTGTTTGCCCTTATTCCCATGATGAAACTAAATAGTAAAAATGTATAATCTGTATTCTATTTAAATATTAAAAATATTTTATAATATTATTTTAAATTTGCAAAAAAAAAAAGATAAAATAAGTTGCACAAAAAGAGTATTAATGCATTGCTAAGGAAATATTTGGAAGACTCAGCAGTAGCCACTGGACTGGAAAAGGTCAGTTTTCATTCCAATTCCAAAAAAAGACAATGCCAACGAATGCTCAAACTACCACACAATTGCACTCATCTCACACGCTAGTATAGTAAGGCTCAAAATTCTCCAAGCCAGGCTTCAGCAATATGTGAACCATGAACTTTCAGATGTTCAAGCTGGATTTAGAAAAGGCAGAGGAGCCAAACATCAAATTGCCAACATCCCCTGCATCATTGAAAAAGCAAGAGAGTTCCAGGAAAACATCTATTTCTGCATTATTGACTATCCCAAAGCTTTTGACTGGGTGGATCACAATAAACTGTGGAAAATTCTGAAAGAGATGGGGATACCAGACCACCTGACCTACCTCTTGAGAAACCTGTATGCAGGTCAGGAAGCAACAGTTAGAACTGGACATGGAACAACAGACTGGTTCTAAATAGGAAAAGGAGTACATCAAGGCTGTATATTGTCACCCTGCTTATTTAACTTATATGCAGAGTACATCGTGAGAAGCACTGGGCTGGATAAAGCACAAGCTGGAATCAAGATTGCTGGGAGAAATATCAATAACCTCAGATATGCAGATGATACCACCCTTATGGCAGAAAGTGAAGAAGAACTAAAGAGCCTCTCGATGAAAGTGGAAGAGGAGAGTGAAAAAGTTGGCTTAAAGCTCAACATTCAGAAAACTAAGATCATGGCATCTGCTCCCATCACTTCATGGCAAAGAGATGGGGAATCAGTGGAAACAGTGGCTGACTTTATTTTTCTGGACGCCAGAATCACTGCAGATGGTGACTGCAGCCATGAAATTAAAAGACGCTTATTCCTTGGAAGGAAAGTTATGACCAACCTAGAGAGCATATTAAAAAGCACAGACATAACTTTGCCAACAAAGGTCCATCTAGTCAAGGCTATGGTTTTTCCAGTGGTCATATATGGATGTGAGAGTTGGACTGTGAAGAAAGCTGAGCACCGAAGAATTGATGCTTTTGAGCTGTGGCATTGGAGAGGATTCTTGAGAGTTCCTTGGACTGCAAGGAGATCCAACCAGTCCATCCTAAGGGAGATCAGTCCTGGGTGTTCATTGGCAGGACTGATGTTGAAGCTGAAACTCCAATACTTTGGCTACCTGATGTGAAGAACTCACTCATTGGAAAAGACCCTGATGCTGGGAAAGATTGAGGGCAGGAGGAGAAGGGGATGACAGAGGATAAGATGGCTGGATGGCATCACCGACTCGATGGACATGAGTCCGAGTAAACTCCGGGAGTTGGTGATGGACAGGGAGGCCTGGCATGCTGCAGTTCATGGGGTCGCAGAGAGTCAGACACAACTCAGCAACTGAACTGAACTGAACTGAAGGAAGTATTGCTTATAATTGCACAAAATATAAAACTTAAGTAGAAACAAACATGTTCTTGGTTGTACTCTTTTTAAAAATTTGGGTATTTACTGTGGTATGTATTGAAGATTACTTAACATGACTACTAATATTGTATAACGTAACAGGGTGAACTCTTAGACCTTGTGTATAATGCCTTAAAAGTCTCAAGAATATGTCCTGAATTATATGATATTTTCTGTAATAACAGCTGTTAATCTCTTCAAAAAACTGGTCCTTAGGGTAAAGTGTTGAAAGCTCTCAACAAAGAGTAAGAATCCACCACCTGCTTCAGTTTATTTTCTGTAAGTGTTCAGCTAAGTTTTTCTCTTAAAAATATGCTTTAATGTGACTGCAAGTGGTTGCCTCAGAACTCATCAAATTGTAAGTAGGCGATATGGATTTGTTAGATGCATTCTCATTTTCAAATATATATATATGTGTGTGTGTGTGTGTATATATATGTATATATATATATATAGAAATACTTAATCACAGAAGTAAAATGATAGGAATAAAATAAGATGGCATAAACCACTTGATTAAAACCATACCCAATTATAAATGTGTATGTATGTCGAGCGTTGAGTTTAGTGGAAATAACTTTGGTTGCTTTATCATAAATTCTCCTCATTAATAAATGTGCTAAAATGACCAATTCATTCTTAATACAATTTAATATCATTTAATTTGCACCTTAGTAAAACTGAGGTGCAAATTCTGGCTTGATTCATTGATTAACTGAAACTAATAATCCTTGCCAACATCATACTGATATTGCAAGGGTAATTCATTTTAGGGTTATAAAAGATGATACTGGTATTATTTAAGATTGCCTGTGTGACCACTACAGACCCCCTTTAAACAGGGATCCTGGTTATCTTCAATGACTGATTTCAACAAGCAAATCAATCAAATATATATCAAAAGCTTGTTAAATGTGAAACTCAACATGAAGTATTTTGAGCAATATTAAGATGAATAGCGGGTATTACTAGTACTTAAGGGGTGTTTAATTTAGTGGAATCACTTTGGCTGCAATGAGCAATTCACAAGTCACTTATTTCTCAAGATTTCATTCCAAAATAATCAGGATTCTTTATTGAAAGAAACAGCAACCAAGATTTATTCACCTGGAATGAAGCTACTAGAGCCATGAACGGTTAGGAACACTTTATTATAATTTTTACAAATTGCTGAAATCTGAGTGTGGACTATAGCGGAACAGTGAGAAAATCTTAGGGCTGCAGTCTCTGGGGGAACTTGAACTATACTTACCTAAAGAGTTCTACCAGCTTCTCCTAATAAATATCCAAGAAAAGTCCCCTCCTGACTGCCCAGGGAAGGGAAGAGTCAAGACAAGAAATGCAGAGACTTAACATCACAGAGGCCTTCCGAGCACAAGGCCTTCTGAAACACTGTCTCAGCTCTAGGAAGGGAATTCTCCCCATTCTGACCTTCTCTAGCCACCCTCGTAAGAGGGAAAATGTGAAGAAATAAAAAATATAGACAAAAGGCAATAAGACATCACAGAAATAAATCGTGCTGCTACAGCCAGGAAAGTGCTTCAGGTGGTTCAGGGGTGAAGGACCCGCCTGCAAGGCAGGAGATGCAGGTTCCATCTCTGGGTTGCGGAGATCCCCTGGAGCAGGGAATGGCAGCCCACTCCAGTATCCTTGCCTGGGAAATGCCACGGACTGAGGAGCCTGGAAGGCTACAGTCCCTGGGGTCACAAGAGAGTGGGACATGACTTAGCGACTAAACAATGACCAAGTACTAAACGCATAAACTGGCTTTGCCTATTAGTGCCAAATTCTGTATTTCTGTGTCGTCAAGTGTGACATAACCGATAAGAGACTGCACTAAGTATTGTGTAAAGGTTTTTCATGTCAAACATTGTATCCTGCGAGCCCATACTCTTTCAAAATTGAGTCTTAAATAAGTATTAAAAAAAAATCCCTGTGTACAAAAGAAGCGTGATTTTCTGTCCATCACCAATATCATTCTATGCCTTCACTTACTAAGAAAATTTAAACAACAAATATACAATTGTAGAGTAAAAAGGATTAAACTGATTTTCAACTTGTATTTTGCCAATTTCTCTTTCTCAGGCTAAATGCTGGGCTGGATTAAGCACAAACTGGAATGAAGATTGCCAGGAGAAATATCAATAAACTCAGAAATGCAGATGACACCACCCTTATGGCAGAAAGCAAAGAACTAAATAGCCTCTTGATGAAAGTGAAAGAGAAGAGTGAAAAATTTGGCTTAAAATTCAACACTCAGAAAACTAAGATCATGGCATCTGGTCCCATCATTTCATGGCAAATAGATGGGGGAAACAATTGAAACAGAGACTGACTTTATTTTGGGGGCTCCAAAATCACTGCAGATGGTGACTGCAGCCATGAAATTAAGACACCTGCTCCTTGAAAGAAACGCTATGACCAACCTAGACAACATATTAAAAAACAGAGACATTACGTTGCCAACAAAGGTCCATCTAGTCAAAGCTATGGCTTTTCCAGTAGTCACCTAAGGATGTGAGAGTTGGACTATAAGAAAGCTGAGTGCCAAAGAATTGATGCTTTTGAACTATGGTGTTGGAGAAGACTCTTGAGAGTCCTTTGGACTGCAAGAAGATCCAACCAGTCCATTCTAAAGGAAACCAGTCCTGAATATTCATTGGAAGGATTGATGCTGAAGCTGAAACTCCAATACTTTTGCCACCTGATGTGAAGAACTGACTCACTGGCAAAGACCCTGATGCTGGGAAAGATTGAAGGCAGGAGGAGAAGGGGTCGACAAGGATGAGATGGTTGGATGGTGTCACTGACTTGATGGACATGAGTTTGAGTAAACTCCGGGAGTTGGTGATGGACAGGGAGGCCTGGTATGCTGCAGTCCATGGGGTCGCAAAGAGTCAGACAGGAATGAGCGACTGAACTGAACTGATGCAATACTAGGTGTAAACCATGCAATGAAATTCAGTTTTCTGGGGTTTTTTCCCCCCTTTTATGCAATTTCAAGTATAGATCTGCCTTTCTTAATGTACAATATTCCCTTGCATATTTATATTCAGTGCCAATTTTGTATTAGGTTTGCCAACATGAAAAAGAAAATGGCAACCCACTTCAGTATTCTTGCCTGGAAAATGCCAAAGACATAGGAGCCTGGTGGGCTATAGTTCATGGGGTCTCAAAGAATTGGACACACCTGAGCACACAGGAAAATCTGAAGTGACGAAAATTAAAAAATTTCTTGTTACCAGAATTTCAGTGAGTACAAATTCTACAGCCTTTTGTTGTAAAATTGGATTTGTGCAGAATAATTTTAGCTCTCTTTCTGATGTTTAGGGGTACCTCCAACTATTGGATAGTATGAATGAATAAAGTAAACAAAATGGAATATTTATAAATAACTTACAAACACATTCTTCTGTTTAACACTTATATAAGCGAAAAATGAACTATTCTGTGATCTAGCCTGTATTTAGAAATCTTAAAATAACATATTTCTTCCAAATACACACATTCTTGGTTTAAAAATCCATGCATCTCCTTAATCTGAGGTATTAATGCCCTACACCTTTAATCTTTGCTTAATTTTAATGTATAATTAATGAGTTCCCACATGTATACTGTCATTCTAAGTTATTTTTACTTTATAAGCACTCCTTGTTCAAAGTGATTCCAAAACCCACAATCGTTTCTCATTTTGCCCACCACTCCATGACTATATTGAATCCTCTAAGAACTGTTGATAGAAATAAGTATGATTTTGTATACAAATTGCCTGGAAAGTTTTTAAATGTCACAACCTTTTGTATGTTTCCCTTTAAATGATATTTTAATTAAGTGAGTGCTACCTTTCAGGCACAGAAACATACCAACCTGCAATAACCAGGGGTAAACTGGCAGAGAGACACACCTACGCCCGAGAAAATGTTTAACGTCAGATTTACAATTCGGTTTTTACTTAATAAATGCAAAATAAATGTTGTGTGTGTGAAGGGAAGCATCCTTAACAAAAAGTCATTATCCATGTCTTACATTTGATAAAGTTTACCCCAAATCATCCCTGTACTGAATTGGCTTCCAAAAAGTAGAGTGACTTTCACTAGTTTAAGAGGTCTTCATGTTACCTGTTTTTATTCCAATGTATTAAATTGTATCATTAATATCTGTTTCCAGTTAACTTCTAAGGACTTTTGAATAGTCAACATAAACAACATGAGTTGGGCCCTTCCTCTCCTGTATCAACTCATGTAATCTGTTTAGTTTAAACTCTTGCTAAAGTCACACACGGCTATTTTGTTGTTGTTCAGTGGCTAAATTGTGTCTGACACTTTGCGACCCCATGGACTACAGCACCCCAGGCTTCCCTGTCCTTCACTGTTCCCATAGTTTGTTCAAACTCTAGTCCATTGAGTCGGTGATGCCATCCAACCATCTCATCCTCTGTTGCCCCCTTATTGCCCTCAATATTTCCCCCATGAACAGGGCTCTTTAGTATTTCCTAAATAGATCACTTTTTGTCTCCATTTTCATACTAATGTCTATGGATATCTCCTACTGTGAGTTAAGCATCCTCTTGATACATGGTTGTCAGCTCCATGAATTCTTCCCCAGTTCGTGTATTCATAATGTATGCTTCTAGATGCTTTCCTTTTTCTCCACTCTGGTTCCAAGTCTGCTCTCCATGGAGGAGAAAAAAGAGCACTGATGAGATTTAGGAACTGCATGTCTCCTGTTAGCACATTAATCATGTGATTCTGGACATGTACTTTGATATCTCCCAAATTCAGTTGTCTCATCTATAAGGAAAGTATGTTGAAAAAATCACCTGACCCATGCCCCAAATTCCATAATGCCAAGCAGTTCTGGGCTGCTCAGATGCAGGTCTGCTGTGTTCTGACTTTTGGTTTGTTTGTTTATTTTTGTTGTTCCCACTGTGCCTGACACATATACTAAACAGTCTTAATTAAATAAATGCTTGTGGAATAACCTTATTGCATCAAGAATCTTCCTGGGAATGACTCCATCTAGCGAAATGAGTGCTGAGTGCACTTGCGTGCTGAATTCCCCTGGGTTGCAGAAACACTGTGGCCCCTTTGACTCTAAAGCATTTAAAAAATCAGAAACCCAAGCCACTCATGCAACTTGAAAGTATAGTATTGAAAAGTGAACTCAGATCTCTGTTTCTACCATGAGTAGATGCTGAAGCAGAAACTCACTTCATGCTATTTCCAAAAATAAAAGCAAAAACAAAAACCTTTAGCATCTTCAAAAAGAGATGAAAAACTGAGCATCAAACATGAACAAAAAGGTTGGAGCTTATCCTTCATCACAACTTAGACTCACCAGCAAGGAAAATAACAAATAAATACAGAAGAAGGAAGAAAAAGATTTAACTTGCTTTAAAAAAAAAATAAATTTCACTCTAAATCTAGGTTTTTTCTCTTTGTAAGACATTCCAAAGGGTGCATTGGCAAAAGTAGACATGATTCCAGTAAACATTACATAATGCCCAAACAGAAACACCAAGGAAAGCTCACAAGATCAAATCCGGTTTATAATTTTCGTGCCTTCCACTCTATCATCCACTAGTTTATTTAATTTTTTTCCCCATCTCATATCCAAGAGAGCCCTGGGGCTTCGGCCAAATGCTGCCTGGATAAGAAGTTTCTTTGTGGCTTGAGTGAGTTGCATCATTTTTGAGCTATCTTCCATTCAGCGTGCCTCACGCTCTCGGGACAGCTGAAGATAGATGGGGGTGTCAGGCTGCAGTAAGTTAGACATTAATCCATGCTCCCACTGCAGTGACAGTTAACTTTCCTTGATGGGCGATGGGAAAGAACCATGATGCAAGCGTGTACGCTGACCGGCTTTTTCCATTTTTCACATGGCTTGCTAGCTCCTCTTGAAATGATGAGAGGACGCTTACTAAAAATCCATCCAGCGGGAAACAGGCTCTATTTCACAGGCGGTTACTGTTCTTTCTTTCAGTGACATTTCCTTAGGCTTCAGGTACATTTTAATTTTACTAAATATTCAGATAGATGATTTTTCATCTACCTAGATGGAGGTATTTTTTATCCTCCATGAATCCAATGTGTTTCCATCCATAAGTCACATGCAAACCTTAAAGGCAAATGGACTTATTTCATTTTACTGCTTACTGTATAATCCACTGCCCTGCTCTCTCTTTAATTGTATTTTTATGAATACTGATGTGAAGTTAAATGCCATGGTTTTAGTTGAATCATGTACAACATCACTTTACAATAGTGATACCGCCTTAGTTTAATTTTTCCCCTTTGTTCAATCAAACACTATTTTTCTATTGCATCTATAGTTAAATAACTGAATGCATTTAACATTAAATACCAAGATTCTTGCCTAAGGCAGAGAACAATTTATAAAATTTCAAACATAACACTAACTCCTATACAAAGTCTAGCTGTGACTATTTAATATACTAATCATCATAATAATTAAAGACTGAGCATATCCATGTTATAAAATCTGAAAATAAATCAAAAGAAAAAAAGCAAAGTTGCTTAGAACAACAGTGAGTTTTGAAGCTAGGCCTCTAAACTGAGAATATTTGACTGATTTTTTTAAAACATTTTTAAAATCCTTCTAGGCATTAGGTTGTGGCTTCCCAGGTGGCTCAGTGGTAAAGAATCCATCTGACAACGCAGGAGACAGAGAAGAGGGGGGTTTAATCCCTGGGTTGGGAAAATCCCCTGGAGGAAGATATGGCAACCCACTCCAGTATTCTTGCTGGGAAAATCCCATGGACAGAGGAGCCTGACTGGCTACAGCCCACGGAGTTGCAAAAGGGCTGCTCATGACCAAGAGACAGCATACACACAGGCATTAGCTTCTTTTGCTAATTATGACAGAGAAATACAGCCCTTTTGAAGCTATATTTGAGTTTTCCTGATGGCTCAATGGTAAAGAATCTGCCTGAAATGCAGGGGAGGCAGATTCAAGATGCCAGTTCGACCCCTGGGTTGTGAAGATCCCCTGGAGAAGGAAATGGCAACCCACTCCAGTACCTAGGAAGTCTCGTGGGCAGAGGAGCCTGGCAGGCTATAGTCCATGGGGTTGCAAGAGTTCGTCACGCCTTGGCCACTAAACCACCACCAGCACCAATACAGCCCTAAGCACAGACTGGTTTAAATGAAGGAACCAATCACTCTGGCCAGAAGGGTGGAATCATGTAATTGACCTGTAATGGGGTATTTAACAGCGATTAGTGCTGGAAGGTCAGGTCCGATGCCCTAAATAAAAAAAATCAGGCCTGGTTACCATAAGATGGAGGAGGAGTTGACATCAGTAGTGGGCTGAATGATGGCCCCTCAAAAGCTATGTCCAATCTCAGAATCTTAGAATGTGATCTTATTTGGAAGAAGGATCTTGGCAGATATGATTATGTCAAGAATGACAAAATGAGATCACCCTGGGTGGATGATCTGGGTGGATCCCAGGTCCAAAGTCAAGAGGAGAGGGAGACAGAGACACAGAGGACGGGGCATGTGAAAGCTTGAGACAGAGACTGGGGTCATGCAGCAACAAGCCAAGGAATGCCCGGAGCCCCGAGAATCGGAAAGACCCACAGAAGGATCTCCCCTAGAGCCTTCGGAGGGAGCACAGCCCTGACGTCACCCTGATTTTGGACCTCTGACTCCCTCAAACAATGAGGGAATACATTTCTGATGTTATAAATCACTAAGTCCGTGGTCATTTGTGACTGCAGCACTGAATCAAATACAACATCCAGACAAAGACTGAGCAGATAGGAACTTTGAAATTATCTTGTCCAACTCTTCCTGAAATTCTTTTGGGATTCTGAATAAAACTGCATTTACTTGAAAATAAATTTTGGGAGTAGTTAGGGAGTTTGGGATGGTCATACACATAATGCTATATTTAAAATGGAAAACCAATAAGGACCTACTGTATAGTACAGGACCCTCTGCTCAAAGTTACATGGCAGCCTGGATGGGAGGGGAATTTGGCGAAGAGTGGATACATGTATATGTATGTCTGAGTCCCTTCACTGCTCACCTGAAACTCACAACATTGTTAACTGGCTACATCCCAGTGCAAAATTAAAATTCAAAAGAAAAAAGCTCTTAAAAAAATAAATAACTTTGGGAAGGATTAACAGTTTCCAAGTGTTAATTTAGAAAAATGGAATTTCTCTTCATTCATGCAATTTTTGATTTTGTGTCCCTAAATAAATTTTATAATTTCCATTATGAGCATCCTGCCTTTTTATTGGTAAATGTTATCAAATATCTTTTTTCTATTTCTACTTACAATCTGTCTTAGAAGTTATAATTGCAGTATTTGGCAAAATTATTCTGTCTTCAGACCCCACATTAACTTAAATATTTATCATATCTAAGTCTCTTTATACATCTTACCTTTGCAAACAATAATATAAAGAGGAGTGAAAGAAAAAAATAATCAACATTATTCTACCAGCAGTCGGAAGTCACAATCATTTTAAATTATTTATTATCAAAATCTATCATGTGGCTGGTTCTCTTTCTCTCCTGAACATGGAGGGTAAAGCATTCTGTGCTTTCTAGCCTCATCTAGGTCTCGGTTTTCTCATCAATTCAATGTTCTATTCCGTGATTGACTGCTCTATATTAGCTTAGGACAGAAAAAATTAAGGATTAAGTTTTGCTAAATATAAGACTATATGGTCCTCTATATTTGCGGTTTGCTAATCAAAGGCAGAAGTGGTCTACACCTCTCAGTTCATTTCAGTTCAGTTCAGTCATTCATTCATGTCTGACTCTTTGCAACCCCATGAACTGCAACACCCCACGCTTCCCTGTTCATCACCAACTCCCCGAGCTTACTCAAACTCATGCTCATTGAGCTGGTGATGCCATCCAACCATCTCATCCTCTGTCGTCCCCTTCTCCTCCTGCCCTCAATCTCTCCCAGAATCAGGGTCTTTTCAAATGAGTCAGTTCTTCACATCAGGTGGCCAAAGTATTGGAGTTTCAGCATCAGTCCTTCCAATGAAAATTCAGGACTGAATTCCTTTAAGATGGACTGGTTATATCTCCTTGTTGTTCAAGGGATTCTCAAGAGTCATCTCCAACACCATAGTTCAAATACTGGGAAAACAAAAAGTTTGACTAGATGGACCTTTGTCGGCAACGTAACATCTCTTCTTTTTAATATGCTGTCTAGGTTGTTCACTGAAGCGACTTAGCAACAGCAGCAGCAGGTTGTTCATAACTTTCCTTCCAAGGAGAAAGAGTCTTTTAACTTCATGGCTGCAGTCACCATCTGCAGTGATTTTGGAGCCCAAAAAATAAAATCTGACACTGTTTCCACTGTCTCCCCATCTATTTCCCATGAAGTCATGGGACCAGATGCCATGATCTTAGTTTTCTGAATGCTGAGCTTTAAGCCAACTTTTTCACTCTCCTCTTTCACTTTCATCAAGCAGCTCCTTAGTTCTTCTTCACTTTCTGCCATAAGGGCGGTGTCATCTGCATATCTGAGGTTATTGATATTTCTCCCGGCAATCTTGATTCCAGCTTGTGCTTCTTCCAGCCCAGTGCTTCTCATGATGTACTCTGCATATAAGTTAAATAAGCAGGGTAACAATATACAGCCTTGATGTAATCCTTTCCTGATTTGGAACCAGTCTGTTGTTCCATGTCCAGTTCTAACTGTTGCTTCTTGATCTGCATACAGATTTCTCAGGAGGCAGGTCAGGTGGTCTGGTATTCCCATCTCTTTCAGAATTTTCCACAGTTTGTTCTGATCCACACAGTCAAAGCCTTTGGCATTGTCAATAAAGCAGAAATATATGTTTTTCTGGAACTTCCTCACTTTTTCAATGATCCAACAGATGTTGGCAATTTGATCTTTGGTTCCTCTGCCTTTTCCAAATCCAGCTTGAACATCTGGAAGTCCACAGTTCACATACTATTGAAGCCTGACTTGGAGAATTTTGAGCATTATTTTGCTAGCGTGTGAGATGAGTGCAATTGTGGGGTAGTTTGAGCATTCTTTGGCATTGCCTTTCTTTGGGATTGGAATGAAAACTGACCTTTTCCAGTCCTGTGGCTTCTGTCTATATCCCTATCCCCTCCCTAGGCTCATATTATTTTTTTTTGAGAGTTCACCTTCAATTCATATTTATAAGGTACATCATTGTAGTTAACATTTACCAGAGCTCCTATTCCTTACAGCTGGGTTTCTAAGGAGTATTATAGCCATTGAGGACAAGACAACAATATGTTGTTTGAGGAGCTAGTACCTAAATGGGTAAAAAAGAAAATCAGTATTAAGAAAACCAAGTATTCTTAATGTACATATCTAGTTCCAAAACTCTTGGCTGGTTTACATAAACAATTCTTCTTCACTCTAATCATTGCTTTTTCCCTTGGGGCCCATTCTCTTCTTTATTATTTGTCTACAATCAGGTTGATCATCCTCACAACTCATTATTTCCCCCTATTATCTTGGAAATCCACAGCAATCATGTAGTTGCTTCAATTTCAAAATTACTGGGCTCATCTATAGAAAGGATTCTTTCTTAGCCCAAACATATATGTATATATAGAGAAAGCATCATGTATTTTGTTCATCTCAATGTACTTTCTAATATTTCTTGGTTTTCCTTTTTTGACTCTGTTTCCTTTCTGCTGTTTTGGCTGTGCTGGGTCTTTGTTGCAATGCTGGCTTTTCTCTAGTTCTGGGGAGTGGAGGCTACTCTCCAGTTGTGGTGCCCAGGGTTCTTACTGCAGTGGTTCCTGTTGTGGAGCATGGGCTCTAGGGTGCGTGGGCCTCCGTAGCTGTGGCACGCCAGGCCAGTTGCTCTGCGGGCGCATGTGGGATCTTCCCAGACCAGGGATCAAATCACGTCTCCTGCATTGACAGGCACATACTTTACCACTGAGCCAGCAGGGAAGCCCGACCCACTGATACCTTAAGAGTGTGTTATTTAAATTCCACATACCTGTGAATTTCTCAAATTTCCTCCTGTTGATTGATTTCTAATTTTATTCCATTGTAGTTGGAGAAAAACTTTGCATGATCTCAATGCTTTTAAATTTATTAAGGTCAAAAGTATTATGTCTAAAGGAAAAAAAAAAATCTGTACTTGTTTCTGTGGTCCTGCTTTAAAAAATGATTAAACAAACTTCAGTGAAGGGCCATGTCTCTTACTGGGACCCAGACTTGAGTCTGCACTGGTCAAGAAGACAATGAGAGAGTGCATGTGTTATAGAAAGCCACGCTGACTGCCGGATTTCTGTTTGAACACACCATTCATTGCTTTCAGTATCAAACCACAATCTATTTATGAGAATTGTATTTCATGAGTCATAAAACTTAAAATAGCTGATCTGTTACCTAAATTTGAATTATTTTAATTATTTTAATACTTTTTGAATATCTTTTGATATTCAATACTTTTGAATACTTTTTGAATGGTATTAGGGTCATTATCCATTAGGGTGAATCCATTAGGGTCACACTTTATAATGAATCATGCCCTTCTTTTTTCTAGCCTGCTCCAATTTGTTTTATTGTTAAGAGTTTTCTCAAATGATGTAACATGAAGAAAACTATGTTGAAAATATCGGAGATAACATTTTCCAACACTTCATTCCAGTGAGTTTAAATAAGAAAATAATCTCAACAATTCTTTACAAATGCACACATGTGAGATGTGAGGTTAATAACGGAGCAGTGTGATTTATTCAAAAACGGAAATAAACTGTCTCTTGGTTCTATGATTTCTAGAGGAAATCACTTACTTCCTATTTCTGTACCTTCTACTCATGGCGAGAAAGAGATCTGTGTTCACCACTATACCTAGACTTACACAGGCTAAAATGTAATAGGAGGAATGTAGCTTTATACACTCTCTATTGGTAGTTTTAAAACTGACGATTTGCTATTTACTCTTTTGAAAGTAGAGGTGAAGTTCACATATCTCTAAACATCTAATTCATCATGCTCCTCTAATTCATCACAGCTCAGTCGCTAAGTTGTGTCCGACTCTCTGTGACCCTACAGACTACATAGCCTGCCAGGCTCCTCTGTTCATGGGATTTCCCAGACAAGAATACTGGAGTGAATGTAAAGACCTTTCTTGTATCTCCCAATCCCTTAATGTAAAGTATAATGCAAGAGATCTTAGAAGGTCTTTATCTCCACTTACCCTTCCCATCAGAGTTGTTAGAGTTGCCACTTTTTCTTTAAAAAAAAAACAATTAGGTTTTAGCCTCCTAAATTTATTCAGTCATCTGGAAGAATCAGCATATTTATATTTCATTTGTTTTTAATTCCATCTCGGATGTGTTTGTATCATTTTTCTTCTACTAGAAACTGGATTCTTAGACTTCACATTGTCAATGATGATCTTCCCAAAGTGTGACAGACAAATTCATCAGGAGAAGAGCAGCTACAGACCTCTGTTTATCTCTCTGGAGTCTTGTGTTGCTTAAATTTCACCAGACAATTTCTATCAATATCATTCCCTCTTCACACTCTTAAGATTTATCTTACATGTATCTAGCATTTTTAGTTATGTTCTGAGGAATGGTCACACAAAAATAACCTAACCTAGTATATTCATGAAAAACACTGACTTTTCTGGGATTTTCTTTCAACTAGCTTCCATTTTTTTTTTAATATTATAAACATACTTCAATTTTATCAGATATTTGCTCAGGTGTTATTTTTTTTATTATTATTATTATTATTATTAAACTAGGAGCTCCAAGTGGGCAGAGCTATGTCTCTCTTTTTTTTTTCTTTTTTTTTTTTTTATCTTTTGTCTCTTGTTTCAGGAGAATCTCCCTAGTTCAAAAACAGAAACTCAAGCTTATGTTTGATAGACATGTATATAGTTGGATGTGCATTAAGACCTTTAAAAGCTCATCACACAAATATTACCATCATGATACAAAGTATTGTTTCAGATTTCCACTTTTAAAATATTATTGAAGAACAATGTCACTTTCTTTTCAGTATCTTCAAAAATTTTACATTTGTTCTCTGAGTGTATGTTATTCATTAGAAACACTTGAAAATAATTCGAAACCCATTTTAGTGATTACAGGAGTAAGCTAACAGATCATAAATAAACTTTAATTAAAAATAGGCATGATCGTAGAGTAGTAAGATATACTTTTTTAAGGAATCAGTCCTAAACTGATTTTGCCTGAAATTTCAAATCCCATAATTTCATGATAAGACTCATTTAGCAAAATAAATGTGGGTAGATTTATTTAAATGTCTCTTTACCATAAAGTTGCATTTTTGCAGATTGATGTAGTCAAGTAAATGTTTCTATATTTTCATTTCATTATACTCGGTGACTAGATAAATGAGTATTCAGAAGCATCTGCTTCTGAGTTATTGAAACTTAACTTTTTCTACTTCCACACTCATACACGGCAGACATGATTATATCATTTTAAGATGTTTTCTTTCTTATATAGCAGTTCAGGTGATCATGAGATACACTGATAATGCCAGCTACTGGTCTTAACTGACAGTTTATAGTTTCCATTGCTATATTCCAAATTTAATATATCTATAATATTAAATACATAAAGATTATTCAAGCATTCAATATTTAATTTTAAAAGGGTGATTTAGGTTTACATTTAAGAGTATGTGCTGCATGTGGAAATAATGTGCTAATATGTGTAGGGGTCAACTTATACATTATTTGGGGAATGGGCTGCTAACTGCATCACAAATTTTAGGCTCTATTTTTTGGAATTGAGTACACTCCTGAAGATACTGTATCCATGAAATTCAGGAGCAAACTGTGATGTGCAGAAATAACATTAACTCACTGTAGAGTTGCATTTACATAGGCGGTCACACTGTTAACAAAGATACCAAGTTCACCTATCTACAGCCACAGAGCATTACATTTTTTAAATTAAATATATATATTAGTAAGTAGAGGTTTATTATTGATGTGTAATTTCCAATGTTATGAATTTATATAGAAGCATGGGAAAAATGGAAAAGACTCTGATGCTGGGAAAGATGGAGGGCAGAAGAAGAAGGGAAACACAGAGGATGAGATGGTTGGATGGCATCCCTGACACAATGGACATGAGTTTGAGCAAACTCCTGGAGAAAGCAAAGGACAGAGAAGCACTCCATGGATCACAGAGTCCGACAGGACCAAGTGACTAAACAACAACAAATAGAGGCAAAAATGCGAACGGCAAAATTAAAGAGGAAAAAAAGGCTACTTGTAGCAAGTGTAGAAGAGCAATCAGTGAGTTCTGGGCTGGAGATGCCAGGTGACTTCTAAAATTTCCTTCACATTCTATGGTGTCATGAAAAATAAAATAATTATCTGCTATTAAATAGTTTGACAATAAGCATTTCCTCTACCACAGCATGCACTGGGGCCACTGCCTTCATTAGAACCTTGGGTTTTCTGATCCTGTGATTTTCTTCCTAATCTCATTGTTTAAAAGAAAAAGAAAAAAAAAAAAAAAAAAAAACATGCATTAGTGTTTATTTGTCTCTGCAAACACCATGAATGATAGCAGCAGAGAAGCCGGAAGTGCTCAGGGCACCGCAGCTCCTCCCATTGCATCTGGATGGCTGAGATCACTAATTGCCTGTCACAGCCGCTGAGCCACGGAGCCGGCAGGCTGCCACCTCCTGTTTGGTCAAGTTGTC
Organism: Muntiacus reevesi; assembly: GCF_963930625.1. Classification (NCBI taxonomy): domain Eukaryota; kingdom Metazoa; phylum Chordata; class Mammalia; order Artiodactyla; family Cervidae; genus Muntiacus; species Muntiacus reevesi. Next base: position 76,337,230 of record NC_089259.1, on the reverse strand, counting down.
ATCTCCTAGTAATCCGAACCCTGTTGTTTTTTTCCATTGCCTCTACTTTCTCACACCAGACAGAATGATCTCACTGTGATATGAGCGTATCAAAATTTTATTTTTGAAGAAAAGGCTGAATAAAAAGGACTTCTTAAAAAAAAAAAAAAAGAATCTCTCACCAGGACAGCATGGCATTTTCTCTACCATGCTGATTTAGAGGGTTCATGCCATTTTCTTTTCCACCAGCTGTGTTCTGACTCAGCTATTTTCATAGCGCTAGAGGTCATCTGGCGAAATTTTGCAAACTGCGAGCAAGAACAAAACAAAAAAACATATGCAAATGCAAGGAAAGTTGTGAGGCCAATTTGGTACTGGTCAGAAAGTTTGTGTTGCTTATGGGTTGCTACAAAATATTAAAACAGGACCAGACGAGGCCTGGAATCTCATTTCAAGTCCACTGAAGCAGATCCAGCAAAAGGCCAGGCAAGGAGAACACCCCTGGATCACAGTAAATCCATCAAAACCACCAAGTAGGGAAAAAAAAAAAAAAGCAAAAAATTCATTAGCAAGCAATCTTAAGAGTCTTGCAGGTGGAAAAACTCTTGAACTACAGCCTCTGTATAATCAGGTAAGAAGGGTCTACTAACACTTATGTTACTGCTGCTTGCTGTCATTCTAGAAGGCCATTCTAGAATTCTTTTGTTTTGTTTTGCTTTCCTGAGGGCGTGGTGTCTCAGCTGGCCTAGTTTAATTGCTATCTCCAGTTCAGTAAAGGGCTTCTCAGGTGGCTCAAGCAGTAAAGAATCTGCCTGACAAGGCAGGAAATGAAGAAGACACAGATGCAATCCCTGGGTCAGCAAGATCCCCTGGAGGATGGCAACCCATTCCTATATTCTTGCCTGGGAAATCCCATGAACACAGGAGCCTGGTGGACTACTGTCCATGGGATCGCACAGAGTTGGACACAGCCAAAGCAATTGAGCACAGCAGTTCAATAAACATGAGGTTCTGAAGTGAAAGAGGTCACAAGAATCAAGCTAAGTTGACTGGTTTCCTAAAGCTGATACAAAGATCAGCTGCAGTGTCTGCACAGATAAATCTCTTCCCCGAAGATCACATGGACTCAGGTTGTGGGAAAAGTGATCACCTTGCCTGGATGACCAGTTAAAAAAGTCATGCAATAACCTTCCAAGTACCTGAGTGTGTATACAACTAACTAGGTGGCCAAAATTGATACAGTGGTTGAAATTAACATGCCTGACACTTTCTTTTAAATGTTAAAGATTTTGCATACGAAAACAGGCCCATTCCCCCATTTCCACCATGTTCCCCTACAGATGCTCTTCTGGGACTAGCAGGAGCCTGTTGTCATTTGCTCACTTAGCCCTAAACTTGGTCAGATCAGGACATTAATGAACTCCAGGGTCCTGCATGAAAGTGTGAAAATATTAGTCACTCAGTCGTGTCTGACTCTCTGTGACCCCATGGACTATAGCCCACCAGGCTCCTCTGCCCAGGGAATTCTCCAGGCAAGAATACTGGAGTGGACAGCCATTCCCTTCTCCAGGGGATCCTCCTGACCCAGGGCCTGAATTTGGGTCTCCTGCATTACAGGCGGATTCTTTACTATCTAACCACCAGGGAAGCCTGTTATCATTTGCTCATGCAATCCTAAAATTGGTCAGTGTGGGACATTAATGAACTCCAGGGCTCTACTTTACCCAAAGGTTGAAGATTTACTCTCAATGCTATTATGTTCCAAATGACACCCAATCTGTCTGCCCCATATATTCTACTAGGTTAGGCAAAAAGGTAATATAAAGTTCAACGTATTTGACATACAGCTGTCTCAAGAAAGAGAAATTTTAGATCCCCAAACTACTGCCTTTACAAGTTAAACGTCAAAGAAAGTTTCATATGTCAACTTCAAAGTCCAAAGAAAATAAAATGACCACATGGAGGACATCAAATATTAATTTTATGCTATTATCTAACATACATCACACCCAATGTTCTCCAAGTGTCCCAAAATTGTCCTCTAGAGCTATCAGTTTTTGTTTGTTTCGTTAATCCAAGATCCAATTAAGGTTCATCTCTTGCATTTAATTGTCATGTCTTTTTGGTCTTTTTTAATCTAGCAGGTTTTTCAAGGTGTTTTGTCTTTTATAAAATCGATCTTAGTTGTTTACTTTTGTCTCTTGGTTTACTCATGCTTAGCTACAAACTAAAGCCTTCTGGCAGAAATACTATATGGGTGACAACTTTGTTGTTAATGTACCTTATCCTCCTATGTCTTCCTGGAGTTCTAATTCCATAAATCTCTCCAGCATGTTCTCCAAGGAAACAAGTGACACTTCTATCTTCATCCAGGTGAACTGGGTCATCTGAAAGCTCATCCAATTGTTCTTTGAGTATTGTACTTAATCTTCTTGATATTTCCCTCTGAAATTGGCTCATGTTTTTACCAGTTCCTTAGAACAATGGCCCAAGTGTTCAAGAAGATTCTCTCACTGCACTTTAAAAACATGCTTTAAAAACATGCTTCTTGGTAGAATCTAGGCAGCTTCCTGGGAACTCATTCCTGACTCCTTTCTGAGCCCTACTGAATTATCTGGGGCCCCAACCATCCTTGCTGATGTAATAACAAGTTGAAACAGCTCCTCATGTTTTAAATATGCTGCTTGAGGGCTTTTAGACTATAGGGGATGCTTTGAGGTCTATCCCTTTTCTTCCGTGTAGATCTAGATTTACTTCGAAAATCCCAGGTCTCTTGACACACATCCATCTGTTCAGTCGTGTCTCATTACAGATTTCCTAGTTGGCCTTGTATTTTCTTTTTTTTTTTTTTTTGATTGAAATTGTTTCCAAAGGAGAAATATGAGAAGTTGGGAATATGTGCACCCTTAATATTCCATATAGCAAATATTAATGCCTTCCCTGTCCTTCCAACACATGAACTGGGAGGTAAATGTGCCTTGGGTCCCCCAGAAACAAAGCCTTAGATGCATCTGAGAGCACAAGATTTACTGAGGCTGTGAGAGATGGACCTGATATACAGGGAGCTCAAAGGACTCACATTGCAGCACTGTCCTTTCTGGAAGAAAAAGGGTTGGTCTTTTGAAACCCATATCAGCCCATCCATCTCATCTGCATGTCACTCCACAGACCAGGGCAAATAGGGGTGCGGCAGGGCTCATCTTAATCTTGCAGGAATTTGGCCCCAATCATCTGAGAGGAAATCTCCGGGGAAGAAGGGGCAGCTAGGAGCCAATAGCAGCTAACTCTCCCTCCCGAGGGCTGCTGTGTTGGCTTGGTCAGCGGATCTGGGCAGAGAACCAACAGCATTCACTCCTGGTGGTCAGGCTTGATCTCCCAGTAAGTTCTAGAGACGGGGTCTTCTTAGAATGTGAAGAAACTATCCCTGATCATGTTTCAGGGATGAGCCTATGTTCCAATTCTGGAGCAACTAAAGATATATCATTCTACCTAAGTACACATGCAAAACCCATGGAATTCTCTTAAACAATCCTTCGGACTTTTGATAAAGTGCTTGACTCTGTGACTCCCATGGACTGTAGCCAGTCAAGTTTTTCTGTCCATGGTATTCTCCAGGCAAGAATACTGGAGTGGGCTGTCAATTCCTCCTCCAGGGGATCTTCCTGACCCAGGGATCGAACCTGTATTTCCTGTATCTCCTATATTAGCAGGCAGTTTCTTCACTGCTGAGTCATCAGGGAAGTCCCTGATGGAACTAATGTTACGCAATGGCTTTTCCATCCCCCCACTCCCCCAACCCCACCCTCTGTTCTCTCTGCCTAATCCCAGGCCTGGGAGGAGGCTTAATTCAGAAGTCTGCTGATACACTACAGGAGGAGGATGCTTCTTATAAAGTCCTCCTCTTAGATCCTTCTTGCCATCCTCCCAATACACCCAAGACATGGTTCTTTGGCCTAACACAGACTGAGACTCTCTCTTCGGGGTGGGGTGTGGGGAGTCTTTCATTCCAGAGACAGTGCCCACATGTCCTGCCAAGAACCTTCCAAGAAGATTCCAGCGTTCTCCAGAAACTTCTGAAGCTGCTTGGGTCATGCTGGCTACAAGCCCTGCTCATCAGCCTGCTGTTCATTCCAGAGGAATTCCTGGCTGCCAGGTAATAAATTCTTGTTTTTCTTAAGTTAACTGTACCTGATTTCAATTACATATAACACTAGAAATTTTCCATTACAAATAAGGGTTTAAAAGTTTACATAATCTAAAGTTCCCCAAGTGGCACAGCTATAGGAATTACAACTCAGGCAAGTAGGACATTCAAGGGTAACCCCTTAGTCAATATGTTATTTCTATTTTTATTAATATAGTTAGCCTTTATAGATTATAATGCACAAACTGTACAGTTTCCAAATATGAAGAATTCTATACCAATTCTTCAATGATACATATTTCAGTAGGGAGAAGCAAAAGGCATACATAGCTGCATATGGATAAGAACTTCAATGAACATCAACATAATCCAATTTTAAAATATTGGCCCTTAAGGGCATGACAGCATCTTTTGTCCACCAGAGGACAAAAATGCACCTTCCATATCTTCCAGAAGACACTCAGTACCGCTAGATGTTACCCCAGGCTGTCAGCTCCCTCAAACACTGACATCTTTGATGAAATTACAGTTTAGAAGATGCTTGAAAAGGGTAGGGTGTGAGAGATTTGTGGGGAACTTTTGGAGGTTAATCAAGGTTCCTGGTTGTCATAAACGGAAATATGCTTCTTCAAGACCTTTCTTTGCCATCTCCAATCTGGGCCCTACCGACACTGTGCTCTATGGGAGATCTCAGGCGGCTCAGTAGTAAAGAATCTGCCTGCCAATGCAGGAGATGCAAGAGACGTGGGTTTGATCCCTGGGTCGGGAAGATCCCCTGGAGCAAGGAATGGCAACCCACTCCGGTACTCTTGCCTGGGAAATCTCATGGATGGAGGAGCTTAGCAGGCCACAGTCCATGGCGTCACAGAGTCGGACACGACTGAGGGACTTCACTTCCACTTTCTTATCTGTAAAGGCTCAGCCCCTCGGGCCGCCCTGCGGGAAGGGCTCAGACCACGAGAGCACCGGCCAGGGAGCAGCAGCGCCATCCGTGGAAGCAGAGTCCTTTCTGAGAGACGGACAGGAACACGAGGTGTTTGGTGGGGTTCCTCGGTGGGAAATGCTTAGCAAAATCCCCGTGAAATGTAACAGCGTCCTGTTCCTTCTCCCTCAATTCCCACACGAGTACACTGTGACTCACTCTGACCTGTCAGGGCCAACACAGGACACGGTCATCGCTTCGTCTGCCGCCCGCCGGTGGACTCCTAGCATCGCCGCGAAGCCCGTTAACAGTTCCCGGGGAATAAAAATGAAATCTGGGTCACAAAGTCTAGGCTTTTTCTTTCCCCTTGTGCTCTATCTAGTTTCACCGCTCACGTGGCATCGCAGTGCCGAGCCCTCGCACAGGGGACTTCAAGCCAGACTTCCTGGTACCAAACGGCTACACAGACAGCCCGGCTCCTCAGTCCAAAGATGGAAGCCCCGGAAGTGCGTCTGCGCCTGCGCTGCCAGCGGAAGCCGCCCCTTCCCGCTGCCCTGGTCCCTGTGAAACAGCCTCGCCGCGCGCCTGCTCTCCAGAGAGCCCTCAGCTCAGTTCAGTCGCTCAGTCGTGTCGGACTCTTTGCGACCCCATGACCCGCAGCACGCCAGGCCTCCCTGTCCATCACCAGCTCCAGGAGCCCACCCAAACCCATGTCCATTGAGACAGAGATGCCGTCCAACCATCTCACCCTCTTGTCGTCGCCTTCTCTTGCCCTCAGTCTTTCCCAGCAGCAGCGTCTTTTCAAATGACTCAGACCTCACATCCCTCCATTTTCTGATTAGCGGACAAAACTTCCCTTTGCTTCCAAACCAACAACAACAAAAACAGATTGCCGTTTAACACCAGGCCAAAGTGACTGATGACCTTCCCAGGAGGCTCAGTGGTAAAAGAATCCACCTGCCACGCAGGAAAGGTGGGTTCCATCTCTGGGTCTGGAAGGTCCCTTGGAGGAGGGCATGGCAACCCACTCCACTATTCTTGCTTGGGAATCCCATGGACAGAGGACCCTGGTGGACTACAGTCCATTGGGTCATAGAGAGTCAGACAGGGCTGCGGACCACACCACCGCTGCTAAACTAACTGATCGCAATCACGAGGCTTCTTCTCGGTAAGGTCCTCAGGGGACCTTGCTCCGGCTGAGTTGCCCTGAATCCTGTACTCCTCGAGGGGCAGCCCTCGCAGAGCTAGACGTGAGGAGGACATTGCAGAGTGTGGGAAGCTAGGCAGTTCTCCTAACCCAAGGATGCTTAGGAAAGGGGAGTAAGACAGAACTCTGCGGTCCCCACCGAGCGCGGGGCCTGGGGAGACAACCTTGATTTCTCTTTGATCTGAACAGGGACAAGCCTGGCTATCAGCGCTCCCCGCTTCTCACAGCCACAGATGTGGTTCAGGGACTCTTGAAGGTGTATTCTTTTCTGAGACTAAATTGTGTCTTCACAGGAAATTGAGAGCCACAGTCAGTGAAATTAATCATGAAAGTTTGCCCATCCAAGTAACTTGACCGAAAAGCCAGCCTCCATTCAGGCATCAGAATTTAGGGAGAGCCATTTAAATGTATCTGTTCCTAAGCTGCTTTCTTTACATACAACATAATATACACTTTATACTCTACATAATATATTACACCCATATTAACTCGGGGCTCAATTTGAAGGTTATTATTTGCATAACAATCTGTCACTGCTCATCTCTCTTCCTGCTGCTTCAACAACCACCTCTGTTTCCTCAGAGATTACTAATTAACTCGATATACTTTTATATATATTGGGTTTATTCATTACAGTGTTATTGTTGTTTTTAATTTCACCAAAATTCACATTCCTTTTATCAGGCAGAGGTACAGGGAATTTAGAAGCTGGGAGACATTCTCTTCTAGGTCTGACATGGGCCATATTTCAACAAAGAATTTACTTTTAACTGGCAAAGAAAAAATGAGTTTTCTGTGGAATCTGATCAAAACATTCAATGACTTTCTTCATTAAAAAGGAGACACATTTGAAAAGCATTTTTCCCCCAGGGTTAGGAACCGTTTTTCCCTTTCCAAGAGTTTTTCTGGCAAAAAAACAAAAAAAAACAAAAAACAAAAAAACACACACACACAAACAGAAACAGACACAAAATTAACAACAGTAACAAAAAGCAAAACAAATATTCTTTCTCACTGCGTGCATGCTCAGTCACTAAATTGTGTCTGACTCTTTCAGACCCCATGGACTGTAGTCCACCAGGCTTCTCTGCTCATGTGGTTTCCCAGGCAAGAATACTGGAGCAAGCTGCCATTTCCTTCTCCAGGTGATCTTCTCGACCCAGGGAAGGAATCCCGGTCTCCTGCATTTTCAGGCAGATTCTTCACCACTGAACTCTGGGAAGCCCCATTCCTTTTACTGCTGCTGCTAAGTCGCTTCAGTCGTGTCCGACTCTGTGCGACCCCATAGACGGCAGCCCACCAGGCTCCTCCGTCCCTGGGATTCTCCAGGCAAGAGCACTGGAGTGGGTTGCCATTTCCTTCTCCAATGCATGAAAGTGAAAAGTGAAAGTGAAGTCCCTCAGTCATGTCCGACTCTTCGAGACCCCATGGACTGCAGCCCACCAGGCTCCTCTGCCCATGGGATTTTCCAGGCAAGAGTACTGGAGGGGGTTGTCACTGCCTTCTCAGATTCTTTCTACTAGAGGGTGTTAAATAGAAAGATTCTTTTCCTGTCCTACTCCAAACTCCTGCCTTTAGAAGGAAGTATGCTTTCTGACTCTTGGCATGGCAAGTGATGGGAAAACCATAAAACAAAGTCTAAGAGATGAAAAGACTTATGGGTTTTCAAGAGCAAAGGATATTCATGGAACTTTGAGATATTATAGGACTAGAGTTTGTTGGGGAAGTTTAGAAAGGTAGATATGGAACAGATTATAAAATATTCCATATGTCATACAGTGGAATTTAGATTTATTGTGCAGTAAGTCACTGAAATATCTTTAGCGTTGAAATAACAACATAGCTATATTTAACTTTCAGACAGACAGCTCTCATACCAGAATGAGGATGAATTAGAGCTACTGAGATAAAGCAGAAGTAATTGGAAGTAACAGAAGAGAGCTGGTAACAGTCTTTACTAAGAAAGCATCCAAAGAAATAGGGATGAAGGGCGGTAATTAAGAACATTTTAACCACAGAAACAAACTGATGGCCAGTTAGAGATACAGAAGAAAGGAGAATAACTAACTGAGACTGTTTCATTCTTCTTATAAAGATATGAACATAAAAACCTTGTTTGCTCCTTGTTTATTGGGTCTTTTCACAAAACTTCTCATTGCTTTGGTTTAATGTTACTACTGGAGGGTACAATGTCGTGTTGTGTTCCTGCTGGGCAACGAAGTGAATCAGCTTTGTGTATACATGTAGATGATGTAGCTATATGAGCCTCTCTCCCACCCCCAACCCCATCCCACCAATCTAGGTCACCATACGGCACAGAGCTGAGCTCCCCCTGCTCTAATTATTTTGCTTCCTAAGAAATGGGCAAGTCTCAGCTTAGGGCATTTCCTATTGATCTGAAGCCCCTTCCACTTACATTTTATAGAAAGAAACAAAGAACGATGTAATTTAAAACGCAAGTATATGGTTCTTTTTCCCCTGGGACTTTAGGTAATAATGATTGAGGTGACACTTATAGCTAAAGGAACAGATAATAGGGAGGACTTCCCCAAGGGAAATAGAAAACATAATTTCCTTGAAGCTAATCCTCAGTTGTCCTATAATTTCCACCATTGGGCATATATAATATCTATCTATAAACTAAGCTGCATAAAACCTAAAACCAATCCTGTTTATAAACAGCTCAGGGCAGTACCTCCATAGCTGAGCATCAAAGTGGACTTTAACACTGGTCCCTAAATGAATACATGAGCTGGTCTACTCACAAGGTAATTCCTTGGTCATTTTTTTCAAGTCTAATTCTTCTATTGCATCCTTCCTGACTGGATCCTTGCATCACCTGACTTGGTCAAGTTTGGGCCAATTTGCACATACTCAGGTTTATTCAAGATTAAAATGTGCCTTATCTTTTTATTCCCTTTGGGGATGAGAATTGTTTCCTTGTATTAGATTATCAAGTTCCTGGGTTTCTAGTATTTTCTTCCAGCCCATGCTGAAGTCAGCAGTTTTACTTTATTGTAGATTCTTCATTACAGATCTCAGGTATATGGATCCACATTTAGCTCTACTGGATCCCTTGATTCCACACTCCTGCCTTTCTAAGAACATCCTCTTTCAGTTCACCAGTGGGCCACACTAGACTCCCTGCCTTCTTGCCAAATCTCCAGTAGTTATCTAACCTCCCATCACACACATTTACTTATAAACTCTAAAGCTCTCAAGCCTATGTAGCCTCAACATCTTGGTTTTCTGTCTGACCCATCACATCAGCAAATGCTTTGAAGACTGAACTTTTTGAGAGTGCATGTTTCTGCCTTTCCACTCTGTCCGGATCAGCATACAAATACATTTTAGTATTCTCATATGTTTACATGGTTTTGCTACAAAATTATATAGACATACCCCAATATGAAAAGAAAATTGTTTAGGGTCAAAACTGCAATCTCTCTCTGGCAGAAATGAGTATATTTTCCAAAGGTCTCAATATTCTCTTTTTTTCACTGTCTGATTTTACTAGAAAGACGGCCAGAGAAGAATCTATTTTGCACTTTGTTGCATTCTATTATATCTACCTGTTACCAAGAGAGGTAACATAACACAAAAAAATGCTGTTAAAAATAGAATAAAAGAGTTATTTTTTAAAAGGCATATACCTATAAGAGCAAAGAGAGTAGAAAAGAAAACAACTACACAACTTTTCCAGCAAACTGGCTTGAAAGTGAAAAAGTGTGAGTTGCTCAGTCATATCTGACTCTTTGCAACCCCATGAAACGTAGTCTGCCAGACTCCTCTGTCCATGGGATTCTCCAGGCAAGAATACTGAAGTGGGTTGCCATTTCCTTCTCTAGGGGATCTTCTCAACCCAGGTATCGAACCTGCATCTCCTGTGACTCCTGCATCTTAAGCACATTCTTTATCCCTGAACCATCAAGAGAAGACCAAATACTCTAACAGTTCTCTAAACCTCCCTGTAAATTGTTTCCCCATTCAATTATCAGGGTTGAGATCATCACTGCTTCTTTAGGCTGTTACTATAAACCAAAGATTTATGTGACACTTTCCAAAGAAATCAGGCCATTCTACTCAAAAATCTTGTATTTTTAAAAATACTTACATGCTATTCCTCCAAAGGTACTTTTCATATTTATAAGGAGTTTCAAAAATCTTCTAACCTGCTTCTATATTTTAAAAGATCATTTTGTTATAGCTAAATCTTTGGTTAAATTGTTGCTAAATATTTACATACATATATTCATACATACATGCATCAGTTCATTTCAGTTCAGTTCAGTCGCTCAGTCGTGTCCGACTCTTTGCGACCCCATGAATCGCAGCACACCAGGCCTCCCTGTCCATCACCAACTCCCAGAGTTTTACTCAAACTCATGTCCATCAAGTCGGTGATGCCATCCAGCCATCTCATCCTCTGTCATCCCTTTCTCCTCCTGCCCCCAATCCCTCCCAGAATCAGGGTCTTTTCCAATGAGTCAACTCTTCGTATGAGGTGGCCAAAGTATTAGGAGTTTCAGCTTCAGCATCAGTCCTTCCAATGAAAATTCAGGACTGATCTCCTTTAGGATGGACTGGTTGGATCTCCTTGCAGTCCAAGGGACTCTCAAGAGTCTTCTCCAACACCACAGTTCAAAAGCATGCATACATATTGCTAAACTGCCTTAATTCACAAGCAATCCTTGGTACATATTAAATGGTGGCCAATAAATACTTACTATTTGAAAGCATGGTTCTGTATACAAGTAGAAATTCTATTCCATGAAATCTAAGATGTGGATTTACTTAAAATAGTGTGTGGTTTCTCAGGTACCAATAACACTGTCATTATATTTTTATTTAACCTTTAAATATCTATGAAGCTCTATACTTCTGTTGATAAGACGATACATAGCATACACAATATTAAATTTATTTTAGAGAAGTAAATTACTTCTGTGACTTGATAGAGCTTTCCTTTAAACTTCCACATTGCTGACAGTGGTTGGAAATGTCGTATTTTACAAGGTGGGTGCCATATTGTGTGACTGCCTTTTAATCAACTTTATTGTTAAAAAAAAAAAGACAAAAAAAAAAGACATACAGCACAGATATGAGTTACATAAAAAAAAATAAGCAGGAGAAGAAGAGGTAAAAGAGGTCTTTGTCCCTGCTTTTCTCTTATGTTACAAGATCTCTTCTGTTGAAGCTGCAGGCAGTAAGAGCTCGGAGGAAAGCTCTTTTCCTTGAATATCAATGCTCCTGTAAACCCCCCAGGTTTGTTTGTTTCTTAATATCCTTTTCTGTTTGTTTGCCTGATTTGCTTTCCTCCTGTCTGGAGGTTGCTCCCAGTTACACTCAGTTTTGTGTTAAGTAAGTTTCTGAGTCATATAAACAGACTCTTTCACTTGGGAATATTTCCACATTTGTCTTCTTCAATGATAACTGCCTAATAAAAGCATTTAGAAAATACTACTCCTCTTGAATGACTTTTACCTGTGGTATCACCCAAACACAAATGAAAATCCTCCTTCTTCAAGTAGGGTTCTCTGCAAAGTCAGGTGCTAATCCAGACTGACCCTTTCAGGGTGTTCTTTAATTGCTGATGACAGCGAGGAAAATAGAACTGGACACAGAGCAAATTGCTTCATTAGCAATGTAGCCTAGCATACCTGTGGACTTGCAACCTGCATTGCCAAATACATGAGCCATGAAATGTGATCATTTAACTCCCACAATTTAGACACATATTGTCTGCTCAAACTGGATTTTTTTAAGTTTTAGTAACTTGTTACAATGAAAAATGATTCCATTTTCCTAATTTTTTTCTCTTCTAAAATAATACACAGTGCTGGTATAAACAACAACATGGTTAACAAAAATAACACAAAACTGCAAATAATTGATGATAGTGTTTATTTAGTAGTGTACACCCAAAGGGGGCATGCATTAAGTGACAAATTTGTAATCTTTCATTTTTGTGAGTGATTTATGAAATGTACTAATTCAACCAGGACCAAATGGATGTAATCATTTTAAACCATGATTTGGTTGGCTTTAGCAATATTTCCTAACTGCAGAAATGAGTGATGACAAATTAATACCGTAACTAAAATGTTTTTCCATACATATGCCCTTAACCCCCAATAACTAAAAGCTCAGATGCAAACTCTGGAAGCAAGGTGAGAGAAAAGATAGTGCACAACTGAGAAAGAAATCGCACAGAACAGCCTCTCAAAAATGAAGAAGTGGGACATTTTTAAAAATGAGGGTTTTCTTCCAAAGAAAGATCCTATTCAACAAAAGAGAAAAGTATTAATAACACTGCCCTTTTCAGAAGTTAAGAAGTTATAAATTATACAAATGGATGACACCATAATCAAATTCATTTCAAATATTCCTCTAGACTTAGGAGAGAGAGAGTGACAAAGTAGAAAGCATCTTTTGTCAAATACTACAATAATAAATCGTCTTAATTTTAACCACAGAGTTCCAGTACACAAACTCTTTTTTTAAAGTGCTGGGTGGCCAACATATTAGGTCTGGTGATGCAAAGACACAGTTCAGCCATTTTAGCCCAAAAGCAGTCACAGAAATATATAGAGGAGGAGCATGACTGTGTTTCTAAACAATTTTATGTTCAAAATCAGGCAACCATATTTGGTTGTAGGCCTTAATTTACTAGAACTTTCTTTTCCAGAGTAACTTTAAGAGATTATTATTTTTAACTAATTTATTTCTTAATTGAAGGATAATTGCTGTAAAGAATTTCGTTATTTTCTGTCAAACATCATGAATCAGCCATAGGTGCACATATGCCCCTCCATCCTGACCCTCCCTCCCATCTCCCTCCCCATCCCACCCCTCTAGGTTGATACAGAGCCCTCGTTTGAGTTTCCTGTGACATACAGCAGATTCCCACTGGCTATCTATTTTACATATGGTAATGTAAGTTTCCATGTGACTCTCTTGATACAGCTCACCCTCTCTTCCCCTCTCCCCATGTCCATAAGTCTGTTTTAAGAGGCTCCACTACCCAAGTAAGTTCTTGAACCAAATAAAATTAAGTTAGGATTGAGGAGAAAGATAAAGGATATGCTAGCCCATCAGCTCAGTTCAGTTCAGTCACTCAGTCGTGTCCGACCCTTCCTGATACAATGGACTGGAGCTCACCAGACCTCCCTGTCCATCACCAACTCCCAGAGCTTGCTCAAACTCATGTCCATCGTGTTGGTGATGCCATCCAAGCATCTCATCCTCTGTCACCCCCTTCTCCTCCGGCCTTCAGTCTTTCCCAGCATGAGGGTCTTTTCCAATGAGTCAGTTCTTCACATCAGGTGGCCAAAGGATTGGAGTTTCAGCTTCAGCATCAGTCCTTCCAATGAAAACTCAGGACTGATCTCCTTTAGGATGGACTGGTTGGATCTCCTTGCAGTCCAAGGGACTCTCAAGAGTCTTCTCCAACACCACAGTTCAAAAGCATCAATTCCTCAGCATCCAGCTTTCTTTATATTCCAAATCTCACATTCATACATGACTACTGGAAAAACCAAAGCTTTGACTTGATGGACCTTTGTTGGCAAAGTAATGACTCTGCTTTTTAATATGCTGTCTAGGTTGGTTATAGCTTTTCTTCCAAGGAGCAAGTGTCTTTTCATTTTATGGCTGCAGACAACATCTGCAGTGATTTTGGAGCCCAAGAAAATAAAGTCGGTCACTGTTTTCATTGTTTCCCCATCAATTTTCCAGTGATGGGACCAGATACCATGATCTTAGTTTTCTGAATGTTGAGTTTTAAGCCAAATTTTTCACTCTCCTCTTTCACTTTCATCAGGAGGATCTTTAGTTCTTCTTCCCTTTCTGCCATAAGGGTCAGGTCATCTGTGTATTTGAGGCTATTGATGTTTCTCCTGGCAATCTTGATTCCAGTCTGCGCTTCACTCAGGCTGGCATTTCACATGATATACTCTGCATATAAGTTAATTAAGCACGGTGATAATATACGGCCTTGATGTACTCTTTTCCCCATATAGAACTAAGTCTGTTGTTCCATGTCCATTTCTAACTACTGCTTCTCAACCTACATACAGATTTCTCAGGAGGCAAGTAAGGTGGTCTGCTATTCCCATCTTTTGAAGAATTTCCCACAGTTTGTGGTGATCCACACAGTCAAAGACTTTGGCATATTCAATAAAGCAGAAAGAGATGTTTTTCTGGAACTCTCTTACTTTGTTGATGATCCAACAGATGTTGGCAATTTGATCTCTGGTTCCTCTGCCTTTTCTAAATACAGCTTGAACATCTGGAAGTTCATGGTTCATGTACTGTTGAAGCCCGGCTTAGACAATTTTGAGCATTACTTTACTAGCATGTGAGGTGAGTGCAATTGTATGGTAGTTTGAACATTCTTTGGCATTGTCTTTCTTTGGAATTGGAATGAAAACTGACCTTTTTCAGTCCTGTGGCCACTGCTGAATTTTCTAAATTTGCTGGCATATTGAGTGCAGCACTTTCATAGCATCATCTTTTAGGATTTGAAATAGCTCAACTCGCATTCCATCACCTCCACTAGCTTTGTTCCTAGTGATGCTTCCTAAGGCCCTCTTGACTTAACATTCCAGGATGTCTGACTCTAGGTGAGTGATCACACCATCATGGTTATCTCAGTCATGAAGATTTTTTTTTTGTATAATTCTTCTGTGTATTCTTGCCACCTTTTCTTAGTATCTTCTGCTTCTGTTATGTTTATACCATTTCTGTCCTTTATTGTGCCCAGCTTTGCATGAAATATCCCCTTGGTAGCTCTAATTTTCTTGGAGAGATCTCTAGTCTTTCCCATTTTATTGTTTTCCTCTATTTCTTTGCATTGATCACTGAGGAAGGCTTTCTTATCTTTCCTTGCTATTCTTTGGCACTCTGCATTCAAATGGGTATATCTCTCCTTTTCTCCTTTGCTTTTCACTTATCTTCTTTTCACAGCTATTTGTAAGTCCTCTTCAACCGTTTTGCCTTTTTGCATTTCTTTTTCTTGGGGATGGTCTTGATTACTACCTCCTGCACAATGTCACGAATTTCTGTCCACAGTTCTTCAGGCATTCTGTCTATCAGACCTAATTCCTTTAATCTATTTGTTACTTCTGAATGGTCTAGTGGTTTTCCCTACTTTCTTCCATTTAAGTTTGAATTTTGCAATAAGGTGTTCTATACTATCAAATGAGTTGAATTCCTATGTTCAAAGCAATTAATTTAGGCAGTTTAAAAGCACCGACAGTGATACAATTAAAAAGTATTACTGGTCCAATATTTCATATTTGCAAATTATCAGTCCATCCTGAATGAAGGTACAGAGAAAGGGTGATGAACAACACTTCAAGTTACACATGTTCAAGTTCATTGAAAAGCATAGATGCTCTTCTCCCTTTAAAGTAATTGGATGAATCCACACAAAATAAGCTGATTTTATAAACACTGTTTTCCTAAACAGAAATAGATATATTTTCTTTGTAGATCATTTCAAATAAAAAAATTCCATCATTACACGTTTTCATCAGTTTGGTCATCAAGTCTTTCATTCATTAACTAATAAAAATAACACAAAACAATCACTAACAATACGAGCTCTAATTTATCTGCTCAGTATCTCATTTATCTTTCTCATAACAGTAGGGCTAATATTTTAGAAATAAAGAACATTTAAATTTAGGAATTCAGGTAATTGTCAAATATTTGACATATCCAATCAGAAATGGCATCAAGATTTAAGATAAGGTCACTTCGCAGTTACAAACTTTTCTCACTACAACATATTAAAAGGGTTGCATTTTGAATCTGGTGCATTCCATACAGAATTTTAATCTCCAACAATCTTGCAAAGTTAGTGTTTGTATTTCTGTTGTCTAACTGGAAAACTATATCCAAATGACTCACCATGATCACAGAGCTACCAGACTCTGAGCTGGAACTTTTTCTTCTGTCTCCAGATCCACACTCTCCCTGCTAAGCCAAGCTGTTGGTATGTGAATTGAGATGTGAGCATACATTTCAACCAGACTAATTTAATAGTTAGATTTGCAAAAGCAAAGGCTAGCTGAGATTAATAAAGAATAATATGGGGTGAGATTTTGAGTCTATGAGGATAGAATTAAGGAGAAAAGAGATGTTTCAAGAAGAAAACAAAATAAGGAAAACCAAGAGGTTTACCAATATTGACCACTGTACTGAAGAATTGATGCTTTTGAACTGTGGTGTTGGAGAAGATTCTTGAGAGTCCCAATATTCACTGGAAGGATTGATGCTGAAGTAGAAACTCCAATACTTTGCCCACCTAATGCAAAGAGCCGACTCATTAGGAAAGACCCTGATGCTAATGAAGATTGAAGGCAAGAGGAGAAGGGGACGACAGAGGGTGAGATGGTTAGATGGCATCACCAACTCAATGGACATGAGTTTGAGCAAGCTCTAGGAGTTGGTAAAGGACAGAGAAGCCTGGCATGCTTCAGTCTATAGGGTCAAAAAGAGTCAGACATGACTGAGCAACTGAACAACAACCATTGTATCAACTTGAGTGAATGACTTAACAGTGAGGAGTCTGTTGATTCATCTTCAAAAGAAAAGTAATAAGATTGATACAAAATATATCGATTTGAACATTAGATGATAATTCACATAATGTGAATTGCAACAATAAACATGCATACATCATTATGTAAATATACACAAATAAATAATGACATATTCTATATATTTACTTTAATCTCTTTTAATAGTTTTTGTTAAGTTTTGTCTTATATCTAACATCAAAGCAAGAGACACGGGTTTGATCCCTGGATCAGGAGGATCCCCTGGAAGAAGACATGGCAACCCACTCCAGTATTCTTTTTTTTTTTTTTTTTTTTTTTTTTTAAATATTATTTTATTAGTTGGAGGCCAATCACTTTACAACATTTCAGTGGGTTTTGTCATACATGGACAGAGGAACCTGGCAGACTATGGTCCATGGAGTCACAAAGAGTCAGACACGATTGAAGTGACTTAGCATACACATGTGTGTTATTTCTATAATTGTATGTCATTCTTAGTATTAAATATAGCTCTATATGATGTTTCACTTATTCTATAGTAGATTTTGAATAATTTTTATTTACATATGTATAATTAAATCATGTAATTTGTAGCCAATAACTCCAAGATCCATTCTTCTAATGTCTGAATCTCAAGGAATGTGTTTTAGCTCCTGGTTGTTTCTTCTCAGTGTTCTAATGGTTATATTTTTCCTCATGTGTTTTACAAATTCTGATTAGTGAGGAGTCTTCAAAGTGTAGGTTGAAGGTGCATGGCTACCAGGGTGATATATGTTACCTTCTCCCAAGCAACCAAGGGTACTTCCTAATCAGGACCACTTTAAAATAAATGATTACATGATAGCTCTTGTATCTCAAAAATGGTTATACACATGAGAACTTTGCACTGATCCATGGCCAGGAATTTATCAGAAATGCTATTTTTTCATACTCTGGTCCAAAACTAAGACAAGGAAGTATCCTTATTATTTTTTGTTACAAACTTTCACCAAGTGCGTAACCACTGAAGCACACTACAGGGACCTCTGTTAGACTTGGCAGACTAGGTTGGTTCTCTGTGCCCTGAATGAGGCTCACTGACTTGGAGATTCTGCTCATCAAGATTAGTATCTGCTCCATACCATCAACTAGGTTTAACTCGGGTTTAGTTCTATGAATTAATATTTATTTTTTTGACTTTTGAAGATTTCCTGAATTTTGCTGACATTTTCATGTTTCATCTAGTATATTTTGACTTTCGTGCTAGATGGATTTTCAGGGTATTGAATTTACCATATTAAGAGAAACTGAATGTACTGAATCTGTTTTATGTTTTGATAATTCACAATGTTTCAAAAACAAAAAACAATGAAAATACTCTACCATAGACTGCACTAAAGGACATCCTAAAGAAAATCAGTACTGAATATTCATTGGAAGGACTGATGCTGAAGCTGAAACTCCAGTACTTTGGCTACCTGATGAGAAGAGCTGACTCATTTGAAAAGACTGTGATGCTGGGAAAGATTTAGCGCAGGAGGAGAAGGGGATGATGGAGGATAAGATGGTTGGATGGCATCACCGACTCAATGGACATGAGTTTTAGTAAACTCTGGGTGTTGGTGAGGGACAGGGAAGCCTGGTGTGCTGCAGTCCATGGGGTTGCAAAGAGTCGGACATGACTGAGCGACTGAACTGAACTGGAGACCACACTACATCAGTATGCAACACAGCTTGAATTCATTCCCCCTCACTACTGAGGCCTGAGTTGATTCTCTGTTTCCACATCTACTCTTAAGCACCACTTAGCTGATCTCCATTTCTAAAATGAAACTTCACTTGTGTCCACTTACGAATGCCAGGGAAGTTTGAAAGCGCCAAATCAATCTAGTTAACTTGTCCTTTCAGAAAAGTCTGTTTAGATATACATGGTAGGGCTTCTCAGCAGCCTCCAGACATCCCAAAGTGATCCTTCCCATTTTAACAAGAAGTATTAAGTTCCAATTTTGTCTAATCATTACCATGGCTGACTCAGAGCTTTCCCATAGGAAGCCAAATGTAAACAGTGCTTTGTATAAATTGCTTTCTTTTCCCTCTCTCAACTGAACATCAGAGTGATGTTGAAAATACATTTCCTTTGTATTTATTTGTTTTAATTTCCAAATGAGCTTAAACAACAAAAAGAATGGTTATGTCAATACACATAGTTAAAGCCTATCATGTTGTTTTTGTAAACACCACTAATTTTGGAATGAAAATATAAAAGAAACCACCAAGAGTTGAATACAATGTCATAACACATCTTTTGTCTGTCATTTTCACAGGTCCATGGTGAAATGGATGCAGTTATAAGATCTGTCCAGGCAAGAATACCGGCGTGGGCTGCCACTTCCTTCATATCCCTCTCCAGGGGATCTTCCCGACCCAGGGTATGTTTCCTGTGTCTCCGGCACTGGCAGGTGGGTTCTTTACCACAGAGTCACCTGAGAAGCAGCTGTTACAGTGTTCACAGGTAAAACTAACCCCAACTAATACAGATTTGGGTACCTGGAAATTAGGGGCCAAAAAGAAGGAAGTAAGAAGCAACATGTAATAGGACCTAAACTTGAAGCCTTTGCTTAGTGGAACTGGTCGGGTGGGACATCTCAGGAATTGAGTTATTGTCTCGTGATGGCTTATTATACCCAGACTGAACACGGATAAACCTATCTCCAGCTGTTTCTTAGGCAGATCACATGTCAGTATACTAACATTAGGGAAAACACCAAGAGCTATTACAAAAACTCAGATGATTAATTTTTGCTGGCTGCTCCTTGTCACTTTTGGCAAAGCCCTGAGAAGAGATGAAGGTTGCCTCTCCTGGGCTGTCTGCACGCCACTACGGGGGAGTGTAAGTGAAGTGTCTCTGTCTGTCCGGGTTGCCCTGTAAACAAAACAAGAATCAGTACATGCATGCTCAGTCACTTCAGTCATGTCCCTCTCTTTGTGACCTCGTGAACCATAGCCCACCAGGCTCCTCTGTCCATGGGACTGGGTCCAAGCAAGAATACTGGAGTGGGTTGCCATGCCCTCTTCCAGGGAATCTTCCAGACCCAGGAAGGGAACCTGGGTCTCTGTCTCTTTCACTGGCAGGAGGATTATTTACCACTACCACAACCTGGGAAGCCCTATGAATCTAGTAAACCACAGTTTTGCACACCGAGAAAGTAGCATGCTTCCCTTCTCCAACTAGAGCAGCTACCATCCACGGCTCTTAAATAGCAAACTGGGTAGGAGATTAAGACCCAGAGCTTTAATTTCAAGGGCCTTCTATTAAACATTTTATGCCCTCTGCACCATTTTTCTAGACTCCACTTATTTCCAGGGCAGGTATAGAAATGCAGACATAGAGAATGGACATGCGGACACCGGGGAGAGTGGGACGAACTGGGAGATTAGGACTGACATGTATACGCTGCCGTGTGTAAAGTGGACAGCTAGTGGGAGGCTGCTGCATTGCACAGGGATCTGTGCTCGGTGCTGTGATGACCTAGATGGGTGGGATGGAGGCTGGGGGTGGGACAGAGGGGATACGTGCATACTTACAGCTGACTCAGTTCACCGTACACCAGACACCAACACAGCACTGTAAAGTAGCTATACTCCAATAAAAAGAAAAAACTCTATGCCCGACAATGGAGGGGGGTCAAACCAACAGCAAACTCAGGTTAAAAGTGTTGGCTTTCCATTCAAGCCCCTTGTTTAAGAAATCCTCAAAAGAATGTTTGCCAGAGAAGCAGCATATCTTTGTGTATGTGTATATATATATGTAGACCTATATACAAACATATGTAGGTTTACATCTTATTTGTAGATATATATCAATGTATCACTATGATACACAGATATGTAGGTATAGACTATTTATTTACTTATCACAGGAAAGTATCTGATCGTAGGTCTGGCTGAGCTAGCTCCAAGTCCCCTGGATAAGGATTCGGGAATGCAGGATCACCATTTGGGCTGAAAGCTGCAAGCTTGGGGTAAAACGTGAGGTCCACAGCACAGGCAGAAGCACAATTACAGGTGTAGCTGCTGCTTCACACCAGGGAGGTGAATCAGCAGGTCAGCAGCATCGCAGTGGGCCCACAGGTCAGAACAAAGGGACGGTGCAGGTCCCGGAAGGTAGAGAACCCTGCGATTTTCCTGGCATTTTGTCAGGGAAGTGGGAGGAGGGAAAAGAAGCCAGTCAGTCAGATCCGTGACTTGAAAGCTACAAGCTCTGAGTATCTGCTCAGGAAAGGGCCAGGAGCAAACAGGCAAGAAGTCTATTAAATGTGTGAAACAATTATATTTTCAAGGAATCGGTGAGCCTGACAAGAACCGCAGTTTGTTCACATCTGAAATGCCCTGGAGTCTCCAAACTCACACCCTCAGAAAGCTGTCCACCTCCCATGAGCTGCTTCCCAGGTTGGCAGGAGGTGTGGCTGGACGTGGAAAGTAACGGAGGGGAGGGGTCGCCCAGAGGCAGAGCCAGCTGCTCACAGAGGACAGATGTCGGGGAAGATCTGCTGGGAAGTCAGAAACAGAAGCAGGCAGAAGGTCAACAGTGGCTGACCCCACTGCCCACAGTGAAGGAGCCATTAACCCATCCCTCGTGGATCTGACAACTGCTAAGAAGTAGTGACTGATTTTCCAAGTGAGAGTTTTTAATTGCAGTTATCCTGTTTTTGCATATTAAAAAGCAGAGACATTACTTTGCCAGCCAAGGTCCGTCTAGTCAAGGCTATGGTTTTTCCAGTGGTCATGTATCGATGTGAGAGTTGGACTATAAAGAAAGCTGAGCACTGAAGAATTGATGCTTTTGAACTGTGGTGTTGGAGAAGACTCTTCAAAGTTCCTTGGACTGCAAGGAGATCCAACCAGTCAATCCTAAAGGAAATCTGTCGTGTATATTCATTGGAAGGACTGATGCTGAAGCTGAAACTGCAATATTCTGGCAACCTGATGCAAAGAACTGACTCATCAGAAAGGACCCTGATGCTAGGAAAGATTGAGGGTGGGAGGAGAAGGGTAAAACAAAGGATGAGATGGCTGGATGGCATCATCAACTCAATGGACATGAGTTTGAGTAAGCTCCAGGAGTTGGTGATGGACAGGGAGGTCTGGCATGCTGCAGTCCATGGGGCCACAAAGAGCCAGACACGACTGAGGGACTGAACTGAACTGAACTGATCCTGTTTCTATGGATGATTGTGCTCATGTGCTCAGTCACGTCGAACTCTTTGCAACCCTGTGGACTGTAGCCCACCAGGCTCCTCTGTCCATGGGCTTTCCCAGGCAAGAATACTGGAGGGGGTTGCCATTTCCTCCTCCAGGGGACCTTCTCAACCCAGAGATTGAGTCCATGTCTCCTGAGTCTCCTGCACTGCAGGCAGATTCTTTACTGATGAGCCACTGGGGAAGCCCATGGATAACTGCGGTTATTCTTAAGTGTATATTAGAAGTGGTGATAGCAGATGACTTGTCTTTGCATTTCATATAAGTGAGCTTTTCAAACAAGACGAGTTTCCGTATACCATTCACCAAGAAATGTGCCTTATCCAGGTATTCTGGAATCTGAGTTGGATGACAATTAGACAGGGGAAGTGGGTGACCAACTGGACTGTCAAGTAACTTCCCATCTTCCCAAGAGACAGCTTCCCATCTTCCAAGTGGTAACATTTTACCTGGATCATGTCTTCCCAAAGTAAAGGTTACATCTCTTCGTCTTAACTTGCAACACAGTGTGGTCATACAACTCAGCCCTGTCCAAGAGGATGGAAGCAAAAGCATTGCAGGTCAGCTCCTAGAAAACTTCCTCTAAAGATAAGGGGCATATGGATATGTTCCAGTGTCTCCTAGTTTGTAGTCCATGGGAACGTGAATAGAATTTGTATCCTATTCTTGTGTGAAAACTGCATAAATCTTAATTATGTTAAATTTGCTCATAGTGCTTTTCAGGTCAACTATATCTTTCTATTTCTTTGCATATCCATTCTATTAATCTTTGAGAGTTTGATAGTGAAACGCCAACTAAATATCTTAATTCATCTACTTAAAAACTAATTGGAATATATAGTGGAACAACATGTAACTTTGTTCTGTATTTTCCAGGTCTTCTGTAAGTGTGTTATCATACTTTCCTGATTTAAAAGATAAAAAGAGAAGGAAAAAAGATAAGTGGCAAGCACCTTCTGTTTGTACCTTCAGTATCTATGCCTCCATTTCACTACTGGAAATGGAATCTGAGAGTGGCTGCCTCTGTCCACGAGTTGGGGGACAGAGCAGAGTGCTGGTGGGTGGTGACCTGAGAGGAGCCTGGATCCCTGAGACTTCACTGAACAGCACCCTTTAATAGCACTGACCTTCCTGATCCAGACATTTACACTTGCCAAAATAACGTAACTCCAAACCCTCCCGAGGAACGGTTTTCCTACAATGTCTTTAATGACGCAACACGCCTTTTATCCGTGTATCACTCCTCACCAACGCACACCCTGCTTCATTTCTTAAAGTGCTGCCTATGGTTTTAACTGAACGGTGCCTTCAAGCTGTCTTTCTCTTGTCCATCTGGTGGGTAGTCACTCAGAGCCCCTTCTTGGAGATTTCTAAAATGGACGTTTCTACCCATTCGTTACAGAACCGTGTGGAAGCAAACACTGATTCAGCTCTCTCACTTGGGCTTCAGAGTCCCCCATCTCATTTTTGTGGCCACTGTCTTACCATTATGTTTAAGCACGGCTCATGAGTTCCACTAATTAAATTGTTCATGAAGCAAAATGTAGCCCAGGAATCTTATAAAGGCTCCTGGTTGTAGGAGTGTTAAAACCAAACAGGGCTCTACAGACTGTTATATCTTGAACTGGATGGCACCCTATCATTATATTCTGTCTTATAGGCTTCCATAACCTACCTAGCTATCTTCATTCAGTTTTCCATCTTGATTATTACTGAAGAGAGCTTTGTGGGATCACCGACTACAAGATGGTAACTTCATCCACAAAGACGATATTTAAGATAATAGAACAATTGTAGGAAACAATGTTGGCAATTGCACATCAGATATATCCAATTTTAAAGTGGCTTTAATACCAACATTTCCGAAATTCTGTCCTCATGGTAAAGGTTTGGCCACATATGTACAAGTTACATGTTTAAAAAAAGGAATTCTGTAACAGTAAGTTTGAACAAGAGAGTGTTAAATTAAAGTTAACAGGTTTAAATGTGCTAGATGCCCTTACGGTAGTAGCAGTGGTTGAGTTGCTAAGTCATGTCTGATTCTTTTGACCCCACGGACTATGGCCTGGCAGGCTCCTCTGTCCGTGGGATTTTCCAGGCAAGAACACTGGAATGTGTAGCCATTTCCCTCAGCAGGGGATCTTCCCAACCAAAGGATCAAAGCTGCATTTCCTGCCTTGCAGGCAGGTTCCTTACCACTGAGCCACCAGAAAGTCTCCACGGTCAAGGCCACCCCTGAGCAGTGGAGGCTCAAGCTGTTGGGTATAGCTGAGATGGTGTTTCTCAAACTTATCGGACTAAGGACCCTGTTGCCCTCAATAGCCCAGGTGCCGTGACACATAATGGATACATGCTGTGTTGCACTGTCAGGACCATTTGATCTTGGGCAATCAGGAAGCAAATGCAGCTCCCTGGGACTTCGGAACCCACAGTGGCCATGGCACGATGAGCAGTAACTTACTAGTTTTTTTCTACTCACCCGAGTCAGGGAGTCAGGTTGAATAAACAGGTCTTGTATGTAAATTTACTGGGAAATGCTTAAATCATAAAAAAAAAAGTCTGGAGGCTAGTATTAAACTCCAAATCTGACGATCCAGAAACTGCTAACGTTCGGAATAGCGTCCACAGCTTTCTGGAGGCAATGACTGCACTCAGCAAGATCAGCCCGCAGTTGTCATAAATCATGGACTGTTTGGCCAAGATGCCCAATGAGGCATACAATCTCAATAAAACTGAAAAAGTCTGAGTTCAAAAATCTCACGCACCAGGGAAGGGTGACAGAGAAAGACCTTCACTGGCAGAATATCTCTCAAGTGTGGTATTCTGTGTACAAGATTGATCAGATCTTTTACAATGAAAGACTGATGTAACAAATGACCTCTAGAAGGAATAGTTGTAGCTGTTTATTCTCATGTAAGGCAGGTTTGCCAATTTGACATTTTAATGAAATCAAAGTCATTCCGAAGTTTGTATAATAGAATAAAACCACTAGTATGAAAAATGATCTAACCTCACAGTAAATTGGACCCTGAAATACCTAATCACCTTATCACCATCCAGTTAAAAGCCATTATTGATGTCAGGAGCAGTTTCTCATTAATGGAGACCCAGAGAAATCAAAACCCACACTTGTATAACTGTGTGTGTGTGAAGTAGGGGAATGGGGTCAACTATTTTGGTTGAAAATCAAATTTTATATTTTTCCTATATTTATAATACATAACCTCCAGAGTTGTGGTGATTTCAAGATCAGCAAACCACAATTTTTCTACCCACAATTTTCAGCTGTTCATTTCTCCTCGGCATAAAAAATTGCCTGCTTTCCATACCACTTTTCAGCAATAAGAAACTGTAGTTAAAAATATATATCATGGTTAAGACTGTGTCTAATTGCCATTAGCAAAAAAAGAGACAGTAGTTCTACACTGGCAAATTTTGTTACTCCCTGTCTACACAGAAGAAAGGATGGCAGAGCTTGTCGGCTGTGAAGTAGATTATAGTATATATATTAAAGTAGGGTTTTTTTTTCCTCCAGGATGAATAAACAGGTCTAATATAGTTAATTTTATTTAGAAATGCTTAAAAAGTCTCTGGAAAGGACCTAAGGTATATTTTTCTTTCTTCCTTATCCAGTTATTCCTGGCTACAAACTTATATTACCATTCTCATCTTTTTCTCTCTCCCTCACTTAGTCACAAATCCAGACTCTCAAGAAAGAAAGAAAAAACAAGAGACAGACCCTAGAACAAATTACTTCCAGACAAAATATAGAACAACTCCCCTTAACTCCACATAACTCCACGGCTAAAACTAAGTCGGTTAAAATTACTAATATAGTGAAAACCAAAGAATCTTCACAAAACTTTTGATAAAGAAGCTTCACATTTATCAACTATCTGGGACCGACATCCTACATCTCATTTCTAGATCATCATGTCTCAAAGTTGTGTCACTAAGGCATGATTTATCTGTCTTGGGTGGGGGGATGGCAGAGGTGGGCAAGAGGTTACCAAACTTTGCCAATCTCTCATCCCAGACCTGCTGAGTCAGAAGCTCAAGCTATGTACCTTTTGGACTGGTCCACCTACTGCCTATAACCTGTTTCTTTAACAAAGTGGTGCTCAAATTTTGGTGGGTTGGAATTACCTGGTGTACCTGTGCAAACCACTGGTGTCCTGCCCCACCCTGGAAACAGGTCATTAATCAACTGGGTTCTGAGCATTAATAATCTGAACAAACTTTCCAAATGACCCTGACACTTCCAAATCCCACAGTTTTGGGATTCTGGCTTTTCATCTATGTCGTATAAGCTGAATGGCCGTAAGCAGGCAGGGAATAAAGATTCAATTAGGAAAGCAGGTACCCAGGTTTTCCTCCACGTGAATAGGCAAGACTTGAGATATATCTCATTTCAGTCTGTATCAATACAAAAGTAATTTTTTTTTAAAAAATACACATTTTATTAATAATAAATATCTTACAAAAGATATGTATAGCAACACATATATATTACAACAAAATTAAAAGAAAGGGCTATTTTAACACTAAGGTGGTTTGCTGACTACTAAATGATTTACTTAACTCTCTTTCCTAGAGTTTAGAGACAGACCAAGAATACACAGCAGGGCTTGTAGGCCGAGCATGAGATCTCTCAGTTCACTTCAGTTTAGTCGCTCAGTTGTGTCCAACTCTTTGCGACCCCATGAACTACAGCACGCCAGGCTTCCCTGTCCTTCACCAACTCCCAGAGCTTGCTCAAACTCATGTCCATCGAGTCAGTGATGCCATCCAACCATCTCATCCTTTGTCATCCCCTTCTCCTCCTGCCTTCAATCTTTCCCAGCATCAGGGTCTTTTCCAGTGAGTCAGTTCTTCGCAGCAGGTGGCCAAAGTATTAGGAGTTTCAACTTCAGCATCAGTTCTCCCAATGCATATTCAGGACTGATCTCCTTTAGGATGGACTGGTTGGATCTCCTTGCAGTCCAAGGGACTCTCAAGAGTCTTCTCGAACACCACAGTTCAAAAGCATCAGTTCTTCAGGGCTCAGCTTTCTTTAAGGTCTAACATTCTCTAAATACAGAAAGCCCTTAACTGTTACTATTAACAGGTATGTAACAGCATAGCAGCAGGAGTGCTGAATGCTTGCTGTCTGTCTGTCTGTCTCCGTCCTCCCCTCCCCACCCCCACCCAGCAAGCAGCTCACTGCCCATCTCTAGTAAGCAGGATTTCTCTCCTGACTATACTCTTCAATAGAGAGACGTAAAAACTCCAAACGTGTCCCTCTTCTCTTCAGACAATGCACCAGGGACTTACTAAATGCTCTACCAACAACCTTCAAGTGCTTAAATCTGTTAAGGTGTCCCCTCCTCTTTCTGCTTAAAGTCATAAAATCATTCCTTCCATCTGACCCTGGGTTTCAAGCCGTCCCTCTGACCCCTGCACCCTACTGTCCACAGACTGGCCAAGCCCAAGTAACTGAGTGGCTTCCCAGCCCGGTAACCACCTGTGATGCGCTGTACCTGTCCCCTTTCTCCACCAGGTATTCCATCACAAGGGACTGGCTTCCTTCTGGGTCGAGTCTTAGCTTCAGTTAAATTGATAAAACAAACAGGCCATTGGAATAATGAGGTTCCAGTGGTCTGGGAGCCGAAAAGCAAACCAAAATCTAAGTTCCTAAATGGCTCAAGGTAATGAAATCAGAACACCGTGCTGTGTGCTGTACTGAGTCACTCAGTCCTGTCTGACTCTGCAACCTACAGACTGTGGTCCACCAGGCTCCTCTGTCCACGGGGATCTTCTAGGCAAGAATACTGGAGTGGGTTGCCATGCCCTCCTCCAGGGGATCCTCCCAACCAAGGGATCAAACCTGGCTCTCCTGCATTGCAGGCGGATTCCTTACCATCTGGCCACAAGGGAAGCCCTAAAATACTGGAGTGGGTAGCCTATACCTTCCTCAGGGGATCATCCAGACTCAGGAATGGGACCAGGGTCTCCTGCGTTGCAGACAGATTCTTCACCAGCTGGGCTACCCAGGAAGCCCGTATGTCAATGGTACTCTTCCCACCTGTTCCACCTTCTCACCCCTCCCCCTCCCCGCACTGTGTCCACACGTCCACTCTCGGCTTTCAGCGACAGCTAGTTAATCACGTCCTTACTTCCTCCCACCCGATTCTATACTGTCTGCCATTCTCTCCACAGGTGAGGTGCTCCTAACCATGTCCCCCTGACACTGACTGGTTCCAGTCAAGTTTGCTCAAACACACTCTTACAATTTTTGATATGCCTCATTTTCTCTTTTAACAACAGTTACAGAGGACTCATAGCCTAATGGTTAAGGTTTGAGCTTTCACTTCTGAGGCCTGGGTGTGACCCTTACTTGGGAAACTAAGATCCTGCAAGCTTGCACCATGTAACCAAAACAAGACTTGAGCTTCCCAGGTGGAGCTAGTGGTAAAGAACTCGCCTGCCAATGCAGGAGACGTAAGAGATGCTGGTTCGATCCCTGGGTTGGGACTAGCCGCTGAAGGAGGGCATGGCAACCTACTCCAGTATTCTTGCCTGGAGAATCCCATGGACAGAGGAGTGTCCATGGGGTCACACAGAGTTGGACATGACTGAAGTGACTTAGCATGCATGCATAGAGGACTTACTAGATCTTAAGTACTTGATAATATTCACATTAACAGTAAAAAATACATGAGTGCACATTTGTGAAACAAAATCAGGCTGATTTTCATGCCTTAAGTTCTCCACACTATCCAGGCAGAAAAATTCAACGATTGTGCAGATCAATATAAGTACCGTTGTATTTTGTTGATTTTGCTCTCTTTGCTGAAGGATGGAAAAAACAGCCTCACTGCCATTCCAGTCTTCACTCACCTGGCATGCTTCAACGCCTTTAGTTTTCCCCTGTGTCACCAACCCAAATGAAGTGGTCTGCTGAGGAATATATGGGGACTTCCCCAGTTGTCCAGCAGCTAAAACTCTGTGCTCCCAATGCAGGGGGCCCAGGTTCTATCCCTGGCTGGGGAACTAGATTTTACGTGTCTCAACTAAAGGTTCACATGATGCAACTAAAGATTCTGCATGCCACAACTAAGACCCAGCATTATATATATACATATATAGATATAGATATAGATTTTTAAAAAGGAATGCATAATGTTCTCCTTCCAGAAGGCTGCATAATTCACTGACGGAGGTGGCAGAATGGACATCATAATTTACTGTTCACTGTGCGTTATCCTATAAGCACCTAAATTCAGTATGCTGATAGAGGTCAAAGTAATCAAAAAAGGTAAAAGCCCAAGAACTTAAACGTTCGCACAACCCGAAAGGATGTCTAATGGCCAAGATCTCATTAAAAGATAAGGTCTGCATGCAAAGGCAGACAAAGGCAAGAGAGGTGGGCAGCCTGAGATTGACGGCGCACCTGCAGCCTTTGCCCACCTGAGACTTCCACGCAGGGGTCAGAAGCCAAGGGCACCAGGCACTTCAGATCAATTTAGAACAAAGAGCTTTCTCCTCCTTCCTTCCCTGGGCTCCAGGTGCCTGAGTTCCTCTATACAGGTCACTTCATCTCATTATCTAAAGAAGTTTAAAAATCCACTTATGTCTTCAAAAAGAAGACTTCAGTCCTTGACACTCAGTGTGAATGCTTTTAAAGCAATTAAGGTCCCTGTAGACAAGTACTGTTAAATGCAAGATTTAGGAACAAGTGCAACAAACAAGAAACACACATACACACAATGTCCCAGTATGGTCCAATTGTATTTCTACATGCCATGCCTGACTTCTAATTTACTGTGCCTCTTATTTCAATAAAGAACAGAAGGATGTTAGTAAACATGCTTGATTTGCCAATGTGATTTTCCAAAACGTGACTTTACTTTGTTGCTGCCACTGTCAAATTCACACTCCAAACCTCCTTCTTGAGTGCCCCATGTCTGCACTTGTTGGGTCTCATAAGAGTGCGGCTCTAGGCCCAGGTCTGCGAAACGACCACCTCTAAGGCATTGGGGTAGAGACTTCACTTCCTTAGGATTTAGGGGGGTGAACGGAGTTGTAGTAAAAGCTTTAATATTATTTTTGGAGCATGTATTTAAGCATCTTCTATGTCAGAAGCTCTGCAAAAAATGTGGAAAATATGACAAGTGTGATCAGTCCCGGCCCAGAAGAAGCTTAATTGAACAAGAGAATCAGAGAGAACTGACCATTACAGTCCATCATGATCACTGCTGTGGCATCATCTTGCCTGACCCTCTATTATGTTAGACCCAGTCTGACTCACCTCAATTTGATTTGATTTGATTCATCACACATACTCATGTGGCCACACCAGATACCTTGTCATCTCCACAACTTCACCATATTTATAACAAAATTCTAACTCCAACACTCTAACCTCCCCATTTTATGACTTAATTAGTTCTAACACAGCACTTATCTGCCTTGCGGTTGTTGTTCAATCACTAAGTCATGTCTGAGTCTCTGCTACCTCAAGGACTGCAGCACGCCAGGCTCTCCTGTCCTTCACTGGCTCCTGGAGTCTGCCCAGGTTCATGCTCATTGAGTCAGTGATGCTGTCTAACCATCTCATCCTCTGCTGCCCCTTCTGCCTTCAATCTTTCCCAGCATCAAGGTCTTTTCCAATGAGTTGGCTCTTCTTATCAAGTAGCCAAAGTATTGGAGCTTCAGCTTCAGCATCAGTCCTCCTAATTGTTATTAAGCTCTGACTGCCTAAAGGATTGACTGGGTTGGTTTTTGCCTATCAAGGTCATATTGATCCTCTGGCCCCTTTAAATTTCCCTATACTAAAATATAGTATTACTGGATGTATAAAATACTCAATAAAAGTAAGAACAGAAATCAATGAAATAGGAAACAAGGTTTAAATAGAAAAATGTTAAACATGCAAATTATGGTTTGCTAAAACAATAATAAAGTTTATAAAATAATAACAATATTTAAGGAAAAATAAATTCAAGGAATACAAATGAAAAAGTCAGTATAGACATTAATACATAAAATATTCAATATATAAAAAAAGAGTAAATGAAGTTTATGTCAATACATTTGATAATTTAGACAAAATAAAATTTCTTCACAAACAAAATTTACAAAAACTAAAACAATACTAGAATTCTAATCCTAAATTCACTTAAAATTAATACCTTTCATTAAAAACTTTATATAAAAATATTTCAGGCCCAGTTGGTTTTCCTGAGAAATTCATCATGGCATTCAAGGAAGTAATAATTCAATCTTACATGAAACCCTTCTATGAAAGGATTTGTATGAAAATAATACAAAAAATGAGACACTTACCACCTCATTTCATGAGGCCAATATAAATTTGATAACCCAAATTCACCAAGATCATTACAAAGGGAGAAAAGTGCAGGGCAATTTTTCTCAGTAGTTAAAGATATAAACCCTAAATATAATACTGGCAAAGAAAAATCTAATGACATATTAAAAGGGAACTCCATGACAACCAAATAATTTTGCTCTTATTAACAGAATAAAGAAAGAAAACATAATCATCTCAAATACAGTAAAAACCACTGATGAAAATAAATGCACATTTATATTTTAAAACTTATCAGCAAACTCAGAACTACAGGAAATTAAATCCCCTCCTATTAACCTATTTTCCTCTTACCTCCCACATGAAAATATTTCTGACCATTTAATCCACATTATCTCTGCTTTTCTTCAGCTTCTATTTTCTACAATAAACAGCCTATTTTTCTTATTATTTTCCCCATATTTGCTTATATAACACATGTAATGAAATCTGAGTTTTCTGCAGTATGTGGATAGTCTCCCAACTAAATTATCATCTACTAGAGGTGAGGGCCTATGCATAAGGCATACATTTAAGAGACTAAAAATAAATCATTATTTCTTTCAGTAAATACAAAGTTGGACCATGTCTCAGACACTAACTTATGTGTTCTAAATAGCCAAAAGACACAAAACTTACCCACAAGAAATTCAATCTAAAAAAGAAAACAAACATATTTATGAAAATAAACAATAAACCTAATGGGAAAGTCAAAGAACAGCGTAAGAACAGGAAAATATAACCGTATTTGCATGTATGCTTAGTTGTGTCCAATTCTTTGCCACCCCATGGACCAGAGCCCACCAGGCTCCTCTGTCCATGGAAGTTTCCAGGCAAGAATACTGGAGTGGGTTGCCGTATTCTCCTTCAGGGAAACCTTTCTGACCCAGGGATCAAACCCACTTCTGCTGCATCTTCTGCACTGGCAGGCGGATTCTCTACAAGATTTTTTTGGGCTTCCCAGGTGGCTCTAGTGGAAAAGTACCCGCCTGCCAATGCAGGAGATATAAGAGACTCGGGTTTGATCCCTGGGTCAGGAAGATCCCCTGGAGGAGGGTGTGCCAACCCACGTCAGTGTTCTTGCCTGGAGAATCCCATGGATGGAGGAACTCTTGGAGGCAGAGTCTCAAAGAGTCAGACACAACTGAAGCGACTTAGCACGCACACGCGCATGATAAGACTTTAGACCTTAGTTTCTATCTAAGTATTTATTGAATGGAAGAATTATAATTTTCTCTATATAGTCTCTAATATAGGTATATGCAAATAATACTATTTCTTATATGTCCCTGTTATCCCCTTCATAGGTTGAACTAATGCAGCTCTTCTATCAATAAATAATTTATCCTTTAAATAAGACCACATGCATATTGGGAGGAATTCTAAATTAAAAAAAAAAAAAACTTAAAGCACTTGAATTTCACTGCAACTGTAGGATTAACTCAGGATAACACTGACCAAGTCACTTGGTCTTTCTGTATCTCATTTTCTTCAACTACAAAATGAGGGAAATAATTACCCTGGGTTTTCAGATTGCTAGAGAGCTGGAATAAGAGAAAACAGGCAAAAAACCTTGGTCAACTGTACATGGATATATAAATGAAAGATACTGTCAAGCCAATGTTAACACGATGACCAAGTTTCACAGGATGAGTACGATTCAAGAAAGTCCTGTAATCAGACTAGTGTTTGGATATTTGGTAGCTTTGGAACAAGCAGTTGGAATGGTGGAAGCAAAGACAGAGACAATGGGGAAAATGATAGAGGTTCTCTAAAACAATAGCTCCAAGAAAGTTGCCTGCTAAAAAACAGTGCCATTACATATAGGGGTTTGGCAAATGGCAGTAGGGTGTGAGTTGGGGACCCAGAACACTGGTCCAAGCCTTAGGGTGAGCTGTAACTTCAGAGGTTGTACCAGGCTGTGTGGATAGAGATGGCGCAGCGGTCAAGAATCCACCTGCCAATGCTGGAGAAGCAGGAGGCGTGGGGTCCTCTCCTGGGTCGGGAAGATCCTCTGGAGGAGGACACGGCAATCTCCTCCAGTATTTTTGCCTGGGAAATCCTATGGAGAGAGAAGCCTGGCAGGCTACAGTCCATAGGGTCACAAAGAGTGAGACATAACTTGAGTATACACGCACGCACACGCGCGCGCACACACACGCAAACACACACAGTCAATCATCAGTTCCTAGACAGACAGCACAGCAAGGAATTATTTTCACGCTCTGAGAGCCTCAGTATTTCCAACTACTCTCCCTTCCTTACTCAACATACAGAGAATCTTAAAAAAAAAATAGCTATTTGGCCACAGAAAACTTGCCCAGTGGAGAAAAGAGTGGCAGTCGGGGCCAAGGGCACTGTTCCTCTGCTTGAGAACACACCAGAGGGGTGTGATGTTTGTGGACAGGGTCTCAGAAGAAGCTGGCACACAACAACAAATAAGGTCAAGTTGATGTCCGTGCGATCAGAGCAGAGGAGGATTAAAGAAGAAACGATAATGAAAACGCAGTAACACTGTATTATCTCTGGTGAGTTACTGCACGGACCAAACAGATCAAATGCACCCTGTTTCTGTCTTTGTAAATACTAGACTCCAACTCATTCATTTTATACACAGTTATAGACCCACAAGTCTTTCCTGGTGGCTCAGATGGTAAAGAATCTGCCTGCAAGATAAAGGAAGCGAGTTCAATCAGGAAGATCCTGGTCAGGAAGATCCCCTTGATAAGGAAATGGCAACCCACTCCAGCATTCTTGCCTGGAGAATCCCCATGAACAGCAGAGCCTGGGGGCTACAGTCCATGGCGTCACAAAGAGCTGGACATGACAGTGACTCACACAGCCACTTGGAACCACACGGCAGAGCTGGGGACCAAGACCACATAGGATGCAAAGCAAATACATCTACTATCTTCCCTTACAGAAAAGTTTCCTAATCTCTGTGTTAAGAGGAATGGAAGAAGCCAGATATTACAGGGAACAGAAACTCTCCACCAAAGCCCAGAGCAAGAAGTGAGGTCTGATGTCTGAGAAGAGCCTGATTGCAGGAAGTGGGGATACTTGGGCCAAATAAACAGAACAATTACAACATATATGCATCATGTTATTTAAAATGAATTGAGAACAGATGAATAAAATCCAGCTCTTTGATGTCCTAGTTCCTGGATTTTCTCACAGATGTCATCATCTCTAAAATAAATATTTGAACTAGATGATCTCTGCAGTCCATTCAGGCCTCAAGGTCCATGACTGTAAGCATTTCCAGTGTCTCCAAGAGTAAGAGCCTTGCTCTTCTGCAGGAAAGAGGCCTTATTTCATTCATTTTCTTCTAAACCAAAAGGGAAGAAGCACTGATGTGGATTATCACATTTTTCCTCTTTAACACGTGTTGATGAAAACAGTTGATTCTTGTGGAAAAGACCTTTTGAAAGATCTCAAATCATAAAGAAAACTGAACTGGGAACTGCATTCACATTTTATATGAATACGGAGATGACAGGTATCAAGTGGGCACATGTCTTACAAGAAGAAAATAAACATTTTCCAGCTGTGAATTCAAGAATCAAAACTCACACCACCCTCACCTTATCCCCAAATCTCCCCATCTCCTACGCCTCCTGTCTCAGTCAATGGCAATACTACCTACTTAGTGAGCCCAGTGGGGAGAAGTAGCTATTAATGGCCTGTTTTTTAGTCTCTGCAGAGATTTCCAGAGCATATGACCAGTTTCCAGCCTACATGACAGGGTTCCCAGCTCTCTTTTGTTGATGTTGTTCAGTCACTAAGTCGTGTCCAACTCTCTTGCAACCCCATGGACTGTAGCCCACCAGGCTCCTCTGTCCATGGGATTTCCCAAGCAAAATACAGGAGTGGGTTGCCATTTCTTTCTCCAGGGGATCTTCCAGACCCAGAGATGGAACCTGTGTCTCCTGAATTGCAGGCAGGTTCTTTACCACTGAGCCACCACGGGAGCCTTCCAGCCTTCTGTAAAGCCTCCAACATCCCCATCTCAGAGAAGGCAATGGCCCCCCACTCCAGTACTCTTGCCTGGAGAATCCCATGGACGGAGGAGCCTGGGAGGCTGCAGTCCATGAGGTTGCTAAGAGTCAGACACAACTGAGCAACTTCACTTTCACTTCTCACTTTCATGAGAAAGGAATGGAGAAGGAGAAGCCTTCCAGCCTTCTGTAAAGCCTCCAACATCCCCATCTCGGAGAAGGAAATGGCAACCCACTCCAGTGTTCTCGTTTGGAGAATCCCAGGGATGGGGGAGCCTGGTGGGCTGCTGTCCATGGGGTCGCACAGAGTCAGACACGACTGAAGCGGCTTAGCAGCAGCAGCAGCAGCGTCCCCATCTCTCTCCCTCTCCATTGCTACTCCACTAACTGGTTTAATCCCCCATCTTCCTCTTCTGGAATCACAGCGCCCTTCCTGGTTACACCGCCCCCCCCACCCTGTACACATGTGGTATTTTGTTTGTCTCCACCACTGAGGCAGTCTGGAGAGTGCTGAGATGATAATAAGTAATGACAGCAACTGTCTGAAACGTCTTGCTGGCACATCTCCACGCCCCACTGATGTGCAGGACTGCCTTTATCCAACTGCATCCAAGCCTCACCCTGCTAACTAAACTCACCTCCCGATGCCCACGGGCACCTGTTTATAGTTACAGAGATGACACAGGTCCAAGGAACAACAAAGGCACTCATCCTAAGAGATTATAAAGAAAACAGTGGCACTCTATTTCCAGTCATAAACAGCCATACAAAGTTCCTGACTGCATTTTATATGATGTGTTAGTGTAATGCATAAATACAGCAATGCAGCCCACACGAATTGAGGAAGAGTCTGCTTGCTCTCCTCTACATGTACTAAATACTATTTGGCCTATTTAGAATTTATTTTTTATATTGGTATCATGCAATTTGGATAAATTATAAATAGGCTTGCCTAGTTGCTCAAATTAGACACACATGAACGTAACTCAATGCATTAAATCTATGGGGATAGTTGATTAACCACATAGAAAAAAATAAAATTAGATCTTCATCCTACACTATACATCAATAAACCAATTTCAGTGAATGATAGCAGCAAGTATTATAATACAATTAAAGATATATAAAAATATAAAATAAAAATAATGCATATCTACTTATCTGATGGAAAATATCAAAGTGGCATTCTGAGCAAAGGTTTTCATGTAGAGAAAGTTGATAGAGTTAACAACATAAAAAACATTTGCTTAAAATGCAAAAAAATAATATCAAATAGGGTATACCATTTTTAAAAATATTACATATGTTATGTTTAAAATAAAAAGAGATCTGACAAACCATCCAGAAAAGAATGATTCAGCTAAGGAAAAAACAAGCAAGGAAAAAGTAGACAATTCACAATGAACTACATAAACATATCATTGTTCATTTCTGTCTCAGGACTGTTTTATAAAGATTCAGATTTAAACTGAAGTTAATTTTTTTCTCAGAGAATATTTTTTAAACCCTAATTTTAACAGTTGGCCTGAAAAAGAAAAAACATATATTTGTCAGTGTACCTAATTTGACCACATGTACCAGTTACATTAAAATATTAACTTTATAGTCATAATTCATCTTGAGAAAAATCAGAGATGTACCAAAAGGCCTATATACAGAGATATTCATCATCAAAACATAGAATAAAATGACATGTTTTTGAAAGAGAAGAAAATTTGCTCACTATATATATATATATAAAGAGCAATCTGAAATATATATATATATATATATATATAAAACTATAAAAATGTAGGGGGGCTTCATAAGTGGCACAGTGGTAAAGAATCTGCCTGCCGATGCAGGAGATGCAAAAGACACAGGTGTGACCTCTGGGTCGGGAAGATACCCTGGAGGAGGGCAAGGCACCCCGCTACAGTGTTCTTGCCTGGAGACTCCCATGGACAGAGGGGCCTGGGGGCTACAGTCCCTGGGGTCACACAGAGTCAGACCCGACTGAACCACTAAGCGCTCGCAGAGCACATAAATATGTAGGAAAAGAATAAGAAAACGCAGACCAGAATTTCAAGTGAGACTTCTGCTCTCAATCAAAATGGGATAACAGAACAGATTTATCCACTCACTTGAAACAACTAAATATTACAACAAAATATATGAAAAAAAAAAACAAAAAAATATCCCTCAAAACACTGGGTGCTGAGCAAGGCAGTAACTTTTAAGACACGGGAAGCTGGGAGTGAACAAGATGAGCTGGAAGACTACTCCCACTTACCGCTTGGAGAAAGTTTCCGGGTCACAGAACAGGGAAGAGAGACGCAGTCAGAGCCAGGAGCTGAGGGGTCAAAACTGGAGGTCCGACAACGTCAGGAGGGATGTAGGTCTCAGCATCTCAGACACGGGAGAGATGCTGGGAAGGAACTCCACAGACCTGCAGGGGGCGCTCTCACGAATTCTGCTGACTGCTACGCATCAGTGCGCGCCTGTGAGAAATCTACCAGAGACCTGGGGGGAAAATACCTGAAGGATTAAAGGGAACTGCTTCTGGAGCTCCAAAAGGGCAAGAAACCGTGCCTGCCACCCAAAAGGGCACAGTAACAAACATAAGTCAGAGGGCATCAGTGCAAGTGCTAAAAACGGGTCTAGGCTCAGGAAGACATGTTCCCTCTAGCAAAGCCTCGAAGAAAGATCTCCAAGTGACTACACCCTTGCCTGGTAGCAAGCTCTGAAGTCCTGGAGGTATAACAATACATCCAGGACCACGGTACATCCACTGTGTCCATCAGCCAGTCAAAAATTACAAGGCAAATAAAAACATAGGAAAATATTACCCATAATGAGGATAAAACTCCATCCATTGAAACAGATCCAGAAACAACAGAGATAATAGAATTAGTAGACAAGAATATGAAAACAATTTCTACTACTGTATCCCATATGTTCAGGCAGACAGAGGAAAGAACAAACATTTAAGAGTCAAGGAGATATAAAAAGATCCAAATTGAGTTTCTGAGCTAAGAATTACAATGTCAGGGAGGAAAAACACACTGATGAGATTGATATCACATTAAACATGGTGGAAGAAAAGATTAGTGAACTGATGAGTGATAATTCTCATTAGCTTTCTATTGCTTTTGTAACAAATTATTGCAAACTCAGTGGCTTGCTAAACACATTTGCTATATTCAGTACTGTAGGCCTGAGGTCCAATACAGGGCTAATATCAAGGTGTTGGAAAGATTGCTTTCCTTTTGGAGGTTTTCGAGGAAAATTTGTTTCTTTGCCTTTTCCAGATGCTAGAAACTGCCCTCATTTCTTGGTTCAAGGTCCCTTCCTCTATCTTCAAATCCAGAGGTGATTCATTGAGTTTATCTCGTGTTTCATGTCTGTGATCTGTTCATCTGCCTCCTTCTTCCACTTTTAAGAGCTCATGTGATTAACATAAGCTTCCGAGATAAACCAGCATAATCACTGTATTTTAAACTCATCTCAATAGAAATATTAGTTCTATCAAGACTAAAGAACAATATTAGGAATGAAGAAATATCTCAGATAAATGACCTCAGCTTCCCGGTTCAGAAATCAACACAGAAAAAGTTAAACCCAAAGTAAGCAAAAGAAACGGAGAAGGAAATGGCAACCCACTCCAGTATTCTTGCCTGGAAAATCCCATGGACTGAGGATCCTGGAGGACTACAGTCCATACAGTCGCAAAGAGTCAGGCAAGATTGAGCAACTGAGCACACACGCATGCAAGCAAGAGAAAAAACAAACAAACAAAAAAACAGGTCACAGTAGAAATCAGTTCTTAAAAAGGAAATATATGTATACATTCCATTTACAGACTTTTCTCTACTCGGAATTTTGGTAGAAAGAAATGGGCTTCCCTGGTGCAGAATTTTGATAGAAATAGCACATGGATATTTTCAGAATTTAATAAATACATTTAAAAATCTTCGGGCCAGTAGATTTAAAACAAAGATCATCTTTAATAAAGAGTAAAGCATATTCAATACTGAGATGCAACTATAGTCGAAGTCTTCAAGAAATTAAAGTCAGCTCTTAGGAGGGGAGGATATTCTTTATCAAGGCCATGTTTCAGCAGGCACACAAAGTAACAACTCCATGCATACATTCATTAATTCCACAAACATGTTTAAGCATCTACTTACTGTGGCCTAAGCAGCATTCTGGGGCCTGAGGATGCATCAGTGAAGAGCCCATAGCGTTGGGCTTCTGGCTCGCAGCGTATGGACGCTGTGACTAGGGAGGTCGCCAACAGCGTCTGGACCACACCCCTCTTTCCATCTCCACGTGTGGTCATTTGCTGCTTCTGACGGAGTTTTTCAGAGACGTTTCACCTGCACATGGGGCTGCTCCCTGACCACGCACCTCTCCTCTTTCCGCACCCTTCCCCTTTCCAGGGCTTGGAGGCACGTTGAACGCGTGAGTACGTGTGCATGCGTGCTGAAGGGAGCGCAGGCTAGGCCCCTGCCAGATGCATCGCGTCTTCCCATTTAATACATCCGGACTTGCCTGGGGTCTAGCCAACAATGGAAAACCTAAGCACAAGCAGTGACCTTCTTTGTACCTCACAAACCCTATTGCTTCTCCCTTCAGTTGGCTCCCTTTTGGATCCCAGAAAAACAGTAGCTTCCATTATCTCCTCCATTTCAATTCTGGTCTGAGTTTTAATCTTTTGTAGCAGGGATTCTGGGCTATATTTTTTAAAAAGGACAATGTGGATATGTCTTGTCTCTGACCCTAACTCGGGTGTTTCCTGGCTCCATGGCAGTAAAAAGGTTGAAATGGAGATTTTAGAAAATGCCTAGAGAATGGTGTAGCCTAAAACCACAGGTTGGCGTAATTAGTGTCAATGGCATAGCCCTCAAATCAGTATTAACTATAACTTTTTTTTAGGTCTTTACTAAATTGTGCATTCTTTTAGGGGCTGTGTTGCACTCATTTTATATCGTTAACGTCTTACAAAATCTCACGTGGAAGAAGCAGCAGCCAGTAAATATGTGTTAATAATAATGGCTAGCAATTTCATCTACAAACTTTGAATTTTACTCAGGTTTTGCTAAGCACAGCCCAAAGGAACATACTCTCACTTTCTCAATTCAGAAATTGTTGAGACCATGACAGCCCACCATGGATCTCATTTTCAGAGATCGAGCTAGAAAAAACTACCCTTCATTTTTCCTCTCTGAATCCTACATATATTTATGATATACCTACTGTGAGTTCACTCCGGGCACCTCAGAGCTCTTCTAAAAATTTAATAAGTAAAATTATATCATTTTGGTAATGAACTTTAGAAATCACTACTTCAAATGTGAATCCTTTTAAACAAGTTTTTTGTTGTTTTGGGGTTTTTTTTCAATATGTAAAGATAAAAATAGCTCAAAGTAGGTACTATCTTGATAGTAACCAAAATTTCCCATCTTCTGCAGCAGGGAGTATTCTGTTTTCCTCTTTTTCTGTTAAACCATCTTATTTATTTATGGCATCCTACACACTAATACTCGTTTATGTTGTGTATTCCGTTTTTGCACCGGCTTCTCTGAAACATAAACTGAAGAGACACTCATGGTTCCCTGGGCTAATTTTTGTTTGTTCATTGTGTTGCTATTATGTTGTTTCTACTGTTTTGTGTACACTTGTAAACAACCAAACATCATTTTTCCTCAGAACTGCCTGATTAGAGGAAGTTCACGATTAAGGTCGCTCACAGCACCCGTGTCCTTCAAAAACTCCCCAGCGAAACTTTCTCAAGAGCACGGAATGGTGGGACATCCCTGAAGCTTTGTGAATTGACTTTAACAAGAACTATTTTGACCAAAGTCCCCTAGAGTCCTGCTGACGTGTCACACAGTGCTCTCTGAAGGGGCTTGTGCTTGAAAACGTACAGGAATTATTTATGTGTAACCCCAGGGCTGATTAACAGAAGCCTCTACACCAGCAAATAGATACCGACAGTAATCTAACAAGTTGACAGTGTCGCTTGCCATTCATGAGCTTTTCCCACCATCACTGTTTGGATTCTTTGCCTTTTGGAGCCTCCTAGGAAGGTCTCAATGGGACAAGCTGGAAACAAGATCACATGTCAACCTCCCACTGCTGGCAGAGGGAAGCTGGTGCGATGAATGGCTCCCTGTAGTTAATGAATTTCCAACTTGGTACATAGCGCATACGTGCCCTTCTCCTGTCACCTACTAAGGGTTCTTCCTTCTTTCAAGTGCTAAGTTGCTTCAGTCGTGTCCAACTCTTTGCAACCCTATGCCTGGCTCTTCTGTCCAGGGGATTCTCCAGGCAAGAACTTGAGTGGGTTGCCATGCCCTCCTCCAGGGGATATTTCCGACCCAGGGATCAAACCTGCATCTCTTCTCCTGCATTGGCAGGCAGGTTCTTTACCACTAGCACCTCCTGGGAAGCTCTCCCTCTTTCAAAGAACAGATGGAAATTATGATTTGATCTTAGTAATTTGCATCATGATATCCATGCCTTCACTTTGTATCTCCATGGCATTGTGGCATTAATTTCAATATGAATAGGAGGTTTTGATGCTTTGATT
Organism: Muntiacus reevesi; assembly: GCF_963930625.1. Classification (NCBI taxonomy): domain Eukaryota; kingdom Metazoa; phylum Chordata; class Mammalia; order Artiodactyla; family Cervidae; genus Muntiacus; species Muntiacus reevesi. The sequence continues at coordinate 76,295,251 of NC_089259.1, read as the reverse complement.
TGGGAAAGTTCAATAAAGAGAAGTGCCATTTCTAGGATTAGAATTTTTCTTGATAATTAAAAAATAAGATGTTAAAATTATCTTCAATTACATTTGAAGCATAAAACAGGATAGAAATGTTAAGTTAAATATAAATAAATTTAAATTTTGATTAATATAGAATCATAGTCAGAAATACCTGAAATAACATGGCATACATTTATTCAGGGCCCAGGGATCAGAAACTTGTTATGGTCATTATTCATTATCATTACTTTCAGCCTTTTTGATCAGATCATATGAGAAATTTTAAGATATAGTAGGATGTTTAACCCATCCTGAGTGTAAGTACTTTGTGGCATGGAGCTGTAAGCATAAAGTAGTATATGTACTATTAGTTTGAGAACTTACACATTTTGAAAAATAATGTAAATATGTTTTTTAATGTTTAGATTTAGGAAATGAGAGATATTTATGACTTGCTAGTTTTCAAAAACTTTTAATTTTATTTGTTAATATCAAGAGCAAACAAAAGCCCTATTGTTAGCTGTTGTTGTTTTTTTTAAGAAAATAAAGTATGATAATGCAAATGCCTCAAAATAGGTTCAAAGACAAACATTTCTCCATAATTCTAATGCAGAGACCTAAATATTTACATGGACATATATAACTGTCCTATAAACAGACTACTCTAAGTCATAACAGTGTTAAACAGTAATTCTAAAATATCCTGTAAATAAGAAAATGCCCACATTAGAAGAAAGACCATAAATATAATAAAATACTATTTTTTCCCCTCATAGGATTAAAAATATTCCTATGTATCTTTATTTTGCATGAAAGCTGTGAGGCTATAAATTGTAAAAGCACGAAAACCAGTAGAAAGCCTAACTATTTTGTAAAGAAATCAAACCAGTTTGTGCTGAAGATGGATTTTGAATTCTGTATACGTGATAAAGATGTACATTCTGTGAATGATTGCAGCATGCGTACATATCATACACACGAACATGCATTTAATGATGCCTTAAAGCCCAGTAGAAATACTGAAGGAAATAGAGGCGGTCAGAGCTCAGAGGAACCCAGAGGAGCCAAGAGAGGAATTTGTGAAGATATCACTGTTCCCAAGACCTCCAGCTTTGAAGAGAGGAATTAATAGCTCTAAAGGATGTGTGACAGCGAAATTTCTCAAACATTTGGCATATTATTTGTCCCAAACCACAAAATGATGTGTAAGCACTTCAGGAAAGTCTCAGGAGTAAAAGAAAATGGCTTTTACTTGCTAAAAAAAGCATCTCACAATTTGTCACCTTGGAAAAATTCCATTTCGGGTTTTTTGTGAAATTTGTTTTTAAATGTGAGGTGCAGAAATTTCTTTCACACTCCTCAGTGCCTCACTCTTTGCCTCGTATTCACAGGGTAACTCACAGGAGGATATATGCCATATATTAAATAGTCAGTGTGGATGGCGAAAGGGTTTAACACATTTCTTGTTATAGTTCTATTTATTTTATTTTTGTTGAAAATTGGAGCCTCTTTTAAAGTATAATAGAAGGACGAGAGCTTTGCCGATGGTTATGACACTCTTCTGCTTGTCAGCACACAAAAGCTGCCTTTAACGTGGTTGTCCCAGCTACATAATCACTCCTACACCTCAAATTTAATCATTATATAGAACATACAATAGCACACATTTTCTTGTATGTTAGGTTTTGGGGGAGCACACCAGACTCTTCTATGTTATTTACTTTAATCTCACAAAAAATCCATTATTTCTTTTACCTTTGTTGTTGTTCAGTCACTTAGTCGTGTCTGATTCTTTGCAACCCCATGGCCTGCAGCACACCAGACTTCCCTTTCCTTCACCATCTCCCAGGCCTTGCTCAAACCAAAGACCATTGAGCGGGTGAAGCCATCCGACCATCTCATCCTCCGTCGTCCCCTTCTCCTCCTGTCCTCAATCTTTCCCAGCATCAGGGCCTTTTCCAGTGAATCAGCTTTTCACATCAGGTGGCCAAAGTATTGGAGTTTCAGCTTCAGCATCAGTCCTTCCAATGAATATTCAGGGTTGATTTCCTTTAGGATTGGCTGGCTTGATGTCCTTGCTATCTAAGGGACTCTCAGGAGTCTTCTCTAGCACCACAGTTTGAAACATCAGTTTGTCAGCGTTCAGCCTTCTCTATGGTCCAGCTCTCATATACATAGATGACTACTGAAAAAACCATAACTTTGCCTATGTGGACTGTTGTCAGTGATGTCTCTGCTTTTTAATACACCATCAAGGTTTGTCATAGCTTTCCTTCCAAAGAGCAATATGCGGATAAGTATTTTAAACACTATTAAAAGTAGTTAATCCTTACAAAATTTGATTCTCTTCACTAGGGATTCCACAAGTTAGAGAAATATATGTGATCTAATTTTAGCAAAGGGCAGAAACAATCATCTGTATTGGCTATTTTACTCTTGTATAAGAGCATCTCAGCTGTGAGTACCAAAACTACAACATTCTTTCTGCTATCACATCACACAATTTAATTATTCATCTCTTTTCTATTCCCATTTAGCAGCAATAGACACGGATTAAAAGAATAAAGAATAGAAAGGATAAAATGAAAATCTGTGGTCTTTGGGAATAATTTTAATTTCTGCATCTATTTTGAGAGAATGAGACTTAATTCTTCATAAGGTTGTTAAACTAACCCTGAAGACAATTTCAAAATAATAGAAGTGGTAGACATAAAACTGGTAACCAAGTCCATTCCTAAATTCTTCTTAACGTTGTACTTCTCACAAAATTAGGGGCTTACCAGCAGATGTTTACTGTCTTAGCCTCCTTTTTGTCTAAGGATACATGAGACTGATTCCAACCCAGAAAATGTAGAAGAAAATTTTCTAGGGGTGCTTCTGAGAAAACAAGTAGAAAAGAATAGACAAATATAAGAACCACGCACAAGAAAACAAACAAAAGACAGACATCAATAAACCTAAGTGTAAGAACCACACACACATTACTTGTGATGTCATGCCGGGAGTGGTAGCAGCCCGTGAGGTTAATTTCAACTAAACACAGGCCCGTTGGCTCTAAGAGTGTTTAGACGCTGCATCAATGCCAGCAGAGCCTGAAGAACTGCTTACATGCGACAAATGAGTCTCAGTTCTCTGAACCACAGCAGTCAGGGTCGCTCGCTGTTGTATTTTCGCTGTTGCAGTTGTTACAGTTTTCATTACTTGGACTAAACTGATTCCTGACCAATTTAAAATCATCACTTAATAAAAGCAGGGTGTAGCATGAAGGATAACTGTGAAGAATAAACATGCTCTTGGACCTATGAGGTATATAGGCTCATGAATATCGTGTTTTTAATTTCTGTATTAACCATCCTTATTACCAAATAAATAAAATAGTTATCCAATGAAGGTTTTAGTCCACTATAATAACACAGAATGCAAAAGTTACTAATAATATGAATAGCATTGATTTTTAAGGTTTATGATCCAATTTATTGAGATGAGTTTGAGATTATCATGCACTTGAGACAAGGCTAAATCTGTCTATTTTTGTTGCAAAATAAAAATATATAAGTGTATTAAAAATATTTTTTCAGATTAGAGATATTTCATATATTTTAAGAGCTAGAACCACTAGTATTAATGACATCTCCTAGCTACATAAAGAATTTTGGTCTGAAGGAAACAGAATGTCTAATGACATATATGTTTTATAACTACAGGTGGACTTTTCAATAGGAAGAAGATAGCAAAATGTCTCCAGATCTTTTCAAAAGTACATTTAATAAATGCTATTTTAAAATTTTAAAAGTTCAAAAGTCATTAAAAAGTAAGACATTTTAGCATACACTCTTCTATTTGCTCATGTTTTATTTTAGCAATTAATTACCGTACTCAGGCTGGTGTATGCCATCCTCTTTCATTTTAAATGAATTGAAATAAATGTTTATAAGCTACATCTTCTCCATCTTTGTAATCTTGTCCACTAGAGCCTGGCTGTTGGTAATGAAATTAAAAATACTGAATGCCTCTAAATGCACCTTTAGGCATTAAAGAGAATGGAGGAAGCTCTTCGGTATTTAGTAATTCACTACTTTAACTAGACTAAGCTTCCTGGAAAATGGGGAGAGGTGTAGCTTAATGCGGATGCAACTTTTCAGGTGTAATAGAAAAAAAAATCATTTGTGACTTCTAACAAAAAGCATGATAGTTAATGAAGAGAAAAAAACTCAAAAGCTAAAGAAGTTTGTTCTGCAAGATTACATTTCTCATTGGTGTTTTCAGGGAAAGAAACCACCGTTCAGTAGCGCTACACTGATTAAACAAACTTTAAGAAGCGAGATGCGTTAAAAGGAATCTGTCGTTGCCATACAATTTTTACAAGCAATTCAAGCACTTAAAACTGTTTTCCAAAGTGAGGAATGCGATGAGTGGAATTTTGTGTGTCTGTACTTTGAGTCTATTCTCTTTTAACCTTTCTCTGAAAAGACATGCCAGACATTATTTTCAGACAATTGTTCTGTTCAGAGAAACATCAAGAACAAATAAGCATTTGCACTTGAAGTGTGAAGAACGTTTTAATGGTGTTAGAAATAATTTTTGCTTTGCTGACTGCAGGGCAAATGAAAAAAAAAAACTAAAGAAAAACAGTCCAAAAATGTGGTGAAAAGATATTTAGATTTATCACTGATCTTTGTCTGCTGTTTTTCAGACCTTTTCTTTCACCAACTGATAATAAATGCCATATATCCTTCATAGCCAGGCCACCAAAGAGAAAGCATCTCTTCACCAATGTGGAAGGCTCTTTATCTTTTCAAAAATGACAGACTTCTAAATGAAAGATTAAAGATCTAAGATAGTAATCCCTCTAAGTTGAAAAAAAAGTTTATAAAATGTGGATGTTTTCTCACAATGACAAATGATGGTAACATAACCAAGAGATTAAAAGCTTATTCAGTAATAAGTTAAGTTGTAAATAATTTATATTATTTGTATATTATCCTGTAGGAAACTTTCGGGAGATGTGGGTTTGATCCCCGGGTCGGGAAGATCCCCTGGAGAAAGGAAATGGCAACTCACGTCCGTATTCTTGCCTGGGAAATCCCATGGACAGAGGGGCTTGGAGGCCTACAGTCCAAAGGGTCGCACAAAGAGTGGAACATGACTAAGCAACAACAACTATGAGCCTCAGCTTTCTTATTTGTAAAATCCATTTTCTTGTCATTTGTGCCCTACCAACCATCCTCCCAGATGTTCAAGACAAATCTGAAAACCACCCTTCTCTCTGCATAGAGCTTTCTTCAAATCCTACGGTTCCCTGCGCCTCTGAATTGTCTCGTGTCTCCTTACACACAAGCCAGCTCTATCCTCACTCTCATGAGTCAGGTTTGCATAACTCCATGAGCTTCTCAGTTTAATGTCCTCCCGACCAATCTCATCCCCCGTGTTCACTCTCTAATTCATCCCACAAATTACCATTTGAATCATTTTCCCCCACCCCACCCCTAACTGTGACCGGTTTGTGTCTCAGCTTTCTCATTGCCAAAAATCCAAAATAAGTAAGAAGGTCCTTTGTTACCATACTTCAGTTCACGCTGCAGTCTCTTCCATTGCTAATCCCTCCGTTCCACACCCAATGCCTACCCCACACAACATAAACTCTAGTCAAGTGACACTACTCCTCAGCTCTGTCTGTAAACATCTAGGCATCTTTGCTCATGGTTGAAACACACCCTGAGTCAGGTATATTCCTAAGGTGCTTGATGATTGGGTAAAGTTGTTTGTTACATTATTGGGCAGTTCCACAGGCCATCAACACTCCTTAAATGCATACATATGTTTAAGCATTTTACATGGCAGTTGCCTCATTAAGCTATATGCTTCATAAAAGCAAGGGTGTGTCTTTCCACCTTAATATTAAGATATCCACCTTAATATCTAGCATGGGACATAGATTTGAGTTTCATTTGAGACATCTCTCCTATTGCCCCAAGAAAAGGATACCCATTTATCTTGAAACAACATTTTGTATGTCTGTCTCTGTCTCTCCGAGATATGTTCTATCTCTGTTCAGCTTTCTCTTCCAGTATGTCTAGCGGGATGTCTCCTTTTCCTCTTTCTCCTCATCTATCTTGATAATAAAGTCCACCGGCAAAGTTCATTTAAATTATTTCATGCTCAAAGTGATGATAATGATGATGGTGATGACATCAATATTATGTTAATTTTTGGTTATTCTTTATTAGCTGAATTTAAGTACTAGATGGGCTTCCCAGGTGGTGCTAGTGGTAAAGAACCCATCTACTTAATGCAGGAGACGTTAGAGGTACAGGTTCGATTCGTGGGTCAGAAAGATTCCCCTGGAGGAGCGCATGGCAGCCCACTCCAGTATTCTTGCCTGGAGAATCCCATGGACGGAGGAGCCGGGGGGCAATGGGACACAAGGCTGTACAGAGTCAGGTATGACTGAAGCGACTTCATACACACACACACACACACACACACACACAGCAATAGATACATAAACAAATCCCATGGTTGCAGGGGGAGTTTTCTTTTTCGTATTGAAATCTGCCGGCGCTCTCTACCCCCCCTCCCATCACTGCCCTGCCCCAGGGCCCGTTCCAGGCACTCTGAGCCAGGAGTCTGATCCTCCTGCCTGAGAGAGGAAGGTTCGGAAGGATCTCTGTCCTCTTCCTGCTTTCCTGCTCTGTCTCCCTTTTGTCTGTGAGGGTAGTTTTCTTTCTGTGCATGCTGCATGCTAAGTCCCTTCAGTTGTGTCGGACTTGCAACGCCATGGACTGTAGCCCGCCAGGCTTCGCTGTCCATGGGATTCTCCAGGCAGGAATACTGGAGTGGGTAGCCATTCCCTTCTCCAGGGGATCTTCCGGACCCAGGGATTGAACCCACGTCTCTTGTATCTCCTGCATTGGCAAGAGAGTTTTTTACCACTAGCAGAACCCAGGAAGCCCTGAGCATATGCTGACTGTTACGTCATCACAAAAGGGGCTGAGGCATCCTGAAGATACCAAGACTCAGCACTCCGCGTGGGACACAGAGCAACCCCCGACTGCATGCAATCCCTTCCTCGGCCTGACCCCACTCCCTCCGCCAGCATGAGTTTCTGTCCTAACTCTGGTGACTGTTACTCCCACGCATTTCTTTAAGCTTTTACAACTTGTGTTTGTATTTGTAATTATATACGAACATTATCAAATAGCAGGTCTTCTGCCAACCCTTCCTTGCTGAGTATTGAGCTGCCAGGGAATCCCTATTGTTACTAAGATTCATTCATAGCTATGTGTGGAGCTCAAGTTATATTTTCTGTCATTGTCATAGGCAACTTTAATGTGTTAATATGTCATCTTTTAGTCTCATTTTGATGAACCTATTTGCACTTTCCTTTATTTATTATTATTGTTTGTACAATGATTCTGCTAAGACTCTTATATATATCTCTTTGAGTACATTTGTAAGAGTTTGTCTAGGATACAATATGTACATATAAATGGTATTTTAGGAGATGCATATTCTTACAAGTTTTCTCCACCATACAAAATTTTTCTTGCCAGGATTTTTGTTTGAATTGTACTGGTTACTTACTACCTTCAGGAAGATTGTCATCTTTATAATATTAAGATTAGGTCTTTAATAATATGTTCCAATAAAATGCCGTATTTTTCTTCATGTTGACTGTATACTTTGGTTTAATCAAGTGGGTCCCAAGTACCAGATTTTTGTTTTTAAAATTAACATCTGTATATAAAAGAATATTTTATAAAATTTTATTTATGAGCTATAGTGATATACATGTTTTATATTAATCATATATCCAGTAAAGTTGGGCAACTTATTGCTTATATTAACTTTATTGTTCACAGTGTCCCTGGTGGCTTAGACAGTAAATAATTTGCCTGTAATGCAGGTGACCTGAGTTCAACCCCTCAGTCAGAAAGCTCCCTGGAGAAGGGAATGGCTTCCCACTCCAGGATTCTTGCTTGGAGAATCCCAAGGACAGAGGAACATGATGGGCTATAGTCCATGGGGCCACAAAGAGTCAGACACAACTGAGCAACTAACACTTGATTGGTCAGTTAGGTTTTGTACGTCAAATTATGTCATCTGCAACGAGAGACATTGTTTTCTCTTCCTTGCCAAGTTTTCTGTTTTATTGTATTTTTTCTTTTGTTCCAGTTAAGATATACAGGACCATACTGAAGATAAATGATGGTGTCAGTCATCCATGTTTTGATCCCAGTTTTAACCAGAATGTTTTTCTACTTTTAACTCAGTTTTAACTTTAAATATCATCTAGCTAGAATTTCTGGCTAGGCACTGGCTAGCAGTTTAAGAACTATTTCCTTAATCTCTAGTTAATTTAGACTTGTTTTGATTTTTTGAAACCACAAATATATGACAGATTTTTATAGAATCTGTTGACTTGATGTTTTTCATCCTTTAATTTAAAAATGTGGTAGAATACATTAATGACTTCCTGATGTTAACCCATTCTTGAAACTAAGGCACAAATAAGTTATTCATGAAAGGTTATGTGTTTCATATACAGCCAGATTTTAATTGTTAAAATTTATTTCCACTTTTTAATTTTTATCAGTGAACAAGAGTGTCCTGTAATTATTTTTAAAAAGACCTCATCTGATCTGGTTCATGAAATACATTTGGAATAGTTTACCTCCTTTTACTAATTTATCAAAGTCTTAACCAATAGATGACCAGGGAAATCTTAAGTCTAATTTACTTTTAAAATAAAGCTAATTTAAAAACAACAGTCTAAATAGTTGAATAAAGAAGCTTCCACTATATATTTCTTGTAGTATATGCTTATAATGTATATAATATTTTGCTATTAACAAGCATGTATTTTATGTATATTTTCAATAAAATTTTATTAACAAGTAAAAAAGCATATTTCATAAGAACACTATGTATTATAAATATATATAAAATTTACTGTGTAATTAATTAATTTTTCATTTTGAAGGTGACAATTTTTAAAATTTCAATACAATATATATAACATAAAATTTATCATTTTACAATATACAATTCCAGGGTGCTCAGCATGCATTGTTGTGCAACCATCACACCATCCACTCCTGAAAGCTTTTTCATCTTCTCCATCTAAGACTCTGTACCCATGAAACACTAATCGTAGGTTGTATTTCAAAAATATGTGTATGTGTGTTCAGTTGCTCAGCCATGTCCAATTCAATGCGACCCCATGGACTGCAGCCTACTAGGCTTCTCTGTCCATGGGATTTCCCAGGCAAGAATACTGGAGTGGATCGCCACTTCCTTCTCCAGAGGATATTCCCACCCCAGGAATTGAACCCACATCTCTTGCATCTTCTATATTGGCAGGTGGATTCTTTACCACTGTGCCACCTAAAAAATACTTTCTATTGGTTTTAAGCAAGATAGACCTGCTGGACATGCAAAAACCATGGGGGAAAAGAGTAGAGGACATATTATTTCTAAACATTTTGTTTCACAGTGTCAGGAAGGTCACCAGAATCCAGAAGGTTTCCTCCTCAAGCAACCATTTTGCTTACCTAAGATAAAAAAGTCATTGTCAAATCTTGGGGAAAAGAGAGAAGGTTTCCTCAAAACCAACAGCTCCCCAGACAGCCTCCAATAAGATATCTAACCTGAGTCATCAGTGGAATAGCATCTATGAGTTGGAAATTTAAATTAAAGAAAATAATTATTTCATGTCTACTTAATGTAGGTTGTTAAGAGTCATACCCACATCATATAAATTCTAAATGTGGATTTCTTCTGATAAGATTTCTCCCAGCGTCTGGTGCAGAACTCTCTCCCTATATGGAAATTGTTACAAGAAATAGTAACAGGAATCTTGGACCAGGAAAAGTGTCTACTTATCCTGCGTCACTCTATGACAGCAATATTTTTCTAAAGCCAGTTCACAGCCTCGTGACTTTGGTGCCCAAAACACAACACCTTAGTGCTGGGAACTTTAATATTATAAGTACTCACATCAATCACATCAAGTCTCCAAAAGTATTACTCTTATCCACCTACTGATGCCTTCTCAAACTAGCTTAATCTTTTCTGGGGTACAATCTTGCCTCTACAAATCTACTCTACTTGAAATTCCAGACAGTTCTTAAGATGGCAGTTAGGGAAGGGAAGCAGAAACTTTCTCTGTTTATACTGATACTGAAGTTGAAATGTAATCCAGTCTATTTCCAGCTTCAAGGGGAGCGATTTAGCTCAGAGATGTGGGGTGGAAGTAGGGATTTACTGCAGAATTTTAGGTCTTTTCATCTTTCCTATTATATCTTCACCATGAGGCTTTAACATCTTTTCTGAAGTGAATTTGCAGAGACTTGGACATATCTGTATCTGTATATTAGTGCAGGGTACATTCTAAACACAAAATCGTGTAGGTTATCACTCACTGATACTGTCATTAATGCAGATGCCTTGAAGAATCTTCAGTGCTTGGTTGGGAAACTATTTTTATAAAGTTCCAGACAGTATAAGTTTGGGGCTTTGCAATCTATGTAGTTCTCTTGCAACTACTCAGTTCTGCTGTTGTAGCCCCAAAAAGGCCAGAGATTATATGTAAGTGAATGAGCAGGGCTGAGTTCCAATAAAACTTTATTAACAAAGTGAACATAAGATCAGATTCAGCTCAAGAGTTACAGTGGGCCAACCTTTGTTTCAGTATGAACTTTACCCTCCTATCTTTATCCATCTGGATAGAGAAGAAAATTGTACCCCATATGCCTATAAACTTTCAAATGTTCCAGCTCTCTTTCTAGGCTTGAAATTTGAGTTTGACTTTATCATTGAACAAAATAACATTCAAAATAATTTTGAAAGCTATCTCCACTAAGTGACTTATTTAAAAGGGAGATTTTTATGTCTTAAGTGGTTAGGCTTTGGGGGATTGTTTCAATCTTTATTCTTAGGCTATTTGTTTACTTATTTACTTGAGATTTGCCTCAAATACATCTGCAAAAAGAAATGCTGTTGTTGAAGGCTCTTGACATCCTAACATGTTTCTTATCTTGAAGACATCATAACATTGCTTGTGTGAAGACTGGGCATCATTGCATAGTTTCAATGTGTCTGCATTGGGTGTCATCTAATACTTATCACATAACTTTTCACAACTGGCAAAATGGCAGCAGTAGTGTTTTTTTGTTTTTAATACACACACACACACACACACACACACACACACACACACACACACACACTCAACCTGGATATTAAATTCAGGTGACTTGCCCTGCAACCTTGTAAGGTCATGGTTCTCGGACAGTGTTCCCAATGGCCCTGGTATGCTACAGTAAACTCACAAGGGTGCCAAGGAATATTTAAATTTTCAGAGAAAAGTAAAACAGTGATACGGAATACCTATTTATTTATCTCTCTATAAATCTATAATCTTGACATATTCTTTTGAACCCTTGCACATCAGTCTTTATTAAATTTGGTAAAACCATTTTTTTATAAAACTATGTGTTTTTTGTTATATATTCTTTTTTGTAATTCTAGAATTTCTGTTATTCAGGCATTAAATTTTCTAAAACCATTCATACTATCTCTTAATTTTTTTCTCATCATTTCCATCTGTTGATCTTTTTGATCTCTCAGAAGTAAGTCATTGGGTATACTTCTCAAAATATTTTAAATTATTTTTAACATAGGCTAGTTATTATTTGGAGAAGGAAATGTCAAGCCACTCCAGTACTCTTGCCCGGAAAATCCCATGGACGGAGGAGCTTGGTAGGCTGCAGTCCATGGGATCGTGGAGAGTCAGAGGCGACTGAGCGACTTCACTTTCACTTTCACTTTTCACTTTCTCGCATTGGAGAAGGAAATGGCAACCCACTCCCGTGTTCTTGCCTGGAGAATCCCAGGGACGGGGGAGCCTGGTGGGCTGTTGTCTATGGGGTCGCACAGAGTCGGACACGACTGAGGCGACTTAGCAGCAGCAGCAGTTGTTATTAGGTTTATTTCAACAAGCATCTTTGACTTTGGGGACTTAAGAACAGCCTTCCCCAGAACCAGACCTTCAGTTTCTTTCTAGGGCCAGACCTTCTGTATGAAGGCTGAATTCCTTGCCAAATCAGGGAATACTCCTTGGGAAGAAAGAACTGGAAATTCTGATTGTACACCATACCATCTGTCCTACACTCAACTGCTAGAACTGTCTTCATCATTAATTCCACCAATATCCTGTCCAGAAGGTAGTTTGCAACTTATGGTGAAAACAATCAAATGAACTCTTATACTTGTTTCTAACTGTGATTCTTTTAAAAACACCACCTGATTAAACTTCATTTTTTCTTTCAAATCCATTTCCAAATATATTTGGTGGCAGCTGAGTTGCTGAGTTGTGTCTCAGCACAACTCTTGCAACCCATCAGGCTTCTCTGTCCATGGGATTCTCCAGGCAAGAAAACTGGAGTGGGTTGCCATTTCCTTATCCAGGAGATATTCCTGACTCAGGGATCAAACCCGGGTCTCCTGTATTGCAGGCAGATTCTTTACCAACTGAGCCACCAAGGAAGCAAAACTAAACAATATTGTATCAATGAGAAAGGCTCTACAAACAAAAAGTGTGAATACAAACCATCCTCTCTCATCAGAATCTATTCTGTAAAAAATAATGTAACTTGCAACTTCGATTTTCAACCTATAAATAATCATATCTTGTTATTGTTTTTCAGTCGCTCCCCGGTCATGTCTAACTTTTTGCGACCCCATGGACTGCAGCATGCCAGGCTTCCCTGTCTTTCACCATCTCCTGGGGCTTGCTCAAGCTCAAGTCCAGTGAGTTGGTGATGCCATCCAACCATCTCATTCTCTGCCATCCCCTTCTCATCCTGCCTCCAATCTTTCCCAGCATCAGGGTTTTTTCTAATGAGTCAGCTCTTGGCATCAGGTGGCCAAAATATTGGAGCCTCAGCTTCAGCATCAGTCCTTCCAATGAATATTTAGGACTGATTTCCTTTAGGATGGACTGCTTTAGTTCCTTGCAGTCCAAAGGGCTCACAAGGGTCTTCTGCAACATCACAGTTCAAAAACATCAGTTTTTCAACACTCAGCCTTCTTTATAGTCCATCTATCAAATCCATACATGACTACTGGAAAAACCTATAGATCCTTATCCAGGGGGATTTTCCTGACACAGGGATCGAACCCAGGTCTCCTACATTTCAGGCTAGTTTTTACTGACTGAGATATCAGAGAAGCCAAGGGCTAGGGTTGGACACTCCAGGATCTGCCTAATTGATAAATCTTTTCACTCTTGCAGTTGGTAAACTTTAGGGATTTTCACTAAGAAAATGGTTCACCTTCGAAGAAAGTATCCCTTACAAATAGTATTGAGAAAAGTGGGACGTTCTAAATCCCCGGAAGAATAAACCAGCTCAGATCCTGGCTAGCTTTGTTTCAGGACTAAAGTATGTAGAAGCGAAATAATTTGGTTAAACTTTTCCATCTCATATCAAACGAACTGCTGTCTTGAATGCCTTCACTGTGTGAAATGGTATAGATCTACTTCAGTATTCAAGAAGCATAAATTCTCCATCTGGATTACATTGTAGGTGCGAAAGTTTGTAGTTGAAAGACATGTACTTGGCAAAAACTTAAAATTACAGGAAGCCTTCTGAGTAAGTGAAAGGTGAGAAATTACTACAGTCAGATGATCTGAATATCTGATTTCTTCATTTTGAATTTTACAGTTTTCTTTGCAGCGCTTGGAAACTCAAATGAGTCTAAAATCACTATCATTTTATATTTATTTTCAAAAAAAATCTCCAGAAACATTTTGTTCACTGATGTAGATGATTATTTCTTTATAAACATGCTATAAAATATACAGAAAAGCTTGTATTTTTTAACCTGTAGCATATTGAAGGTCAAAACATGAAAAGAGAAGGAAAAAAAAGAAAGAAAGCATAAAAAAAAGCTGTCTTTAAGGGGAATGGATGTCCTAAAAGCTACTTTGTTTAAATTTCAAAACTCTATAGCAGAATAGCTAAGGCAACAACATTTTTAAAGCCAGAGCTGAAGTGTCCACCTGAAGACAGGCTTCTTTGCGGTCCTTGTACTCCTCCATGACCGCACACAATTACGTTTTTTATACTGTGATGAAAACTTTTCAGAACTACTCTCTTAGCAACTTCCAAATATACGTTATAGGCTTCCTAGGTAGCTCGGTGGTAAAGAATCTTCTTGCCAACGCAGGTGATGTAGGATTCCTGGGTTGAGAAGATCCCCTGGAGAAGGGAAAGGCTACCCACTCCAGTATTCTTGCCTGGAGAATCCCATGGACAGAGGAGCCTGGTGGGCTACAGCCCATGGGGTCACAAAGAGTCAGACACGACTGAGCGGCTGAGGATAACTGAGCACATTATCAACCATAGCCACCATACTGTGCATTATATCCCAGGACTTATTTATCTTATAAGTGGAAGTTTGGTTTCCTTTATTATACCCTTAGCTGCCTCAGTGCTTTATAACAATAAAAACAAAATCTAATTATGTCAACTCTTTTTAAAATGCCTGTGGTAGGTCCCCAATGGCCACAAGATATAAAGACAAATTTATGATGAATAACTAGAAGACCTTATATGGATAACATTGGTAAATATGTAAATAATATAAATAAAGCCTGATTGTTTATGACAATAATAACTTATCCAATTTGTGCATGTAACATAAAGTGTGAAAATGACAGTAGCTCAGTAGTGTCTGACTCTTTGTGACCCCATGGACTATAGCCCACCAGGCTCCTTTGTCTTCGGGATTCTCCAGGCAAGAATACTGGAGTGGGTTGGCATTCTCTTCTCCAAGGGATCTTCCTGACCGAGGGATCGAACCCAGGTTTCCTGGGTTGCAGGAGGATTCTTTACCATCTGAGGCTCCAGGGAAGCTCAACATAAAGCATAGTTTAAACCAAACATGCTTGAAAAGAGTTTATAATCAGAGGAAAGCCGAGGAGGTGTGTGGTGGGGAAACTGCCTCTTGAGAAGTGGTGCATGGCTACCGCATACTGCAGGTGTCTGCAAGGGGGGACCCCCCAGAACCAGAAAGAGGAGCTCTTCTTTTTCAGGGTGCCTCCCAGCCTCCACCAGTGCCACTTACCACCATGCAGCATGCTAAGAGAAGAATGCCACAGGACCACAAGCAGGCAAGGATCGAGAATGAACAGACAGTAGTTTACAACTGGCGCAGCCATCAACAAACCTGACCCAGTGACCGCATGTACAAAACTACACCCGATGAAGTGACTCTCACTTGGAACAGTTCTGAAAATATAGTTACAAATGTTTTACAGACTTGGAAACCAAAGGAAAATACTGCTAAGACATTCATGAGTCAAGGAGGGAATTATGATGGACATTTCAAAATATTTAGAATGGACAGGAAATGGAAATATCACACATTGACAGTTTAGAGTGCAGTTAAAATAGTTCTGGCATGGTTTTGAAAAGAAGAAAGCCTCAAAATTAATGTTATTCAATCTAAAGTTAGAAAGATTATAGAAATAAATCTGAAGAAAGTAGAAAAGAAAGAAAATAATAAAGATAACCATAAATGGAGGAAAACTTAAAAGTTAAATGGAGAATGAAATAGAAAACAGAATAAGGTTCAACAAAGCCAAATGTTGGATCTTTAACAAACAGGCCTTTGGTAAGTTATTAAAATATATATTTCAAAGAGTAAGAGAGGTTAAGTTAGGGATGTCACTGGAGTTGGAGGAAGGGGAAAAGAAAGATTTGAAAGAAAGAAGGAAGCAAAAGATGAGGGAAAGAAGGAGAAGAAGAAAAGGATATGGAGGAGGAAGGAAAAAAATACAGAGAAAAACAACCCTAATGGCAGAAAGTGAAGAGAAATATAAAGCTTCCTGATGAGCGCGAGAGAGAAGACTGAAAAAGCTGGCTTAAAACTTAACATTCAAAGAACTAAGATCATGACATCTGGTCCCATCATTTCATGGCAAATAGAAGAGGAAAAAGTGAAAGTAGTTTCAGATTTTATTTTCTTGGGCTCCAAAATCACTGCGGACAGTGACTGCAGCCGTGAACTTAAAAGACGCTTGCTCTTTGGAAGGAAGGCTATAACAAACCTAAACAGTATATTTAAAAGCAGAAGCATCACTTTGCTGACAGAGGTCGGTATACCGTCAAAACTATGGTTTTCCCAGGAGGCATGTACAGATGTGAGAGTTGAACCATAAAGAAGGCTGAGCGCCGAAGAATCAATGCTTTTGAATTGTGGTGCTGGAGAATATTTTTAGAGCCCCTTGAACTGCAAGGAGATCAAACCAGTCCATCCTAAAGGAAAGCAACCCTGAATATTCATTGGAAGGACTGATGTTGAAGCTGAAACTCCAATATTGTGGTCACCGAGTGCAAAGAGACCACCCGCTGGGAAAGACTCTGATGCTGGGAAAGACTGAAGGCAAAAGGAGAGGGGGCAGCAGAGGGTGAGAGGTTTCCATAGCATCACCGACTCAGTGGACATGACTTTGAGCAAACTCTGACAGATGGTGAAGGACACGGAAGCCTGGCTTGCTGCAGTCCATGGGTTCGCAGAGTTGGACATTACTTACCTACTGAACAACAACTACAAATAAGAAAAATTTGAAACCCAAGTGGATTCAATATATAAATATGAAAGACATAGCTATGAAGTTGGGATAGGGAATGGTTTTTTTCATGCTATCTGCAGAGCACATTAAGACTGACTTTTAATAAAAGGGATCATAAAATGATCTAAAAGATATTTAGGAAAATTTCCAACTCAAGCAACAACTACAAAAGCAAACAAAAAACCTCCAACAAATCAGTAACAATAATTTAAAAATAAATCTGCCAAGGGGACAACTTCTGAAATTAACCAGTTACAATTATTTTAAAAAATTAATTAACACTTCTGAAAATTGTCTTAAGGCCATAAAGCAAATTTTAAAATAATTAATCCAGAAAAATCTATTAAAACTTGATAAGAACCATGAGGGCCTGGGGCACTCAAGCCAGGATCAACTCCTTATCACAACCCCAAGCATGATGAGCATGATGACTAATTTCCATCCTGACCAGTTTGGTCCAAAAATATGACTTCCCTTTATTCCAGCTTCCAGCTGAAAGTTGTAGGGTCTGCCTAGGAGAGATTGAGTCTCAGCATTTCTCATCCCCCTGAATGCCATGTGGTAAAATTATATCCCCAGAGGAGTGTGGCAGGCAACTTAGGAACTGTCCTCCTCCACCCACCCTGACCCCAGGGAGCCTGGGCGAGAACACTGCAGTCCAAGCCCCCGCCTCTCCGCTCCTTTGCAGACTCCACGTGGGGCTCCACGTCACACGAGAGTGGCTACCCACCCCATCCCTAAGAAGAAATAAAATCAAATAAATCTAAGCCTTTCCCTCAAAGCATGTAGAAAATAACTTGAAATAGATCGGAAACTTAAACATAACTGCTATTGCTGATTATTTTGAAAAAACAGAAGAAAATCACTGTAACCTTGAGGAAGATAAAGATTTAATATGCACCTATTACTGATTTTTCAAATTAATGTTGATAGTCTATTGTATATTAATTCTAGCTATATGAGAATATGTCCTGATTCTTGGAGATCTATCAGTTGACGATGTGTTTCTGTGTGCATGTGTGTGTGAGAGAGACAGAGAGGGAAAAAGGTAGCAAAAGTTTAACATGATGTGATGTTTAAGAATTATATGTTTGTTTTCCTATTCATCCTATATTCCTGTCAGTTTGAATTTTTTCCAAATTAAAAATACTTAAAATAAACAGATAAACTATGTAGGTAAAATAAAGACTATAAAATGCTATCAGAATGTTAACACTATATTTACCAATATAAATCAAGACATGAAATATCTGAAGTAACTTGAAATAATATTAACATAGTTCCACTTTTACCATGTTAATTTATAGTTGTACTAGTCAATATACTTAATTAACGTATGCTTCTACTGGTTGGAAAATATCTCTTGAAAATTTCATTCAGCGCTTATGAAGATTTAGCCTATTTACATAAGATTTTAAACACAAAATGGAAGAGTTTTGAGGATATTTTAAGATATTTTTGTTGTTTGTTAATCTAAGGTAACTAGAAAAAATATCTGAAAAGACATATGACAATTTATTAGTAGTATTTGAGGAAAATTACCTTAAAGAGAAATACTGATATTACAGTTTGTTGGATTTTTGTGAAGATGTACTATTAATGAGAAAGTCTCAAATTTAACTAAAATTTTTTTAATCTCATTTTACTTGGAAATATCTTAATTGCTATATGCAGATCTCTCCTATGAAGGTGATAAAAATAATTGATAAAAATATCTTGCAAAATTTTCTTGATAACCTTATATTTTCTATTAATATTATATATCAAATAATCAATTACAGAGAATTAAAATCTCTTACAAAGCTGGTAATTGCTGTAATACAATTTGGGGGAATTTTTGCACTCTGATGTGTAGCCTATAGTACCACAGTCTAAGTGGATATACTAGCAGCCCTTGGAGACATTGTGAGTATGATTCCAGGTCACCCCAATAAAGCAAAGTCACTGAAATTTCTTGGTTTCCCAGTGAATACAGAAGTTATGCTTACACTACACTGTAGTCTATTAAGTGTACAATAGATTTATGTCTAAAAAAATGTAAGTACCTTATCTTAAAATACTGAAAACTAAATTTAAAATTGCTAAAAACTGCTAACCATCATCTGAGACTTCAGCCAGCATAATCTTTTGTAACATCAAAGATCACAGTCACAGATCACCATGGCAAATATAATAATAATAAAAAATGATTGAAATATTGTGACAATTACCAGAATGTGACACAAGAGACAGGAAGTAAGCAAATATTATTCGAAAATTGGTGCCAGCAGGGTTGATTCATCACAGGGCTACCACAAAATTTCAATCTGTAAGAAAGATATTTATAAAGCATAATAAAACAAAGTGCCATAAAACGAGGCATGCCTGTATACTCCTAGCAACTGTGGAATGGTAATAAACACTTGGGGACTTCCCTGGTGGCTCAGTGGTAAAGAATCTGCCTGCCAGTGCAGGAGCTGGAGGTTTGATCCTTGGGTCAGGAAGATCCCCTGGAGAAGGAGATGGCAACCCACTCCAGTATTCTTGCCTGGAGAATTCCATGGATGGAGGAACCTCGTGTGCTGCCATCCATGGGGTTGCAAAAAGTCAGACAGGGCTTAGTGACTGAACAACAATGAACACTTAGAAAAATTATCGTTCAGCTTCAATAATGATATCTGAGAGTGAAAAAGTGAAAGTGAAAGTCACTCAGTCGTGTCCGACTCTGCACCCCCATGGACTATACAGTCCATGGAATTCTCCAGGCCAGAATACTGCAGTGGGTAGCCTTTCCCTTCTCCAGCGGATCTTCCCAATCCAGGGATCGAACCCAGGTCTCCCTCAGTGCAGGCGGATTCTTTACCAAGGGAAGCCCCACAATGATATCTAATGGAGGTTTTACTATTTGGGCTTTACAAGAAAGACCTATTTCAACTCTTAAAGTTGATAGATAAATCAACTGCTAAGAGTGTTGAACATATAAAATTAAAAGCAAACTGCAAAACAAGTAATGACTGTGCTAGAAAGCAAAGAAGTGAACTCATAATTTAACTGAGCTCTGGTCATCTAGGGTTTCCCTGGTAGCTCAGTTGGTAAAGAATCCACCTGCAATGCAGGAGACCTCAGTTCCATTCCTGGGTCAGGAAGATCCACTGGAGAAGGGATAGGCTACACACTCCCGTTTTATTGGGCTTCCCTTGTGGCTCAGCTGGAAAAGAATCTGCCTGCAATGCGGGAGACCTTTGTTGGGAAGATCCCCGGGAGAAGGGAAAGGCTACCCACTCCAGTATTCTGGCCTGGAGAATTCCATGGGCTGTACAGTCCATGGGGTCGCAAATAGTCAGACACGACTGAGGGACTTTCACATGATCATCTATGTGGCCCTTGTTTTATTTAATTGTATAATGTTATGCCCTGATCTTCTAAATTTAAGGTATATTAATTCATCCAAAGTTAGTGGACTTCATTTCAAATAAATGAAAATAATGCACATCTGATTTCACTTTAAACTTAACCTAAAGCAACCCCGGTTTATAGATAAAAGACATCAAATTGGTATGCAAAAAGGTCTTTGAGATGAATGTAATATATCAAGCTCTGGGAACCATGGGTATTAAGCATGAAAAAAGTTTTTCAAAATCTCATTAAATATTTCTCACTGTGGATCAGAATTTGTTTCTTTCTTATTCTACCTTGAGGTCCTGAAAGAGTGAGCAAGCTAATATATGAATGACAGGATAATAATAACATTTTGATATCTCCTATCTCCAAGGAACTCAAATTCTTTATGGGAATGATCTCATTAATCCTCTCAGCATCCCTGCAAGGTAGGTAGGTGAAAACTGTAATAACTACTTTATAAAGGAAAATAGTGAGAAATTTTGCAGTTTCATATAAATGAAAAAGAAAAGTGGTCCCTTTTAACTTGAGCATAGTAGTTATATATGTTGGATTGATACTTTATTAACTTTGAAAATTTAGTTGCATTTCAATTTTTTTAACTCATTAAAGACATAAAAGTTTCAACTATGTGTCACAAAGTTTATAGTCTTCAACTGTCATTGTATTTAGCAAAAATATTTGAATTATCATTTTAAGATTTCTCTCCAGGCAAAATTATGAAAATTAACAAGACCTAAAAGGGTACAATTTTATACCATATACACAATAGATTATCAACAATGAATGCAAGTAAAAGGATAATCCAAAAAACAGGACACTAACTCATGAGAAACCAAGGCATAATCACTACATACATAATTTTTCATCTCAAAGTAAATTAGATAAGCATTTACAAGATATGACAAGATATTAAAACATATCAAATATTTTTGGATATGCTTTTTAGTGTCAATTATTAAAATAACAAAACTCATAATGAAAAGCTTATAAAAATGTTACACTAAAAAATTTATGATTAGGTAAAGCACAAAAGTCACCGTTTATTATTCACTCGTAAAAGTCCCTTGAACTGCAAGGAGATCAACCAGTCCATCCTAAAGGAAATCAACCCTGAATATTCATCGTAAGGACTGATGCTGAAGCTGAAACTCCAATACTTTGGCCACCTGACGTGAAGAGCCGACTCAGTGGAAAAGACCCTGATGCTAGACCGAAAGCAAGAAGAGAAGAGGGCGGCAGAGGATGAACTTAGGAAGCATCACTGTCTAAACGTGGTTAGAGGTTAGACAGCATCACTGACTCAAAAGACATGAACTTGAGCAAATTCCCGAGAGAATAGTGAAGCGCAGGGGAGTCTGGCACGCTGCACTCCATGGGTTCGCAGAGTTGTGCAGGGCTAAGGACTGCACAACAACGACGTTTTCCACTCATGGAGAATAAACCACTGTAAAATGTTTGCATATTAAATTCCATGTCCACACTCACACACACATTTTAGCACATATATAGTACATATTTTTGCCATCATACTGAACATTTAATTTTGAAAACACATTTCACCTAATGTTGCAAGTATTTTTCAACTCCTTAAAAAAATTCTTGAAAACATCTTTTCTAACTCTCTATGGTAGTATATCATACATGCATAATATTTATCCATTAATATTAAAAGTTTCCTTTGGCAGATAATAGGTTACATTTACTGTTTGTATTATCAGGAATGAGAGGATGAGTCTCTACAAGCATCAGTTTCTTATTTGCATTTCATGTTATTTCTATAGATTGTTTCCTAAAGTGAATTTCATAGATAAAAAATGTAAACTCACCAGACATCTTGGAATTCAAATCTCCAGGCTGTCGTTGGAAATTTGGATACTTTACATTCCTGATATACATTTGACACTGTTTTCATGGACATTTATTACTACAGTTTTTCCTTCGAAAATATTCTGAAATGAGAAAATATAGTCTGTCTCTAACTTTAAAAATTTTATTTAGTTGGCTATTTAGCTAGTTGTCATTGAGGTTAAACCTAACACACCACCGCTTATTTTTCAACTCAGGAGGACTGAAAAAATCGGGAGGGTTATTAAGATTTGTGATTCCACATTTCTCCGTGGTCTCTTATTTCTTTTCTTCATCCTTCCACTAGGGTGTGTTTTTAATACAATTTTAAGAGTGTGTTGATTTATAAAAATAATATGCTCTGTTAAAATATCAGGCTATAAAAAGGGAGACAAAGAAGAAAGCTTAAGACCCTGCCAGCTAGAAATCACCTGCTATGGATCTGACATCCACACCTCCATAAATTAGTACACAAGTGGGCAGGGACACATGTAACAACGAGCAAGGATGCTGAGAGTCAGAGAATGAATAATTTCATAATTATAAGATTACGTTAAACATACTTCAGAATGTATTACATCCACTTTACTTGAATTTAACTCAGGGAATGTCAGAGGATGAGATGACTGGATGGCATCACCGACTCAATGGACATGGGTTTGGGTGGGCTCCGGGAGTTGGTGATGGATAGGGAGGCCTGGCGTGCTGCGGTTCATGGGGTCGCAAAGAGTCGGACACGACTGAGCGGCTGAACTGAACTCAGGGAATACAAACTCAAGCGATACTGAAGGGATTCTGGTATTTCACATAAATGTGTCTTTACTACAGGAGGTATTATTTCTTTAAAAATCTCTTTGCCAATGAAAGAAGAGATTTTGATATCTATATTAAGTTTGAAGTCATTGTGGTTTTATTTAAACCACATGATTATATTTTAAATACCATAAGGTTGATTCCATGCTCTATAAATGAGACTTTTAGTAGTCATATATGCGTTTCCTTCTACCTCCCTATTCCCACTGGCCAATTTTTATTGGTTGGATTATTTTTTCCTAGTCATGTTTTATTGCCTTTATATCCTGTTCAGATGTATCATTTTTTTTAGTTAGATGGGTTTAATTCTCAACATCAGTCATTTTACCACATCTCCTCTTTGCATATGTCTTTCTTTTGATTCCTTTACGGATAGGCTATATTTCATGATGAGGTGGCTTATTCATGATAATTGGTAGATAAATAATCCTATGTTTGAAATGCCTTTATACTGATACAGGAACACCAGCCTGCCTGCGTGTAAGTGAGCGGACTTATTTCAGAGTTGGTTGAAATTAGACATAAATTAGATTTCTTTTAATCTTATAGGTTGCATATGCCTGAGGAGTTTTGGATTTGTGAAACTCTCTGTGTTTTGACTTTGTGTTTAAAGATTGAGTACAAAATTGGGGGTTTGTTGTTTTCTCTAGAACTTTTTAGGCAAACTGTCCCACAACGGTGCTATAGAAAATTCTAAGGGTGATTTCATATCTTCTTCTATTTGATGAGTTTTCCTCCCTAAAAACTGGTAGATGTTTTTTCTTCAGCCATTGAATTTACTTTCTTTCTCTGAAGAAATTTTGAGGTTGACTTTGTCAGTTTTTCCTGGGATTTGGAGGGGCATTTCAAACTGCAATTTCAAGTCTTCCCATACTTCAGGGTTTTTGTTTTTGCATTTTTTCCTTGTTTTTTCTTTAAATGTTACTTCTTCATTTTTTTCTGTCACATTTGTAAGACATATACGTTATTGACCTGCTGACTTTCTAAAGTCTGCGTTCGCTATTCTGAATAACATGCCTGTGATTTTCCAGTCTCCTTTCCTCCAGGCAGTCCATCATGTGGATAACTGCTTTAGCTCCTGCTTACTCTTTTCAGTTACTTCGGTAAGTTTTATGTGTCTTTTTTTTTTTTTTCTTTCCTGAGATCTGCCAGTTGACCTGTCATCTCATTCTGTTGTTTTATAATTCCATAGTTAAGCCCTTGTATTTATTGCAATTTGATTTTTTTCTCTTTCCCTTCTCAATTACAGAGTAATTGTTAGAAAGTTCTCAGAACAGAGAATAATTTTTGGAAATCTTATGTTTCTTTGAAAATGTATTTTCTTATACAGATTCTTTAGACTGTGTCTGATAAAGTTTCTCTTCTCCTTTGGTGTTTTCCCCACTATTTATACATAGGTCCATATTGCTTCTTCTTTCACTATTTTAGTTGTTTTTACTATGATCATGAGGGACCATAAACTAAATATACCTTACTTTACTATTTTAAAATAGAAATATTTTAGTGTTTCATTTTCTTTGGTTGAATATTATCTGGATTTTGTTTTCTCATTGTACTACATTTTGTATTTTATTGAATGGGAATCATTTTTACATGAAAAGCAAGTTTTAGGTTGTCAGCTCTTCAGGAACATGAAATATGTCATAAGTTTTCCAAAAGGTTTGAGAAATTTGACAGGTAAAAGAAATTCATTTTTATTACAGTCCTTCTGAAAATGATTTTATAGTTCAATTCCCTCCAACCTTTGTTTCCTGTAGTAAGCTATCTACTAACATTTGTATAAAGTTTTTAATCTACAAATCCTTTTGATATTTTATTATAAGTACTACAAACCAAAAAAGAACTGATTACTAATATACAAAGATCTTTACTGCATAAAAGTAATATGTGATATATAACTATTTAAATTCAACAATGAAAATAAAATAGTGTGAATGAACTAACTCATATGGAAGGACTGTACTGATATTGGAGTACTTTTTGGATTATATGTTTTACATTTATTATCAAAACAAAATGCCAGCAAAGATAAGCTTTTTGTATTATTACATCCCTTAGCTATAATGTTGTGTTATAGCATTATTAAAAATATATTTACCATAAAGATAAAGTAACTATCAGATATATTTTATAATGAAAATAGTGCTGTTTTTTTAAAAAAAATCAACTTTGATAAATTATTTATATTTGTTAAAGATTTTTGTTGCATTGGACATATCTTAGATTTCTCCCTAAAATCTGCCCTATTTTTCCTGTCTGGCTGAAGTTCTTCATAGAAACCGGAACTTATGTTCAACAAAATTTTCTTAAAACTATAAAATATCCTCAGAATTTTAATTTGTAAATAAAATAACTCCAGGAGATATTGAAGGACAGAGGAGCCTGGCAAGCTGCAGTCCATGGAGTCGCAAAGAGGTGGACATGGCTTAGCAAGTGAACAATAGCAACAAAAACAATGCAAAAATTATGTCTAAACGGAAATTTTTAGAATTTCTACATATTCGGAGGGAAGACAAAAACTGCAACAGTTCTCCTTTAACTCAGCATTATTTGGGGGATCCAAGAGCTAAGTTTCAGAAGAGAACAGTGATGTGTCCCACCCTGGGGACTCTGGTACTCCGCAATGCGGTGGAAGAATATGCGTCTGTGTTAACTACGGCTTTGACATTGTTCCAGATGTACATAATACATGATGTGTAAGCCAGACGCCCCGTGTGCTCGGGGCTCCACCTGGACACTGCTGCTCGAGGAAGCCAGACCCCTACAGCTGCAGGTGGGATGTGGCAGACATCCAAGATCTATCTCAGGACAATTTTGCTGCCCTCTGGGGAGACGTGCAAGATCGCTCTACAGAAACATTTACGATTTCATTAAAGACTGAATCAGCAAGAGTCAATGGGGGCCTGCTAATTGGCATTTTAGAGATATAAATTTATTTTAACTGTAAATGAAGGTTTTTCTATCTCCTTCTTCACTCACCATTTCCGAAAAGTTATCCATCCTAACAAAACTTCCTCATTACTCTTGCCACTTTTAAAGCTTTCCCAGTGGTTTTTCAACTTCAGAAGGATATATATTTCTACTAAGGAATTCCTGAAAACATTTTTTTTAAAAATGTACATGTCCCTTCCAACCTTTCATTTTACATACCTTCAACTCAGACTTCACCGAACGGCTCAATACATTTTTCATGGTCATCCCATCCTTCAAGAATTCTGGAATTCTGACATTTTGCAGTTTGCTCTCTACTATGCTGATTACAGCAATACATACGCCTTTAACCCAAATATACTTTCCTAGTTTTAATGTAAGGGAGAAATAAGCATTTTGACTTAAAGTTTATCATTTATGATAACTATTTCTATAGCTATTTCCCAGGTAGCTATAACCATTTTATAAATAATTATTTATGTACAAACTGTTTGAAATTATCTTCCTAAATACAATTTTAGTTTGGGAAAAATGAATATTTACCTGTAAGCCTCTATAAATTAATTCTTTGTCTAGCAAAAACCCAAGAAAATATACCACTTCAACTAATCTCTCCCATGTCACTTTATAAAATTCTTAGCTTAAAACATAAAACCTTTTTTGGCTAGTTAAGATCCTATAATTCTGGTGATTCTTTTTTGTACAATGAAATGTCTATTTGAAAAACAAAGCTATGCTGGAAAAGACTATTTTTTTTCATAAAAGATATGTGCTAGAAAATGTTTCCCAATTTCTCTTTATTAACAAATCTATTTGCATTGGAATTATAAAAATCTAGAAAAATCTTACTGATACATTTTGATATAGTACTATTGTACTTATTTAAATATAGTAAGCAAACATTTAAAAAGTCACCATTTTATGCTACCAATGGCCGCAATTATTCTATGCCTTAAAGAGTGCATAATGAGCCTTTTTGTTCTATAAAATTGATGCAAGCCACCCTTATTTTTAGCTTGTGAAGAACTTTTAGTTTCTTGTTATTAAAATTACAGCCTCTAGTCACATATCATCATGCATGCATATGTTTGGAAAAATTAACCAAAAAATGTTTTAAGCAAAAATAAGCATAGATGTTACTTTCAAAGAAAAGAGTTATTTTTTATCAGATATACTTTGGGAAACAAGCTTCTATTTTGCCATCACTGCTAAAAGATAAACACTAACACAGTTATGAAGCTATAGAATGAACCTCAGCTAGACTCCTATTAATGATTTAATTGCTTTAAAAATTTGCTTTTAACATGTACATTCTTTATTATTAGATTACAATTCACTATTCTTACTATCTTTCTGAAATGTTCAACTCCATTTCACTATGAGCAGTGATTTATTTTTTATCCTCTCTCTCTTATTATTCTTCTGGAAGAAACCTTAAATTACAGGTATATAAATTCCAATGTTTAGATTTCTTTTTTTAACTTCCCATGTTGTACATTACACTCCATGGATTTATTTATAAGTTAAGTTTGCATGTTCTGACTGCCTACACCCATTTTGCCTGCTTCATTATTTTCATTTATTTTGGGAGTTGAATATATTGATTAATGAAAATTAACAGATAAGCCAAGCACAAAGTATCAGATAATTAGAAAAATGTTGAATTACAGAATTACAATACATTTAACACCAAAACTCATGTAATTCAGAAGTCATTTTGGGACTGAAGTCTTACAAAGTGTGAACACCACAGTGTGAACACCACTTACAGCTCTATAATTATAGGTATCATAATGCATTGACCTAAATTTATACTGGCTGCATATATTATTTTGAACAATTTTTAAGATAAAATTTTTACATATATACATTATGGATTTTAATTTTGAAAAAATTACAGGTCAGGAAAAAAAAATCAATTTTGTTGTATTTCAATTACTATGCATGAGTTAACCAAAAATCTTCCATTCTACTTTCATCTTTTCATAAATTGGCTATAATTTTTTGAGAAAAGGAGCTTTTTGTTTTGCTTTGTAAATAGCAGGTGACAAAGCAGCATGCCCCCTTTTGCTCTCCAGGCCTGGAACAAGAAAGCAAAAGACCGAAGTCACTTAAAAGGAGAGGTCCATCCCGAGGCCTGCTTCTTCACTTTACCCACTGGACTGAATAGAAGCAGTCAAAGGGAGGTTATCAGTATGCCCTCCTATTGAAGAGCTTATATAATGAAAGCGCCTTTATTTAAGAGAGCCTGATTTTCATGAACCGTACCTGTTAAGATCCCCTGGAGAAGGAACTAGTAACCCACTCCAGTATTCTTGTGTGGGAAATCCCATGGACAGAGGAGCTTGGCAGGTCACAGTCCATGGAGTCGGACATGACTGAGCGGCTAAGCACATTCACATCATAAATTACATCGACCTTTATCACATCATTTAATAATTCATGCTGATAGTCCTGAATTCAATATTCTTCTTCATCTATGGAAAAATCCATCCTTGTGTAGCAAAGTTCAGTTTATTCCTTTCAAAAGCATGATCGCTGTAATTAGCCTCCAATTAGAATAAATTAATTAACTTAATTAATAAACTCAATCAAGCTTTTTTTCAGATCTTAAAAAAAAAGAAAACACAATTGTTACAACTTAAGAGTATTCCCCTATAGTCAAAGGTTCCCCTCTGGAAATTCATGATCAAATTGACATGCTGTTGCTTCACTAAAACCTCATTTCCATATATTATTTTAGAGAACGGAGTTTTATAAAAATAGGGCAGCTTTCTATAAACTCGAACACAACCTAGGTCAGTTCTATGGCTATTTCTATGTTTATGCCTCTAAGTCCCTTTCCTAAAATTTCCTTTCAACAGGAAGCCTAAAATCATCTTTTCCTCTTTGAATCTATTGCCTTTTCAAGTCAGGCTGCAGCAAGAGTGCCCAGTGTCCTTTGCGTCAACCAAACGGGCCCAGTTCGGCTCAGAAGCAAAGGGAAATGTTCTTCTCTGGTCAGAGAATGGAGAGCTGTCAGCTCTGGCGCTAGGGCGCATGCTATCTAGCGGCCATACCTGGGGCTGCTTTACAGAGGTCAAGGCAGCAGGAGGCCGTGGGGCTCCCCCAGGCACATCGCTCCCACGCGGGGCCCGTCTCTGCACACGGCATGTCTCTGCGCACGGCCCGTCTCTGCGCACGGCCCGTCTCTGCGCACGGCCCGTCTCTGCGCACGGCCCGTCTCTGCGCACGGCCCGTCTCTGCGCACGGCCCGTCTCTGCACACGGCCCACTGCCGCTGTCTTGGACCACGTGTCGGTGCAGCTTCCGCACGCAGCCCGCCGCGCTCGGGTGCCTGTGACGTTACTTTGCACCAGGAACTCTGGCCTGGAGGGCCCAGGGCAAGACGTCTGCACAAGACTGCCCATGAGCTATGACACTAGACTAAGCACAAAGGAAAAGCTTAGACTTCCGTACCCAGATTCTATTTTTATTTCCTGTAAAAGATTAATGAGATTTGTTGGTGATAAACCCTTATTAGAGTCTCAGACTGTTTTAACTTTTACAAATACTTTTTCTCCAAAGGAAGTTTTATTGTACGTTTCAAAGTGTTTGAATTTCTTTCAACACTCATATCAGCTCTAAACAGTTCAAATAAGGACATTTTAAATTATCAGTGACAAAAAAAAAATTATCAGTGACGCTGAATATGTCAGCACTTAAGTAATGTACAAAATTAGCTTTTGCTAGAAGAATTCCATGTGCATATATACTTGTTTCTTTGTGAATATATCTGATTTTTAAACACTTCGTTGACTTGTGTGTGTATGTAATGTCCCTTGACCATCTGGTATGTGCTCTACACGATGCTATATTCTTGTATAAGTGACAATAGCTGTAAGAACTTGACCTTGAGAATTTCACCCACTCTGCTAAGGAATTCAGAAATAAATATATAAATATAATGGGATCGACAAAAATAAAAAAAGAGATTTGACTCATTGCAGTGAACTTGTAGGTGGCTTTAATGCAACAGTATCCTTTGATTTAGATTTTTTAAGACTGAACTGGAGTTTGACTCATAAAGATGCTAGAGAAAGTCCTAGTAGAGAAAAAGCAAGTGTAAGCAGGCAGAAATACAAAGACCTTGACCAGTTATATGAACAACAAGAGATATGAATTGTCTGACTTGCAAGAAGATAGTTGGTTAAACACTGTGATGGGAAGTCATGCAGTTTTATGTCAGATGTCACACTAAAGAGTTTGCACTGGATTATATAGGAAATGTGGTAAAACTGAACAGATTTGATGTCAAGAAGAGAAATTTGCAAGTTTTTGTTCTGGGAAAATCAGTCTGACCATGAGAGCAAGATGGTTTGGAAGGAAGGAAAGAAACTAAAATTGAATTACACAGATAATTATTGGAATCTGCTCTTACTGATTTAAGATCTTCCAAAATCCATCCATATTAGATACCTTTCCATGTCATGCCACACTGTAAACATCTGAATTTATGTTTTATCGGAAGTTTTTTTTTTTTTCCCCCACAAATAGCACTGAATCAGATATTGACCCAACAGATACATTAAATCAGCTAACCTGGAAGGTTGGAAACAATAGTTAGCCATTCAAAGTTATGGGTCATAAGTCACCTAAGATTCAGTTGCCTGTCCTAAGTGTCATCAAATGAAAGAGGGCAAATTTTTCTCCAATCTTCCACCTTCTGATAATACTGTTATGATACAAGAGAAGCGCCAAAATGGTCTCTCTGTTGTCTTTGTACTGTCTGGATGTGGTGGGAAGCTGCTTGTAGCTGAAATTTTCTTTGTTGAGCAGCTTGGGATTAAAGAGAAGATCATTGTTCTGAGAGTAAGCCAGTCCATTATGGAGCTTTATTTTGAGAAGCATAAAACACATGTACTTAAGTTCTTTTATAGGTAATTGTGCAGATAGCTGGACAGATTTATGCATGTAGATGTATATTTTAAGATAGTTTTGTATTTGTGTCTATGACTAGTCTACATAGAGGCAATTGACTCTCTTGTGTGGGGCCAAGAGAGATATGCAGAATCAAGAGACAAAAATATTGAGAGTGAAACCACACATACACACAGACACATCTAGAAAGTAATCTATTGTAAAGTCAATTAAAAGAATTGAGAAACTAGTCAGAGATGAAGGAATAGAAGAAAAAACAAAATGTCTTAAAATGAAGAAAAGAAATTATTTTAGTAAATGTCTGTTGACCTAAGTCATATTGAAAATCAAAGATTCAACATTACTCTTCTGAGGCAAACGTTGATGTTTCTGTTGTTAAAAAGTAGACTTCTATTTTCTTTGCTCTCATAATGAGCACATATTCACTTAATGAGATTTAGATGCAAAATTCTTGAATGGTAATAAATTGAAGGCTATATGCATCTATAATACTTTTAATTAATGAAATAACAGTTTAACCAACTGGTAGCTAACAGCCTGTTTAGGATGAAAAGGTGTGTGACTGAAAATAAGTTTGTTAACTTCACCAGTAATCAAATCTGAAAGATTGTTATGGTAATAATTTTTCATAAATCAAAAAATAAATGGAATAAGCAGGATAACTGGAACCAAGATGAGAATCTCTGTGGCATTTGATTAACTGCCAGGAAATGACTGATTTTCCAGTAATCAAAATGAAAAAGGCAATCAGATGGATTTATAATATATACCACCACAGGTTCTGTGATATGCGTTATTCATAATTTAGCCTTCTTGTGGATAATTGCATTGTGAATACTTAGCATATATTAACAGTTTACAAGTAAGAATTTACAAACATGCTACAGGTTCAAAGGATCTCAAAACAGCTCAAGGGACTTGCATAAAACTTGGTGACCCTTTAAAATAGCACACCTGTTACAATCAGATGCTGTCAAAAGCAGTGATTAAAACAGAATGTCTTCAGGCCTGTTATGTTTGGGTTTGGAGGACATCACCGTTAGAGGAAGTTAGGGAGAGAGCACTTGAACTCTTCTGAGTTCTTCCCCCAGACAGAAATAAAGAGAAATAAGTAAATGTATGCTTGGAACAAGTAAAAATCAATGACTTCGGAGAATGACTTTTAGTAGTAACAATGAGCAGACACAAGAGGACCACTTCAGGCAATTATCTTTCGATGATGGTGTGATATCCCCAAATTCACGATTTAGAACCCAAACAGAGTCCACATCCTGGGTTGGGAAGATCCCCTGGAGGAGGAAATGGAAACTCACTCCTGTCTTCTTGCCTAGGAATTCCCATGGACAGAGGAGCCTGGCAGGCTACAGTCCGCGGGGCCACAGAGAGTAGGACGTGGCTGAGTACTCACCCACGCGTGCACGCAGGTCTGTTGACAGCCTTCACTTCTGTCCGCTGAAACTCTTTTATTGAGAAAAGTACCTTGTTCACATTAAAAGTCCAAGTTCCCACAATTTGTGATATCTTCCCCATGCACATCTTGAATGTGGACATATAATTTAGTTATTTCCTAAGAGATAGTTTTCCCCTTGTGTTTTAATTAACTACACAAAATAGAATGTTTTAGTATTTTAACACCATTAGAGTTATTTCTATTTAAAACATCAATAGAACCATGACATTTAAAAATTTACATTTTTATTACACATACTTATATTTTGCTGGTTGCAATGCCAATGATGGGAGAAACACAGTTTAAATTCAGTTCAGGCTATTGTCATTAGAGATGACCATCCAGCTTGCTGCCTGAACAAAATGATTTCCAGAGTTACTGGCAAATAACTCATTTGTAATTCATCATAGATAATTTTCCAGCTTTCCTGTCAGTATTTTATAGTTCCTTATCTTCCTCATCAAGGGTAATAATTAGAAACAACTAATCCTGAAAAGATTCACACACACATAGCTTTTTTTTCCCCTCCATCTCAATGGTTAGATTGCCAGGTGACCACTGGCTTCAGCATAGTCTTTGGGACATTAACATTGAGGTTTTCTCATATTGGCATGTGCATAAGCAGAATACACTCTCTGACCCACAACTCGAGAGTATGCTTTGGAGCAAATATAAGTGGCTCTCAGAAGGTTTTAGGGAGACAGAAGCTATACCAGCAGGAGTACCAGCACAAAGGGCTTGATAAACTGTTCTTTATGCTGCAGAGCCAGCTAGCCAGCCCTTTTCTGTCAGAGATGGACCTTCTGTAAGATGAGGCTGTTCCCACAGGCAGTCTTCAAAAGTTAGAATGGAACCAACACATCATTTGTGCACAAAACACTGCCTAGATCAATATTTGTATTGGTATTTTTCGTGTTTCTTAGAAGATGCATGTTGTTATTCACTCCCTAAGTCATGTCCAACTCTTTGCAACCCCAGGCACTGCAGCATGCCAGACTTCCTGGTCCATCACCATCTCCTGGAGTTTGTTCAAACTCATGTCCACTGAGCCGGTGATGCCATCCAACCACCTCATCCTCTATCGTCCCCTTTTCCTCCTGCCCTTAATCTTTCCCAGCATCAGGGTCTTTTCAAATGAGTCAGCTCTTCATATCATGTGGTCACTGTATTGGAGCTTCAGCTTCAACATCAGTCCTTCCAATGAATATTCAGGACTGATTTCCTTTAGGATGGATGGTTGGATCTCCTTGCAGTCTGAGGGACTCTCAAGAGTCTTCTCCAACACCACAGTTCTAAAGCATCAATTCTTAGAAGCTCAGCCACTGGATCATCGAAAAAGCAAGAGAGTTCCAGAAAAACATCTATTTCTGCTTTATTGAGTATGATTATGTGGGTCACAATAAACTGGAAAATTCTGAAAGAGTTTGGAATACCAGACCACCTGACCTGCCTCTTGAGAAACCTGTATGCAGGTCAGGAAGCAACAGTAGAACTGGACATGGAACAGCAGACTGGTTCCAAACAGGAAAAGGAGTACATCAAGGCTGTATATGTCACCCTGCTTATTTAACTTCTGTGCAGAGTACATCATGAGAAATGCTGGGCTGGATGAAGCACAGGCTGGAATCAAGATTGTCAGGAGAAATAACAATAACCTCAGATATGCAGATGACACCACCCTTATGGCAGAAAGTGAAAAAGAACTAAAGAGCCTCTTGATGAAAGTGAAAGAGGAGAGTGAAAAAATTGGCTTAAAGCTCAACATTCAGAAAACTAAGATCATGGCATCCAGTCCCATGACTTCATGGCAAAAGATGGGGAAACAGTGGAAACAGTGGCTGACTTTATTTTTCTGAGCTCCAAAATCACTGCAGATGGTGATTGCAGCCATGAAATTAAAAGACACTTACTCCTTGGAAGGAATGTTATGACCAACCTAGACAGCTTATTAAAAAACTGAGACATCACTTTGTCAACTAAGATCCGTCTAGTCAAGGCTATGGTTTTTCCAGTAGTCGTATATGGATATGAGAGCTGGACTATAAAGAAAGCTGAGCACCGAAGAATTGATGCTTTTGAACTGTGGTGTTGGAGAAGACTCCTGAGAGTCCCTTGGACTGCAAGGAGATCCAACCAGTCCATCCTGAAGGAGATCAGTCCTGGGTGTTCATTGGAAGGACTGATGTTGAAGTTGAAACTCCAATACTTTGGCCACCTGATGTGAAGAACTGATTCATTTGAAAAGACCCTGATGCTGGGAAAGATAGAAAGCAGGAGGAGAAGGGGACGACAGAGGATGAGATGGTTGCACGGCGTCACCAACTCAATGGACATGGGTTTGGGTGAACTCCGGGAGTTGGTGATGGACAGGGAGGCCTGGTGTGCTGCAGTTCATGGGGTCACAAAGAGTCGGACATGACTGAGCGACTGAACTGAACTGAACTAAACTGAACAGCCTTCTTTGTGGTCCAACTCTCACATCCATACATGACTATTGGAAAAACCATAGCTTTGACTATATGGATTTTTGTTGACAAAGTGATGTCTCTGCTTTTTAATATGCTGTCTAGGTTTGTCATAGCTTTTGCCTCTTTCAAATGTGTGTGTATATATTTGTGTGTAAATGTACATGTATATATGTGTTTATATATTCATACATGCATATATGATTTTATACATTCTTATAAACACACACATTCCAAGTAAGCCCTAACCACCTGTTATCCCATATTTTGTATTTTGTAATATATTTGTAATCTATTTATGGCAAATAGTTTATCCATTTGGTCATCAGAATAACTTCCATAAATTTGAGCATTTGATTGTACTATCACACACATTGTATTTGTGTTTAAACATTGTCCCCCAAGCCCTTTTTTCTTAATATCTCACTTTTTAAAGAGATTCTATAATTATCTTCTTCATGCCGAAATGACTAAAGTTTCTAGGTGAGCATAAAATTTTGAAGGAATTCTTAAATTTTAAATAAGGAGTATCTTTTAACTTCAATATGAAATTTAGGGTTTAACTTTCCATATAAAACAACTATGATCAAATCTTTGAAAATAGCATGCAACCCTGGGTCACCTTCCATCATTTCTGTAGCTTGATTCAGTGAACTGTGACCATAAAACTCCAAAGACATGGTAAAATGTTGGAGACAGTTCAACATATAGTGATGGAATCAGAGTTTTAGGGCTGGAAAAGAAGTTTGGGTGTAATGCAATCCTCTAACTGCACAGAGGAGAAATAGATGAAAGATGGGAAAAGATCATGTTTTTAAAGGAAGAACTATTTCAGTTGAAAAAGAAGGAAAGAAAGAGTACCTTGCAGTGACCAATATATAAATAAAAATAGAATATAGACAGGCCTTTGCCACACACCACACACACATGGACACACATACAGTCACACCAAGGGGCAGTGTGTACCCCTCCCTGTCCATTCAAAACAAATAGTGGAAATATACTATCATATCCACTGAGCCACATACACAGGTAAGTAAATACCCAACAATATGGTCTGTTGCTGAATCTATCTGCAGAAATTTTTAATGATGAAATCTTTATATTTTGGTGGCAAAATATTATTAGCTAATATTTGGTTTTGGATTTTAAAGCACTTTTTTATGCCTCTCATTAAATTGATGCAATAATTCTGTGAGATAGGTATTAATGTCCACATTTGCAATATGTAGAAAATAAATATCACAGAAAATACACTTTAACAAAAAATCCCACACTTAGGAGAAATCTTTATTGATGGGAAGGCAAGTGTAATAGCTTAAGAGGTGTGCATAGCAATAACCCCCTTTAAGATAAGTTGGGTATTAGAAGGATTTTCTTACAAATTAATCATTAAAAGTTTAGGTTTTCAAACAGTAAGCTTCAGTTGTTTGGGGAATACACTGAAGCATACACAGATAATCCACAATAAATTAGTGCCGTCTGATGGAGGGAACAAGAGCTTGGGCACAAGCAGGCTTGTAATC
Organism: Muntiacus reevesi; assembly: GCF_963930625.1. Lineage (NCBI taxonomy): Eukaryota > Metazoa > Chordata > Mammalia > Artiodactyla > Cervidae > Muntiacus > Muntiacus reevesi. Next base: position 76,259,273 of record NC_089259.1, on the reverse strand, counting down.
AAATCCAGGCTTAACATTTTATTCTTGGGTCTCATTGCCTGTATTTATTTACCATCACTGAACTTCAGTTACGCCATCCATAAATAGTGGGAAAATGCCTATTTCAAAGGGCTAGTGTGAGGCTCAAATGAGATTACGTGCGTAAAATGCTTTCTGCTGGCTCTTCCACGATTGCCATTCTGCTGTTTGCATGTTTATAAGCAAATCTGCTCTTCCAGACAGACAGGGCTAAGATTTAATTTAGAGTTAGTATTGGTAACAGATTTAGCATTACAGTCATGGGTTAGGAATTCTTTATTTTCTCTTCATAATTAGGATGTGTAAATACCATATGTCCTTTAGGGGTGACATATAAAACTTACATGCCACAAACAGTGACACATGAAGTTGTTTAGAGAACATTGTTTTAAATATTGCCAACTTTGCTACTGTACAGATATTGCCTAGTGCAAAAAACTACAGTTTCATGACTTTCCCCCAGGACTCAGTCACTAAAAGTCGGCTACAAAATACTGCTTTTGGACTATTGTTGTAGGAGGAACCATACGTGTTGGATGAGGGTTTCTTATAAATCATACAGAGATGAGTGAGTAGTGATCGCCCACATCCAGAAAATCTACAGAAAACATTCTGGCTCTAGAGTTTCTGTGTTGCTGTTATTATATAGGCAACCATGTTCTAGAAATAAAAGATTAATAGGAATTTGATTAGGATATGTATATACCTTAAAATCTAGGCTTCCGTGATGACTCAGATGGTAAAGAATCTGCTCATAGGATTGGAAATTATTCAAAGGCTTATCAGTGCAAAACAACCTAAACGATTAACTCCTAATAATGGAATGTGATACATATTAAATGTGAAAAAAGGAAATATTTCCAAGATATTTCAAGTAAAGAGCAAGAAAGAGAGTAGTGTGTACGGTGTGTGTAGCACACACAGAAAAGAATGTGCACCAAAATAAAAGAATATACACGTGTACGTGTTGGTATGTACGAAGTGAAACTCTAGAAGGAGCCATAAGAAACTAATGCTTACCTCTGATAATGAAAGTAAAAGAGTGAGAAAGTTGACTTAAAATTCAACATTCACAAAACTAAGATCATGGCATTGGGTCCCATCACTTCATGATAAATAAATGGGGAAACAATGGAAACAGTGACAGACTTTATTTTCTTGGGCTCCAAAATCACTGCAAATGGTGATTCACTGCAGCCATGAAATTAAAAGATGCTTGCTCCTTTGGAAGAAAAGCTATGACCAACTTAGAGAGCATATTAAAAAGCAGAGACATTTTATTGACAAAGATCCATCTAGTCAAAGCAACGATTTTTCCAGTAGTCATGTATGAATGTGAGAGTTGGACCATAAAGAAAGCTGAGCACCGAAGAATTGATGCTTTGGAACTGTGCTGTTGTAGAAGACTCTTGAGAGTCGCTTGGACTGCAAGGAGATCCAACCAGTCAATTCTAAGCAAGCTCCGGGAGTTGTGATGGACAGGGAAGCCTGATATGCCACAATCCATGGGGTCACAAAGAGTAGGACATGACTGAGCAACTGAACTGAGCTGAACCTCTGATTATGAATATGTGGTGAGGGGACAGCTGTGCAGTGGAGGATGAGAGTGAAAGAGACTTTTCCTTCTATACATTTTATAAATTTTGATTTTGCATTCAAATTCTTTGATTATCTATTCAATTTCTTTACTCATAAGAAGAGTATCAGAGCAAGCAAAGGTTAAAATATATATATAGTCATTTATTCCAAAAATGTTTATTCAACAACTGCAGTGTGGCAAGAACTGCAGCAGGCACTGGAGGAAAAAGGATGACAATTCTGGTACTTAGGGAGCATACAGTCAGGTGAAAGAGGCTGACAAGCAATCATGACCTAGATTTAAACTTGAGTGATTGAGGCAAGGAAACTGCACTAGTAGAAACAAAAATCAAAAGGGAAAACCACTTTCCAAAATAATGTAGTTGATGGGAGATTCTCTGCAATTTGATGAAGTGAAGGATTTATGCAAATTGAAAGCTCCATCAGGTAGTAGATGAAAGACTAGAGATTAGAATAGATTCTAAAACCAGATTCTGAGTATTCTTTTGAGGTGGAAAGTCCAAGAGAGGAAATAAAAAAGAGAAGGGAGCCCAGAAGAAGTCCTGGACATTTATTGAGTTTCGGACATCTCCTTTTATCAAAGGTTTCCATTAAAAATTCTGTATTTTTAAAAGAAGTCTCGATAAAGGTAAGATTGAAGTCCTTTGCAAATGTACTGATAGCTTCAAAAGGGCTTAAAACACTGACAGTCTCTGGCAGAACTTCTAGGTTTTCATGATAAGAATAATGAAGAAAGCTCTTTAGTCAGACCAGTACAGCCCACAACCTGATATTCCTGAAGTTGTCTATCTGACATGTCTGACATCTGGTGGGATGTCTAGGGCCACGGTATGATTTATGAGGCAGGAAATTTGAAGTTTCTTTGGATACAATAGTACTCAGGTTAAAGAAAAAAAACAACAACACACAGATACTTTGATTCAAATCCATTTTCTTTTATTTTCAATCATTCAGAGAAATCATTTCAGGTTGCATATTAATTCTTCCTAGAGCCAGCTGATAGAACATAAGGCTAATGAGACCAAAGGCAGTGGTTCAGTCCCTTATCTGCAGACAGGCCTCACCCAGGGAAAGCTTTTTTGTATGTACCTCTAATCAAGTCCAGCTGTCTTCCCAGTTTGGCATTGGGTACAAAGGGGCCCAGGTGAGAGAAGGTGAATCTCGGATGCGGAGTCCTCATCCACGAAAATTAGCAGAAGTTTCTAACCTCATCTTCTATCTCCCAGCATGAGACTATGGGCTTCACTCGCCTCCATTTGTCCTTGAGATTTTTTTTTTCTTTACGTGTAAGACAAGATTATTCAAATAAGTGTATCACAAACGATTCACTCAATTAGGATAAAGAGACAATCCAAGGTGAGGTCTGTAAGCACAATTTGAATTCTTCCCGTGTCTCCTAGGCTGTTATTGTCAACCAGACCCTTCATACTGCTCCTGTTTTAAATCTGAACATAATTTTGCCATGCAGGGAAAGAAACCTACAAACAAAAACTGCATTTTCAGACTCCATCACAAGTTCTGCCAAGCATAGAGTTTACAAGTGTAACAATGGCAGCTGTTCCCACTGGTAAGAACAGCTGGGAAAAACAGCACCAAAGTCATTATCTCTCAGATTATGATCTGTTGGAACAATGCCCAAAATATCAACGCTGACATTGAATCACAGCATTTAGCCTCTGACAACCTCTTCAAAGTTTGTGTTTCATTTCGCCAAAAGAAATTAACAGTATCACATATTCAAAAATAAACAAAATATCTCAGAATTATTTTAATAATTGAGGTGTAAACCTGCTTTCTTTCAGTTATTTTGAGCTGCTCATATTCAAGATCAAAATAGACACTAGTCATTCTATTCTCCTGAAAAAAATAAAATCAGAAACAAATACACTTTCTAGGTGAGAAGCATTCGAACTGATATTCTGTTCAAGTTATCCATGAAATATAGCCCAGTTGTGAAAAGTCTTTCACTTCTATAGTGAAAAATAGGTACCTCCAGGATAGAGAAACATCTTGTCAAGTATCTTATGCTCTCTGGACATAAACTAGGATTAGATATTCATAAAGTGAGTTAGAAGGTAAATCTTACGGCACACAGAAAAGAGAACCATAAATTGGATAAAGGAAAGATGTAATGCAAACAGAGTCAAGAAGAAAAGAGCCATAAATTCAATTACAGTAATTGAATATACAGTATAATATTGCCATTGTGATCTCGGCTGCCAAAATTAAATGAATAAAAGTTTATTTTTTTCTTGCTCTTATGAACTTCACAGAACAAAAAATAATCAACCCAGACATCAGGTAGCTACAGAGTTTATTTTAATGCCTGGACAACTGGTACAAAACACTCTTAAATTCTGTAAGAATCTGATATTAAGAGAAATAAAGTCTATCTGGAAAACAGAGTCAGGAGAAAAACAGGTGCCACTTGTAATCTCTATGTACCCTTTATGCCCTTAGAATTTGATGTTTAACAAAAACACTTTCAACCAAATCTCAAGATGACTGAAGACGTTACAATAACATAGATGACATCATGACAATGAAAAAGCAAGCGTGAGTTTTAGAATCAGGCAGAACCCAAAGTCAGCCAGTAAATCATAATTCCTAGAGTTTATCAAGTGCTTCCTGGTGCTCAGGAATCTTCAGCATGCTATATGTGGATTATTTTCGCATCAACTTTTCCCAGCTACCCCATTCAGTTCAGTTCAGTTCAGCTGCTCAGTCGTGTCTGGCTCTTTGCAACCCCATGGACTGCAGCAAGTCAGCCCTCCCTGTCCATCACCAACTCCCAGAGCTTATTCAAATTCAAGTTCATTGAGTTGGTGATGCCATCCAACCATCTCATCCTCTGTCTTCAATCTTTCCCAGCATCAGGGTCTTTTCCAATGAGTCAATTCTTCATATCAGGTGGCCAAAGTATTGGAGTTTCAGCTTCTTTTATATTATTATTTATTCACTTTTTATAGAAGAGGAAAATCAGCCACAAAGAAGTTGAATAATTTGGCAAAGGTCACGGAGACAGTAAATGGTAGAACTAAGTTGTAAAAGATTTAATTTCCCCAAAGTATCACTCTTTGGGTGACGCTAAGAAAATCAATATACTTCTCATCATTTCACTTTGCTTTTCTATACAATATGACTAATACCTACTTATAAGTGTCAGCATATGCTAGCATCAAAACCACAGGGGCTTCCTGGTGACTCAGATGGTGAAGAATCTTCCTGCAATGCAGAAGACCCAGATTCAAGTCCTGAGTCTGGAAGATCCCCTGGAGAAGGGCATGGCTACCCACTCCAGTATTCTGGCCTGAAGAATTCCATGGACAGAGGAGCCTGGCGGGCCACAGGCCATAGGTCGTAAAGTCGGACACAACTGAGCTACTTTCACTATTTCTGCAATGTAATGGCTCAAGGCTGGTTGAAACCATCATGACCACCGGTAGGGATTTCCTGCAGAGGACTTAAGAAAGAAGGGACCAATACCCTTCCCAAATATCTAAAATATGGAAACTTCCTTGAAAGTTCTTAATTGGTAGGTGAGGTTCTCCTGTTTACCATAGATTTTAAGAGCAGACACTTGTTTTAAACTTCTGGATGTAAGACTCAAGCTGTGACTTCTTTTCTGTCCACATTAGTAAAATAAACTGAGGACTTCCACACACCAGAGGTGCTGATAAAAGGAAGCAAAAGTCAGAGATGGGGAAGAGGTTGGACTGCTACTTTAATATTGCTGTTTGCATAGACTTGAGGGCCTTACTTTTCCTGCTAAACTCTAGAAAGGTTTGTACCTGACTATGGGCCCCCCTTTTCTCCCAGCCTCTTGTCAATTTTATAGCCCAACTATATCTTTCTCAAGGACCTGGAAGCCATCTGTTTGAAGGACCAAAAAGAAGGCTGAGAGCCAAAAAATTGATGCTTTTGAACTGTGGTGCTAGAGAAGACTCTTGATAGTCCCTTGGGCAGCAAGGAAATCAAACTAGTCAATCCTAAAGGAAATCAACCCTGAATATTCACTGGAAGGACTGATGTTGAAGCTCCAATACTTTGGCCACCTGATGTGAAGAGCCAACTCATTGGAAAAGATCCTGATGCTGGGAAAGATTGAGTGTGCGAGGAGAAGAGGGTGACAGAGGATGAGAGGGTTAGATGGCATCACTGACTCAATGGACATGAGTTTGAGCAAACTCCGAGGGATAATGAAGGTGAGGGAAGCCTGGTGTGCTGCACCAACTAGGAAGCATAGATGCCTAATCACATTGACCACATCCTTCCCTTCTGCCCTCAGCACATCCACACTAACTCTAGCCAGCACTTAAAAACTCTCCCATTTTGCAGTTCCACAGAATTGAGTTCAATCTCTCTCTCTTACTATAGTAGTTTTAAGCCCATCACAGTGGTTCTGAGTAAATTCTTCCTTTCCTGATGCAATTTTCATCAAACAGCAGTGGACTTAACAATCACTGAGGAGGGCAGACACTAACCAGGAAGAGGGAAGAAGAGTGTGTAAGTGCATTTTTCTGATGAAGAAAAAAAACCAAGGACGGTGCCAACATGCCTCCTCACCAGCTGTTTCTGTAAAAGCTTCGTGACCGGGTCATAAAAGGAGTCATTCAAAAGGATGTAGAAATCTTGGGAAGGACTGAAAAAGGAAAGGGAGAAAGTATAAAAAAATAAATGACAGCTTTAAAAAAGAACAATTATAAAATGTATATTCAAAAGGCATAATAATAGACTTTTATGCAAATTAAAATGCATTTAAATGCAAATTCAAGTGTGGTCCTCCTGCTTATTTCACACATTTGGCTGTGACCTTGCGAAGACCTTCGCAACAATTCCTATGGAATGTTTCAGAACAATTAGATACAGGAACGGTCTATTGCAAGCTCATCTCCAAGTGGCTGGGTGAGGTTTCAGGAGGAAGAAAGATAACTTCCTAATAGTCAGAAATTCGTGGCAGAGGGCAGAGTAAGAGAACTCTCCAAGGACATTCCCAGGTCTGAGCGGCTTATATGGATCTCAGCGCTCCTGGGGGCCGTGAAAACCCGGTGTGTCCCCAGCAGCGTTAGTGAGTCCTGGGGCGCATGCCTGACCTCCCTTGGGATTGGGGAATTTTTGGAAGTCCCTGCTTCCTGGCACCTTAGAAGAATGGCAATTGTCAGTTCTGTTCCTTCAGACGTGAGAGCTTCGAGTTAGGACTCAGAATTATGTCCCATTTTTAGCTGTGAGATCTTAGGTGAATAAAAGATTTAATTTCTCTGAGTTGCAGATCCTCAAGTATGACAAAAATAAAAACCTTTAATTAAAAGAGTGTGGTGATACTTCATTCTACATCTAGCACAGAGAAATCATGAAATACACAGTCATTATTATCATTGTTATCATTATCATTATTGTGATTTTCTTACTTTTTATTCTCAACTACCAGTCTTAAACTTCCCTTGTGGCTCAGCTGGTAAAGAATCCACTTGCAATGCGGGAGACCTGGGTTTGATCCCTGGGTTGGGAAGGTCCCCTGGAGAAGGGAAGGCTACCCACTCCAGTATTCTGGCCTGGAGAATTCCATGGACTGGTCGCAAAGAGTCGGACATGATTGAGCAACTTTCACTCACACCAGTCTTAAAAACCATTCCCTACTTGACTGCAGGTTTCTGTGTGTGTGTGTGTGTGTGTGTGTGTTCTTCAGGTACCTACCATGTATGAGATGGTTGAATGGCATCACTGACTCAATGAACATGCATTTGAGCAAACTCCAGGAGATAACGAAGGACAGGGAAGCCTGGTGTGCTGCAGTCCATGGGGTCACAAAGAACTGGACATGACTTAGTAACTGAACAACAACCACCTGTATTTATACTTTCCAGCTATTAATTACACATAGCAAAGTCCTGGATGAATCACTGTCCACTGCACAGTGGACTAAAATGAAGTATACACAATATTTGATCAATAGTTACTTTGAACTCACTTTTCAAGTCTTGGGTGGTATTCATGTCTTAGGACTGCTGTCACATAGTATCACAGACCATGTGGCTTAAATCAGCAAATTTACTTTCTAACAGTTCTGGAGGCCAGAAGTTCAAATGGTTGGCAGGTATGGTGCCTCCTGAGGCTTCTCTCCTTGGCTTGTACATGGCTGTCTTCTCCTGTGTCCCACCAACATTTTCTTGTGTGTCAATGTCCTTTCTTTTTCCAGTAAGTCAAATTGGGACTCACCCTAATGACCTCATTTTAATTTAATTACTTCTGTAAAAGGTCCGGTCTCCATACACAGCCACATCCTATATACGTACTGGGTATTAGGACTTCAATATATGAATTTTACAGGCTTCCCAGGTGATGCTAGTGATAAAGAACCCACCGGTCAGTGCAGGAAACTTAAGAGAAGTGGTTTTGATCTCTAGGTCAGGAAGATCCCTTGGAGGAATGCATGGCAACCCACTCCAATATTCTTGCCTGGAGAATCCCAAGGACAGAGGAGTCAGGCGTGCTACAGTTCATGGCGTTGCAAAGAGTTTGACACGACTGAAGTGACTTAGCTTGCACACACATGTGGATTTTACAAAGGACACAATCTAGCTCATAATGGCCTTTTCTTCATAAACATTTATTTTACATAATTTTCTCACCTCATCAATTACATTTCCATTTTTTATCATTTTTAATCAGTGTTTTGGAGAAGGAAGTGGCAACCCACTCCAGTATTCTTCCCTGGGAAATCCCATGGACAGAGGACTCTGGTGGGCTACAGTCCATGGGGTTGCAAAAGAGTCAGGCACGGCTTAGCAACAAAAAAAAAAATCAGTATTTAATTATTCAGATACTTTTAAAACATAATCTGACATAGAAAGAATATAGTCCAGGTACTTCAGTTCAGTTCAGTTCAGTAGCTCAGTCATGTCTGATTCTTTGCGACCCCATGAACCGCAGCACGCCAGGCCTCCCTGTCCAGGTACTTAAGTAATGCTTAATCAGTATTTTGGAGAAGTTGGTAACACATTCCATTCCAGGACCTTGTCTGGGAAATCCCATGAACAGAGGAGCCTGGTGGGCTACAGTCCATAGGGTCACAAAGAGTCAGATAAGACTGGAGTGACTTAGCATGCACTTAATTAGGAGTCCCTCAGTCTCTTCGGATAGAAGAGGTTGGGATTTTGTATAAAAATACGTGATAGAAAAAATGGGTTTGTAGACTCCTGGAGAGTGTGGCCCAGGTATTGTATTGATATTTCCCTGTAAATCCCACAGTGCTCATGCAGTACACCTAGCTGAGAGTAAACACCTGTTGGAAGAATGAGTGAATCAATGAGTGAATAAGTAGGAATCAGGTAGCAATAGCTAATACAACCCTGCTTCTTCTTAAGGCACACAAAGGAATCATGTTGTCTTAATGAAGACTCTTCAGGGCTTCCTATCTGGGAAGCTGTCAATATGAGAAACGGCCTGGGGACCTCTTTACATCTACAGAGTAGCCTGAACTACATCTGGAGATTTTCCAATGTTTCCAAAATTTTCTGAACTTTCCTCCAGGGTGGGAAGATTGTTTCAGAAAAGTAATTTGCCAAGGTCCTGAGCAGACTCAGAGGATAAAAAAGACAAGAATACCTCACAACCATAATGATTGAAAGCAAGAAATTCAATAATAAAAAATTGGCAGGTCATTACATTTCTCCCTTATGAAGACCAGTTTTGTTCACTTTGATCAAATAACAGGCTTAGTCCACAGTCAAGTGATCCATTTAACCCCAAAACAGTTGCGTCTTCAATTAATGAAATAGATTAGCCTCTCTGATACAGGTAATCGCCAACATACTAACCACTGGACTATGTCTACAGAGAATTCAGTGTAAATGTGTAATTGCCCATTTCAAAGAGAAAGCTGCCATCTATATTTTTTTAAGCTGTAGCTTTCCTAACTCCACAATTTATGCCACTTGTAATTTGCAAACCCCTGTTCATTCATTTTCCACTTTCTTCCAGTTTGCATGTGTGCAAAGTCGCTTCAGTCATGCTCAACTCTTTGTGACACTAAAGGCAATAGCCCGTCAGGCTCCTCTGTCCATGGGATTCTCCAGGCAAGAATACTGGAGTGGGTTGTCATGCCCTCCTCTAGGGGATCTTCCCAACCCAGGGATCGAACCTACATCACTTATGTCTCCTGCATTGACACGTTCTTTACCACTAACGCCACCTGGGAAACCCATTTCTTCCACTTTAAAACTGAGTAACTCAAAAAAATTTGATGAAGTAATGATTGGTAAATAGAATTAGATATAGACAATATCATGGAAACCCTGATGTCTCTCTAGAAAACATTATTGTTACCAAGACACATTTTAGTTCCTTATTTGTTAGTTTGTTTTTGTTTCTAACAAAGACAAAAGGGAAAGAAGAGAGGAACAAAGAAGAGACAATTGTACATTTCTAAGTGTTTTATCAGAGCACGGGTCCGGAGGTTGAGTTACAGTCCCTAGTGGAAATTTGCTTTCATCACAAACCACCTCACAGTATGATATAGTTTATCATGATTGTCACTCTAGGCTCAAGAGAGAGCAGAAATAGAATCCTAGAGGCTCCATGCGGGGAATTTGGGTACCCAAGTGCCTGGTTAAACATCCAAAAATCGTCACCATCATTGGATGCTAGCAGCTGGCTACTTATGCTCACAAATCATTAAATGGCCCTAATTTCCCAGCCTTGACTCTGAAATTGACTGGCATATGCTTCAGTAAATAAACATTTAGGAAAAAAATTATTCAAGTGCGTAAGTATGTTTCCCCACACTGAACAACCACATACCACATACTCAGATGTACCTTTAATTCTTTATAGAGACAAAGCATCTTACAGTTGTTGTTTTTTTCTTTCTTCTTTGTCTTTTTTTTTTTAACCTGCATTTTATGGCTCTGTGAGCATTTAAACTTCTCTCAGAAATGTTGACTTGAACCAAGATTTTATCTTTAATTTGAGGAAGGGGAAGGATGTAATGTCTTAAAAAGAAGAAGGAAATACAGGGAGTTTCTGCAATTAGCAATATTTAAGTCAGTAAGGATGCCTTCTGGAAATTTCTGATAGATGGATAGGTTAGAATGACAGCAGGCAGAAGATGAAAGGAGGGCTTGACAATTTGAGAATCCTTTTTATATGCCGCACTATCCAATGGGCAACAATTGTGCCTTTCTTTAAACTCCGATAACTTGCTTTTGTTTTGTCTGATTTTCATCATTAGCACAACGGCATATACAACTGTCAGTTAAATTAACTTCAGACTGAATGCATGCCCACATTCTCATTTCATTCTACTTAAGTACTTTCAGAAAGCCCATCTCTTCTTGAAGAAACACTAGAACAAAACGATTTAGAAAGATTCCCAAACTTCTAAACTTCTCTCATCTCTGCTATTACACACCAGGCAGTTCAAGTTAAGTCATTTGGTCTCAACACGTCACTGCTTATATTTGCACCCCAAGTCTATCTCTCCAAACCATTTCCTCCTAGAAATCAGACTCTGATATTCAAGTTTCTACTGGACAGTCCATCTGGTAAATCACGGATACATATTCACATCTCTGGGAATAGGAAAACAAAGGTCTTTCCTCAAAACATGCCTTTTTTTTCTTTAAAAAAAAGTATTATTATCTATCCATTTGTTCAGCTCATGTCCCTGGGTACTATTTCTTCCTTCTTTTTTTTCACCCGCAACACTTAATCAGCCACCAAGTCTTGTGAATTCTTCTACTATGACATCTCTCGAATCTATTTTCTCCCCCTCACCACCTCTCAAGGCAGACCCAGTCATCTCCCACCTGCATTATTGCACCAGCTGCCAAACCTGCGCCTCTGGACCTTGCGTACACATTAATCCCAGGATGCACTCAGTTACATTTCCAAAGTGCAAATCTCTTTATTTTGCTTCTTTGGTTAAAACCCTACCCTGACACCGCATCATGCAACAATAAAATTCAAATTATGTGAGATGGTATCCAAGACTTTCATGATTTGTCCCTGGTGAACTTCTCCAGCCTCATTTCCTCTTGGAAAGCACTTATTGCAATCAGAGCTTACTTTTAAATCCCATCTTCCTCTATCCGAATAGTTCCTGAAGAGCAGGCATTCTGTTTTCTTAACCATTGTTTATCACTGCATCCTGCGTACATAACACAACACCAGGACCCTTGAAAGTTAGTGCTTGCTTGGTGGAGCACTGAGAATGAAAGAAGAGATGGTGGAGGAAGATGGCCTAGGAGTCAGTGTCACAGGCCGGCTGTTCAAACCTGGGTCTGCTATTGCTTCAGGGGCCCCTGGGGATGTCATGTACCATGATTGGATAGCTTTAGTGCCTTCACCTTCTGTAATGAATATTTGGTAAGGAAAACCCTGCTGTCTGACTGAATGATGTTGAGGTGGCAACAAGAATTCTATCCAGAAATTTTATTTACCATTATTTAGATGTTGGGTGCATGCAGTCATTTTCCAACCATAAACGGAAATGCAACTGTTACAGGGGAAAAACATATTATTATATGAAAGGACTAAATTGTAGTAGTCCTTGGAGTGCTTGCTTCTCATTTCTAAGTTCTTGAGATGGAAAATGAATTAATGATTAGATATGACAAATTTAGAAATCATCCTATTTGGATCTTAGAAACCACTGGTTTCCATATCTGTGAGAAAAAGAAAAAGAACTTCTATGCATCCTAAGTTGGACTTACATCCTCACTTAGTCAAATATGTTTTAAAAATACAAACATGTGTGTATATAGGTAAATTAGATCATTGTTAGTTATAATTCATAGTATCAGAGTTGTTTTTCCATAATTCAATTGATGAAAAGCTTTTTTCTTTTTTGTTCAAATAGCCATTGGCTGTGAAAGTCTAGTGGGACCAAGATCAGATTTATTTTATTTTCCCAGGCAAAAAAAATTCTCCTAGCAACCAAAATTAATTTATTAGTCTATTGTTTGGGGAATCTGATCTGTCTTGTTTATTATACTGAAAATGTTGTATTAAGAGATTGAAAAAAATGCAATTTTCTAGAGTCAGATTCCTCTGCCATTGTTCAGTCACTAAGCCGTGTCTGACTCTCTGGGACCCCATGGACAGCAGCACGCCAGGCTTCCCCGTCCTACATTGTCCCCCAGATTTTGCTCACATTCACGTCTACTGAGTTAATGATGCCATCCAACCATTTCGTCCTCTGTCATCCCCTGCTCTCCCTGCTTCCAATCTTTCCCAGCATTATAGTCTTTTCCAGTGAGTCAGTTCTCCCCATCAGGTGGCCAAAGTACTGGAGCTTCAGCTTCAGCATTAGTCTTTCCAATGAATATTCAGGGTTGATTGCCTTTGGGATTGACTAGTTTGATCTTGCTGTCCAAGGGACTCTCAAGATTTCTCTGTCCCACCACTATTGACATTTGGGGCCAGATAGTTCTTTGTGGTGGAGGCTTTCCTGTGCAGTGTAGGACGTTTAGCAGCATCCCTACCCTCTACCCATGAGAACCCCCTTCTTTCCCAGTTATGAGAGTCAAAATTGTTTCCAGACATTGCCAAATGCTCCCTGGTGGAGGCGTTTGTTCCAGCTTGAAGGAAGAGTTGAAATATCAACTTCCCTGGTGGTCCAGTGGTTAAGAATCTGTCTGCCAATTCAGGGGACATGGGTTCAATACCTGCTCTGAGAAGATTACACATGCTGAGGGCTCCGAGAATCCAGAATCAGGAGAAACAGATTTCTTTTGATCCCCTTGTGGCTCAGATGGTAAAGAACCTGCCGGCAATGCAGGAGACCCAGGTTCCATCCCTGCATCAGGAAGACACCCTGGAGAAGGGCATGGCTACCGACTCCAGTATTCTTGCCTGGAGAATTCCATGTACAGAGGAGCCTGGCGGGCTACAGTCCATGGGGTCACAAAGAGTTGGATACGGCTGAGCGACTGACATTCCTAAGTAGTAAATAAGCCAATTAGTAACGTTTCAAGGCATTCGATATTACAGACTTTAGGAAAAGAAAGGGAACGGAATTTCTGTAATGTTTTGCATGATGGTCCAACAAAAATATTGTGTTTCTAGAGGTGGATTTTTAATCAATCAAGAAAATGAGCCCAAACTAAACCTAGGTTAATCCTAGAAGTTCCGCCTGTAAGCTCTCTGACTAGATCTTTAACTTTTTTATCCCTCATTTCCTTCCATGAAGTATGAATAATAATAATTCTCTCCTAAGGTTGATATGCAGATCAAAGGAGCTGAAACATGAAAAAGGCCAGGGAAGAAACCAGCGCTCAGTGAACATTCAGTAAATGGTAGTTTGTGTTATTCATCAAGCAACGCATTTTTCCAAAAATAGTTAAAAATAATGATTTATTTTGCTATGTGGTTTACAGGCAAAATCTATCTATCACGAATCAAACGCCACTAAACAGAGTGGAACTCTCCTATGTCCAGGGTGCAAAACAGCTCTTACAGTTTCAGGTATTTAGAATTAGCAGTGATCTTAGCCTCAGGTTTTAAGAGGTGGTGCAAACTAGTAGTTGAGACCAGGAACTTTAGAATCAGACAAATCCCCCAAAATAAACTTTTCATCCTTTGATTTCCTATGCCTCAGGTAGGAACTAAATGAAGCGAATTGTAAATTGTAATCTCACTTTTGAATTTACTTTCTACTAACACGATTTGGAGGCAGCTCCATGACCAGATAAAAAGAAACTGGTGTTTAAGAAACTGTTAATAAGGTTTCCTGGGACTTCGGAAACAGTAGAAAAGGAAAATAAGAGGTTGTAGTAGTTAATTTCATGTCACCTTGACTGACTGTTGAGTGCCCAGATTCAATATTGTTTCTGGATGTGTCCGTGAGGGTGCTTGGGCTTACCAGGTGGGGTTAGTGGTAAAGAATCCACCTGCCAGTGCAGGAGACATAAGAGATGCAGGTTCCACCCCTGGGTCTGGAAGATCCCCTGGAAAAGGGCATGGCAACCCATTCAAGTGTTCTTGCCTGGAGAATCCCATGGACAGAGGAGCTTGGCAGGTTACAGTCCACCAAGCTGCAAAAGAGTTGGACACGACTGAGGCCACACAAGAAAGATTAAGAAGGATGAGCATTACAGTCAAGAATTTCTTGAAAAGAATAAAAATTTCTAATACAAAAATCAGAGGAAGAGCTATTTCTACAGAGAGGCATGGTGTGAAAGAAACAAAGTGATGGATTTGTTATGTGTGTGTGTGTGTGTGTGGGTGGGTGGGAAGCTGGCTTCTTAATATTAATAGGTTTTATTATACTGTGAACAAACATATGACACCATAGAGTATACAAAAGATCTACCCATTCTGTAAGATACTCCATTAAACAAAAAGTTACCTGAATCCACAATCCAGGCGAAATGTGCTAATGCAGTTGGGAAATAGTTGAAAATGCCATTTATAATCTCCGTTTCTGTCCTCTGAGCATTGTATTTCACAGGTGCTCAGCGTACTTTTGAAATGAGCCATGCTTTCCCCAAAAATGACATTTGCTTTGTTACAGTAAAACAATTCCAGAAGCACATAGCAGCTCCTGAGACAAATTTCTTGGGAAAGAATAGAGTCAGTTTTAATATTTGTGCACAGATATATTTGCACTTAATGATACTTATTACCTAGACTTAACTAATAAAAAAAAGTTGAAAAATTTAGAACCAGCAGAGGCTTTGTAATTTAACTAAAAGCATGTCATTAGATGTGGTTTGTAGAATGGTCTGCTTTCAGACTGATGCCCTTTAATGCTCACATTTGTTTGAAAAATTTGCCAACAAAATCTCTCAGTGAATCTCCCGAAAGTATATTAAATAAATAAAAGTGATTCAAGGTGCAAGTTACTGATAAAATATCCTGTTCATCAGTTTAAGAGGATGTCCCTAGTTGACCAGGAATATATCACTTCATTAGCTCTGAAATCTTTAACAGACTAGTACTATGTATCATAACCAAGTCCATCCAGTGGGGGTATGTCTTTTTAAAAACCCATCCAATGAATTTTATTTTTATTTCTTTAAATGTGCTTTAGCACTCAATAGGAGTAAAGATTGGTTTTTGAGGTGTAAATAAATTTTAATAACAGTATCTATAATATGCCTGCTTCCCAGGTGGCTCAGTGCTAAAGAATCCAGCTGCCAATACAGGAGATTTGATCCCTGAGTTGGAAAGATCCGTTGGAGTAGTGAAGAAGAACTAAAGAATCTCTTGATGAAAGTGAAAGAGAAGAGTGAAAAAGTTGGCTTAAAGCTCAACATTCAGAAAACAAAGATCATGGCATCTAGTCCCATCACTGCATGGCAAATAGATGGGAAAACAGTGGAAACAGTGGCTGACTTTATTTTGGGGGGCTCCAAAATCACTGCAGATGGTCACTGCAGCCATGAAATTAAAAGACGCTTACTCCTTGGAAGGAAAGTTATGACCAACCTAGACAGCATATTAAAAAGCAGAGATATTACTTTGTCAACAAAGTTCCATCTAGTCAAGGCTATGGTTTTTCCAGGAGTCATGTATGGATGTGAGAGTTGGACTATAAAGAAAGCTGAGTGCCGAAGTATTGATGCTTAAGAACTGTGGTGTTGGAGAAGACTCTTGAGAGTCCCTTGGACTGCAAGGAGATCCAAGCAGTCCATCCTAAAGGAGATCAGTCCTGGGTGTTCATTGGAAGGATTGATGTTGAAGCTGAAACTCCAATTCTTTGGCCACCTGATGTGAAGAGCTGACTCATTTGAAAAGACCCTGATGCTGGGAAAGATTGAGGGCAGGAGGAGAAGGGGACGATAGAGGATGTGATGGTTGGATGGCATCACCAATTCAATGCACATGGGTTTGGGTAGACTCTGGCAATTGGTGATGGACAGGGAGGCCTAGTGTGCTGCAGTTTATGGGGTTCCAGAGAGTCAGACACAATTGAGTGACTGAACTGAACTGAACTGAACTTAGAGTAGAAAATGGCAAACCACTCCAGTATTCTTGCTGGAGAAGCCCATGGACAGAGGACTCTGGGCAGGCTCCTACAGGCCATAGGGTTGCAAAGAGTTGGACACAACTGAGTGACTAATCATGCATGCAGGCACCTTGTCCTGATTATTTGTGCATGCAAAAAATTCGTGTATGAGATGAAAAGTTTTCTAAAACACACTCAGATTTGTTTCACGTGAATGCATTGGGAAATTTTATAAACAAGGATTCTGTTTGATATGGCATTTTAAAATATGGTCCTGAATTTCTTTGAAGTTTTCCCACCTAGAAGCTGATGTTTGTTCCCTCCTCTTGCACCTGGGTTTGGGACACTTGAGCCACAGAAGACTGCAGAAGGGATGCTGTGCTGACTTCGGTGGCCAGATCTCAAGACATTGGCTTAAACACAACAACCACTGTGTGTGAGGAGCAGCTTCGGGGGAGACCTCACCTGGAGGGGACCTGAGAGCAGCCTTAGCCCACCAACCACATGAAGGAGCCCTTAACGGATGTGGAACACGAGTGAGCTATCCCCATCACACCTTCAACAAGAGTCAGATTCAGAAGAAATCTAAATTAATGATCCTTCTTTAAAGAGGAGTTTTGAGATAATTTGTTACCCAGCAATAGATCATCAAAACACTCATAAAGACCAACAGGAGACCAACAGGTGCTCTGAGCAATTATTTTCGAGAGAGAGGGGCAATAAACTCAGAATGTCATGGCCAGAGCCAAGGGAATTTCTTGCTTTTGTGTCACAAATTCTGCCTCCATAAGTATCCACAGTCCTGTGGGGGAGCCAAAAACCCTTGACCCTGAAACACATCTCTTGATGACGCCTTTGGGATGTATACGCTAATGGACATGCACATGGATGACTTGGGAGGGACAGATAGTAAGCTCCAGAAAAATTGCTACATTTCTTTTTCTACTTAAAAAAGTAAATGCAGACAATCTGTAATATAGATTAGGCAATCTAGCCAGGTGAGGGGACCTGAATCACACCATGAAGACAGCAGCAAGTCACCTACCTAGAAGAGGATGTGGTATATCACCGCCAACCCATCCCCACCAGCACCATGACCTGAGAAACTAACTGTCTGAGTCCTTAAGCAGAAACGGGAAGAATAAATGGGCTTCCCAAAATAGAATCCTCAACACCAGCTGCACGTGAAAAATAAGGGGGGAAAAAAATGGCTTTAAGACCAGAACAGTTATGTTAGCATATGTGGGGTGTGGTCAGATATCAGTATACCAAAACATAGCTCAACAAACCCCAAAAGCCTAAGCGATTCTATTAGGATATCCCAGGTGGCACCGGTAGTAAAGAACCAGCCTGCCATGCAGGGGACCAGGGTTCGATCCCTGGGTCGGGAAGATCCCCTGGAGAAGAGAATGGCAACCCACTCCAGTATTTATGCCTGGAGAATGCCATGGACAGAGGAGCCTGGCAGGCTACAGTCCATGGGGTCGCAAAGAGTCGGACACGACCGAGGTGACTTGGCACACAGACATACGCACAGCCCAAGCTAGTGATCCAGTGTCTCTCCTTACAAGTTCTCCCTCTGTCTCGCCAACATGCCTTGAAGTGAAGGGAAGCAGAATTAGCTGGAGAATGCACTGAGTTTCTTCTTTCTCCCACACTTTTCCCTAAGGTTGAAGGACCCTTTGTCTTCAAGAAAACAGAAGGACAAGTGGAAGAAAAAACAAGGAAAAAAAGTAAAATGGAAAAAAAAAAAGTTAAATGGTAAAGAAAAAACAGTGCACCTACTAATAGGCATACCGAAAAGAAACCCCATAATCTCACCAAAGATTTGAAAAATAAAGAAGCCAAAAGTAACCAGAGGTTGTCTCTTTCTATCAGACTGGGAAATTTTTAAAGAATGGATTATATTTAGTATCGGTGAGAGAATGGGGGAAAAATCTCAAACACTGTCAGGGGGAACATAAACAGGTAAAAGTTTTGTAGAAACAGAAGTGAGCCACCTGCTTCTGAAGGGTCTGATCTACAGAAACGCTGGCACACATACGTGAAGTGTTTAAGTTTTAAATCGGCATTAACAGCTGAGTGTAGCTCAGGTATAGATAAAGAGAGTAGTGTGTGCGTGCTCAGTCGCGTCCAGCTCTTTGCAACCCCATGGACAATAACCCACCAGGCTCCTCTGTCCATGGGATCTCCCAGGCAAGAATACTGGGGTGAGTTGCCGTTTCCTTCTCCAGGAGATCTTCCCAACCTAGGCATCGAACCTGCATCTCATGTCTCCCGCGTTAGCAGGTTGATTCCTTATCACTGCGCCACCTGGGAAGCCCCATATACCAAGATAGGAATAATCAAATAAACTGTCATTCTATACTTCTTAGGAGTATTATATAACCATTATAAAGAGCAAGATGGCTTTATAAGTACCAACAAATACAGATCTCCAAAACACAGAATTAGAGAAAATAATAAATTGCAAATTTATACGTATATTATGTTGTACTTACCTACGTTTAAGACCAATGTACTGTGTGTTTGTATGTATTCATGTATACTTTACATGTAACTATATAGCAAATCAATTGGAAGTTAATTTAAATAACAAAAGTGGCTATCTCTGGATATGGAGAAGGATCGGAATAGAAGGTGAGGGAAGATTATTCTTGTACTGCCTGAGTCATCATTTAATTTTTTTTTCAATGAAAGAAACAAAGCCTTCAGAACTGAATTACAGCAGCATGCGTTCCTGCTCATCTTCACGGGGTTAAGAAAGCGTGTGTCTGCCCTGTGCCGCTCCCACGCCTAACAGTGCCTCCCTCAGCCCGCCTCTCAGGAGCAGCCATCAGTTAGTTAGCAAGGCTTGTGGACAGTCTCCACGCCCCAGTTGCCTCTTTCATTGCTAGGATTTTGCAAATTTGACAGAACCGAGACCCTCTTTCTACAATTTTCTAAGAAGAATCACGTTTTGTTTCCTCGATGTCCTCATTTTTACCACTTGCTTATGAAAGCAATTTGGTTATGCTGCCTACCCAGAGAAAGTTGTCAAATAACTCTCTGGAAAGTGTTTACAATGTCAAGCTTTTTGCACCATTGTTTCTGTCTACCAGTCCTACATATGGCCACGGTGACATTTCCATTGTTCTAATTGCTAGTGAGCGAAAGAAACTGAGACATCACATTATCCCAGATCATTGTGCCATGTGTATGTCTATTTCATTAGTATTCAATGTTCTCCAAAGGTGTATTTATAGACTAACTCCACACTGAAATGAGCTTTGAAAAGATTATATTTGTAAACACTCATCATCTGGGAAGCATTTCTTGAGCCCCCTCTGTATGTATAAACATACTCTAATTATTCCATAAGGATTATGAGCAAAGTACAATCCCTGACCTCAGGCAAGTTTGAATTCACACAGAGACATAAGATTACTGATACCTAAGAGGTAACTCTTCATTGAAATTTAACTGTTGTTATTTTAAAAAGTATCTACTGAACTCTTATTATGGGCTGGGAATGACTCTAGGCTCTTGGAATACATCAGGGAATAAAACAGAAAAAAATTAAAGACTGTCTTTCTTCCTGGAGTTCATATTGTCCTGGGGGAATCAGACAAGGAGAAATAAAAAAGTATAATACCACTTAGATTATACAATGTATGAGGAGATTGTTAGTGCTACAGAAATGGGTGGAAAGAGGAGCTGGGCGTTGGGGCAGCTGGGGTGTGAGGTGTAGTTTCATATACAGGAGTGGGGCAAACAAGGGGCTTCCCAGGTGGCTCAGAGGTAAAGAATCCATCTGCCAATGCAGGAGACACAGGTTCTATCCCTGGGTTGGGAAGACCCCCTGCAGTAGGGAATGGCAACCCACTCCAGGATTCTTGCCTGGAGAATCCCACGTACAGAGGAGCCTGGTGGGCTACAGTCCATGGCGTCACAGAGTCAGACACGCCTGAGCTACTGAGCACACACTTCCACATTCAGAGCGACTCTTAGCTTAACAATATTCAATTCCACACATTTCTAAGTCTGTGAATCTTCTTAAGCCTCTCCTGTGCAGTTGTTTTCAGAGTCTGCAACACAATCTTTTGTATACGCAAAGTTTTGAAAACTGATTTTGTTTCGGAAACAGCAAAAGTCTTATGGAGCCAAATCTAGTGAATGAAGTGAGGGATCAGGCTATGTAATTCTATTTGGGGTCTCCCAAATGAGGTGTGATTACAAAGTAATGAGACTTATTTCCTTGAATGACTCATAAACTGGCTCTGAAGAAAATGCCAAAGGAGGAGTTATACAACTTGGAATTAGGGTCAGCTTAATCAGGAAGGGCTTCTGGAGAGAGTTTTAAACTGAGCTACAGAGGAGATGGAAAAGCAATGTACTTAATATTTCGATAGATATTTTTAGCTTTAAAATTTTGATATTATTTGCATGCACTTCCATTCATCCTTGAAATAAATGGGTAAAGTAAGTAGATAGTTGCATTGTTAAGAAACAGGATTCTTCATTCCCTCACTACTCCTTTCATAAGTGAGGAAACACGAGTCTTCAGCATGTAAGAAATTTGTCCAAAATTAAAGAATGGTGAGAAAGAAAAAGAAAAAAAAAAAAAAAAACCAAACACTAAAACCAACTCAGAGCACTCTCTCCCAAACTGTCATAGTTCTCAAACTCTGGCCACCTGATGGGAAGAACTGACTCACTGGAAAAGGCCCTGATGCTGGGAAAGATTGAAGGCAGGAGAAGGGGGCAAGAGAGGATGAGATGGTTGGATGGCTTCCCTGACTTGAAGGATATGAGTTTGAGCAAGCTCCAGGAGTTGATGGACAGGGAAGCCTGGTGTGCTGCAGTCCATGGGGTTGCAAAGAGTTGGACATGACTGAGTGACTGAACTGAACTCAAACTTTGGGAAGGAGCACCAGAATTCTTGCTCCTTGATTTTTCTGCTCCCACTGTTGGAATATATGTACAGAGAGAGGAAAGTAAGATCATTTCCTCAATAAAGGCTCTAGATCAGTGGTTCTTAACTGGGAAGATCTTGAACCCCAGGGAAACATTTAGAGACAAGAATCCTGGGGCTGGCAGAGAGCAGGATTGCTCTGAGTATCTGGTTTGGAGAGGACAGGGACAAAGAACCTTCAATGCACACGCGTTCTCAGCTGCTCAGTCCAGTCTGACTCTTTGTGACACCATGGACTGTAGCCTGCCAGACTCCTCTGTCCTTTGAATTTTTCAAGCAAGAGTGCTAGAGTGGGTTGCCATTTCCTTCTCCAGGGGGATCTCCCCAACCCAGGGATTGAACCCACGTCTCCTGAACTGGCGGGTGGATTCTTTACCACCGAGCCACCTGGGAAGCCCCTGCAAAGCACAGGACAACCCCAAAACAAGGCCCCAGATCTCACTAGTGCTGAGGTTAAGAAACCCTGCTCTAGATTTAGACCTAGATCTAGAAGGCATGGCTATAGTATTTGCTAACAGGAAGATGTCTTATTAATTTCTGTGAATTATAGTCCTCATATGGAACATATTGAAACTAAGAAGCACTACTAGAAACTGGTTCCCAAGGTTCTAGGTTATCAAGAGGTGTTTGAACATTAATACATTTGTAAATTTATCACTGAATAAATAACCCATCACTTGTAGTTATTTTTCAAATTTTGAACTGTGCAATCAGACCCCTGCCTGTTATGACATTCTTATCTAGACTCCAAGGCAACTGAGCCACAGTGTAAAAAAATATTGATGGAAAATGGCATTGGTAGAATGATCTACAGCAACCAAAGCAAGAAAAGATAAAGGCAGAGAGGTCAATAAGGAGAAAAACACAGGTCTTCACTAGAAATCTAAAGATGTTTATAAAGAAGAAACTCACACTTGAAAAAGTCAAGGGCCCATGACTGTATCAAGTATCTATTTGAGAATTTGAAAAATATATAAAAATTCCAAACTTGGGAGCTTAAGATCATAAATATTATTGGACAGTTTTCTGACCAAATTTTCCTTTTACATATGTTAAGAAATATTTTCTACAAAACTTGAACAAACATGACAAAAACATAAATGATTTCCATGAGAATTTTGAGATATTTTCTATTCATTAAGAAAAAGGGTTTTGCCTCTTTCTAGATATGTTGGAATTAGTTTTCAGTGTATGAATCCTATTACTATGGATGTTTCTGGCCCTATATTATATAAGTGAAATATATTTATTTATAGATGCTACAGCAAGAGAATTTGTTTCCCAAAGCTGTATTCAGCCAGCGGATCGTGTGGCCATTGAGAATCGATTCTCCCTCACTTTGTGGTCTGTGCCTGCAGTTTTCATTTTCCAGGGGAAACACCTGCGATCAATTGATGAACTGCTGTTTGTGGATCCAGCTGTCACCAGGGCCGCGTGGCGGCGAAAGCCTCATTACTAGGACGGGGATGTGTCTGCAAATGTATCATTGAGATGCAGACTCTGAGCATGCACATTACTGTCTTCGCAGAGCCTCTTTTCAAAGCCAAGCCCAACATTTAGAACTAGCAACCCTGAGCCTTATGGAATGAATATTACCATTTGGTAGTAAGTTAGTGTGGCTTCCCTCGTGGCTCAGGGGTAAAGAACCCGCCTGCCATTGCAAGAGTCATGACTTTGATCCCTGGGTCTGGAAGATCCACTGGAGAAGGGGATGGCAACCCACTCCAGTATTCTTGCCTGGAAAATCCCATGGACAGAGGAGCCTGGCCAGGATACAGGCCAAGAGGTAGCAAAAGAATAAGACATAACGTAGTGGCTCAACAGGAAGAAGTACGCTAATGTCTAAGACACACTCATATTCCTCCTTTGTCAGATCACAGTTATTTCCCAATTTCTTCTCCCCAAAATAACAACAAAAAAAACTTCCCTCAGTCTCCCAAATGGAGTTGGGTCTGAGCATCTGTTCAATTTAGATATTGCTTTCAATAATATTCTGCCTTGTCACAGTTGATACGTGCTCTTCAGAGCAATTTCTTTAAAAAAAAATTAAGAGAAAGAGAGAAAGGGGTTCCTCTTTCAGAGTTATGGCAAATTCTGCAGTTCTTTACATTTGCTGTTTGCACAAACTTGGCTGCTGTAATTTTATATTAAAATATTTGCACTTCTTATATCATCTCATAGTATTGTTGCACAAGAAAGAGTGTAATTTTGGTAATTTAAGTGAATTAAGACATTATCCTGTGTACTTCACTCATTTTCAGAAAAGACAGGAGGCCCATACCTTACCCAGATTACTAAAGCTCACTTAGCCAATTAGTGACAATCGTAACTTGAATCTGGGACTTTATTATATTCCTTAGGCCCCAGGATAGTCTTATTCAATGGCAAAACTGAAGAGTTGATTAGATGTCAAGAAGTTCCTAATCTGGTCAGTTTTGGAAATGATATAACTTCGCATATACCAACTCCATGTGTATTCAATATTCAATAATCTCCGAATGAACTTAAGTGTTTGCATGATCTTCAAAGAACTTTTTTCAGTGGATAAGCTTTAATTAAGTAAGCACTGTCTTGGCTGGCGTCTCTCTCAACACTGAGTAAAGCATGGGGAATAAAGGGGAGCCCCTACCCTCAAGGAATTTGAAAGTCAGAGTGGGAAACATGAGAAAGTATTCGCGATATACCTTGTTTGATTTTCCTCTGCTTGATGGTCCTTCCCAGAAATTGTGCTGTGTTTTTTTGTTGCTGTTTACTTTTACAAATTGGAGGTTCACGGCAACCCTGCACAGAGCAAGTCTATCGGCGCCATTTACTCAACAGCGCTGTTCACTTCCTATCTCTGTGTCGCATTTTGGTAATTCTCACATTTCAAGCTTTTCCATTATTATTGCAGTTGTTTTGGTGATCTGTGGCCACTGATGTTACTACTGAAACTTGCTGAAGACGCTGATGGTGGTTCACACTTTTCAGCCATAAAGTATTTTCTATTTAAAGTATATACATTGCTTTTTTAGACATAATACTATTGCACACTTAATAGACTTCAGTGTAGAGTTAACACACCTTTTACATGCACTGGGAAACACAAACATTTATGTTACTCGCTCTATTGCCATATTTGCTTTGTTGGCGTGGTCTTGATCTGAACCCACAGCATCTCCCAACTATGCATGTGACTGAAAGATAATGCAATAAGATGTTAAAACACAATAGATGTGATGCGTACAGTGGCCACAGACAGGAAAGGATGTTCAACCTCATCTATGGGGTCAGAGATGTCCTCACACCAGTGAGGTCTTGCATTATAATGACCTTTCTAAGAAACATGTTTTGTTTTATTGTTTTTTTTTTCTTTCTAATTTACCATTCTGTCTCCAGGAATATTATATATTTTAATGCTAGGTTATCTTTAAAAAATAATGTAAATAATATTTTAATAGGGCAAGGTAGTACTTTTATTATTTTCATTTATCATGCAAATAAACCAAATAAGAATTAAAGAAATACAAATATAAATGCTTCCTCCCACTTGCCATTCTCCAAATTCCTGGTAGCACTTGCAGAAAAACACTTCCGTATTATTCGGTAAAAACTAACACTTATTGACTTTGTTGAAATTGCGAGTCTCCAAGAACTGTTATGAAAGAACATACAGAGAAGAAGGAGTTGAAGGAAGGAAGTGCCTCTGGGGAGGGGGTGGGAGAGATAAGGGACTGTAAGGATTTGAGGGAACATGGAGCAGGAACTGGGAAATGAATTGGACGATGTTGCTTTAAAGGCAAGAGAGTCACTGTGAGACCCAGGAAGACCACCAAATCCCCAGAGGCCCCGTGGGAACTGGTTACCTTCATCCTATGAGCCTCCCCGCTGCAGCTCTGAGGGTCCAGGGGACTCTCCTCATCCCTTCTTTTGTAATTGGGGAAGATTTTCCTTTGTCAGTTTCCAGCATCTTGCTTGTAATTATCCACTGGGAGGGATGCTAGTCCACACCGCGTGACTTTGCTCCAAGACAGTATAAATTACTGGTGCGGGCGCTTCTCATTCTCCAGCTTGAGCATCGCACTTTATATATGCCCAGGACACTATATTTCTGAGGGTGTTGCTGTTCAATTGCTGTCATGCTCAACTCTTTGTGATCTAGACTATAGCATGTCAGACTCCTCTGTCCTTCATTATCTCCCAGAGTTTGCTCGAATTCACGTCCATGGAGTCGGTGATGCCATCCAACATCTCATCCTCTGTTGCCCCCTTTCCCTCCCGCCCTCAGTCTTTCCCAGCATCAGGGTCTTTTCCAGTGAGCTGGCTCTTCGCATCAGGTGGCCAAAGTATTCAGCTTCAGCTTCCACATCAGTCCTTCCAATGAATATTCAGGACTGATCTCCTTTAGGATGGACTGAGGATGGTGGACTGTGTTCCTCCCAAGTTTGTTATGTTGAAGCCATAACCCCTAATAAGATGGCGTTAGAGCATGATGCCTTTGGGAGGTGGCATTAGATGAAACTATGAGGGTGGGGCCCTCATGATGGGGTGAGCTGGCTTACTAAGAAGAGAGATCACCTTCTCCTTATGAGGACACAGTGAGAAGCCATGCCTGCAAGCCAACAAGAGAGCCCTCACCAGGGAAACTGAGTCAGCACCTTGACCTTGGACTTCTAAGCTGGCAGAACATGAGAGAAAAAAAAAACCCTGCCGCATAAACCTCGGAGTCTGTGATATTCAGCTATGGCAGCCCTGAGTTGACTGAGACACTAAATAAGTGGGGTGACTAGTAGCTCAGTGACTCCTCACCCACATTTGCACTTTGACCAAAGCAGTGAGAATCAGAAGCTGGGTTAACCTGACTGCGGCGTCCTGAGAGGAGCTGGTGGTCTACAGGATACAGAAGAACCTGTGTTCTCTGGAAGTTGGGGAAATGGAAAGGTTTCTGATGCACTGCACCACCCCCTTTTCTTCTCCCTGAAGTGAGTGGTTTCTCAAATCTCAGACCCGAGAGTACACACCTCTAATATGTAAAACCCAGAAAACTCTTGTAGCATTAGGCTGAAGCTCCCCTTGGTTTCTATTCTTATCCATGAAAATATTTTTTCAAGGTGTCAGATTCACAGCTGCTGAGAAATTCATGGCAGAATACAAGATCCGCTGCCTTTAAAATCTAAAATGTGATTTCAGAATTGTTGGAAGTTGATGGTCTAAGACCCAAATGCTCTGAAAGGGAATTATTAACATTATTAACATGACCTAGGTGGTCACTCTGTGGAGTTCTTCACTGAGAGATTAGCTCTTGGAAAGGCATTAAGGCTTCACTGTGTTAACTGTAGTGACCCAGGATACATGAAAGAATCTGAGCACAGGAAGCCAAAAGCAAGTAGCTCCCTTAACCAAAGAAAGTTTGAAAGAGCAACAGCTGTGCTTCTTGTCTACACACTCAATTAAAGCAGGGCTTCTTAGGTGGCTCAGGTGGTGAAGAATCTGCCTGCCCACACAAGAGACGCTGGCAGGAGATATGAGTTTGATCCCTGGGTCTGGAAGATCCCCTGGAGAAGGCAATGGCAACCCACTCCAGTATTCTTGCCTGGGAAATCCTACGGACAGGGGAGCTTGGCGGTCTATAGTCCATGAGGTTGCAAAGAGTTGGATATGACTTAGCGACTGAGCATGCGTGTGCGCGTGCGCGTGTACACACACACACACACACACACACACACACACGCACGCACATGGTATATTGCTGAGAACTAGCCACTCTGTCTCTTTTCTAAGGACATGTTTACAGAAACGGTGCTGACTTTGGAGTCAAAACTGTGTGGTTCAGAGTAACTTTGACTAGCTTTCTAGAATTTCTAAATTTTAATCTAATTTGCTATACACTGGCAGTATTAATATCTTAGGATAGTAGTGAGGGAAAATGAGAAAATGCATTTATATTTGCATATATTCACTGGTAGCTCAGATGGTAAAGCGTCTGCCTACAATGCAGGAGATCCAGGTTCAATCTCTGGGTCGGGAAGATCCCCTGGAGAAGGAAATGGCAATCCACTCCAGTGTTCATGCATGGAAAATCCCATGGACTGAGGAGCCTGGTGGGCTACAGTCCAGGGGCTCGCAAAGAGTCGGACACTTCACTTTCACTATCATTATGTGTGTATATATACTATATGTGCATTATATATATATGCAAATGTGTACATCTATGTGTATATGTATATGTATATGTTTGTATATATGTATATTTGTGTATGTGTGTCAGTGTGTATACGTGCGTTGTTGTCATTGTTTAGTCACTGAGCTGTGTCTGACTCTCTGTAATCCCATGGACTGCAGTCCACCAGGCTCCTCTGTCCATAGGGATTTCTCAGGCAAGAATCCTGAAGCAGGTGGCCATTGCCTTCTTCCCCAGGGGATCTTCCCAACCCAGGGATCGAACCTGTGGCTGCTGTCACATCTCATGCATTAGAGACAGATTCTTTATTGCTGGGCCTGTATAGGTGTGCATATATATATTCAAAAGTATGAGAGATAGATAGAATTGCTTGCCCATTATTCAGTAAGTGTCACTTTTCTCCCATGACTGAATTTGCTGATGTCTCCAGAGATCGCCAAGGCCTTCAGAGGACTGCTGACAAACGCAGGGTCTGGAACCAGACTCCCCTTCCCCATCACTGGATCTGGTCCCTGCCAGCATGCATCCCATCGGACTGTGATCACCTGTTGATCTGCCCTCCTCTGGGCAAGGGGCTCTGGGTAGGTGAGGATGGTACGTGTTCTCCCGTGACTCTACAGTGACCAGCACTTGGAAGGTGCTACGTAAGGCTTGCTTGCTGAAGTCAACACCTGAATAACTGAGTGAGCAAAGGAGTGAACGAGTCAACCAATCCACAGCCATACATTCCACAGATTTGGTTCGTAATCATGGTGGTGAGATGTTCAAGACCAAGTCAACGCACAGTTTGGCCGGGAGCCTGTGAGCCTCTAGTCTGAAAGCCATGTCAGGGCTTAGAAGGGCCGAGTCCTCAGGAGTCCAAACCTCCTATGCCTGCAGGGTTTAAGGCGCTTACAAAAATAACAGAGGAGGGAGTGCTGTAGGCTGGAGCAAAGAACAGAACACACACACATTCTAGCACATTCTAAAGACTCCCTTTAATTCTTTTCTAATGGTGCGTGTACTTTTGACTTTTCATACATTGGGCAGGAAAGCCCATTCCCTCCTCAGGGCCTGGCTCCGGGGCCTCCTTCCCAGCTCTTGGAGGAAAGTGATTTGCCAAAGACTTTCCACAACGTCAAAAGGGAATTGATTCATTTCAAGATCCCCAACAAAGCACGTACTTCCGTGGGTAAAGTTCCACCTCTCACTCCACCCTCCCCAGCTTATGGCCACATTCTTCTAAGATAAAACCAGAAATGGCCACATTCAAAGTTCAGACTGACATCATCCGATGAGACAGCCCATTCTCCCTACAGGCTCACAGGCCACTCAGCTGGGTCCTCTGGCCTTACGATAGCTGACTTTGTCCATGTCCTCTATTGTATTTCTACACGACAGTTCTGTGAAAAGTACTAATTGATCTTGAGCTAGCCGCCATAGAGATACGGAACAGCTTGTAGCTGCTCTGTCACCAGGGATTCCTAGGGGGAAGGGAAGGGGTGAGGTGATTAACGACACCAGCAAGAAAGGTTTTATCTCAGATGAGATGCTTATGTAAGACAATCTGGCTTTTGCAATTTTCCTCTTCTGCCCGTGTTTTATTAGAGGTCAGAAGAAGCGTGCATTCGTAGGTGAGCCTTCCCCCTGGTGCTCTGACTTATTTTATGGCTCTGTTCTCCAGCTAAGTGCAAGGAGAGAGCACTAGACTTGGAGTCAAAAGGTCTCCATTTGGGCCTCAGCTTTGTGAACCTGGGAAAAATCACTAGACGTTTCAGAGCCTCAATATCTCCGTCTGAAAAATGAGATAACAGTCTATACCCTGCCTTTTCCTGTGTACTATTAGTCCTGTCTAATTCTATCTTTTTGCCCTTTTAACATGCCCCTCTATTAGAAAAAAAAAATAAGCATCTTCTCAGACAAATATGTCTATATACATGCATATGTCTCATGCACATGTAACTTCTAATATGTCATATATGCCAAATTCATGGGGTCGCAAAGAGTCGAACATGACTGAGCAACTGAACTGACTGACTGACATGCTAAATAAAAATAGACATTTTCAGAAGCTGATCGGAAAATCTAAGAAGCTATAATAGTTCCTTCTCATTCTCATCTTGTGTGTCCCTAGGGCCCATGACCACCACTTTGGAGGCAATGCTCCAGATATAGTAGATTAACCTAACCGTGACCTTCTCCCCTCCATGGTTTACTCAAAATACAGTCCATGGACCATTAGCATCAGCTTCACCCAGCACAGGTTAGAAATGAAAAATTTTGGGTCGCACCCCAAACTTTCTGAATCAGAATCTGGATTTTGATAAAATCACCAGGTTGGCTGGATATACACACGAATGTGAAGAGTTTTCTTGGAACAAGCTCCCTCCATCTGGGGGGCTACAGAATGTTCACTCACCTTCCAGGAGCACGCAGGTGTTAAGCCATCCTTCTCCATCCACCGTCGGGGCCCCACAGAGCAAGACGCTTTCACATTCTTGGTCCTTCATACTTGTACATGCTCTGGCCCAGGGCCAGCTCTTAGATGTTAGAGACATTGACTTGCGTTTGTCAGTCTTCTCGGTGCTCAATATTCATTGAAATGAAAATTCAAAGGAGTCTGTTGCCAGATCCAATGAGACAGTGCATGTGGAGAGACAACCCTTTATTTATTCATGACTTCAAGACCCGTATTTTGAGCAGCCACCAGCTGCTAGGAAAATCCCCAGGGGTGCAATAGAGAGAAGGCAGGAGCATTGCCTCACTTCGGGGACCTCACGGTCTGAAGCATAAAAACATCATGATTTTCATCCTCTCCTCGGTCATTCCTGTTGCTGCTTTGGCCCCAGTCATTGCAGAAGGCAATCACATTCTAAGAGAACTCAGGTGTTCACTCTTGGGACGGCTGTTGGGCCAGAACGTCCAGGTATCTTGTCCAGGAAAACCCACCTCTCGGTGTTCCTAGGACCCCAGCAGACCTTGCCATGCCCCAGGCCTCATCTTCCCTTGGGGTTTGAGGTTTTGTTCCTGGCTGAACTATTTCCAGCTGTGAAGCAACTGGAAATGCATTTACATTTTCAGTGGAGAACCCAATAAGTAAACCCAAAGTGTGTGTTACTCGTCCGTCTGTTTGTGGCCCCATGGACTGTAGCCCGCCAATCCTCTGTCCCTGGGATTCTCCAGGCAAGAAGACTAGAGTGAGTTGCCACGACCTCCTCCAGGGGATCTTCTCGACCCAGGAATTGAACCGGGCCTTTGCATTGCAGGCAGAATTCTTTACCGTCTGAGTCACCAAGGAAGCTGCAACAAACCAAAGAGGATGGCTAAGAATTTGAAACAATGCAGTGTGGAAGTGGGGGGCTATGTGAGGGGCTATGTGAAGTGTTCCCATTCTTTTCACATGACCTTTTTACCATAGTTCAAGGAAACTGCCTCCAACTACAAAAACAAACAAACCAAACCAAACCAAACAAAAAAATGCTTGCAATGTATCCTATATACTACTACAACACTGTAAATTGCAGAGTGCCTGATAATCATGGCCTAAATAAAAACTAGAAGCCCAGAAAGTATGCTCTGAAAAAACAAGCTACACCAATTTGGTGGACCATCTGTCATGATAAAAGAATTAATCTCTAAATAAACATATTGAGCTCATTCCAACAGCTCAGAGCAATGGATGCACCTTGCCAGCTGCCTAGCCCCAGCTAAACAAGGGATTTCAGCTCCCTGGTTACCAGTATAGGAACCAAAGCACAGGGGGAACAACTTCTCCCGTAAACTCTAATCCCCGTAGGATGAAGTGTGAACTTGCCTTTAGTCACCAGGTAATATAATATCACCTTCAGAAGCTACTATTCCAACTGTATCACACTTAGGAAGTAGCATCTGAGATACAATTCCTTTAAGAATTTGCCAACTAACTATAATTTTCATGCAATATTTCTCAAGGACTTTATGGAGATGAACTTTTAGCTTAATGCAGCTGTCTTTTTTCCCTCCACTACTTAAGTTGCTCATAATTTGGAACTCAGAAGGGTCGATGCACAGCTCTATGTGAATGGCACTCGCTGGAATTGTTCAGTGCACAACTTGTACCTCATTACACGGCAGCCTGCTTTTACTTTTTCTCCGTTTTGCCCTCAAGATTACAATTTCAGAGTTATTGGTTTAATAGATAATTTTTGCCTAATTTAAATGAGTAGGCTGTTTGCACAGGGAAAGTATTAATCTCAGAAGAAAGACTGGTTTTCTAATGGAAACGCTTAACCATAGCAGCATGAATGGTGTCACTATAATTACCCTTTAAAGAGGGGAGCAGAGGATGAAGCAGAGTGGTGGACTCATTAATTTCCCTGCCTCTAACCAGCAAGATTCAGACGCAGCTCAGAGAGTGAGGCCAAAAGCCACATCCATCTGCGCTGTGAATGTTTAGCACAGTGAAAAGGAATGTCACGCGGAAAAGGAAGCAACAGGCTTCTCCAGCACTGTCTTGACCTTGAAGCAACAAAATAGAAATGTTAATTATCATTTGGATTATCATTCTGTAATGATGTCTTTATTATGGTCATCATTAAATTTTAAGTAGAATTAAACACATTAAATCAGATTCTTAGCAGATTCTACTGTTTGAGTTTATAAAGATACCTGATTTAAACGCGTCACTGAGGGTAAATGCATATAATAATCTAGTTTGAATTTGCTTATGAGTAACATTGTACATGAAGAAGCCTAAAATATATACAGAAGCTATAGCCAGTGCTTTTATAATAAACATATTTTAAATCCCATGCCACATTGTACAGCTTTAATGAATGTAATTTATAGCAATCTTTACATGACAATAAAAAATAGATATGGAATGTATGGGGAATTACTACATTTTAAATAGGGGAAAGAGATTCAATGTATTTGTTATTTCTACTAAGTGGCATGTACAAGTTCTTAGGACATGGAAACTATAAGTGATTGAGTAAAATATTTCAACAATTTTTATCAAAGACTTGAATAAGTTTGTAATAAAATGCATGCCAATATTTTAACAACATTTGATGACAGAATGGGGGCCCAACTGGCTATTATTCCTGGAATTTTATTATGTTAACTTCATAGAAAAATGAAATAAATAACAAAATTATATTCTTTGGTCACTATGTCTATGTACTTACGTACTGTGTATTTTTCCTTGCATACATACATGTATAAAAATTTATACATGTGCAGGCACACACAAACATAGAAGATACATTTTAAGATTATGAGATTTGTAATAAAAATATTATGATTTGAATATGCATTCTGCAGATTCTCAAATGTGTGCTCTTGGACAAAATTTTTAATCTCACTTTCCTTATTTGTAAAATGTAAATACGAACTCAACCTCTTGAGAGAGGGGTTGCTGTTACTTTTCAGTTGTTCAGTTGTGTCCTTTTTGTGACCCCATGGACTGTAGCCCGCCAGGCTCCTCTGTCCATGGGATTTCCCAGGCAAGAATCCTGGAGCGGGTTGCCATTTCCTTCTCCTGGGGATCTTCCTGACCCAAGGATTGCACCCAGGTTTCCTGCATCTCCTGCTTTACAGGTAGATTCTTTATCACAGAGCCACGGGGGAAGCCCTTTTTTAAGTGTACGGTTTAGTACAATTAGTGTTGTGTGTGTGTGTGTTAAGTCTATCCTACTCAGTTCAGTTCAGGCGCTCAGTCATGTCCAACTCTCTGCGACCCCATGGACCACAGCAGCCAGGCCTCCCTGTCCATCACCAACTCCCGGAGTTTACCCAAACCCACGTCCATCGAGTCCGTGATGCCATCCAACCATCTCATCCTCTGTCATCCCCTTCTTCTCCTGCCTTCAATCGTTCCCAACATCAGGGTCTTTTCAAATGAGTCAGCTCTTCGCATCAGGTGGCCGAAGTATTGGAGTTTCAGCTTCAGCATCAGTGCTTCCAATGAACACCCAGTTCTGATCTCCTTCAAGATGGACTGGTTGGATCTCTTTACAGTCCA
The DNA here is from genome assembly GCF_963930625.1 of Muntiacus reevesi. Taxonomy (NCBI): domain Eukaryota; kingdom Metazoa; phylum Chordata; class Mammalia; order Artiodactyla; family Cervidae; genus Muntiacus; species Muntiacus reevesi. The sequence goes on along the minus strand of NC_089259.1, from coordinate 76,225,609 downwards.
AGGGACTCTCAGGAGTCTTCTCCAACACCACAGTTCAAAAGCATCAATTCTTCGGCACTCAGCTTTCTTTATAGACCAACTCTCACATCCATACATGATCACTGGAAAAACCATAGCCTTGACTAGACAGACCTTTGTTGGCAAAGTAATGTCTCTGCTTTTTAGTGAGCTGTCTAGGTTGGTCATAACTTTCCTTCCAAGGAGTAAGCATCTTTTAATTTCAAGGCAGCAATCACTATCTGCAGTGATTTTGGAGCCCAGAAAAATAAAGTCAGCCACTGTCCCCCATCTATTTCCCATGAAGTAATGGGACCAGATGCTATGATCTTAGTTTTCTGAATGTTGAGCTTTAAGCCAACTTTTTCACTCTCCTCTTTCATTTTCATCTAGAGGCTCTTTAGTTCTTCTTCACTTTCTGCCATAAGGGTGGTGTCATCTGCATATCTGAGGTTATTGATATTTCTCCTGGCAATCCTGATTCCAGCTTGTGCTTCCTCCAGCCCAGCGTTTCTCATGATGTACTCTGCATATAAGTTAAATAAGCAGTGTGACATTAATTATTACTGTTCAGTCAATCTTCAGAACTCTTTATATCTTGCAACTTTGAAACTCTATCCCCATTAAACAACAATACAGACAGTCTTTTAATTATTCCTGAATATATGATGGTATAAAACAGATCTGGTTTGACTTACATTAGGTGACAAAGAAAACTCAAAGTACACGTAACACATTCCACATTAACACTGAGTGCCAACCATGTGTATATTGCATTTAGTGCTCAGAAATAACTCATGCTAGTATCCATACGGGATCCCTGTAGCTCAGATGGTGAAGAATCTGCCTGCAATGCAGGAGACCTGGGTTCAACCCCTGGGTCAGGAAGATGCTCTGGAGAAAGGAATGGCAATCCACTCCAGTATTCTTGCCTGAACAATCCTATGGACAGAGGAGCCTGGCGGGCTACAGTTCGTGGGGTTGCAAACAGTTGGACACCACTGGTGACTAACACTACTATCCATTAGTAACATTAACAAATATCAATATATGAATATCATTATCCTAGTTTTATAAAACATTACCAAAGAAGTAAATCATATTTTCCTAGCCACAAAGTTGGTAACTTATCACCAGGATTTTCTCCCAGCTCTAGATACTGTGCTGGTCACTGTCTTTCCATTTCACTGGTTTTTGTGTAGTTCACACCTCATCATTTCTTGTTATGAGTCAACACTCAAATTCCCTAGTGGCTAGCATATTTCAATTTTTCCCCTCTTTGTGTCCAAACAGAGCTATGTTAGATGCAAATCTGACCAAGCAACTTTCTGCCTGCAATCCGACAAGCAGCTCCTGTGACCTTAAACACCAATGTAGAATTTCTTCCTGTTATTTTTCCATTCTTAATGAGATACAACTGACAAACAGTAAGCAGACAAATACAAAGGATATGAGTCCATGAAAGCAGGCATGTGTACACACCTTTAAAACTATCCACAGAACCAAGGTACTAAACGTGTTCATCACCCCCAAAAGTTCTGACCCCCATTTCCAGGAAGTTATTAATAAAGTTACACTATGGTTGATTTGTATTTTCTAGAATTTTATATAAATAAAATTCATAAAGTGAATATAGTTTTTCTGGATTCTTCCACAAAGCACAATAATTTGGAGTTTCATTCATATTCACCTGGAGAAGGAAATGGCAACCCACTCCAGTATTCTTGCCTGGAAAATCCCATGGTTGGAGGAGCCTGATAGGTTACAGTCCATGGGGTCACAGAGTTGGACACAACTGAGTGACTTCACTTCACTTTATATGGTTGGGTCTATCAAGAGCTGTTTCTTTTTGTTGCTGAACAGGGTCTCACTGAATAGATAAGCTCCAATCTGTTTATTCATTTAATCGTTGATACACATTTTGGTTTTAGTTTATGGCTATTATTTTTAAAGTGCTATGAAAATCATGTAAAAGCCTTTGTATGAAGGTATGCTTTCATTTCATTGGACTTCCCTGGTGGCTCAGAGAGTAAAGACTCTGCCTGCAATGCTGGAGACCTGGGTTCGATCCCTGGGTTGGGAAGATCCTCTGGAGAAGGAAATGGCAACCCACTCCAGTACCCTTGCCCAGAAAATCCCATGGACGGGGGAGCCCAGTAGGCTAGAGTCCATGCGGTCGCAGAGTCGGACACGACTGAGCGACTTCACACTTCACACACACTATTGATAGAGCTGGTGGGGATGTCTGTCCCTGTCTATTTCTCGAACTGAGGAACAGAAGCCAGTACTTCACCATGAAGCATGATGGTAGCTGTAGATTTTCCACAGACGACCTCTATCATTCTTCCTGACATCCTAAGAACTTTGGTTTGGAACAGACGTTGGCTTTGTTTTTTCCAAATAGTTTTTCTTGTATTTTGTTATATGTGCTGAGTTGACCACGTTGCCTTGCTGGACCCCGAGACCCATCTTCTCAGCTTGATGATGCCTAAGGGTTCCCCTGTGACCCCTTACGTGCTATGGCCTGGAGACACTTCTAGAAGCAGAACCATCATAGGGCTCACCCCCTTATGTCTCACCCCCGATTCACCGTCAAGTGCTGCCTTATGTGCATCATCTAGATATGGCTCCTTCACAAGTCGTTTCCTACTGTTTAGCTGATTGATGAAGGAGAACAAAACTAGACACTCCTCCTCCATCAAAGTCACACCATCCATCTGCACAGCCTTCTCAGTTGCCAGTCTCCAGCTTGCAACTTTGTCTTCAGACCTCCAAAGCTACTCCGAGATCTCCAGACGCGCCGTATCTTTTCATACTGTTTCCTCTGCCAACGGTGCCTTTATCTTCACCTCTATAAACCCGTCGTCCTATAAGATAAAGTATAGCTGCTACATCCTCCCAGAAAAGCTCCCTGTCCTTGCATAAAAGTCAGGGTCCCTCCGGTGTGTACCCCATTGCCCTGCACTTGTCACTGTCGCATCAGCACCTGTGGGTTGTGGCTATTTGAGATCTGGACAGCTGCCACAGTCTTCCTTGCTTTCCCCAAATCAAACTCATGATAGGAATTGAAAAGTTGAAAGAAGGAAGTGATGCTAATATACAATCCATTTCTCTGCCTGCTTTGGCATAGATGTGCCTGTATTTTCACTAGAGTTCCTTGATACGATAGCTTTTAATATTTTAATCACAGGGAAGCCTGGCATGCTGCAGTCCATGGGGCCACAAAGAGCTGGACATGACTTAGCGACTGAACAGCAACTTCCCCGGTGGTACAGTTTAAGACTTGACCTTCCAATGCAGGAGGTGCGTGTTTAATCCCTCATCGGACAGCTAGATCCCACGTGCTTCCAGGCCAAAGACCAAAACATAAAACAGAAACAATATTATAACAAATTCGATAAAGGCTTTAAAGATTGTCCACATCAAAAGAAAATCTTTAAAAAAAAAAAGAAGAAATTAATATTATTCCAGGGTGAGATTCAGCCCAGGTCTGTTGGACTCCAAAGTCTTTTCTCTGTGCCATGATCTCGCTGTGATGCCCCCTAAAATAACTGAGAATCTTAAATGAGCCTGGGGTGAAGAAAGACATAGATAAAGACAGACCGGAAAAAGAACAAGTGATCTTTATCACAGTGTCTATCTCATTAATTTTTGCAGTATTTCTTCATGTCAGGCCTTCACATTCAGCTGAGCGTCACAAGGAAAAGATTGTTTTCTGCAACCTTGTATTTTTGTTAAGCCTCATAAGACCTGGCAAATAATATTCAATATTTGTTATTGTTGCTGTTTAGTCACTAAATTCTGTCCGTCTCTTCTGCGACCCCATGGACTGTAACCCACAGACTCCCCTATCCACAGGATTTCCAGGCAAGAATAGAGTGGGTTGCCGTTTCCTTCTTCAGGGGATTTTCCTGACCCGGAAATCAAATTCACATTTCCTGCATTGGCAGGAGGGTTCTTTACCACTGAGCCGCCAGGGAAGCCCAATATTCAAAATACATTCATGCAATTAACAAAATAAGTGTAAAAATGTGTGATCAGAATTTCTACACATTTTGACTTGGAATTAAAAACTGTATTGCGAAAACAAGGCAATACCCAACACTTTGTATAGAGACCTGAAGAAATAAATTCTTTGATGATCACATTCATGTATTTCTGCTTTCTAGCACAAAAACCTGAGATAAATTAGTATTTAGAAAAATTCCATAACACATCACCTTTTCACTGGCTGATGGTTTTTTCCCAAAGCAAACCTCCCTCCTTGGTTCAGGGTCACAGACCCCTGCTTTTTATCCTGCAGACACCAGCTGATACCAATCACCCTCCCATGCTCCTTGCTTCAAACAGATCGATGGCAGTCTCCTTCAGCAGTCTCCCTGTTTTTCGTGGTCCAAAGCTTACTTTCCAGTATCCATTGCCCCCACCTCATATTTATTGTGTAACTAAGATGTATTTTAAATTGCAAACATAACTATATTTTCAGTCTAGTGTTCTCATGGCAGAATCCTAGCTAAACTTTTTTGTGTGTGACGTGTGACTGCTTCAGGAATATGCACACATCTGCGGAGAGCCAGCCACCCATTTGTCTGTTTAACAATATATTTGGCAGTAAATGTAATTGTAAATGTGGCTCTGCAGGTCAGCGTGTCAGGCAAGTGTAGCGCTAACATGCAGAAGCGACCTCCACTCTAAAGCTGTATTGATTACTCAGGTCTTTGTGTATCCAGGGTTGGACCACTGACTTGAATGTGCATCTAAGCAACTCAGAGAGGACTTAGAAATTCTAAATGTTCCTTCTCTTTCCCTGAAATTGAGTCACACGTGATTCTTTAAATGCTTTTCACATCCAGTTTGAAACCGAGAGCCTGTTCAGGGTCAAGTTCAGTGTGGTATTTCATGGTCCTGAAAAAGAAAATGAACTTTTGAAAAAAGAATCAGATTCTTGTCTCCGTTAATGGCAGGCAAAGCACCGGTGTGCACGGGTATTGCATCAAATCTAAAAGATAAATTTAACTGATGTGTTTTCCAGTTCAACATTAGCTTTAACATGAACCGTGAGACTCTAACGTTTCATGAAGGCAAGTTTGTAATCGAGACACACGCTATTTAAAACAGGTGGAGACCACGCACAGCTTCCCCCTTGGAAGTGTAATGTCATAGCAAATAACAAAATAGAATTTATTGGGCAAATAAGGGAAGCCGCTCCAAATTAAGCCTCACAGTGATTAGTGTATAAGGCACATATGGAGTGTTCCTTATTTTCCTAATAATTGTGATCACTGTTATGCTATTTCACAGATATCTTTTCCCCTACTGTTAATAGTCTTATTTTATTGAAATACATCCAAGATTGGACAGTAAATCTGGATGTCAAGCATACAAGGGGGCATGCAGGAGACGCTTTAAAACTGGGTTTCAGTCCAAACCAAAGCTTCATATGTAGAGTAAAGCCTCTTCCTTAAGAGACTTGATCCAGGACAATGAACATCATGGTTTCTGGTGTTTACTTTTTTCAGCAGAGAAACTAAAGAAGTGCATGCTAGGAATCTGAAGGAGCCTTGGTCATGGGGAACATGTGATGGCAGCCTGGAGGCCACAAAATCAAGTTACAGTAAAGCCAACATGCCCAGCACACCAGCCCAGCCACGACGACTCCATTTCCCCACGTCTGCATCTCATGACTCTCAACTCAGTTTTCAAAAATGAAATTGTCTCCCATCACCACTTATGTCACAATTGTGTGTTCAGTCACTCGGTCCTGTCTGACTCTCTGCAACCCCATGGACTGCAGCCCCCAGGCTCCTCTGCCCATGGGGTTCTCCAGGCAAGAACACTGGAGTGGGTTGCCATGTCTTCCTCCAGGGGACCTTCCCGACCCAGGGATGGAACCCAGGCCTTTTGCATCTCCTGCATTGGCAGGTGAATTCTTTACCGATAGAGCCACTGGGAACCCTGAGGATGTCACAACCCAGTCCCGCATTCAGAAATGTCACGGTTTCAGGGGAGGGGAAGTCAAAATGAACGTTTACTCAACAGGAAAGTCGTTTTACCCTTCCCCTGTGTGTTAGGACCTTTGTAAAGTTGTGTTAAAAGGAAGTGTGAATCAAAGACTGCAGAAATCCTGTTAGAAAGCAGAAGATCGGGGACAGCTTTATGGAGGCAAGGAAAGGCAAGTGAATGGTGGCCAGGATGGCAACCAGGCCATCCTCCATTCTAGAGGCTGGATTCGTGTCTCCGGTGTGTACACCCATACGAAAAAGGGCAAGTCAAGAGTCGGCTGTCTGCAGCATACAGGAGGAAGTAATGGAATGATGTTGAACATGTTCAGTTCTGTTCAGTCGCTCAGTCGTGTCTGACTCTTTGTGATCCCATGGACTGCAGCACGACAGGCTCCTCTGTCCATCACCAACTCCCAGAGCTTACTCAAACTCATATCCATTGAGTCAGTGATGCCATCCAACCATCTCGTCCTCTGTTGTCCCCTTCTCCTCCTGCCCTCAATCTTTCCCAGCATCAGGGTCTTTTCCAAGGAGTCAACTCTTTGCATCAGCTGGCCAAAGTGTTGGAGCTTCAGCTTCAGCATCAGTCCTTCCAATGAATTTTGTGGGGTATGGTATTGACCTGGTGGGATATGATATCTACTTACCTATGTAAGAAGTCCTTCATGCCCAGCAGCAGGAATCTGGGGCTGGAAGCAAAGAGTGTTGGTGCAGGATGGGGCCAAGCTGTGTGGAATCTCATCACTAGACTGGAGAGTGAAGATTATTTGTAAACAGGCCATAAAATGGCTAAATTACCTGGCACGTGTTCTCATCTGTCATGCGAAAGTGAGGCAAAGTCCTAGTCTGGGACTTCCCTGGCATCCCAGTGGTTAAGAATCAGTGCGTTGATTGCCGGGGACATGGGTTCAACCCGGGGCTGGGGAACCAGGATCCCACATGCCGTGTGGAACAGCCACCAAGTAAATAAATATGAAAAAGAAAAGTCCTAGGAATACATCTTTCATTCCCTCATGCAAAACTTTTAACAGAAGAGAAAGAAGCTGAAAAATCAAATAGGGGTCGATCATTCAGACTTAAAATCTGGACCAGGATAAAGCAGTGTTAATAGAAAGGAGATGTGGCAGGGGGGTTTTCAGGATGATAAGAGTAAGAACACTGGTCTCAGCAAACGCAACGTGCACCCCATGTTCAGGTGACTCACGGTGCTGCTTGCTGAGTCATAAAGCACAATTTTATTGGGCGACTTCTCATTACACATTATATTCCTTGAGTTAATCTAGTGGCTAGATTCTATATTGACTCTCAGCTCTATAGATGGCTTGGAGGCCAATAAACAGTTACACACATTGAGTCCTCTAGCACGGCATACATGGATTAATGCTTCAGCAAACTAATTAAGGTAGAGGAGTTTTGAGCCGAATGCTACCCTAGAGGTTTCTAAAGTAAAAGTCAGAAAAACTCATCACAATCTTTGCTTCTAAACTTATAGTCAAAAGCAGTTTCAGGGTATAAAACAGAGAGCAAGTTATCATCCCCAGAGTAAATTGATCACTGCTGATAAGCATTGTTACTCTGAAGATGGGGACTCTAAGGGTCCAGGCTACACTAAGGCTGTCCATTTGCTATACTAGAAAGTGTGTTCAGCCACTCAGTTCTGCCCAACTCTTTGCTACCCTATGGACTATACCCCGCCAGGCTCCTCCATCCATGGGATTTTCCAGGCAAAAATATTGGAGTGAGTTGCCATTTCCTGCTTCAGGGGATCTTCCGGACCCGGGGATTGAACCGACATCTCTTGTGTCTCCTGCATTGGCAAGTGGATTCTATATCACTGAGCCAGCTGGAATGTCCATCCTAGAACAATGGGCCATGAAAGCTTTGAATCTCCAGATGGCCACCAAGTTGCCTGGAAGACAGTTGCAATCTTCAGAGTTACATCCAGAGAAATGGCAGCAAAAACACAGAAAAGATCTTGATAAAAATATGAAACCTGGGATAACAACAGACTTCCCATTATTAAAAGCCTCCATCAATTCAAGTTTATACTGCATAAAAAATTTCTCTACTCCAAACACATTTCAAAGGGGTCCAAGGCTTTTGAAAAAGAAAATCTCAGATTGTAGAAGAAAATCACCCTGTCAAGAGCTAAAAACAATGAAGCTAATAACAATTAGAAGCACTGCAGTTTGAGAAAGGTTGCCAAGGGTTATTCTATCAAAGCAATGCAAAACACCACTTAGAACATCAAAATGACTTGTGGTAATTATGTTCATGCCTTTGCTGTTGCATATAGATGAATATGCCTTGTGGAAAATAGCTGCTCTGCTATCATAGGTGTGCGATTTTTAAACAGTGCCCTCTTTCTGCAATGAATACAAGAAGTTTCACTCAAGCATCAAATTTGGACTTAGGAATATCACTTCCCCCATGGCTCAGATGGTAAAGAATCCACCTGCAATGCGGGAAACCCGGGTTTGATCCCCAGGTCGGGAAGATTCCCTGGAAAAGGGAATGGCAATCCACTCCAGTATTTTTGCCTGGAGAGTTCCATGGACAGAGGAGCCTGGCAAGTTTTAGTCCACGGGGTCACAAAGAGTCAAACACAACACAACCGAGCTACTAATATTTCACTCCCAGCCCCTCTGATGGGGTCTCTCGAGGATCCACCTACACACGTTCCAACTGTCACTTTCTCCTGAGCTGATCTATCTTTATGCCTATAGTGACTAATGGCAATGCTTCTGTATCTTTGATCATGTTTCATTACCATGGAGACCCACTATGACTGATGACTTCAATCAATTTTAGCGTTAAAATATTCCAGAGTAAAGCTATTGTCACATGTAGGCAAACATCATGGATGAGTTTTCGGGGAGTAGCGTGTAGTATTTCATCTTACTGAAGGAACTCAAACAGCCTAACTAAATGATGTCCCAAAAGAACCTGTGACCCTTGTCCCTCCGTGGGTGGTGGCCTCCCGTTCTCTTCCTGGACTCCAGAGCAGTGTGATTCTCACCACCATCTGCCTGTCACCTGAACTGCAGCAACTGTGGTCCTAATCTCTCCCATGTGGAGGGAAATAGCATTTATAAGTGTACTGGGGACATGTGCATCTTATGCAACAGCAGCAGGAAGTTGTAATTTTCTCCACACAAAATACGTGCAACATGGGTGTGAAATTACACAAAGTTGCATGAAGTCTCCAACTCTGGCACCTCATTAAAAACTTTGCTACATATTCTCCACTTAAAAAAAAAAGGAACAGACCACATACATGAACTTTGCTGCATGCACACATGATCCTGAAATATTCTGATGGCAAAATTCCTATGCAGTTTCTCCTAAGGTCGGTCATTTCAGTCAGAGACCACACTGTGTGGTGTGTTAGTCACTCGGTCATGTCCGACTCTTAGTGACCCCATGGACTCTAGCTTGCAAGGCTCTTCTGGCCACAGGACTCTTCAGGTAAGAATACTGGAGTGGGTAGCCAGTTCCTTTTCCAAGGGGTCTTCCCAACCCAGGGATCGAACCTGGGTCTCCCATGCTGCAGGCAGATTCTTTTCCCCTGTGTTAGACAAGAGAGAAAATGAATTTGGGGGTTAGGATGAAAGATTTCAGAGTGCAATAAACATCCCTAATACCAAATGTCTTAGAATGATGCCACTTGTTTGCAATCTTGACTTTCAAAAGTGACTTCTTGTCCTGAAAAAAGTGATCATGTTCCTTTAAAAATGCATGTTCTCAACTGGTAGAGAGGCCACATTTTTAACAAAACATATAGGGGCCAAATATAGTGTCAAACTGATGCGTGTTTCTTCTTAATGGAGCTGAGAATGTGAAAACAGCACAACAGAGTTAAAGCAAATGTGCTCTGATCTCGTGCTCGACCAGAGAGCAAGAATGAATGGAATTCTTGCCACCCCACTGCTCAGTAAGTGCCTGTCTGGAGTGAAGGTGAGAAGGGAGATCAAACCTGTGGACCCTTCCTCTGCCTCTTCAGTTAAGATCGACTTGCCACCATAAGGTCCCTAAACACAAGTCACTCCCTCAAGTGAAGAACAAGGATTTGACGCTTTGCAAGTGGCGTTATGGTAAAGAACCCACCTGCCAATGCAGAAGACATAAGAGGCAGGCTGGATCCCTGGGTCAGGAAGATCCCCTGGAGAAGGAAATGGCCACCCACGCCAGTATCCTTATCTGGAGAATCCCACGGACAGAGGAGCCTGATGGGTTATCATTGGGGTCACAAAGAGTTGGACACAACTAAAGCGACTTAGCATGTGAGCACAGAGGAAAGACTGGTATGACCTTCTCTTAAGCGGTGCCTTCCTGAAACATCTTTAGTGATAATCTTGTCTGTATGCAGTTTTTCCTTGAAGTATTGATTTTAAAGTATCATCCTCATGGACAATGAGACCACTGGATAAAAATCCAGTCCTGCAGTGTAGCTGGTTTACTATGATTTGGGCTGACATAGAATTCCTAGCACAAAAAGAAGAAATGCTGAATGTTCAGTTCCTTAAAGCTCCCACGTATTTTCTGAATGATCTAAATGGACTGACGATACAGCTTTTGTATTTTCATTAGAATTTTAAATCACATAAGTAACACCTGCTCATCTTTGAAAAGAAATCACAAAAAAACTTACAGACACAAAACAATTAATGTTTTTGTATCTCTGTTTCCAATACACATATTATTTTATATGCTGACATTTTTCAAACAACAATCTAACTTGAAATTTTTCTGTTTGGAATATTTATATTCAATGTGATTTTAACAACTCTCAATTAGTATATCTTAAGGACACTGCAATTTATTTAAATAGTCTCCTGTTGTACTCTAGTTAACATTTCCATCATTTTATAAATGATGAAACAAAGTCATACATGACCTATCTTTAAAGAAAGACAACTCTTGGTATTTCTTTAGGACAAATTCCTAGAAGTGATCTTTCTGGTTCACAGGAAACGGACATCACCTTATCTGTTGAGGTATGTCAATGCCTTCCAAAAAGATCGTACAATTTACTCACTGCAACAGTTTAATTACAGTGTCTTTTTTCCACCATCCCCACAAGCCATGGATATCCTAACTCATTTTTTCCCTGCTTCACACTCAGTTTTTAAATATTTAATCCTTTCTGGGGGGTAAGTAACTTTTTATTTTGGAGTAAGATTGCTTTACAATATTACTTTAGTTTTTGCAGTAGGAAGAAATGAATCAGTTACGTATTTACATGTATCCCCTCCTTCTTGGACCTCCCTGCCATCCAACCCACATCCCACCCCTTTAGGTCATCTCAGAGCACAGAGCTGAGCTCCCTGTGTTATACAACTGCTTCCCACTAGTTTCCTATTTCACACATGGCAGCGTGGTGTACTGGAGAAGGAAATGGCAACCCACTCCAGTATTCTTCCCTGGAGAATCCCAGGGATGGAGGAGCCTGGCGGGCTGCCGTCTATGGGGTCGCACAGAGTCAGACACGACTGAAGCAACTTAGCAGCAGCAGCATAGTGTATATATTGTCAATCCTAATCTCCCAGTTGGTCCCACCCTCCTCTCCCCCACCCTGTGTCCACATGTCTGTTCTAGGTTCCACGTATATGCATTAATATGCAGTATTGCCCTTTCTCTTTTGAACTTACTTCACTCTATATGACAGACTCTAGATCATTGCCAGTAGCATAGCCTGCCATAGCCGTGTGGTCCTGAACCACATGACTTCAGAAAGACAATCCAATAGTCTGAGTTAAATAGGTTAACATCCGAGACAAAAATGCCAAAATCTCAGAGACTTCACACAACAAAAATTTCACCTCTTGCCAACATGCCTGTTCAGTGCAGTGTTTGGGTGGGCAGCTAGCCACGCAGCTGTTCGGGGACCTCAGCTTTGTCCATCTTCATCCTTCTTGTAATTCCATCACCCCATAGGGCCCACATTGCCTTGACTGGATCCGCTGTCTGTGGCCAGCACTTGTGGGAAGAGAGCGAACCTTACCTGGGAGAGTTTTATGGTCACAGCCAGGAAACAACCTGACACCCCTGCTCAATATTCCATCATGCAGAACCTCATCTCAGGAGCACACTTAGCTTCAGGGAAGATCCAGACACAGTCTAGTGGTACAGCCCAGAAGAAACGCAACAGATTTGGCCAATATCTAACCATCTCTGCCACAAATACTAATATTCGCTTCTGTTTTAATCTACTTGGGGAGTTTCTACCTTTAAAAAAAAAAAAGAAAGAAAGAAAGAGAGAGAAGTTAGCCCATTTGCTGTGATTTGGAGTGTCCACTGATATGTATGTGCCTATATGCCTGCCACTCTATGTATTTGTGCCATTCATTACCTTCTAGAACAATTTCCCATTTTACTCTGCAGGTTGGATGACATTATTATCATTCCACTTTCCCCCCTAATAATCTGAAACTAGGGCTATACTTTTCTATTCTGGTAATGGCTGCTGCAGCATGAGTAGATGAATTCATGAAAAGATGGATTATGAACATATAACCTGTATTTCCCCACAAGGGCTTTTGAAAAATCCATTTCAGCACTACTCCTCCCCAATATCATATCTTACATGATGAGAACTTTCACTTCCTCTTTCTCTGTTCCCTCTCCCTTCAGACTGTATCTCCTCCTTATCACTACTTCTTCTGGTGCCTAGATTTTAACAAAACTTGGGAGAAATTTAGGAGAAGAGAAAACTCCATGTAGGAAACCTGCTCCAATTTAAATGACTGTACGGTAAATTAAACACAAAGAAAGTGAGACAGAATTAGTTGGCAAGTGATGAAAATTATTTTAAAATTCCACAGAAATCAATCAATAGTAATATTTAAGCCAGGATGAAAACAATAAAGATTTTAATGCTAGATAAAAGATCTCTCTCTAGTATTCAACATTCTTATACACACACACATACACACACACACACACACACACACACGCACTGACACTGTTTACCATGCAAGAGTTCGCTGACACTGCTTACCATGGAAAAAGAATAACTATTGAATTAGAGATAAAGAGTATGTGCCATTACAAAATAGAATAAGAACTTAAATAGAACCCCAAGGAACCACCAGCACAAAAAAGTCTGCTCCTAAGGAGCGATTTTCTAGGGTGATAGGTTAAATACATTCAAATAGGTAATAAATGAAAGCAGAATGGCTTTATAAGACAAAGTCCAAGTACAAAGACCAGCATCTCTCATTTATCAGTGCCAAAGCAAATAGAAAGTCTGACCTGAGTCTTATCAGCTCTGTTCCTAGCAGAGTCAACAAGGAGCGAACTACAAATATCAAAAGCAGGAACAACAAGAAAAGTTTGGTGCTTTTGTTCGGCTGATAATCAGTTCAACCTCCCAAGATTTTCTTTTAGTGATTTCATTTCAAAGAGATTTCATAAGTTAACACTCTTTGGCACGTTCTTATCCTCTTAGCAATCATTGTTGGGAGCTTTCAAATGAGAGAAAATATCCGCCTAAAAACACAGACTAGGTTTTTGGTTTTTTTTTTGAACAGCTCTTGCAGCCATTCCTACCTTCAAATAGCAAAGAAATAAGCTATCGATGTAGAACTTGAACATCAGCAGAAAGGAAAAACGGGACATCAACTCTCCCAGGCAGATGTCACAACTTGAAGGGATTAGGATAGGAAACACTTCCATAGAGAAAATGCCATCTCTTGGTCTCCTCTGCAAAGGGAATCTGACTGCAGAACCGTTAGAATCCACACACAAAGTCCAGTTCAGACTGAAAATAAAACAAGTGAATTTCCATGCAAGTCAGCTGTCTACTAACTGCTGTCTATGAACAGGTGAGCTCCCTCCACTGGCCATTCAGAACTTTAAGTAAGTGTGGGTCTCAAGTGAGAGAGAGGAACCCACTAGGAATCTTATTAAAAGGCAGCCCTGGGGCTCCTGGAGTTTCTGCCAGAATAGGTCCAAGAAAGGGCCTTGGAATCTGCATTCTGAAATTTATCTTCAGGGATTCTAAGACAAGCAGTCCCTAGATTTCTTCAGGAAGCACCAATAAAATTGCAGAGACTCAGAAAACCTGGAGTTGCCTTAACTATGTCCTCAGATTTAGGAAATGGATTCCTTCTCTGTTGTGTTTCCTTTGGTCTGCTCCCAAATGAGGTCCAAGATGACAGTTGTCTTGGAAATAAATCTTGGAATACTGCTGATTCTCAGCTGGGCCACAGGGCCAGATGAAAACTTGGACCGTGCAAGTCATCCACACATCCTTTCCTTGTGGAGAAGAAGCGTGTATGGACAGGCATAAAAGGCAAAATTGAACTATTTCCTTCAGCAGTGCTGCATAAGGGTCATAAGCAGAGGAGAAGCAAATCACCAAGGAAGAATCCAAAAACCTGGCCATGACCTTTCCTCTCTCCAGGCAATTTTGTACTCCTTTGCTCCAACACCTTAAGCCAAGGTCTGTGCATGGTGCTAATTAATGCGCAATTATGTCATCAATTATACACACCAGGGCAAGCAGATAAACTATACAGCAGTCCCGTGGTCTTGCCCCCAAAATTACTGTCTCGGTCTATCATGTGTAAATAGTAATATAATCCCACATGTGGTTCTGAGATATGAGATGATACAATAAAATGCCTATCATAGCAGTCCACAGCTTCTATAAATGGTCACTGCTTTTGTTTTTGTGACTACATTATTACTGTCAAAAGTAACTTCACTGTAGGAATCATGAAACTAGGACACTGACTGATCCCCCTTGACTCATCACCAGTAGGTGTTAGAGCGTTAAATCAGGTAAATGTTCTCAATTCTAACACCTCTAGTATTCTGTCCACAACCCCACACAGACTGAAAGTGGTAAAATATTTTTTAAACATCTATGAACTTTAGTCAGTATTCAAAGTCCATGACATATAGCAGGAGTAATATGTGTATTACAAGGAGATGAATGCTATAATAGAACACCATAGACTGAGTGACTTAAGTGACGTGTTTTGAAGTCTTATTGAATTTGCTACAGTATTGCTTCTGTTTTATGTTTCGGTTTTTTTGGCCGTGAGGCTTGTGGGAACTTAATACCCGGAGCAGGGATAAACCCACACTCCCTGCACTGGAAGACGAAGCCTTAACCACTGGACCACCAGGAAAGTCCCCTTAAGTGATATTTATTCAACACAGTTTTAGAGGCTGGGAAGTCCAAGCTGAAGGCACAGTGCCTGGTGAAGACCAGCTTCCTGGTTTGCAGATGGCTGTCCTCTTGCTAATTTCTTGTGTGGCTGAGAGAGCCAGCTAACTCCTTGACCTCTTCTTATTGGAGCACTAATCCCACTCATGAGGACCCCACCCTTGTGACCTAACTACATCCCCAAGATCCTACTTCCAAAAACTGTCACATTGAGGTTAGGGTTTCAATATATGAACTTTCCAAAGACACAAATGTTCAGTCCATTGTAGAGAGTTCAACAGTCAAAAAATGTGGCCACATGGGGTATTTTGCAGGAGAGAGAAGGTGTGGAAACACAGAATACTGCCTTTATGGTTTGACATAAAGAACAAGCGTGAATCTGAGGTTCATAGGTACACATCAATCACCAGTTATTTTGCAGTTCCCTATTTACCTCTGCTGCCCAAACGTGACCTATTTTATCTTTGAGTTTTCCATTGTGTAGGGTAATCCTCTGTGCAGCAGCTAGAATTTCCTGGTAGACAAAAATACAATAACATTACAGCTAGAAAATGCAGGATTTGGTCAGAAAGAAGCAAAAGATAAAGGAGTTAGTTATCGACCCCATTTCCAACACTCTCCAGCCTCATAAAAGTGCTCTGTGGTTGATAGGGCTCCAGGAAGTCCAATTCCCATTAGTCAATGAAATAAGCTTGCCAGCTGGGCTGACCTCCCTTCAAATATGCACAATAGGGACATTACTGGTGGCCCGCAAAGAGAAAAACAGGACTTTTCCTCAACAGCAGATCATTTTCTCTTAAGAATCTTCTCAGAGAAGGGCATCTGGGCATTCCCTGCTATTTTTCTTTTCTTTCTTTCTTTTTTTTTTTTTTATGACCTGAGGCTTAACTTCACACAAATGAATTAGAACCATCAATTAAAAAGGGGTGGAGTAAAAAGGGCCCAGGGAAATTCTAATGCACAACCATAGACTCAAACCTGCAGAAATCATGAAGATGAGCAATCTTAAAATGTATTCAGCACTTTTACACAGTCCACAAGTATTCTTCAAATTATGCAAATGAATTAATAAAGTCAGAATTCATTTAAAATGTATATCCCTCCTCCACCCCATCTCTCCAGACACAGAGCTCTCTGGGCCTACATTCACTCATTTTTCTGTTAATCAGTGAAGGTAACTTTTTAATCTCCCAGGGTTTGGAAAACAGAGAGCTTTAAACCAAAGCAAAAGATGTCTTCGACTGAGCTATGCCAAGAAATCAAAATGAGCTGCCTTTCCATTTGAAAGCTAATATTGAAAGAAATAAGTAAAGGTATTTTCCCTGAATCAAACAGAAATCTGTTCAAGAAGATATTCATCCAATTGCCCTACCAAATAATTTCAAAGCTTTTCAAAATGAAACCATCTAACAGTTAAGATATTATCTTAGGTATCTTATTATCTGAGATATTAAGATATGCATCTTATTTATCTAATTTATATGTCTTATGTATCTAATTTATCTTATTTATATAATATACTAAGTTACTTATAGTTGGTAATGACTTTTATAAGAAATAAAGAGAAAAAAACAAAATGGTATAAAGAAAATAATAATATATATGCTCTCACTAAATCGTAGCAAAATGATTTTAAATTAAAGCTTTCACAGCAAGTGCTTAATAGATTTTAAGTACTTTCATAAGTACTATGACTCTACAGTTTTATTTCAAACTGAAATTTTCTGTGTTTCAAAATATATATCTAGTTATTAGCATGAGTTTACAGCAGTCTAATACACTTCTATAAAACTGTTTGCACCAAGAAGTAAAACATGACTCTGTGAGTTTGTTTATATTATCAATTTCTTGGCTATAAATGTCCTCGTTTCCCACAGAGCACGGAGGTAAATGTTATCCTGCTCTGCCTAATTATCACGAAACCCCAATTAGGAGAGTTCAAATCCATCACCTAGGATTATATGATATATTCCCAGTATTGTCAATAGCGACCATGAGTTGTGTATGTTCTAGGTATGATTTATACCAGTGGTCAAAACCTTCATTACAGGGGCCCATAAAATATTAGCTTATAGTCACAGGAATGCAGCTTTCATCTTTCTCTTTCTGACTGTAGCGCAGTTCTGTGAGCACAGCGTCACACTGGAGAAAATAAAACGCAGTTAAGTCAAAATGGCACGGCTAATGCCCTTTGGGAGCTCGCATTTAAAATGGAAATATAAGCTTACCCCTGAGAAAGGACAAGAGGAAATGGGCTTAGATTTATAGAAAAAGGGGACAAGGCATTTTTCCTCTGGCTCTTCCATCCCCTAGCCTATCCAGGAGGCTGCTAACTGCCAGGTGAATAGGAGACGAGGGTGAAGAAGATGAAGGCATTATTCATGGACCACCATCCTCTTATCCTGATGTGGGGGAAAAAAGAACTGCACAGCTTCCGCATCATTTTCTCTTCGTTTAGACTTTTTAAAAATTTTAATCTCTTTATTTGTGACTGGGCTGGGTCCTTGTTGCTCTCTCGCTGCGGCGAGTGGGGCTCCTCTCTAGCTGCGGCGCGTGGCCTTCTCATCGCGGCGGGTTCTCTGGTTGCAGAGCGCGGGCCCTAGGCCTCTAGCGCTTCCCTAGTTGCATCTCACGGACTCGAGCATGGGCTTAGTTGGGGCACACACGGGCTTAGTTGCTCCACATCATTAAACTTTTTAAAACTCTTATTGGGGCTGTCCCCAGCAAAGCTGAAATGACAAGATCCATTATCCATTACTTTTAAACAAAGTTAGGGAAGTAATTGTTAATAACGGTTGGAAATCTCTGCTGGAAGTCATAACAAGAGCTCCCAAGATACAGTAAAAATTAAGACAGGGGTTTATTTGTTTGGAATAGCACTCCAGAAGTTTTGTAATCTCCTCATTACTGGCTTCAGGGACCTCCTTTCATCCTTCGTCTCTTCTTATGAAATTATCGAACTAAACCAAACCAAATTGCTTCCAATAAAACTAGCTTGAAATACTCTCAAAGTGTCAGAAATCCAAATTATTCAGTATAGAAAAGAAAAAAACCAAGCTGGTGATGTGGAAACATCATCATCTAGATTGAATCTTAGCTCCAAGAATTTTAACTGAAACTATGAGAACTTAAAAAAGTTTCTCACTTATTTTTTAAAAGTTTCTCCTCACCGAAAAAGAGAGGCCTTATTGGTGAAGATGAAGGATAAAAGATGTGAGCCACTTAAGAGTAGTGACATAACAAAGAAAGTTAATGAGAAGGAAGAGAAAATGTCTCAGAATAAAGATATGGGAGAATTAAATAGAACAAAGGAGAAAAAGCAGCCAAGATGAATAATCAGGGGAGTAGGGTGGATTGTAGGCAGGGATGTAAAGAAGGGGAAGGTTGAAGGAAAGCTATAATGAAGAAACATCAAGAATTTATGGGGAAGTGAAAATCAACAAAATATCTTTATTATAGATGAGATGTAAATTTCCCAAACATCTTACAGCAAATACTCCTTCTATGTATCTGAAAGAAAGTGAAAGTGAAGTTGTTCAGTCGTGTCCAACTCTTTGCGACCCCATGGACTGTAGCCTACCAGGCTCCTCTGTCCATGGAATTTTCCAGGCAAGAATACTGGAGTGGGTTGCCATTTCCTTCTCCAGGCGATCTTCCCAACCCAGGAATCGAACCTGGGTCTCCCACATTGCAGGCAGACACTTTACCATTTGAGCCACCAGGGAAGCCCTTAGTTTATATGTGAAAGTTTTGTCTTCCCAACCAGGGATCAAGAATAGTATTTTGCATCTCTTTATATTTCCATCCACACTCAAGACTGTATCATCACAAAAAAGGTCTATAATAATTATGCAACAAAAACAGTGGTTGAAAAGGATACAAAACACACATGAAATGATGCAGCCTTAGGTGAAGCACCTATACGGGACAGAAAGGAGTCCATGAACACAGATCACGGAGGTTTCTCCAGACAAAGAAAATGGGATGGAGAATTCAAGTACAGGTTGGAAATCCAGAGTGTATGCATAGAGTGTAAGGAAGAGTTTGCAGCTGGGAAATGAAGTGTTGACAGTACAGCGCTGAGCTAAATGCGTGAGCCTGGAGTAGACACAGACATTGGTTCTGACTTCAGCTGCATAGGCAAGTTTGGAAGAACACTCTTCTAAGCCTCAGTTCCCTTAACTTGAAATTGAGTCTAATTATATCAACCTTAGTGGGAGATGGTGACGTTAAAAGAATTCTCTGAATGTCAATAACTCCTCCCAGCACCTAGAACACAGTATGAGCTCTATAGATAACCTTCACTGTCATAATTAGTGTTAGCATCACCACAATCATTCATCCTCAGTCAAGGATGCAGGAGAGAAATAGAAAAATGAATGTATGATTGAAAAGGGAGCCACAGAGACAACTCTGTGCCTTAGGAGAAGAGTATAGAGGCATTGAGCTTCCCTGGAGGCTCAGATGGTAAGGAATCTGCCAGTAATGTGAGAGACCCAGGTTCTATGAGGCTCCAATACTTGGCCACCTAATGCAAAGAGATGACTCATTGGAAGAGACCCCGATGCTAGGAAAGATTGAAAGCAGGGAAATGGGGGGGAGAAAGAGGATGAGATGGTTGGATGGCATCACTGGTTCAATGGACATGAACTTGGACAAACTCCAGGATATGGTGAGGGACAGGGAGGCCTGGCGTGCTACACTCCATGGGATCACAAAGAGTGGGACATGACCTGGTGACGGAACCACAAAAATAAAATCGTTGCTGCAGGGAGGAGAGTAGGTATGGAGGAAAATTTGGGAGGAGAGGAGAGGACAGATGGCTGCTCACCAAGCTTTGTCCCGTGTCCTGTGACGGAAATGGCAGCCCCCTCCAGTACTCTTGCCTGGAGAATCCCATGGAGGAGGAGCCTGGTGGGCTACAGTCCATGAGGTTGCAAAATCAGACACAACTGAGCGACTGCCTCTTTCCCCTTCACTTTTCCACTGTGACTCAGAGAGGAACGAGAAGGTACAAGTGTAGGCATCACAGGGCCCAGGACTGAGCGAAATCAGAAACACTGGGTGATGAGCAACTCGGTAAGACTAGTTCAAGGTACAGAGCCAAGGAGGGCAAGTGCTAATGGCAGACCTGTGAGTTCTGAGCATCAGAAGCAAGAGGATGATGCGGTGGATGCTCAAGATGCAGAGAAGGTGGGAAATGCGGTTTTCACTCTGGCTTCGTTTCCCCACCCTTTTATAAAACTCCTGCTAAGTGGGGGATTTTTCTACCCAATGTAGAACATTAGTACAGAGAGCAATCTTAATGTGAACTCAATTTTTTATGGATTAGAAACTTGAGTTGTCAAAGTACAAATAATAATAATAATGCAATAATAAATATTTGTATTTCAAGGTGAAATTGAAGATAACTAAGAAATCTAATTTGGAGGTAAAGAGAAGGGAAAAAATGAAGAGAAGATAGAATTAGATAATATCCTTATGTTTAATTTATAAGACCTCTCCCATACTCTGCTAAGTGAATGTGAAAATATAATAAATGTGCTGTTTTGAATATAACTTCTTTAGACTATCATGTTTTTCTTATTTCTTCTATGTGCACTAAAATTTTTATTCACAAATTAACTTTAAACATTGCATAATAACAGTTTAAATCAAGTTTTAAAAAAATCCCTAATTTTATATTTGTTGCTATAAATTCAGAGATGCAGAGAACCATGGGAAGTAGTTTGAAAATCGCAAGTTGTTGTGTCACTGTATATTTAGTATCTTTTTGCACTAATTGAATTATCTGAGAGTATATACATTATTCATTTTCTGGAGACTTGAGTTGATCTATCAACACAGCCTCTTCTGCTGTGACTTCTTAGTGTAAATAAAAGAACCCAGATGCCCACAAACCTGAGCCCCATTTGCATGGAATTTCACATTCATACACATCTCATTATCTTGGGAAAAGGCTTTATCTGAACTCAGCTGCCTTTGCTCCCACATCCCAATTACAATTTTCTACTTGTAATTTCCAATATGCTACTATTATAGTCGAACAAAAGAGAACACTTTACACATTTCCAAGAGTTTATAAGCAGCCTCAGATGCACACTACAACCTAGAGACTTTATAATAAAACAGGAAAGGTTTTATGAAAAGAAGAAACGCTTTTTTTTCCCCCCTTAATTTTGATACACAACTTGTCTTAAACAAAAAGTAGCTCTGATCTCTCAAAGTCTATCCCAGGGATCATGGTGGTGCTCAGCCAAGAATTTTGAGGAAGGTGAGAGAAAAGGGTATTTTTCTTCCTTTAATGAATTATTCCCACCATTGAAACCTCCATGCCAGGGAGATTTGAATCAAGACAAACTTTAGCCATAAATGAGAAATGTATTTTGTACAAAGTATCTTTTTGTTTACTCTTATTTCCCTTAATATCATCCTCCTAGTAGAGACCAAAGAGAGAAAGGGTTTAAGAGAAAGGGTTTAAGAGACTCCCAGTCGGTTGGGAGTTATTGGTCTAGACTGTATGGTCCTTGAGGATAGAAGCCTGTTTAGCTCCTCACTCGATTCTCAGTAGCAAGTCCACAGGCATAGAGGAAGTACCCAATATACGTTTTGTTTCTAAAAGATGGCAATCCACACATCTAGAGAGTATAACACACAGGTCTGAGCACCTTTACTATAAAGGGCCAAATAGTCAATATTTTAGACTTTGTGGCTCAGGTGGTCTCTATCATTGCTGTTTAGTGCCTAAGTTGCATCTGATTCTTTGAGACCCCGTGGACTGTAGCCTGCCAGGCTCTTCTGTCCATGGGATTTCCCAGGCAAGAATACTGGAGGGGATTGACATTTCCTTCTCCAGCGCATCTTCCGGACTCAGGGATCAAAACCAAGTCTCTTGCCTCTCCTGCACTGATAGGTGGATTATTTCCCACTGAGCCCATAGGGAAGCCCTCTTGTACAATATGCAAATAAATGGGCGTGGCAATGAAACTTTCCTTACATAAACACGTGAGGGCCAAATTTGGCCTGTGGGCTGTGATTCCAGGACCTCTAGTTCAGCATGTACAAATGATGGTCAATTAGACCCAGTTCAGTCTACATGCAGGAGCCAGTTCATAGGTGGTTTAGGATAGAAAGTTTCAAGGTCAGGGGTAGGACTGAAGTCAAAGGGCTAATGCAACAGAGCCCCATGGAACCTGAAGAGTAGCTCCCAAAGATTTCTCTAACATTTTCTCTAAAACTCTAGAGTATTGGCCACTAGAGTTTCCTGTCAGGGTGTGGCAAGGGTTATTAGTAAGACTCCCACCCTGGGCAAGTTTCACTGAATCTTTTCCCAAACCTTCCTCAGTGACCTGCATGGTTGACTTACCAGTTAATTTTTAGATGGTAAGAATTTGGAGACGAACAAATCCATGATATTGCCACAATCTCCATGATACTAACATGTTATACTCAACAATTCTCCCAGGAAAATGAAAAAAGGAATAAGCATGAAGGTGATGGAAAAGGAATTCTGTTTTATAGCGATGATTATTAATATGTGCTAGAATATGAAGCACGTTAAGTGTTGTTGACATTTGTGCTCACATACTTCTCAGTACAACTGTGAAATAATCATTTCCCTCTGTGGGTGTGAGAAAACAAAGATTAAGAAATGGGCAGAGAAGCCTGTGTCCATGGGATTTCTCAGGCAAAAATACTGGAGTGGGTTGCCATTTCCTTCTCCAGGGGATATCTTCCCTACCTAGGGATTGAACCTCTGTTTCCTGCATTTCAGGAGAGACCAGGGGAGACCCTCAGAAATGTTCATTCAGGTAAAACATGGCCTTCAATGCCTTCAATGGTCGCCAGTGACACCTACCCTTCTAGATCTCCTTGTCTCTCTGACTGGACAATATTGGGCTCTGGAGCTGTGCTTCCATCCGGCCACCCTGACGTGTCACTGTCCCCTGTGAGGTCATCTTTGGCTTTCTTCTAACTCCTGTGCTCCCCCTTAGGGATCTTAAACACATCCAAAGCCACGATGACCACAGGTATGCCCATGGCGACCAAACCTCGACCACAGCCCAGTTCCTGCCCCAGGCTCCAAGCTCACATTTCACTTTGTCTTCTCCATCAGCTCTGTGGCATTTCAGATGGAATATTTCCAAAGCCAGTCTCATTGTTTTCCACCCACAGTCTACCCCATCTCTAACATTCCCTCCATTAGCCAATGCTATCCCCTTCTACCCAGGAAGCCGTGCTAGAAATCTGAGAACTATCTTCAAATTTTCAATTTCCCTTCCCTCCCACATCCAATCTGAGACCAGGTCCTGTCAATTACACTCCTGACACTCTCAAATCTATCCTTTCCTCCCTGTTCCCCACGGCGGCTGCAAAATTCTTCATCATCTTTCGCCTAGGCTGTTTAAAGTTTTCTAACTCTTCACAGAGTGAGTGTTTCAGAAGGAAATCCATCCACATTTCTCCCTTGCTTGAAACCCTTCAGCGGCCCCTTGATCTCGGGGGTCCTAGAATTCTTTATGAGTTTACCAGTTGTACACTTTTTAATAATAAGCCAAAACATAAATATCAGCATACACATAGGTGTATACTCCAGATAAGAAATGTATATATTCCAGAGAAGCAGAAATACAAGTATATATTCTTATGATACAGCGATGTCACAAGATGTCAGCACCTTCTTTGCAGTCAGTGCCAACAATCTTATTAGCATCCGGTGACACTACGTTCATTGTTCTAAGAAAGGAAAAAAAGACATAGAAGAACTTAATGTCTCAAATCCATGTGGCATTGCTCATGGCATATAAATGCACAAAGACCTCCCTATGGTTTAAAGAGAGAGACGTGGTGAGCAAATTGGTCCTGGCGTGGTACACGTCAGTGTTGATGGAGTCACGACAAAGTCAAAACTCCCACGCCCAAGCAGTCAAGACTACGTTCACATCAGAGCAGTGTTTCAACCAAAAAAGATAGCAGCATCCCTCCAACTTTGAATTGCAATCATTTTACAATTCTGTGTGTTTTTAACTTACAATTTTGTTTTGGTTATATAAGAGTTTTATACATAAGGAGTTTGTTCTTGGTTTTACATGTATGCGTATGTAAGTTAGAATGTGGGTAAAAATAATTGAAGTGAACAATGGAAGTCACAAGAGCTATTTTCCTTTTAAAAAGCAGCCATATGTTACTCAAGTTTAAGAAATTCTAGTGTGATAAGCTCAAGTCCAAAAATGCCGTATGTTGACAAGTTCCTCCGAGATCCAGTCACCGGTCACCTCCCACTCCTCAACACACCCTATCGTTCAGCCATTTCAAACAATCTACTTTTTCTACCTTATCCCTGCTTTTGTATGCCTGGTGTTTGCAGTTTAGATTCCTCTGCCTAATCCAAATTCTATCTAGTTTATCAGTGATATTTTTATTCTTTCTCATTCCTTTCAGTTTCAACCCCAGTCAGCCAGGTAAATGTAAGTATTGTTTCCAATGTCTTTCTTAAGTACCGAATATGCCTATTATGACACTTACCACATGTGCTGTAATTCTTGATTTGGATGTCTGCCATTTTTCTGAAGTTCTAAAAAACTTGAAATTAGGAGTGTTATTTTATTCATCTTTGCCTTGAGTGTGTGCGTGCTCAATCCCTCTTTGGGATTCCATAGACTGCAGCCCACCAGGCTCCTTTGTCCATGGGAGTCTCCAGGCAAGAATACTGGAGGGGGTTACCATTTCCTCCTCCAGGGGATCTTCCTGACCCAGGGGTCACCCAGCATCTGTTGCACTTCCTGCATTGGCGGGCAGATTCTTGACTACTGGGCGCCTTCTGGGAAGCCCAGCGTTTGCCTTACTAGTCCCTGGTTCATTTCCCAATGGATGGCAGCCACTTAATTGATCATTGTCACATAGATGGATGGAAGAATGAAAATATAAATGGGTGGATGGAAGGATGAGTGGCTGGGTGGGTAGGTAGTTGAGTGAATGGGTGGATGATGAAGTTGATATATGGAAGGATGTTGTCACCTCAGAGTACAGTTTATTTTAAAGGGAGAAATCACTGTCCTTCTTAATAATAGTCATATTTTCTTCAGACTTCAGATCATGTTGTAGCAGTATTCTTGTTACCACAAATGCTTCCTTATGTAGAATACGAGGTGTAATCTTCCTTGAAGGTACTCACTTTGATTGTAGATGGTGACTCTTTTTACATCTTTTGGTGTTTCAGGCTTTTGGGTGGGGTTATTTAAATTAAAAACAACTTGTTACAAGTCATGATATACTTGCGAGAACAACAACAAATGGGTGGGAAAGGGGGCATGAATAAGGGTGGGAATGGAGAGGGACAAGTAGCCTTCCGGGTCAGTCATTTAATACCCGTCTTTAGTTTTCTGCGTTATATCTTTCACGTGTGCTTGCATCCAAGATCATTGCTTTCTTTTTTTTTTTATTTTATTTTTTTTTAATTTTATTTTATTAGTTGGAGGCCAATTACTTCACAACATTTCAGTGGGTTTTGTCATACATTGACACGAATCAGCCATTGAGTTACACGTATTCCCCATCCCGATCCCCCCTCCCACCTCCCTCTCCACCCGACTCCTCTGGGTCCTCCCAGTGCACCAGGCCCGAGCACTCGTCTCATGCATCCCACCTGGGCTAGTGATCTGATTCACCATAGATAATACACATGCTGTTCTTTTGAAACATCCCACCCTCACCTTCTCCCACGGAGTTCAAAAGTCTGTTCTGTACTTCTGTGTTTCTTTTTCTGTTTTGCATATAGATGCCCATCCGCAGATGAATGGATAAGGAAGCTGTGGTACATATACACCATGGAATATTACTCAGCCGTTAAAAAGAATTCATTTGAATCAGTTCTAATGAGATGGACGAAACTGGAGCCCATTATACAGAGTGAAGTAAGCCAGAAAGATAAAGATCATTGCTTTCTTAATTGGGATAGATGCCACCATATAAAAGTTACCTGCAGTTTGGCTCTTATGTGCCGCAGTAAACTGACAAAAAGTGACCAGAGGGTTGTGTGTTTAACTCGCCAGGAATGTTAAGCTTCATAAGATTCACCCTATGGGGCCATGGTGGTCTTTATATATGTACACACATCTACACAATTGGAAAGTTATGATATTTTAACCTGAGTGGATTGCTCAATGGACATAGAAAACTTTTGGTGGTCACCTAAAACTTAAAGTGTATGTTGTTAAGTTTTATGGTATCTTCAGGTCAGAATACTATTAACCCTTTACATTGCATTGTCTGTTATTTTTCCTTCTGATGAAACTATTAGGAGAAGAACTGGCTATATGCTTGCTGTCCCACTTCAAATAGAATTTACAAAAGCTAATGTGTTACAAAGGACTCTCCGAAGCGGCAATGTAGTTCAGTTTGAGCAAGGGATCCTGGTTTTAACTGGCGTTCCCTCCTCAGGCTCATAAACACACAAAGATGAGAGGTAAGTACCGGTGGAGGCCAATGAATACGAACTGTTCTTCATTTAATTTGTGCTTTAAAACTGCTCATGGGTTTTGCAACTTTTTAAATGGTTTCAGATTCTTATTTGTGTTTGTTTTCTGAGGAATTTGAGCCTGTAGGCAATAAGTTTACACTTGAGGGGTGTATTTCCAGCCATAAATTTGTAACAGTTCTTCTCCTTTGGCTTTCTACCCATAACAGAAAGAATACATATTATACATGACACATGATATATAAGATAGTGTCAGTTTAAAAATATATATTTTATATTAGTTTGGTATTATCCTTTATTTAATATAAGCTCCTCCCTTGACATGTTATTCAGAGAACTGTAAGTATAGAAAGCAGGGTCCCTGGTGAGCCAGTGGTTAAGACCTCACCTTGTAATTCCAGGGGTGTGGGTTTAATCCCTGGTCAGGGAGCTGGGATTTTTAATGCTTCTGAGGCAAAGGATCAAGGCATAAAAGCAGAAGCAATGTTGTAACAAATTCAATGAAGACTTTAAAAATAGTCCACATCGAAAAAAGAAAATTAATAGTTTTTAAGTATAGAAAACAAATGAAAGTGGGAAAGAATAAGTATTTCAGCTAAACCCAATAAAATTTCTCTAAGCAGAAAAATGATGTAATGAGGAATATGAATTTTACTAACTTAAGTGATATTGTTAACGATATGAGATTGTTCTAAAGGGGAAATTATATAAAAATGCAAAATTTCCTTCTTCCTTCCCCGTACCCAGTGGGAGACACTGCTTCCTTGAGGAAACAAACCATGACTGAGTTTCAGTAGCAATACAATGGATTCAGGAAGAATCCTAGTTAATTCCTTTGGGTCTTCTGATAAATGGTGAAATTGACCTAGTAGACCTTACCTGTACATTTATTCTGAACGGTAACTGAATTAATTCACTGACGGCAATTTTTCAGGGCAAGAAGTCTATATAAACATTGACTGAAATAAGTTGAAGGAGAGGGCAATCTAGTGTCACAAGGAAGGAAATTGTGCTACTCTTCTTCATTTGCTGAGTGAAAATAGAATGGAAGTGGCACAAATATGTCTATTACGGCAATTTGTGAAGGTCACACAATTAGTAACTTACTGAACTTAGATTTGAACCAAGATATGCCTGATTCTCTTATTCAAGCAATTTCCACTCTGCTGTACTGTGAATTCTACTCTCATTAACCCACAACACATGTGTATAACTCTTGTCTAAAATTGTTGTCATGAAGAATTCTGGGTCCTTTTATTTGTGGGAGGGCTGACAAGGAACCATGTCAGAATCCTGTTTCTCTTTGCCTGGATCCCAACTAAGAATTCTTGAACCAGTTTATTTTCCTGGGTCATCCCTTAGCTATTCTCTTAGGAAAAAATGATGAATATTTTAAGAAAAAGTTTAATGATTGGGAAAATGATCAGAAAGTTTTTGATGTTCAATATAACATTTGAAGGCACAGCATCATAATATCATGTGTCCCACAGATCGTACTCCAGTGATTAGGAAAAAAAAAAAAAAAAGGCAGGAAATCCACCAATTCCTAAGCTGATTTTGCCGCTGAATCCATCAGGGCCAAGCTCATCTAGCAAATGTCCCCAGACTTACTATCTTTATACACCTTTTTCCAGACTTGTCCCTCCTTTGTCATTTACCAGCTGTTCTGCTTTTAACTTCCCTGCATCTTTTCCCTTGAGGAACCTCTGATATTTCAAGCTTATCCATTTCCTCCTAGACATATTCTATCCATTAGAAACTGTTTTCCCTTTCCATAAAACTGGAGGAAAAACTGAATCACAACCCTTCTTAGATTTGTTGGTTGAGCTTCTTTTCTGGTTTAGGCACAGTCAACAGCCCTGGATTAAGCTGCTGTGAAGCAGAGTTTATATGGACTTTCCTGGTGGCTCAGTGGTAAAAATCTGCCTGCTAATGCGGGAGACACAGGTTTGATCCCTGATTCGGGAAGATGCACTGGAGAAGGAAATGGCAACCCACTCCACTATTCCTGCCTGGGAAATCCCATGGACCGGGAAACTGTCAAGCTGCAGTCCATGGGGTTGCAAAGAGTCAGACACGACAGGGATTGAGTGCGAACACAAGAGTTTATAAACACAAATGCCTTATTTGGGAAATGAAGGTAGAGAAAAGCTTATCACATCTTTTCACACGGATATGACTTTTCTTTCTGTTAAAAAAAAAAAAGAGGCCATTTTTCAAATCAAAGAAAGGCCATGTGGAAACAGAAGGTCCTAACAATCCTCCTAGAATACTTGTACACAGGATTTTTCTTTAGGGTGTACGTTCTGTGTATGTATCCTAAAGGCAACTTAAACCTAATTTATTTAATTAGTTATAATGAGGGATTTTGAAATAATAAATCCAGTAGTAGTTGGCTTCTTTAGTAAAAAACCTGCTTGAACTTGGATTTGCTGCCTTAGCCATGTTTGTATTCCCAATAATTTAAAAGTTCCTGGAATAGAGGAGGTACAAAAGTAAAATATGAATTAAATGAAATTTTGACTCACACATGTTGTTCAGTCACTAGGTGGTGATGCCATGGACCACAGCACGCCAGGCCTCCCTGTCCTCCATCTCCTGGCGCTTGCTCAAACTCACGTCCACTGAGTCAGCGATGCCATCCAAACATCTCTGACTCTGTGGTCCCCGTCTCTTGCTTTCAAACTTTCCCAGCATCAGGGTCTTTTCCAAAGAGTTGGCTCTTCACATCAGGTGGCCAAAGTATTGGAGCTCAACTAAATGATATTTTAACTGTGAGGGAGGGAAAGATTTCTACAGGTTTCAAATAAAAATCTATAAAATTGGGGTTGATGCTTTTCTTTCTTAAGTTATTTAACTGAAATCTTCTACCATTGACACAGAGTAATCTAATGTGTAAATCAGGGACCCCAGCCTTGGGGATCTAATGCCCAATGATCTCAGGTGCAACTGATGTAATAATAATAGAAATAAATTGCACAGTAAATATAATGCACTTGAATTATCCTTAAACCACCCCCACCTCCCAATCTGCTGAAAAACTATCTTCTGTTAAACTGGTCCCTGGTGCTGAAAATCTTAGGGACCACTGGTGTAAATGAAGAACAGTGTCTATAATTTGAAAAAGGAGAACAAGACCTATTTGATGCCAGGTTCCAACTACTTCCTACTCAACCATTTTTGTGCTAAGTTCCATTCCACGTTGTTGTTCAGTTGCTCAGTCATGTCCAACTCTGCGACCCCATGTACTATAGCACACCAGGCTTCTCTGTCCTAAACCATCTCCCAGAGCTTGCTCAAACTCAAGTCCATTGAGTCGGTGATGCCATCCAACCATCTCATCCTCTGTCATCCCCTCTTCCTCCTGCCCTCAATCATTCCCAGCATCAGGGCCTTTTCTAATGAGTAGGCCCTTCACCTCAAATGGCCAAAGTATTGGAGGTTCAGCTTCAGCATCAATCCTTCCAATGAATATTCAGGACTGATTTCCTTTAAGATGGACTAATTGGATCTCCTTGCTGTCCAAGGAACTCTCAAGAGTCTTCTCCAACACCACAGTTCAAAGCATCAGTTCTTCAGCGCTCAGCTTTCTTTATGGTATAACTCTCACATCTACAAATGACTACTGGAAAAACCATAGCCTTGACTATACAGCCCTTGGATGGCTGTCTAGGTTTGTCATAGCTTTTCTTCCAAGGAGCAAGCATCTTTTAATTCCATGGCTGCAGTCACCATCTACAGTGCCTTTGGAGCCCAAGGAAATAAAGTCTCTCACTATTTCCATTGTTTCCCCATCTATTTGCCACGAAGTGATGGGACCCGATAGAGTTTTTCTTAATTAATCAGAAATGCTTCCAGGAGGTGAGAGAAATGTTGGGCTCTAGAAAAAGAGGCAGTCTTCTGACTTCCCCTGATGGTTAACACATCAGAGAGTACTCACCCACCAACCCAAAGCTGGGAAGCTAAACAGTAGATGAGTGTTAGTTTCCACAAGGTTCTCGAGGAAGAGAATGGGAGTGACTGAATGCAAGCATCAAGGTGAGCCTGACTGCCTTTGTCTGAAGTTACATTATCAGCTCTGGTAACGGGGGAAGCCAGGGGGTTAGAAGGATGAGAGAAAAAGGCAGAGACAGACCACAGAGAGCAGAGACAAGGCAGACTCCGACCCCTCTGACAAGGGTTTGTGAGTGCAGCCACCCCGCCTGAGATGTACACTCAGAAACCACAAGTTAAGTTACTGTGTCTATTTTTTAGTGATGTCTTCTGAAAGGGAACAGGATTGGTTATGAAAAAAGTCCAGTGACAAGTTCACAGTCCCTCACATTTCACAGTGTATTTATTAAACCTTGGTAGAGATTTGTTCAATCCTTAAAACTAGAAGTGCGGACTTCCCTGAGGGCTCAGTGGTGAAGAAGTCACCTACCCAAACAGGAGACGTGGGTTGGTTCGCTCATCCGGGAAGATCCCACACGGCATGCAACCGCTAAGCCCCTGAACCACCACCATAGAGCCTGCGCTCTGGAGCCCAGAAGCTGAAATCACTGACGTTCAAGCTCTGCAACAAGAGAAGGCCCCACAACGTGACCAAGCACCGCAACGGGAGAGGAGCCCCCACTGCCTCAACTAGAGAAACATCCGAGCAGCAGCAAAGACCTAGCACAGAAAAAAAGTAGATAAATACTAAAGCCAGAAGACCGTTACAAAGAGCTTTTCAATACACCTAGAGGCAAGCCTGCCCCTTCCCTAGAACAGAACTTTGTTCTTCAGCCCAGAGCAAATAGCTGAGCTGAATTACGTTTCGGGACTTTATAAGGTGTTGACACAACATCGACTTTCACGTTGTAAATGGGCCACCCTAATAATCCCCCTTTAATTACTGTTTATTATAAATGAATGCTCTCAGCGTTCCAGTGTGGCACTTTCCATTTTTCTGTCAGTGATGCATCCTCTGGGGAAACTTTGGCCCCCAGCTACCAAAGATCTGATCCCAGACATGCGGATCTGGAGACCTTGGGGAATAGCACCTGGGATGCTGGAGGCAACATCCTTGTGGATGCTCGAAATATGAAAACTAAACAGGCCCATAAAAATGATAGAAGGCGGCACTGCACCTTCAAAGTAAATGTCCTCTAAAGACCGGATTGCCTATTCATGAGTTAGCATCAGTTCCATCCTGGTCAAATTTCCTTTCTATGGAAGACTGACAGCTAATGAGAATTAACAGGAATAATAACTTCCTCTATCCAGTGGCTCACACGTAATGCATACTAGGTTGACAACACAGAAATATAAGAAAAGGACAGGAGACAATCTGCGTGTGCCTTCTGAGTGGTAAAAGAGTCTAGAAGTCAAGCCAAAATTGAGCTAATTTTTACAATTGTTCTGTAAAAGAACAGCTGGCCTTAAATGGAATGTCAAAGGCTGGACGTTATGGTAACACAATATACAGGAATTAGAAAAAAAAGATCAGGTCAATTAATACTGTTTTCCCTGCAAGGATCACACAGACCAAATTCTGTGAAATAGATATTTATGATAAGCAAAGCTCATGGTAAGAGAATGGGACTATTCATTATCACCAGAGAAGGACATTACCACCAACAGATGAAGCTAAGATTTTTAAGACTTTGGGTAATTAATTTCAATCAGAGCTGGATTCAAGGTCAGTTGTGTAATACCAGCCATTATTTTCCCTTTGCTACCTTTGGCAGGCATTCTCCATGGCTCATCCATAAATAATTAAGACCAGAGGATCTGCTGTATCAGCTTAACTACTGTAGGGAAATGCAAGATTTTATTTCATTTGTAACTTCTCAGAGAAAGGGAAACAACCTTCTCTGTATATTAAGAGATGAGGCTTACTTCCTGCATAAACAATACAAACGTTTCTTTTTAAGTGCTCGGTATGTTCATTTCCATCCGGACCTTTCTAAACTGCTGGAGTAAACTGAGAAAAATTATAAAAGCAAAAGCCTTATTCACATACAGCCAGCATGAAATCATTTAAGTCTGAGGTAACCTCCAACTGACAATAGTGAGTCATCAGGATAATGTAATATTTTGTGAGACACATGATGAAATAACAATTTGAAATTTAGCAACATGAATCACACATCCAAAGCATGAGATGGGTGCCCAAAGGAACTCCTGACATTTCCTCACTTAGGACTGGTTTGGGAAAGACAATCTCTAGGATGTCCCTAAAATGAAAAGTAGACTTCACAGGGTCAAGGTTATTTGATGAGCAGGTCAAAATGTTCAGCTGGTAATATTTTAATTTCTTCAGTGGAAATGATTTTCATTTGTCTTCCTCCTTATAAATGTTTCATTTAATTTACAAACAGATGCACCTTTGAAATATGTATATGAAAGAGAAGAGATTCAGTTACAATAAAAAACATTACATCTTGATTTAATAAGTGTTCATGTGCATATATGCAAAACTCAACTAATATCATTGTGCAGGAGAAAGATTAACAAATTAGATATTAAAGATTTTAAGGTAGCACCTAATCCAGATTTTTTGAAAATGTAAAATATGCAATTTGCCCAGTTCTAAGCTGAGGAGTCTGCTATGGTAAAATGGAAAGACCTGTGAGTTTGAATCACAATTTGAGGTAGAACTGTGAAATCATAAGGGATTATATATGCTATTGGAGAAGGAAATGGCAACCTATTCCAGTATTCTTGCCTGGAGAATTCCACGGACAGAAGAGCCTGGAGGGCTGCAGTCCATGGGTCACCAAGAGTCAGACACGACGGAATGACTAACAACAACAACAACAATATATGCTATAGTTAGTTGAAAATCACTGTACAAATTTAGGGAAACAAAAGGACCGAGGAAAGAAAAGCAAGGATATGAAGAAAACATGAGGGACTAGAGAGTCACACTTCCATGGCCTTGTATGTTTCAAAGGAACAAGCGTGCTTGGGGATAGCCACCACCGTGAGCCTCGGTCGCTCCGCCAATACCGCCAGGGAGGGTGCCCAGATGCCCCTGGTCGCTCCGCCAATACCGCCAGGGAGGGTGCCCAGATGCCCCTGCTCACATAACTCGAGCAGGTTTCCTTTCGTGTGTCTTATGAGCAGCCCCAAGCCCCAAGCCAGTTACCTGGGGTCCTCAGCGAAGTTGAGGTACCTTGATATGCATTGCCATCAAACTCATTCATCCTTATCATTCTCTATCACTGTGTTCATCTACCAGCCATGCTACTATAACAATATGTACTTTCATATTAGATTAAGAGCATTCATCATAGTGACAAAATGGAGGCTAACCGTTAAATGCCAATAGTTAAGAAGAGCAAAGTAAAAGCCCTCACAAAATGATAGGTCCTTAATTGTTCTCGGTCAGATACTGTGATCCCTTTAAAGAGTATGTTATTAGCCCTTAATACTGTTTGCCAGCTACAGGAAATAAAGGTCCACCACTTCCTCTGCTGAATATTTGAAGATCTCCTCTCTCTACCTAAGTATTCGGAAGCCCCTCCCATCCTGCTGAATAAAGGCAGTTCTCAGAAGGACATTATTCTGAACTTGAGTTTAGGAAATCCCATAATTTCAAGGCTAGATGAATGTGTCAAAGAAAGCCTATAATGTCAAAATATTCAGAAGGTTCGTACGATTGTCTCTCTGCCAACTTCCTTACTTTTGGTTGTAAAGTTCTTGGTTGAAAAAGATTCCTTTTTTTCAAAACAGTGTTATTGAGATATAACTGAGATAGAAAAAAACTACAGATATTTAAATTGTACAACTTCTGATTAAATGAATTTGGATATTCGCATATACATCATGATTACAATCAAGGTAATAAAATATCTATCATTTCAGGTGTCACTAGTGGTAAAGAATCCACATGTCAATGCAGGAGAATCAAGAGATGCTGTTTGATTCCTGGGCAGGGAAGATCCCCCAGAGAAGGCAATGGCTACCCAGATTCCTGGGCAGGGAAGATCCCCGGAGAAGGCAATGGCTACCCACTCCAGCATTCCTTCCTGGAAAACTCCCTGGACAGAGGAGCCTAGCGACCTACAGTCCATGGGACCCCACAGAGTTGGACATGACTGAGTGACTGAGCAAACATCTCTTCTAAAAGTTGCCCCCTGCCCTGCCCCTGTGTTTTTTGGGTGTTTTTCTTTGCTTATTTGTTTTAAAAACACTAAACACAAGATTTACCCTCCAACATAATTTGTACAGTATTGCTAACCATAAGGCACTATGCTATCCGGCTGATTTCTAGGACTTTTTCATCTTGCATGACTAAAACTTTATCCTCACGGAACAAAAACTCCCAATATTTCCCTCCCATCAATCCCTGGCCTCCATCTTTCTGCTCTCTGCTTTTATGAGTTTGACTGTTTCAGATACCTCATAAAAGTGGGATCTTATAATGTTTGTCCTTCTGTGACTGGCTTATTTCACTAAGCATAATGTCTTTCAGGCTCATCCATGTTGTCATATATGACAGATTTCCTTCTTTTAAAAGCTGAATTATAGTTGTGTGTGTGCGTGGCATTTTCTTTATCCATTCATCCATGAACATTTAGGCAATTTCCATATCTCGACTATCATGAATAATGCTGCAATGAATGTGGGAATACACATACCTCTTCAATATCCTGACTTCAACTGTTTTCAATATGTTACTAGATGTGGAATATATACCCAGACACCAGTAGTTCTTTTTTAGCTTTTTGAGACCCTTTCTTACTGTTTTCTGTAGCAGATAAACAAATTTGCATTCCTGATCAACAGTGTACAATGATTCCAATCTCTCCACAACCTAAGTAGCACATATTATCTGTTTGTTTGTTTCTTGATAATAGCCATCCTAATGGATGTGAGGTGATACCTCACTGTAGGCCAGATTTTCATTTCCCTAGTGATTAGTGTTGTTGAGCATCTTTTCATATGTATGTTAACCATTTGTCTGTCTTCCTAGAGAAAGGTCTTTTTAAATCCCTCGTCCCTTTTAAATCAGGTAACTTTTTATTTTCACTGTTGAGTGGTAGGAATTCTTTATTTATTTTGGATATCAACCCCCTAACAGATATATATTGTTTGCAAACATTTTCTCCCATTTCATAGGTTGTCTTATCATTCTGTTGATAGTTTCCTTTATTCTGCAAAAGCTTTTTAGTTTAACGAAGTCCCAGTTGTCTATTTTTGTTGTTGCTATCTGAATTTTTGGTGTCGTATCGAAGAAATCATTGCTAAGACCAATGACTTCAAGCTTCTCACTCCAATATTTCTTTTAAGAATCTTAGACTTTCACATGTTTATCCTCACTCTATTTTGAGTTGATTTTTTGTATACTATGAGATAAGGTTAAAACAAACTCTAATTGCACATCCTGATTCTGTTTTAATTTCCTAAAACAATAATAAAAATAATACTCAAATTATCCTGAAGAGAAGAAATACATAGAGCACTAAGATTAATTTATATAAAAGTCTACAAATTCACTTATATTTTAATGTCAATTTTTGTTTTGATCTACTCTGAGCATTTAGAGTTGCTTAAGCATAAAGGAATCTTGTGATATATGTGTGGCTTAAGGACTCTGACTCACAGTTCAATCAAATATGACAGGCCATGCTTACCTAAAATATGAAAGTATTAGTTCAACAAAGATGTATTTAAAATACATTTCGGCAGCTAGAAAAGGAACACAAGAAACCAAAGGGCCAAAATTATAATAATCAAAGGGAAGCCTTTGACTTATTTTAGTATTTCTCAAAGATAGAAAAAAAGTTTTTTTGAGTTTTGAGAATACTATGCCTAAATTGAGCTGCATGATTTAAGTTTGCTTTAGTTCATTCTTTAAGAAGAACTTGGAAATAAATTAGCAAGTGAGTTGGTAAAAGAAACAGAATGTAGAGATGGAAGGCGAAGACAATTCGCCCTCCTGAGGCTTGGTGCCTGAAGGGCTGTCTTCCGTTTCAGAAAGCGTGATACACTTTCTCAGTGCAGCCAATCTATCACACCCCCAAGAGGGTGCGCGCTACACCATTCCCTCCAAGGGGCCCCCAAGGTAGCAGATTTATAATAAAAATAATTCTGCCTTTTCACATGCTCCAGTCTTAAAATCTGGTGGAGCAGATTATTTTTTCCACAAAGGATTTGTTATTCCACGCAGTTGTTTCAGGCCATGTTTCGTCTTTGAAATCACAGCTTTTGCTATCTTTCATTTTTATTTTTCTTTTCTGTGTCCTCTGGGCCATTAGCAACCTGCTCTCCAAGATGTCACAAAAAAGAGGCTCACTTCGACCTTGGTTCGTCTCAGAGACTTTAGAGCATGTGGATTTAGACAGTGACTAGATCGGCGCCTGCTGATGCTGGCTCGTGGTTCGGAGTGGCTGAAAGAGCCCGCCTAGGTACTGATGTAGCGGATAGGATTCTTCCATCTGGCTTCACTCCAGTACATGCTAAGTCTGTGCACCTCAGACAAGTTTCTTAATGCTTTCACGGCTCACATGTCTCATCTCAAAAATGGGCATCAGATTTTACCTAAATCTACATCGTTACCTTGGGCTTCCCATGTGGCGCTAGTGGTAAAGAATGCAACTGCCAATGCAGAAGATGCAAGAGATGTGGGTTTGATCCCTGGGTCAGGAAGATCCCCTGGAGAAGGGAATGGGGACACACTGCAGTATTCTTGCCTGGAGAATTCCATGGACAGAGGAGCCTGGCAGCCTACAGCCCATGGGGTCGCAAAGAGCTGGACACGGCTGAGCAGCTAAGCAGGCAGAGGGTTATCAGATTCTCCACCAGAATTTTTTAGGGTTTAGAAATAACATGAACCCTATATTGTTAGTCCCCGAATTTGCTTTCTTCCAATTTATGTGCTCAGAATGTCCTGACTTTCGTAGACAAATCTCCTGTGTCTACAAGGCATGAATGTGAAAGTCGCTCAGTCATGTTCGACTCTTTGTGACTCTATGGACGGTCCATAGTCCATGGAATTCTCCAGGCCAGAATACTGGAGTGGGTAGCCTTTCCTTTCTCCAGCAGATCTTCCCAAACCAGGTCTCCCTCATTGCAGGCGGATTCTTTACCAGCTGAGCCACGGGGGAGCCCCTGTATGGCATGGATACCCTCTATTTCAGTGACTTAACCCCGGAGGGAGGGAATTGTTGCTGCTGGGTTTTTGGGTTTTGTTCTTGTTGGCCATGCCGCCATGCAGCATATAAGATGTTATTTCCCCAACCAGGGATCAAACCCACGTCCCCTGCAGTGGAAGTGTGGGGTCTCAACCACTGGATGGCAAGGAAGTCTCATTGGTGGTTTTTAACGGCATGAAAATAGGTTCCAGGGGATTCATTCATCCTGAAATTTCATGAACTTCATGAAGTAAGCAATACTCTCCCATTTCCACATCCCCCACCTGCATCTATTCACATTTGGAAATGACTTATTGTCTAAAGCTGCTTCACACACACATGCATATTTTGCCTTGGACTTGGGAGGTATAGAACTGGATGACATCAAAAACGTCAAAATAAAGCTGTAAACATATGGAACCAACATCAGAGGTTAGAGTGGTGCAGGTGAGGCGTATCTGACGTAGAGAAGCCAGATCTGGGAAGAGCTCCGGGACTCGGCGAGGAGAGCAAATTTAAAGGCCCCCAGAGGAGGCTAAGCTTGGTGATAAGATGCAGGCCACGGCAGCATCACCGCACAAGGGCAGAGGTGGGAAGAGACAAGAAGAGGTGGTTGTATTAGTTTCCTAGGGCCGCTGCGATGGCTCAAAACAAGAGAAATTCATTGTCTCATAAACCAGGAGGCCAGAAATCGAAATTAAGGTGTCTGCAGGGTTGTTCTCTTCAAGAGGTTCTAAGGAAAAATCTGCCCCATGCCTTTCTCTCAGCTGCCGGTGGTGGCTGGTGGGCCTCGATGTTCCTGGACTTGGACCTGCATCCTTCTAATCTCAGTCTCCACCTTCATCCCTGTGTCTCCTCTCTGCCTTAGAGTCCCTTCTTTTCTTCTTGGGAGGACACCATTCATATCAGATTCAGAGTCATGCTTATCCAGTATGACCTCATTCTTACATAACTGGTTACATCTGCAGAGACCCTGTTTCCAAACTATCTCCCCTTCTTAGGCTCCAAGCGACACTATTCACCCAAACACAGAGGGCCGCCAGTTGTCAGATCATACAGGGCCTGGTGACCGATCGCATGGGACTTGGGTTCTTGTGTTGCTCTGCTTTTCTAAATGCAATATCAAATCTCTGGAAGATTCTTAGCAGAGAAAAGAAGTAATTTATTATATACATTGGTAAGACCATTCTGGGACTTACCTGGTGGCTCAGATGGTAAAGAATCGGCCTGCAATGCAGGAGACCCGGGTTTGAACTCTGGGTGGGGAAGATCCCCTGGAGTAGGAATGGCAACCCACTCCAGTACTCTTGCCTGGAGAATGCCATGGACAGAGGAGACTGATGGGCTACAGTCCAGGGGTTCTTAAAGAGTCAGACCCAACTGAGCCACTAGCGCTTTCACTTCCAGGATCATTCTGACCAGTATATAAAGGAAGAGTTCTCAGTAGAAAAGAAAAGACATATGAATAGCCAGAGTGCTGACTCCTGCCGTCATCAAGGAGAGAGACGACAGAGGCTTGAGCGAGCGTGTTGGCATTTACAGCCGAGGGGTGTGGCCCTTGGGGGAAGGACCTGAAGGATGTAAGTAACATGTGTGGATGATGGGGTTGATGTGGGAGTGAGGGATAGGGAGGGACCGGGGATTTCTGGTTTGAGTAACTGGGTGGAGGACGGTACCACTCACAAGAGAAGGAAGGCTGCCAGCTGGGTGGGCTGGACTGGAGCGGTGAGTTCCGCTGCAGATGCACTGTAGGCGCGCTGCAAGTTAGAATTCCAAGTGGAGATAACATAAGGCAGTTGGAGCCCGGAGAGAGGTCAGTACTGAAAGATAAATTAGACGGTTATCAGCAAGTGAAGGGTAATTAAAGCCATGCCAGATGAGGTCATCTGGAGTTTGAGAAGAGAGCGAGAGGAGAGCCAGGATACAGTCGGGCTTAGAGGCTGGAGACAAAGACGAAGACCCAGCAAGAGAAACTGGGTGAGAGGAGCTTTGGAGGAAGGAGGAAGTCCAGGAAGGGAGGGGATCGGGAATCGTAGCTCTGTTCTTGCTGCTGTGCCTATTGTGATGTGGAAGTCACATGTGGAAGGTTCCATTCATTGTTCAAAACACTGCTTTTTCTACCAGTTGCTACTCTGCTGGGACTCTCCCTATGGGATGAATGATCATCATTCAGCACTGACATAAGGCTTGGCTATGTGACTCGCTGTGGCCCACGAACTGTGGGCAGAAATGGTGAGTTATTCACCAAACAGAAGCTTTCAAAGCCATTGCATGCTCTGCATTGCACTGTTCCTTCAGGGTCAAGATCCCAGCTGGGACTCACTCCTTCAGCACAAACCCAACTGAAGAAGATGTGAACAGCAGGTCTCTACCCAACATTTTGTGTGGGGAGAAATAAACCTTGTTTCTGGGAGCTATGGAGACTCCAGACTAACCATTAACCACAGCATAACCTAGCCACGGGTTGTGGGAAGAACAGTAACCTTTACATCAAACTTATCTAAGGTCAGAACCCAAGTCTGCCACATACTAAGTTCTGAACATCCACAAATGAACTGATGTCTCTGAACCTCAATTTCCCATCTGTATTACAGGACAGTTGTGGGATTAAAAGTGACCGTATTGGCAGAGCACGTGGTACATTTCCTACCTCTCTCTATATATATACATCCTCAAGGTATATATATATATGTGTGTGTGTGTGTATATATATGAATATTATATATATTATATATATGAATTATATACTATATATATATGAATATTCATAGGAAGGACTGATGTTGAAGATGAAACTCCAATACTTTGGCCACCTGATGCAAAAAACTGACTCATTTGAAGAGACCCTGATGCTGGGAAAGATTGAAGGTAGGAGGAGAAGGGGACAACAGAGGATGAGATGGTTGGATGACATCACTGACTCAATGGACACGAGTTTGAGTAAACTCCAGGAGTTGGTGATGAACAGGGAGGCCTGGCGTGCTACAGTCCATGGGTCACAAAGAGTCAGACACAACTGAGTGACCGAACTGAACTGATATATACATACATATATATATTTTTTTCTTCTTTCTTTCATTATCTGTTAAATCAGGTTTAGCATTCAAGGAACTGCTAGGTTGCACATGGCATCACCAAGTCATGAGAAAGGGGAGGGTATAAGCAAAGAATCCACAGTCCAGGGCTGGGGCCTGTCCCTGTTCTTGGACTGGCCCCAAGGAGACAGCAGGGTGTCCAAGAAATGGAGGTCACACCACTGTGAGTACAGCCTTCATTCACCAAAGTTTGGCCGCAGGGACGCGTTCAGGTTCTCTTCAATAATGGAGGTAACCAAGGGGGGTTCATAGGGATAAGAGAGCAACTGGTAGGACCTTTGGTGTCTGGACTGATTGGGCAAAAGGAAGGCTAGAACTCTTAGTGATTAAAATGGTAGGAAACAGGCTTAAGGCTAAAGACTCAGAAGTTTATATTTACTTAGTAGAGAATTAACATCTCACCTAAACTACATTAT
The DNA here is from genome assembly GCF_963930625.1 of Muntiacus reevesi. Classification (NCBI taxonomy): domain Eukaryota; kingdom Metazoa; phylum Chordata; class Mammalia; order Artiodactyla; family Cervidae; genus Muntiacus; species Muntiacus reevesi. The sequence continues at coordinate 76,184,340 of NC_089259.1, read as the reverse complement.
CCTTTTGAAATAGGTATAGTCATATCCATTTTACAGGTGAAGAACTTGATGCTGAGAGATTAGATAACAGAACTGGAAACAACACCTAATTTTATATGCCCCCCAGAGTCCATATTCTTCCCACTTTGCACACTGCTTCTCCAAAAATAATAGATAAATAAAGTTGGACGTCAGAGATCTAAAAGTATGACCTTAGCCTACAAAACAACTGAAAGGAGGAGGGGAAATCTTGACAACATATGATCACCCAAAAACTTGTACAAAAAATACGATCCTAGAGCATTATTCTTTTTTTAAGACTTTTTTTGGATGTAGACCATGTTTAAAGTCTTTATTGAACGTGTTACAATATGGCTTCTGTTTTATGTTTTGGTTTTTTGGCCAGAGGCATGTGGGATCTTAACTTCCTGACTAGGGATTAAAACTGTACCCCCTGCATCGGTAGAAGTCTTCAACATTGGACCTTCAGGGAAGTCCCCAGCAGCTTTATTCTTAATGGCCAAAAAGTGGAAAATAACCCAGGTATCCATCAATGGGTGAATGGGTAAACAAACTGTGGTCTTTGCATACAAAGGACTATTACTGAGCCTCATAAAATGAAATTCTGACACTTGGTGTACATGGATGAACTTTGAAAACATCATGCTCAGTGAAAGAAGTCAAACATAAAGGCCATATACAGTATCAGTTCATTTATGTGTAATGCCTAGGATAGGTTAATCCATAGAGGCTTAAGTAATCTAGATGACTACTTGCAGAAGAAAGAGATAAAAGGGAATGGGATGATGCTTGATGGGTGTGGGGTTTATTTGTGGGGTAACTGAAATATTCTGAAACTGGTGATAATGGTTCAACCTTGGAAATGTGCTAAAAACTATGGGACTGTGCATTTCAAAACTATGAATTTAATATTGTCTCAGTGAAAAGAAAAGGGCAGAAGAAAGGTATGATTAGGGAGTGTCTTCTTAGTAGCACTTGGCATTAAGGCTTGTAAGCCGCTGACTCAACTCCCAATTGGACAGTTATATTTTTGGTTTTCTAACGAGCCTCCATACTGTTCTCCACAGAGGCTGTACCAACTTACATTTCCACCAACAGGGCAGGAGGGGTCCCTTTTCTCCACAATTGCTCCAGAATTTATCATCTAAAGATTCTTTGATGATGTGTTCTGACTGGGGTGAGATGATACCTCATGGTCGTTTTGGTTTGCACTTCTCTAACAATGAGTGATGCTGAGCATCTTTCCATGTGCATGTTGGCCATCTACATGTCTTCTTTGGAGAAATGTCTGCTTAGGTCTTCTGCCCATTTTTTGAATGAGTTGTTTGTTTGGTGATATGGAGCTGTATGAGCTGTTTGTATGTTTTGGAATTAATTCCTCATCGGCTGCTTTGTTTGCAAATAATTTCTTCTGTTCTGAGGGTTGTCTTCTCATCTTGTTTATGGCTTTCTTTGCTGTGCAAATGCTTTTAAGCTTCATTAGAGGCCATTTGTTTATTCTTGTTTTTATTTTCATGACTCTAAGAGGTAGGTCAAAAGCGATCGTGCTGCGATTTATGTCAAAGAGTGTCCTGCCTGTGTTTTCCTCTAAGAGTTTTATAATGCCCAGCCTTACATTTAGGCCCTTAATCCATTTGAAGTTTATTTTTATATATGGTGTTTAGGGAGTGTTCTAATTTCATTCTCTCACATAAGTATGGTGGATTCATTTTGTGGGCTGCACAAAATAGCACAACGTTCTAAAGCAAATATACGCCAATAAAAATTTAAGAGAAAATTCCCAACTGGATTGCTTATCTGGAGTCTAAACCCCACAGTCTTCGAGGGGGGTTGCAGGGGAGGCTCGCATCTCAGCAACCCCTTGATTCCGGCTGAGAGAGGCAGGGGGCAGAGCCTGGGGCCCGTGGCTGGCAGGGCAGCAACAGAGGCAGCCGCCCCGGGCCAGAGACCAGGAGGTCTGAACATGAAGATGCACCGTGTATGGACTTCCCCAGGCTGTGCAAGTCACGTCCAGAGAGGACTCCGGGGCCCTGGGGGCAGAGGGAATGCCTGCCAACTTTCAACTCCAGGGAATCACACCAGGATCGTCACCTATCTTGAGAATCCCCTGAGGAAAGGAGGAGACACGAAGTGCAGGAGAGCAAAGAAGAGCCTGGTCCACGGCAGGGCAGGTAGATCTCCGCGCACAGGCATCTGTTAGATGCCACAGGTTCCCTGGGCTCTCACCAAATGGATGGCGTCTTCAGATCAGCACAGTGACTGAGCAAGTTCCCCAGGGGGAGAACCACCAGGATGCAGTCAAGACCGCCCTGCTGCCCAGACTCCCTCCCAGTCCCTGCCAGCACACCTCCAGGTTCCAGCAGCACAGGCGTGCTCTCTGACTCTTGCCAAGGAAATGCTTCAGCATCTGAGGACAGCAGTGATGATAGGGGCCCCGGCCTGGGAGGAGGCAGTTAGCTCAGTGTGTGTGTCTGTGTGTGGGTGTGGTATGTGCCTATCAGTCACTCAGTCGTGTCCAACTCTTTGGGACCCCACGGACTGTAGCCCGTCAGACTCCTCTGTCCATGGAATTCTCCAGGCAAGAATACTGGAGTGGAGAGCCATTCTCTTCTCCAGGGGGTCTTCCTGACCCAGGGATCGAACCCAGGTCTCCCACACTGCAGGCAGATTCTTTACCATCTGAGCCACGAGGGAAGCCCAGCAATGAACTGGGAACAGCTGAAACAGGAGGCAGAGCAGAGACCTTCCCTCCAGGCTTGATTCCCCATTGCTTCAGCGACCACAGGACCATGCTGTGCTGTGGGCTCCCCGGGGGGAAACTGGAAACTGGTGAAAACTTAGCTCCCCCTGATTCTGGATGGGGTCCCCACATGCTTCCACCGGGCAGGGGAGGACGGTCTCTGTTCTCTCCCGCTGAGGGGTCATCTCTTAGTCTTGTGCTCCCTGGAAGACTGTGCTCACAGGAACTCAGAGGGAGACAATTAACAACAGTTTTCTATTTCAGCCTAAAATAAGGAAATCAGGCAGCGATGTGCAGGGAGCATTCAGCAAGAAGCCTGTAGTCTTTAATCTTGACCACCACGTCCAGAAAAAATAAAAGCAGAAGGTGTGAGTACCACGTCACCTCCACAAGCCACAAATGCATTCCCTGGTACCATCCTGCAGCATTTTGCAAAAACTTTGTATTTTCTTTGTTCCAGTAATTTGGATTCCTGAGTAAACATCTTTCATCCTACTTTTCCCTGGGTTTTCCAGCTGGCGCTAGTGGTAAAGAACCCAGCTGCCAATGCAGCAGACTCCAGAGACAGGGGTTTGATCTCTGCGTTGGGAAGATCTCCTGGAAGGCCACCCACTCCAGTATGCTTGCTTGGAGAGTTCCGTGGACAGAGGAGCCCGGCGGGCTACAGTCCATGGGGTTGCAAAGAATCAAACATGACTGAAGCGACTTAGCATGCACCTACTTTTCCCTAAATAGGCATTATGGCTTTAGATATCCAAACTTCTTAAGGCTTAGGATTTGTTTCTAACCCCTGTGAAAAATTGCTAATGTAATTTCCTGCTTAGCAGTACCACGAACCATAAACAGTACCCGAATCTTCACAAAACTTGAGTGCCCAGAGATGAGGAGGAAATTTTTTGTTTCAATTTGATCCTCCTTCTATTCTTAAAAAAACAATCTGTTTCTAACTCAGACTGTACAAGGTCCTGTCTAGATCCTTTTTGTCAGTGACTTGATATCTTTTCGATTACAGTACATTAAAATGCACCCAGAGAGTCTAAGGGAGAAAAAAATAAATATGGCATTTGTGTTGAACTCATAAAAGGGGTCACACATAAAAGGAATTTAATAAAAATTATTACCACCAAAGAGCCATGCCAAAATTTAATTATACATTTTCAACCCCCAAAGTAAATGCTCTACCATCTAAACCCACTGAAAATCGTCCTGGCTTTATTACTGCCATACCTACAGTGTTTTTGTTTTTGCTTTTTTTTGAAGCAGTCTCATTTACTTCTTGAATGCATGAGCACTTAGCAGTGGGGTAGAGAGAACTTTTCTCTTTTGCTAAACTAGGCTCTGTTCTCAAAGGCCCATGGCAATCCATCAACAGGCTCCCGGGGGTCATAAGGCCCCGCCCCCTTTCCAGGCCGACATTGAAGGATGCTGCTGGCTGGATGATGCCGTGTCTGGGTCTGTTATCGGCTTCACCGCTGTCCCCGGTTCCTCGGTGTCACAGCAATCTTTCAGAAAGGAAATGAGTCCCCCCTGACAGCTCTTATATTTTGTATAAGCCCAGATGTCGCATTTTGCTAATATCATACTAGACTGTAATATTTTTATAATATAGTGTAGAAAATCAAAGCGGAGCCAAATAGACACATTGCTGCCAGATGGCTGACCTTTATTTACTGATAAAGGGGGTTTTTTGGTAGTTGTTTTTTTTTTTAATCATAAAACTTGAACTTGTTAGAAATAAGCTAAGTTTTCAAGTTTACAAGTGAGCACAGTCCTCTGGGCGGAAGGCGGGAGGGCAGATGAGCTCAGAGAGAGACAAGCTGTGTGGAAATCCAGACGTTTTCAGGGGGCAGCGACCAGAGGGGGACAATTGCCCCCAAGCACGTGGGTTTTCTGGGCTCCTGACAGCTGGTGTCCTTGCTCAGGAAATAAGCCTCGGGGCGTTCAGAGGCTGCCTGCCTTCAGAGGATGAGGGGCTCTTACTCAAAGGACTTCTCGTCTTCCTCCGGAGTCCCCTCCAGAGAAGCAGAAAGTCAACCATGTGGGTTCCCAGTCATGCCTTTTGCTTTCTCCCTAAAGCCATTCTTGTATAGTAACCGAATTCCTAATTGAATGTAATCATGTTATTGCTTCAAAGAGAGGCCATTACCCCTCCTTCAGATTTCCCTGTAGATTTACTTCCTTTGAAAACATTTTCTGTCCCCGTGTACGCATTAGTTTTTCTTTGTGATTGGTTCTAAAGACAGCCGGTATTTTAATGAGCATTTTCCCCATTTCTGATATTTTTTTATCCCAAACAATTGATTCTCCCTCCATATTTATTGATATTGAACTCTGAATGCACCATAAAATCATCATGACCTTGAAAACAGAAAGTCACCTCCTTCTCTGTCATCAATAGTCTGATTATCAGATACTTTAATAACAATAAATGGCTTTGTCAATACATTCAGTTCCTATCAGGAACACCCTGGATTTGTTACTTTCATATTTGTTAATAATTTGCTGTCTCACTCGTCTGAACCATACTATCATTTTACTTTACTATTTTCAGATAAACAATAATCCCATTTTCCAACCTTCACAGATTCATCAGGCCAATAAGTTTATTATCCCACTGAATGAGGATATATTAAAACCCCGATATTCTGTCTAGTCCAAAGATTCCTGATTCAGATATATTAAGAAACTACCCACCCTTCTGTTCTCCCTGCTCAGTTTCTTTCTACAAGGTAGGGTCTTATAAACTCAGTCTTAACTATTGATAATGATCCCTCTACAGAGGATGATCACCCCAGCTAGGCAGCTTGAATCTCACCTTTCTGGATGAATATCTGAGTGTGTAAGCATTATGTCTGGAGAAGGAAATGGCAACCTGCTCCAGTATTCTTGCTTAGAGAATCCTGTGGACAGAGGAGCCTGGTGGGCTACAGTCCATAATGTCACATAGAGTCAGACACGACTGAAGCAACTTAGATGCATGCATGCATCAGAGAAGGAAATGGCAACCCACTCCAGTACTCTTGCCTGCAGAGTCCCAGGGATGGAGGAGCCTGGTGGGCTGCCATCTATGGCGTCGCAGAGTTGCAGACAACTTAGCAGTAGCAGCAAGCATTATGTCTCAAGAGTATTGAGGTGAAAACGTCAACCGGGAGGGTTAAGGTATTGGGACTTGCAATCAAATACCTTGGAATCCACCCCAAGCCCCACCTCTTGTAGGCCTGGGATGGATGCTGGACAGCTCCGTTCAATGCTCTACACCTCCTTAAAATGAGAACCGTGATAACAAACCGCAATTATCCAGATTCTTGTGAACACCAAGGAACGTATGTGTAACAGTGATTGGCAAACTAAATATCTAGAATACACTCTGACTATCAATTTGGATGGTCCTTCACTCTCCTGTTTATTCCCTTGGAGAAGAAGGAGCAGAGACAGTGGCTACACAAGTCCGGCCAGGTGAGCCGGAGCAGAGAGGAGGAGATGGAGGCGGGCAGTCAGGAAGATGAAGCCGTGGAGGAGGTGATATCCCCAGAGATCACACACAGGAGGTGTGAGCAGAGGGCCTGGGAGAGTCAGGCAGAGCTTCTCAGGAAAGGAAGCTGCAGGGAAGAGAGGGGGGACACGGAACCCAGATTCTCCACTCGGGGATTTCCCGCCCAGCCCAGCCTCTCTCCAGGTACCTGCTCCCACCTCTGCCCACCGCCTTCAGCAAGTGATGCTCACAGGTTGACAGTTTGGCCACGAGGTAAGAGACCCTAAATCCTCAGTTCACATTGCTCCTGTCACTTGCAGCAGTGGGGTCGTGCATGCATGCTCAGTAGATTCAGTCGTGTCTGACACTGCAACCCCATGGACTGTGGCCCACCGGGATCCTCTGTCCATGGAATTTTCCAGGCAAGAATACTGGAGTGGGTTGCCATTTCCTTCTCCAGGGGATCTTCCCAACCCAGGGACTGAACCTGTGTCTCTTACATCACCTGTATTGGAAGGCAGATTCTTTGCCACTGGTGCCACCTGGGTAGCCAGCAGTGGGGTCAGGCTCAGAGAAATGTGCTCAGAATGCTCAAAATTGTGTGTAAAATGTGCCTTGAATAATGTGAGAACTCAATCATTGTGGACCAGAGGGATGAGAGAAAGAAATCTGAATTTCAGACGAACCCAGAAGTAAGAGTAGATGTATCACTGCCCTCATGCCTCTTCTCTTGAAACAAACAAACAAGTGAAGATAAGAAGAAAAATGCTTTCTCTCCTTTCGATGCATAGTACATAACTTACACATCTTCCCTTTCTCTCTTTTCATTACTTTTTCACGATGATATTGAAGATAGAATCGCCAAACTCCTACCGACCCATTAGTGGGAGGAGAACTTTCTTTTTTTTCCTTTTTTAAGTTAGATTCAAATCCAGGTTTGTCTAACTTTATGGTTTTTTAAAAATTTTATACAATTTTAAATGTTACAAAGTATGGACTATATCCCACATGTTGTACAATTCATCCTTGAGTCTGTCTTATTCTCAGTAGTTCATACCTCTCACTTTCCTGCCCCATAACTGGCCCCTCCCCACACTGCTAACCACTAGTTTGCTGTCTGTGTGAGTCTGCTTGTTTTTTGCTATATTCACTAGTTTGCTGTATTTTTTAGGCTATGCATATAAGTGATATCATATAGTATTTGTCTTTCTCTGTCTGACTTATTTCATTTAGCATGATGCCTTCCAAATCCAGCCATGTTGTTGTAAATGTCATCATTTCATCCTTTTTTATGGCTGAGTAATATGCCATTGTATATGTGGACAACATCTTCTTTATCCAGTCATCTGTCAAGGGACACTTAGGTTGCTTTCACCTCTTGGCAATTGTAAATATCACTGCTGTGAATTTACCAGCACTGGGGTGCTTGTCTCTTTTTGAACTGGTGTTCTATTTTTTTTTTTTTTTGGTTATATACCTGCAGGAGAGCTTTCTGAGCAGCTACCGTGTACCACACAGGACCTAACTGTGCACAGATGACTAAATCAGGGTCCCTAGAGCAAGTGGTATCTGTCTTCATCCTACCCAGACCCAACCTAGGCTTCCTTGGAAATTATTTGTTTTTGTGCAACTGGAAACATTTGTCTAAAGCACATATTAAAAACAAACAAACAAACAAATTCTAGCAAGAACTGAATTAGCAAATTCTTTTCACTAAAAACTCACTTGCTTTCATCAAACAAGTATCCAGTAGAATTAATTAACCAGATGTCCATTTACAAATTACAGTACAAACTCTCCTAGTGACTTCCTTCGGACAATACTTTTTGGGACATAAATCTCAGTGGGCACCAGCAATTCCTCAGGTTTATCATCAGTCACTTTCTTGATTACCCTAGTGCGTGAAAGCAGGCTTTTCTCATTTGTTTTTTATCTGTTATTCGGGTAATTTCTCTTTCCCTCGAGTGCCTCTGAAGACATTTTCTCCATTCCAAGAACCGATTTCTTTTCTAAATTGCCTGGCTTTCTTTTCACCCCTTACCGTCTTTCCTCTATCTTTTTAAATATTTCTCCCACCAAAGAGCTCTCCTCACCATTTTAATCATCCACCCCCACTTCTGGGTTTCTTTATCCTGCTCTAAATCCCCTCTTTTCCAAAGCAAACCGCCACCTCAAAGAAACTTCTTCCTTTCCACCCCACCATATCAGCAATTTTTTTCTCGGTGGGGAATCATTTTTCCCCAATTCAGTTTGCTGTATATTTTCTCCTGGAAGTGAATTCTCAGGGCATGTGGTATGGATCTCATCTCTCCCTTCCTACAGAAAGACTTCAATCCTTTGTGTCATATGTAATTTGTATTTTGGCGATCCCTGCTGGGGTCAGTTTTACTTTTTTTTTCCTGTGAGGCAGCAGAAGTTCCCTCAGAACATTAATCTTGTGGTGGCCAGAAATGGAGATAATGTTCAAATATGTTTCCTCCTGTGAACCTGCATGTGTGGTTTGGCAGAGAATTCACAAACCTCACTATCTTCCTGTGTCTTTTCATGATAATCTTTCAGGGGAAACTTGAGTCGCCTGCCAGCCTCGCGGTGGTGGGAGGAAAGCTTGCAGGCTCTGTTCCTGGTTGTACCCGGAGATGGCTGTGGACTCTCCTATTACCGTGGAATGGGAAAGGAGAAAGGAAAAAAATACACATTGATATGACTTCCTTACCCTCGAAGCCCCCAAAATGAAGCCAGCTCAGAGGGAGACTAGGGCTGCAGAGGATAAGATGCTTAGGAAGCATCACCGACTCAATGGATATGTTTGAGCAAACTCTTGGAGATAGTGAAGGACAGGAGGCCTGGCGTGCTGCAGTCCATGGGTCAGAGTTGGACAGGACTTAGCAACTGAACAACACCAGAGCATTACTTCAGTTGACACCCTCCACTGACGCATTCCTGGACTGAAGCACTCATCTGCCTGATAAACTCCACCCTTCGTGGAACAAGTCCAGGTCTCGCCTTCTGAATCCATCTTTAATGGTGCATTTTCTCTAATTTGCCCGTCTCTGTGCTTTCCATGAGCTTCATAGGTGGTTCAGGGGTAGAGAATCTGCCTGCAGTGCAGGAGACCTGGGTTCAATCCCTGGGTCAGGAAGATTCCTTGCAGGAGGGCATGGCAACCGACTCCAGTATTCTTGCCCGGAGAATCCCATGGACTGACAAGCCTGGCGGGCAGTAGTCCATGGGGCCACAGAGAGTCGGACATGACTGAAGCGACTTAGCACGCATGTACACGGTTCCCACACAAGTTACACAGACTCTTCAGCTCACGTTTCCTAGAACACAGAGCCCTTGGTGTTCTCATCTCAGTTTCTGCTGGGTCTTCTTAAACTCTGGGTCCTCTCACAGGTTTGATAGGGAATCTCCTTTTGATGACTCAAGTCCTTTAACTTGGGCTTTCTTCAGCTGACCACGTGCTTCAACAAGTTACAGAAATCTTCATGAAGTCCTGACTTTTCATCTGCTTATCTCATACGTTTTTCTTTTTCATTAGTTTTAGAGATTCACTTTTGCGGCCCTTTACCTAGTCTGTCTTGTTTAAGTTACTTTCCCTCGCTCAATGCCTACAGGCAAAGAAGTGTCCTCTTAATGCTCCAAGGGTTTATTGTTATATCTGAGATAAGATGTTGGCATACAGAATTTACATGGAAGGCTCTGTTTTTCAAATATCAAATGGCCAAGATGATACACTCTACAAGGTTAGGAAGAGAGAAGCTTCATTGCAGGACGGTGGGGAAGGGGTCAGGAAAATGCCATGGGGATGGAAAGAGGTGTGTCTAAAAGGAAACTCAAGCTGTGTTGAGGAATCGATGAACATGCTAACAGGGTCAAGCCAGCAGGGATGGTGGGAGTGGGGGAGAGGTGAGCATGGAGGACTCCTTAAAAATTAGAGTGGGGAAGGAAAATCAAGTCCTGATGGTGATAGCCAATTTGTGTAGGTGGGACATTATGTCAGCAGCTTTAAAGACACTTTGAGACTATTTGGAGGGGAAGTGGCAAAATCAGAGCGTTGTTTGCAATGCAAATCAAAGCTTCAGCTGAGCAGTGACTACAGCAGGAAGAGGCAGGGGGCAGGCACCTTGTAGGAGTCAGTGTTAACTTGAAGTTATCAGAGACAGAGGAGCGGCCATGTGAGGAAACCGATGTGGGACCCGCTGGATGGTCACAGCCTCCCTTTTGGACAATCAGTGAGCAGAAGGCGGAGTATAATTGCACCGGCAAGATCTCTTCTCTGTCTTTAATGTGTCTTCAACCTTGGAAAGCAGCCTCACCACAGCGAATGTTTGTCTAACGATCACTACAGGTCAGGAACTGTGCTGAGGACCTAATGCAGGTTAACTAGCATATTCCTCATGACAAACCATTTGCAAGGAGGAACCTGAGGCCAGAGGAGCCAAGGAACTTACCTGAGCTACACGCCCAGTCTGCTTAGGGCAGTCTGGCTGCAAAATCTGTGTTCTGAACCACCACACCGCACCGCCTCTCCTCATCGGTTGCGGAACAAGCGCTGGCTGCAGACACACTAGGTTCACATCCAGGACCACTTTGATGCCATTCTAAAGTGATGGTGAAGTTGGCTGACTTCACTAAGCCTCAGTCCTAACTGTAAAACAAGAAGATAACAGACCCTACCTTAGGTTACTGTAAAGACGAAAGAATTCATCTTAAGTACTTTGCAGTCTCAGCATACTTTCTATACTAATAACAGTATAAGAGTGATTCAGTGAATCAATAATTATTCATCAATAGTTCAGTGAGTCACAATCAATAATGACCTAAGGGATGGAACAGAGTGGGGGTTGGAGGGAGATTCAAGAGGGAGGAGGCATATGTCTCCATATGACTGATTCACGTTGTTGTGTGACAAAAACCAACACAACACTTAGTTGTGTATTGTGTAGTGTTAGTGCAGTAAGGCAATTAGTTAGTGCAGTAAGGCAATTAGTTAGCGTAGTAAAGCAATTAGTTAGTGCAGTTAAGCAATTAGTGTAGTGTTACTCAGTTGTGTCCGACCCTTTGCGATCCCACGGACTGTAGCCCGCCAGGCTTCTCTGCCCATGGGATTCTCTAGGCAAGAATACTGGAGTGGATTGCTATTCCTTTCTCCAGAGGCTCTTTCCGACCCAGGAATCGAACCCGGGTCTCCTGCATTGCAAGCAGACTCTTTACTGTCTGAACTACAGGGAAGATAAAGCTATTATCCTCCAATTAAAATTTTTTCAAATATGGTGTTTCGATGAATGCCTGTTGTTAGTACAGCAAGTCCTAGACAAACTCAGTTTGGCATTATTGCCCCCGTATGGACTTCTCTTGCTGAATGTCCCTTGAACTCTGTTCTGACTCTAAGCCATAGGAACTCTCCTCTTGCTAGCACAAGGCTCACACATGTGAAGTGCTTCCCTGCCTTGCCTCCCACCTCGCGCTCTGAGGTCAGAGCAATTCCCACCCTTGAATCATACGTGGCTCCTCATTCATGGCCAGTGTCTGGATGGTCAGTATGTCCCCCAGCACTCACAGGGGAGGGGTTGCAGAATAAATCTTTTATTCTCATTTCTTGAAGCCACAATGTCTCCCTCCTATTATATCCCCCTGTCTACACCTATAGCCATCCAGTTTCTTACTCATTTGTCCTAATCTCCCGATGTCCTTTAATTACAAGCATATGCCGCCTCTAACAAGCATAGTACATGGTATGTAAACAGTCTTGTCTTGCTATTGCTTCATGGCATTTCGGTGCTGTTTAAGCCAGCAGTGTTCCTTTTCTTCTCCAGAAATTTCATTCACAAATAAATCACAGTCATCATATGCTTTTTATGCTTGGTAACTCTGACTGCTAACGTTTCCTATATTATTTCCAGTGGCTTTCTAATCAAGGTTTTCCTAAAGAAAAAAAAAAAATGCTTTATGGACCCTTGCACACCTCTGTTCTGAATCTTCCTAAAGATCAATGGTTTTTTTTTTCTATTAAAGTTCTGTCATTTAAGAATCTGAATGAGCCGTTCATTCTTTCTGCAGAGAACCAACCACGCCCTACTCTCCTTATCCAGTCTTCAGTTTTCTTTCTTAAAAATGTTAAACCTGACTACTGGTGCTACTTCTCAACACTTGACTTCCTCCACTCTCTTTCTGACTTTGAGTGAAGACTCTTCAATGTGGATCACCGTTTATTTTTCCTTCCCTTTTTCTCCCTGCAGCCAGTCCCCTCTCCTGCCACAGAGGCTCCATCGAGAAGCCCCCTTCTCTTCCTAGCAGGCACATTTACATAATTATCAGAAGATCCCTTGCTACCAGCTTTGTAGTGGCAGGCATCACACACACAGTAGCCACGTCTGTCTTCCTTCCAATAATCCTCCCAGTCGGGGGTGGGAACTGCTTTTGAAACCACTTTCCAGATAATAGAAGTAAGATACAGAAGAGTTAATTAATTTTCCTAAGATTAAAAATTAAATCAAATTGGAGCATCATTCTCCGAGGTCCCAACTCCTTGTTGCTGACTGACTCTGCACCGTTGATTAGGAATGGAAAAGGAAGAAAATCACCCCTCCCCTATCTGCCATATCACAGTCCACATTCCCCTAAATAGACATCTGCAATCAGGCAAGTTTTCAGGAAGAGTCTAGAATTTTCTTTCCATGTCACGGCTATTAATTTATGTTCCAAGTAACATAGGAACACTCGAAGTAAACCCAATACTGTCAGATCTGCTCTCCACCGCACTCAATTCTGAGCCTGTTTGCTCTGTCGCCTTGCTGGATGGCCGCCGGAAGTCATTGCACTCTGATAGGTCTCAATTTCCTAATTCATAAAATAAATGGGCTCGATTTTCCCCAAGGTCTCTTCCAGGCCTGACTGTTCTTAATCTCTGCTATAAGATAGAAATGTTCATTGCCAACTTTCTCAGTATTCTTGGTATGTCCCCTGAGATTTCTCCTGCTGGGAGAAATGTATCTGCAAAAATCCTAGGCATAAAAGTGTACAAGTGAAATATGAAAGGCTTATTAAACAAGCCCTACCCTTTCAACTGGGGTATGACAGTGCGGCTTCCGCTAATAAAGTGATACAGCTTCCTAATCCAGTGAGAATACAAACCGAGACTTGCAATGCAGACGGCAGATATGTTCTGTACCATATCAACATATTTATATGTCACTTTTCAGTTAAAATTACAGTTTTCTGACAGCCTTCATCCTTCTTTTTACAGTCAGAAGGAATACTCCTACAGGCTTCTCTCTTTTGTTGTAACAGGTTTTCTAGCATCGTGATTTCAGATCATGACTCTGAATAGTTTAATGTCTCTTCTTGAGAGTGGGACAATTTCTTTCTTGATGACAGGTAAAGATTTCCAAAGATCCATACATCAGAATTTTAATCCATATGAGTCTTGTGTATGACCAGGTCAGCTGAACTGTTGTCAAGGTAAAGAATGGTAGCTGGTTCCCAAGATTTAGCTCCTCCAGAAATCTTTTCAGAAAATACTCATTAGATGAATGAAATTTTAAAGAACAGTTCTTCCCATTCATCAAGTGCATCTTAGTCACTTGGGAATGTTTAGAACACAGATCCTGAACCATCATTTCAGGGGCCGGGACTGAAATCAGGATGACAAACCTCCCGGGTTTCCCCATGACTGAAGAGATCCTGGGATAAGGGACTTTCATGCTGAAACTGGCAAAGTCCTGTTTTTGTTGTGGTTTAGTTGCTAAGTTGTATCTGACTCTTTGCAACCCAATGGACTATAGCCCACCAGGTTCTTCTGTCCATGGGATTTTCCAGGCAGGAACGCTGGAGCAGGTTACCATTTCCTCTTCCAGGGGATCTTTCCAACCCAGGGATTGAACCTGCGTCTCTTCTCTACCGCTGAGTTAGCTGGGAAGTCCCAGGTCCTGAGCACAGCTCTCTGAACTAACCACTCAGCTACAGGAGGCTGTGCCTCCGGCGAGCACCAGGTGCGGCTGCTGCGTCAGTCCTCAGGTCAGAGTTTGCGGAACCAGAAGCGCGTACTCTTTCAGAACATGTGGTCTGGGTAGTTGGTTTCCTTTCGCTATTGTTACTTACGTGATCTTATGCAAGTTTCCTGAATTACCAAGCCTGTAATTACCCTCACCTCAAAATTAGGACAGTGATAAACGCTCACTTCACGGGGCTGTGAACTTTAGAAGAGAGGAAGAGGGTAAAATCCCTGATCTATTATGAATTTTCTGTGATTCTTACTTTTGGTATAGTCATTATCCTGATTTTTTCTCTATAAAATAAGGGTTAAATGAATGTCATTATAGTACACAGCAGTACAAGAAACTTGATTAGAAATGATCTTGATACTTTTGAATTGAAGCAAGATTTTATTTCACTTGTATCAACTCTCTGAGCAAGTATGTCTTTAGGAAGTCAAGAGCATATGGCAAAATAATTAATATGAGTACAGTATCACGCTTTGAATATGAATGTGCAAAGGGTGGCAAGATGGCACCTGCCTTAAGTTCAGTGTCTCCTGATCACTGGCTCACCATTCAATACTGACTCCATTCATGGAAAGGAAATTCTCATTCAGGTGTGCCGATTCATATGCGTAATAACTAAGGGAGAATAAAGTAAAAGTCCTGCTTAGTCAATGACCAAATCAAGCAACATGATACCCTTCCTAGAAGTTTATTTTTAAAAGGCAGCTTTCAGGAGGTAATTCCTTTGTTCGGATGTTAAAATTGTATGTCACCTAAGACCACAGTGGTCCTTATAAAATAACACAGCATGGGGCTTCCCTGGCGATCCAGTGGTCAAGACTCCAAGCTTGCACTGAAAGGGGTGTGGAAAGATCCCTGATTGGAGAACTAAGGTTGTTTGAGCCTGAAATAAGACAGGTTGTGAGCAGGAGAGAATTAACTGAAGAGGAAGGGGGAGAAGAAAAGGGCCCTGGGAAGTGAAAAATGATTGGATTTGAAATGCGATGTGACAGATAAAGCAGAGGAGACTGGGTGAGCGTCAGAAGAAACTCCAAGACTTTAAGTTGTGGATTCTAAGTACTCAAAAATACAACATAAGCACCAAATCCTCAGAAAGAAGATGATCTGAATCAACTGTTCCTTAATTTCATCAGTAGTGTTAGTTATATTTTTAATTTCCTATTATAATTCACCATGCACATAATCTTTAGAATTTGCACGTCAAATAAACCGGAACCTGATGATCATTTGGGTGTTTTTTGTTGTTGTTGTTCCCCTTCCACTGACTACCTTGAGAGATTCTAGGGCTCCTGTTTTTCATCATATAGTCTAGCATTTGAACTCTATCGCCAGAATCAACTGTGAACACGCTGGACAGGTTTGTGATCATTAAGTCACAGGATGTGACCTGAGCCACTGTTTCCTCACCACTTGTGCCCATAGGAGCTGTGGCTTTTTTCATGCTTTGGATGTGGTTCACCGTCTAATCAATCAACAGGACAATTGACACACAATAATTTATTTCACGTTAAGTTCATCGACCAGTCTGGGAATATGTAAACTTTCGGTTACGTTTAAGATACTGTTTTCATAGTAAAAAATGTTAAACCGTGTATTTCAACTTCCATATGACACAAGAGGAGCATAAAGTAACCAAGATGTTGGGAGCAGGGCTTGTTCTAAAACTTAGCTCATCTAACTTCTGGTCTTCAGCTGTGTCTCTTACACTAATATTGACAGAGAATAAAGAAGAAAAATTGCATCAGGGCTTGAGCATCGATCACCTACTTTGTCGTTTGTCAGAGGAGTAAATGTTCCATCCTTGCCGAGCCCTTTTGTAGATACTCATTTCGTCTTTCTCTTTTATTGATTTAATTCTCGTTTCCCCAAACTTCTTAACTTCCTATGAACTTGTTGAACAATTCCATACTCAAGGGCATTCATTAATATAGTAGAGTCATCATAAAGGAAGCACACAGCTTGGGGCCCAGACAAAGAATTAATACTTCACGTCACAGGAGGCACGTCTATGAGACAAGTGTGATAAATAAACACCTTACATCAGCCTCGAGCATCTTGAATGTGGCCATACATTAATGGCTAACTTGAATATTTAATTTTCTGTGTTCCCGGTGTGTTCAGGTTTTTGCAATCTAGGGTGCTTTTGTTCTCCAAGCAATAGATTTTCTTTAGAATAAAGTGGTTTATCAGTTTTTCTTTTTTAAAATTATTTTTTATTGGAATATAGCTGCTTGCCAATGTTGTGTTAGTTTCTGCTGCAAAGTGAGTCAGCTAAACACATACACACATCCTCTCTTTTTGTGGATTTCCGTCCCATTTCGGTCCCCACAGAGCACGGAGGAGAGTTTCCTGTGTTCTACAGTAATTCCTCATTAGTTATCCACTTTATACATTGTATTCATATGTGTCCATTGGCAATGTATGGAAATGTTAAAAATAATTTATCAGTTGAACAAAAAAGAAAGGAGTTTATGAAAGTGTCCCTTCCCTCTGTGTCTTATAATCTTCAAGAAGCCCTGGGCCACCAACAGTAAGAAACCTCTTCTCTTACAGGCCTGCTTTAAAAAAATCCCCAGGGCTTCCAAAACCATGTCATCTGACCTTTATTGGAAAGCCCACCCTCCTGCCTCCCACCCCCTACATTTGGCAACTGATTTACAAACATCTCCCAGGTGCCTCAGTAAGACAAGTTGCACATGTGCACACACAAAATTATGTGTCCTTTATCAAAAGCTGGCTTGGGAGGGGAACTTCTATGGCTCTTATCTGCAGATGTTTTATTTGAACAGATATTATAAATGGATTTTAATTGTGCTCTCAGATGTAAAACACCCACCAAGGAATAACCCTAATAGACCTGTAGAAACTCAATAAAATAAATCAATAACATATGTACTGGAAGAGTATTGCACATTCTAACATTTTGATCAATAGTGACATTTGACCTACAAAATTTGTCATCTTCAGTTTTTGGGTTTTGGTTTTTTTTTTTTTTTTTTTAAAGAATTTGCTGGTACAAGCACAGCTACATACAAGAAAATATATTAAGGAGAACTTTATTCTCCAAGATCTTGCCAACATTTTTCTGACTTGTCACCGCATTATCACCTCTCTCTTGCTAATGCAGCTCTTGTTGCAGGAAATCATAATCATTCTTTGTGTCAGTTCCACATCCTCCTCTGAATCTGAAATGCTCACGTGGTCGCGTCACCTACCAGGTCAGTATATTAGTTGACTTCTTGCAGGTCTGCACGAGAGGCACAAAAACCACAGAGTTAAGCTGAGGTTCTCTGTGACACAGCACAGCGAAATATAGCCAAATATTTCCAAAGGTCAAGGTCACAGCCGCCCTGAGATGGGAGACTTGTGGTCACGTCCCTCATAGGCCCTTGGTTCCAGCAGAATCAATCTGATATTGACACTTTCCTTCTTCCTGATGCTGTATGGCTGTTTTGTCTGAATTCACAGGTGTTAAATGTTAATGTTGTCACTTGCTTATGGCATAAGAGAAAACTAAACTTTATTTTTAACAAACAGCAAAAATGCTGAAAAGACTTATGGAGCTAAGAGGCAAAATGACAGAGTAACTTAACAATGTAAGATCTGGCAGGAAATTGGGCTAAAAAAATAATGAATTGGATAAAATTGTCATGCTTTGGTCTGGCAGTGCAAACAAAGATGAAAAATTCAAGACAAAGATCATAATATACTCCAAAAATGAATGGGAAACAGAGAGAAGCAATGGTTGGAATTTGGGGCTTAAGAAGGCATTATACAGAAGAAAATAAGCTAATATTTTGAAGGCTTACTAAATGCCAGGTCTTCACAACTTTCAGGAGAGAAGCATGCCCTCTTTCCCACTGAAGAAATCCAGATTGAGAGAGGTCAATTCATTCCTCGGGGACCCAGCTCCTAATGGAACAAGCAAGCTGAGATTCAGACTCAGGCTCACCTCACTGCAGAGCCTCACCATTTTTCAACACGCCATCATGCTGACCTCTCTCATTGTCTTACTAACACACTCTCTGAAATATTGATGTTCACGGTCTCTTGGCCCTCATCTGCACTTTTTCACCTCTTGCAGCAGTCTACATTCCGTGTCCACATAGAATGCTGATCGGGCTCTCGAAATTCCCCTTTCCTAAACCGTGCAGACTCCTCTTCAAGACTCAGCTCCTGTTCTCTTCGAGTCCTCTGAGAGTGGGAAAGTGACAAGTTCCCAGGAAATAAAGCGAGCTCAGGAAACTCACAGAGGAGCCACGTGCTAAGCGAGGTTTTGGGGAAACCATATGTAGTGTTACACGCAACAAAAGATGGATAAGACAAAATTCAGCAGTGTGGTTACCTCTGAGGAAAGGTGGAAAGATGTGATCAGGGATGAAAATTTAGATAGATACAATGTCATTTTTCATTGTCTTAGGGCTTAAGTTGGTCAAGAGCTGAAAGGTATATAATTTATTATTAATGTTTATAAATAATATATATGTTCATATACTACCTTATTGTTTCATATACCACTTTAAAAATTTAAAAAGGAATTGGCCCAAGCCCAGAGCAGCGGGGCAGCTCAGATGCCCTCCATATAACTAAGATCCTAAGGAAGACCTTGCTGGTCCTCCTTCCTCTGAACCGAGAAAGTTCAGCTGGTCCCACTGCAGTCCACAACGGTGCTCTGATGCTGACCACGGAAGCCGAATCTGTGCTCACACAAGGGACTAGCACACCATGAGGCAACTCTGACTTTCTTCTCCATAACTGAGTTTGGATCCTCCCTTCTGGATAGATGATAAAATGCATCTCCTCCTGCCCTCCAACCTTCCACCCTCTGCTCTGTTCTCCAGGCATGAAAATGAGATCTTCATAATCGGTCTGTTGGAGGAGGAATGCCAACATATTTGACTGAACATATTTGTCAGTAGTGGCTGACCCTTTGCGACCCCATGGACTGTAGCCCACCAGGCTTCTCCGTCCATGGGATTTTCCAGGCAAAATACTAGAGTGGGTTGCCATTTCCTTCTCCAGGGGATCTTCCCCACCCAGGGATCGAACTCGGGTCTCCTGCATTGTAGGCAGATGTTTTACCCTCTGAGCCACCAGGGAAGCCCCAGTATGCTGAAGAGGAAAAACTGTTGTTTTCCCATACCAGCTGGTAACACTGTAAACACAAAGTAAAACAGACAGCACTCACTCACTGACAGCCGGAACATGTTATGTTCTTCCCTGTGTCTAGAAGTTTGGAAAGAAGCATGCCTTTCACTTTGAGCACCAAAGCAGTGACATAGGGTTGCATTTCTTTGCCTGAATACATGGCTAATGTCTACCCTCCCCAGGAAATTGTAAGTTTCATGAGCGTAGATTTGTCAGTTCAGCATGGGTTTCCAACACCAGGCATAGATCCTAGAACAGTTCAGAAGCTCAAAAATGAGTGGCTGAATGAATCAATGACCAAAGATTTTGGGATACTAGAATCATGTATATCTTATGCATGCTAAGTCGCTTAAGTTCTGTCTGACCTTCTGCAATCCCATGGACTGTAGACTGTCAGGCTCCTCTGCCCATGGGATTCTCCAGGCAAGAATACTGGAGTGGGTTGCCATGCCCTCCTCCAGGGGATCTTCCTGACCCAGGAATCGAACCTTCTGAAGTCTCCTGCATTGGCAGGCAGAATTTTTACCACTAGCATCACCAGGGAAACCAAGCTGAAAGTTTAAATCTGACAAGTCACAAACAGCCACATATTATATGATCCCATGGGTAATGAAATGTCCAAAATAGGCAAATCCATAGAGACAGAAAGTGGATTAGTGGTGCCTAAACCTGGTGGGGGTGGGGGTGGTCATTGAGAGAAAAACTCAGTGACTGTTCATGGATACAGGAATTCAGTGAGGGGAGACGAGGTGAAATGTATAAAACTGATTGCTTTATACATGTACAACTTCATAACTGTACAACTTTATACTTCATATGAAGTTGTATGAACTTCATAACTTCATACAACTTTATAACTGTACAACTTCATGGATTCACTGAAAGCCATGAATTTTTCATTTTAAATGGACAATTTGTAGGGCAGAAGAATACAACTCAATACAACCACTTTAAAAAAAAAAAAACCCTAAACCTGAGTTTAAAACCAAATTGAGAGTCACATAGTATCATTCATACCTCACGACATATATTAATAGAAACCCTTTGTTAGGCCATTATTTTAAAAATTGCTTGTACAAGCCTATTACGTTAATAGGAATTGGATAAGATATTTAATTATTGTCCCACTTCTGCTAAAGAGAGTGCAAGGACTCAGTTCAGTTCAGTTCAGTCGTTCAGTCCGTGTCCGACTCTTTGCACAAGGACTAGTGGATTTAAAAATTGAACTTTAGGAAGGAGATTTAACAGAGGGATTTTTAAAATTCAAATTGGAATTCTAGAAAGCCTGTGATACACTTTCTCCACAAAGATTTTAAAGATTGATCAGATGTCCACATCTCACGGTGGTTTGAACAAAGCCCTCTATAAAGGCCAGAGTGATGGCTAATTTTATGAGTCAACTTGGCTTAGGCTATGGTGCCTGGTTGTTTGGTCAAAGCCCCATTTAGATGATGATATTTTTTTGGATTTGATTAGCATTTAAATTATTTGCGTAAAATGGATTACCCTCTACAATGTGGGTGGCCTTGCCCAATCAGTTAAAGATCTTCAGAAAAAGATTGTGGTTTCTTCGGGATACAGAAGGAAAGCTTCTCAAGACTGCAACACAGAACGCTGCCTGAGTTTCAGTCTGCTGCTCTGAGAAATTCTGGGTTGATGTGTAGTGTCAGCGCTTCTTTGAATTTCCAGCCTGCAGGCCTGCCGCACAGATGTAACCCAGGCCACAACCCACAACCCCTTAGGTTCTCTCTCTGTGCCTCTCCCAGCCTTTATCTCTTTCACTTAAGAATGATGACTGACGCCAGCATTGGGAGTTGCCTCTTATTCATTCCTGATGAAACAATGTAATAGTTGGGCCAAAAATGTAAACTTTCCAGCCAAGAAGATATTTAGGTCTTGACTTCCCAGTTGTTGAGTCGCTAAGTCATGTCCAACTCTTTGCAACCCCATGGACTGCAGCACGCCAGGCCTCCCTGTCCTTCACCATCTCCTGGAGTTTGCTCAGATTCATGTCCATCGAGTCGGTAATGCCATCCCACCATCTCATCTTCTGTTGCCACCTTCTCTTCCTGCCTTCAATCTTTCCCAGCATCAGGGTCTTTTCCAAAGAGTGGCCCCTTCGAATCAGGAGGCCAAAGTATTGGAGCTCCAGCATCAGTTGTTCTGGTGAATATTCAGGGTTGATTTCCTTTAGGATGGACTTGTTTGATCTCCTTGCTGTTCATGGGACTCTCACGAGTCTTCTCCAACACCACAATTCAAAAGCATCAATTCTTTGACACTCAGCCTTCTTTATGGTCCAACTCTGACATCTGTACATGACTACTGGAAAAACCATAGCTTTGACTAAATGGACCTTGGTTGGCAAAGTGATAGCACTGCTTTTTAATACTCGTCTATGTTTGTCATAGCTTTTCTTCCAGGGAGCGATGAATATCGGCACTGACTGGGCTAACTTGCTTGCAGCATGGATGAAACCAGTCACCACAAAGCCTGCTTGTGTATGTTTTGTGACACACGTTTCTTCTCATAAGATGGCATGTGTGACTGCCAACCAGCTCAGTGGGAGTAGAAGACAAAAAAGAATGACACATGTAATGCATCTGGGATATTTATGCACATCCTATGGCTTAGACTTATGCATAAAGACTTACATAAGGGTGAGAGCAAAAGTGCAATTCCCTGGATTTCTACATAACATTTAGGACTGTGTGAATAATTCATGTGCAAAGGAGACTATTCAATGTAGTGATTTCAAAGGGACAATCTTCACAGAATTTACGTTATTATTTTTGCCAGTGATAAGGGCCTTGGGCCAAGACAAGAATCCTACCCTTGAATTCCCTGATATTGCCACTCTACAGAGCAGACTCAATAATCAGGAATCTACAGCACCTTCAGGAATAAAGGAGAGTTTATTTTTATTAGGCAATCCTCTGCAAGCTTTGTTTCTCAAAGTTATGGACACAACAGTAGTAAAAAAAAAAAATAGCAGAATTGAAAAGAAAAAAAAAGCATTTAGCAGAAGAACCAAGACATCACTGGATATTAAGCAAAGCACAAAAGAATTAGAATGAACAAATTATTAGGAGGCAATAAGAGATGGCTCAACTGAGATATCATCCATTTTCATTTCTATGACTTTGTTTTTCTGTGAAAGAAAAAGGGACCAGATTAACAGTTGGAAAAGTATAAGGAGAATCACTGCTGTAGATTCCTGGGGTGAAGAGGTACCAATTTTCTCCTTTGGTTCATTAAACTGGCATCTCAGGATGGGGAAGAGGGCGTCTCGTCTCCTTAAATGACAGGTAACGCTCAAGAAGGGCTTCCTAGGTGGCACTGGTGGTAAAGAACCCGTCTGCCAGTGCAGGAGATGTAGAAGACACGGGTTCCATCCCTGGGTTGGGAAGATCCCCTGGAGGAGGGCATGGAAACCCTCTCCAGTACTCTTGCCCGGAGAATCCCGTGGACAGAGGAGCCTGGCAGGGTACAGCCTATAGCGTCACAAGAGTTGGACAAGACTTAAGTGACTTAGCACAGAAGAGCGCATCGTTCGAGGACACAGTATGTAACGGCCTCGTGAGCCGAGGGGGTTCCCACAGTCTCGGGTGGGGCTGGCAATGGCTAGTGAGTTCCACTCCACCAAGGCTGTAGCCACCCAGTTCATCACCAAAGCTGAGTAGTCCAATGAGCTACCCTAAGATAAAGTTTTAAGTATGCCACCTAAAGTCATGATTTTACGTGTTTCACCTAAGAGCCTATAGCATTCTGATCATTGTAAATTAAGAAAGGAAAGTGTTATTTACTCGAGTTTACAAGTGTAAGCAGAGTTATCTCAAATGTGACTCATCATATGTGATACCAATAATAACTACAATCAAAGCCACAAGCAACAAGGGCTCCTGACTCAGCTCCCAGGTTGACTCAGGTTTTTTAGCAGAATTCTTTCAACACCTCCTCTGTGACATGATGACAGAAAAAGACGCTTGTGAGATCTACAGGCAATCAATAGATGAACGGTCACATCTGAAGCATTATGGATTCCAATGGTCATTGGGATAGTTTGAACCCATAAATCATGCTTTCTTGGAGATGATATCAATTGCTGTCCCTCTCTTTTATGTATCTGAAAATAATTTAAAAAAGAAAAATTTTCTTTTGTTCAAAATCAGGGATGTCTGTAATAGGAAGGAAAACATACTATTGAGAAGAATGAAAGAATTTTTAAAAAAGAAAGAAAATGGAAATAAAAGAGGAAGAGAGAGGAGGGGAGGGAAGGTGTAAGAGGGAAGAGGATGCAATGAAGAGCAGAGGGGAGGGGAGGGGAGGGAAGGGATGGGAAGAAATGAATGATTGCCAGGCTTCCAAGAGAGGAGACACATTCCAAAGACAAAGACTTGATCATTGAAGGTGATGTATTGAGGAGCCTCTTCCAGTGAGAAATGAAGGTCCTCCTTGGGTGTAGTCTAGAATAGAGAGCTTTAAACAAAAGCAACTATGGATACATGTCTTTTATCATGCAGTCTTCTTTGCATAGTAAAAGCAGTTATTTGTCGCCCCATAACAGATCCCTTAAAACAATGACTGAAAAATTAACAATCATGTATCTTGCTTAGATCTGGTAGACAGAGTGCCTGAAGAATTACGGATGGAAGTTTGTAGCACTGTTCAGGAGGCAGTGACCAAAATCATCCCAAAGAAAAAGAAATGCAAGAAGGCAAAGTGGTTGTCTGAGGAGCCTTTACAAATGACTGAGGAAAGAAGAGAAGTGAAAGGCAAGGGAAAAAGAGAAAGATAGATCCAACTGAATGCAGAGCTCCAGGGAACAGCAAGGAAAGATAAGAAGGACTTCTTAAATGAAAAATTCAAAGAAATAGAGGAAAACAGTAGGATGGGAAAGACTGGAGATCTCTTCCAGAAAATTGGAAATGGTAAAGGAGCATTTCAGGCAAAAACAGGCAGATGATGAGATGATTAGATAGCATCACCAATTCAATGGACATGAATTTGCCCAAACTCTTGGAATAGAGGACAGAAAGCCTGGCCTGCTGCAGTCCATGGGGTCACAAAGTTGGACGTGACTTAGCAACTGAACAACAACAATGATGAGGGAAAAAGCAGTCCACTGCAAATAGCACTCAGGAGAGCAGGTGAGGCAAACTCCCTAACCCTCAATATACTAGAGGATGGTGACCCTGAGGAAGAGAGGAAAACAGGCCCTCCCACTGATTATGGTTGTGGGTATGGCTCCTTAAACCATCCCATTCAGATGCTATAGGAAAAGATGAGGCCACGACTGTCAGACAGGAAATCTTATGACTTCTGCTATGTAGTAAGAGGAGTTTCATAAAGAGGGAATGTTGGTTGGGATCTTTGAGCTGCAATACTCCCCTTCCAATGGGACATCTACCTTTGGTTATTATTCAGCTGGTCTCGGTACAACACAAAATTTCATTCTCTCAAATAAACAAGTGTTTTAAATTGTAATTAATTATAATAGAAAACACAATTGGAATTGTAAACATTTAAACAATTTTTCTGAATATATAAGCAATAAAAGGCAATCTGCCCAGAAGAATGTCACCATTGAGTTCACATGTCCTCTTCTCTCCCTCTCTCTTTCTTTCAAATTTAGAGATTTTGATGAGACACTTGTTTCTTCAAGTCTGTGAAGCTGGACAGACTGCGATATCACAATTTAGGACTCTCTGATGAGAATATTTCCACATCATTTGCAATTAAGCTGTATTTTGTTACATAGCAAATGAGTTTTAAATTAAAACTTAATTACAAACCTGCCAAGTTACTGTTTTCATACAGCTGTGCCTTCATGGGCTACAAAGCAAAGGTTTATTTAAAAAGAAATGACCCTACTAGCTCATTCAAGAGAGCTGCCTGGAAAAGACTGTTTCCTGTTTTCCCAACTAAAAAAGAAAAATTCAGTGACCAAAAAAAAAAAAAAGAAGTATGAAAAATGAGTACAACAGTAAACTGATGAGAATGTTGAAACAGAACACTTCTAACAGCAGACCTCAATGTAAATAGTTTTTGAAAGGCGTAAAGCAAATGGAAATAGGATGAAAGTGAAATTCAAGTCAACTGAAGAATCTGCAAACTCCATGGAAGCCACAGAAATGATGTCAGAAAAAGAAAAAAAGAAAAAACAAAGAATGGGAAAAAGGATTTTCTGAGCAAAACCTTGGAAAAACCCCCCAAACCAGAATGGCGGAGCTACATGAAGTGGGTCATGTCCAACGAAGTGATGGTTAAATAAAGGGGTTACTCCTGCACCAACACCATCACTCTTTGCACTAATGACCCTACTTTTTCTCTAAGCAGGACACCAGAGCCAGCATAGGAAGGAACTTGCTTCAGTTCCCAGGGGTGGAAACCACCTTCTCTAGAAAACAAGCTAGAAAGAGACTTCACTGATTATAAGCCCCATAAATTTCCTGCATAATCACAAGACCCAAACTTCTGTAATCCAGGGTGACTGGGACTGCCAGGCAAATCTAATTATCATTTAGTCTGAGGAAGTACACTCTCAGTTATTAATTTTTTTAAACCAGACTCTCATTCAAAATAAGGTCAAAATAAGAAAACAAAATATTGAGAAACTCAGTACATAACTTTCAAATGAAACTTTTATAAAGTACTGAAAAGAGGTTGCTATGGAAAGAAAATTTCAGCGTTCTTTAGCTTTATAAAATATAAATGACAAAATACAAACTTAATAGGTGGACAGAATAGCAACTCAGATAGAACTGATAATTAAACACTGAAGGAGAAACAGAATCATAGAGTAACAACAGAAATATGAAGAGCAGAAAAAAAGACATCATCTTCAAGGAAGACAAATAATGCTGAAACCTGTGCTCTTCACAAGAAAGAAGATGAGAGTGTAACTTGGGAGAAAATAGAATGATTTATTATCAAATATACTATTCATGAAGTTCAGAAAAATGCCTACTTTGACTCATATGACTTTGAAAATATCAAAAATGAAGTCTCAATAAAGATATTATGTAGACAAAACTGAGAAAATTCATCTACAGCAAATCACATTGAAAGACAAACTTAAACAAATGTCCATGCACAGTAATATGACCTCAGAGTGAAGCATAAAAATGAAGGAAAAAATAAATATCAACAGTAAATCAAAGGTTAAATATGTGAGAAAATTGGAGTATTGATTATATAAAATAGCAATAATAATTTGGGGGTTAAATTTTTATAAATAAAATATACGACAAATAAAAAATAGAGAGGTTAAATGGATTTAAGCTGTTCTAAGTTTCTTTCATTATTTTGGAAGTGGCAGATCTATTCATCTATATGATAAAGACTATAAACAAGATTATTATTGTCAATTCCAGGGTAAATACTAAAAAGTCACTCACAGAGTATGTAGCCATCTAATAGAAAAAAAATCAAAATGAAAAAGAAGAAATGTTGATTAACAAAAAAAGCAAAAACAGGAATAAATATTAATAGAAAAGTGAGAAAAACAAAGAGTAAATAGTAAAATGGTAAATTTCAATCCAAACATATCAGGAACCACATTAAACTCTAAAAGTATTAAAAGGTCATTACACTATATACAAAACAAACTTTTGCAATACACTCCACACAAAAAAATCAGGCCTTAGATTTAAAGACACAAAAAAATATAAACTGAAAGGATAAAACATACATGCCATGCAAACATTAAGTGAGCTGTGCTAACATCAAATTAAATTTTAAGGCAAAGAACATTACTAAAAATAAAGAGGAAAAAATAATAATGTGCCAATCAAGCAAAAAAGTATAACATTTCTAAATGCCTGGGTTATTAACTGCATAAGTTTAAAGCATTTAAAGTAGTGGTCGAGAGAAATAAAAGGAAAAGCATAGAAATGCATTATCCTAGTGGAATATTTTAACATACTTCTCTAAGTAACTGCTAGCAAGCCAAGCAAAAAAAAAAAAAAAAATCCATAAGGATATAGAATATTTAAACAACGCGATTAATCCAGTTGACCTCCATGGAACACTGCACACAGCTAGAGCATTCTGCACATAATTTTCAGGTGCAGGTGAAACATACACTAAAATTAAATATATGCAAGGTCATAAAGCTAATCTCAACAAAGTTTAAAAAACCGAAATCTCACACACAATATATTTGGACAGTAGTGAAACTAAGCTAGAAATCAATAACAACAACAAAATACATTAGATATCAAGCAATGCTTTTCTAAATAATGTATGGATCAAATAGGAAATGTCAATAGAAATTACAAAAAAAAATTAAATGGTAATGAAAAGAACACAGGTAATAATATGTGGAAAATAGATAAAACTCATGTATAACTTTCATATGTTAGAAAAAAGCTTTCCATTTTCAGGATTATTTGCACAAGATGACTAATTTTATAAAAAGAAGAAAACTTGGTCTTTTACGTCTTTCCCTGGTTGAGGTTGGTGGATGAGTGGGGAGCTGGAGAAGAGTATATCATTACTAGAAAATATGTTTCAGCTTTTTAATCTGGAGAGAATTTTTGTTATTTTATTCTTTCTCGATGGATGGTCTCAATTTTTTCAAGACAACTGGGACTTAACCAAAAGCAGGTTTTTTTGTCTGTTTTTGTTTGTGAGGTTTTTGGCTTGGTTGTGCTCATCTTTTGAGAGTTAGCATTCTTTACTAAAAGTCAATCCTAAAGGAAATCAACCCTGGATATTCTTTGGAAGGACTGTTGAAGCTAAAGCTCCAATATTTTGGCCACCTGATGCAAAGAACTGACTCACTGATAGAGACCCTGATGCTGGGAAAGACGGAGGGCAGGGGGAGGAGGCAGCACAGGATGAGATGGTTGGATGGCATCACTGACTCAATGGACATGAATTTGAGCAAGGACAGGAAAGCCTGGCACGCTGCAGTCCATAGGGTCACAAAGAGCTGGACAAGACTTAGCAACTGAACAACAACAACAAATTCTTTACTCACATCTAGATTTGTCAAGATGGTGGGTCTCACAACACTTCTCGAGTCCAGCTCATTGACGTATCCGGCCATGAAGATTTCAGCTGCACATTCTCAGGAAGGAATAGCCAGTGAACCAGTTGCATTCTGTCATCCTCATGGTCCTAACCTTGTATGTGTGCTGAGTTGCTTAGTCGTGTCCACCTCTATGTGACCTCATGGACTGTAGCCCACCAGGCTCCTCTGTCCATGGGATTTCCCAGGCAAGAATACTGGAGTGGGTCGCCATTCCCTCCTCCAGGGGATCAGCCGGACCCAGGGATTGAACGTGGGTCTCCTGCATTGCAGGCAGGATCTTTGCCCACTGAACCATGGGTCAAGCCCAGTTCTAACTTATTCCTCTTGAAGGTTTCCTTCTCAGAGGTGTTACAAGACCTTGTCCTGGTCTCAGCCTCACAGCTGTGTGACTCCACAAAGGATGAAGTGGGAGTTGCCCTTGAAGGTCAAGTTCAGACAGGATGCTGGGTGCACAGACCAGATCTGCTAACTTGGGTGTATTTCTCCCCCTTATCTTCAATGTCCCTCTTAGCTTTTTGTGAATATTTGTAAATTCTGGTCATTTCATTCACAGGTGGATGAAGAAATTTGCCCCAGGGAAGCAGAAGGGCATGAAAAAGAAAGGCTTCCCACCAAAGTGCAGCAAAAGGCAACACAGCCCAATTCTGTTCTTAAATTATTTATTAATTAGAAAAAAAACTTTAAATATCTGAAAAATACTATTTTCCCTGTCCCTGGGGAAAACATTGTACACAGGCAAACACAAATTTTGCATACAGCTTCAAGGCATTTCTAGAATGCCTGAGTTCACTTATGAATATCAGTTTCAAGATTTCTGACTTTAACACTCAAAAAAAAAAAAAAAAGGAAAAGGTAGGAAGGGAGAGTCAAGAAGAAGGGAAAAGTGAATGAGAGGAGAAGATTAAAGTTATCATAAGAAAGTGAGTGGAAATACATGTTTTTTTTCATATACCAACTCACTGAAAAGTTCAGATTTTTCAATACCTTCCCAGACTCAGCACTCAACACCTAAATGCCATGAATTGTTCTTCTTCCACTTAGTGAAATGTCATCAACAATGCCTTTCCTTTTTCCATGTAGCATAGCCACTGAAGCAAGACAGTGAGCAGAGAACAGTAAAAAGAAATCTCATTGCATTTAAGATTGTGCACTTGATAAAACTGTTTTCTTAGCCAGACAAAGTGTGAAATTCTTTTCATGGTTTTTAGTTTAAGTAATTTGATCGGATCACCATTCAGCTTGTCGCCCAGAGCTGCTCCATTATACTGAATGCTTCCCCAAAACTGCTTCCTCTTATCCAGCTCCTTCTCCACTGATGGAACAAGATTAACAGGATTAGGTGTCTTTCATTTGTTCCTTTTTATCAGGCAAGACTCTATTACTCATATGTTGGGAAAAGCTTTGTGTAAGTTGTTTTAACATGGTTTTTTCATTGTTCTATTTTTGAAAGGTTCAAATTTTTTTCCTATCCACCTCTTTTCCCTCTCCTTGGTAAAAGTCTATATATCTCAGTAACATAAAAGATCATCTTCTGAAGTTTTTCACCTCTAACTTGATTAATGCTCAAGAAAGCACCATCTTCCTATACTTATTAGTATATATTTTCAAAGTAGTGGAGGACAGAGGAGCCTGGCTTGCTACAGTCCAAGAGGTCACAAAGAGTCAGACATGACTTAGCAACTGAACAACAACTTCATTCCCTAATATAGTAAACAATGTACTTTAGGATTTAAGTCCTAAACATTTTTGATCACACAAGATGCACCTTTAATAAAGAAAATGCATTATTTTCCTCTGATTCTAAATTTTCCACATTAAGTCCAAGAGGAAGAGATAATTCTTTCTTTATAGTTTGATTAAGCTATTGATTTGGAGAAAAGGTAAGAAAATAGAGAAGGAAGTAAAAGAAACAAAAATAAAAGCACAAGTAAGGACTGCTACATTTCTAGGAATATGTGAGGAAAAATCCTTTTTCTCATTTTAGACTCTCCTCAATTCTGACATAGGGATCTGTAACCCAGATGGCCTCTACATTGACCAGCCTGTTAGTGAACTAGCTGTTAACGGCATCCTTGCTAAAGTTCAGCTGTCTCACAGCCCTCGCTCTGTTACCAAGGTACTCATCCCTCCTTTGCTCAAGCCTACGCACTCCATGCAGGGCATCCTAGCTGCAGGGCATCCTAGCTGCAGGGCATCCTAGCTGCAGGGCATCTTGAGTAACGCGACTCCAGCTCCGTTGAGTTGATCATCTGCTCCAAGGTATCTGAGGATGGAATCTGAATCTGGCTCAGCAGCTGGGCTCCTCCACGACACTGGGATTCCTCACTTAGGATTCTGACTTCTGGCTTTCAAAATTATGAAACGCTCTGGCCTGTGAAAATAACCCATATCGTTTAGACTTCACTTTACCACGTTGTCCTAACTTTGCTTCAATTCTCTGTTTTCCTTTTTAGCTATCCTTCAAACGGGAACACCTTTCGAGAATGCAACTGCATTTTTAATGATTTCATGAAGACGGCAGGCATACATTGTGACTGCCTCACACAAACCCAGGTTTGTCTAGGAAGCATACCGCATTCCCGCTCATGCCAGAAGGGCTTTGTGAAAAATGGGTTTCTTTCCTCCTTCTTTTCTCTTCAGGTTGAGTCTGTTGACCTTCTCTAAAATCAAAAGTTAGACAATTGGCCCTGTGTTCTGCTTTTCTTCTCTATCATTTAAGAAGGTGATGCTATAAACAGGTATATATTTAGATATATAATGCTTTCATTATTTTTGAGGGTCTTGCTGTATTGTTCTCTTATGTAGTTAATTGTTGTGACTGTCCAACAAGTCCTTCAAAAAAAATGGTTCTTCTATAGTTTTGAGGGGAAAAAAATGTTCTAGCTTTGTGCATTATTAAATTTTTGACAGTAGTAAAGTTAGTCACACAATTAAAGAGAGTTGGTTTAAAATATTTTACCAAGGTAATGGATTTGCTTTAAGGTAATAATCTGCTTCATTGACTATGCCAAAGCCTTTGACTGTGTGGATCACAACAAACTGTGGAAAATTCTGAAAGAGATAGGAATACCAGACCACCCGACCTGCCCCTTGAGATATCTGTATGCGGGTCAAGAAGCAGCAGCTAGAACTGGACATGGAACAATGGACTGATTCCAAATCAGGAAAAGAATACGTCAAGGCTGCATACTGTCACCCTGCTTATTTAACTTATTTGCAGGGTACATCATGAGAAATGCTGGGCTGGATGAAGCACAAGCTGGAATCAAGATTACCAGGAGAAATATCAATAACCTCAGATATGCAGATGACACCACCCTTATGGCAGAAAGTGAAGAAGAACTTAAGAGCCTCTTGATGAAAGTGAAAGAGGAGAGTGAAAAAGTTGGCTTAAAATTCAACATTCAGAAAACTAAGATCATGGCATCTGGTTCCATCACTTCATGGCAAATAGATGGGGAAACAGTGGAAACAGTGGCTGAATTTACTTTTCTGGGCTCTAAAATCACTGCAGATGGTGATTGCAGCCATGAAATTAAAAGATGCTTGCTCCTTGGAAGAAAATTTATGACCAACCTAGAGAGCTTATTAAAAAGCAGAGACATTACTTTACCAACAAAGTTCTGTCTAGTCAAAGCTATGGTTTTCCCAGTGGTCATGTATGGATGTGAGAGTTCGACTATAAAGAAAACTGAGCGCTGAAGAATTGATGCTTTTGAACTGTGGTGTTGGAGAAGATTCTTGAGAGTCCCTTGGACTGCAAGGAGATCCAACCAGCCCATCCGAAAGGAGATCAGTCCTGGGTGTTCATTGGCAGGAGTGATGCTGAAGCTGAAACTCCAATACATTGGCCACCTGATGTGAAGAGCTAACTCGTTTGAAAAGAACCTGATGCTGGGAAAAATTGAAAGCAGGAAGAGAAGGGGACTACAGAGGATGAGATGGTTGGATGGCGTCACAGACTCAATGGACATGAGTTTGAGTAAACCCCAGGAGTTGATGATGAACAGGGAGGCCTGGCGTGCTGCACTCCATGGGTCGCAAAGAGTCAGATACTACTGAGTGACTGAACTGAACTGAACCAAAGGTAATCGATGTATCAATGTCTTATGCCATTTTTTTAGCCTGAAGTATTTTTGGATATAACGCTAGGTGCTTATAAATGTAGAATAATTTTTCCTACAGTGAATCAAATATTTATACTGACTTTCTTCTTAATAGTGTTTTTTGCCTTTAAGTCTCTGTTGTCTGATATTTGTATAGCTACAGTATGTTTCATTTTTTGCAGTATATTATTTTCTGCACAGGTTTCTGTTTTGTTAGGTTTAAGGTATATCTTGTAAAGAATATATAGTTGAATATTTTTCCATAATCTAGAAAGCTCTGTCTTACAACTTGGGAATATAGCCATGCATTGTGATTATGGACATATTTTAAATTATGTTTGTGATCACATTTTGCATTTTTCTGAATTTGCTGCATTTTTTCGTTCATTTTTCCTTTTCTGGCTTCCTCTGAGTTATTATTTTAATTCCACTTTTCTCCACCATTTATGAAAATGCCCAATCTGTATTAACAGGAATACTTATCTAAAATGCAAAGATATTATCTTTATCCTCCTGGATCTCTGCCATTACCATGGCATGTTGTCTACTTCCTTTTATCGCACATGGTTATGTTATTGTTTTATGCAGTCTTGTTTTCTTGAAGTCCCTCATATTTAACCATTTTTTGATTAATATTGTTCTTTCTGACCTATCTCCTATAGATTTCCTTTAGTGAATACTCTGTGCTTCCCTGCAGGCGTCTTTACTTCAGCACTCTCTCTTGACTTTGGCTCATCTCGGTTTTTAATCCTACTTTGTTATTTTCTCTCACTACTTTGAAGATATAACTATACTGTGTTATTGTTTCAACTGTTCTGTCAGGAAGGTCATGCTCGTTTGAATCGTTTCTTTGTGAACAATTTGTCTTTTCTTTGTTACTTTTTTTCAAATCTTTCACTGTCTTTGTTGTTTTGCAGTTTTATTGTGTTGTACCTGGCATGAATGTCTCTCTAATTTCTACCTAGAATTTAGTGAATCTGAGGCTTAATCACTGCAATTATGGATAAACTTTATCCATTAATGTTATAAGCATTGCCTGTAACTTTCTCTATTCTCTCTCTGGCAATGTTATCAAAATGTATTAGGTTTTGAAACTTCATAGCTCAATGTCTCTTCTATATGTTGCATTCCCTTTTTCCATATTCTCAACAATTTCTTCAATTCTCTCTTTAGCTCTTTGTAACCAACCTAATGAAGTATTGAGTTTTTCATTTCAAATGTTTTATTTTTTATTTATTGACATTTTATTTCTTTTGTAAATCTACTCAAATTTTCTCTCTTATCCCTAAATCACTTTTTATACTCCATATTTTACTTATTTTTAAACTAAATTATTTTATCTGTGCCTGTCTTTTACAGTATCTTTATTCCTTGCTGATTATATCCTGTTGTTTATAGTTTCTACTGGTTTCAATCATGACTGCTCCTCTGATCGTGTGTTGCATATATAATTTAGGATTGCGAGTATATCATTGACTGACTTTGATCAGTAATAATCTTTGCATCCCTGGATTGAGGATATTTTCTTCTAGAGAGTCCCTCTTGCCTTCATTGAATGCCCCAGGGCATCACCTTGCTATAAGTTATTTAAATTAATTCCTGGTTTAGATTTTTCTAAGTCATGCAATTATGATAATTATCCAAAGAAGAAAGAAATTTTCATTAAAGTATTAATTTTCCACTTGGTGCCAGGATGAAGGCAGACATATTTCTTTATAATCTTCCTTTTCCAAAGGTCAGTTCCTCTTTTCCTGGCCTCCCCCTCCCTAAGCATGTAGTATGTCTTTAAGGAGGGAAGCTCAAGCTCTTATTTTCATCTCCTGCAGGGTCAAGGCCTTGTCTTCTGCCTGTGCAGCCAACCCAGGAGAGCTAAAGCATCAGGGCTCATTTAAGTCTGTTTTCAATTCTGCCTTAACTTTGGACCTCTGGGAATATTCCGCATTGCACTAGTGTATTTACACACTTGCCTGCTCACATACTTAGGGAATTTCACTATGTACCTAAAATTACGTTTCTGTATTTTATCCAATATTTCTAGACATTTGGTATGGAGAGTGTATTCAGGATATAGTCTGGCCATATTGTTATAAATAGAACTCTAAAATATAATGTTTGTCATAGGGTCAGTTCTATATTTTCTAGTAACTTCCTCTACCCTTCTAGATCTTTTCTTTTTAAGATTTCTTTTGATGCGGACCACTTTTAAAGTCTTTATTGAATTTGTTACAATATTACTTCTGCTTTATGTTTTGGTGTTTTGGCCATGAGGTATGTGGCTCCTCGGCCAGGAATCGAAACCAAGTCCCCTCTATTGGAGCGTGAAGTCTTAACTTCTGGACCATTAGAGAAGTCCCAAGATCTAGAAGAGAAGATTTTTGGAGCTAAAATTAAAGGCCCTTCTCAGTGAAGCCCTGATCTCTAGTTTTTAGTAAAATCTTTAGGAAATAGGAAGAGAACAGAAACTGGATGAATTAAAAATTCCTTGCCTTTGGGAAGATACCATCCTAAGGCAAATAGAGTCTCCAAGTTGTGAATTGGTCAAAATGTAGGATTTGGAGCAACTTTTCAATCAGTTTAGTTCAGTTCAGTCACTCAGTCATGTCCGACTCTGCGACCCCGTGGACTGCAGCCCGCCAGACTTCGCTGTCCATCACCAACTCCCGGAGCTTACTCAAACTTAATGTCCATCAAATCGGTGATGCCATCCAACCATCTCATCCTCTGTCATCCCCTTCTCCTCCTTAGCAAGAGGAGTAAACATTGAGACAAACTGCAGCAACTTTTATGAACACTTAATCCAATTTCTCTCTTTCACCTCTTTTTTGTTCTTACTGATTTTCTTGTTGTTGTTTTAAGTACCACTCTTTCTACACCTAAATGCACTTGCTCCACCACCAGTATTTTATTTTACTCAATGGTTTAACTAGTATCCAGAGATGAGCTCCCCTTTAACCATATTGAAAAGTTTGGTCTGTGTGACACTCCCTTCACACCTGCATCTTCCTTCCACTGACTGACTGAGTTCCCATCTCCATAATCTAACAATGCGTGTTAACTAGCGCTGGGCTGCTTTTTTTCAGGGTAAAAGCAGGACAAAAATGGTTATTTTTCAAAAATCCTAAATCGTAAGAAGCATGACACATCGGGCTCTCCTTACAATGTTCTCATTGTGCTACCTCCAGGAAGCGAGAGGAAGCTAAGACATCTTCTAGACTTCTTAGACCGCATACAGTGTTTCAAACTTACTACACCCAATACAATGTGATACTACTATAACATCTATGATTGGGTTCATTGATGGGTTTTTAATTCACATGTGCCTTTCTAATGATATATTCTGGGAGGAAATTCCATTCCATTCATTTGTCAGTAGCTCCTGATAGAGTCTCATCATATGGCAGCAAATTCTGTGTTTCAGTTCTCCACAAAAATTAGCTCTGCCGTGAGGTAGATGGACCAAAGAATTTTAAAAGGTTGTAGAACTGAGCCCATGTACTGAAACGTACCATGCACCTCAGCAAGAGGAGTAAAAGCATTGAGACAAACCACAGCCCACCTGCCAGGAGATGGAAGCAAACCTATCAGGAAGAGAAGCCTCCCACTTGAACCAGACAGCTCAGGAGACCCTCCCAAAGGCTGGTGAAGATAAGGGTGGGTGATCCACTTTTACTAAAGTGAGAGAGGAAGAGAAAGGAAGGCAAAGAGTTCAGAATATAGACAGATATTTGTGCTAAAAATCCTGGTTTTTCAAAGATAAACATTTGAAAACTTTTCACAGGATCATTGAGAAATAAATACACTCCTTATCTTCAGCGCTCCTAAAGCCAGAAGTGGAGATTTTTAAGAGTAAACACTAAGGAACATACCCGCTCTAAAGATGGGTATCTGCTGGTTTTGCTCTTGAGTATGTCCTCCGGGAGGGTGGCATTGACCTTGGTGTGGTACGCCCAGCATCTATCAGACAACGTTTTCTAGACCAAAGCAGAGCATTTCTGAGGTAATAGTTGTGTCTACAAGCTCTCTGATCCAAGTGACCTAACATGAGTCAGGGGTAACTTCTAAGATAATCAAAGACTGATTTGTTAGAACAAGTACAACAAAGAGCAAAGCAAATGAGGAGTTTTTGAACTTCTCTGGGGACCTCATTTGAGCTGAGAAACTTTTGAACTTCCTCGGATGCCTCAAGCATGAATTTTCTTCTCTTCTTTCCCAGTAGCAGACTGAGACTAGTTTATAAGCAGTTTTAAATTGCAAACAGATAGGGAAATTGCCCAACACCTCATTTGACTTGTTGAGCATTTAGCCAACAAATCTTTAACAAGATTAGGAAGGTGCCATGTAAAACAGAATTTGAAAGTGTCCATCCAAGACCTTTTGGAATTTAAATGTATTATAAGTTTTTCCAACCCCAAAGGAGAACCTAAGCCAGGCTGGTAGATTCTATAATAAGTACATTTTGGAGGAAATTGTTATTTGACAGATAAAATGAATTTGGTAGTGGAGGTCTAGAAACCAGTTCTTCAAATAAAGCTCATAATCATCTTTACATATAGCAACTGCTTTATGGGTGGGGGTCTAATTAGAGTCTGCTATCATGTTGAATTGAATATTTTAAGCAGAAAAGAATAATTTAAAAATATTATCTGTTTCTTCAGGTAACTTTATTAACTCCACACACACAGAGACCCAGGACTTACTCCGATTTACCTTTGGAAAGGTCAGTCATCTTCCACCCCAAGAGCATAGAGGATTAGTTAATTTGCTAAATCAATCAAAATTTACTCCTGAGAGTTACTTGGTATTCATCCCACACTAAAACCGATCCACCCTCAAAATCAAAGATTTAATATCTCAGTAGCTTCAATTCTTATAATCTCCTGTACCAGTTTTCCATGAAACCAACTCATGGTCATGAAGACCTCTAATCCATTGTCCCCTCCACTTCCATTAGCCTCTCCTTTTTCTTCCTCAGGCTGGAATTCACAGGTTTCCATTACTGTCA
Organism: Muntiacus reevesi; assembly: GCF_963930625.1. NCBI lineage: Eukaryota > Metazoa > Chordata > Mammalia > Artiodactyla > Cervidae > Muntiacus > Muntiacus reevesi. Next base: position 76,146,829 of record NC_089259.1, on the reverse strand, counting down.
ACCTTTCACAGGCACATTCTTTCTCAAGAGTTGTCTATCAGTCACTCGGGGGAAAAAAAGCAGCCATTGATTCAATGGCCATTTGATTTCACCATGTCCAAAATTCTACAACTGAGAATTGTCACATAATATCACACAAAAGGTGGTTCAACAGAAGCCAAAAGTCCCAAATCATTTCTCAGTAGCCTCCATGAAATTCCTTTCTCTTTCTCTCTCCCCATCTCTCCCTCTCTTTCTCTCTATCTCTTATTTCTTTCATGCATTCTTGGCAGTTAGAAAAGTATGCATGTTTTGTTCTAATGGTTTCACTTATAACTTGTTTCAATACTTATTTACCCATGATGAAACTTATTTCACTTCTTGGAAAAATCAAACCATGTCTTTTCCTTACTCCTCAAATTTTATGCCTTCCTGCTTCCACTGAACACATTATCTTGCACTTCACTGAGACAATCCTTAGATAATATCTTTCTTCCTGTTTCTTTTGTGCATACCTTGTTTCTCTCCTCTTTTGCAAATAAAGTATTCCACCACCACCACCCCCTCCAGGCAATAAAGAATCTATCTGTCTCAATCTTCCCAGGACTTTCTTGGAGTGACTCCCCTCCCATGAATTCTCATTCTCTTGATTTATCTTTTTCTTTACACAAACATGATCCAGGTTGTTGTTGTTTAGTCATTAAGTTGTAGGTTTTCAGCCCCATGGACTATATAGCCTGCCCACTAGACTCCTCTGTCCATGGGATTTTCCAGGCAAGAACACTGGAGTGGGTTGCCATTTCCTTCTCCAGAGGATCTTCCTGACCCAGGGATCGAACCCACGTCTCCTGCATTGGCAGACGAATTCTTGACCACTGAGCCACCAGGGGACCATTAAATAAAATAAAAAGGAAGAAGCCCTCTTGATTATCCATTCTTCCCTAGGTTCTCCCACCCTCCTACTTTGTCCTTTTCCAACCGTTTTCCATATTCCAGGTAAAATGATGTATTGGAGGTCAGCCATGTTGGTAGCTCTCCTCCCCGTCTCCCCTTGAGTCTTGGGCCATTTTTTCTCAGCACGGCTCTCCAGGCAGCCTGGCTTCCCTTGCTCTGCCATCTTCCTGGCATGCTTGCCTATGGTAGCTCACACGGCTGAATCCTTCTCATCCTCAAATAGCAGCTTAAATACTATTCTCTCAGGCAGGATTTTCCCAGTAATCTTCTGTTAGCAGTGGCACAGGCATACCCCACTGCTTTATTTCCACCGCAGAGCACGGTTCCCGACTCTTTAATGAATTTGCAGTGGGTTGCGTTTACATGTGCTTATCTGTTATTTTTCTTGCCCCCAGCTGACAAGACGTCTGTCTTTTTGTTCTCTGGGATATCCCTGATATTTAGCTCAGGGCCTTAATAAATGTTTATTCAATGAATGAATGATGAATGCCAGCTGTGAGGCTCAGGCAAATATGTACTTGAGCCAAAGGTAGATTCTAAATATGCTTGTCTGTGGCTCTTACTACTTTCCTCATAGTGTATATGTTCAGCAAGAGGAATGGACCTTGTCTACAGTATGTACCCAACAAATATTTGTTGAATCGATGAATGACTGAAAGTGGTAATATGTATCAGAAACAGATATCAGATTCTTTGTAGTTTTTATTGGCCTTTTCTTAGCCTTTGGCCATTGGAATCATTTATAGATGATGCTATGTACTTAGAACCAGACCCTGGTTACTGACCCATGAACTTCATGTTCTTTTTAACTCCCTGCTGAGGGTCTGAAAATGGTGAGACCTGCAGAGAAGTTAAAATTTCCAACTGAAAAAATAAGAATAATATTTGACTCTTTTTTCCCCCTTAATCTGATATTACTTTTGAATATATATAAACTGCCCCTGGTACAGGAAAATAAAATAGTCGTATCAGATTGTATACTTATCTCATACATATTTATTATGCTTTTATTATCCATAATCCTGCTACCTAATGGCTTCCCAGGGGGCACATGTAGTGAAGAACCCACCTGTCAATGCAGGTTAGACCTAAGAGACATGGGTTCAATCCCTGAGTCGGGAAGATCCCCTGGAGGAGGGCATGGCAACCCTCTCCAATCTTCTGGCCTGGAGAATCCCATGGACAGAGGAGCCTGGTGGGCTATAGTCCATGGGGTCGCACGGAGTCAGACACAACTGAAGCGACTTAGCACACACACATGCTACTTAATTACAAATAAAATCATTAAACATCAAATAATCTTATAATAAAATTACTAGTTGGTATTCCTTATTTCAAGCAGATGGTAAATAATAATTCTACTTAATACGATAACATTTTGTTGCTTTAGTATTAATTTCTCCACTATTTGCAAAGTAGCATTTGGATGAATTCATTAATAATAGGGCCATGAGAGGCATCAGCTATCCTGTGCCATGACCTTCAAGTAGTTTCAGGCTAAAATTATTGTATCCAAACCACATAGACTATAACCTTTGAACTTCTGCCATCTATTTGTCTACTCAATAAGGCAAGTTTGAAAAGATCATTTAAGCGAGATCCTGGCTTCGTTAGATTAGTTATCAGATCATCTCAAACAAACGCGGGATGACTTTCTAACTAGGCTGTGTCTCTGGTGGGTTCTTCAGCCTTCATAAGGCACACAGAATACCCTCTTGCCTCACTTCCCACCGGGGCAGCATGGAAATACACACATGTCCCTGTCAACCTTGAGAATTTAATCGAGAAAAGTCGTCACTCAAGACAATTTTCTCAAAAGGTATCTGGTGCATCCGTTCTTCTAGGTATTTCACAATGAAAATGTCAGTGGGTCAACGATGGACCAGCAGAGACCCATGAGAGCAGAACTGCTTAGCTGCTCTAACCTCATCGTATGTATTGAGGTCCACGCAAAGAGGAGCCCAGGGAAACGAAGGGACAAGTCAACAAGAACGTATTAATCACATCACAATGTTTTCCAGTTTAAAACACCGGCGATAATTTCTATTGTTTTAAAGAACTTTGGCGATTTTTTTCAAATTCTGATTTTTCTCTCTTTTGTCTCATTTTCAACTTAAGTTTCTGTTTGTCACATATAACTGACCACAAATATTTTCCAAAATAAAAATATGTGCATACAGATATACATAATTACACATATATATACACAGGTAACATATGTATGAAATACATAATACACAGTGCATAACATAAATGAAATATATAACTAATTCTTCTAGCAGCTCTCTCAAATCGAGTCACTGGACTTTTTGAGGAGAGTGTTTTTAACCAAAGAAATAAGTCTACTATAACACAGTTTTACCCCAAGGGAAGGCATGAGGAAAGTATTAGTGAGTAGGAAGAAAAATAGCCAAGCGACACTCAAATTACAAGTTAGCTCTTACCTATCCCATCTGATCACTGGACCATTGTGATGTACACACAATTTTCAAAATCAATTTCTTTCTAGATTTAAGGCAGAAAATTGGAGCTTACTCTTCTCACTTTGATCCTGTTATTGCTTTATCTTGGGCCATCATTAAGCTATTTGGTAGCTTTTCTCCCCCCATATTGTTTCTTCTTTTATCTCTACTTCATAGTCAGAAACAGCCTACCCAGGAGGTCTCCTGGACTTTAAAAATTAATCTATTCATAATTTGTTAAGGAACACTTGCTCTGTAGGCAGCACAGTGCTAGACTTTGGGGATTAACGAGTCCAAGGCATAGTCTTTTTCTGTGTGTCCAGCCAGTAGCATAATAGGTTCATCTCCACTGCTGTGTGGGTGACATGAAAACAAACACAAGAGAAAGAAGAAACAAAGGCTGCTTTTCTGAGGGGAGGGGATGTCTGAGTTGATTTCAAGGAGAAAATCTGGACCCTGAAAAGTAGAGTGAGTTTGGTATGGTAGCTTTAAAAAAATGATATAGAATTTCTGAGGACAGGATAAGTAAAAATGTAAATATAAGCATGCTTTGCAAAAAATCCATATTTTGAGAACCTTGAGAAGCAGTATAGCATAAAAAATAATAACCATAAAAATGATAGTTATTATTGTGATTAATCATAATAATAATATTCAGTAAGCAGTTAAGTTTATATGCATTGGCTAATTATATCTTTACAACCCTATGTTTTAGGTATTATCAGTATTCCCACTGGACACATGAGGAAATTGAAGTCCAGAGATGTTAACTCAATTTCCCAAAGTCACACAACCAGACCAAACATGATGGCCCCAGAGCTCACCCAACCAGGGCTAACCCCTCATCTGCTGTGAACGTCCTGTGTGCCCTTAGGTGAGTTAGTTCACATGTCTAGATGCAGTGGTCTCATCTGTAAAGTGGGATTATATAGAACTACCTCTGCAGAATTATTAAATGCTTCTTAGTAAGGAGTTGCTTCATGTTCCTTTTTCCACTGTTTCTCTTTCCATCCTGGTCGCTCTTGCTGGTGTAGTATAGTGTTTTTTTAGTTAGGAATTTACGTGGAGGCTGGAAATAGAGATCTATCACAAACAGTGTAGGTCCTTGAATGTCTGGTATTATCCACACAAAAATGAATATTGCTGTCTGTAAGTTACCCCAGGACAGGAGTACCGCTTGATGGGTCTAGTGTCGTGATGTCTGGTGGAGGATTGAAGGGTAGATTCGTACTAGATGCTGAATGCCCCAATGAGGTCGTTCACTCACACTCCTCACTTCTTAAGATGTGAGTCGGCGGGACCACGGGTTGTCATGGAGCGGTGTGAGATAACTGAATAGTACGTGAGGCTCTCCCCCTGAGGCCACGTGGAAACAGAGAACCACTGGAGCGACAGAAGGAAATGGGGAGGAAGAAGAGATGGCAGCCCTGCCCTTCGCCACTTGGAACATCAACTGTGGGGAAACTCCCCAAGTCCACAATGCTTGGCCGAAAGTTCAGACGAATGCCACGGCAGAGTGGTTTTGCCCCTCCTTCCTGCAGAACCGTCACCCATGAGACACCTTTGCTGGGAGGGTTAACCCCAGCAGGAGGGCCATCCTGAAGAGGTTCAGAATTGCCTGCCTCATCTCCTGAGGATCTGAGAATCCACCACCATCAGTGTGTCTATACTGCCTGTCTGCATCTCTATCAGTGATTCTTAAAATACTCTGCCGCTTTCCTAAACCCTAAGCTGGACTAAGATTTTTTTTAGTGGAAACTTTAAAAGAATGAAATGTAAACACTAAAAACTCACAGGTAACACTCTTCTAGGTACAATTATGGAGTGGTAAAGGCAAATCCTAGACAAAGAGTTTCGGATCACAAAACTATACTTTTTTTTAATTTTTTGCCAAATACAGTACAAAATAAATAAGTCCAGTGAGTTTTTCATAGACTATATTATTTTCAAGAAATTCATCTTTGATCCCTAAGCCTACAGCCCTCTTAAAGACTTTCCAGAAACACTGAAATAGAAGCAAAATGAGGAAGCCAGCTCAGTGCCATGAGACATGATACAGAAATGCAATGCTATTTCAATCACAACTTTTTTCTAACAGCTTCCTCAATTTAATGCTCTTTGCCATTGTGGTGTGTTCAATATCGCTGCACACTTGGAAGTACAAGGCACTAATTTCCATGTCCCTGTTTTTACAGAAACTGAGGAGCAAGGATGACTAGTGAAGTGGGGACTTAAAAGATATTCAAAAAGATGATGGCTTTTAAGGTAGCCTAATGTCAGCAGAGAAGTTATGCTCACACAGGACATTAAGGCTTTAAGGAATTGCAGGAGTCCATTAGGAAGAAATTGCTTGCTGAATTTTAGCCCTTCCTTCTTAAAAACACACTCCTATTACTTGTCATAGTTTGAGACAGACTTTAAATGCTACTTTTAGGAAGTGGGATCTGTTCTTTTAGGTCACTCTATTCGCTAACTTAGGAATCTTTTTGTAAGAAGCCCTGCTTTATGTGACTGCTAACATTTGTTTTTTGGTTTGTAGGAAAGCTCATATCAACTTTTATGGCAAATGCATTTCATTCAGTCAAACAGTCACTATGTCAGAACTCTTTCTGCGAGTGTGTATGTATGTTAGGGGCTGGACTGTAATGGTGAGCGAAATGGGACATAGATTTTTACACCCTAATGAATAAGATGGGTATTAAGAGCATAGTAACAAAAACAAGTGGTAACTCCTACAAAGGAGACGTATGTGTTTCCATGATAAAGTCTAGCAGGTGAGAACAAGAGGGAATCTTGCCTAGACTTGGCAGGAGGAGAGAATATTCTAATCATTGGTGAGTCTATCCTGGATAGATGTCAAGGGTAATGAGAGAAAAATCACAGCCTCATTCAGCATCTGAAGTTGAAAATTGTATAAAACATTTCCTTATAATAAACAAAAACAGTTTCCTTTGGTTTGTAAAATCTCTTTTTAGAAACACACACGTGAATTTTCTTTCTCTACTTAGTTACTCTCCTGTCCTAATCCTGAAAATTCAGACCCTGATTATTATAATAGCTGAAACTGAAGTTTATTGGAATAATGATGCAATCTAAAATGAATTTTCTTAAGTCCTCGTGAAAGGTCACAATTAGGTCCAAAGACTTTTTTTTTTTTTTTTTTAGTGAAAACTAGAAGCAAGTCTTAAATTGAGTGTTTTGCTTGCTTGCCCAGGTTGGATCCTCTTCACCAAAAATCATAACAGAGCAGACAAAATAAAAACACAACCCTCAGTCTAATAACTTCACTTATTGAAAACAATTCCTCTGTTCATCAGTGGGCGATAACAGAATTCCTTTTCATTTTTCTTGTGGACATTGCCAATGAAGACACACATTCCTAAATGACCATTTTAAATGCTTGCCCTAGAAATAAAAGCCAGACACTGTGTACAGAAAAAACAAAAAAATGCCTTGCTTCTGAAATCACTTTCCTGCTTCAACACATTTCACTATCTGAATTTATGGAGCTGTCCGAATTCCCATAATAATCATGGGATAATGAATCCCTTTGGCCAGGTAGCTGCAGGCTCTAAAATGGACTATTTGTTTTTAGGAGGAAAAAAAAATTAGTGGACACTGACACAATATTAATGGCTAGCTTAATCCACTCCTTGTTTTTCTTTGCTTTGATTAAAGTATTCTGTGATCATATGGGCAGCACTCATAATCTTATACCAAGCGATAAAACTCAAAATAAAATGGCACATCTGTGTTTCTGCCAGGGAATTTTTAGTCACTGAGAAAGGTAAAAAGTTTTGTCTTAAAACCATTCACTTTATGATGTGTTTTTTTTTTAACCTAAAATGTATTCATCTTACACTTGAAATGCGTATCATGAATGTAATTCATTTTCTTCAACCATTAACACATGGGGGAGGTTTGAATCAAACAAAGCAAGCAAATTGGGCTCTTTCTCAGGCTTCTGGAAACCCCAAAATTTTAGTAGTAGACCTATTAGTGCTTACTTTATTTGTTAATTTATAAGGTTTTAATCATATATGGATCACTTATCCAAACATATGCAGTCATTCTGGCTGCAATATGGAAGTCTCTGCTGTTTGGCAAGTGCACAAATTAAAACTCTGCTCTAAGGGGGTCTCAGCTAAGTGTCTATGCAACCTGGAGGGGTGGGCTGGGGTGAGGAGTGGAGGAGGGTCCGCGAGGGAGGGCACATACGGATACTTGTGAAGCAATTATACTCCAATAGAAAAAACCATAAACAAAGTGTTTAAAACAACTTTTAAAACCCTGCTCTACAGAACATTGCTCACCTTTAGAGCAGGATGAACAGTGAAGTTTCTTATCCCTCCCATTTTACATATAGTAATAACAAGCACTGCGTTGATTTAAACTAACCACAAACCAATAAGACAGTGCTTTTGCTGCCCCCATTTTACAGATGGAAAAGTGCAGAGAGGCTGTAATGAGTTGCCATGGTCACAGAGCTGGGAACTGGCAAAATGAGCAAGGACCCAGGTCTCCAACCCCTTGTAGAGGTCATGGCAAGAGTATTATGAGAATCCACAGAGCCACTGCAAGCAAATCACTTGAGCCAGTATTTTTTGGCCTCATTTTTAAAAAATTATTTATTTATTTATTTATTTATGGCTATGCCTGGTATTTATTGCAGTGCACAGGCTTTCTCTCATTGCAGCTTGCGGGCTCTATGTGTGACGGCTCAGAAGTTGTGGTCCAGGGGCTCACTTGCTTTGAGACACGTGGGACCTTCCAGGAGCATGGATAGAATCCGTGTCCCCTGCATTGGCAGGCAGATTGTTAAACCCTGGACCACCGGGGAAGTCCCTCATTTTATTTCTTTACTTTTCAGATCCATTCTAACCAAACAGAGAAATACCAAAAACTTCCGAGGAAAAAGGAAATGCTTCCCTTCCTTCCTTGTCTCTGCCCGGGACTTATTTTCATAATGAGTAGTACTGGAAAACTACACTTAGCTTAAGACCTAGAAGGCCTCTAAGAAACCACAGTGGTTTGGTTTATCCTTTCATTGCAAAGCTACTTAAATAATTCTTCACATTCTACACACAGAAAATCTATCAGATCACATGAGCAACATTCAAAACAATGATTCACACAGATAAAGAATTCACCTGCCGATGCAGGAGACGCAAGAGACAGAGGTCTGATTCCTGAGTCAGGAAGATCCCCTGGAGGAGGAAATGGCAACCCTCTCCAGTATTCTTGCCTGGAGAATCCCATGGACAGAGGAGCCTGGCGGGCTACAGTCCATGGGTCACAAAGAGTCAAATATGTCTAAGCAACTGAGCAGGCACATAGCTATATGGTGATCTTAACATAGCCACAGTCAAGAAGAATTATATTTCATCCTGAGGCTTTCACCCAGGCAGCCCAGTCAGGACGATGCTTTGCTTTCTGTTTTCTTCATCGCATAGCAAGCTCCCTAGCGCCCGCTGCGCCTAAACCTGATGCATTTGCTTTGTTTTACATGGCAACCAAGGGCCAAGTCACACTGCGGTAACTGGTTTCTAGAAGTCCTCAGAGAATTCCTCTCTGCCCCATTTGCAGTCGCTCTGTTCATCCCATGACAGAGCTCTGCTATCCATCCTGTGCACATTTCTAGCTCAACAAAAAGCGAATTCCATGAGGTAGAACTTCAGAGTTGTTCTCATTCAATGTTACAAATGGTTCTCGGCTGACATTGATGAAACTCCTCAAATGTCTGATGGGACGCTGGTGACAAAGATAAATGCCATCCGCCTGTGTGAGAGCAGGCACTCCTGTGAGTTGAGAAAAAGTGAGTAGGTTTGAAACTTTAGTCTGGAGGTCACCTCTAGCGGAACATTGATTTTAACCATTATCAACATTTAGTTTCTTTCTGTTTAAATAATGAACATTGTCTACATTATTTGCTTAAGAAAATGCCAATAGCTATAATGACAGGATAATATTTACTTATTAAATGAGATAGTATGTAGAATATTTGAAATCATCTCTATTGTAAAGGTGACTTCTCTCAGATCTTGCAGGGCCCTAAAATAGATGTATTGTAATTTTAAATATACAGTAATTATTGATTTGCTTGGCTATCTGCTTCAGATTGTAAGTTCTAAAGGACAAGATGCGCTAACAGATAAATAAGAAAATGAATGAATGAAGGGACAAATGTATTCTCATTCATCCCACTATGCTCGGGCTTACAGACCATCCCTGTTAGCACTGTTACTCCCTTCTCTGAATCTAGTCAATCACTAGGATCCACTACCTAATTTTTAGGATAAAATGTGTGACCTCTTTCCTCATTCTGCTGCTGAAATCCAAGCCTTCTTCACTTGTACCTCAACTCCAGTTTTTTGTTGTTGTTTTTTTCCCCCTTTGAAGGTCAGCTTTCATAAGACCACCAGCAATATTCATTTTTCCAAAATGCAAATCTAATCCTGCCACGCTCCTTCACAGGCTTCATCACTTGCTCATGGATGGCGTGCAAGGACCTCCATGGCCTGACTCTCCTACGGGCATATCCTGATTCACACCCCTCTGGTGGTACAGACTCTAAGAGCCCTGTCTACCCCTTCCACTGGCACTGACTGCTTTTTGGCTCCGTGCTCTATTTCTCTCAACCTTAATCTATTTCTCCGCAGCAAGGTGCAGTTCAGGTTGCCTCTTCCAAGGGAGCCCTCCAGCCTTCTGTGGCTGCTCCTCCAGAAGGGCACCCCATCCTGTCTCATGGGCACCTTGGCAGGCACACCCCACGTTGCTCACAGGAGACATGGCAGCGGCCAGCTCCACACCTGAAAAATGATTAGCACGGATATTCTACATCCATCCTTATTCTCTTCACTTAATGAGGGCCTGACTCAGAGAAAACACAGGAGGAAGGAAGAACTCAGGCGAACCTTGTGGAACAAGCTGCCCCATCTCTGTGGATGCAAATTAAACACTGGTTTCTCCAGGACAATACATTGCAGCCTTCTACCTCGTAACCGAGTGTAACTTTATGTTTATAAATTTGAAAGTAATGAAAATCAGATTTATCTCCCTCATTTTGGATTTGGCTAGTTGTGCTAAACAACCAACGGAATGGAGGCCATTTAAAACACCTTCCATTTCATGAGAAGTCATTGATTTCTTTTCCTGGAAGTTGTACAGGTAACAATTTCCTAACCAAAACTGACTACATAATTGGTCTGTCTTTGCATTGGTAGAAAAACAAAAAGTCAATTAGATGGTTATTTTCAATTTTTTTTTTCCCCACTGCGGGTATTTCAGTCCTACCCACATATGTTCAAAATTAAACGTATTTATTACCTTATAGCTCAACTTATTAATAGTAAAAGGTGTAAAATCTCCAAAAGCAGAAAACTGGCAACCAGAGTTCTTCCATTTTGGGGCCAGCAAAGCTGAACCCCAAAGTCAGGAGGAAAATTCATGTGTGTTCTTGCTATTGAGGACATACCTGTTCTGTTCTAAATCTTGCCTTTGTCACAAAGGTTGAATTGACATAGAAATTATGTGGCAGATTGATAAGAATGGCAACAGTAAAATATTGGCCAGAAATTACGCTGGAGGCAGGCTTTGCCCACAGATAAGGGGGAAAGTCCCATTCAAACCCTCCAGTCTTTGTGTCTAATCAAACAATGGGTAGCAATTGCACAGAAATCCCTGGCGTAACAATAGACTATAATCACTCTGCAGCATAAATCTTTAAACCGATCCTAAGCTTCTGGATTAAAGTGAGTCATGGAGTATCAAAGAAAAGGGTGGAGGCTCTGAAACATAAAATAAGGAAATGACATGAAGTGTCATTTATTAAAGCTGCCCTAGACATAAAGGGGGCACCATAATAATCATTGAGTGATGGCTGCAATCAGGGCTCTGTGACAGGCCATTGAGATCTAAAATGAAAAATTGAATTATTACTAAATAAAAGGTTCTGTTTTCATTGTTGAATTTATTCATGTATTTAATACAATTTAGTTATCTTGGGGGTTATATTTGAAGGTCAAAGAATAAAAGGGAAGCATTTAGCCTATTGCAAAGATGTCCCTTGGTTCTGGGGAGTTCTCCTGGATTTAGAAAAAAGGTTACATCTCTTATTTAGGCTTTATGAGAGTAGACATTTCTCTAAAGAAGGACAGAGCACCAGAGGACGGAGAGAGGCAGAGACAGAGATGGAGGCAGAGATAGAAATAGATAAGGGCAGTCCTGGCGGCTCAATGGTAAAAAATCCACTGCCAATGCAGGAGACAGGTTCAATCCCTGGGTCAGAAAGATCCTCTGGAGAAAGGGTGACCTCCTCCAGTATTCTTGCCTGGAAAATTCCAGGGAAAGAGGAACCTGGTGGGCTGCAGTCCATGGGGTCACAGAAGAGTTGGACACCACTTAGACACTGGAAAACAACAACATAGGTGAATCGGTTCACATAATTCTGGAGGCTCACGTGATTATGCAGGCTGATCTGCCATCTGCAAACCAGAGACCCAGGAAACCCTATGGTGTAGCTCCAGTCCAGAGTATGAAGGTTCTAGGACCAGAAAAGCTGATGATCAAAGTCCTGGTCCAAGGGCAGAAGAAGACTACTGTCCCAACTCAGGCGGTCAGGCAGAGAACAAATTTCCCTGCATCCTGCCTTTTGTTTTTGTCAGGCCTCCAGTGATTTGGATGAGGGCCAACGACATTGGGGAGGACAGTCTGCTTTACTCAGGGCACTGATTCAAATATTCATCTCATCCAGAAACACCTTCACATACACACCTAACCTTTCTCTAATGTCTGGACACCCCATGGCCCAGTCAGATTGACACATAAAATGCAAGCAATGAGTCACTGTGTAATGACCACAGTGATGCATATTAGACAGTGATATCCACTGCATCCATTGTGTTCAAACGCTGTTGTGTCCAACTCTTTTGTGATCCCCATGGACCGTAGTCCACCAGGCTCCTCTGTCTATGGGATTTCCCAGGCAAGAACACTGGAGCGGGTAGTCGTTTCCTTCTCCAGGGGACCTTCCTGACACAGGGATTGAACTTGCATCTCCTGCATTGGCAGGTGGGTTCTCTAACACTAAACCACCAGGGAAGCCCATCATGTCTATTAGACAACTGCTGATCTCCTATCATTGAGCATCTATCTAAAACCTCATATTTGTATGACATTTATGCTTTAATTTGCTTGCAAAGGTATTTAAGCTCCCAGCCCTAAAAACAGCAGAAAACTACTTCTTCTCTTGAATGAGAGTTCCTAATTTTAACTAAGAACCAGCAATTTTAAAAAAGCATAGACATACTGGGGATTTTTTTTTCTGCTTGCTCTTTGGGCTTTTTCACTTAACTTTCCCTCTTGTTGAGCCACCAGTAGCTTCTCCTGATCTTTCTTCTTGTCAGAGTCTATGTAAATATTCACTTAAGTAACGCAGTTCAAGTCCCTTGGGCTGCAAGGAGCCCATTGCAGCCCATTGACTGGTTAGTCAATCCTAAAGGAAATCAACCCTGAATATTCATTGGAAGGACTGATGCAAGCTGAAGCTGAGGCTCCAATGCTTTGGCCACCTGATGCAAAATGCCAACTCATTGTAAAAGACCCTGATGCTGGGAAAGATTGAAAGCAGGGGGAGAAGGGAACGACAGAGGATGAGATGGTTGGATGACATCATTGACACAATAAACATGAATTTGAGCAGACTCCAGGAGATAGTGAAGGGCAGGGAAGCCTGGTTTGCTATAGTCCATGGGGTCACAAGGAGTCAGACATGACTTAGTGACCGAACAACACAGCACATTCTGAAGCAAATATTTATAAGTCTTAATCTTTTCCAGTCCTTTTATTTTCTCCTGGAAGAATAAGTTTATAAGCAGTGACCTCAAAGTCTTCCAGAAACTTTAACTCCAATGCCAATGGCCCCTTCAGTGACTAAATGCTAGTGTGATGCTCATTTATCATGCTTTTATTTTAAAATATCACCCTCTGAAAAGCAAACATTTTTTCCTGAGTCAAAGTTATGGAAAAGAGAAATTGTGTTCTGTTATTAAGAAATTGAAAGGTGATTGATCACAGCAAGGTGAAATCTTTTCCCTACCTAGGTATATTTCCCCAGAGAGCTTTCCTTTAAAGTCCTGTAGTCATGTTTTCAAATGTCCAATGATTCAAAATGAATTCTTACAGCCTTGACAGACTTGGCAAGCCTTAGTTGATATTTTGCTGCTGTATTATCTATTAATCTAGTCCTGGAGAAAGGAGGGAGAAGAGATGACTCTATCTGGCCGGCTTCCTAAGCAACCTTCTCTGCCAGGCAACATGTCTGATGTTTGATTTCGAGCCATGCCCAGGGAAACAGAAAGTCGGACAAGAGACATGTTTCCAGAGGAACCTAAAACCCTCTTGACGTAAGTTACTCATCCTGGATGCATTATCAAGTAGGAACAGCAGGCCATTGAATTAGGGTCTTGTTGCTGCAAAAACCATGCAATTATAGTTCAAAAACAAAAGCCCAAACTATAGGCTATTAAACTTTTCAAGATAATAGCCCCTGCGCATGTAAGTGGTGATTTTTCAAATGTGTGTGCCATGTTTTTGGTAATTACACAGCATAGAAGACATATTCATTTTCTTTCCATTGGTGTTTGTAAAGAATATGCCAGGCTTCTGTGGTGACTCAGGTGGTAAAGAATCTGCCTGCAATGCAGGAGACCTGGGTTCTATCCCTGGGTCGGGAAAATACCCTGGGGTGGCGGCGGGGGCTGGGACAGGCAGGGAGGTTGTCTCCTAATTACCCACAGCTGCAATTTGCCTTGGCTGTCTGTTCACACAGAGTTACACTGGAAGTCCCTGATTTTGTTTCAGGAAGGAAATGAGTGTGATTCTCTTTTTCATGGGAAAAAGCAAATAAACAGTTATCTACTCTGTCCTTCAGCTTTGAAATGGTCCCATCATGTAAGAAAAAAAGGTAGTGACTAAGTGATAGAATGTTGAGGTTTGACTTGGAGAAAAGTGTCCGAATCAGGTTACCTCTCCGATTATTTTCCTTTTCTATAAGACCACTATAAAATGATATGATGCGATTTGCCACAGCTGTTTTACCCACGAGGCTCCAGAAATGTTTCAGGACGATTCACCTATGACCTGTGGTTGAGCTGATGTGCCAAAGCCCTTCCTCCTGGTGGCATGAGAAGCAGAGAGCAGAGTGTCTGCTCAGCTGTGTTGTCATGAGAAGCGGCCACAGGTGAGGGGTCTGATTGAAAGTTACCAGACCAAGACTAGATACAGTTCTGCTGGCTAAAGAGGAGAAAGCAAAGTATATTTTCACAAAAAGTTCTCAAAGGTCACAGTTCAGTTCAGTTCAGTCGTTCAGCCATGTCTGACTCTTTGCGACCCCGTGGAATGCAGCAAATCAGGTCTCCCTGTCCATCACTAACTCCTGGAGTTTACTCAAACTCATGTCCATTGAGTCGGCGATACCATCCAACCATCTCATCCTGTCATCCCCTTCTCCTCCCACCTTCAATCTTTCCCAGCATCAGGGTCTTTTCAAATGAGTCAGTTCTTCATATCAGGTGGCCAAAGTATTGGAATTTCAGCTTCAGTATCAGTCCTTCCAATGTACATTCAGGACTGATTTCCTTTAGGATGGACTGGGTGGATCTCCTTGCTGTCCAAGGGACTCTCAAGAGTCTTCTCTAACACCATAGTTCAAAAGCATCAGTTCTTCAGTGCTCATTCAGGACTGATTTCCTTTAGGATGGACTGGGTGGATCTCCTTGCTGTCCAAGGGACTCTCAAGAGTCTTCTCTAACACCATAGTTCAAAAGCATCAGTTCTTCAGTGCTCAGCTTTCTTTACAGTCCAACTCTCACATCCATACATGACCACTGGAAAAACCATAGCTTTAACTAGATGGACCAACCTTTGTTGGCAAAGCAGTGTCTCAAAGGTCACAACACTCATTAATGAGAGTATCATTAAGTCACCTTTGAACTTCTGTTCCTTGATCATATTCTATAACACACTAAAGGGAAAACTGTTTTATTGCTTTTGCTGAAGGCTTAAGGTGGGCACTACTAATAAAGAACCCACTTGCCAATGCAGGAGACATAAGAGACTTCATTTCCATCCCTAGATTGGGAAGATCTCCTGGAGAAGGAAATGGCAACCCACTCTAGTATCCTTGCCTGAAGAATCCCAAGGACAGAGGAGCCTGGTAGGTACAGTCCATAGGGTCCTAAGGAGACAGACACAACTGAAGTGACTTTTAGTATGCAAGAAAGCTTAAAAAGAGAAGGTTTATATTGATCTAATGATTATTATCTTCTCCCCTGTGTTCTTAGAGGAGAGGAAAGCTAAGTGCAAGTATAAAAAGAAATTACGTAATTCAACTACTTCCAATGACCTGGACAATAAGAATTAACTCAAGTTCCAAGTCAAAGGAAAAAGTATGCCTATGTGTGTTAAGGGGGGGTTCACTTATTACTCCATATAATCAATTAAAAACACAAAAATAAATGTATTTCAGTTATTTACTCCCATTTACTCTAACATCCAGGGTGCTTTTATTTAGGACCATAGGATACATTTTAAAGCCACAAGAATCAGAGTAACTCCTCTTAGCATCCCAAACAGTTAATGGAAATTGCATATCTCATCTCTTCTTTCTAAGCTCATGGGAGCCCTGGGTGTTATAATGAGTGACAGGATGTCCCCGGCAGAGTCTTCTGTCTTCACTCAAGTTACCTCCTCCAAGTGAACCCTGGAGCAACAGGAAGCAGAGAGACAGGATGTGTGGGCTGGCCCACTGGTCAATTCCCCGCACTCCCACAAGACCTAGTGATGCCTGCCTGACCTTGGCAAAGGTCTCCATGTACCTTGAAGGAAGTGATGCTTCTCAGGCCCTGAAATCTCACTGCTGGTTTCAGGTAGAGGTTACAGAGAAATGATGAGAGGGGTGTCTGAGCTAAGAAGCCCTGAAAACAAGCCAGAAAGCCTCTAAACTTAGCACTGCCTTTCCCTCAAACTGGAGTTACTCATAAAATTTGAAATCTATGAAAAATGAAAATTTAACTTCACCATGTTGATTTGGATTTGTTCTTATTTTAATTTCTGCCAGAACCAGCTTGCAGGAGCCAGAGGATGCTCTCTCAATGGAGAAGATGTCAAGTGACACCGTCAAGGTTACCGAGTGTCTGATCGATAGAACTGTACAGACAGGAGAGCGATGAGGCGGCCCAGCTGTCAGGAGATAAGCAGAGAGATGGGGAGAGTGTCACCGCAGGGCTGCTGGTGTGAGGGGACATGCCACCTGCCCTAGACAGAGCAGGTGAAGGGGAGCAGGAAGTGAGAGGCCTGAGTTCTTCTTGGACCGAACGGGCTCAGCTCAGGTCTCACCCTGTTGCAGGTGTTACAGCCAAAGAAACAGCAAGAGGAAAATGCAGCTGGAACTATTTTAATGACATATGAAATTAGGCAAGAGAATAGAGGGGAATAATTAACAGCAGAATAGTGCAAAGTGGAACTCAAAGTAAGGGAGGCAGAAATAGATGTATGCCTTAGGAATGTCTGCTGATGGCAGGCGTTTGACAGTTGCAATGCAGAGCAACTGGCATGCCAGCCTTTTCCTCCTACCTGAGAGCTCAGGACACTGAGGTTCAGAGAAGTGGCTCCTCAAAGCCACAGGGAGAGCCCTGAGTGGGTCAGATCACGATCTCCACTGCGTCACACTGCAGCCCCCTGAAGGGCACAAGCACGAATTATTAATATTTGATCCTTGTGACCTGAACTGACTCCACCTCCCAAAATGATTCTGACCTTGCAACTAAGAGACAAAAACATTTACAGATATCCCTTTCTCCCTCCCGCACAGAATGGCCAACACATTAAGAGAAGACAATGGTCCACATACCTAGAACCTTGGAAACACCCAGAAAGGAAGCTATGAGGTCCTAGAGAAAATGCTTGACCCAGAGGCAGATTTCCTGTATTCAAATTATAGTCTCGCCTCTGACCAAGTCATTAAGTGACTTTGAATGAGACACTTAAGCATTCAGAGACTCTGCCTCTTCGTCAGATTGATGGGATTCAAATATGGAAGAGTTATTGCACGCAAATAGGGTACTGGGCACCTACTAGGTGTTGGATATGTCTGTGGGCATCACGACTAGAGTCACGCTGTGTATGGAAAGAAGGCCCCCCTGCAGTCAGGCTGTGAAGGCGTACATTGCGGGCTCAGCGATCTGGGTCCTGGTGGAACATGGAGATAAGAGGGAGCGCTCAGGACCTGGGACGGTTGATGGGAACAGGCGGCGCTGGACAGCATGGCTCAAGAAGGTTGAAGCAAAGACCTGGAGGAGAGTTCAAGTCAGAAGTTCATCTTTAGCTCCCCAGGTCAACATCCGGAAGATGTGTTGTGTAAGACAATTCAATGAAGACGTCTCAGGGTTTGATTTCGTAATTTATGTACATCTTTTATCTCTGACAAAAACTTTTCTGCAGTGAGGTGGGAAGTCATCTTTAGGTGAAAACATTTTAGGAAAACTGGCCTGGGGCTTCCTTGGTGACTCAGTGGTAAAGAATCTGACTGCCAATGCAGGAGACACAGGTTGGATCCCTGGTCCCAGAAGATCCCATATGCCTTGGGGCAACTAAGCCCATGAGCACAACTACTAAGCCTGTGCTCTAGAGCCCAGAAACCAAAACTACTGAGCCCATAGGCCACAAGTACTGACCCCATGAGCCCTAGAGCCCGTGATCCACAAGAGGAACGACCACAATGAGAAGCCCATGCCCCACAACTAGAGAAAGTCCACACAGCAATGAAGACCTAGCACAGCCAAAAAATAAACAAATAAATAAAATTATTTTTAAAAAAGAACCTGGCCTGGGTACCCAGTGAAAAGTTGATAGCTTTGAGGTCAGTGGAACCTGGAATATTTTTTAGTAAAATTCTTTGACTTTAATGATATGAACAAAAATCAAACCATTTGCCTGGCCTATAGCACATGAATTAAAGGTTAAGCTTTACTGCCTCTCTTTATATAAACTTCTTGTTTTGTTCATTTACCAATCCAATTTATTGACACATCTTCTATGATATTCAAGCGCCATGGTCCACATCATTTTAATTGACTAAATTAGCATTTAATTACCATTCATCAATTATTATTTCATTGATTAAATGCAGATTTTGTCAGTTTAGGCACACTATTTGCTCAGAGTATTAAAATATATTCAGTAGCTTCAGATGATCTCTGAAAGTTGAATGTATCCATATGTATACTTTTTATATTAATCAAGTTAACATGATTGTTGGAGTACAAAATGAAGCAGGGCAAAGGCTAACAGAGTTTTTCCAAGAGAACACACTGGACATAGCAAACACCCTCTTCCAACAACACAAGAGAAGACTCTACACATGGACGTCACCAGATGGTCAACACCAAAGTCAGATTGACTATATTCTTTGCAGCTGAAGATGGAGAAGCTCTATACAGTCAGCAGAAACAAGACCAGGAGTGGACTGTCACTCATATCATGAACTCTTTATTGCCAAATTCAGACTTAAGTTGAAGACAGTAGGGAAAACCACTAGACCATTCAAGTGAAAGTTGCTCAGTCATGTCTGATTCTCTGCAACCCCATGGACAGTCCATGGAATTCTCCAGGCCAGAATACTGGAATGGGTAGACTTTCCCTTCTTCAGGGGATCTTCCCAACCCAGGGATGGAACCCAGGTCTCCCACATTGCAGGCAGATTCTTTACCAGCTGAGCCACAAGGGAAGCCCAAGCATACTGGAGTAGTTAGCTTATCCATTCTCCAGGGGATCTTTCTGACCCAGGAATGGAACCAGGGTCTCTTGCAATGGAGGCAGATTCTTTACCAACTGAGCTATCAGGGAAGCCTGACACTAGATTATTCAGGTAGGACCTAAATCAAATCTCTTACAATTATACAGTGGAAGTGAGAAATAGATTCAAGGGATTATATCTGATAGAGTGCCTGAGGAACCATGGACGGAGAATCGTGACACTGTACAGGACGCAGGGATCAACACCATCCTCAAGAAGAAGAAATGCAAAAAGGCAAAATGGCTGTCTGAGGAGGCGCTACAAATAGCTGAGAAAAGAAGAGACATGAAAGGCAAAGGCGAAAAGGAAAGATATACCCATTTGAACGCAGAGTTCCAAAGAATAGAAAAGAGAGATTAAAAAAAAAAAAAAAAAGCCTTCCTCAGTGATCAATGCAAAGAAATAGAGGAAAACAATAGAATGGGAAAGTCTAGAGATCTCTTCAAGAAAATTAGAGCTACCAAGGGAACATTTCATGCAAAGATGGGCTCAATAAAGGACAAAAATTGTATGGACCTGACAGAAGCAAAAGATATTAAGAGGAGGTGGCAAGAATACACAGAACTGTACAAAAGAGATCTTCATGACCCAGATAACCATGATGATGTGATCACTCACCTAGAGCCAGACATCCTGGAATGCAAAGTCAAGTGGGCCTTAGGAAGCATCACTAAAAAACAAAGCTAGTGCAGGTGATGGAATTCCAATTGAGCTATGCCAAATCTTAAAAGACGATGCTGTGAAAGTGCTGCACTCAGTATGCCAGCAAATTTGGAAAACTCAGCAGTGGCCACAGGACTGAAAAAGGTCACTTTTCATTCCAATTCCAAAGAAGGGCAATGCCAAAGAATGTTCAAACTACAGCACAATTGCACTCATCTCACACGCTAGCAAAGAAATGCTCAAAATTCTCCAAGCCAGGCTTCAACAGTATGTGAATCATAAACTTCCAGATGTTCAAGCTGGATTTAGAAAAGGCAGAGGAACCAGAGATCAAATTGCCAACATCCATTGTATCATCAAAAAAGCAAGAGTTCCAAAAAAACATCTACTTCTGCTTTATTGACTATGCCAAAGTCATTGACTATGTAGATCACAATAAACTGTGGAAAATTCTTCAAGAGATGGGAATACCAGACCACCTTACCTGCCTCCTGAGAAATCTGTATGCAGGTCAAGAAGCAATAGTTAGAACCGGACATGGAAGAACACACTGGTTCCAAATTGGGAAAGGAGTATGTCAAGGCTGTATATTGTTACCCTGCTTATTTAATTTATATGCAGAGTACATCATGCAAAATGCTGGGATAGATGAAGTACAGGCTGGAATCAAGAGTGCCAGGTGAAATATCAATAATCTCAGATATGCTGATTATACCACCCTAATGGCAGAAAGTGAAGAACTAAAGAGCCTTTTGATGAAAGTTAAAGAGGAGAGTGAAAAGGTTGGCTTAAAACTCAACATTCAGAAAACTAAGATCATGGCATATGGTCCCATCACTTCATGGCAAATAGATGGGGAAACAGTGGAAACAGTGAGAGACTTTATTTTTGGTGGGGCTCCAAAATCACTGCAGATGGTGACTGCAGCCATGAAAGTAAAAGACACTTGCTCCTTGGAAGAAAGGCTATGACCAACTTAGACAGCATGTTAAAAAGCAGAGACATTACTTTGCCAACAATGGTCTGTCTATTCCAAGTCATGATTTTTCCAATAATCATGTATGGATGTGAGTTCAACTATAAAGAAACCCAAGTGTTAAAGAATTGATGCTTTTGAACTGTGGTGTTAAAGAAGAATCTTGAGAGTCCCTTGGACAACAAGGAGATCCAACCAGTCCATCCTAAAGGAGATCAGTCCTGAATATCCATTGGAAGGACTGATGCTGAAGCTTAAACTCCAATACTTTGGCCACCTGATGCGAAGAACTGACTCACTGGAAAAAAACCCTAATACTGGGAAAGATTGAAGGCAGGAGGAGAAGGGGACAACAGAGAATGAGATGGTTAGATGGCATCAGTGACTCAGTGGACATGAGTTTGAGCAAACTCCAGGAGTTGGTAATGGACAGGGAAGCCTGGCATGCTGCAGTCCATGGGGTCACAAAAAGTTGGACATGACTGAGTGACTGAACTGAACATGTTCATGGTTAAAAGGAAAACTAACAGAGCATAAAAGCAATGCTCTCGATCCACTTTATTCTACTTCTTGTTCAGCTTCATTCCCAAGAGCTAACCACTGTCCTTGCTTTTTCTTCATGTTGTTCTTTATTATCTTCATAAATGTTAATAATTTTTACACCACTATTTCTATGTAGGCATTATGTACTAACTCCAGATCACAGAGGCTGTGAACTTAGCTAACTGATATTCCTTCTCACAATTATTTTTCTCTCTCCAATTTTTGAAAACTCTTTCTCTAGTAACTCCATCTATAAGATCAAATGATATGTTGAAAACCACTATTTACTGTTCTGCCAATGGTAAACACTATCCCTTGAGTACTTAGCCTATAAATAGAGCAATATTGATGAACCTTTCTCTCCCATCTTCAGTTAACTATAAACTTTTACATTATCGAGATTAATGATATTTATATTCTGGCTTGAAATTATGGTTAATTGGGAGGTTTGACTATAATTTAAGCACTGCAGTTCAAAATCAGTATTTACATTTCTAGTAAATATTACTCCCTGGGGACCCATGCTAGACAGAGGTCAACACATTTCCTTCCCCCGGGGTCAGAAGTCATGACACACAAGCAGTGTAGAAATGCCTGTTCCCAGCCAAGCAGTCAACAGCTTTTTCTGCTGGTAATTCACCAGGTATTATATCCATGCCATGTTTTCCTTTTTGACCTATTTGATCCATATCATTCTTATAATATTTTTTCATTCATCCTTCTAACATTGGTGTGTAATATTAATTAAGAGATCTGGGTCATCCTTTAGCCCCATGAAACATTTTTTGTTGTATCTTTAATTTCATTTCATAGTTTATTTCTGTTCATTCTTTCTGGAATGCTTATTTATCAGACATTGGCCCTTCTCTATTGTTCCCTTATGCTTTAATCTTTCTCTGATATTACATGTTAAGTTGTTTGTTGAATTTTCTGGGGCTTTTACTCAATTATTGCCACTAACCTTTCTATTTATTAACATGTTTATGTTAACAATATTGTTAATTTTCAGGAGATCTTTGTGTCCTTGATTACTCATATTTCATAGCATCCTGAATTTATCCTTAGATTTGACATTTTCTTTATTTCTCTGACGATAATAATTAAAGGTTTTATAAAATCATGATAGTAATAATAACATTTAAAACACTTGACTCACCCTTAAATTTTCCTGGCTTCCTCTTGAATTTGTTGTCATGATTATTTATCTTTTTCTTTTGCATGTGGGCAGTCTTCAGCTGACTGGTAATTGCAGACTTTCATTTTCCCTATCCTGAATGTCAGTATATTCTTTGGTGAACTGCTCCTTGAATGGGAGCCAGTCTGGGGGCTCTGTTGATATGGGTGGGCTTGCAGACTTGATGGATAGGTGGACAGCAAATAATATCAGGAAGCTCCCTAAAGCTAGTTCAATGAAGGATCTATTCTGGGCAGCCCACCTCACACTAGTAACTTTAGTTCTTCCCAGGAAGTTTATCCAGTTTTGGGGTGGGGAAGCATATAAACTCTCTAAGTTTTGTCTAGGGCTTTCCTTATAACTCAGATGGTAAAGAATCCACCTGCAGTGTGGGAGACCTGGGTTCGATCCTTGGGTCAGGAAGATCCCCTGGAGGAGGGCATGGCAACCCACTCCAGCATTCTTGCCTGGAGAATCCCCATGGACAGAGGAGCCTGGCGGGCTACAGTCCATGGGGTCACAAATAGCTGGACACAACTGAGTGACTAAGCACTGGTTTTGTCCAAAGATGAATGCTGAATTGCCCATTTCTTTGTCCAGAGACAAGAAAATTAATGAGGGATCTACCCAGGGAAACAGTTTCTTGGATACAGTATGAATTAACTCCATGTTTTGCATCCATCTCACCCCCATCCTGGAAAACTGGTAGACCCCAAGTCAAGAGTTTCTCCTCTCAGGAGTTTTCTAGGCAAATGATCTTTAACTTCCACTGTCCACTGTAGGTCAGAGCTTCTTCAAACCTCTTTCATCCATCAGCATGTTTTCTAAATTCACAGAAGTTTGAAATTCACCACCCGTTGACCAGTGCTCTCGTTTCCGCTGTCTCTGCTCTTTCTACATTATGTCTGTAGTGGGTTTGGGAGAAGAAGGGGGAAACTATATGGGGGAAGGCCAACCCAGTCTTTGGTCCAACATCTTAAATGGGAGACCCTTCAACTTGTCAATAAAAGGCTTTAGTGCTTGGACAAGAATCCCAGAGTGACATTGTGTCAACATTCTAAATGGTCTACCTGCTGCTTCTACCTGTGGAAAACAAGCATGAAATTAAATGACATCTAAACTCTGGAATCACACTGTCCAGATATATGGCTACTTAAATCTAAATTCAATAAAATTAAATCTAATCTAAAATTCACTTCCTCAGCCCCACCAGTCACATTTCAAGTACACCACACCATGTGTCTAAAGTCTACTGTGCATGCATGCTAAGCCGTATCCGACATTTTATGACCCCATGGACTGTAGCCCACCAGACTTGTCTGTCCATGGGATTTCCCAGGCAAGAATACTGGAGTGGGTTGACAATTGCTACTCCAGGGGATCTTCTAGACCCAGGGACTGAACTTGTGTCTCCTGCTTGGCAGGTGGATTTTTTTTTTACTGCTAAGCCACGTGGGAAGCCCAAGGCCTACTGTACTAGGTGGCAAAGATAAAGAACATTCCCTACATGGTGTAAGGACACAAGCATAGATGTTCTATTGAACAGCATGTCTCTAATGCAAACTCAGAACTCATAGATAAAGAACTAATCAATGAATTTAGCAAAGTTGCAGGACAAATCAATACACAGAAATCACTTGCATTTCTATATACTATGAAAAATCAGAAAGAGAAATTAAGGAACCAATCCCATTCACTATTGCAACAAAAAGAATTAAGTATCTAGGAATAAATTTACCTAAGGAGACAAAAGAACTGTGCAAAGAAATTTATAAGACACGGATGAAAGAAATCAAAGACAACATAAACAGATGGAGAGATATTCCATGTTCCTGGGTAAGAAGAATCAATATTGTGAAAATAACTATACTACCAAATGCAATCTACAGATTCAGTGCAATCCCTATCAAAAATCAACAAAATTCTGTAAAGCAATTATCCTTCAATTAAAAAATAAATAAATTTTTTAAAAAAGAACTAATTATTGAGGGACCTCCTTGATGATCCAGGAATTAAGACTGTAGCTTCCAATGCAGGGGTTCAGAGTTTGATCCCTGGTCAGGAAGCTAAGATCCCTGATGTCTCATGGCCCAGAAGTCAAAACACAAAACAAAAGCAATATTGTAATGAATTCAATAGTTTAAAAATGGTCCACAGCAAAAAAAAAAAAAAAAAGCTAATCATAGAAAGGCAAGACATAACTGATGCAGCATGGGGAAGGACTCTCCTCTAACTTTGCATAAAAATGTCCCTGCATATGTTTCAGGAAGGAAATCTGTTCTCACAGGTCCTTTGTTTTCCATCTGGAGCAGCTCAGTGGATTAATCTTGACTGTATGAAGTGACAGACGGCTTGGCCACTGCAGACTTGATGAATAGGTGAGAACTCTGAAAGCCTACAATGCTTCCTGGAGGCAGCGAGTAGGCGCTGCAATGTTTATTCTGTACAGTGAAGCTTAGAAATGTGGAGGATCTTAAATTACCTCTGAGAGACAGCACACGAGCACAGGCAAAGAGAGGAGACAGAATCTGACAAGGACTGTGTTCTGTTTAACATTCCAGTTCACAGGCCAACCTTGAGGTGGGGGAAGGGACAACCCATCAGACTGCAGGAACTCCTCCCTGAACTACTAGCTGTAAACCTTTGAAACAGAATGCTGATAAGCATGAACTACTTCTAGCCTGCCCTACATTGTTGGGTTTTTTTAATCTATTTCAGGGTCCTTTGTGATGAACTGGATACAGTTTCAGAAGTGGAAAGTAATGGAGAAAGTCAAAGATTTGTATTGATCCAGAGATAATATGGGATCGGGAGACAGGCTTATGCGATTCAGCACCTCGGGAATTTAATGCACTTGGTTTTATGCCCAAGTAGTAGGTACAGAGTACATAACAAAACTAGAAATAAACTGCACACCAAAATAGAGCTAACAATGAGGTCTGTCAGTGACTCCCTTGGGAATCTGGAGACATGCCATAGATACCCTACCATGTATAAAACAGATAACTAATGAGAACCTACTATGTAGCACAGGGAACCCTACTCAATGCTCTGCGGAGACCAAAATGGGAAGGAAATCCCAGAACGAGGGGATATGTGTGTACAGAGGGCTTCCCAGGTGACTCGGGGGTAAAGACTCTGCAGGAGACATGGGTTTGATCCCTGGGTCAGGAAGATCCCCTGGAGAAGGAAACAGCAACCCACTCCAGTATCCTTGCCTGGGAAATCCCTCAGACAGAGGAGTTTGGTGGGCTACAGTCCATGGGGTTGCAAAAGAAGTCAGACACAACTTAGGACCTAAAGAACAACAACCCTAAGGAAGGCACATCTTTTTGCAGTATAGTTTTTCATGAGAGAATTAATAGTATGTCATACCTTTTAACACAAAATGGTCAAGAATTTATGGATGTAATTCTTTTTCAATTTAGAAAGCCTGAATAACAACATGGGAAAAAAATGCATTTTCAAGTTGGATTTTCAGCTTGAATATCTACAAATATCAAATTAATTGGGAGATGTTTTCATTTCCATATTCCACGTGTGCAAGATGGACACATACTTATTCATGTCATATTATCTTTGCTGTATCCATCTATCTGCTAAAGAAATATGAATTGAGAGCCTGATAGAAATAGGACACCTCATGGAGAGAAAAATGAATCAAACACAGATTGCTGCTCAGAAGTTGGTAATTTAGCAGAGATGATGAGACTAAATAACTAGAATCTAGGGCAGCCCTGAATCCCCATTTGGGCCAAATTTTCCGATCTTCTCTAGAACTGTAAGGTGAGGTTAATGATAGTCCTGAGTCATCTTATTCCAGCCACTCCTTCCCTCCTCACTTCTCTTCCAAGCTGGGACAGTAAAGTCTACATGTGACCCACTGGGGGAAGGTCCCAGGAAACCAAGGATGAATGGAAAACTGAAAGTGTTAGTCGCTCAGTCATGTCCGACTCTGTGATTCCACGGACTATATAGTCCACCAGGCTCCTCTGTCCATGGGATTCTCCAGGAAAGAATAATGGAGTGGGTTGCCATTCCCATCTGCAGGGGATATTTCAGACCCAGGGATCAGACCCAGGGATCAAACCCACGTCTCCCCACTGCAAGAAGATACTTTACCATCTGAGCCAGCAGGGAAGCCCAAACGATGAATAGAGGAAGCAGCATTTCAGTGCAGCCCTGT
Organism: Muntiacus reevesi; assembly: GCF_963930625.1. Lineage (NCBI taxonomy): Eukaryota > Metazoa > Chordata > Mammalia > Artiodactyla > Cervidae > Muntiacus > Muntiacus reevesi. The sequence continues at coordinate 76,120,039 of NC_089259.1, read as the reverse complement.
CTACTTTATCCCTGAATTTCTTTCCCAACAACTTAACCAAAAAGAATAAAGGGATTTTATGTCCATGCACATGGATTTCTAGAGCTAAGTAGAAAGCAATGCATCCTTTCTGTATTTTAAGGACACAGCAGTCAAGAAAGGAAGAAATGTCTGCATAGAAATGTTCCACCATGAGTCTGGGAAGGTTCTGCAGAATTGGAATTTGTGAATGCCCTGGAAAGCAAAACAGGTTTGCCTTTGATTTCAGATTCAGTTCCTGGGCAAGCCGGGGTCTGGTAGGCAGGCGGGAGTGTTAGGTAACCTGTGGACAAGGAGCTTCCCCCATAGAGATGTTTTGGGGACTAAATAAAGCAACAAACATGAAGGGCCTATAGCAGTTGCCACAAAGAAGACACTCGGTGAGTCTTGGTTTTTGTTTTCTTTTTCCCTCTTTAGCCACCTGATGTCTTTAGCAGTAAATTAAGAGTGAAGTGAAAGTTTTCAATTGCATGTATATAATACGCAGGTTGTGTTGCCATTCTGTGCTCCATCGCTAAGTCTTGTCCGACTCTTTTGTGAACCCATGGACTGTAGGCTCCAGGCTTCTCTGTCCATGGGATTTTCCAGGCAAAAACACTGGAGTGGGTTGCCATTTCCTCCCCCAGAGGCTCTTTCTGACCCAAGGATCAAACCCATGTCTCCTGCATCGATAGGCAAATTCATTACCACTGAGCCACCTGGGAAGCCCCATAATATGCCAATAAGCATATACAGATAAAACATTTATATACATTTTCTCTATACATAATGCTAGAAGAAAACAAAATTGTTTTCTTATTAATGCCCACCTGTGTAATTGCTTTTAAAATATACTGCTTTCAATCACATTTGTATCTCTTTTAGTGCACATTCTGGAAAATTCCTTACCTTTTTTCTTTCTTTTTATGTCCCAGCACCGTGCAAAGTTGGACACTCAGTAAATGCATTTGATGATGATAATAAGCTTGCCATTTCAAAGGATGGCTAATTTGAGTCACTGAAAGGTTAAACAGCTTGCTTGGAACTATCTGACACTTCCTTTTGCAGCCTGGGAGCCAGGCCCTAAATGCGTTCATCTCTTCCTGATCTCACTCTTTGATCCTTCTTAGGTAACTGATAAACAAAACCATTTCTTTTCTTAACAAAAGGATGGGTCTTCCTGACTAAATGAAAGTTTTGGTTACCCAATTTATTCTCTTGACTCCACAGAACAAGCAATTGATTTCCTTCCCTATTTTCAATCATGAAAACATCGTCACATTTCATTCTTGCTCTTGGAGTTATTAGATTTCAGTTCTTGTTTCCACATGCTTTATATGCACAAGTCGAGTGTAACCTGAAAAATATTAAAGTGGATTTGCAATGAAATGGCCCAGATCTGGGAAATTTGTCTTATTCTCTCTTAACTCCTCTTTTGTTTAATGTACTTATTGGTATTTTCCTAGGATGGAGCTGATGCTGCCACAATGACACATTTCTGCTGACAGCCCTGAACTTTCAGACGGAATCTCTGTGAATAAAGGTGAGAAGGAGGCTTTAATTAATGTCCTAAGCCTGGGAATGAAAACAAAGAACAGGAAGGTTGGGAGATGGATCTGGCTGTCAACACAAAATGAAATAAAAATCCCCAAAAGCTTTGCGCCAACAAGCAGCCCCGCCCCGTGCTGCTGGGCGCCTACCCTCTCCCGGGCCGGAGCCATGACCCGGGGACCACAGCCCAATGCTTCATTTGGAAGGAATCAATGAAGCAACTTCCCACAGAAATTCTCTACCCAGGGTACCCTCCTGATCACTCCTATCTCTGCCATTAGTGTGCTTTCAAATCCCCGATGAGCTTAAATTCCCCAAGAAGGGCTTGAAAGCTTACCCCAGTAATTACGGCCCTAGCAAGAAACAATCAAACTGGGGAAAAGGACTCTGAAAGAATCCTTAAAGTCAGGCCTGGCCATTGTATCTGTTTTTAGATTTTAGATGAGAAATTCGTGTTACACTTTAGGAGGCCTCTTTGGTGAAATAGTTTGAACGCCATCGCCCAAGGCTAGAATTCTCTTTCTTTAGAAAGAGATATAATTCAGAATCAGGATATGACTTTGAACACAGCCTGGGAAATCCAATATCGTACAACAGAGACGTGTTAGCACCAGGGTTCAAGGACGACTGAAGATTTAACACTTTTCCTCTTTTAGTACCTTTTCTCTGTTTGAACTGCTCTCTGCCCTTCTCTGTGATCAACTGATGTTCCTGTCTGCATAGGAAAACTAGTCTAAAACTTAATCATACTAAACAAATATTTAGGGGGCACTTTAATGATCTGGCAGGCATTGTCCTAGGAGCTGGAAACCCAGTTAGCTGTTAGTCACTCAGTTGTGTCCAACTTTTTGTGACCCCATGGACTGTAGCCCACCAGGCTTCTCTGTCCATGGAATTCCCTAGGCAAGAATACTGGAGTGGGTTGCTACTTCCTTCTCCAAGGAATCTTCCCAATCCAGGGATCGAACTCAGGTCTCCTGCAGTGCTGGCAGATTCTTTACTGTCTGAGCCACCAGAGAAATTCAGAGGTTTCTTTAAAAAGCAAAATTCCTGTTTTTGTAGACGAAGCATCATATTAACCCCTCAAAACACAACTGCTCCACCGAAGGTGCACAGAGCAGTCTGGATATTTGTACACAAGGAATACACACTTGACTCTGAGCTCACTCTCTTCTCTGCTCATCTTAGGCTTGCTGTCCTGTCTCAACTTGATTGTAAATTCCCCAAGGGCAGGACCACTACCTCTGTTGATCTCTCTCAAAATATGGAGCTGTACCCATCATGACCACTCAAAACCCATAATAGGCATAGCAGACATTCAGATATTTTCTAATCACCCTAAATGACATTCTTGTGATGCACAGAGAAGGTTATTGGGCTCATTATTTATATTCTTGGCACATGAGTCAGTTGTACTTGAATAGTTTGACCAAGGAAACAAACCAAGAGGTCAGGCTGAGACAAGACTGTGAAGCTTTGGTTTTTCCATCCAAATATCTAACCTAGAGAAAAAAAGGGGGGAAAGGGGAAGGAATTTCTTTCAAGCGTGCAAAAGGGTTGTGACTAAGTGTGGTGTTAGAAGACCTCAAGCAATCTGAAATGCTGCTGTTGGTAAGAACAGCACCTACACACGATTAGGACTTTATACCTTTCCTTGAGTCATTGAGTCAAAAACAAATATCATCAAGTGACAGAACCACAAGAACAGAGCAAGATCAGTTCGACACCTGCCTTCAGGGATCTGGTCTGTTTTCTTTTTGAGACCGAGTCAGGCTCTGGGCATGGAGGCCTATTTTCATCCCCCATTTCTTGTAGCAAGATTCCGGCCTCCATGACCTTTCCTGATCTCCAAAGGGCAAATTATCAAACCCTGGCTAATGAAGTGTTGTTCTTATGGTTGTTTAGTAGCTACATTCGACAGTTTGTGACCCTGTGGACTATAGACCACCAGGCTTCTCTGTCTATGGGCTTTTCCAGGCAAGAATACTGGAGTGAGTTTCCGTTTCCTTCTCTAGGGGATCTTTCAGGACCAGGGATTGAACCCACATCTCCTGCTTTGGTGAATTCTTTACCACTGAGCCACCAAGGGAAGCCCCCTAACCAAGGGAAGGGCAGTCAAGAAACCACCTGAGGCAAGATTAGAGGGATCAGAGAAGCTCCTGAGACTCTGTATACATCCTAGTCTTGTCAACAACCCCATTCATGAAGTATTGTTATAAAACTCCTCATTAAATTCTCCCAGGTTGGAACACATAGACTTTCAAGGCCGGAATCCAATATGTTCCCTTAATAAAACTATCCTTTTTTCCTTCACCCAAACCTCTGTCTCCGGGATTCAACTCGGCACTCGCGTACAGAGAAGCTGAGCCTTAAGCATCTTTATCAACCTTCTAAGATCATTCAGGGCAGTTTGGCAGGCAGTATCATCCTTAGGCGGTAGAGCCTAAAGTGTTAAACTTTAGACTTCAGAGTTGAAATGCAAAACACAAAGTTAACGCCTAGTTAACTCTTCAAGTTTCATTATATTCATAATAGCGTTCAAAATAGGGCTAGAGGAACCATACTGACTGAAACCGCCCACCCTGGCCAGGCACCATAGTAACCATTTGCGGGAATTATTTTACAACAGAAAGCCCTGGTAAGGAACCCGGAACTAACAAGCCACCACCAACCGGAAGAATCCAGGAAAGGTCAAAAGGAGATGGTATATGTTCTACCACCTCCCAGAATCCTCCTCACTGGCATCCATCTTGGCTGAGCAATGCATGCACAACTAGGAAGGACCCTGAGTCAGAGTGCTTGGCCAGAAACAATCTAGAAACTAGCCACGTCACCGTAAAACCCAAGACTGCAGCCATGGAGTAGAGCAGTTCCCGAGTTCCCTTACCCTGTTGCTCTCCGCCCGGACACCCTTCTCCCGGTCAAGTCGCTTGCTTTGTCGGCCCGTGTGTCTCCTCAGACAATTCATTCCCGAGTGTTAGACAAGAGACTCTGTCAACAGACTTCCTTCAGTGGGAGCGTCCATCTTGGGGGTGGGTTGGGGGCGGCGGCGGCGGGGGGCGGAGGGGGCGCTGTTAGAGTCAGGAGTCAACATGGAGGGATTTATTACAGAAGTGGCCCACCCTGTTGTGGGAGCTGGCTAAGCAAGTGTGAAGTCCCCAGGGAAGTGGTCAGGAAGGGAGTCGGCGGGCTGGAACCCCTGGAGCTGAAGCTGGGCACCACCCCGCAGCGGCTGTCAGAAAGAAGCGCCCGGAGGAAAGGAGAGATTGCAGACGCAGCAGCTGTTCTCAGTCTCTGAGCTCCCGGAAGAAAGACTAACGCCTCTTTCCTCAAAGGCCTTGCAACTGCTAAAGTCGGGCCTGCCCAAGGTAACCCCCACTTTGACCAGCGTGAAGTTAACTGATCAGGGATTTTAATTAAATCAGCAAAGTCCCTTCACAACAGCGCCTACGTTGGTCTTTGAATAACTAGGAAATTAACTACAGAAGGGACTCTGACTCCCTTGGCCTAGAGCTTGGGCTAGGAGTAACTAGCCCGCCCTCACCTGATTGAGCCTAGTCAGGATGACTCAGCGCAAACGCATTCCGTGGGGTTACTGGGAAGCTTACAGAGATGATACACACAAAATGTCTGGGAAACGCATAGCAAGTTGCATCACCACTTAGCAGATGAGAAAATCAGGCTCGGAAAACAAACTGATAAACAAAGTGAACACATCCTGGATGGTCTGGAGAGTTGAGAATGGAAAAGATGGTTCTCATTCAGAACCCTTTGCTCCGACCATGGTGCCTGCTCCAAAGTTTGTGTTTCTTTGCCTGAGTCAGTACACGGGGCCACCAGTTAGAAGAGAAGAGTGAGAAATAGCTATAAAGTGAGTGGATCTGAGGTGAAATGAGCAGCCACTTCTGAGGCTCCTAGACAAGTAAGATAAACAGAGATCTCCACTGCTCTGGACTTCAGCCTGGATTCTTAGGCACTCTTACAGGGCAGGCTACTTGCTCAGTCACTCAGTCATGCCCAGCTCTTTGCAACTGTAATGACTGTAGCCCACCAGGCTCCTCTGTCCCTGAGATTTTCCAGGCAAGGGTAATGGAGTGGGTTGCTCTTTCCTCTTCCAGGGGATCTTACCAACCCAGGGATAGAACCCACATCTCCTATGGCTTACGCACTGCGGGCAGATTCTTTAGCAGTGAGCCAGTGGGGGAGCCAGTGGGGAAGCCCACATGCCCCACATTCTCCCGTAATAATCCTCTTCTTTGTGAGCTTCTGGAAAGCTGAGTCTAATATAAATCCGTTTTCATTGTTCTCTCTCCATCTTCTTTAGAAGCAGTTCTCACTTCAGAAATGCCCTGTCACTTCCTTTCGGTTGACTATTTTTAGGTTACAAATTTAAAATTTATGAAAAGCCTTTCAATGATTTAAGACCAAATGTGGTTAGGGTAGGTTGAAGGGATATTTGGGTGCTTAAAAATGAGCAACACTCTTCCTCCACCCACTATTCTTACTGTGAAGCAAATAATAATGGACACAAAAGCACACACAGCTCAAACAAACTGTCAGCATAAATTAATTCTCCTGCTGTAACTTTGGCAAGGAAACAGAAGCAGCCAGTTACCTCATCCAGGTTCAGCCTCCTTCCTAGATGTTGTCCCAGAAATCAGCTAGAACACCACTGACCCTGGTCAGGCAGCCCCATGAACTGATCTCATTCCATCTTCTCCTGTGACTGAACTTGAAAATATCCACGTGCTAAGACGGCAGTCAAAATGTTCCCCCAAGGTCATAAGTTACCCAGTGATGCATTGACAGAGTTCTAATCTTTAAAGCTGAGTTCAACCATCTTTGTTCCTGTTTTCTAGCCACTAAATTGTGTGTGACTCTTTTTTGACCCTGTGGAGTGTAGCCCGCCAGGCTCCTCTGTCTATGGGATTTCTCAGGAAGGAAAACTGGAGTGGGTTGCCATTCTCTCCCTCAGTGGTTCTTCCCAGCCCAGGGATCGAACCAGCGTCTCCTGCACTGGCAGGTGGGTTCTTCACCACTAAGCCATCAGGGAAGCCCTTAATCAACTTTAAATCACCAAATATTTATTAAGCTTCTTTTTTGTATCAGAAATTCTTCTTGACGCTGAGATCAGAGTTGAGAACAAGACAAAGAGGGTTTTCTGCTCATGAGTCTTACATTCCAGAGAAGTTCCAGAGACATTAAATAGTAAACAAGCAAGAAACAATTCAAACTGCGGCAAGTGCTGCCAGCTGCTAAGAAAAAGAACAGGGTGGTCCATTCAAGAGTGATTATGACTCCAGGTTGTGACTTAAAAATAGAGAAAACATGTTATCCAAATAAATAGTAGTATACATCCTTTGATAAAGATCATTTATCAGTTACTATCAACAATTCTACATATTTGATGTATTTTGTTCAGAAGTTGCATCCAAATATAATGCCATACATTTTGTAAAATACTTATGCACCCACCCAAAAAATATGGGGTAAAAGAAATGTTAACATTTAAAACAATTCTCTATCATAATTTCATATGAAGAGGAAATAGTATTTATAAGGTAGGTGTCTATTTTACCATCCTTGATGGAAGACTAATATCTAGAAATCAAAAACAAGTCACATTTTAGTCAAAAGTAGAGATGCATGGGTGGAGAAAATGCCTCTGGGTCCTCGATGGACCCCAGTGAGACTCAGTTCACAGGCGTCCCTGGCAGTCCAATGGCTAAGACTCTGCCTTCCAAAGCAGGAGGTGTGGGTTCAATCCCTGGTCAGGGAGCTAAGATCCAACATGCCTCGTGGCCAAAAGACAGAGACAATATTGTAAAAAATTCAGTAAAGACTTTAAAAATGGTCCACATTAAAAAAAAAATTAAAACACTTAGTTAAAATTACCAGATTATGAAGCCTGTGATTTTTTTTTTTGAACAGGGATGAGGATGGTCTCTGACGGGCTTAGTGTTAATAGTCAGGAAAGAGAGCACTTAAGTTGTTTCAGAGGCTGATGGAACAGTGACAGATTTATAGCAGATTAAGGAGCTCAATTTTTATTTCTTCCTCAAATCTACGCAATTTCTGACCTATTTTTTGCAGTCCTTGTCCTTAGGAATTTTCCTCTTAGTGGCTAAAGGATATTAACAGTCAGACCATTTTATAAATGACAAGCTTGGGTTGGGTTTATTATTTTTTCAACCCAGTGTATTAACCCATTCACCAAAAATATATTCAAAAAGCAGCCTTGGTAGCCTGTGGAGAAGACAGACAGCAGTGTAGTGAAAGTGAAAGTCACTCAGTCGTGTCTGACTCTTTGTGACCCCTTGGACTATACAGTCCGTAGAATTCTCCAGCTGTTCCCTTCTCCAGGAGATCTTCCCAACCCAGGGATTGAACCCAGGTCTCCCGCATGGCAGGTGGATTCATTCCCCGCTGAGCCACAAGGGAAGCCCAGGCAACAGTGTGGTTGCTTAAAAAAGTTAAGCTCAGCCAAATTTCAAAAAATTAACTCAGTTTTTTAAGCCACAATCACTTACATATCCCTCCTTTTCCTCTCTTTTTAAAAATATACCAAGCCCTTTACATCACATTAAAAAAAAAAAAAAAATTAAGGAAAATAGTCCCCAGAGGATTTCCTCTATACACATAAATTTGTTTGGCTGCTTTAAGATTCTGTTTGGGGCTGTGGAATGAGTCAGTCCTCTAGTAAACATCTTGCATTTCCTATCTCATTTAATCTTCTTGACAATGCTATGAAAGAATTATCTTCATCATCATTATGATTCTTAGTCTATTAATTAGAAAGTTCAATTCATGTTCAAAGAGCTAATGCAAGTCAGAACAGTGATTTTAACTATATAGACTTTGACTCAGAAGTCCCAGGAAAACTCTGCCTAGATTTCATGAATACTTCATCAACCTCTCTAAAGCACTTACTCTCTACTTTATATTGGAAATCCTTATACAGCATACATATGTCTCCTCTGTCAGCCCTTTGTGAGTAGAATACATGCCCAATATTTTCTTGCAGATGGGGGTTGATATAACAACATCTAAATAACAACAATCTTCACCATTGCAATCATCATGAACACAACAATCTTCACCATTGCAATCATCATGAACACTGAGATCTTATTCTGTACCTGGGATCATGCTAAGTGTTTTGAAAAGTGAAAAAGGTGTGAAAGCTCAGTGGTGTCCGACCCTTTGTGACCCCAAGCTTCTCTGTCCATGGGATTTCCCAGGCATGAAAGCTGGAGTAGGTAGTCATTCCCTTCTCCAGGGAATCTTCCCGACCAAAGGCTCAAACCTAGGTCTCTTGCATTGTAGGCAGATCCTTTACTATCTGAGTCACCAGGGAAGCCCTGCTAAGTGTTTTAATTCACTCTAAAATTTAATCTTCAAGGTAATTCCAAGTCATGTAAGTACCAATAGTATTAGCGGCATTTTTTTTTTTTTTAGTGGGGAAACTGAGTCTTAAGGTTTCTTTCCAAGATAACAGGACACATGAACAATCATATTAATATTAAACACATCCAACAGGGTTATTTAAAATATATTTATCGAGCATCTAAAATATGTCCCAGATGCACTTCTAGCTACTAAAGAATAGAGTAGAACTCCAGTACAGTGGTGGGGAGATAGAAATAGAGACTGCACACTGGTGATACTTGCCTTGGCAGGAAAAAGCGGGAAAGAAGGCAACAAAGCTGTTTTCTTTTCTTTAAATAGATACTTTTTTTTTTTTTTAATATTTGTTTATTTCTGTTGCAGGTCTTAGTTGCTACACACAGGATATTCGATCTTCATTGCAGCATGTGGGATCTATTTCCCAGACCAAGGATCGAACTCGGACCCCCTGCATTGGGAGCTTGGAGTCTTAGCCACTGGACCACCAGGGAAGTCTTAAAGCTGTTTCCTTCATGAGAATTTGATGTATTTTCATTTTACAGAGAGTTATCGGGAAGGGGAACCAGAGGACGATAACCTTGAGGGAAGACCTAAAGTCTGGGGCTGTTCCTGATTGCTCAGAGGACAGATACAAAGTCCACGAGCTGGAGCAGCCTTGGTTTATCAAAGGAGGGCGAAGAGGTCACTGTGGCTTTGCCGGGAGAGGGGTGGGGGGGCACATAGTAATCAGCAGGGAAATCAGAGAGTCACCGAGGGCTTCTCTCTAGCTGTATAGGACTCTGAAGGGACTTTGGTTTTTACTGGGAGAAATAGGAAAGCCATAGGAGGCTTTTGAGCAGACGATAGTCACAGTCAGACTGTGTTTTATATAAAACACCATTCTGAGAATATGTTCAAGACAGCCTACTGGAAGTAAACGTGGCTGAAGAGAGGTCAGTAAGAAAGCTGTTGTAATAATCCCGTCTAGGGGTAATGGTACTTCCCTTGTGGCTCAGACGGTAAAGTGTCTGTCTACAATGTAGGAGACCTGGGTTCGATCCCTGGGTCGAGAAGATTCCCTGGAGAAAAAAATGCCAATCCACTCCAGTACTCTTGCCTGAACATCCCATGGACGGAGGAGCCTGGTGCAGGTTACTGTCCATAGGGTCTCGAAGAGTCGGACATGACTGAGTGACTTCACTTTCACTTTCTTTTCTTTCAGGGGTAATGGTAGCATAGACCAGGTACCAGGAGTAATGTTTTAAAAAACAGATTGTGGGTGTATTTCTAATGTAGAGTGAAGAGGATTTGATGTCAAATTAGACGTGGGGTATTAAAAAAAAAAAAAAAAAAGGAGCACTTAAGAATAACACTGGGTTTCTGGTCTGAGCGACCGAGTGGATGGGGCTGGATAGAGAGGAGAGAAGGAAGGTCAAAAGTTTAGTTTAGATTAGAGCTGAAGTTTGAACCCCTACTAGATAAATGGAGATGGTGAATGGGCAGTTAGTCCCATGAGTCATAAATTCCCCGACTGGACAGAAAAATCAGGGGAGTTCTGCCATATGGGTTACTTAAATCCATGTCACAGAGTATGCTCACCAAAAGAATGAGCCCACACAGTGGGCAGAGACCCAAGGGCTGAAAACTGAGCCACTCCCAAACTTTGAGATAAGGAAGATATAGAAGCATCAACAGAGGAGACGGAGGAAGAGAGGTCGTCCTGGAGCAGGGAGACCAGGGGAGTGTGTGTTCCTGGAAGCGGAGCGAAGAAGGGATGCCAAAGAGGAGGACGTGATCAGAGTGTCAGATGCTGAAGATAAGACAGATGAGATGTGTCCTGAGAGCTGATCTGGGTTTTCCCTGGGCAGTCCCCAGAGACCCACAGTCCAGACTCAGTGGGGCAACCACCATCACGATATTTAAAGGTCATTTGGGTGAAATGTCCCCACTCATGGGGACCTGGGCTTTTCTCCTGACTATTAGTACCACAGAAATAGCTGACCTGGGGGAAAGATCGATCTTTCTCATTGCAGGCTTTTTCATCCTCTATTAAAGGAATTCAGCTGGCTTCCATTATCAGGCCTTTTTCTTTTATGAGATGTTTGTTTTTGTGTTTACGTGTCTATGTACATGCGGGTGTGTTTTAATTTCCAAGCCAGAGTTGCTTTGATCCCAGAAAAGAGAATACTCAGAATTCCATCCAGATGAGTATTGCTGCTCAGCCCTGGATTTGCTTTCCTCCTCCCCTGCTAGCTGAAACTCTACAGAGGCCAGTTAAACCGCCTACCCCAGCATCAAACACAACATACACTATCTCGACACGGAGGTGATTATAAACAGCCAACAGAATAAATGCTAGCACGAGTGCTGAGCTGCGCATGGGGTGTTTTCACTTTACATCAACTATCTTTTGAGTAGAAACACATTGCAACTGGCAGCGCACTCAGGTTCTCGGGAGGGTTGCCGTTAACGACAGGAAGACACCTGCCCTGAACTCCTCCTCATCATTAGTGAGGTCAGATTATTCCGTTCCTATGTGTTTTTCAGTTTGGGCCCATTTTCTGCAACCCCCCCAACCCGATTAAGTTTGATGCATGACTCACACACTAAAGTCATTATGGGAAAAAAAAAAAAGGTAAATAGAACATGCTAGCAATGTCTGAAAACTCAGAGGAAAAGTAATTCCTGCTGGGGGGGATAAGGAGGCCAGAGAGTTTTTAAGAATATGAAAATATAGAAGTTTGTGCACCTCACAGGAATACTTGTCTCAGCCTATTCTGAACAAACATATTGGAAAATTATGTTTTCATTGAAAAATTGCCTCTATTGAAAGTGCTGGAAAGGGCTAGTATGTTAAACAAGAAAATCATATTACTCCCAAGTAACAGCTGAATCTACATGACTTTTCTCCTTTGTGATTTAGGAAAAACAAAACAAAAAAATGCGTGTTAAATTTACAGATATGCAAAAATTGGCATGAAGCGATTCAGAAAGTGTTTCAAGTTACCAGCCAGTAGACAGTAACAAACTGGAGAGACCCTGCTGATTGTCACGGCCAGGTGGTATTTCTGGTAGCTGGTTGTGGTACTGGTGGGCTAGTGGCCACGAGGGAACCCCAGCAGGTCTCTTTCCACTTTCTGCATGTGAGAACGAGACGATCTGGCAAATTAGTAAGAGGAGTTGTGTTGATAGTGTGTCATTAGGTGCTAACGTGTGCTTGGAAGAGGGTTACCCCAACCCCAGGTCCTGGCTCCCCTTCCAGGCCACTGGACTTGTTCAGACATCAGTTCCTTGAAGAGTAGCCATTCATTCACTCATTGGCTTGTTTACTGGGTTGGGCAGAATGTTTGTTTGGGTTTTTCCATAACACCTTATGGCCAACCCAATACATCCTTGGTCATCCTCACTGAGCACTGCTGTGTGCCAGGAGCTTATAGGGTCTGGACACTCATGATGGCTGTCCTCTTGCTCTCTGCATATTCCCTGCCCCACCAGGGCCTGCGTCACTACACCCCACTCCCATGACTGACCTTCCTACATCCTTGCCCCTTGCCCCAGTTAATGACTGCCCTAATCTTTAGATCACAGCACGTCCATGATATCTTATCAAAGGGGCAGTGAGGGGGACCCTCTGCTGGTTTCCCGGGTAACTGATGAGCCCACCTGACATCAGTGCCCCTCTAACTGGTAACCTCCCCTTCCTCCCTGGACTGAAGACCTCCTCCCCGTGCTGCCCCCCGCTATCCACCACACATGGTGGGGTGCCGCTCCAGGACCTTGCGTCAGACATGTAAGCTTCCCCATCCATGAGACCATTGATGTCTCTGCTGCTGACTCCCAGCTCTATGGTCTTGAAGCTGAGTAAGCCCAGCCTTGTAGGTCTGTGGGGTGTAGCTCCCAACAAGCTCTGTTTGTGTGCCTCCAACAGAGGGATTTCCTGGGAGGTGATTCCAGAGCTGACGCAGTGGTGGGTTGATGACATGAGAAGCCAAAGGAAGGAGCTATCTGATCCCCTTCTTCTATATCCTCACACACTCCATGCACGCAGCTGTAAGGAGGCAAAAGCACAACCCACACAGAAGCCCAAGTGTGGCAGTTCTTATCTCAAACAGCCCTTCTCCCCTGAATCCTCCAATATGAAATCGATCCCCAAAGTATTTCCTCTTAGTCCTCTATTTTGATCCATCATAACATTATCACAAGTTACAGTGTGTACATAACATGTGTGTATCAGTTGATTTAATCAACATCCCCAGCATCCATGGGGACAGAGAGCTTGCTGGGTTTGATCACCACAATACACTCTGTGCAAACTATAGCACTGAGCACATGCATTCTATTAACTGAATGTTCTTTAAAAGTATTAATGAACAAATACAGGGGCGTCAGAGGATGAGATGATGACATAGCATCACCATACTCGGTGGACACGAATCTGAGCAAACTCCTAAAGACGATGAAAGACAGAGGAGCCTGGCATGCTGTCGATGGGGTTGCAAAGAGTTGGACATGACTTAGCAACTGAACAACAGTTGCCTAGAATTTCTTTTTAGGCGTGTCAGTCTTTATTTCCTAGAAATGTTTCAGTCTTTGATAACTCTATTATATTTTCTGTCCATTTGGCTCTTACTCTGGATAATTTATGCTGGCATGGATATTTTGGATGTTCAGAGCTATTTCTTCTACTTCCTGTATTCTAATATAGTCTCGAGTACGAAAGTCATTTGGATGCCTGAGATAGAAAAATTGAAAGGGTAGGGATGGAGTGTTACTTTTATTGAAGCTACCCAGAACTGGTACTTTTGACTCCATGACATTGAACGTCATCATGGAACAGAAGTCTCAACCCAAATCAAGTCAATAGTTCATCCACATCTACCAGTTTCTTCCTCCTACTGACAACTTCAGGGTCATCCTCCCATCCTCCGCCTCCAGCTCCCTTTTGCTAATTCCAGGGTGTGTTCCAACATCCTCCACTCATACATACTTTCAGCTGTTCTAGTAGTCTTCTGAAACATATAGCACCTGATTGCTTTGTTTTCAAATTACTTTCACCAGCAAATCCCATCTCAAAATTCATGTGTAGTAAAGCTAAAACTACTTATGACTGAAGAGAAAGAATATAGAGTGAAATCTGTATGTATAAGTTCTATTGAATTTCCTAACACTTGGTGAAACCTATACACCATATGCTAGCGAACTATGGACTCATTCAGTGCTCCTTCAAAAATGGTAGTTCTCTCTTATAGCTTCTTTGAATTATTGTACCCGTTATCATGCTTTCAAGTTGTGGTGTTGGAGAAGACTCTTGAGAGTCCCTTGAACTGCGAGGAGATCAAACCAGTCAACTCTAAAGGAGACCAACCCTGAAGTATTTCCCCAAGTTATTTGCCAAGTCTCAAGATGCAACCAATCACCCAGTTGCTCTAACCAAGCAACTCCAATCTACCTTTGATTCCTCCCTTTGCATATTTAATAATTATCAAGTCTTACTGCTTTTATTTCTAATTTTATCCTGCATCTGTCTATTTTCCCTAACTTACACCCAACCACTGCAAACACCAGGCCACTCCTTACCTTCTCTATTGTAAGATCCACTTTACTAGGTCCTAGTTCCTCTGTGGGCATCCCTGGTGACTCAGCAGTAAAGAATCCACCTGCAATGCAGGAGACACAGGTTCAGTCCCTGGGTCGAGAAGTCCCCTGGAGAAGGAAATGGCAACCCACTCCAGTATCCTTGCCTGGAAAGTCCCATGGACAGCAGAGCCTGGTGGGCTACAGTCCATGCGGTTGCAAAAGAGTTGAACACAACTTAGAGATTAAACAACGTCAACCACAGTTTCCATTGCGGCCATAATGTGTCCTCCATACACACAGCTAAGCAGATCTTGTTTTAAAAGAGAAACCACCTCACTCCCTTGTTCATGACCTTTCCATTGTTCTCTGTGGCTTATAAAATTAGATCAAGACACCTCACTGAGTCTTACAAAGTGACATGAGATCTGTCCTACCCCTGCCCTTCACCTCCCCTGCGGCCTCTCCCTTCCTTCCCCGCTGGACTTCAGCCCCATCAGTCTCCCTTTCCAGTCCCTAAACTTGCCAAGGTCTCCTCTCTCCTTGGGAGCAGCAAGATGCCGAAGGTGAATGACTCTGCCTCGTGGTAGCAAAATGTCTCAACATTTAAACACCCTTAAACTTAGTGTTGATCTTGAAGCATGTTGCGAGTGTTGATCAGCAGTATTGATCAGCTTCTTGTCATGTACATAATAAGAAACTGTTTTATAATTGTCTCTTGACACTAACGGTTCCTCAAAATCAGAATCAGGGTTTTCTTATTTCCTAAGACCCTCTGGGACCACAGACGTTTGCCAGATGAATGAATAAATGAGTGAATCATTACAGCATATAGAAGCATCCATCCATCAGGACTTTCTCTACCCTTAAAAGAAAGATAAGCAGCGTTTCATCTTCCCCCAATTCTTTCTCGCACCTAGCTGAGAGAGTCCTGAATTAAATTCACTAGACTTGGACTCTACCCATCTATCTAGTAAATGTGTGATCTTAAAAAAAGTACCTCTCTTGAAGTCTTGAGTCCTTAATTGTGAAATGAAAGATTTAGAGTAAATTGGTGGTTTTCCAACTTTCTAAATGAAACAAAGATTTTAAAATAAAATTATATAATGAGCCATAATTTGTGAATCATTTAAAAATGATGCTGCCTTGGTTGAAGGGGCTGGGGTTCTTGGAGCCCTGCCAATCAGTAAACATCTCTGTCCCCCACTCTGGGGACCCCAGAGGTACCTCCATAGATGCTGAGGGCTCTGCAAAGCCCAGTTCAAAAACCACTGGGCTCAAAAAGCCTCTGAGGCCCTGGGTGGATCTAACATTTCATGATTCCAACTCTGAAATAAACAACAGATGTTGCCAAGTAAAGCCGAATGAAATGTATTCATGCACTCCTTTAAAAATTAAATGGAAGACTTTTCTTCCCTTTAAAAATCAAGCAAAATTCATTGCTTGGAATTCTGACAGAGTATACAAAGAGCCTTTTAAATGCTAAAGAACATTCATAAATGACTTTGTCACAAAGTGTTATAAGATTTTGCAAAATTGAGCTTATGTAGGTTTTCACTGACTTGAAGTGTTATTGATTAGAAAATACCTTTTACCCTCCGGGCCATGCGTGCCTCAGAAGGTTTCAGATCCAGGAACTCAAGTCAGCTCACCTATGTACTGGAAAGGTCAACCCCACCATGGAAACCCATTAAAACACACGCGAACATTCAGTCAGCTTGGAGGTTGAGAGTGGCAGATCCAATCTCACCCAGAGCCACACTGCAGCCTCCGGGAGGCTGATGTAATTCTCCTGCGACTCTGTGGTTTAAATGGAATTGATTATTTAAAAATATTAGATATGGCATTGCTTGCTTTTTCACATTGCATTAAGCGCTCCTGCATAGAAGCAGAAATGAAGTAGACAAACACACACAGCCGTGCGAACTGCCTCCCTCATGCATATGTATGCACACACCTGCACATGGGCACACACATACAAAGAGGAGGCAGCAACATTAATGGTTTACACATGTGTGCGGATTTACATTTGTAAAGCACTTTAATATATAGCAGTTCATTCAATCCCCCTAAGAGCCCTGTAAGCTAGGTATTTAAGAGCTTCTATGGACGAGGAAAAAAAGTGCACAAAGTGATTTCCATACACTTATCTTGTTTAATTGTTCCCACATTTCAGCTGAAAAGATGGAGGCTCTGAGAAGTCAAAAGACTTACTCAACATCAGGACACCAAGAGGGCAGATTAGTCAATAAAAACCAGGACTGTTGACTGTTGAGGACATCACTTCTCTATCATTACAGGTTCCACTAAATATCAAAACAGAATGTGGGTGTTTTTGTTTTGTTTTGCATAAATGTTTGCTCTATCAGAGCAGTTTTCACTAAACACAGTTGTTCTCGATTGCTTTTTTAATGCTAAAGCTGGTTTTTCATAGGTCCATTCATGTCCACAGTCTGGGCTCTCCGTTGCATCAGATGACACCATTTATGACCAGCTGGGTGACATCAGAGCTGCAAACCGACTCACCTAAGGTTCTGCTTATTGACTTTGACCTCATTGATCCTCCCATCAATCATCGATAGAAAGAGGATTCTGATAAGAGGAACGGCACTGGGGCAATGGTCTTCCTCATCCTCCAAGCATCCCACCTCCCCCGTGGAATGGTAACCTTGACCCCTTGCTCTCCGCTTCCGCCATTGCAGTCCATGTTATAGTTTCCCTTCCATGTGATAAGATATATGATCTTCCCTGTCTGCTTAATTTACAGTGGGCAGGATTAGCTGGCTGTTCTTATAGGAACAAGAGAAATGTGATGATTACCTTTAGTGGTTTAGGAGCCTGACGCCACTGGGTCTCATTAATAGGGCATCAGCCAAGAAATTTCATTCACATAGTAAGCTTAAGCCCGTTGTGCAAAATCTCAAGAGCCTGCCACAGCCTGGAAGTTGTGAAAATGATCCCGGATTAAGCTGTTCTGTGAAGAAGGAATGAGAACTGCCCAAGATAAACTACCAGTCCTGTAACTAAACGGCACAGGGCTTCTAGGGCAGAAGAAAGATAAATTATTTCCTTGATTACAAATCTCTCCCTCTTGTAGGAAATCCTATTCTCCAAGCCTGAGACCATGTTATTGGAAGAGCACCGCCTGGCATGGGCTTAGCTCTAATGAAGAAAGAGCTCAATATAGTAGTGATGGATTCTCTCAGTGGCCGCATTCATCCCAGGCAAGTTATGCTGACCACTTTCTGCAGCAGCCAACCTCTCCTCTGCCCTTCCTGTTCTACATGGACGATGATCTTTTTTTTTCTAGGAAACAGGACAAGAGAGGGAATCTGAAGATGAGGTGCTGCAGTCCTGTTGTTGGCCCCCCCAGCCTATCTTGGAGCCCATGACATCCCTGACAGTCATCTTGGGGCTCAGTTTATCTATCCATAAGTGGTGTTCATGGGGTTCTCAAGGCAAGAATACTGAAGTGGTTTGCCATTCACTTCTCCAGTGGACCATGTTTTGTCAGGACTCTCCGCCATGACCCATCCGTCTTGGATGGCCCTACATGGCATGGCTCATGGTTTCACTGAGTTAGACAAGGCTGCGGTCCATGTGATCAGATTGGTTAGTTTTCTGTGATTGTGGTTTTCAGCCTGTCTGCCCTTTGATGGGGCTTTCCTAGTGGCTCAGACAGTAAAGTGTCTGTCTGCAATGCAGGACACCTGGGTTTGATCCTTGGGTTGGGAAGATCCCCTGGAGAAGGAAACGGCAGCCCAATCCAAGTATTCTTACCTGGAGAATCCCATGGACTGTGGATCCTGGTAGGCTACCATTCATGGGGTTGCAAAGAGTTGGACACGACTGGAAGGAGAAGAGGCTTGTGGAAGCTTCCTGAAGGGAGAGACTGACTGAGGGGGAAACTGGGTCTTGTTCTGATGGGCAGGGCCATGCTCAGTAAATCTTTAATCCAATTTTCTGTTGATGGGCGGGGCTGTGTTCCCTCCCTGTTGTTTTACATGAGGCCAAACTATGGTGCAGGTGATGAGGATAATGGCGACCTCCTTCAAAAGGTTCCATGCATGCACTGCTACACTCAGTGCCCCCAGCCCTGCAGCAGGCCACCACCAACCCACGCCTCCACCGGAGGCTCCTGGACACTCACGGGCAAGTCTGGGTCAGTCTCTTGTGCGGTCACTGCTCCTTTCTCCTGGGTCCTGGTGCACAAGGTTTTGTTTGTGCCCTCCAAGAGTCTGTTTCCCCAGTCCTCTCTAAGGTCTGCTGGCTCTATGGTGGGGCTAATGGCGACCTCCTCCAAGAGGGCTTATGCCATATCCAGGTCTGCTGCACCCAGAGCGCCCGCCCCTGTGCCAGGCCACTGCTGACCCAGACTTCCACAGAAGACACTCAAACACAGTTCTGGCTCAGTCTCTGTGGGACCTCTGGGTCTTGGTGCGCACAAGGTTTGTCTGAGCCCTCTGAGCGTCTCTGGCGGTGATGGGGTTTGATTCTAAACGCAATTTCACTCCTCCTACCATCTTGCTGGGCCTTCTCCTTTGCCCCTGGACAAGGGGTATCTCCTCAAAGTTGCTCCAGCACCACACAGTGAATGCAGAGTAAAGTGGGCCTTAGGAAGCATTACTACAAACAAAGCTAGTGCAGGTGATGGAATTCCAGTTAAGCTATTTCAAATCCTAAAAGATGATGCTGTGAAAATGCTGCACTCAGTCTGCCAACAAATTTGGAAAACTCAGCAGTGGCCACAAGTCTGGAAAATGTCAGTTTTCATTCCAATTCCAAAGAAGGGCAATGCCAAAGAATGTTCAAACTATTGCACAATTGCACTCATCTCACAGGCTAGCTCAAAATTCTCCAAGCCAGGGTTCAACAGTACATGAATGGTGAACTTCCAGATGTTCAAGCTGGATTTAGAAAAGGCAGAGGAAACAGAGATCAGATTGCCAACATCTGCTGGGTCATCAAAAAAGTGAGAGTTCCAGAAAAACATGTACTTCTATGTTATTGACTATGCCAAAGTCATAGTGTAGATCACACTTTGATTGTGTAGATCACAACAAACTATGGAAAATTCTTCAAGAGATGGGAATACCAGACCAGCTCACCTGCCTCCTGAAAAATCTGTATGCAGGTCAAGAAGCAACAGTTAGAACTGGACATGGAACAACAGACTGGTCCCAAATTGGGGAAGGAGTACATCAAGGTTACATATTGTCAGTCTGCTTATTTAACTTATATGCAGAGTACATCATGAGAAATGCTGGACTGGATGAAACACAAGCTGGAATCAAGATTGCCAGGAGAAACATCAATAACCTCAGAGATGAAGATGACACCACCCTTATGGCAGAAAGCAAAGAAGAACGAAAAAGCCTCTTGATGAGAGTGAAAGAGGAGAGTGAAAAAGTTGGCTTAACATTCAGAAAACTAAGATCATGGCATCTGGTCCCATCACTTTCTGGCAAATAAATGGGGAGACAATGGAAACAGTAACAGACTTAATTTTGGGGGCTCTAAAATCACTTCAGATGGTGGCCAACACCATGAAATTAAAAGATGCTTGCTCCTTGGAAGAAAAGTTATGACCAACCTAGACAACATATTAAAAAGCAGAGCCATTACTTTGCCAACAAAGGTCTGTCTAGTCAAAGCTTTGGTTTTTCCAGTAGTTATGTATGGATGTGAGAGTTGGATTATAAAGAAAGCTGAGTGCCAAAGAATTGATGTTTTTGAACTATGGTGCTGGAGAAGATGCTTGAGAGTCCCTGGAACAGCAAGGAGCTCCAATCAGCCCATCTTAAAGGAAATCAGTCCTAAATATTGTTTGGAAGAATTGATGCTGAAGCTGAAACTCCAATACTTTGAATGCCTGATGCAAAGAACTGACTCATTTGAAAAGACCCTGATGCTGGGAAAGATTGAAGGTGGGGAGAGAAGGAACGACAGAGGATGAGATGGTTGAATGGCATCACCGACTCAATGGACATGAGTTTGAGTAAGCTCCAGGAGCTGGTAATAGACAGGGAAACCTGGCATGCTGCAGTCCATGGGGTCAGAAAGAGTCAGACACAACTGAGTGACTGAACTGAACTGAAGTGGAGTTAGCAGAAGTCAGCCAGAAGTTCTTAGTACAAAATCAAGCGTGCAGTGACTATAAACATCTGTATATTCCTAGAAGGATATGACACTAGAACTGTGGTTCTCCCCAAGGAAAATGCCTTCTCACGTTTGATTCTTTTTGCTGAAAGAGGAGATTTGACACACTGCTGATTTCTAAAGTAAATTTGAATCCTGCATGCCACAGTCAGGAAGGAGCTCATAGCTGTGTAGGTATCAACCGGGTGACTCTTTCTAGATTTAATACCTTATACACATGTGAATTAAGTATGCTCACATTGTAGCTCGGTCCTCTCGGTAGTAACTCAAAAGCTTTTATTTCTCTACCTGACTCATTGATGTATCTACCCAATTTCTGGCCATCAATTCAATAGAGATCAGCAAAATCTCTCTAGTAGAAAAAGTGCAAAGACAGAGAGAGAAGAAAAAACCATGGGGAGCAAGATTAAAGGTGTCATGATAATAGCAAAAATACCTTGAGAAAGAAAATTATGGTTCTTCGTTCTACATTGGCAGGGAAACAGACTCATTCAATCATGATTAAGGTGAACATATTTTCCATACCAAAAGCTGTTGCAATAAATAGTCTCACTAGAAACTTTCATACCACTTCTGAGAGTGAAATATGGTATGAGAGATGTAGTTTGAGTCCTGATATAGGAGTGTCTAGAACACATCACTAGATTTGGAATCAACAATAAAGTAAATTTTAAAATGACACCATCCAGAAAAAAGTCAAAGATATATGTTCACTGAACTCATACTCTCAGTGTAAATTTACTGTTTTATATCAGTGTAATAGTGGGTGGAACTGGCGGGAAGTCCTTGAGCACTCCATCTCTGCAGGCGCACTTTCTGCAACTGGAAATTGAAGGGGAGGTATTAGATAGCCTTTAAGGTCTCTTCCTGAGATAATAAGCTAATAAATTCTATAATCTCCTCTTTATGCTATCATGATCTTCCTTCAAAGGCATAGCTTGCATGCACACACACACAGTCACTCAAACACCCACTCATAAGCTTGGCATTTGCCATTACTAACTTCTATTATGGGAACTGTATTCTTTTGGTCTTTCAGTTAGAAACTTCTTTAGGTCTTTGCTCAATGAGATAATGAGATGATGTCTAAATATGTAATAAACGACCAGAATGTGCACTTCCTAAGACCCCTGGACTCTTTAGCCACAACAACTCTACATCTTACTTATCCATCTGTAACTCCATAATGAAGTGAAAATGTTCAACCTCAGTTATCTCCAGCTCCCGGAAGTTTAGCCAAAGCTGGTATCACCACCTTGTCTCTACTTTGTGGCAATAGAAAGAATAATGGCATCACATTATAGCTTGGACCAGGAAATTCACACCCAACAGCCAGGTTGCTCTTCTTCATGCTCCGGTTTCTCTACCTGTAATAGTGCGTGCTTAGTCACTTAGTCATGTCCAGCTCTTTGCAAACCCATGGACTGTAGCCTGCCAGGCTCCTCTGTCAATGGGGATTCTCCAGGCAAGAAAACTGGAGGGGATTTCCATGCCCTCCTCCAGGGAATCTTCCCTGGGATCGAACCCAGGTCTCCTGCATTGCAGGCAGATTCTTCACTGTCTGAGCTACGAGGCAGGCCCAATAAAATAATAGTGTCTAACTAAATAACTGTTGTGAGGGACAAGTAAAGTCATGCCTATAAATCACAGTAGCTGGTACCAAGGTTTTGCTCTCTGAGGTTACAAAATAAGCCTCAGAATCTGAAAATAGCCTCTATCATCAAAGTATTGATGTTGTATCAACTCATTCTCAGACAGTTGGCCTCTGGCTGTCCATCCTTGAATGCCCTGTGTTCTGTGATTCGGTGCTTTTCCACCAATGACTGCAGAGAATGGCTAAAGAGAGAGAGAGACAGAGTGAAAAGCCCATGAACTGGAACCTGTGTCTATGGGAGAAAGTATGTCAGATGCCCCAGTAACATCACAGTTAGGAGAAGACATGTTTTTGATAAGTGAATTAGTAATTCCGTTTTTTGTAAATTTTAGTGAACACATCAAAGATGTAAGCAGAGACCTATTTACAAGGGTGGCTATTGACATTTATTTAGAATAGTAAAACAAGATTATGAGGAATGTCATGTTAATTCCATGTGTCAACTTGGCTAGGCTCTGTTGTCCAATTGATCAAACACCAGTCCAGGTGTTGCTGGGAATGTGTTCTTAGATGTAATTAGCACTTAATTCAGTAGACTGTGACTATAGCAGAATACCCTCCATACTGTGGGTGGGCCTACTCCAGTTGGTTGAAGACCTTAAAAGCAAAGACTGAGGTTCCCCAAAGAAGCAATTTTGCTTGAAACTTACAACATAGCAATTCTGCAGATTTCAGACTCCAGAGAGAAATATCAACTTTCCCTAACCTTGCAGCCTGCTGGCCTGCTATACAGATTTCAGACTTGCCAGTCCCTGTAATCACATGAGTAAATTCCTCTAAAGAAAAAAAACAAAAAACTTTTTCTCTCTCTCTCCATAAAAATATATAAGAGATAAATAGATGATAGATAGATAGATAGGCCATCCTATTGGTTCTGTTTCTCTGGAGAACACTTACTAATATATTGAAAGATCACAAATGCACATACATAAACATATGAGGGCTTAAATGAGAAAAAAATTGAGTGATCCCTAGTTTAAAGATAGAGTATGAGTGGTTTTATTATCTCTAGTTTTTTTCATCTTTTAATTGTCTAAAATTAAAACATAATACTTAAAAATTAGAAACATATATATAAATACTAGTCAACCCAAATACTAGTCTTCTCTTCAGTAGTACCATAAAACCCAAAATAAGTTAAGCCATTGTACATCATTAGAAGCCTTCTCTTAAACGTTACTGCATGTGGTAGCTATTTTACTCATTAGCACCTTAACAAAAGCACAAGCTCTCAGGAATGTGAGAGTAGGCGACAGACTAGAAAATACTGGAGCGAGAAAACGGTGAAGTAACATTCTGGACAAAATACCTTGCCTTGAAGAAAGTGGAACTTTCCTAAGAAAAGGAATGGTGGTGGAATATTCACGAAAGGAAGGTTAAGGGACTTTAAAGAAACCCTAGGAGGCTGCTGGGAGAACAGGAGAAGAAAGATGAGTAGCTTCTGGAAGGAAGATGAGGCTTTGAAACCACACGCATAACTAGCTCAGAACCAGTCACGTGCTGGTAGCAAATGGAATGTGGCCTCGGTGACAGACTGCCAGAATGCAGAGGCACCCGATGCTGGTTTTAGTCAAAGTCAATCAGTTGGGTTGAATTTCTAAACAGAACAATGCCCAAGACCAATGGGTGTAAAAGACAACTATTACTTTTAACAGAACTCTTAAGAGTAAACGTTTATTGCTATTTTTGGAACACTTCAGAGTGCTATGTCAATAATGGAAAACATTTGCCTGAATTTTAAGAATACCATATTTTTTTAATAAAGATAAGACTATTCAGGGATTTTCCTTCTTAATGGAAACTTCTGTCAAAATCTATGTATGTCTGTTGTCTGCAGTGAAAAATGTAATTCTGGGAGACTATGAAAAATAATCAAATGATTTGATTTGGGGAACCCTGTTGAAAGACTGCACAATACCTTTAGCATCTGATCACTGCCTCTTCCCAGCCCCCTTGCTGGTAGATGAAGACATCCACTGAGGCACCCTTGCACACTTGCCATATCTAGCGTAGATCGTATTCACGGCCCCATTATTGCACACATACCCTTGGTAGTACTTTTCTTCACTGACCACAGGCTTGGACTTGTGGCTCACTTTGGCCACTGGGACTGCAACAAATGTGATGTGAGCAGAGACATGCACATTCTGGCTTCCTCTAGGGCTCTTTTGCCTCCACCTTGATAGTATGCCTTGGCTGCCCTGCTGAAGAGGAAGACAAATAAAGCAGACACATGTCTCAGCTACCCCAGCTGAGGCCCTGACTGTGAAAGGGTCTAGGTGAAGGCATTAAAGACAACTAGCCACCAATAAAGCAAGACTCAGTGTTTATTTCTGATTCTCACTGAATCAACTATAATTTAGCTGTTGTTTGTTACACAGCATCATCACAGCCTTAGAAAGCTGATACATCTAAGTAACACATTTCACTCAGCCTTTCTTCCATTCCTTACTTCACACCAAAATCAACTAGTCTGGTCTTCTTCCTTCCAAGTCCTATTGTTGCTGGCTACTTTATATGACCTTTTTTAGTGGGACATAAGAATGGATAAAATTGTGCCATCTTGGATTGCTTTATCAGGAACTGATAAAGGTATCAAGGTATCAAGAGAAAAAAATTTACACATTTCCCACTTGTGACAAATTCATACAGGACAGATGATGAGATGATAAAAGATGAAATTGCAGAGCTGAGATTTATGGGTAGGAAGATTGCCTCCCACTCCCCCAAGGGAAAGGCAAGAAGGGTACCCAGGCAATGTGTTGGGGGCACAAATGCTGGCATCAGGGAGGCCAGCCTGGAGGGAGAAGCATGTTGAGGGAAGCAGGCACTGCGTGGCCACACGACTCAAGTTGCAAACTATGTCCATAGATCTGGAAAGGTCAATGGTATTACAGAGAATAAAATCAAGTAATGGGGCTAGGCTTGCAGGATTATTGGCAGGACAGAGCCTTCCAGCCCTAGAGGGAGCACAATCAGGATCTCAATTTTAAAGCAGCAAAAAAGGAAATGACCTGAACTGGCATCTTCCTGGCAACAAAGTAGAAAGTGGATAATTATAACCAGTGGAAAGTCCAAGCCTGGCCAAAAGAAATGGTGGAGAGTATGGACTTGATGCTACACACTATGATGAGCATTGAAAAGTCAGGAGACTTTTCTTTCTTTGGTTTTTGTAGGTTTGAGCTGGAAAATAATTACAGAAATTCACTTTCTTGCCCTATACTTGGTAATGTAAATCAGTGTGCTGTGTGACTTGGATAACTTTTCACATGAAAAAAAAAAAGTTGGTCTTTACATGTCTACCAGATTTGTAAATGAAAATGCAATCTATAGAGGAACTTTTCAAGTTGTATGTAACTTGAAGTGGTATTTATGCAGACACAGAAGACAGGTAAAGCAATTATTCAGAAAATTCAAACTCTTGAAAATCTTTAATTAATGAAAAAACTTATGCTTCAACCTAAATTATTCCAGGGGACTGTCTCAATTGATCAAATTCATCAGCCATTGCTCAACTTTATACCTTATTTTGTCTACATACAAATGAAGTCCTCCTAATGGTTACTCTAATTGCGCGCAATAAGCTTCCAGCTCTAGAGTCATGGCAGTCAGAGCTTAATAATTTAATACCCCCAAGCCTTCCAAAATTGGAGACAAATTTAAACCTAAAGTAAAAGCATAGATCCTAGTAGAGCCCAATTGCTAGACCTGTGTGTGTGTGTGTGTGTGTGCACGTGTGCACGCGCATATGCATACATGCTTTATTACAAGCATCAGGTACAGAAAGTGTAAGTCACATAAAAATTTTCTAAAAACTATACATCTGATTCATAATTAGCTTTCTTCATGAACTGGGCTGTAGATGAATCTAATTATGTTTCCTACCTACATTGGAATATTGGCTTTTATTTGTTTCTGTTTGTTTTACTCCAAAGTCTCAGACCCATTTGTCAGTTTTTTGACTGTAGGCAGGGAGGGCTAGAGGCAATCACTCAGCAGGTTAGGGTATAAAAGTAAACCAAGCAGAAGCCTCCTAAAGTAGATGGGAGTAACAAAATTAGAGAAAGCGCCTTCTCTTCCCATGAGAAGAGATTCATTGGCACTCCCTTGGTACTCTGGAGGTCAATATTTTTCCCAGAAAACTATAGAAAGTCTCAGGGCTTCCCAGGTGATGCTAGCGCTAA
The DNA here is from genome assembly GCF_963930625.1 of Muntiacus reevesi. NCBI lineage: Eukaryota > Metazoa > Chordata > Mammalia > Artiodactyla > Cervidae > Muntiacus > Muntiacus reevesi. The sequence continues at coordinate 76,093,534 of NC_089259.1, read as the reverse complement.
AGAACCAGCCTGGCAATGCAGGAGACATAAGAGACGGAGGTTCAACCTTACTTGGGAAGATCTCCTGGAGGAGGAAATGGCAACCCACTCCAGTATTCTTGCCTGGAGAATCCCGTGGACAGAGGAGCCTGGTGGGCTACAGTCCATGGGATCACAAAGAGTCAGACACGACTGAAGAGGCTTAGCATGCACACAAGCGTAGAAAGTTTCAAGGAAAACCTAATATGATGTGTTCTGCAAGGGGCAACGTGAAATTCAGAGAATCAACTCTCCTTCAATTGGAGTTCCCAGCAGATGATTTTTTTTTTCTTTGCCAGATTGATTGTAGGATGATCTTCAGGCAAGAATACTGGAGTGGGTTGCCATTCCCTTCTTCAGGGGATCTTCCAGACCCAGGGATCCAAACCAGGTCTCCTGCCTTGCAGGCAGATTCTTCACCACCTGAGCTACCTGGGAAGCCCTGTATGATGATTTACATCCCAGAAAATATCAGAGAATCCAGACAAATTCAATTATTAATTAAATGTAACTTTCCTGGTGACTCTCCATTGTCATATGCAGCAATGAGTAGAGCTGGGCTCTTCCACGGCTATCTTCTTGCTTCCAGTCTCCCTTGTCCTTTTAGAAAGGCACACTTTGTAAATGTTTTTTGAAACTTTTATTAGAGTATAGTTACTTTACAAAACTTTTATTGGAGTATAGTTGTGTTAGTTTCTGGTGTACAACAAAGTGAATCATCTATAAGTGTACATACCCCCTCCCACTCCTGGGCATATACCCATAGGACACCACAAGTCAAAAAGACACATTCACCCCACTGTTCATTTACTATGGCCAGAACGTGGAAGCAACCTAAATGTCCATCAACAGAGGAATGGATAAAGAGGATGTGGTACACATATGCAATGGAATATTAGCTATTAGAAAGGCAAACTTTAGATAAACTCACATGCTGCAGAATGACCTTGGCTCTCATCACCCAAACATCCAAAGTCAGGCCCTGGCGAGCTTCCCCCAGCTTGGACCCTTTCCATTTTTGTATCTGGTGGTGCCTATCTGAACACAGACTGAATAACCTAGAACTTGATTCTTAACTTGTGATTGCCAGCCCCTCAAAGACCAAGCCTGGGCTCTTTTCTTTTCTTTACCCCATTGCTAGCTCCCTTTTACTACCACCAAATGATGCTGTCAACATCCGCCAGGACTCTTCTAAGAGCAACTTTCACGGCAACAAAAATTATCTGCGCCTGAAACCTTGTGAAAAGCATAGTTCAGAACAACTCCACAGCACGGAAATGTTTACAACCATGCAATCAAATCCAAGTAGTGGAAAGGGAAACAGAGAAGATGTCCCCAGGTAATTGTGTGATACCAGGACAGTCAGACGTTTTTGGTGAAAGGGGCCGGGGCATATGCCACCCTTTGCCTTAGAGACCAGGCATGTGATGGTGTCTCTGGATAAATCTTTAGAGTCTAAAGCAGTCAGCAAGCACTCTCATCTCTGAGTGACTGGCCATGCCTAAAGCTCCTGGAAGGTAACACCATTGCTTCCCTGTACCCTGCACAAAGCAGATCACAGTAGGAGCTCAACAAACATTTCTTGAAGCAGTCCTTTCCTTTAGAAGACCCATCATCATCAACTGACATACACCTGATTGTTTAGATTGACAAATTTGTTCGTGAGCTGTATGGAAATAAAAGTCTATTATTTTGTTTCTCTTAGTAGAAAACTTAAATGCATTCACTAGGGCTTCCCTGGTGGTGCTAGAGATAAAGAACTTGCCTGCCAATGCAGGAGACTTAAGAGATGCAGGTCCAATCCCTGCGCCTGGAAGATCTCCTGGAGGAGGGAATGGCAACCCAGTAAAGTATTCTTGCCTGGAGAGTCCCATGGACAGAGGAGCCTGGAAGGATATGGTCCATAGGGTTGCAAAGAGTCAGACACAACCAAAGCAACTTGGCATGCATGTACACGCGCATGCATTATAGTATATTTGAAAATATGAACATCCAAAGGCACATCCTTGTGTATGATTTACTTTTTGTGAATACACTGTCTGCATCTTGTCATATGATTGTTATCCTACACTATTGTTGACAGCTGCATAGCTTTCCATGAAATATCATTATTGTTTAATCCAGTTATCATTGTTTAGCAACTAGAATAGTGAATGGATCAGAGCAATGGCTTAATATCTATTTTTAAAAGAATAAGTGAACTTAGTAGACATTTAGTTTTTCCTCCACTTTTCCATATTCAAAATAACACTGCCACAAACATGTTTGTGCTTAAATTTTTATTTGTTCAGTCATTCAGTCATGTGACCCCCATGGACTACATGACTTTTTTTATTTGTTCAATCGCTACTCTGTCATTCACTATCTCCCAGAGTTTGCTCAAACTCATGTCCATTGAGTTGGTGATGCCATCATTTCGTCCTCTGTCATTCCTTTCTCCTGCCTTCAAACTTTCCCAGCATCAGGGTCTTTTCTAGTGAGTCAGTTCTTTGCATCAGTTGGCCAAATTATTGGAGTTTTAACATCAGTCCTTCAAAAGAATATTCAGGGTTGATTTCCTTTAGGATTGACTGGTTTGATTATCTTGCAGTCCAAGGGACTCTCAAGAGTCTTCTCCTGCACCGCAGTTCAAAATCATCAATTCTTTAGCACTCAGCTTTCTTTATAGTCCAATTCTCACACCCATACACGAGTACTGGAAACACCATAGCTTTGACTATAGACTTTTGTTGGCAAAGTAATGGAAGTGAACTTAGTAGACATTTAGATTTTCTTCCATTTTTCTCTATTAAAAATAACACTGCCATGAACATGTTTGTGGTTAAATTTTTACATATATACATAATTCATCCTTTGGATGAACTCCTGAAAGTTAAAATGCTGGTTGAAGAGTATAAATTTGCTGGATTCTAATCCCATTACCATAAAATTTTCTAGAGACTGCTAAGGTCCCCCTCACAGAAACAGTTTGCATTACTCAAAGTTGCCAACAGTTTGTTTCCCTAAGTGTCACCTTACAGCTAAGGGGAAAAAAGATCTATTTTTCTCTCCTCTTGCTCCACCAGAAGAACCCAGATCTAAGTAATTAGGGCATATTCATTACCAGGACATCTATCTATTAGATGTGAAATAAAGTGGGTCAGGGGGAAAAATCCTTTACTTTTATTCACCAGGGACCAAAAGGAATGATTATAGGGTGTGCAGTACTGTCCAGCCACATGAATGAGTAAATCAGATGCTAATGAACGTTTTGCTTTAGTCCATTTGGCCGTCTGTCCAGCAGTTTGTTTCAGTAACTGCCACAGAAGATGGACTGTGACTGCAATGTCCGTGGCATCTTGTGATCCACAGGCTATTGAGAACCAGAGAAACGTCATCTACTTCAGTCACCTGCCTTCAGGTAGGGCTGCACTGAAAATTTGCTGAACAGAATACATCCTGCGGTAACATGCATTACTGCAAGGGACTGCCGGGGGCCTCCCCAAGGAATTCAAAGACAATATGAAAATCAACTAATGCTTAAATAGCCTAAAATTATCGAGCCACATTTGCAAACACTATCATGTTTAATTGCAAGCTCTTCCTTTTGTGTGGCACTTACATAATGCAAAGATAAAATCTTAAACACCTGGAAATGCCATTAGCACAGAGTTTCAAGACAGCACCGAAAATCTGTGTCACAAGCCATCCTGAGATCAAGTGCATTTCTTATATTTTTATGAACTCTGTCAAGTGAATATTAGAGCAGTTCCTTAACACCTTTGTTTTCTAAACATCAGTATGACCACTAAGATTATCCACTTCAATTACATGCAGTTTGTAAATTAGATTCTTTAATGCACACGTGAAGTGATCATTTTCAACTTATGTTCCTAAGACTGTGCATTTAGGCTCACAATATCCAGAACCAAAGGTAATTTAACACCTTTTCATTCCATCCCCACTTTAATCACACTGCTACTTTTTTTCATTACGTAATGACTTGCTGACCTAGAATATTTTTTTGAGCACAGAAAATCTTAACAACAAAAATAATGACTACAAAATTACCAAATGTGATTATGGGAACTATTTGATCTTACCACGTGAGAGACACATCAAAGGATGACAGCCCAGGCTTCACAGGGCAGAGACTTCTGGGATCAATTATTTCAGTTGTTAGAAAAGGGAGGGGGTGGAGGCTGGGAAAAGAGCTATCTCTGTTTCTCTTTCAGTTAGATATCATTCATAACTGATCGTATGTATCTCAAGATGTTTTTAATGTGTGAAACTTTATTTCTAGAGGAGCACTATATAATTTGATTAATAAATTAGATGTGATAAAGGTGCCCTGATCATAGTATCTATGAACACAATAGAAGAAAAGCAAAGAGTCATTACAATGCTGTGTGCCCAGTTGCTCAGTCGTGTCTGACTCTGTGATTCCGTGGACTGCGGTCCACCAGGCTCCTCTGTCCATGGGATTCTCCAGGCAAGAGTACTGCAGTGGGTCGCCATGTCCTTCTCCAGGGGATCTTCCTGACCCAGGCGTTTAACTCACATCTCTTACGTCTCCTGCACTGGTAGGTGGATTCCTTGCCACTAGTGCCGCCTGGGACGCCCCCAGAGAAGTGCTGAGCTGTGATTAGTTACTCAGTCGCGTCCAACCGTTTGTGACCCCATGGACTATAGCCCGCCAGGCTTCCCTGTCCATGGGATTCTCCAGGCAAGAATCCTGAAGCAGGTTGCCATACCCTCCTCCAGGGGGTCTTCCCAACCTAGGGATCAAACCCAGGTCTCCCGCATTGCAGGTGGATTCTTTACCATCTGAGCCAAACATGCTACAAGATGGTAATTGTACACTGCTGCTGCTGCTAAGTGGCTTCAGTCGTGTCCAGCTCTGTGTAACCCCATAGACGGCAGCCCGCCAGGCTCCCCCTTCCCGGGGATTCTCCAGGCAGGAACACTGGAGGGGGTTGCCATTGCCTTCTCCGAATTGTACACTCTACACTGCATATATGCAAGAGACATAAGTGACATGGGTTCAGTCCCTGGGTCGGGAAGATCCCCTGGAGAAGGGAGTGGCAACCCACTCCAGTATTCTTGCCTGCAGAATCCCATGGACAGAGGAGACTCACTGGCTATTGTCCATAGGTTCTTGCAGCGTCAGACATGACTGAAATGACCTGGCACAGCACACACACGTCATACAGGGAAGAGTCACACTGCTGATGGAAATGTGACCTTTATTTCTTAAATCACTGAAATGCCCTCTTTGGACCTATAAATGTGTCTTCTGACTCACCGATTCAAAAGACAAGATAGGAAAAAAAAAGATTTACACTAGTTTCCAGGTCGTTTTGACATAAACCCAATGAGATAGGTAGTATTGTCCACCATGTTTCACAGAGAAGGAAACTGAAGCATTGAATAGTTAAAAATAAATTGCCCAAAGCCATGGAGAAGAACTGAAACCCAGACTGTCGATTGCTAACCACTGGGCGATAATATCAGAATCTGATTCATCACACTTGATTGTCCATCAGCTGATAAACGAAGTCACTCTTATTCATGTAGAGAGTAAAACTACCAGCATGACCTTGGGTGAATCACTTTGGCTCTGAACTTTTGTAACCTCACCTAAAGAAGAGTCTTAGATCTCTTTATTTTAGAGCTATCAAATGATCTTAAAGATATTGTTCAGGTCTGAGATTTTCAGGTTTTGTAATATTAAAAAATATCAATTATTTGAATAGCCATTTTACACAACTAAATCATTGACTGTGTCTGCATATTACTGTTTCCATTTTCCCAAACTGTTGGGCCAGGATTTCAAATAACATAAAGCTTTATAGGTTACCATTATCTACTGTCACAACAAAGTATTAATATATTAGATCATAACACGGAGATGCCAAATTAAGTCAATAAAATGAATTTGAGCCACAATGAAAGGAATCATTAAATATAGATAGCTTAAAATATATCCCAGTGATTGTGAATTTGCCAGTAAATGATTTGCTTCAAAGAGAAACTATGGAATTCATAAAACTCTATAAACTCCCCTTAAAACATGAAAAGATTTATCTTCCCAGAATTGTCTTATGAAATATTATCTAACTAAGGGAAGAATTTTGTCAATCTGCTTTAAATGAATTGTTTTCCCACTAAAGTAGGTGAAATCAAGGGCAAAATGGATGTCCATTTTTCAGAGCCAGAGCCCATTTCCCGGGGAGAAGAGGAGGATGGCTTCATCGTCTAGGGTTCTATCCAACACCCTGCAGTATGCAGTGACCACATCTAGAGATAGACTCCTGAATCATTTTTTTTAATTTTTCATTTTGTATTGGGATATAGCTGATAGTTACAGTCTCAGCCACACACATATCTGTATCCATTCTTCCCCAAACGCCCCTCCCATCCAGGCTGCTACATAACATTGAGCAGCATTCCCTGTGCTATGCAGCAGGTCCTTGCTTGCTGGTTATCCATTTTAGGTATGGAAGTGTTTGTACATGTCCATCCCAAACTCCCTGACTACCTCTGCCCTGCCTTCCTCCATGGTAACCATAAATTCATTCTCTAGGTCTGTGAATCTGTTTCTGTTTTGTAAGTAAACGCATTTGTATCATTTCTTTTTAGAAAATATTCAGATGATATTTCTGTCTGACTTACTTCATAGAGTCCTGGAAGCTTTTGCTTTCTCAACAAAATATAATATTACTTGTCAGATTTTTCCCAGTTACTTTTTAAGAATGGGTGGTTCTTGCCCCCTATAATTCCTTCCCAAACCCCTACACAAATGCATTGCACAATATATTGAGTTAACAGTTTGAAGCTTCGAAGTTAACAAAATGTTTCACATTTCAAACAAACTTGTGAGTCAACTGAAGATAAGTGGACTGGAGTTCTAGAACTTTTGGAAATGGCTTTTCTAAAAATTCTGTATCTGAGAAAGAAAGTCACTTCCTTCTCTCACTCTATGCAATTGGACAACACACACGAAAGGGCAGGAAACAAAGGATCAGACGAGGGGAAGAGTAACCCGCTAACCCGCAGTGTCTTTTCCCCACGTCAAGACAGTAACTGTGAAGCCTTCACAAGTAGAGATAAGACCTACGGAGAGGTCCTGCTGCTCTGATCATGTCTTCGTTTTGCATGCATGCGAGCATGCTCAGTCGTGTCCAACTCATTGCAACCCCATGGACTGTAACCCTCCAGGCTCCTCTGTCCAAGGGATTTTTCCAGGCAAGAATACTGGAGTGGGTTGCCAGTTCCTTCTCCAGGAGATCTTCCCAACCCAGGGATCGAACCTGCCTCTCTTGGGTCTCCTGCGTTGACAGGTGGGTTCTTTAGCACTGCACCACCTGGGAAGCCCTTTTCTTTGCTATAAAGAAAACTCACTCTCTGGTTCAATGGGCTGACTGATATCAAACACACTTCTTGGACAAGGCGTATAATAGTTTTTTTTAATGTATATTAGTATTTTCTTGACATAACAACAGCTATAGCAGCTATATGTCCCATGTTTGCATACATGCTTAGTTGCTTCAGTAATGTCCAACTCTTTGCGACCCTCTGGACTGTAGCCCACCAGACTCCTCTGTCCATGGGATTCTCCAGGCAAGAATCCTAGAGTGGGTTGCCATGAGCTCCTCCAAGTGATCTTCTTGACCCAGGAATCCACCTGCATCTCTAATGTCTGCTGCATTGATAGGCAGGTTCTTTACCACTAGCAGCACCTGGGAAGTATATGTCCTGAATACTATTTAAAATAAATGCACTATCAATCCTGAATTCCGTTACTCTACTTATTCCCATGAATGATTCATTTTATGTCCAAATAGTTGAATGTACTGTCTCCAGCTTCCCCTACAATCCATGATCAACATCTTGGTTTCTTTGAACTCTCCATTATCTGCAGAAATTTATTTCATTTCAAGTTTCATTATCTGCACATTATTGCAAAGGCTTTATGGTAAAGGTCTGAAAGAAACAAGTTTATATACTTAAAAGAACGCACTATCTCTTTTCAAAATCTGACTCTTCTTAACCTCCCAAACCTGCTGAACAATTATCTACATCTCTCAATGTGGCTCAGTGACCTTTGCTTCCTTAGACTACAAAAGCAATCACAGTTTTAAAATTCTTCTGCTAAAATCTAATGACAATAAGCAGAATAAAATGTCATTTGGAACAACAAGAGAGAGCTTAGGAAAACGTCAGTATTTACAGGACAAGTCTCAGGTTTGCTGCAGCCAAGAGGTTGGATGGTTCTCCCCACCGTATTGACAAATACAGCAGCTGCGGCTGTTGTGCAGTAATAAAGGAAGCCCAGGAAGAGGTCAGGAGAAGGCTCCTGGCAGGGTTTGGAGCTTATTGCCTTCCAATAAAAATAATCGCCTGCTCTGCAGACCTGCAAAGTCATACCTGACAAGGCCTTCTTGCCCAAAAGGCTACACTCTGGGAACCCTCATGGAGTGCCATCCAGAGAGCTGAGGAAGAGTACTGGGTCTGCAAAGCTATGGCTTTTCCAGTAGTCATGTACAGATGTGAGAGCTGGACCCTAAAGAAGGCTGAGCAACAAAAATTGATACTTTCGAACTGCGGTGCTGGAGGAGACTCTTAAGAGTCCCTTGGATAACAAGGACTCTCTGTTATCCAGTCCATCCTAAAGGAAACCAACCCTGAATGTTCATTGGAAGGACTGATGCTGAAGCTGAAACTCCAATACTTTGGCCACCTGATGCGAAGAACCGACTCATTGGAAAAGACCCTGATGCTGGGAAAGATTGAAGGCAGGAGAAGAAGGGGATGACAGAAGACAAGACGGTTGGATGGCATCACTGACTTGGTGGACATGAGTCTGAGCAAACTCCAGGAGATAGTGAAGGACAGGAAAGCCTGGCGTGCTGCAGTCCATGGGGTCACAAAGAGTCAGACACGACTTAGCATCTGAACAATAACAATAATGTACTAAATGCATGTCTCTCTTAGAGCACATATCTGAATGTACCACAAAAATTTTATATGTATCTTCCGTCCTTAACGGAAAGCACTTAGCATGATCCCTGGCACAAAGTGCATCCTCATTCACTGTTTGCTGTTGAAAGAATAATGACTAACTAGTGGTCCTATTCCAAAGCATATCCATGATGACTACATTGACACCCGGTGGAATTTTGTCTGCTTTAAAACTCACAACTGTAGTGTTTAATCCACTTTAAAATTGCTTTGGTACCTTGAATATTTTTGCATCTTCTCTTTCAAGTTTTTACAGCTGCATCTGGAATATAGTTTCAATGTGGTTCGTATATTCACTGCAAATTTAATTCATCCACAATATTAGAAGATTGGGTGAAAAAATAGTTACACTATAATCATTATTTGGAAACAAGCTGCAAAATATTTGAGGAGACATAATTTTATGTCTGCTATACCCCATCTGCATGGGAAAGTTTGATTCACATTTCTAAATTGTTTACTATAAGGTTTAGTAAGAGCGTATCAACTACCAGCTTGGATTGTAAAGTTTAGTGGCATACCCCACTACAACGGGGGTGGGGTTAGTAAACTTTTCTGTAAAAAAGCCAGATAGTAAATATTTTAGGCTTTTCATTCCATATTGTCCCTGTTGCCTATCCTTCTTTGTTTGTGTGCATGCACAAATGCACACACTTGACAATCTTTTAAAAACCTATAAGCCACTCTTAGTTTAAATGCTATAAAAATTTTTACAATAAATTTTTTAAAAGACCATTAAATACTAGACTGGATTTTTCTCACAAGGCATGGTCTGCCTTGTGAGAATCCTTGCTTTACAACAGTTGTTTATATCCTACTAATTATTTTGTTATATCCTGATTTATCAAGTACATTGTTGGGTGAGTCTTAAATAAACCAAGTGGTGCATATGTTTTCTACTTTTTCAATCTTTCAAAGGTAAAATCAGCAAGACTTATTGACCAGCTATCATGCTAAGGGGGAGAACACATCATCTAAAATTACTGTAGGTTTTCAATAGAATGGATTTCTTGAAAATGGTGAAGAACATATCTGAAGTGGTAGGCACAGATTTTAACTTAATATGACATCCGTATCTTTCCAAACATAGCTTTGAGGCTTACATTGTGCTGAATTTGGAAATAAGGGAAGATCAAATTTTTTGGAGGAGAGAGGCCATTATAACATATTGTGGTGGAGATATACAGTAGGTTGATGAATGTTACAGTCTTTAGAAGAGAATCTTGCAAACTATATGCATGTTATTTTTGTTGTTCAGTTGCTTTTGTCCAACCCTTTGCGACCCCATGGACTGCAGCACACTAGGCTTCCCTGTCCTTTATTATCCCCCAGAGTTTGCTCAAACTCATGTCCATTGAGCCCGTGATGGCATCCAGCCATCTCATCCTCTGTCATCCCCTTCACCTCCTGCCCTCAATCTTTCCCAGCATCGGGGTTTTTCCCAATGAGTTGGCTCTTCACATCAGGTAGCCAAAGTATTGGAGCTTCAACTTCAGTATCAGTGCTTCCAATGAAATTATAAGCATATAGCCAATATTTTAAACCAAGAGGGTGGATAATAATGCCCACACTTAATGAAGGTGTAAGAGGAGAAGAATCAAACAGCTATAATGACAACTTTGCAGGACTGTGAGGGTTCATGTAGAACACAATAAGATAACCACAAACCACGGAATCAATGGTTTCATCTCTAAAGTTCAGAAATGCTCAGCTGGCCTATGTGTCCCTAGAATATGTTCTAAAAGGTGTGGTGGGAAAGAAATGGCTAAAGGTAGAACAAAACAATCCAAATTTTGTTTATCTAAATCCCCTTGGTGTTGAAGAAAGCTGACTGGCGTTGACAACTACTGTTCTCTGCGGGCACCGCTTTCAAAAAAAGTTTTGGCTTATTTAGATAGACTGTCACTGACTAAAGGAGTTATTTCATTTTCTGGTTTCCATGCTTAGAATCTATCTTTAAACAGCTATGTACACAAGATGTGTAATAAATGCTCATTGAGGGAGAATACTACCATTTTCCCATAGTCCTATGGAAATTGATTCAGCTCTTTCTTGCATTTTTTCCAGGTATATAAAAATGCAGAGGTGGTCTTCGAGTAATTTCCATTTAGGTTCTTTATAGTGAATACTCTTTATTATCATTCACTGTTAATGACTAACGTTTACCTTTGCCTTGTGTTGTTTTCTAGAATTAGAGAAATTCCTTGAGGAACTTAGTGGCCACAGTTCAAAGCTATAGGATAAACAGTAGTCATTACGCTGTACATCTTAAATGTGTCCAGTGCTTTGTAACAATTAAATCTCAACAAAAAAGGAAGAAAATAAATACAACAAAACAAAATTATAGAATGAGCAGTATATTTTTTTTTTTTTTTTTAATATTATTTTATTAGTTGGAGGCCAATCACTTTACAACATTTCAGTGGGTTTTGTCATACATTGACATGAATCAGCCATATAGTTACATGTATTCCCCATCCCGATCCCCCCTCCCACCTCCCTCCCCACCCGACTCCTCAGGGTCCTCCCAGTGCAGTATATTTTAAAGAAACATGTTTAATGGAGAACGGTTTAAAAAACAGCTTTCCCTGTAACTGCTAACCTCACACCTTCTTGACCAACAGTGAACATTTTTCATTCTTAAAAGAATGTATCAGGTGAAGATTGAATGAAAATGTAAGAGGTGATTAGATTTATGTTCCTCCTCACCCAAACCTGACAATTTCAGAATTAAAATTTGAATCTGTCTTTGCTCTTGAGTTGGGTTCTAATACTGTATAATTTCATGGACTAGCTTTTCCCTACCTTTCAAATTACAAAATGGAACATTGGCATGCAAAGGTCATCTCGGCCGGCCATTTTTTCACAAAACATGGCGCAGTGACATTTGAATTCAACCTTATGTCTACTGAACTGCTCACTAGACTTACTTTGACAGATCTGAGTATGATGGATGCAGATTTCCATCCAAAAGGTTTGGCTAGGCCTCAGAGTAATATAACCTTTCTTAAAGGTTATTTTTAACCACTTGCTAAAAATTCCTGGAGGAAAGAAAAGTGACGTGCCCTTTAGTAAAAATGAATACAATAATATACCTACAATTGATACCACTGCAGTCAAGTTTGGCCAATTGCCCGAATAAGAACCAACTCCTTAATAGCCAGGGGCTGTCCACTTCTGGCCTGGCACCTTGAAACGGGACTAAAACTAAAGATTATGCAGAGACTGGGCCACAGTCTAACTCTGAAACAAAGAGAAGGATGGGGGGAAAACATAAGGTAGTTTTTGCAAACCCTTCATTAAATTGTCAATTAGCTCTGATACTGTTTTTACAAAGTCAAATCAAATATAATGCAATGGATTTATTCATTAGGAATCTCATTGACTCAGTGAAGGTTAATCTAACAGTTAAACAGTGTTTGGTTTTATTTTCAAAAGATTTTAATACGATTCCATCTCTGAGAGATAAAGTGGAATTAAGAAGTATAGCAATCAGTACATTGACTGGACCAGCAAAATTAGCAGCACTCCATTTGAGATAATAGCTGAAAATTATTTCCCAAATAAAACTCCATGTACTTTCATGATTTGTTAGTGATCCGTTAGGAAAAAAGGTTGTACAAATATAATTAATCTTCTTGCTCATGGGGTTTTGGTAATGCAGATTTCATTTTGACAACATCAAAGCCAATATATTGCCATTTCAAATGCATGGCTAAAAATGTATTATTCCAGGGTTCTCCAGTTATTAAGGTAATAAGACAAATTAGCAGCAGCGCCATGCTGGCTACACACAGCTTGGACTGTGTGTTTCTGGGTTCAGGTGAATGGGTGGCATTGAGCAAGGCTTTCTCTATGAATCCTTCTTCCCTTACCACGTGGCAGCTATGGATAGAGATGATGCCAGGAGATGACTCTGAGGAAAACTTACCCCTCCTGGGAAGATGTCTCCCACCCCTTCAGAGTAGAACTAGAAACTGAGGCTCTGGCCCAGCAGAGATGCTCAGAGAGAAAGATGTAAACCCAGATTATGTAGGAAGAGCTTCTGAATGGCACCATCCTTCTGAGATCAAGGTCAAGCCTATGTCAAGAGCCATGTAATCTTTTTCAATATTCCTACTCAAAAGAAGCAAACCACTCTATTTCATCCATTTCTTCTTTGTAGGACATTAGGTATATTTTTCCTGCTTCTTTACAAAAAGGAGAATATTTCTTCAAGCCCATTTAACTAGTGTAAAAAGTTAGAAAAAAATGCCCATATTTTGAGCATCCATCACTCAGAAAAATTCCTGCCATATCCTTTTGCTTAAGCTACCTATGAAGCATTAGTGTTGTTATTTTTTCTAACAAATCCACTTACTATCAGCATCTCTGAGGTCTCTAAGCTTAAGTCTGCCTCTGTTGTGAAATATATATGTGAGAACTCATTTTAAATCACTGTTTATAATAGCCAGGACATGGAAGCAACCCAGATGCCCATCAGCAGATGAATGGATAAGGAAGCTGTGGTACATATACACCATGGAATATTACTCAGCCGTTAAAAAGAATTCATTTGAATCAGTTCTAATGAGATGGATGAAACTGGAGCCCATTATACAGAGTGAAGTAAGCCAGAAAGATAAAGAACATTACAGTATAAAACCCTCCTTTAAAATGAGTGTTCTAGTTTTTTCAATTAGACGTGCTAGGTCACTTCAGCCCTATCCAACTCTTTGTGACCCCATGGACTGCAGCCCACCAGGCTCCTCTGTCCATGGGATTCTCCAGGCAGGAATACTAGAGTGGGTTGCCAGGCCCTCCTCCAGGGGATCTTCCCAACCCAGGGATCAAATTTGTGTCTCCTTATATCTCCTGCATTGCAGGCAGGTTCTTTACTACAAGTGTTACCTGGATAATGCAGCCTTAAAGAAAGTTGTAAAGATAGAAAATGCTCACTAGAGGTTTTTAAACCAGTTTCCTTTTTCATATTTTGGGTGCATGGAAGCAGAATTTTTAGAAAAAAAAAGAAAAAGGATAAGATGTCTGATACATTTCAGCACATAAAGTTACAGTGTGAGTAAGCTTCTGATTTTATGGAGTTTTCTAAAAAGCACAGAGCATGTCTTTAAATGCATCAAACACCGTCAATAAGACTTTGTGACATACCAGTTGGCACACACACATTTACTTCTGAAATGCACATTGTACTTTGAGGGTTCTGTGAGACTTCCCATGTCCACAGTATCACCAGAGTTCATAAACACCCCAGCTCCAAATTATTAAACTCTAAACGTACAAGGACTGGATCTGTCAACTATGAACATTATTGTAGGTACACAGGCCCCAGGCACTAAAGAAATTGACTTGGGTTGAAACAATGTTTTCAAAAAGTAGCATTTTAGTAAACATGACATTTAAAATCTTTTGGATATAATTTTGTAGCTTTTTATGTACTAGAAATTTTATCGTTTGTGAATTTAAGTTTCCCCAGAAGGCATTAAACTGTATAGACTTTATGATAAATATGGATGGATGGATGGATGGATTAATGGATGGATGGACAGACGGATGAATGGATAGACTGGTGGATGGATGCATAGAAAGATGGATAGATAGGTGGATGGATAGATGGATGGATGGAAGGATGGGCACACCATATGTGCAAGACAAGCTATAAGAAAACTGTGCTAAGTAGAAAATCCCATGCCCTTTTCAGAGCTGACCATTGAAAGAACAGAACAGAAATGAAGGCAGAAGCCTCTTTTACTGAGAGATAATCTTACATATTTTGGTCTTGGTAGGAGAGAACCTTCTTGATGAAGAACTTTTTCCAATGAAGAATTACATTCAAAAGGACTGGGATGGTACTAAAAATGATCTGAGGAAAGACAGGAGATTAGTTTGGAGATGAGGATGGGTGGAACTTTAAGTCCTTTGTAGAGCTAACTTCAACTTCATAATACAGGCAATCCGGAAAAAGTAAGGGTTTGTGATGGAAGATTTTCCTTGCATGCTAGGGAGATAATTTTAGCAGTAGTACAGAGAAGAACTAATTCAAATAGGAAAGGCTGAAACACTATGCAAAGATGATGCAGGAGGAATGCAGAGAAGAGGCCAGACCTAGGGACATTCCTTAAGTCCAGTGGATAGGTCTCGAAGGCCAACTAAAGGAAAAGAACAGAGGAGGGAGGTGAATTGCAATTCAGTCGCTCAGTCGTGTCCGACTCTTTGCAACCCCATGGATTGCAGCACACCCGGCTTCCCTGCCCATCACCAGCTCCCAGCGCTTGCTCAAACTCATATCCAGTGAGTCAGAGGAGGGAAAAGAGTCTGTAAAAACTAGTGTCTCCAGCCTTTGGGACTGGATGTGTGGTTAAATCATAGAGAGCTCAGGGGAAGAGGTCAGTAATACAGTTGGAGTAGGATTTAGGATAATTGTTTAAATGCTCATATTGAAGTAAATGTGAAACATTCAAGGCAAGAAATGTCTTCCCATTTCTGGAAATATGCTTTTGTCATTTCCGAGGTTGCCTTTGTGTATTGTGTGTGGGTGTGTGGTTGCAGTGTGTTAGTCGTTCAGTCGTGTCCGACTCTTTGCAACCCCACGCACTCTAACCTGCCAGGCTCCCCAGGCAGATTCTTTACCATCTGAGCCACTAGGGAAGCCCTTGTTTATCTATGAGGTATCACCAAAGTCACCAGCCTGAAGAACAGGTGAAGAGAGAAGGGGATCACGCCCATGAAAGTTAAAAAATCTTGACAAGGGAGCCAGAAGTATTGTCAAAGTCCTATCAGAGAAATCAGGATAGGCCGGTGTCTGGAACCAAAGGAAAAGTGGGTTTTTAAGAAATAGGAGATGAGCAACTGGATCACATGGTTTGGGGAAAAAATAAGAACACTCTAGTCCAAAAGTAGCACACATTTTGCAGACAGAAAGCTAAGTGCCATTAAACACAGCAGTTTCAGTATGTTTGGGGAAGGTTTGACTGTAACATGCCCCGTGGTGAATGAACATAGAGTTGAACAGATTGAATTCCATTAATTCATTTCTTCATTCAATCACTCTATCGATATTAATTGGTCACCTACTACATGCCAAGCACTGTTCAAGGGGCTGGGGATATGGCAATGGACATAGTTAAGCCCCTTTTCCTTACATTCTGATCTGCAGATCCTTCCAGAATATTTGTCATGAGTAGTGGAAATAAAGACAAGCTCATGCTTGTATAGGAAGACAGAGTGAAGAGGAAGACTTTGGTTATCAATTAATAGTTTATTTATTTTTCATTGGAGGATGATTACTTTACAATACTGGAATGGTTTCTGCCAGACATCAACATGAATCAGCCATAGGCATCCCCGCCCTCCTGAATCCCTGCTCCCACCTCCCTCCCCACCCCATCCCTCTAGGTTGTCCCAGAGCACAGGCTTTGGGTTCCCTGCGTCATACATTGAACTTCCACCGGCTATCTGTTTTACATATGGTAGTGCATATGTTTCAATTGCTATTCTCTCAAATCGTTCCACCTTCTCTTTCTCCCACTGAGTCAAAAAATCTGTTCTCTAAGTGAAAAGGGAAGGTGTCACTCAGTCGTGTCTGACTCTTTGAGACCCCATGAACTACACAGTCCATGGAATTCTCCAGGCCAGAATACTGGAGTGGGTAGCCTTTCCCTTCTCCAGGGGATCTTCCCAACCCAGGGATCAAACCCAGGACTCCAACATTGCAGGCGGATTCTTTACCAGCTGAGCCACAAGGGAAGCCCTTATGTCTGTGAAGGGGAAGATTTTAAGGATGAAGAAATTTTGAGTCCATTTGAGGCCAAAGGAAGATAGAGGAGAGGAGATAGATAAGGAATCACAGAATAAACAGGACTCCGAGGGCTAGGGGAGCAGTAGGCCTCCCAACCCGCAGTGAGGTTCACCAGGCTCCTGAATTGTCCACCTGTGGTCACTGCAAATTCCCAAGGTTGAATACACGGGGGCTGAGCTTCATAGCTCTTTGATGACCCTGACATTACCACGTGTGGGACCGGACTGGTGAGAGGACTTGGCCATCTGTGTCATCAGTAGCCACACAAGAGCCTTGGAAGATAGAAGAGCCGGCACCCAAGGAGAACTCACAAAATTCCCCTCACATTGACCTTGGTCTACCAGAACACACCCCATCTCTGGGCTCAGCATCTCCCATGGAAGGAAGCCACTTCCCAGAAGCATCTACACTTTAATTTAAAAGCTTTAAGTGGCATTCCTAGCACAGAGCTTTGCACACAGGACACAATGGCGGCTTGAACTAATTTGAATGGACTAGAAAACTCCTAGTAGTGATCACTGCTACCCAAGAAGGAGAAGTACTTTCGCCAGATTCTATGTCAACTACCTTCTTCAGCACTTTATTAATTTTTTTGAATTTTTATTTGCTTATTTGACTGCATTGGGTCTTAGTTGCAGCACGTGAGATCATCTATCTTCTTTGTGGCATGAGTGATCTTTAGTTGTGGCATGCAGAATCTCAGAACCAGAGACGGTATCTGGAACCCCTGCATTGGGATCACAGAGTCTTAGCCTCTGAACCACCAGGGAACTCCTTTCCTTAGCACTTTAACAACTGACTTTTAATAACAGCCGTATCCAGGGTCTGTTCTAGGGTATAGTGGTGGAGGAATTATGCTCGTTTGTACACCGTGTGTTGTGTGCATCCGTGGTTGCAAGCTTCCCTTCCTGGTTCAATTTTTTTTTTTTTTGCTCTCTTGTCCATGTTCTTATGTCAGTTCCACTCTCTTCCAATAGATATATACCTTCTCTAGCGTGTTTGAAATAGATCCATCCGAAAATATGCATAGATCCTGGAAAAATTCACAGCGCTCTTGTTGTGTTGCTGACTCACATAAGGAGCCTTGTGCACTAAATTCCTCCTACCTTTTCATTGCTGCCTGATGTTTTTAAAATCCATCCATGTTGCTGAATGCACAGTCTGTCACCATAATGGAAATGAGCTCAATTACAAACAGGAAAGTGAGGAATGAGGTCAGGATATCAAAGAGGCTTCAGGACTTCATAAACTCTTCTCCTAGCTTCCTGACCTTACAACCACCATGTAAGAGACGCTGAACACAGATACACAAATCCAGCTGAATGAAGCCAGCACGGAGGATCACAGCATCCACGGGGTCCTTCTACCCACTTTCTCTGGTCTCAGCTTAACCACCTACCAACATGAAAGCCTTTACTGTGTTTCTCTTCATCTTTTCACCTTTTGCTTTTTCTCCAAAGTCAACAGGCTAAACACCTCCTTAAACTCCCATGCATCGTTCTACATTCAAATTGTTATAGAGACTTTAGTATTTTTTATGTATTAGGAATTTGATGTTTCTTTTGAACTGTTAATGCATCTACTAGAATTTTTTCAGTGTTTTCACTGTATTTCAGTGATATCACTATTTAAGATATATCACTATGATATATCTCAGTTTCGATCCCTGGATGAGTAAGATTCCCCAGAGAAGAAACGGCAACCCACTCAGTATTCTTGCCTGGGAAATCCCATGGACAGAGCAGCTTGGTGGGCTACAGTCCATGGGGTCACAAAAGAGTTCCACATGACTGAGCAACTAAATAACAACAATGTGATATGTCATAAGTATGGTGGAAGGGAATATAAGGAACCGTATAAAATCAAGTAGCCATGAAGAAAAGCTTGACATTTCTGGCTATATAAAAATTTAATATACAATTGCATATAATTATATAGCCTGGGAGAAATTTTTTGCAATGCATATAATAAGTAAGTGATTTATAACTATAGTGCACATGTGGGTTTTAATCCAAATCAAAATGGAAAAGATAATACATTGGACAAGTAGGCTAAAGAAACTAACAAGAATCACAAAAAGAAAAAAGAAAAATGGCCATAGGACACAGGAAAACATGTTCAAACTAATTAGAAATGAAAGGGATGCAAATGAAAACAACGAGGGAGCATTTTTCACCTTTCAGAAGCTTAAGGCAGTGGGAAAAGCACCTCCTTGATTAACGGTTATGCCTCGAGAGGGAAGAGTCGGGAAAGAGACAAACGCAGCCCACAGCTCTCTTATTCTCTGCAGTGTATCATGGTTCACCGTAAGTATGCATTGTTCAGGCAACTGGGTTTTTTATAGAAATGTAACAGAAAAGTCATTATGGGCTAATATACACGACCAAAAGAGACTTCATAGGAGATGTCTGGGCTTGAGGGATAAAAAAGTACTTAGGGCA
Source organism: Muntiacus reevesi (assembly GCF_963930625.1). Lineage (NCBI taxonomy): Eukaryota > Metazoa > Chordata > Mammalia > Artiodactyla > Cervidae > Muntiacus > Muntiacus reevesi. Next base: position 76,074,277 of record NC_089259.1, on the reverse strand, counting down.
TTTGGTTCTCGATCGACTGAGGGCATTGTTGTCCACTCAGGAATGTTTGGAGATGTTTGTGGTTACTACAAGGGGAGGATGGTACCAGGATCTAGTGAGTAGAGAGGCCGGGGATGCTGCTAAACAACCAACAGGACATCCACCCCTCGCAGAGAACCACCCAGACCATCATAAGAACCAGTGCTTGAGAAGCCCTGACTTAGAGAAAGGGCCGCTGCACATTTCCAAAGGAGAATGGCTGGAGGAAAGCCGTGGAGGAGAGGATGTCCAGTGTGGATCACCGACCCCGTCTACACCAGCTCTGCTGGAGCAGATCACTCAGGTGTTCTCGGGAGTCCGCTCAGCACCGCACCGATGCACTCCCAAGAAAGCTGGGCCCTTCAGGGCACCAGGCACAGGGAAATGAGAAAAACAGCATTAAAGCTGTTTTGCTTGGCTTGCGTTACTCCAGCCTTCTTCCACTTGATTTTATATCCTATGATTATTTAAAAGGTTTCCATTTTAATCAAGACTATTTACTGCATTTTAGATGTCTGTTCTGCATAAAATAATACCACATGTATATAATACCATTTTCAATGTTCAATTTGATGCCTTTTTTAAAAATGGGATTCACACACACACACACAAAAAAAAAATTAGTAAATACTCTGTTCTATGATACATTGGATTAGTGAGGCCTCGCATGACGGAAAAATGACTGAAAGAATAAAACACTGATTTTTAGTGAAATTCCTGCCATAGAATGTCAAAATACACTCTGGCAAGTGATTTCCATGCAGTTGCTGAACCTGGGAATCACTGGATCCAAAGCCACTGATCAAGAAAATAATTATTTGAATTCAAGTAGATATTCGTGCCATTGCAGCAACCTTGCAGAATAAGATTTTAGTCCAGATTCTCCAGGAAGTTCCTCTAAGTTAACCGGGAAAAAAGCAGACAGATGTGACTTCTTTTGTCAAACATCTTTTCAGGTCCTGCTACTGGTAGATGATTTGGTAGTAAGGAAGTCATGCTTTGTCGATACATTTTTTTTAATGATTTAACCAGGGTTGTCAGCATACAGAGGATGAGACACAACTGTTTACATTTCACAAGCGTATTTCTGGGCTGTGCTATGGCTCTCCCAAGATTTCAATCCCCAATTACCTAGCTTGCTGGGGATACTGTCCAAAAAGCCTCTTTGATTTACCAGGGTAAGCCCGTGGTTTGACAGAATGTACCAATAAATTGCAAAGTCTGGGCTAACCTGGCAGATACTCTAAGCAAATGCTTCTCAATAGTCCAGTGGGACCTTTGAAACATCGTCAGCAACTGGAGAAAGAGAGAAGAGACATCCATCTCCCCTAGCCAAGGCAGCTACAAACGCAGGAGTTGTTAGCTCAGCTGAAGAGAGCATCACGTTAAAGGGACCAAGCTCTCCCAGCTGATTGCTGATTCTCTTTTGTTGCATGATGGCAGTGTCTACATCAGTAAAACTCCTTGGGCTCAAGGGAACCCAATGAAAAGTTGCAGAGGAAACTAAACATAAATAGGACATAGAAGATTATAATCCCTATTAGGAATGCTGGTGGCTTGATGGCAAGGAATCCGAGTGCCAGTGCAGGACACGTGAGTTCAACCCCTGGTCCAGGGTGATCCCCTGAAGAAGGAAATGGCAACCCACCCCAATAACCTTGCCTGGAAAACCCCATGGGTTTTTCTATGGAAAATCCATGGGAATCCCATGGAGGAGCCTGGCAGGCTACAGTCTATCAGGTTGCGAAAGAGTTGCACAGCACATAGACAAAATGTACCCAGAACTCCATTAACTAATCCTTCCTCCCATAGCATTTTTCTGAATTTTTCCTTCAAATCTGCATCCAAATGGAAATCATTTTGTAAAAAAGAAAAAAAAAGACACTTCTGTGAAAATAGAAAATTGAATAAAAATGAAATGCCCAATTTGTGTACCACCACCAAGATGAGCAACTTTTCAATGAATTTTTTTTACCTATCTGTTTTCTCATCTTCATAGAAATAGCCATGACTGAAAAGTGGAATTAGAAAGAAGTAGGAGAAGGTCCATGCACTATACCTCATATGTCACCTCCCTTTCTTCTCTTCCTGATAACGAAATGATTCATGATCACAGTCACCTACCAGAGAGTTTGCCTCACCCCAAATGCTTAAATAGCACCCTCATTATGAAATTGAGCAAGGCACTGGGGTCCTTTCCCTCCATGTCCTCAGCCCGCCTTTTGTGTGTGGTGAAGCTTCAGCCGAAGAATGTTTAATCAGGAAAGTGAGAAAATGCAGAAGCAGAGAAAAGCAGTCCAACAGGGCAAAACAATAATAATGTAGTCAAATGGCAACCCGCTCCAGCATTCTTGCTGGGGAATCCCATGGACAGAGGAGCCTGGCGGGCTACAGTCCACGGGGTCACAAAGAGTCAGACACAACTGAGTGACTAACACACAAGCCAAGTCAAGGACCTTTAGTCCCTCCTTAGTGGCTATAGATAATAATCAGAGCCTCATCCTGTGACCCTCTCACAGATACTGAAACCCCCACAAGGTGGAAGAAGTTAACTACGTGATGACCGGACTATAGCCATGACATGCTGCTGCTGCTGCTGCTAAGTCGCTTCAGTCGTGTCCGACTCTGTGAGACCCCACAGACGGCAGCCCACCAGGCTCCCCCGTCTCTGGGATTCTCCAGGCAAGAACACTGGAGTGGATTGCCATTTCCTTCTCCAATGCATGAAAGTGAAAAGTGAAAGTGACGTCGCTTAGTTGTGTCTGACTCTTAGCGACCCCATGGACTGCAGCCTACCAGGCTCCTCTGTCCATGGGATTTTCCAGACAAGAGTACTGGAGTGGGGTGCCATCGTCTTCTTCGAGCCATGACATAGGCTGCCACAATTCTGAGAATTGGCCTCAAGGAAATGGATACAAACCAACCCTGGAACTGAAGGGTACTCAAACCATCAAGATGACGCTGGTCAGACCACCGATGACGAATTTCCAGGTGACTGTCAGAGCTGACTGTGCTGTTTCTGCCCGTAGCCCCCTCCCTCTGTCTATAAAAGCTCTGCCCAATAATTATCAGTAAGTCCATCCTTCCTCCACCCCAGGTGCCAGCATCCAAAATAAAGCAAACTTTCCTTTCCACCAACCTTGCCTCTTCACTGACTTTTGAGTGGCAGGCAGACAGAACCCACTTTTGGTTACAATAACTTACTTCTCCAAGCATGCTCCATGAGGCAAAGGTCAACGTCACTTGGAATTGTTCGAAATTCAGACTCTCAGGCTCCTCCCAGATACATTGATTCAAAATCTGCTTATTGGCAGTATGCCCAGGTGACTGTGACGTGTATGAAAGTTTGAGAAGCACTGCCCTAATAGAGACCGAGAAAATGACCAGCAGGGCAGCTCACCCAGGTCACATTTGGGGGTCACCTGTCCTCAGCAGCCATTCCTTGCAGTGCCAGCCACCTGCTTTAGAGGTAGACCACACCTGGTGGTGTTTGGTGGTTGACCTGTTGGATGAGATTTCTTTTTGGGGCTTCCCAGCATTTCATGCGGTGTCACAGACACTGAGATGTCTAAAAGGTCAGCAGGATAGAGCAACTAGCAAAGCGTTTCCAGCTCAATGTGCTCCTTCACCCATGAGTGAAAATCAAAGGCTGCCATTGAATACAAGCCTGACACACTCTGGGCTCCCCTGGTGGTTCTGGAGGTAAAAGAATCCGCCTGCAGTGCGGGAGACCCCAGTTCGATTCCTGGGTCCAAAAAATCCCCTGGAAAAGGGATAGACTACACACTCCAATATTCTTGAGCTTGCCTGGTGGTTCAGACGGTAAAGAATCCTCATGCAATGCAAGAGCCCTGGGTTCAATCCTTGGGTTGGGAAGATCCCCTGGAGGAGGGCATGGCAACCCACTTCAGTATTCTTGCCTGGAGAATTCCATGGACAGAGGAGCCTGGCGGGGTCACAAAGAGTCAGACATGACTTAAACAACTAGGCACAGCATAGCTAATAAAAAATAGTCCTGAAACTCTCTGGGGCTTCCCAGGAGGCACAGTGGTAGAGGATTAGCCTGCCAGTTCAGGAGGAAATCTCACAGACAGAGGAGCCTGGAGGGCTCAAAGTTCATGGGGTCGTAAAAGAGTCGGACACTACTTCGTGACCAATGCAGGAGACGCAAAAGCTGTGGGCTTGACCCCTGGGTCAGGAAGATCCCCTGGAGTGGGAACTAGCAACCCACGCCAGTATTGTTGCCTGGAGAATCTTAAGGACAGAGGAGCCTGGCGGGCTGCAATCCACGACTGAACACACCCACATATGGCACTTTTTAGTCTTCGACAGAGTCTCATACACAACTAACCTTTCTCAAAACTTTGAAATCAGTGATTCCATACAGGACACGGGAAAGCCCACTGAATACATTACCTTTCTAATGAACCCTTATTGAAAGAATCGGTTCAAAATGAGGTATAGAGTATTTCTACATTTTAAAGCCTAATCTCAAGAATAAAATGATTTTTAAGAAAAGGAGCAAAGACTTAATAGACCCAAGACCACAGGACGTGGAATTCACTATCCACAGCTCAGCCCCTGGGTGTCAGGGTTTAATGAAGGACATATATATGGTTAGAAGTTCACTTGTTTTTGTTTGACACATATATCTTTCCTGGAAACGCTGAATGTGTAGGATTCATTTCTAACCTACATTCTCACTCTCACTGCTCTGTCCTCTCAGGGTTCTGTTTTGGTTTTTTTTTTTTTTTTAATTATCCTTTAGACTTAACAGTGTTAAGCTATGCTGTGTCTTTTCAGAGACAGACAAAAATCAGAACAAAGGTCATAAAAAATAACAAGGCTGATTTCTTTGATCCAGCCGTGATCAATCAAGATGATTTTTGTTTTGTTTCTTCTTGGGTGGTGGTCTGTTGCAAACACTCCTTGGTTAGGAAGATTGATTCTTCCATGTCTGCTCAGGCTAGCTCCTGTCCTCCATGCAGACATCCGACTGCTGTGTGTTGGAATACAGATACATGTGCACTAAAGCTGCATGCTCCCAGGGCAAAGGAAGGGGGTCCCTATGGTGCCAGGGTGGAAGTACTTACTGAAGAAATAAGCAGATGAGTTACCATGAAAGGAGGCTAACAACTCGGCTGGCAGCCTCACGCTTCAGACCAGCCAGCCCCACTCCTTTCTGCCTGTCTGTCTCTGCCACAGGCCACCACCACACATTCCATGGTGATTTTCAAAAACATTGTTAGAGGAGGTTTATGTCTCTTCTGATTTGGCAGACACGCTGTATATTTACTGCGATGAAAGAACACTGTCATTAAATCCACCAACAGCTGACAGTTGGAAAAGGAATTCCAAAGTGGAAATCCCCACTGGTGACCTTTGATCATCACAAAGACGAGAACGCTGTCTGACCAATTCTTATAAGAAAAGGGAAGGATGGCAGCTTAGCCTGGACTGAGTTTGTCCTGACTGCAGCAAACTGGAAAGCAGATGCCTGTGCCGAAGAAAATTTCAGAAAAGATTCAAGCAGATTCTGCCTCTTTGTGCGAAAATGCATTGACAATAACTTTAGCAGGGTTGATTTTGGGTCCTGGACCTCTGATAAGATTTGGTATTAATTTTTCTTCAACCAAGTGAAAAGTGAAAAGTGTTACTCAGCCATGTCTGACTCTTTGCGACCCCATGAACTGTAGCCCACCAGGCTCCTCTGTCCATGGGATTTCCCAGGCAAGAATACTAGAGTGGATTGCCATTTCCTTCTCCAGGGGATCTTCCTGACCCAGGAATTGAACCTGGACCTCTTGCATTGAGGGCAGATTCTTTACCATCTGAGTCACCAGGGAATCCCTTCTTCAATCAAAGATTTCTCTAAACATGTTGGTCTTGACCTCCTATCAGAAACTTGGGCAAGTTGACATCTCCCTGAGATTCATCTCTTTTCAAGATGCAGACCAAAATTTCAATATCAACTTTAGGCATTTGGAATTTATCTTAGTTATTTATGATGCTAATGGCTACTAGTTTATTCAGAAGTTGACATCTGTAAAATTGCCTCCAAGCAAGCATTCGAAGTACATTTACAAACTGACTTAATATAATTATGGAAGACAAATCTATTCCTCTCCTTTTCATTTTCTCCCCAGACCAAGGGTTGGAATATTCCAAGGTTTCATTCCCGTATAAAATCTAAGGAATGCGGGAAAAGAAAGTCAAGATAAAGTGTATGAAATACAACTATGGACGTTTGGGCATGGGTAGAACTTCCAAGAAAGAATGGTGTGTAATTATCATGCTTGAACCAGTCACCCAAATTTTACCTTGGGGAGAAGAAGTGTTTCTAAGGTTTTTGATGTAATCTCTCATTCCTGTCAATCAAGGATATAAATGACATTTGCTTAGAAAACAAACTCAAATCACGTGTGTCATCATGCTCTACAAAGTTATTTTGAGCTGATAATGCCGCCTTGTATTGAATTTCTGTCTACCAACACAGCCCTCTTTTAGGCTTTGTCCAAGACTGACACTACAGCTTTCACACACACAACTTTTATTTATTTATTTAATTTAGATTCATATCATCAAGGCCTCTGGGCAAATGTACAGACAGAAAGTTCACACTCTGCCTTTCTGACCACTTTCTCAGGGACATTCCAGAAAGGACTGCAGTGAATCAGCCTTGTCAACAGATTCCAACTTCAATGTTTAATTTGTATCAAAACCATCCATTTTCGCTTGGCTTCACCTAATACCATTTACCAATCCCAGTAGGAGATATTAACACTGTATTCTAACAACCTACTGTGGGAAAGAATCTGTTATCTGACAATGCAGAAAATCTAACATTTACTACTGGACACATTTAAACACAGTATTATGTCACATTATAGAATCAATGCAAAGGACTTCAATCCTACTATTAATATCGTAGTGTGCTGAGTCGCTTCAATAATTTAACCCTATAGACTGCCGCCCGTCAGGCTTCTCTGCCCATGGGATTCTCCAGGAAAGAATACTGGAATGGGTTGCCATGCCCTCCTCCAGGGGATCTTCCTGACCCAGGGATCGAACTCACGTTTCTTACATCCCCTGCATTGGCAGGTGGGTCTTTACCACTAGAGCCACTTGGGGAGGCTGTTTAATCCAGTAATTATTTTAAAAGACTATATTTAGAAACAGGTATGTTAAATAAATGTAGAGAATTTAACAAGTGTATTTTCATACCATTCTCTTTGGCTTGGCTAAATATTTATCTCTAATTTGTTCTACACTACACAGCATTGCTTAAATGTTTGTTTTCACATATTTTGGTCTTCATCGTTGCTTGGTCTTTTGTCTAGTTGTGGAGCGAGGGGGCTCCCCTCTAGCTGCAGTACCCCAGCTTTCATTGTGGTGGCCTCTCTTGTCTCTGGGTACACGGGCTTCAACAGGCTCTAGAGCAAAAGGCTCAACAGTTGTGGCCCATGGTCTTAGTTGGCCTATGGTATGTGGGATCTTTCTGGACCAGGGATTGAACACGTGTCTCTTGCATGGCAGGAGGATTTTTAACTGCTGAGCCAACAGGGAAGCCCTACGCAGCATTTCTTATTATTTGGTATTAACTTTTACTTTAATAGGAAATTTGTAAATCACAACTTCCAGCTATGATGTGAACATCAAAGATGTTGCTGCATGGAACAGATGTTTATGAAATGAAGCTTTATTTTCTTAACATCAATAGAAAGCAAAATGTAAGGCCTTACTCTATTTGTGATGCTTCAATCACATAAATACAATTTTAGGGCTGGAGGACAAGAGTTGAGATTTATAATCCAATCCCATCATTTTGAAAATGAGGAATCTGAGAGTTGGAGATGTTGATTGACTTTTTCAATGTCACAGAAGTACCTAGAGGCAGACTGGGTATGAAATGTCCCAGTCAAACCACATACCCTTCCTTCTTGGAGGGTTTGACATTTGACCTTGAAGCAATGATATCTTTATAGATGCACATTCATGGCTCGAATTTGTTCATCTACTGAGAAGTATTCTTGACTGAAAAATTCCATGGACAGAGAAGCCTGGTGGGCTACAGTCCATGGGGTCGCAATGAGTCAGACACGAATGAAGCAACTTAGCACACATAGGTTATCCAGCAATCTTTAGTTAATGGGCAAAAAATTAACAATAACAAATTAATTCATTAATGTCAATGCATTGAAATAAAGAGAAATTTTATTCAAAAAAAAACCTTCTCCAGTGCCTAAAAGAATGCCCAGTATTTAGTAGGTTTAATGAATGAACTATTCATTGATGTTTATTCATTGATTAATAAGCCCATAAATACAAAAAAACAGATCTGCACACTAACTTGCTGAAACCAATATGACTTTAGACAAAGGCTGGTGGGCTTCTAGGATATGCCATTTGGTTTATGCCTGGTGACTCCACGCAGATGAGAAAGCCCAGACTGAGGTACAGGGTCAGCGGGACTGGAAGCCTCCCTGGATGTTTATGTTCAGAAATCAAGTAAAACTAAGCACTATTAATAATTTGAACACAACTCAAAGCCAGAGGTAAAAGAAACAAATAACTTTCAGCCAACTGATACTGGCCTATGTAAAACAAGAGAGTATCTGGAGATTTTGACTGGTAGGAAAGGAAACATAATCCCTTTCAATGTTCTGCAGATACACATGTGTTTAGAAATAATAGATGTGCTAAATGTTCTAGATGTTTCATTGGCAATCTCTTTTACTGCCATTAAACTGAACAGTATTACAGCTATGTTGAATCATGAGATATCTTCTCTCTAACTATGTATGGCATAAGAACAAAAAGAAGATTGTATGAATATGACATAAATGTTCATAATAGATTTTCAAATTTGTTGGCCATGCATCCTTTTGACAAAGGACTAATTTCATAATAATGCTTTTAAATGTGTAAAATATACCTAAGTATAAAATAAACATAAATGTTTTATACAAATGGAAGTGTAATGAATATGATTAATAATTATAAAGTATAAAAAATGCTGAGGACTACAAAGGAAACAAATTATGATGAAATGCACATATCAATGTGTTAAAAAATAAAGGACTATAATTTGTCAATAATGGTAAGTAGATGTTATGTCAAGATATCTGCAACAACTGAATTGCAATAGAAAAACATCTGTGAGTTTTGTAGATGATAAAGTGTATATACACTGCAGGTACTTCTATGATTGTTGCATTCATAATTAAAGAAAATGTTCTATTCTGGTCAAAGGTAAGCAAAAACAAACATGTAAATTTTTTCCCATCCAAGTTTATGGAACACCTAAGCTCTTCCCACAGACTCCTTGAGGAAGTGTAGATGCAGGTTAAGAACCTCTGATTTGGGGTAAGACAGAGCCTGAGCTGGAATCCTAGCTCTGCCATGATTGAGTTCAGTGACCTTGAGTAGCTGCTTACCTTCCATGAGCCCCATAAAATAGGAGCAGAAATGCACATCACGTGAAATAATGTGTGTGCCATAGTGCACACTGTCTAGAATATATTAAACTCTCAATGTATTATATTTTTGACTCACAATGAGATAATTTTTTTTCTGATAACTTAGCCTTTTAAAATAAGTTGCTTCACTTCCAAGTAAACATGTGATATTCCTTCTCTCCTGCTGAGAATTACATTCTTCTTCATTTTAGCAACTTAATGTACAACAACAAAATAATGAGCAAAGGGGATCAAGGTCATGTGTAATTCTGTAACAGCCCTACTACAAACTTTGTTAGCACCAAAATTAAAAGAACATTTTATAAGATAAACAAAATATCAAGTGCTCCATACACCCAAATCCATACTGTTGGGGAGGAGGTGAGCATTGAATTTGGGACACTAAATCCCATAGATCAATGAGGCAAAATGGTTCCCCAACAGTACATATCAATTTTGATGTTGCTATTCATATTAATATCAACTACATATTTGAATTTTATTGAGTCAAAATTCTTGAAATTCAGAAAAGCTGAGCAGAGAAACTCTGAGTATCAGATTTAATTTTAGTAGGAGCCTTTCTTTCCTAGAATCTAAAACTGGCCAATGCCTATGGTCAGTCCAACCTGTGTTGACGGCCATTACTTGAAGGCACAAAATGGAAAAAAAAATAATTTTATTGATTATCATGCATAATCATCTTAAGAAAGTTCATATGAAATCATTGTGGAAATTTTCTAAGTCATCAATTCAAGTGTATTTAATAATCTTAACTTTTGCACCCTGAAATTAGAACATGGAGAGTGAAACAGCTTGCTAAGAAATTTCGTGCCACAGAAAAAGCAGTTTCCTCCAAAAACAAGTTGACAAAAATAAGGTTATCTCCCCTGGGTTTGGAACATGCAATAGCATACCATTTTGTGCTAGAAGAGATAAATGAAAACTTCATCACTATTGTCATTAAAAAAAAAGCAAAATTCAGCAAATGAGACGACATCAAATTTCAAAGCTTCTTCACAGCAAAAGAGGCAATTCACAAAATTAAAAGGCAACTTATAGAATGGGAGAAAACTTTTCCAAACTATACGTCGATAAAATATATAAAGAACTCATATGATAACTCAATAACGAAAACCTTCAAACAATCCAAATTTTAAAATGATCAGAGAAGCAAAGTAAATTTTTTTCCAAAGAAGACATTCAAATAGCCAACACGTATACGGAAAGGTGTTCACATCATTCCTCATCAGGGAAGTGCAAGTAAAAGTCACAATGAGATAGAGCCTCACACTTGTTAAAATGACTATCATCAAGAAGACAAGTAATAACAGGTGTTCGTGAGGATCTGGAGAAAAGGGAACCCTTGCACACCGTTGGTAGGAATGTACACTGGTCCAGCCACTATGGAAAACAATATGGAAGCTCTTCAGAAAATGCAAAGCAGATCTACCATGTGTTGTGTGTGTGTTCAGTCACTCAGTCATGCCCAACTCTTTGCGACCCCATGGACTATAGCCCTCCAGGCTCCTCTGTCCATGGAGCTTTCCAGGCAAGACTACTGGAGTGGATTGCCATTTCCTTCTCCAGGGGATCTTCCTGACCCAGGGATTGAACCTGAATCTCTTGTACCTCCCTCATTGGTAGGCAGATTCTTTACCACTGCACCACCTGGGAAGCCCAAGATCTACCATATGATTTAGCAATTCCACTTCTGGGTATATACCCAAAGGAAATTAAAACACAGCAGTGGAAATACATATGCCTCCCATGTTTATTGCAGCATTATTTACAATAGTCAAGATATGGAAATAACCTGTGTCCGTCAGTAGATGAATGGATAAAGATGTGGCATATATATATGCAACAGAACACTATTCAGCCTTAAGCAGGAAGGACATCCTGCCTTTTATGACAGCATCAATGGACTTTGAGGACATTATGCTAAGTGAAATGTCAGACAGAGAAAGCCAAATCCTGTATGGTATCATATGAGGAATCTAAAAAAGTCAAATTCATAAAAACAGAAAGTAAAATAATATTAACCAAGGGCTGGAGGATGGGAGAGACATGATAGATGCAGTTTAAGCATGGAAACTTGCAAGTAATAAGTCTTACATATCTAATGCACAGTATAATGAATATAGACAACAGTATTGTGTTACAATTATCAAACTTGCTAAGAGACTAGATCTTAGTTATTCTAACCACTGGAAACAAATTATAATTATATGACATGATAGAGGTGCTAATTATCACTACAATGGCAATCATATAATATATATATGCACCAAATCAACACATTGTACATCTTAAATTTACACAATGTTATATGTCAAATATATTTCAATCAACATATGGACTTCTAAACATTTAGACAATTAGAACTAATGTTGAAACAGAAAACCTAGATTATCCTTTGAAGTAATTTCATGTAATTGCTTGCTTTTGCCTATGATAAATTTCAGCAAATTTAGAATGAACAGTACATTGGTAGAGTAAGATCATACTATAAATTTTAAAGATAAAGATCTTTGATTCCTCAAGTAAAAAAACATTGTTATTAATTACAGTTCATTAAAATTTTGGAAACCTTCCAGAGAGGAAGAGGGATTTGATTTTCCTAAGAACTGAAACACATAAATTATGTCTACAAGTCCTTAAAAAGTTTGTTTACTCTTTCTAGAAAACAGGAGACATCCCTTTTAGCTATTCAGAGTGAAAATGTTCTTTATATTACTATGAATAATTTAAATCCTACTTTTGTATTATATGCATTGTACCATTTAGTTCAAGCTTTCTTTTTTTAATTCCTTATTTACCAAATCTAGGTTCCAAGCTATATGAACCTATAAAACCCACTGTGCTCTAGTTTTGTAACCTTGGATAATTTATTTATCTCTCTAAACCTCAATTTGCTCACCTGTACAATGGAAATAATCAAATAGGGTTGTCTGACATTTTTGAGAAAATAAATAACAAATAGTGAAAACCTGGCATTTAGAAGTACCTTATAAATAATAGACACTATTTTTCTTACCTTAAGAAGCATTGATAGTCTTGGCTTCTGGGTTAAATAGCTTTGCTTAATTACATCTAATCCACCAAATGTCTAATACTCACAACATGTACTGTCTTCATAAATCACACACTGTTGGTAATCTATGAAAAAACCCTGAGAATGTGTTTTATATATTTTTACACAAGACAAGTAAGTACAATCAAAAACCATATGACTACTAAGAGAAGAAATTTTGCTTTGTGTTCTCTGGTTGCAAGTCCCAAATTTCCTTTTCATACTTAATTTTGTTTTTATTTTAGATACAGTTTTTCTCTGAATGGGGAAAAGAGTGATAGAATTCTCCATGAAACATTGAAAATACAAACAGAATTATTATTCTAATTTTTAAAGGAAATTATTCTAAAACATACTTCTGCTTAAAGTATATTTCTTCCAGGATAACAAATGATTTAATGTCAAATAAATCATAATTAGGCTTCCTTGGAGGCTCAGGCAATAAACAGTCTGCCTGAAATGTGGGAAACCCAGGTTCAATCCTTGGGTCAGGAAGATACCTTGGAGAAGAAAATGGCAACCCACTTCAGTTGCCTGGAAAATTCCACGGACAGACGAACCTGGCAGGCTATGTATAGTCCACGGAATCACAAAAAGTCAGACATGACTGAGCAACTAACAAATAATAATTACACTGCTTCCCTGGTGGGTCAGCAGTAAAGAACCCACCTGCGATGCAGGAGCTACAGGAGACTAGGTTCGATCCCTGGGATGAGAAGATCCCCTGTGGGGAGTAAATGATGACCCACTCTGGTATTCTTGCCTGAAAAATTCCATGGACAGAGGAGCCTGGTGGGCTACAGTCCACTAGGTTGCAAAGAGTCAGACACGACTGAGCAGAGTACACAGCACATAGCACTTTACATTTTATACAATAACATGTAAAGGACAAAATGTTATAAAATACTTATCAGAAATTAAAAACTTGTAATTGATGGGATGATGTCATATCATAATCCAAAATCCAAACATTCTATGAGATGTCTTCCTTCCTCCAAAATAGCCCTCCAGCCCCATCTTTCCTCCCTCCTTTGCTGTCTCATGAGCTCTCAAGGTCACTGTTATGTCCTGAGTGCTTTGGATGTCAAACGTCATTCATCACAGTAAACATCAAATCTGGTTCTGCCTCACTCTGATTGAGTGTCTCTCTGTGGCAGCTCCAGTGAGACCCTTAGGGGGTTAATCCTCACCCCCGCCCCAAAGCATTAACAAAATTTTCATTCAACCTGCCTCCCACCAAAAGAAGAAATTGAAAAGCAGGTGTCACAGTGGTTGGAGGAGAATCTGAGACTAAGAAAATATGATATGTTGACTTCTTGCCTATTTGGAATATTACTGAAAACCGTATTTCCCAAATTAACTGACATTTGTCATCAGTATCTCCATTTAGTTCTCATCTGAGCCTTTAGCTATGCAAGAGTGATTCAGTTCATTTAATCAAGCCCATTTTGAGGATGATTATTTCAGTCATTCATATTCAACAATGGCTTATGGGTGTCAACGACAGCATTAGAGTCTGGAGGCCACAAACATGAATGAAAAATGGTCTTCGTTTCAGGGAACTTATAATCTAGCTTGCAAGATAACAAGTATAATCAGAATTCAAAAAAATTTTCCCTGGTTTAGCAACACCCAAAAGTGTCTTCTGAGACTGAGAAATCTTGTTCTTCTGAATAATAAAAATCCAATGATTTTTGGAGAATGAATGAGTGAACGAATGAACAGATGCCAGAAGAATATCCCCAAAGGTTTTTGTAGCTTGAATATAGTTACACTAAATTACTGTCTGATGAAGGTATGCAAGGATCTTCCTTCTACTGCAAAGAATTATTCCCAATAACAGTACCACTCAAGACCCAGAGGAAGGTAGTAGATTGATCAGTTGCCAGGAGAACACAAAATTAACTTGAAAAGGAAGGTTCTCTTTAGTTTATCTAGAGGACCCTCAGGAATCAATTTCCCATAAAGAAACATTAACATCCATTGGAAGAACTGAAGAAGGAAATGTATAGCTTTTTTAAAAAGGGTTAAGATGAAGGAAATAAAGGGTGGAACTCTGATTACCTACAAAGTGATCCGTATCCATGTATGACAGGAGGTGGGAAACCAGCTCACAGATGAAGGCAGGCTCATGGTTCCAGCACAGGTTTTTGTCGGAAAGGTAGAAAAATAAAAACAGGAGAAGCCAGGACGTGGACTTAAAAGCTTTTAAAAAAAGAACACAGTTGTTGTTTGGCCGCTGAGTTGAGTCCAACTCTTTTGTGACCCTCTGGACTGTAGCCCGCCAGGCTCCTCTGTCCAGGGAATTCTCCAGGCAAGAACACTGGAGTGGGTTACCATTTCTTCCTCCAGGATTCTTCCCCGCTCAGGAACTGAACCCACATCTCCTTCACGGGCAGGCGGATTCTTTACCACTGAGCCACCAGGGAAGCCCACAGATATGTTAGCACCCCCAGAAAAGAGTAGACCACTTTCTGTGGTAACAAATTTCCATTTTTAAAGCATTGGAAGAGGAGATGGATGAACAAGGACAAAGCAGAGGTGATCCATCCGAGTACAGGGTTGGGATAAGGGCCGTTGAACACCTGGGGTTCACTCCAGTGTGGAGAAAAGTCTGACTGAGTGAATATTTTAAAACAAATAGAGGAAGAGGCACATACTAAGAGCGAAAAAGAGCAAGAAGACTCAGAGAGGCGCAAAGAGGAAAAGTAGGAAGAAGAAAGAAGGCAGGAAGGGGGAAGGGAGGGAGGAAGAATGAACCTGTGATCCCAGACACAAAATGGCGGCACGCGGGTGCTCCTTTGGAAGACGCCTCTGTAAGTCCGGGAAAATCGAAAGTAAAGCAGTGCCACAGGGGAGCGGCCCATGGCCTGGTCTGCTGAAAGCAGTTTCAGGGGCGCGGGGTAAGCCCTGTTTCTGATTATGTCACAGCAGCCGCGAGGGGACCCCAGGAACGAACTGCCCTAGAGCCCACCCCCGGCCACTGGTCCTCAGCAACGGGCTAGGACCCCTCACCTTCCTCCCCACACGGAACACTAGTAGTTCACACCGCCGCAGTTACTCGTCGCCCAATAAACGCCTCTCCTGTGCGTGAGAAATCCCCTCCTCCTGAGATCCTAGATCAAGAGGAACGAGAATCAACATGGTGGCGCCCAGCTCCAGAAGTATTCCTTTAATCAGCCCCCGGTTCAATCCTCCTGTGTTTATACGCTGCTAAGTGGGAAAAGGATTGTGCTCACTGATGGGACTTGCCTGAAGGGGCTGTACAACCCCACCTTTGTGACTAAGGAAGCGAGGACATGGAGGCCAAAGATTCTGGTTCCTGCTGTTTTCCAGGGTCCATCTACTTCCTCCAGCGATGAGGTCACATACCAGGAATTAGCACTTTTTTTTTTTTTCCTTCATAGGGAATCTGAATTTAAAGTTTCCTTATCCTCGCTTTTTTTTGGCATGGTAATTTTTTTTTCACAAAAACTATTCATTGTTGAAGTTTCTTCAGAAAATAGGACTTGAATGTTTCAGAAACTGAGCGTTTCTTTTCATCACAAATTCAAGTTCTTTGAGAAAGATTAACACTTGCAAAATTAACATTATAAATTAGAGGAAGAGGGAGTGACTTTGACTTTCACCCGAGTTACATGAAAACCCCCATTTCCTTATAAACTTCCATCATTTATTTTCTTTTCTCTAGTTTTATTGCTTTAAAGTTCACTTTAATGCAGTTGTATTTGGACCAGGAAAATTAATATCAAACTACTGGAAGTGCAAATCAAGTCACCTCTGATTTAAGGGTTTTTTTTTTTTTCTTAAATGGTGCCTCTGAATTAGTTTCCTGGCTGTTTATTATATATCATAGCAAGAACCAAACTTTTTTTCCAACAATTTATACATAATTCAGAAGCTGGAATATGCCAAATGAGAATGATAATGTCCCTTAGTATAATTCCTCCATTTTCCGAGACGCTAAAATATTTTGAAACTTTATTTATAGCAGCGGTAAAATACTTCATGAGCAAAGCACTTTCAGAAAGTGTGATGTTTCCCGCAGCATTACTTACATACAATTGTACAAAGAGATCCTACACCAAATCTCTCTCTCTCTGCTCTTCTTTGAGGAATGGTTCTCCTGCTAAGCCTGACTAAAAACTTCATCTTTGTGACACCATTTTAATTGCTAAGCAAGTTACAGTAAAAAGGAATCAAAAATTTGCAACTTTGATAGGTTACTGATATTAAAATACCAATCAGCCTGCTTCACTTTCTTTGAGAATAAAGACAGAAGATGGATTTTGAAAGATGGAAGTTTTTACTTATTTCCTTTATCTGTGAAAATTCTTTGAGATACAATAAAAGGGTTTCTAGGCATAAATGCACTAATTATGACTTGAAGAAGATCTGGGTAGACAGAGAGATGTCATCAACAGATTGTGTACATTTTCCACCTGTTTGGTCTTCTGCTACATTTTCAAGACACAATTCCTCATTCCTCAGAACATAAAGTCACATGAGCTATTGAAATGGTGGTGAAAACTGTCAGAGGGATCTGAAGAGATGTGTTTGGGGAAATAAGCAAAAAAAAAATTTTTTTTTTTTTTTGGAAGAGACCCCTAGGTAAAAAAAACAAAACAAACAAAAAAAAAAACCATTATCTCAGATTAAAAAGGCCTGGAGAATGAGACAGGAATTCACACTAATATTAAGAATATAGTGAGAAAATGTAAGGATTCAGCCACCAGTGAATGCTCAAGGCAGATTCAGGGAAAAGTAATCGGCCTCCCTGATAAAGTGGAGAATAAGTAGATGATGGTGTTCTGAATGGAGGATGCCACGAGTGCCTGATGGAAAGAGGTTATTAGAAGCATATAATCCCTATAGCCAGTTAGATGTCAAAGGAAATACTCAATACAGGAAATGACCCCTGGGAAGAGAAAGGTAATTTTCTCTCTAAAAGATAAACTAGAAATAGCTACTTGATGACAGTATCCATAAGGTGAAGTCAGCCTAAGAGACATGTTATCTCGAAAGGTGGCAAAAAGAAAAAAAAAATGAATCAGGGAATCCTGGTTGTTGAAAGATGGCTTCTAGAGGCAAACCTGTGGAAAGCTCAGTTTTAGTATTTGTGCATGCTAAGTCACTTCAGTCATGTCCCACTCTTTGCAACCCTATGGACTGTAGCCCACCAGGCTCCTCTGTCCATGGGACTCCAAGCAAGAATACTGGAGTAGTTGCCATGCCCTCCTCCAGGGGATCTTCCTGACCTAGGAATCTCATTCAACATCTCTTAAGTCTGTATTGGTAATAACTCAATATTAAAAAGAACATGTGGGCAGAAGAAATGTTACATTGTGGGACAGATAAGAGAGACAGCCTGAGATCTTGGCAGACTTCATCATATACAGGCCAAAGGAGAGAGATGGTTGAGTCTTTCTGACCATTAAGGCAACATAATTCTTAAGGACAGGAATCATTTAAGTGTCCTAGCCATGAGAAAGTGTGCCTAAGATTATCTACCTCCGTAGCTCGAATTTTATCTCCAGTTAACTTTTTTTTAATTCAATTTTGCTTCCGTGGGAGAAAATACATGGATTGTGGATGACAGTATCAATTTGCAAAGCTTCCTATTGCAAAATAACAAATTTGCATTCCGAGATATTCATTAGTTTCTTGTAAATGGTGCCAGTGTCAGTTCTTAGAGAGCGACCAATATTTGGAACACTGAAAATTCAAACTGAGGGTTTCATTAAGGTACTTAATTCCTCTAAAGCTTGTCTGGGTCACCAGTCCACTCCAATCTCTGCCATCTTTGTGAGGATATTTTAGAGTCAGTAAAGGCAGCAAAGCCTATTAATACTGTGCATGTGTGGTAGGTAGTATAATGCTCCCATCACCTCCAAGCTAATCCCCTGGAATTTGTGAATATACTAAATTGCATGGCAAAGGCAATTAAAACTGTAGATGGAATTAAGTTTGCTAATCAGATGAGATGGATTAGCCACGTACTAATCATAAATGTCCATACATGAGCACTGGAAAAACCATAGCCTTGACTAGACAGACCTTTGTTGGCAAAGTAATGTCTCTGCTTTTTAATATGCTATCTAGGTTGGTCATAACTTTCCTTCCAAGGAGTAAGCATCTTTTAATTTCATGGCTGCAATCACCATCTGCAATGATTTTGGAGCCCCAAAAGAAATAAAGTCAGCCACTGTTCCCTCATCTATTTCCCATGAAGTTATGGGACCAGATGCCATGATCTTAGTTTTCTGAATGATGAATCCAGTGGTCATGTATGGTTGTGAGAGTTGGACTGTGAAGAAAGCTGAGTGCTGAAAAACTGATGCTTTTGAATTATGGTGTTGGAGAAGACTCTTGAGAGTCCCTTGGACTGCAAGGAGATCCAACCAGTCCATCCTAAAGGAGATCAGTCCTGGATGTTCATTGGAAGGACTGATGCTGAGGTTGAAACTCCAATACTTTGGCCACCTGATGTGAAGAGTTGACTCATTGGAAAAGACCCTGATGCTGGGAGGGATTGGGGGCAGGAGGAGAAGGGGACGACAGAGGATGAGATGTCTGGATGGCATCACTGACTCGATGGGCATGGGTTTGAGTAAACTCCAGGAGTTGGTGATGGACAGGGAGGCCTGGTGTTCTGCGATTCATGGAGTTGCAAAGAGTCGGACATGACTGAGTGACTGAACTGAACTGAACTGAATCATAAACATCCTCAAAAAGTGGAATATGGGGACTTCCTTGGTGGTCCAGTGGTTAAGATTTTGCCTTCCAACACAAGGGTGCAGGTTCAAACCTTGGTCTGGGAGCTAGGATCCCACATGCCTCTTGGCCAAGAAACCAAAACATGAAACAGAAGCAAAATTGTAACAAATTCAGTACAGACTTGAAAATGGTCCACATCAAGAAATATCTTTTTTTAAAAAGTAGAAATAGGGATACAGAAGAAGACAGGAAGATGTGATGAGTGAAGTAGAGTTAGGGATATGCTATCTTCTTTAGCTTGAAGGTGAAGGAAGAGGCCATGAGACAAGGAATGTGAGTATCCTCTAGAGGGCAGAAAAAACAAGGAAACAGATTCTCCCCGAAGCTTCCAGAAGGACCACAGCCCTGCCAGCACCTTGGTTTTATCTCAGTAAGACACATGTTGAACTTCTAACCTACCGGAACATAATAAAGTGGTATCATCTTGAACTACTGCGTTTGTGGTAAATTGTTACAAGGGCAATTGGAAAACACATCACAAGTGCAAGACCAACTGAATTATGATTTGGTTGAATTAGACTTCAAGAAATGCAGCTGTATAACCAATTTCTAAAGAAATTGCTCTGCCTACTAGGATAATTAAGGTAATAGGCTCTGGAAGTAGAAAAACCCAGATTTATATTCCAATTTGGGCATTTAACAGAGATATGAGTAGATATTTAAACTATTTAAGCCTCATCTTCATTATCCATTAAAATAAAGATAATCTGTTGTTTAGTCACTTAGTCATGTCCAACTGTTTTGTGACCCTATGGACCATGGCCCACCAGGCTTCTCTGTCCATGGAATTCTCCGGAGACGAACACTGGAGTGGGTTGCCATTTCCTTCTCCAGGGGATCTTCCCAACCAAGGGATTGAACCTTCACTGGCAGGAAGATTCTTTACCACTGAGCCCCCAGGGAATCCCCCAAATAAAGAGAATAGCTACCATACAGACCATAGTATGAATTTAATAAGATCAAATTGTCTAGTCCAATAAAAATGACTATGAAGCATTCACACTTGGCAAAGTGTTTGATGAGGGGAAGTTATACAATGATTTAAAAGTGCTAATTAGCACTTCTTACAGATGTTGGGGCTGCAGCAGTGAACATGACAGACACTGAAAAATAACCTGTGCCTAACATCAATGGTAAACCTTTGAGGAGTATGTAGGAAGTTCTGTTATCATACAAGAGGCACTTTGGCTGGATTTATGCTTCAGAGAACACTTCTTGGGAAAAGTAAACTCTATAAAGAAGCCTAAAGAATAAATGGAAATAGGTAAAATGAGAAGAGGAAAAGAGGAAAGACATTCTAGCCCAGGAACGATATGATATAGCACAAGTTGGCTTGGTGATCAGGAGAATTGAAAACTATAGTGAGGAAGGTCCATTTCTGAGCTCAGCAGAGGCCAGCGTGGGAGGTGTCTTTTATCCTTGTTGCCAGATGGATTCCTTGCAATGTTTCAACTGGAGAAGAGACACAGTTTACAGTTATGTTGTAGATAGATATTCATCACTACAGTGTAGAATACAAATTTTAAAAACCAAAATGACAAAAAGTCAATAGGAAACCCATTGAGAAAGTGTTGTAATAGCACAAGCAAACTGCTACTGCTACTTTGGGAATCAAGCTAGGAAAAAAGGAACAAACCTGAGAGAAAGAAACGAGATGAGCCCGTGGAAGCAAACCTCTCTACACATGGAGGCAGTGTTTACTCCCGGGCGGAAATGGAAGGAAGGAAAGAAAGGTGAAGGAAAGAAGATCTGTCTATTGATATTTGAACACAGAATCTATCTGTGCCAACTTCCCTGTTACTAAGCTCATCACCCCCCTCCTACCCTCAAGGAATCTACAGATCTTGAGAAGGTCTGGACCTGGCCCCCAGTCCTGATACCACCCAAACACAAAGCCTGTGTCTAAAGACCCCCTGGCACTAAGATGAAATGTGAAAAACGCAATCCTCCACTTGTGTATCTATAGCGCCCAACAGTGAATCCACATAGCATTTCCAAGCACAGGTGCAAGCCTCCCCTGTCTTACTGGGCAACAGATGTTAATAGAATTAGAGGTCAAAGATGTTTGATGGTGGAATAGCAGACAATGACCAGCGCTGCTTACAGACTATAGTAACCAGGGGACCTGCCGCCATTTAAGTGAATAATTCCTTCTGAACCAGGAAGCAAAAAAAGCATGTGGGAGCCGTGAGACAAAGCAGTAACTTCCACAGGAAGCTTATGAGGAAAAGTGCTTTCTAAAACTCCAGGGAACTTCCAGAACCCCAGGGTAAGTAAACACCACCTGCCAGTAGATTATTTCAAAGGCAGAGGATAAAAAAAATGTTAGGGCTGGGTGAAGAGCCAAGTTCTGCCTCTAGATGTCAAAAGTAATTGTGGGAAAAACAGTTTATAACTCAATATTAAAAGAACTAAAATCATGGAATCCTGTCCCATCACTTCATGGCAAATATAAGAGGAAAAGTGGAAGCAGTGACAAACTCTCTCTTCGTAGGCTCTAAAATCACTGCAGATTGTGACTGCAGCCATGAAATTAAGCGACGGTTGCTTCTTAGAAGGAAAGCTATAAGAAACCTAGACAGTGTATTAAAAAGCAAAGACATCACTCTGTTAAAGATCCATCTAGTCAAAACTATGGTCTTTCCAGTAGTCATGTACAGATGTGAGAGTCGGACCATAAAGAAGGCTGAATATTCACTGGAAGGACTGAAGCTGCAGCTGAAACTCCAATACTTTGGCCACCTGATGCGAAGAACTGATTCACTGGAAAAGAACCTGATGCTGGGAAAGATTGAAGGCAGGAGGAGAAGGGGGCAACAGAGGATGAGATGGTTGGATGGCACCAGTGATTGAATGGTCATGAACTTGGGCAAACTCCGAGAGACAGTAAGGGACAGGGAGGTCTGGCGTGCTGCAGTCCATGGGATTGCAAAGAGTCAAACACGACTTAGCAAGTGAACAACAGTGGGGCTTCCTGGGTGGCACTAGTGGTAAAGAACCCTCCTGCCAACATGAGAGACCTAAGAGATGCGGGCTTGATCCCTGGATTGGAAACACCCCCTGGAGGAGGGCATGGCAACCCACTCCAGTTTTCTTGTCTGGAGAATCCCATGGACAGAGGAGCCTGGTGGGCTATATGGTCCATAGCATCTCAAAGTGTCGGACATGACTGAAGCAACTTTGTACACACGGGATAAACACTGTGGAAGCTCCCAGTATCGATTTTACATGTGCACAGTGATCATTTCCAACCATGTAGACGGAATGACAGCAGTAGACAGTTGCAAGAAATGAGAATACACCCTAGATCAAGAGATTTTACTCTTCTTAGATGTTGATGTTACATGCAATTTAAGGGGAAAAAAAAAATCAGTTTTCTGATATGTTAAAACTGTCGTTCAAATAAAGTCAAACAAAATAAAAGCAAGGATAATTTATTTTATGAAACTTTATAACAAAGTAATCTCTACTTTGAGTTGGAGTCTGAACGCCCTGTTTACGCATGGAAAACCCATCACAGACGGGGATAATGCATATTGTTAAAACAAAAGATGGATTCAGCCCATCTCACTGCCATCACTCTCTCACTGTTAGTCCAGAAATTTTGCAACTATCAACAGTGGCAGAGTCAGCAGACATGTCATTAAGTGCTAAAAAGAAAGAGGAGAAATGAATATTTATCATCGCTTTGTGCCAAGCCCTGAGCTGAGTGTCCCCTCAATCTTAATAGATTGAGTCGATCACACATCCAGATTCAACCCGAGAAACAAACAATGGAAGATTTTTAAAAAGAAAGAAAACTCAGAACTGAACGTGAACAATCATGCTTGCTGCAAACAATGAAGCCATCAAGTCTGGATACAAACCTGATTCTGTACAAACAGAGAGGAAGTAAGACTGCCTGAGGCAGTCTGCATTATCTTGAAGCAATTCTACTCTTTGACCAAACCAGGATTATATTCCAAAACATCTTTTACTATATTCAGTCAAAAATGATTTTTGAAACACCGGCTATTTGCCAGATATTATGATAAATACCGGGGACACATCAACACACTGGAGAGAGGAGGAAAAGGATGTTCTGTCCTAGAAAATTTACAGTATATAAGGCACAGACTTGCTGATAACTTTGGAGAGACAGAATACATTTTACTCAAATTTTCTTTAATTAAGTTTGTTAATGTTTTAAAGGGGCTTCTCAGGTGGCGCTAGTGGTAAAGAATCCACCTGCAATGCAGGAAGCAAGAGATGTGGGTTCAGTCCCTGGGTCAGGAAGATCCCCTGGGGTAGGAAACAGCAACCCACTCCTGTGTTCTTGCTGGAAAATTCTATGGGTAGTGGAGCCTGGCGGGCGATGGTCCATGGGGCTCCAGAGAGTTGGACACAATGAGAAGCTAAGCAACAACAACAACAATAAAGTTTCCCAAAGTAAAAAACTAGATCGAGCAGTAGTATGGGGGCTTCCCCAGTGACTCAGATGGTAGAGAATCTGCCTGCAATGCAAGCATGGCTAAATGAGGAACAGTATGATTAAACCTTCAGATGTAGCAAGATGTCACCACACTTGGGAACACTGTTGTCCCCATAAAACAGACGATCCGGGCCTGACTTCACTCTGTGTGTGATGGGGAAGATGCTGTCATATGATGTAATGTGGAGGGGTGGAGTCTGGGGTCCTACTGTGTGTATTCCAACCCCGGTAGTTACTAACCTATGCAGATCACCCCAGTTCTCCGGTGTTAGAAAACGCTGCGGGAAGAAAGAGCCACCTCTAAGGACCGGTGGTAAAAGGCCTTTATTGGGCGGGCGCTCTCGGGCAGATCTCCCGGGGAGGGGCGGGTGAGCGAGGAGACAAAAGGAGTCTGCGAGGAAGGAGAGGTGGGGAGAGGTTTCATAGCCCGGGCCGGCGCCCAGGCCAGGTCCTTCTATATAAGGAAGAAAGCGCGGGCTACAGCGGCGGTGGGTGTCCAAGGGCTCTGTGTCGCTTCCTGATCGGGCCAGGCTGCAGGGGGGGGTCGGTCCTCGGAAGTTTAGCCAGCCTCCGGAACTTGTCTGTGGCACTTTTTCCCGGGGCATGCCTCAACATACCCGACCTTTCATCCGGATTCCAATTTCTCCCACTGTAAAATGAGATGAGAACACCTCTTCCATGGGGTGGATGAGAATATAAATGAGTACAGAGAACCCTCAGCTTAGCACAAACGACTTATGAACATTAATAAACGCTATCAAGACATAAACCAGAGCACATCTTACCTCTGCCACCCAATTCAGTTGTCTTTAAAAGACCAACATCTGTGCAAATCATTAATGCTTAATACTGATGTCACATAGCAACAAGGTTCCATCAAGTCTATTGGGCAGGCTAGAGGATGGAAGCAGTAGTAGAAATATATGGCGTACACACACAGACACACACACACACACACACACACACACACACACATCTACATACACATATGAAAGGGGAAAAAATGTGTGTGTGAAATTGTCATCTAATTTCTAATGTCCACAATCATCATACTTGGTCCACACTATTTCTGCGTTTCACAAGAGACTAAGAATCAGAGTGATTGACCAATATAGCCAAGCTCACACAGCACTTAAAAAATTAAACATAACCCCCATCCTTGTCTTTTCTGTTCTGACACCTTGGTGCTTGCAGCAATACCATGCTTCTCCCACATATAGAGAGTTAACAACATTTAGTTCTTCAACATTCTTCCATACTTATATTTAGAAGATTTTTTTTTCTTTGCTTATATCCTAAAACTTCCCAATGCTTCCATCTAAAAGCACAAAGTTGCTCTGTGAAAACTGTTCTGGTCTCCATGTGCCTTTTATTGGCAAAGAATCCCCATATCCTCACCCATTTGGGGCATCCATAATGCATCTCTGAGACTTAGACAAGTTTCAGATGAGAAGCACTTTCTTCTGTCTCTAAGTAATTGAGAGCCACAGCCTCTATGTGACTCATCTGTGATGATCTCAGGCCAGTGTGTGGATGAATGTGAGTGAATCCATTAATGCATCTGATGTGACTAGTTCAAGAATTCCTTTTTTTAAGTTCAGGAATTCTCCATCAGCAGTTCCTCCAAATCTTTATGTTTGCCTGCTGTCCACCATCTTGCTACTTGCAGTCCTTCCCCAAAGTGGATCAACAAAGTTACTAAGTCTAAGAGGGAGTGATGCATATATGTATCTTCAAATACCTCTTTATTTCAATGACTCCAATGCAATGTAAATATTCATAAGCACATATTTTGCACATCAGATTATAATTCCAGAGAGATTTGTACAGTGAGAGTCACACAATTTGCTTTGAGAACCATCACATCAACCACTTCAGATGTGGTCATTCACAAAGCAACCTGCACACTCCAGGGTTTGTATGTTTGAGATTCCCCTTGATGACCTGGAGATGGCTGCAGACAGAACAATCCTTGCCAAGGAGACATGAAGTCCCTTACTCTCTGGAGAGTAAGGAACTGTACAGCAACATCTTCTTAACACGTGTGACCAGTGGTAAAGCATGTGGAGACTCTGAGATCTTTTGAACTTTGTTATTTTACCCATTCTGTTTATAATCAGTTTCAGTTTTTAATTTGATTTTGAAATTGTAGTTAATCAAAAGATATTTTGTTTTTAGTACCACATTTTCATTTCCTTCCAGCCAACACTGCAATAACTAGAGTTTCAGCAACTTATTCCTCATTAAATGCCCATTAGAAACACCTTCTCCTCTGTATGTTTTGGATAATAACTTGTATTTCTGATCCCTTTTGCCTTTTATAGTGCTTACAGTTTTTCACTGATAATCATACTTCGGTTCCTTCTCAAATGAAAGTTCAACTTTTATTTTTCTTGTTTTGTTTTCATTGTCAACATTCCAGGTTGAGTTTTATGTCAATGCTTCTTGGAAAATATATAAATGTTACATTGAAAATCCCAAAGTAGGAAAAATTGTATCCCAATCAAACAGTACTAATAGGTCTAATATTCCGATTCACTTTTATTAGGCCTCTAGGCATGCTAGGAAAAAATAAAAAAAATAAAAAGCCCTGCTCCAAAGTTGCCTCAATCTATATAGTCTAAAATGTTAATGATTAATTTATCCCAAAGGTCAATTTTATAATAGAAAAATACTTGATCATTCTTAATAAAATACTTAAGAAGGAAAAATACCCGGAATAAAGCAGTTTTTCAAAATCTGTGGTCAATTTCAAGTTATCAGCATGCTCTTTTCCTTGGGGACCAATATTCAGAGAAAGCAGTTCATTTGATTTTATTGACAATATAGTGACACTTGGCAGATTGGGTATTTTTCCCCTTTTTAAAATTTTTAAATGTTGAAGACCTGCCAGGCTGGCAGCTCTGGAAGCCTCAGTTCCTTCAAGAAATTGGCTCTCGGTATCACTGTGTTCCTCAGTTTGGGGGTGTAGATTTTGTTGGAGATTTTCCCCTCTCTTAATTACTTTCCTCCTACAGCACAGTCGTTAATGAATCAGAGAGACCACTGGAAAAGTGATTGACCCACTCGGCCCCTGGTGAGAAATAACTGACTTCTTAGTATTACAGGAGAAGAATTTGAATGGAGAGCGAGGGGAAAAGAGGAACAGTTACAGATCACGTAGTCCGGTTGTTAATATCATTTACTAGGCTGTCTGCATGGTTTCTATCCCCACCTGAGTAAGACACAGGAAATGCCTGAGCATCAGAGAAGATCCTGCTTATTCCCACAAGGAAGAACTTCAGAAACCTTGACGCTAATGGTTAAAGGACCCTGGAACTGAAATTCAACACACAGCTAATGTTCGTATTCTCTCTAACACATGTGTCCCGGGTGATCATCTGTTCGCCCAGTGACCAGAAACTTTATATCCCCTAAGGAAGCTCACTGGAGAGATAAATATTCTCTTTATTAAGTCAAAATGCCTCTTCTTCCAAACTCAGACCCCAAATGGCGTGGTGGTCGCTGGACCCAATTCTATCCCTTGGGTTCAGTTCCTCGGAAACGTTTTTCGTGTTAGGTTTTCAATGATCTTCCCCTTTCTAGTCAAGGCAAAGTTAATAAGAAAATAATCAGTCTCGTAAATTATCATTCCTGATGTCTCTCGGCCTGTCTCCAAATGACCCTAAGCTAAAAGACAGTTTTTCATTTTGCTTTTATCTAAACCAGGGATTTGGGGATTGTTTTGAAGCTGAGGAGCTCATTTCTATTTGCTTATTTTTTTTATTCAGAAAGTTTGTATCACTCTGTTTTTGAGTGTCTTTTAAATACCTTTCATCCTGGGGGACATGGGCAAACCATCTGCAATATGTGAATAAAATAGATCTAGTCCCATTACAGTTAAGGGGCATGGTTAAAAAATACCAAGTCCTGGGTTTCAAAAGAAAGTGAGAAATTCTCAGTTTGCAGTTGTGAATGCATGAAACACCAAAATAGCTTGACTTTAAAGGGCTGACCACGACAGAACACGCTACAGCCTTTGGTCAGAAAGCCCTTTGTTCCCACACGCGAGCAGGTATTGATAATATCGCACAGGAACCGCTTCGGAGGACTGCCTCTTCTAGACCTATGGTCAGACCAAACCAAGCACACACGTTAGCTAGATGGGAAATTGACAGAAACCGTTCCAAACGGGCTCCGTTCGCACTTGGGGAAGTGCACAGAAGGGTGGGGCACACATCCAATTAAAGTTTACTTTCTGATGTCCAAACTGTTACACATACACTGTTTGTAAACAGTGTCACAGGCAGGAAACGCCTGCAGAGTGATTTGCAGAACAGTCGCAGACTTGTGCCCCGCACTCTGTGTTGCTGGCGATTAACAAATTCCGAAGAGGGACCAACGCAAATGAATTCTGTATGGCGTAAATAGTGAATGACCCTTCCGAGAGCAAATGCCAAAAGGGAACCACGGCAGAGACAAAAAGGGAGACTAGAATGAGATATCTAGGGACCGTATGACAGATGGTGTCTCTGTCTACTAATTCAGACACCAGTTGAAACCAGTTGCTAAAATGCAAATATTCCTAGGTGCCTACAATCCTTTAAAATTTGTATCACCCATTGTATCTCATTAGAGATCCCATTTCTCTATAGAACATGTGACTGTTCCTCTTGCAAAATAAAGCCAAATTTGGAAGGGAAGCAATCTGAGTAGCAGAAGCAGTTTCTGCAGCTTCTCCAGGTAATGGTAATCAATCTCTAGTTCACTCCACCCAAAGCATCCACCAGCGCCTAAGGAATTCCTCCCCAAGTGGCAGACAGACTCTCATTTCACAAGCCTGAGCGCCAAAGGAGGTTACGCCATTCAGGATTTCCAAGCAGAGTGTGAAAATAAACCTCCCCTTTGGAGGGACCACACACTCTAAATGTTTCTCTGAACTCTTACATTTTGCAAAAGCATGAAGACCAGAATGAACTTGCATACAATAGCCCTCCCCTTTACCGTAAAGGGTGTCAAGTTCATTTGGTTGCAAAATACATATGTATCCAAATATGACCATTTAATTTTCCATTAAGTTCTTTTGATCCAGTTGTTTCTAAAAATGCTGAAGAAAACAAATGCATAACATCTTCCTGTATTCAGCAGTTTCCCCCTTTTCTAACAGAGGAAGGAAAAGTTGATCTGAAAGTCACTGCTTTAGCATTGTATAAATCTATATGTAAATTCATATAAAGTAATTCTCTTCTTTAGAATAATTAAAACCATAATCAACTATGATAGAGTATTTTAATGGTTCAGTTTGATTTACACATAGGTCTTCATTAAAATATACTCACTACTATATATAAAATAGATAACAAGAAGGACCTACTGTATAGCACAGGGAACTCTAGTCAATATATTGTCATAACCTACAGCAGAAAAGAATTTAAAAAAGAATTGAAATGTATATATATATAAATATAAAAATATATGTATAAATAAATATAAGCATATACATATAACAGAATCACTTTGCTATATACCTGAAAATAGCACTTAATGGCAGAAAGCAAAGAAGAACTAAAGAGCCTCTTGATGAAAGTGAAAGAGGAGAGTGAAAAAGTTGGCTTAAAACTCAGAGTTCAGAAAACTAAGATCATGGCATCAGATCCCATCACCTCATGGCAAGTAGATGGGGAAACAATGGAAACAGTGGCAGACTATTTTTGGGGACTCCAAAATCACTGCAGATGGTGACTGCAGCCATGAAAGTAAAAGACACTTGCTTCTTGGAAGAAAAGTTATGACCAACCTAGACAGCTTATTAAAAAGCAAAGATATTATTTTGCCAACAAAGATCTGTCTAGTCAAAGCTATGGTTTTCCGGTAGTTATGTATGGATGTGAGAGTTGGACCATAAAGAAAGCTGAGCACGGAAAAATTGATGCTTTTGAAATATGGTGATAGAGAAGACTCTTGAGAGTCCCTTGGACAGTAAGGAGATCCAACCAGCCCATCCTAAAGGAAATCAGTGCTGAATATTCATTGGAAGGACTGATGCTGAAGCTCCAATACTTTGGCCACCTGATGTGAAGAGCTGACTCATTTGAAAGATCCTGATGCTGGGAAAGATTGAGGGCAGGAGGAGAAGGGGATGAAAGAGGATGAGATGGCTGGATGGTATCAGTGACTCAATGGACATGAGTTTGAGTAAACTCCAGGAGTTGGTGATGGACAGGGAGGCCTGGCATGTTGCAGTCCATGGGGTCACAAAGAGTCGGACACAACTGAGCAACTGAACTGAACTGAACTGAAAATAGCACAGCATTGTAAATCAGCTATATTTCAAATATAAATAGCAATAATAATTTTGAAAAACCTAAAAAACATTAAACTTTAAAGATGTAGAATTTCCTCGATAAAAAGGATATGAAGAAACCTGGTTAAAAATTCAATCTATGCTCTGCTTTAAAACATTTTCCTTCTTTTTTCCAGTGAGGAAGCTAATTCAAACTTATAGACAAGAGATGAGTAAAAATAACTTCCCATCTACTGAAGACCTCTTTGAGAAAACCACTTCAATTCCTCTCTTACAGGAGTATGATTTTAACTAAAATAAGCGGAATGTGTCTTGAATCTCTTCCTTACACACACACATCCTAATTTTCTAACTGGCAAGAAAAATGATCAAATACAAATCAGGGAGGGAAAAAAATCTACTGATGCCCCATCAGAAGCATTTTAATAGGACCCTGATACAGACATATTACTAAGAACCCATCAAATTCCTGTCTGCAAAAGGAAACAGAAGCGAAACAAATGCTTAGAAATACAATAAATACAAACATGGCAAAAGTAGAGAAATGAGTTTCCAGAAAAATCCAGTAAACCTCCAAATGCCCATAAACCATTTCTTAATTCATCTGAAGGCTCTGCCTGCTTGTCATGTCAAAGCCACCTAGAAGTTAAGGAATCCTGACCATTACTCCAGTATGTCAAGCAGTTTTTCCTACATTTGCTCTTCCAAGTTTCCATCACAAATGAAACAAGTCTACTAAAAGTTAAAATTTACTTCTAAAAGGAAGTCAAGTTTAGTATTCCATTTTAGTGTCTGTATAAATCACCCAAAATATAATGTATTGTAAACAAAGTAAATTTATTTCCAAGGAAGAGATTATAAACTATGACAGTGTCCTTTGGGAAGGCACTTGCCTGATTGAGACAACTTTACCATAGTCTTTACATCATTGCTCCTCAAACCTCTTTCCCTAAGAACCTTAGTTTATGTTCAAATAACCATCTGTTTTTCAAGTAACTGAAGGAATATAACCTGATCATGTGGAAGTGATTGACTTATATAGCTAATAAATATTACAGAGACCAAGGAATAGTGGTAAATTTATGACAAATGGCATTATGTTCCCTTTAGATATATTACAATACACGAAAATGATTGCCAATACTATACTTGAAACAACACAACTGAGTATTTTCCAAAACAATGCTTTTGACAACATACATGTATTTATGCCAAATGCATTATGCAGTAAATTGATTTGATTTTACAAGTTATTTGTCCCATAAAAACCGAAGTTAGGGGAAAAAAACACCCCATCAAAATTAAGAACTTAGAGGAAGGAAAAAAACACGGAAAATGCATTTGCATTAGTGATCTTGTTTTTTTTTAAGTCTAGTAAAAATGTCCAGGTTGGATTTAGAACTCTGTTCTGGAAGAGCTAGATAGATGATGTTCGATGCTTGCACCGTAGCTAGAAAGTTTATAGCTTCGATCAGCTATGAGTAACGGATTCTCTCAGTGGCTTTGGCCGGTGTGTGCGTGAACTGGTTATCCGTAACATAAGTGAAAGGCTGCCTGTCACTAACACAGCCTAACAGCAGCCGCTTTAGACTGACGGGCCACTGGAATGACTAGGAGGGTGAGTCAGTCAGTACAGTAAATGGTCTTACAAGATCCTCGGCATCTTAACAGGGCGGGTTTTTCGTATGTTTGTTTTTGTGGCTTCCTTTTGTTTGGCGATGTGCAGAGAGAGTTGGGCATTGTGGCTGAGCTCCACTGATGCCTCCTGGTGCTGACAAGAAACCTTGGCCGGAGTGCTATACAACCCATTCTCTTGGCCTTTCCCAAATTCCCCAATTCCTTCTTCTGTCTCCCAGAGAGATTCACTGAGCAGTTAAAGATCACGCTTAATAGCCCTCTGATATAAAGGCAAGATTATATTTAATGGATTTAAATATTCCTCTCCCTACCATGCTTAGCATTTTACAATTCAGGAACTTAATTGGTTTGCAAAGGTGCACGGGAAAAATAAAATAAAAAGAACTGTGGATTTTATATGCAGTACTTTCTTGCCCCCTACTGGAAAATGTGAGCCTGGCATACTAAGAATTCTCATTTTTAAAGTATTTTCTGATTTATTTTTCCTATACATCAGCTACAAACCCATATCTACCTCAAGCAAAAGGGAAAGAGAGTAGAAAGGCTTAGAAAGCTTTAATACCATTAGCTATGCATTTTTATTGAAAAATAACGAATTTTAGAAATCTAATTTGTATAAAAGAAAAAAAAATCCTCAGGAGTATACAGAAGTCAATTTTCCAATTGCACAGTAAAATTAAATCCACCATATCAAGTAGAAAACTGGTAGAATTCTTTGTAAATAGAGTTTAAAGGAAGCTTAACACTCAGCTGAATTTGCAAAGGTTATAAAAGGACCGTGTTTTCTGCTTTCGAATATTATTCATGACTTCTTGGGCATCAAAGGAAAAAAAGTTTCATTAGAAAGAGTATTTCAATTATATCTCTATTTTTGAAGGCACTTGCCATATTTCATCAGAAATACTTTCTAACACACAGCAGCTGGGGCCTCTATCGCTTTTGTATCATTTTGGGTCCAGCAGTAATTTAGCAATGTTTTCTTTTATTAAGACGGAGAAGGCAGTGGCTACCCACTCCAGTATTCTGGCCTGGTGCATTCCGTGGACGGAGGAGGCTGGTGGGTTACAGTCCATGGGGTTGCAGAGCCGGACAGGGCCGAGCGACTAACACTTCTTTTGTTAAGAAGATGATCATCGCGGTTTCCTGGGTCATGGTTCAAGTTCTCCGAACGGTTTTATACAAATACAGCTCACCACACCCCGCACAAGGACGTGCGTTTTCCTTAGGCCAACATTCTTTTCTCATCAAACCCCAGTGGTTGCCAGGGTGCTCAGTGTGACCCGCCCTGGAACAAAGAAGAGGTCCCTCTCAGTGGGCTGTGCCGCTGGGGCCTGCTGCCCAGACTTTTCTGCCTCCTCGGGGCTTTGGGACGAGCCCCGGTCCCCTCCTGGGTGTCGGGGACCTTCGCAGACAGCTTCTCAGTCATCAGCAACACGGAGCCTTTGACTCAGTGACCTTAACCTTTCAAATGACAGGTCACTTCCATGGCGAGGAAAATGCCCCCTTCCAACCATAACCAGCAGGAAAAGGCTCAGACAGACGCATCCCACGACGAGTAGGGACCTTTGCTCCCCGCAGCGCCCCTTTGACACTGAACATCTTCAAAGGCCAGAGCTTAGCTTGATACCAAGACAACTCTGCACTCCAAAGGCCCGGAGCAGACACTGCTGCCGGCAGACCTTCATTTTCGCGCCTCTCGGCCCCTAATTTCAATGTGTGCAGGGTTCGCACCTCCTTGGAAGGGGCATGGCATGGATTCTGTGCATGCTCGATGTTCCTCCGCAGTCCGAACCTTTTCAAGCGAAGACAGAGCTCTCCGGTGACTCAGAGGCGCATCGTTATCTTTGATAATACTCTTTGAATCCCCAAATTGCAACCATCTGCTCCAGGACCGCCACAATCCCTACCTGGTAAATGACATCCCGGCGGGGGCAGGGAGAGGCCAGTCGTTCAAAGATTTCATTCCATCGAATGCCTGGGAAGGGTCTTGAACCTTTTAGGGCTAAGTCATTCACTCTCATTATGGGCGCCAAGGATGCTTCCTCAGAAAAATTACCTGCTCAATAAAGAGCAAGTGCCAGACCTCCGCGCTGACTTCTCTGTGACCCCTGCAAAACGAGCATCTTCCTACAAATATCCTAGCAAATAAGTGTGCATATTACCAAGCTCAGGGTAATATATGACCCCCCCAACCCATAATAGTAAGGATGGGAAACTAGGGACACTGAGTAAGTGTCTCAAGTTCAGCTGAAGTCTGAACAAACTCAGCTCAGTCATTATCCTGCCATATATCCTGCTACAGAAGAAATAGGCTCAGATATAAACCAATTCCGGAAGTGTTAAAGGTCAGCATAGTCTCAGAAAGGTGTCTCACTGTGTCAGCCCACCCAAAAGGGAGGGAGCTGACTGCCAGACCACCTTTTGAACAGAAAGTCAGTAAGGATGCAAGGGTCCTATGAGTTTTCCTAGCTTTTTGTTGTTGTTGTTTTTCTTTTTAGAAAAGACTCCTCACTTGTCTATACGGGTGTCTCCTCAAGGTTCACTGGTAAGATTTTAAGTAAAAGCAAACTGGCATGGTATGATGCCATTAAATCAAATCATTTACACACCCCTGAGTATGGTGAAAATAGATCTAGTGGTAGCTCTGGAGTCAGATTTTATAATATCTCTCTGTAGGTCAACTGATCTAGTCATCTGTAAATGGAGGGACGTTTTGTACTTCACTAGATCTGTCCTCAGATTCTTCCACACTTATTTTCTAGAATTTTCTAGAAAGCAGAACGCTTAAGTCTTCAGCCAAACAAGGACTCAAGAAATTTCTCACATCCAAAAAAATTTCCGGAGAAGAGTTTTAGCTTACCTATCGACAGAGGGAGGAAGAATCTTCATACACAGAGGAAAAGGCTTCACCAAGAATGCCTTCAAATGAATTCTTTTTAATGGCTGAGTAATATTCCATGGTGTATATGTACCACAGCTTCCTTATCCATTCGTCTGCTGATGGGCATCTAGGTTGCTTCCATGTCCTGGCTATTATAAACAGTGCTGCAATGAACATTGGGGTGCACGTGTCTCTTTCAGATCTGGTTTCCTAGAAGTGGGATTGCTGGGTCATATGCCAGTTCTAATTCCGGTTTTTTAAGAAATCTCCACACTGTTCTCCATAGCGGCTGTACTAGTTTGCATTCCCACCAACAGTGTGAGAGGGTTCCCTTTTCTCCACACCCTCTCCAGCATTTGGCAAAAACCACTCCAATACTGTAAAGTAATTAGCCTCCAACTAATAAAAATAAATGGAAAAAAAAAAAAAAAAAGAATGCCTTCATTCTCCTAGGGGCGTCCCTGCGGGCTCAGATGGTAAAGAATTTGCCTGCAATAGAGGAGACCTGGGTGTGATTCTTGGGTTGGGAAGATCCCCTGGAGAAAGAATTGGCTACCTACTCCAGTACTCTTGCCTGGTAAATCCCATGGACAGAGGAGACTGTCGGGCTACAGTCCATGGGGTTGCAAAAAGTCAGAAAGGACTAAGCACAGGTGACTAGATCATTTAGTGCAAAAGCTTTCTCCTTGATAACGTGTCACTTTCCTAGCGGAGGGATCCTGGTGTAAAGACTTTCTTCACTTCTTCACTCCCTGAGGGAACCATTCTGTAGCTCTTGACACATAGTAACTGCTCAATAAAAATCAGATTCCTACCTTCCTTCATTACAGACTTCAAGCAAGGGTAGTAGCCTCTCTAAATGTCCTGATTCTTATAAATAAAATAAAAATATAAATAGTGCATACTGCAAAGGATTAGTGCAAAAAAGTTAGTGAACTAGTACATGTAACTGCCTGCAAATTTTTAAAAAAGCAAAATAAGTGTTTGGATGCTGTTACTGCTGCTCTTGTTATACAATTAAATTTCTTCTAATGGGGGTATTGTATATATTGCTTTTAAATCACTGCTAATCTATCTAATAGGTAAAGAGCATGGGTCATAAAGTAATGATATGTATAACTATATCTAAGGCAATAAAAATCAAGTCATATCCAATGATGTGCCATGATTGTGAAGAATAAAGGCAGACTTTCTGAACATTAGGAAGAAAATAGAAAAAAGGCATTTCGAAATTTTCAGTGGCCATTGAAAACTTTTCTGACCACAAATAGGTATATTTTATGGATTGAAGACCTCTAGGGGAAAAAAAAAACCTCTGCCGAAGGACACTCCCAGGATATACTAGGAAGGTAAAAAAATCACCTAAGATTCTCATCTGTGCCCTTCATGTCCATTAGCCAGTGGAAAAGTTTTCTCTAGATGCCACCACCTCCACTGCTTTGGGACATCTGACACAGAAAATAGAGAGGGAGTGAGAAGTCTTTGGGGAGCAAAGACTGCTATATTTGTTTTATTTAGTAAGTTAATTAATGAAAATATAAATGGATAAAAAAAGAGTTAAGTGTCAGAAAACTTAGAAAAACAAAAAAGCAAACAGGGGTGTACCCTAATGATCAATCCAAATAATTAAAGAGTTGCTTGTTTCTTCATCAATCATTCATCCAAGTCTCCATTTGGGGTTTTAGTAAGATTTCAATGGTAGTTTCTTATGGTTTTTATGTTAGGAAAAGTGAAAGTCCCTCAGTCGCGACTGACTCTTGGCAACTATACATGACTGTATCAGTTCAGTTCAGTTCAGTTCAGTTGCTTAGTTGTGTCCAACTCTTTGTGACCCCATGGACTGCAGCACGCTAGGGCTCCCTGTCCATCACCAGCTCCTGTAGCTTGTTCAAACTCATGTCCATGGAATTCTCCAGGCCAGAATACTGGAGTGGGTAGCCATTCCCATTTCCAGGGGATATTCTTGACCCAGGGATTGAACGCAGGTCTCCCACATTGCAGGAAGATTCTTTACCAGCTGAGCCATGAGGGAAGCCCAAGAACACTGCAGTGGGTAGCCTATCCCTTCTCCAGGGGATCTTCCCGACCCAGGAATCAAACCAGGGTCTCCTGCATTGCAGGTGGGTTCTCTTCCAACTGAGCTACCAGGGAAGCCCAGTGAGGGGACATAAGAAATAGAAATGAATCAATTAAAGGAATAATAGGAAAACGAATCAATCTAAATGACCTTCTTAAATTTTCATTTTTCATCTGAAATGCCTGACCTCTTCCACAAATCCCTAGACCTCAGCCATCCATCTTTTACCTTACATACCCTCTCGCTTCTGGTTCTTTTCTCTTCACGAACCCAAAACTCTTAGCCATTTACTAACATAACAAGCCATATTCCCTGGAGGTTCAGTGGTAAAGATTCCACCTGCCAATGCAGG
This sequence comes from Muntiacus reevesi, assembly GCF_963930625.1. Classification (NCBI taxonomy): domain Eukaryota; kingdom Metazoa; phylum Chordata; class Mammalia; order Artiodactyla; family Cervidae; genus Muntiacus; species Muntiacus reevesi. The sequence continues at coordinate 76,037,249 of NC_089259.1, read as the reverse complement.
AGAAGCAAGTTTGGCCCCTGGGTTGGGAAGATCCCTTGGAGAAGGAGACGGCGACCTACTCCAGGATTCTAGACTGGGAAATCCTATGAACAGAGGAGCCTGGTAAGCTACAGTCCATGGGGTTACAAAGAATCGGACATGACTGAGCAACTAAACAACAACAGCCTATTTATTTATATCAGCTAAAATTAGAAGAAATAGGCAATTAATGAAAAAACAACCAGTGTCTTCCTTTACTATCTCGTGATTTCATCTTAAAGAAACCATTCTCTCTCCATTTCTCCATAGTACCTTCTTCTTTGGGAGCATTGGGGTTGTAGTTTAGCCATTCCTTAAAAAAAAAAAATTAAAATAAAATAACTGTGGCTTATTTCAAAAATAAAATATGAATCACTGAAATGAATTTTGATTTCTTTTGACTGCGCAAATTATTTTGAAAGCTAACAGCTCTGCACATTTTAAAATAGATTCAATCATTCAAACTCAATCACAAATTTTCTACCCCATAATAATTTCTAATCATTTCACAGTGCACACACACCCGCATCTAAATGCCTTCCTCCACATGTCAAAATAAAATTCATATCTATTACCACACCTCTGAACCATCAAATCATTCAAAATGAAGATCATAAAATGAAGATGTATGGTAATGATGTGTAGTGCCTCACGGAATGTATTCAGCAGAGGTGAGCTAGCCAAACTCCAATATTACATTTCTAAAACTCAACTGTCTTTTTCCTTTGAAATAATTTATCTTTAACTTTCTAAACAGTTTGTAATATTTACAACTTAACTCAAACTTTGCTTGAAATAGCCTAGATTTATACTGAGCACAGTATCATTTTTGGAATCAGATGCAGAGTAAACACTGTTAATATCATTATAACTGTCCCTCACTCCATTTATAAGATTGTGGTAGTCATTTATGTGGAAGCTCAGATTTTAGGAAAAATAATCTACCCCAAACAGAAATAATGCACTTGTGGATAATGAGAAAACTTTATGAGGACTGGATGATCTATGTACCCTCCCCCTTCTCCAATAAATGACAACAATTATAAAATGAATGACTTCTTTCACATTTTTCCTCCTCAGGACTTCCACTCTTGCACACACATGGACGCACACACAGAAAACTCCCATGTACACACACTCACACACACATAGATGCACACTCTCAGATGCCCGCACATGCGTGTATGCATAGCACACCTATACCCAGACATCAGGTGAGGACAACCTGGGTGGTCAGATAAGGGTGAGAATCTAGGACTACCCTTCAACAGAGCTTTAGTCTGGGCCCCAGCTCGTAGAACAAAGCTGTGTCTTCGGAGCCCTGTACATTCCTATGAAGGAAAGGCCAGACAACCAAAGGCCTCGTGACCCAAGTTTTGCCAAGGCTGGAAGCAGCTGCCTGCCTGGGACCATGACCTGAGCTGACTTAGCCGTGGCTCCAGCTGGCATTCTATTAGACTTTCCTCTAAGAGGACGAAGTTCACACACAGAAGACAACTCCATTCTCCGGAATAACCATGTCCCCTTTCCCTTCCTTTAGCGGGACTACCCCTTCCCAAATGCCTCTTTTCCTCTCTTCCTTTAACTGGCAACACACACACACACATAAGGGGCCCAGAGGCTTAAGCAAGGCTTCAATTGAAGGCTTCAATCAAATGCTGGGAAACAACACAGAGAGGAGTTATCTGTCCCTGGTGTGCTAACCCATCTGAAGGACCCAACCTCACTGTGTAGACCTTCCAGGAGAATGAGTACCAATGTCTCCCCATTTCCCACTAGAGGCCTCCTTGAGAGTCCCTTGGACTGCAAACCAGTCAATCCTAAAGGAAATCAACCCTGAATATTCACTGGAAGAAAACCTATGATAAATCTAGATAGCATATTAAAAAGCAGAGACATTACTCTGCCAACAAAGGTTCATCTAGTCAAAGCTTTGGTTTTTTCCAGTAGTCATGTATGTATGTGAGAGCTGGGTCATAAAGAAGGCTGAGTGCCAAAGAACTGATGCTTTCGAATTGTGGAGTTGGAGAAGACTCTCAAGAGTCCCTTGGACTGCAAGGAGATCAAATCAGTCAATCCTAAAGGAAATCGACCCTGAATAGTCCTTGGAAGGACTGATGCTGAAACTGAACCTCCAATACTTTGGCCACCAGATGCGAAGAGCAGATTTGTTGGAAAAGACCCTGATGCTGGGAGAAGAGGAGAAGAGGAGACAGATAACAAGATGGTTGGATGGCATCACTGACTCAATGGACATGAGTTTGAGCAAGCTCTGGGAAGTGGTAAGGACAGGGAAGGCTGGCGTGCTGCAGTCCATGGGGATCTCAAAGAGTCGAATACAACTGAGTGGCTAAACAACAACAAATTCATTGGAAGGACTAATGCTGAAGCTCCAATACTTTGGTCACCTGATGCAAAGAGCCAACTCATTGGAAAAGACCCTGATGCTAGGAAACTTTGAGGGCAGGAGGAGAAGGGGATGGCAGAGGATAAGATGGTTAGATAGCATCACTGATGCAATAGACATGACTTGGAGCCAACTCTGGGAGATAATGGAGGACAGACAAGACTGGTGTGCAGCAGTCTTTGGGGGTCGCAAAGAGTCGGACATGACTGAGCGACTGAACAACAAGAAGCTTCTACCCTTTAATTAGTCCTGACCTTTCTGTATCCCTGTCCCTCCCCTCCACCTGGGCCACCCCATCTCTGCGTGTCTCGCAAACTCAGCCACTTCAACTCTTCAGTGGGAGACCAGGGGTGTCTTCAGCTGGTTTGTCCAGCTTGGAGTGATTCTATTAACAGAAGCCCCTAGAGTGTCTTTTTTTTTTTTTTTTTTTTTACCAGAACTAGCCTTGTTTAGCTGTTCAGAGCTTGGCCCATTTTCTAAGTTAGATTCTTTCTGTCCAGTCACTCCAGAACACCTTCCCTTGAACTTCTACACATTCCTATTAAATTTGTATTACTTGAATTAATACAGCTTCCCAAAGCATCCTATTCGGGCAACAACCGTGAAATCCTCTTATTTTACAATATGATGAGATTTAAAGAATCATTTGCACTACTGGCTAAATGAAATATTGTTTCTGATTTATCAGTTAAAATAATCTAATTTTCATCTAGAATTTGCTCTTTCCCTTTTAAGCTTCCCCCACTCCCAACCCCAGGAAGGACACAGTAGGGCTCAGATCATACTGCTGCTGCTTCTCCAAAATCATTAGCCTATATTCTGATGGTGTCAACCAAAAAGGAGGTGAAATTCTTTGCCTTGATGATGATACAAGGAAATTGCAAGGAATGGCAAAGTCTACTGAAAGAATGGCATTTTTTTTTCCTTTCTGAGCTAATTTCAATGTTTTCATTTAGCAATCAGAGAAGATCACTTTCCCAGTGAGCTGGATAAGTAGGTAAGCAAAAACAAAAGGAAATACTAATGACCAAAGGCTTAGCCTGATGGGATTACCGGCAGAATGTATTGTCCCCTGGCCCAAACCCCAGGTAATGTTCCCAAACTAATACACTCTATGGGTTGTGTTAATCTTTGGCATGACTCATCAGGCTAATATGTACCTTTTCCAGAAGGCATTTTAGCAAATAACTTCCTCTCAAATCAAACTATTTAGAAGTACAAGTTCTGCTCTCCATTCAACTCCTCCTAAATCTAACTCAAACATTTGTTTCCTTCATCTTGCACAGGCCTATGACACCCTGAGCCCAAGTTACATTCACAGTGCACTTCTGTCCATAGCAATAGGAATAGAGGAATCTCCAGTACATGTATTGACAGGAATGGATACTTTTTTCTATATTTCATTCATGTATTAATTCATTCAAGTAATATTTCTTATTATTGTTGTTTATGTCTGACTCTTTTGCAACCCCATGGACTGTCGTTCACCAGGCTCCTCTGTCCAGGGGATTTCCCAGGCAAGAATACTGGAGTGGGTTGCCATTACCTTCTCCAGGGGATCTTCCCCACCCAGGGGTCCAACTCGCTTCTCCTGCATTATCAGGCAGATTCTTTACCACTGAATCAACAAGGGAACCCAAAATATTTCTTGCACATCATGGATTATCAAAGCACTGTGTTAAGAACTAGGCTGCTACAAAACTGAACAGAAAATAGTCTTGACCTAAATGACGTTTCAGGCCTACAAGGGATTATAAAACAGATACACAAGGAAAGTAAACTAAGACTCATGTAAATGAATGCTCTGGTGTTCAGGGAGGTAAGGATAATCTCCACCCCAGCTATGCAGAGGATGGATGATTTCACAGAAAAGATGGCTTTGGAACTGGGGAAACTTAGATGGGACTTGATGATTTGGAGGTGGGAGAAAGTGGTGAAAGGGGCATGTCACGGGAGAGGGAAGAGGACCAATGAAGGTGAGAAAAATGTGAGATCTGGGAATAAAAAGCAGTATTTCCCCTTAATTTGCCTGCAACAACGGCTCATGAAGAAGCAGAGTGATGGGAAACAGATTTGTTAAAATGTGTTGAAACCAGATCAAAGAGAGACTAGCGCACCAGCTGAGGAACTGCTCTTGATTCTAGAGGGAATGGAAAATCTCTGAAGGGTTTGGAGCTCGCGAGTAAATAGTCAAAAGTGGCTTCAGGAAGACTGCCAGCTATGTGTGAAAAACAGAAGGGAGCCCAGTGGAACACGTGGCCAGGTAGGAGGCTAGTGCCATCAACCTCATAAGGGAGGGAAGGGAAAGGTCCCGGAGTGCCAGGGATGTCTCAGAGACAGAGCAAAGAGGACTTAACCATCAAACGAGGAGGAGGGAGATGCCAGGGAGGAAGATTCACAGAGCCTTAAGTACCTGGGAGAACCATGATACCATTCATAGTCAATGCAATACAAGGAAACAGAAGATGGTAAGCTCATTTCCATAGGTTAAAATGTGTGTAGTATTTCTGCAAATTTTAGGTGCATCCCCCAGCTCAGTAAGGTGTGCAAATCATCGATGGAAGATGTCTGTGTTGGAAAAATATTACTCCCATTGATTCTTTAAAGATTTTTTTTTATGTGGACCATTTGAAAGTCTTTATTGAATTTGTTTCAATATTGCTTCTGTTTTATGTCTGGGGGTGGGGGGTTAATTTAGATGTGATGCATGTAGGATCTTAGCTCCCAACCAGGGATTGAACCTGTACCCCCTTCATTGGAAGGGGAAGCCTTAACCACCATACCCCTGGGGAAGTCCCACTCCCATTAATTCTAAGGCAACATTTGCTCTATCAACACCTCAACGTACAAGTTGACAGAGTAGCATTGAAATATATACATTACCACGTGTAAAATCCTTAACTAGTGGGAAGTTGCTGGATGGTGCAGGGAGCTCAGCCTGGTGCTCTGTGAGAACCTGGAGGGGCGGGACGGGGTGGGAGGAGGGAGGGAGGTTCAAGGGGGAGGGGACATATATATACTTATGGCTGATTCATGTTGATGCATGGCAGAAACTAACAGAACATTGTAAAGCAATTATCCTTCAATTAAAAGTAAATTAATTTTAAAAAACCCTCAATGTTAGCTCCACCTGATTGCCTCTCTGGTTTCCCAGCCGCAAGCCCTTCCACCTGATCGGCTGGCTTGCCACCTCCATTCATCCACAGCTCACGCTCGCCATGCTGGCCTGCCACTGACTTCAGACAGCACTTGAATGCTGGACCTTCCCAGTTTAGCCCCAGCAACGTCTCCCCAGGGCTTTCTAAAATCCTCCTGGACACCGCATGTCCAAGGATTCTCCCCCGCTAGATGGCTGGGCCAGACTGACTCTCAGGCATCTAGGTGAATGCAGATGGTGACAGTCCCGCTGGAAAGGCAGGATGGGTGTGGAGAATTCTGGAAAGCTGGGAGATCTCGCGACGATTATCCTCAGTCATCACACAGTGAGGGGACCATGGAGTGTGCCAGGCAGCCCTGCAGGACCGTGGTGTGTCCGTGGAAGGACGGCAGGGAAGCTCACGCATCTGGGCTCTAACACACACCTGGGTGTGAGCAGAGTAGAGGATGGACAGGCGCTGAGACTGGTCGCGCTGATTCTGCGCTGTGAGCGTGCCCTCTGGCAGCCCACGGATGCTGAAGGACCACTGGCAGCCCACTCTGGCCACGGGCAGCAGGCCCACCCCGCGGAGTGGAGCCCTGGGAGGTTCCGAGGAGCTGAAGTGGAATGAGCCGAGGCTAAATGCTCTTGCACTTCTAAGTGACAGGTTTTAATTAAACATAATTCACACCTCAACTGAGCCCATCAGCGCTGCAGAAAGTCCAGGTTTCTGCTGCTGACAGACTTGAAGGCTGACAAGGCAGGAAGTGCGGGGAGGCCTAAGGCAGCCAGGGTGGAAGGGGGAAAAGGCACTTGCGTGAAATCAAAATTAAGAGAGGAAAGAAAATACACTTAAAGGGATTTGTTGTTGTTCAGTTGCTGAGTCGTGTCCAGCTCTTCGGACCCCATGGACTGCAGCATGCCAGGCCTCCCTGTCCCTCATGATCTTCCAGAGTTTGCCCAAGTTCACGCCCATTGAATCAGTGATGCTATCCAACCATCTTAGGGTGGTGATTTTGATGTTTTCACTCTCTTAAAAAAAGGGTAGCTAAATAACTTGTCTTTATGACACAATATCTTGGCTCCCAGTGTGACTTTTTCCCAGTTTTAAAAAGTGTTGAAACTGAAAGTGTTAGTCGCTCAGTCATGTCTGACTCTTAGCAACCCCATGGACTGCAGCCCACCAGGCTCCTCTGTTCACGGGATTTCCCAGGCAAGAATACTGGAGTGGATTGCCATTTCCTTCTCCAGGGGATTTGACCATTTCCCCACCCAGGGATCGAAGCCAGGTCTCCTGCATTGCAGGTGGATTCTGGTGGCTCCTTCAAAAATTACTGGAAGATTTTATTTTATGACAGTAGAAAGATGATAAATGCAAACGTTCCCATTATACAGGCCCGACCACAACACCCAGAGGAAAGAGGCAGAGACCAGTTTACATGGAGAACAGGGTCCAGGCTGACAAAAGAAACTCTGATTCCCCCAAATGAGACTCGAGCCTCGCTTTCAGTGGGAGAAAATCTGACATCAGCTATGGTTTTTGCCTTTGAAGCCATTCCCCTTTTGTTTGCCCGAAGCTAAAAAGAAATTAAATATATAAAAAAATTTATTCTCCCTGCAATTCTATTTCTGGGGTCACAGCTGCAGGATTAACATATGTTAAAGCTCAAACGAGTGAAGGTTGATTGTGCACATCTCTTCAAATGCAGCTTAATCGGCCAAGAATGCGGATCCCATTTCAGATGTACTTTAAGCGTGAAAAAATTTATATAATTATTGTCTCATCAGACAAATATTAAAATCTTGAACCACTCTACTTAAGGTTCCCGAAGTTTCTGCTGAACAAAATCCTCGCCATCCAGTCAAATGGGCTCAAAGCCCTCGCCCTCTGTGAAGCCGCTTCCAGTTCCCCAATGGGAACTGTCACCTCTGTGAACCTCCCCAGCAAGCATTTAGCCTCCTAATGCAGCACTTAGGTGCCCTGGATGGTAGTTATCTGGAAATGCACACATCTTATTTCCCAACTTCCCTGTTGCATCCTGCGATCCCTGAGGGAAGGAACTATAATGTATCCATCAGCATATCTGCCCAAGAGCCTAGTGAAAGACATCCTGCTTAGGAGGTGTTAAAGATATTTTTTAAATGAATGATGACTGCAAGAAAATCCTCCAGGGTACTCAGGCTTTCCTTTTAAAGTTTGGCTTTAGAACATGGAAAGCAAGCTTCTAACCGGATGCACCTAGCCCGCGGCTACTTCTCCACCGCTCCATCACAAATGAATCCCATCTGCTGGTCCTCTCTGCCGGCCTCTCTGGAAATTCCCTTCAGGCTAACTGGTCACTCTCTGTTTTAACCTTGGATTTCTCTCAGTTCTGGCTCCTGGGGAAAACTCACTTGGGCCAGGGGTCTATCTAGGATGATGGTTTGTACGTTATATGCTCAATACCATATGCTTTTTCTCTTTAAACTCTTAATTACTACTTTCTTTTTAGTTATCTTCATTTCCTCCCTCCTGAAATGTTCTGTTTCCAGGTCTCTCCTGAAACTATCTCCTTTGAGTCATCCACAGAACAGAAGGTAAACAGATGGTACTCCGATCGCTCTGGTAATTACCCCCCGAGTAAAGCATCCTTGTTCCCAAAGCAGGTAATTTGGACTAAATGAGAACTTCCGCCAGAACAACCCAGGTGAGTAGGGTGATGCGCTCTGCACAACCATGATCATATTTTATATCATAGGAACCATCATCGTTAGTTTTTGACAAAATCAGGCTGTCACTTTCTACAATGAAGGATGGTCAACATCTAAAAACTAGTATTAATGATTTTCTTTTCTGTCTAAAAGCAAATCCTTCAGGCTCCATCCCCACTTCCATGTTCAACTCCACCTCTCCGATGGGTTTGGGGCACCAGAATCACAGTAGAGAAACTTTTAGGCACCTGCTCATTTTTTTTTTTTCAACTTTTTGTTTTCTACAGGGTTATAGCTGATTCACAATGTAGTGAAAGTTTGAGGTGAACAGTAAAGGAACTCAGCCGTACATATGCATGTATCCATGCTCCCCAAATCCCTCTCCCCTCCAGGCTGCCGCATAACACTGAGCAGAGTTCCAGGTGCCCTACAGTAGGCCCTTGTTGGTGATCCATTTTAAATGCAGCAGTGTGCACATGCCCATCCCAAACCCAAAGTATCCCTTCCCCCAGCAACCATAAGTTCAGTTTGCAAGTCTGTGAGTCTCCTTCTGTTTTGTAAGTAAGCTCATTAGTATCATTTCTTTCTAGAGTCCATGTATAAGGGATGTCATGCAATAGTTCTCCTTCTCTGCTGACTTACTTCACTCAATATGACCCTCTCTAGGTTCATCAATGCTGCTTCAAATGGCATTATTTTATTCTTTTTAATGATTGAGTAATATTCCACTGTGTATATTAGGTGCCTAGTCTTACTAACAACGGCATCCCTGTAGCTCAGATGGTAAAGAGTCTGCCTGTAGTGCAGAAGACGTGGGTTCAGTCTCTGGGTTGGGAAGATCCCCTGGAGAAGGGAATGGCAACCCACTCCAGTATTCTTGCCTGGAGAATCCCATGGACAGAGGAGCCTGGCGGGCTACAGTCCATGGGGTCACAAAGAGTAGGACATGACTAGTGACTACCACACTTACCAACAGTCTGTGTACTCCCTCTGTAAGGCGAGCAGAAGTAACGCAGCTTAGATTAGGAGTAGGCCTTCCTACTTGGTAAGATTATCAGGCCACCTGGATACAACCAATTAGCTTTCCCTTAACACTGACCGCTGTTTGCCAATTAGGAAATTAGGAACGGGGCGGAAACCCCCAGGAAAGTCCCGCCCACATGAAAGTTTTGACCAATGAAATTGCTTTGCAAACTTGTAACCAATCCGCTTAAACCAACTACCAACGGCGTGTGCTCACCCTATAAATTTGTGTAACAGCTTGGGCTCGGGGCTGTCTGACCTGCACCACTGCGTTGGATGCGGGAGAGAGCCCTGGCTCGAGTCAGTAATAAACTTCCCCTTTTTGCCAGTTGCATTGTCTTGGAAGCCTTCTCTCTTCCCACTCGGGGATTCGGACATCGGGCATAACACCCTTAAAACTAATCTTTAAGCACAACGACCTTTTTTTAATGATTCTTTCTTTCAAGGAAATCACCAAAATGCAGTTTCCACCAATCAGTAAATTATTTTGACCTTTTGGCAAAGTCAGTATTAAATCTTTAAACCCAGGCTTGGGGCAATGGGACAAATAAAGAGTCCTCTTTGCTCAAGAGGAAACAGAATTCCGCCTGCACATTCACTGTGACTGTAACTGCAAACCATGATCAGCTAAAATTCTTTTCTAACGGGGGACCAACTAGAGAGCTTTCCCCAAGAGTGGGGCACCATGTCATTGGGCAAAATGGTAAAGGTCATCCAAATGCCCTTCACGTAAGAAGAAGGGAAGCAGTGAGAAATGCTAATTGCCCTTTTCTCACCCAGACCAGGTCCAATTATCATCAATTCTTTGTGGTGGTGTTTTTCCTCTTTTCTGTCTGGTGTATTAGTGTGATCATTCAAAGGCTGCAATTTAGATGCAGGGCTCATTAAAAAGAAGATGGGGATTTTAATATGTAGACCCAACACAAAAGCAAGGTATTTATCTGCGCTCGGCAGATGGCAGAGGTTAAAATTTCATTGAAACGATTTTTCCAAGATTAATGTAGCTGCATGTATCTTTTTCCTTCTTCTTCTCTTCTGGAGAGGCAAAATAGGGCCAGATGAAATACATAAGGATGGAAAAGCCCCTGCTAAACTTGTCAGCTTCATCAACATTATGGGCAAATGATGGCCCATTTTACAATAAAGTGCCTGTGTTTTCCATTTTAGCATTTTGGGTCTTAACTTAGGAGGCTGTTATATACTATTTGGTAATCTTCCCTTCCTCTGCTTTTCCTGACATTATAAATTGTCCAGAGAGAACTTGTGTCCTCTGTTATTAACCTTCTAAATCCCCATCTACTCTATGATAAACGTGCTGGGAAAGTAACAAGTGGGAGAAGAGGGACGCTTTACTTTTCATTATCCTACTTAATGAAATAGCTTAAGAAATTATTTTGCTGTTTTAGAATTACTCACCTGTATCTGTGGGGGAGAAAATGCCTGTCATATGAAGCACAACAGAACCTCACAAATATTAGCGTGTCTAATAAGACTCAATTCTCTCAGTCTGGTGAGTAGGAAAAAATAACTGTCTTGGTCATTTGTTATTTAGGTTCTTTGAGTTAAGGGTACACTTAACTCAAGTAACTCTGGTTGACGTGAGGCCAGCTAATCTGTGTAGTAATGAGACTAGCAGAGACCTACCAGAGGATGTAATTGATTGATAAAGGATAATCAATAAAATGCATGGCTAATAGCCAATACTTGACTCATCTATTATGGGCTTTGCCAATATAAATAGATCCATTTTCAACCCAACTGATAACTCCTTTCAGAATAAGTCAAATTAGTACTTCAAAACAGTCCTCGATTTATACCTAGTAAAGCCGAAAACTACACCTCACATTCAAGATACTTTTGATGTTATTTATAAAACAAATATTAATAATATAATGTTAAAATCAGATTTTGATTACAATATAGAGAAATCTACATTTTTGATAAGCTCCTCAGACTTCCCTATGCACCCTCTAGTTTGAGAACCACTCAGTTAGTTTTAAAGGAGTAGCAGATTCTTCCTCTGAAGTGCAAAGGGTGATGTGAACCCAACTATTAGATTTGCTGAAAATATTGGGTATTTGAAGACATCAGACATCAAAGTTTCTCCTTGAGACTTGAGGATTGTGAAATAAGTCAAACACAGAGGCAAGCATCATATGATATCACTTGTATGTGGAATCCAAAAAATTGATACAAATAAACTTATTTACCCAACAGAAGTAGACTCCCAGATGTAGGAAACAAATTTAAGATTACCAAAAGGGGAAGGGAACAGGGAGAGGGGTGAGACAAATTAGGAGTTGGGATTAACAGATACACACTACTGTGTATAAAATACATAAACAACAGACTGTATAGCACAGGGAACTATACTCAATATCTTATAATAACCTATAATGGAAAAGACTCTGAAAAAGAATATATATATATATATATATATATATATATATATATATATACACACATAACTAAATCACTTTGAAATTAACACAACACTGTAAATTAGCTATATTTCAATTTTTAAAAAAAGAAAAAAAAAACACCCTGGGGACAGGTAGAGAGATCCTCTCTACTGGTTAATATGAGAGCTGAAGTCTACATCTTTATTGCAACTATTAAAAAACCTTTACTCATCACAAAAAGTGATTATTTTCTCATTTAAAAGAAAAAAAGCTGAAACAGAACTACCATTCCATGTCCCCAGGTCATTCTGTAATTAATGTGAGGCTGCAGATAGCCCAAGGACTAGGCATCTTTTTGTAGACCAGGTATTTTTCTTTGCAGTCTAGAAATATCGCTGGTGGCAGCGTGGACATTCCTACGCCTCTCATCAAGCAGCAACTGTCCATCAGGAACATAATTAAAGAGTCTCCCTCTCCGTCAAAAGACAGCCAGAATTAGTTAGAAAACACTTGCCAACGCTAACAAATAATTTGAAGTAGAAGAAGGGACAACAGATGTTGAGATGGAGAAGGGAGGAAAGGGAAGTGAAAAATGAGAACGCAATAGATGGAAGGACAGAAGCCAGGCTCCAGATTGGGCTGAATAACTGTCAGTCTCTTCCCCCTTTATCTTGCTGAGTAAAAATAAAAATATCTACAAGCACATTAACATTCCTAGAACAACGATTATAATTATGGCAGCAGCCTCAAATTTCCATCCTCCTCCCCTGAGGTTTCTGAAAATAAAAATCCACAGACACAAAACATGACATCATTAACAACCTGCACTGTGTAACTGCTGGACATAGCAGGTTTCCCCAGCAACTTCATACATCACGGAGCCTTTATCCAGATAACGTTTGGATTTTGCCAAATTAATTTTTTAGCCTTATCATTGTAAATGTATGTGTCTACTCTCCAACCATGCAGGCAGCAACAAGAAACAGATGAATTGTTCAGATACTGCAAAACATTGCTTTCTCACGAAAACAGTGTGATATTTTTGAGAAAGCAGGATGGTTGTAATAAGAGGAGGAAAGAAAGTGAAAGTGTTAGTCGCTCAGTCATGTCTGACTCTTTGCAACCCCATGGACTGTAGCCCCCCAGTCTCCTCTGTCCATGGGTTTCTCCAGGCAAGAATACTGGAGTGGGTCACCGTTCCATTCTCCAGGGGATCTTCACGACCCAGGGATCAAATCCAGCTCTCTTGCGCTTCAGGCAGATTCTTTACCATCTGAGTCATTGCAGTAAGGCCTGGGTTCTAATATCCATCCTCCCATTTACACGCTCTGTTAGGGGAGCAGGTCCATAAAACTAATAGGGGTTTCCATTTCCCCATGTTACAAGGATCCTTCAGAAGTTTGGATATTAGTTAAAGTCCATGAAAATTCTTTAAGGGTAATAAGTTTTCATACATGTCACTGGACTCCTAGTGTCCTAACATTCGGAATTGCATCTTCCCATCCTTTCCAAGGACTTCCCTGGTGGCTCAGATGGTAAAAGCATCTGCCTACAATGCAGGAGACCCGGGTTCCATCCCTGGGTTGGGAAGATACCCTGGAGAAGGAAATGGCAACCCACTCTAGTACTCTTGCCTGGAAAATCCTATGGACGGAGGAGACCTATAGGCTACAGTCCACGGGGTCACGAAGAGTTGGACACAACTGAACAACTTCACTACTTCACTATCCTTTCCAATGATGGCTTCCCTGATTAGGGCTTCCCTCATAGCTCAGTTGGTAAAGAATCTGCCTGCAATGCAGGAGACCGCAGTTTGATTCCTGCATCAGGAAGATCCGCTGGAGAAGGGATAGACTACCCACTTCAGTGTTCTTAGGCTTCCCTTGTGGCTCAGCTGGTAAAGAATCCAGACTGCAATGCAGGAGACCTGGGTTTGATCCCTGAGCTGGGAAGATCCCCTGGCGAAGGGAAAGGTTACCCACTCCAGTATTCTGGCCTGGAGAATTCCATGGGCATGACTGAATGACTAAGCACCGTCCTTTCCAATACTCATAATAACACATCACTTATTTAATTAGTAGATTAATTATTTAAGTGCTGTCTGATCCTGTCATGGGCTTTAGAATTGGCCCCAGAAGACTGCCAGCCAAGTAGACCCAGGCTTCATTGTTCAAAGCCAAGCCAAGAATGGCAATTATCCAAAATAGAGCCACCGGTTAGAACAAACCCATGTCAGAGGGTGAGTGGAGGGGGTCCAACAGCAGGGACGAAACCTGTCATCTGGTCCCAGCAGACAGGGCAGAACCTGAACCTCAAGACCATATCCAACATCCAGGAGTGCACAGCGCAGGCATTGAGAGGGAAGGAAGAACATAGAAACAAGACCAGAATTGTTACAAAGGATACCCAGGGCGCCCTCATCCCAGGTGGGACGACACCCCAAGACCCATGTGATTCAGCCTGAGTTAAAGTCCCAGGATCAAGACAGATTGCTGGTTAATTATTATTTGACATTATTTGCAGGCGTGAACACAGTGTATTTGAAAGGACATGGATGGGTTTTCAGCCATTGTAAATCAGCCACATTTTAATAAAGAGACGAAGGGACAACAGCATGTAGGTGAACAGTAGCCCAGTCTGGGAGTGGATTTCAGCACTCTACCTGCATCCCACTAGCTGAACCCAGTCACAGCACCCCCAGCTTGACTGCAAGGGAGGCTAAAAATGTAGTTTTCCTATATGTCCAAGAAGGAAAATAGTTACAGTGGGATTCAGAGAATATACAAAAGTACATTTGGCACACCTACTATTTGCAGACTACTGTACTAAATAGTAGGTGACATAGACCCATTCCCTTCTCCTAGTCCCTTCCTGTCCAATGAATGATGACAAATATACACATATAACTGATCAGAGATATAGTTGACTTACAATATTACAGAGGGTCTGAGCTCTGGAAATACTGAGCCCCTGGAGCATATTGTAGAAAAAAATGCAGTGAAGAAAGGGATGTGCTTTTACAAGAAAATGTGAGGAAAAGAGTTCAAGGTGGAGAAAGAGTCTGAGAAAAGGAAATATTTAATAGATGGCGGGGATCCTAGTGTGGCTGGCGTGTAACTCACGTGATATGGTAAGTTTGAAAAGGCAGGGAGCAGGGTTGTGAATGTCACAGCACAGAGTTCAAAAGGATCTGCACAGACCATGTAGAAGCAGAGGAAGACTTTCAAGGACGCAGTCAAGAGAAGGCGAGAGTGGGACGGTTTGAGAAAACAGCTTTGAAACATGTCTATTACCGTATGTGAAATAGATCACCAGTCCAGGTTCGATGCATGAAACAGGGCACTAAAGCTGGTGCACTGGGATGACCCTGAGGGATGGGGTAGGGATGGGGGACACATGTACACCCGTGGCTGATTCATGTCAGTGTATGGCAAAAGCCACCACAGTATTGTACAGTAAATAACCTCCAATTAAAATAAATAAGTCAATATAAAAAAAAGAGGCACTGAGGTTCTAAACTGAGGACATCCCCAGGCCACTACTTGATTCCACGCTCCTGGAGAGCAAGTGCTATGTCCTCATCAACTCCTTTTCTTTTTAATTTTGCTTTTAATTTCCCTCCATGCCTACCCAGGGCATAGAGGGCTCACTTGGTTGGTGCTGATTGACAGAATGGTTCCCAAGTAAACAGCAGACACCACAAGGAATCTGATAACCGCCCCACGTGTAGGGGATTCACGTGCAAAAGTTAAGGCGAGGGATAAGCAGCAATTTTAGATGGATACCTTTTTAGAGCTGAGACAACACATCAGGTGTTCGGCAAAGAAGGAGTAAGATCCATAGGCCAAGGTCCAAGAAGCAAGAGCAGAAGTACCGTCTTCCCCTTCTGTTTACCCGCTCCGTGGGGCAGGAAGGGCCTTTGCCCCAGTTTCTGGAACAGCTGAGCTCTCACCTGCCTCTACTGGTTTCCAGCCGGCTGGCCTCAGACCAGCCAGGTGCCCACTCCATGTCTTCATCCAGACAGAGTGATGCTGACAGCTACATCCAGTGGATTTTCAGGAGGTAAAAGAAGATGGATGTAAAAGCTCTTTGAAAAGACTGAAGTCCTAAATAATATATAAAGCACCCATTTTAATGGAAAGTATGGCCTTCAGGTAGAAAGTGCAAAAGATGGAAGCGGAACCCTGGTTAAAAGGAAAGAAGGTGGGACAAATTGAAAATGTAGTGTTGACATATATACACTATGGTGTGAAAAACAGCTAGCAAGTGGGAAGATGCTGCGTAGCCCAGGAAGCCCAGCCTGACACTCTGTGATGACCGAGAGGGTGGGATGGGAGCGGGGAGGGAGGCAGAAGATGGAGGGGGTACATACATACACATAATTATGGCCGATTAGCGTTGTTATATGGCAGAAACCAGCCCAACATTGTAAAGCAATTATCCTCTGAATAAAAAAATTTAAAAAAAAAAAACAAAAATTTTAAAAAGAAAGAGCAATGAAATCCAAGCTCCAATCTCACCAGCCTGAAAAACACACCCCATGCATGGCCCATCCAAGGCGCACGCTCCAAGTGCCAGCTGATTTGGACACAAAGCATCCTCATGGGCAACACAACCCGTCTCAGACCCAAAGCAGCTTCTGCCATGGGCTCTGGGCTGGTGATTAGCTTCTCTTCTCCAGCGCCCGAGGGACTGGCTCACACCACACTGTAGGGTGACTTAATTAAAGAATGAGATAAATAAAGCAGTGCCTCTCTCCGAATCAAGCCAAAGTGTCAGGAAAAATAAAACAATTAAGCAGAAACAAAGGCCCGGGTAGTGTTCAAGCAGAACAAGTTTATACGAAAACATAATGAAGGTTTATGATTACAACAAAAGGCCAGGAGGCAGCCAGCTCTCCATGGCTACCTTGATCAAGCTCACCTAGAATGTTACATTGCCGAGAGGGGAAAGAGAAGAATTATGCAGAAAGCATAGTATGCCAGCCGTGAGTCCTGCATTGAACTTTCCCGGGAGCTTCCATAGGCTCCATCTTGTTTTTAATCCTTCCAGCAACCTCTCTGAAGTGGGTATTGGCTTTGTTTTTCAGCAAAGGAAACAAAGGCTCAGAGGATTTATGTGACTTGCCCAAGTTCGCAGAATTATGAAGTAGCAACCACCAGAACTGAAATCCAGACAGCTCACCTCAAAACCCAGCCCTGTATCCTTGTTGTAGGCTGACCTTCCTGCACTCCTCCTCCTCCTTCCCTCCACATTTTGTCCTGCACCCTAACTGGCCCTGGCGATGCATTCCGTCTCTATGACTCATCTTTGAGGTTAATGTTTTGAGAAGAGAAGAGGAGATGAAAATGGAAACATTGTGACCTACTCTTTATAGTTTGAGCTATAAGTGATTCTTATAAGTGATGGATGCTGAGTTGCTCAGTCGTATCCAACTCTTTGCGACCCCATGGACTTCAGCACACCAGGCTTCTCTGTCCTTCACCATCGCAGAGTTTGCTCAAACTCATGTCCACTGAGTCGGTGATGCCATCCAACCATCTAATCCTCTGTTGTCCCCTTCTCCTGAAGCCTTCAATCTTTCCCAGCATCAGGGTCTTTTTCCAATGAGTCAGCTCTTTGCATCAGTTGGCCAAAGTATTGGAGCTTCAGAATGGATATCAGAATGGATATTCATATGCTATTAACAAACATTTCTAGGCAAGTAAGCTTACTAAATGTGCTACCAGGGGGGTTGTCCACTCCTCCTGTTGAACCACCACGAACTTTGCATCTGATGTTAGGGCTTCTTCTTCTATTCTGAGTATTGCTGATATGGGGGGATTTAGTCAGTGATATTGGATGCATGTGAGAGTAAAAAATCAAGAAATACCAACCCCAAAGGTGATAAAAATTTGTGAGCTTAGAAAACACCCTGTGTTCTAAGTTCTGTTGTTCCTGTTTTACATTACAGGACATGGAGAAGAAATGTCAGATCTACGACACTGAACTCTTAAAAGTGGGGGTGGAGGACAGAATTTGAAGATGGAGATAGTTGAGAATGAAGGAAAAATCCTATGAACCTGGACACCCACATCAGCCAGGACACGAGACTCATAGCCAGAGAAGCAGGGTTGTTGACAGCAACACATGGGAGCATTGGAGTCCATGTCACCTTAAGTGGGGACAGCCCAAAGTGTTCCAGAAACGTCAATGCGAGAACATTGACATGTGGGCGGTAACTTACATGGAAAAAAAGGAGTAAAGGTGAAGTCAGAAAAATAAGAAAGGGTCAAGTTCAGAGAATGATGAGTGAGCAAGAAGGAAAAAAAGAAAAAAAAATAAAGGGTAACAGGACAAAGCAAATCCAAGTATCTTTAGTTTAAAACCTGAATCAGTGGGAATCCCAGAAGGAAACAAATGGTACACTGACCCTGGGAGAAGGGTTTATTAAACTCTTCCAGGAGGATTTATTCAAAGAGTGCTTACAGACAGAGAGGCAGGGCACTGGGAATTCACACGAGTGTGGAATCCTAAGACAGGCACGAGCTAAGGCACTGTCATAACCCCCAAGGGCGAAGGGATATGAGCAGAGAATACAGACCAGATCCTGGAAGGCAAGACTTACAGAGAGAGACCTGCCTTGGTGGAGCCATGACCTCTGATTGAGGTTGCCCTGCAGAGAGAGTTCTGGGGACTCAAGACCCCAAGCACACCCACTTCTCCTCTGCCCTCTGATCTCTTCCTGGGGCTGCCCATTGGACAAACCAAGCCAAACAAGACACTGGAGGTGCCATTGGTGTGCTTCATACAAGTCAGCCACAAGCCTAAGAAGAGAAGGGGGAAAAGGTACAAGTGGAAGATGCCCGCACAGGGGTCAAAATCAACACCTCTGATCCAGGCGAACCTTGGTACAGAGAAACCAAGGAGTCCCCAGCTATGACATCTGAGTGCCACGAGAGCTAACTACGGAAGGACTAACTACATATCAAAGCTCTGCGTGGGGACTTGCCTGGATGGTCCAAGTGGTTAAGACTTCACCTTCTATTGCAGGGGGTGTGGGTTCGATTCCTAGTCTGGGAACTAAGATCCCACATGCTTCACGGCCAAAAACATTAAACAGAGGCAATATTGTAACAGATTCAATAAAGACCTTAAAAATGGTCCCCATTTAAAAAAAAAAATCCTTCAAAGATATATTTTAAATACAGCCCTGTATGGAAGCACGGCAAAGTGATTTCACTTAGCAATCATCTACTCCTCCAAACAGATGCATTTCATTTGCTTTTGGTGTCTGTTATAAAGAATATTAACACCCAGAATAGACTTTAATGAACCTGTTAAGGAAAGCAGCAAAATATCACCCGGAAAAAAATTCAGCTCCTTAATTAGTAGTCACACACACACACACAAAAAAAAACACTCCAATGTACTTTCAAAATCATGAATTACAGAGCCCGCATTTCAGCCAAATGGAAAAATCAGGGTGTTGGCAGCCGGACCACCATGCTTTCGGGCCAGCCACTCTCTGGGCAGCCTGTCTACAAGTTCCCTGCACGAACTCATTAATAAGCTCTCTGGCTAAACATTGAACTTGCCCAGTCCATCTCTCCTAGTCAGTTGAGGGTTCTCTTTGGAACATGGCATGCTGAGGTTTAGAAAATAAATACCAGCATTTTTCACTTTTTCACCTCCCAAGAATTACAGATGCTGTAATTGTTGTCCCCTGTGGTCACCATTTGTTTCTGGCGATCCTGCACGTCTCATTTATTAAAGACTCTTTCATCTAGAATCTAATACTAAAAAAAAAAAAAAAAAAAAAAAAAAAAAAATGTTTTCCTACCTACAGCATCAATTATGCAGATTGGCTTTTCTGGGGGGAGAAAACTAACGAGACATCATCAGTATTCTTGGAATCTCAAACTTCATTCACACGGTTACCGTGATCGTGTGACTTATTGTTGGCGAGCCGAGGCCGATGAATTCTCCACAGGCTGTCAGTAATTATTCCCGAGTATCTGTGATGAGGACGCAGAAAATTGCTATTTTGTGCTGACTCAGGAGTGTGCGAGCACCCTCCCTCTCCCTTCTCCCGGCTCTGAGATTTCACTGCGATCTATCTCAGCTGATTCGCTGGGGAAAGTTCTATTAAATTCCAAATGATCTCATCACTCGACTGATGGTATATTAAGGTATAAATAAAAGGATATATCGACATGATGTATTGGGTGCATGTCACCCCAGAGGAAGAAAACCTGAAATGAAACCCCAGGATGATCTACGTATTAATAGCAACCCCAGTGAAAAATCTGTCAGGGGATTTCTGCAGCTGCCTCGCCTCTTGAGGCCACAGAGGCAAGTTCTGCTGGAACATAAGAGACCCAAGCACAGAACAGTGGCCCCGTTGAAGGCTGGACCCTTCGGATGCCAGTGAATGCAACCCATGTGGTTCTGGACAAAGCAGAAAAGGAAGTGATTGGAGATGTTCCGGCCTCAGGAACAACAAAACTCACATGAATAACATCATCTGTTGTCCTCCGCACCTTCAA
Organism: Muntiacus reevesi; assembly: GCF_963930625.1. Lineage (NCBI taxonomy): Eukaryota > Metazoa > Chordata > Mammalia > Artiodactyla > Cervidae > Muntiacus > Muntiacus reevesi. The sequence goes on along the minus strand of NC_089259.1, from coordinate 76,017,044 downwards.
GAGGCCTTGCTCTGTGTGTGTCCGTCTTTCTCTCACTTATCATGGTCCTGCCTGTCCCTGAGGTGTGAGGAGGGGAGCTCTGGGTGACCAACGTGTGGTTGTCTAGGGTGGGGACAGCGCATGAGCCTCACGGAAGGGGATGTTCCGAGGAGACGGGCAGGAAGCAGCACAGGGGGTCAAGAGCAGGAGAGGTCCCTGGGGCTTCTCATCCCGCAGGCCTGTAAGCACCGCCTCCCCATCAGAGGCATCCGAGTTCTCTGGAAGCCCAGGGAGGCAGGGAGGGGTGAGAGCTGAGAGGAGACGCTCTGAGAGCAGAGAGGCCTTGTATCGTCCACAAAAGGAGTTACGCTTCCATGGGGAGTCTAAAAAAAATGGTAGAAATGAACTTATTTACAAAACAGGAAGAGAGTCACAGACATAGAAAACAAAGTTATGGTCACCCAGGGGAAGGAGGGAGGGATAAACTGGAGACTGGGACTGGCACATACACTCTACTATACATAACATAGGTAACTAATACGGGCTGTTGTCTAGCAGAGGGAGCTCTATTCAGTACTCTGTAGCGGCCCACATGGGAAAAGAATCTGAAAAAGAGTGGAGACGTGTGTCTGCATAACGGATTCACTCTGCTGTACCCTGAAATTTACACAGCATTGCAAGTCAGCTACATTCCAGTAACGTGCATGCTGCAGGCTGAGTGGCTTCATGGACTGAAGCCCGCCAGGCTCCTCTGTCCATGGGATTCTCAAGGCGAGAATACTGGGGTGGGTTGCCATGCCCTTCTCCAGGGGATCTTCCCGACCCAGGGATCAAACTCACGTCTCCTGCGTCTCCTGCATTGCAGGCAGATTCTTTTCCCACTGAGCCCACCTGGGAAGCCTGATTAAAATGCAGTAAAGAAAAAAAGACTTATGTCATTCATTCCTCTTCAATCCCAGAAGAGGAAACAAAGATCTGAGGCATGGAGACAGTGGAGAGGCAAGATAGTCCTCACCAAGGCTGGAAACCTGGGGAAAAGGACCAACTCCGTTCAAGGATCATTTCCTCGACTCACTAAAAACAAATTAAACAAACAGCCACCAGAACAAACAAACCTCATTTCCTTCTAGTTCCTTTTAGCCTTTCCAATAAAAATTCGAAATCTACCAAGCAGGTCTATATCACCGCGTGGTCCTTTAGCAAACAAGAGGCAAGAGCAGTGGACGTGTGCGTGGGAATGGATGGTGCTCCACTTTGATTTATGGGGCTTGCTTTTCTTAGATGGTTAGTCCTCTTTCCTGCTGACTTGGTATTTAAGAAGTGATGCCTGATGAGTCTCCCCTCCAGACCTGATGTAAGAGGCACACTGGCCTCTCCATCCCACGTAGAGGAGAAAAAGAAGACACTTCTCTGTGGACCCCTCCTCACCTAGCTGCATCCACCCAGCAATGTTTTCTAAGAGGGAAGGGTGTGTGTGCATGGGCTCAGCCCCTCGGTCGTGTCCAACTCTTGTGAACCCATGGACGGTCCAGGCCCCTCTGTCCCTGGGATTCCCAGCCAAGAATACTGGACTGGGTTGCCATTTCCTTCTCCAGAGGATCTTCCCGACCCAGGGATCAAACCCGAATCTCCTATGTCTCCTGCAAGTGGATTCTTTACCACTGTTCTACCAGGAAGTCTGGGAGGGCAGGGGCTTTCTCTTAAAAATAATTTTAAAAACTTTTTCCCTAACAATAAAGGAGACAAGGCCGCAAAATCTGGGGGAAGAGAGTCACAACCACCAGTCAATTTTGATACAAGGGGAGGTGTGTCGATGCGTGACCACGTCACACATCAGCTCAGACGACATGGCAGCAAACTGCCCCATAGATCGACGGGGCCCCCAGAGGAGGCTCTCTTTATGCTGTGTCGTCAAGGACAAATAGGACTTTGCCAAACAGTCATAGGGAGGGGGCCAGGGGTTGGGGGTGAGGTCCTCCAGGCAGATGTATCTAAATGGGAAAGACCGTGGAAACGGGAGAGACCGTAGTGTGGAAGTTAGGACGTGAGCACCAGGCGCTGATGGAAAGTGTTGGGGGCCCAAACCGGCTGCTGAAAAGTTCTAGGTGCATCAGTCTCCCAGGATGGCTGTAACACAGTACCACGAGCTAGGTGGCCTAAAGCAACAGAAATTTATTCTCTCACAATCCTGGAGGCTAGAGATCTGAAATCAAGGTGCTGGCTACCCCTCTTTTGTCTTCTCTGCTAGCCTCTGCACAGCTGAATTTGCTCCTCACCGTGTCTTCTCACAAAACTTTCAAAGTTAAGTGACTCCTGGACAAGAAACAAAAGCAGAGTTGTTCCATTTCCCGATGTATTCGAAAGAAAACTGGTCATAAAATCAGGTACAGTTCCAAGGATGAGATGGTTGGGTGGCATCACCAACGCAATGGATATGAGTTTGAACCAGCTCTGGGAGATCCTGAAGGACAGGGAAGCCTGGTGTGCTGCATGCAGTCTCTGGGGTCACAAAGGGTCGAACACGACTTTGCAACTGAACAACAACTCCAGGAGAAGACGCTGGAGAACCAAACTAGATCTATCAGGAGCCTCGTATACAAAGCGGCACACATTTTTGCTGCGTCAAGGTCCCTTGCATCTTAATGGAATCACAGAGCATCACTGCTGTCTGAACAACTCATGGGAGAAACGGGATGTTTGGCTCTTGGTGTTTCCTCACTAGTGTTCTTGTGGCTCAGAAATAAATATGTGAAAACTTTTGTTGGGAAAAATAAAAGGTATTGTGTTGGTCCCTATCAGAGTTTCTGATGGAGAAGCTCTTCCGAGCTTCTCTCCTGTCTTCCGAGGTTTGCCAGCCATCCTGGATGTTCCTTGGCTTGTAGCCACATCCTTCTTGTCTCTGTCTCATCTCCACAGGGCCTTCTCTCCTCTGCGTTTATCTCTGCATCTTCTCATTAGGACACCAGCCACACTGGATCCAGGGCCCCCAGCACTCCAGGATGATTCCATCTTCACTCATATTTTCATGATGTCTACACTGGCTTAGTTCCAAATACGGTCACATTCATAAGTACCATTCCTTTGACAGGGACCATTCAACTCACCACAGGGCTTCCCAGGTAGGTCAGTGGTTAAAGAATCCGCCTGCCAGTGGAGGAGACTCAGGTTCGACCCTTGGGTCAGGAAGATCCTCTGGAGAAGGAAATGGCAACCCACTCCAGTATTCTTGCCTGGAGAATCTCATGGACAGAGGATCTTGGTGTTCTGTAGTCCACGGGATGGCAAAGAGTTGGACACGGCTAAGCGACTCAACAACAACAAAAATAACAACTTAGGATAAAGGTAACTAGTGTCAAAGGAAAACTGCATGAACAAGATTTTGCAACAGAGAGATCAAGACTACTTAAATAGGTGGGAGAGATCAAGCTTAGCTCCACTGAAACACAAGGGATGTTTTAAGCACAGGAGTAAGCTGGTGGAAAATTACTGAAGAACGTTATTCAGGCGTTTGGCTAATGTGATGAAGCATCTGTGCTGGCCGCTTGTTGCTAATGGAACTTAGGCTCCCACCCGCCCACAGAGACCAGTAGATGGGGCACTGGCCTTCCTAATAACTGTATTCCAAAGGGATGGCTCCCAGTCCTTGCGAACGACATTGCTGGGTTGTAGAAGATTTACATCCCAAAGGGACAAGACAGAATGAACAACTGCAAAGTTCTCAAGGAAACGCTGTGAGAAAAGGGAGGTCAGGAGCCTGTAGTCAGGAGGAGGTAAGCTAAGGAGAATGTTAAGCCAATCTTGGTGGTGGTGGTACTTTAGTTGCTCAGTCGTGTCTGACTCTTTGCGACCACATGGACTGTAGCCCGCCAGGCTCCTCTGTCCACGGGATTCTCCAGGCAAGAATACTGGAGTGGGTTGCCATTTCCTCCTCCAGGGGATCTTCCCGACCCAGGGATCAAATCTATGTCTCCTGGTTGGCAGGTGGATTCTTTACCCACTTAGCCACCAGGGAAGCAAGGCGATCCTGGTCACTGGTTAGCCCCAGAGGTGAAAGCGCCAGCGATGTCCAATTTTACAGGTGCGTCCAGTAGAGACCCCGCCTCCCTACCAGCCTCAGCCATGAGCGGCCCTGTCTAAGCCCTCTAGTGTCTTCTGACACTCAAGTCTTTATGTAGCTGTTAGAACCTGCAAGAAATTCGGGAGAAACTCTAAAGACAGGGTGAAGGTTAGTTTATAAGTGGATGGAAATAAAGGCGAAACAGGTAATTACGAGCAGCTGGAATATTCCTTTGATTTTTACTTATTTGGCCCCACCGAGTGGCTTGTGGGATCTTAGTTCCCTGACAGGGAAGAAACAGGTCTTGACGGTGAGAACCCTGGGTCCTAACCACTGGACCTCCAGAGAATTCCCAGACATTTCATTGCTCTTTTTGTGTTTCTTTGTTTAAAGAGCTGAAACATTCAAAAGCAATGTTAGAGGAGACAAGAGAAGAAGTCCGAAGCACTTCCAAAGTGCCTGAAACAGTCTCCAAAATTGAGGTTGATTTGATGTAGCCCCTTGTGGCCTTGAACTGCTCCGGAGACAAAGGCCCGTCACGTTCCAGTTCTTTGAGGGGTTGAGACAGACGCCCTGGGAAGTGTCCACCCACAGCTTGAAAACCACAGTCACCTCTCTCTTTCACTGTCTACATGCAAGAGAGCGAGCGAGCAGGGCTGGGAAAAGGAAAAAAGGAAAGATGGCTGCCTGTCCCCAAATGACAACCGGAGTGGCTGTCTTTCCAGATTAAAGAGCATCACGCGCTCACAGACATCTTCAGCAGCTTTAGATAAACTCAGGACGCCCCAGGGACCATGCATTCATGACCACATGTTGTCTTTGGTCCATAGATTTTAATCTTCCTCAATTTAAAAAAAAGTGATGCTATCCGCTTGGCAAAGAGGTCCACTGGGACCTGAATGAATAATACAATCCTCTTGTCCTTTTCTGCTTGAAAAAGAACTCTACTGGGAAGCATCACAGAAGACCTAGAGACGGCAAGCTGGCCGATGTTCCATTGTAACCACTGTGTTTCCAGGGAGGGCTAAGGCTTTCCATGAAGGGTTAGCAGACCTTTACAGGAAGAGCCTTAGAGTAAGCCCTGTCAGACTTGCAAGGCCCCATGGCCTCTGCGGCCGGTACTGTGCTGTCACAGGAAAATCTCCATCAACAACGTGACAATGAATGGGCATGACTGTTCCGATGAAACCAACTGGCACTGACGTTTGACTTTCATATGCAATATTATCTCTTTCATATGCAATATTATTGCTTTTTTTTCCAGTCACTTAAAAATGTAAAATCTGTTCCGAGCATGCAAGCTGTCCAAAAGTAAGCAGTGAGCCAGGGCTTCCCTCGCGCCTCAGTGGTAAAGAGCCTGCCTGCCAGCGCAGGAGACACAGGTGCCACCCCTGCTCTGGGAAGATCCCACACGTGGCAGGGTAACCAAGCCGGGGAGCCACAACGGCTGAGCCTGCACTCTGGAGCCCAGGAGCCACAACTGCTGAAGCCTGCCTGCCCTGGGGCCCGTGCTCTGCAACAAGAAACGCCACTCCAATGGGAAGCTGGCATACCACAACGAAAAGCAGCATACTCCCCAACCCTGCTCACTGCAAACAGATAAGTCTGCACAGTGAGAAGACCCAGCACGTCCAAAATAAATAATAACATTCTTTTAATTAAAAAAAAAAAAAGCAACGGGCCAGATTTGGCCCTCAGGCTGCAGATTTAAACCCCTGGCTAAATGAAAAAAAGAACCACAAATCCCACCTATGCCCAGAGCATCTCATTTTCTTGCTTCTCATCAAAACATGAGCCACTCATAAGGGAGATGTCGCAAGAGCCATGTTGACAAAAAGAGAAAGAGAGGCGGGTCCTAAGATTTTTTTTATCAGTGTTCCTGCCCCTAAGGGCTTGATACTACACAAACCATTAGTGAATACGCTCACCGCGTGTTTACTGAGGGCGTCTGAGCCACATGCAGCACCAGACGCTGAGCATACAGATAGCCGAGGCCCGACCCCTCAGCCCCATGGCGCCTACTGCACACTGCCGTCCTTTAGCCAAAGTGAGCATCAGAGTCGCCAATGAGGCTCTCAAAGCTACAAACACCGGATAGCTCTCAAAATGCTCCCCCTCCCCCAGATCAATTAAACCAGCATCTCTGACGCAGGGCACAGCCATAAAGAAAGTGATAGGTGCTCAGTCCTGTCTGACTCTTAGTGACCCCATGGACTGTAGCCCACCAGGCTTCTCTATTCATGGAACGTTCCAGAAAAGAATACTAGCATTGGTGGCTATTTCTCCCTCCAGGGACCTTCCCAATCTAGGAATGGAACACGCATGTCCTGCATTGAAGGCGGATTCTTTACCATCTGAGCCACATCTTTGCTGCCAAATCGATTTGCTTTTGAAACCTTCCACTGCCCACATGGCAGGCTTGGGAGTGGATTTAATTGCTTTGCAGTGGCCTGGGCACAGGTAGTTTTTAAAGTTCTCCAGGTGATACTAAAGAGCAGGCAGGACTGTGGACATCAGCCTCGAGTTTCTAAGTAGGCGAGTTGATTCATGTGACTCCTGGGGTCCATCGGTCACGCCATCACCTGAAAACTGCTTGGGAAGTAGCCCCCCCCTACCTCTGCCCTGGCTCACACCCCCAGCCTGCTGGTGACTTCTCCTGAAGGCAGAATGTTCTAACCTCAGCCAGTCCTTCCAATTCCCTGTCTGTCCACACCCAGGTCCAAGTCTCCCGGCTTCTCACCTTGAGATCCAATTTTCTCAATTACTTCCCTTGCTCCACAGGCCATAGCTCAGTTTTTTCTTTCCCCCAAATATAGCCTTGAAAACACAGCCTTCTTACTACTAAGATCTGTGCCAAGAAGTGGTTCTCAAAGTGTGGTCCCTGACCCAGCAGCATCAGGATCACCCGGAAACGGATTAGAAATGCATATTCCTAGCCCCGCCCCGAACCTGTCAATCAGAAACTCTGACGGTGGGTCCCAGCAAAGGGTTTTCGGTTTGTTTGTTTGCTTTGATTTTCTTTCAAAGTTAATTTTCAATGTTATATTAGTTTCAGGTGTACATAAAAGTGATTCAGTTATACACATATATTTATATTCTTTTCCAGATTCTTTTCCATTATGGGCTATTATAGGATCTTGAGTAGAGTTGCCTGTGCTACATGTGGGACTTTGTTGGTTATCTATTCTATATATAGTACTGTGCATCTGTTAATCCCAAACTCCTAATTTATTTCTCCACTCCCACTCCCTGTTATCCCCTTTGGTAACCTTACATTTGTTGTTTGTATCTGTGAGTCTATTTCTGTTTTGCAAATAAGTTCATTTGTATTATTTTTTAGAGTCCACATATGAGTGATATCATATGATGTTTGTCTCTCTCTGACTTACTTCACTTAGTATAATAATCTCTAGGTCCATCTGTGTTGCTTCAAATGGCAGTGTTTCATTCTTTTTTATGGCTGAGTAATATTCCATTGTATATATGTGCCACATCTTTTTCCATTCATCTGTGGATGGACATTTGGGTTGCTTCAGTGTCCTGGTTATTGTGAATAATTCCACAATGAATATTGGAGTGCATATATCTTTTAGAATTGGTGTTTTTAACAATCCCTCCAGGTGTTTCTGCATTTTCAGTTTTGAGAACCAGTGGCACAGAGAAATGAAGAATATAGTGAATTTTGAAGATGTCACTAAGTCAGTTAGCAGTTGGTGGGTAAAAAATTAAGCAGTGGAGTAAAACTTGAGGAGCTAAGTGTCTCGGAATTTTAGCTTTTGATCCCTTAAGACACTCAAACTCTAACTGGAAAGATGATAGAACTCTTTCAGACTTAACTCCTGACCCTTGCAACATCATGGATAAACCTGGAGAACCTTACGTGTCTGAAATGAGACACAGAAAAACAATCCCCCTTCACTTACAGGGGGGAAATCTAAAAAAGTCAAACTCACTAAATAACAACAAAAGCAACATAGCTACAGAGTAGAATGGCTGTTGCCAGGCACTGAGGGGTGGGGAAAAGGGATGTCAGACAGTGGGTACCAACATTGAGTTATAAGACAAACAAGTTCTGGACACAAAATGAACAGCACGGTGACTGTAATTAACAATCCTGTACTGTGTACTTGAAGTTCACTAAGATAATAGATTTCTAATATTGTCATCACACACACCTACACACAACGGTAGCTATGGGAAGTGATGGATATGTTAATTAGCTTGATTGTGGTAATCATCCCACAATATATACATATATCAAAACGCCAGGCTGCACACCGAAAGTATGTATAATTTTTATTTGTCAACCATACTTCAACAGAGCTGCAGGAAAAAACAGCAGAGTCCTTTCAACCAAAAGCTGCAGCTCTTGGGAATGATATCTGCAGATTTAGAATGTTCTCTTAAACTAGATTGCATAAGGCATCTCACAAGGACATTTCCATCATTTCTAGGTCACCTGCATAGAACTTAATTGGAGAATGGAAACCAGAGCCGTCTCTTGCTTGCTAGAAAATTAGAACTCCTGCGACAGGGTTTGAAGGTGGCAGGTGGAGCAGGAATCAGTTCATGACATCACCTGTAAAGAAAGCTTCAGAGAGTTTGGCCAGCAAGGAGCTAGAAAACTGAAGGATAACCCATCTGCCACGCTAGGTGGGGCCTATCTGATCGTCGTATTTCGATCTGCTATTTTCAGAATCTCTGTTAATCTCGTTTTCATTGCCCACCTGTTACCAAATACGGAGGCCTCAGAGTGACCCAAGGATACAGGGTCCAAATAGCCATCATCCGTGATAAACAATACTGGCTGCTGGTTAAAGTGGTAAGGATGGATTTAATATAGTGCTGCCCTAGGGAAGGGGCGTCAGTGTGGACTTAACTCCACTTCAGTTTGTACACGGCAACGGAGCATTTTCTTTACTTTTTTCTTAAACTTTTTCCTTTGTATTGGATCATAGCCAAGCAAAGTTGTGATAGTTTCAGGCGGACAGCACAGGGACGCGGCTATAAACACACACACATCCCTTCTCCCCCAAACTCCCCTCCCAGCCAGGCGGCCACACAACATGGAGCTGAGTTCCCTGTGTTGTGCGGCAGGTCCTTGTCAGTCCTCCATTTTAAATACAGCAGTGCGTACTGTCCATCCCACTCTCCCTGACAATCTCCCCGCAATGGGGCATTTTAGAGGGAAAAGGAGATTAGGGTGGGGGCCCATAGGGGCTTGAGAGGAGCGAGGGAGGTGGGAACAATGACGGTGTGGGCCAGGAGGCGGGAACCACCGGAGCTAGGCCGCCTCCCGCCTTCCCGCAGAGGCCGGGACCCGGGGCCTGTCTTCAGGCGCTCAGCTGAGGTCGCCTGGTTTGCATTTGGAAATATAGCAGGCCTGTGCCAGCGTGTGTGTGTGTGTGTGTGTGTGAGTGTGTGTGTGTGAAGAACAATGCTAACATCTCTCAGACCCACCGGAGAAATGGTATCAGGGGAAAGTCAGCCCCGAAAAATCAAGAAGCCTCTCAAAGACATTTTTACCTCAGAGAAAGTGGAGCACCACCCACGGCCGCTGCCACCCAGGAGAGACGTTGTTTAGAAAACGAGGCTGCACCGCGAACCTGAGAAGGAAGGTTCACAGAGACACTTCCCTTTTAAGTTCAGTGAGAGAAACACGGCGCTAAATATTCCAAACCGCTGCCCTGAATTTGTCAGAGAGACCAAAGAGACGGCAGAAAGGCACGGCCATCTAAACACAGCAGACGGTAGGAAGCCTGTCTCCTGAGGGGAAAGACTCTTGAAACACAATCCTCACACAACAAATATTGTTAAGTGGCAAAAGCAAACACAGTCAAATGCAGGTGGAAAATAGATTCCCAGCTGTAACCAGGCTAGGAAAACAGGACAGAGATCTGTTAGCGATTTCAGCATATAAGCAGAAGGGCAACAAGGAAACCAGCCCATGGATGCTGAAGGCAGAGTGGAAAGGCACCCGGGCTGTGCGGTGAGTGGAACGCAAGGAGAGAAAGAAAAAACTTGACAAATTCTGATCCTCCTCCTGTTGTTTCTATTAAATTCCCTTCAGAATCAAAGTTATACATTCAGAAGAACAGCAGGCTTGAGAAGACATAACATGCCACTTCCCTGGTGTTCCAGCGGCTAAGACTCTATGCTTCCACTATAGGGGCCACCGGTTCGATTCCCGGTCAGGCAACTAAGATTCCACCTGGTGCATGAAAAAAGTAAAACTGTTTAAAAATTATATAACATGAATAGATGTACCCAAAAAAATTTCTTTTGCAAGAAGTTAAATTGAAATCAAGGTTCTCTCTGGTCTTTTTTCAGCTCACATCCTGTCCATGTTAGACTTGTTCATCCCCTGAGCTGAGAGAAACTCATAGACATGTAGGCATGAGGTCTGATCATTGCCCAACACTTCACCACCTCTGAGTTTCAAGGATTTACAAGTGAAGGTCAGTGAGCCTCAGAGAAAACGCTCCACAGCTTCGACAGCTACAAAGGGCAAAAGATGACCTCACGGCTGGTGCCTTGAATGTTTTCCTGACTCCGGGCAGGGCGGTTCCCAGGGAGCTGGCGTGATGAGTAGGAGGGATACAGATGCTGAGCAAGGCACCAGCTCGGCCACGTCACACACCTAGATGTCCATGGAGTTCTGGAGGGCATGTGGAGCCAAGTGGTTCTCAGCAGCGGAGCTCTGACCCCCCAGGGGACAGCTGGTGACATCTGCAGACACTGCAGTCACACCGGGGGAGGGTGATGCGGACTCTCAGTGACTGGGATCCGACAGTGCATGAGAGAGTCATCCAGCCCCAAATGTCCCTAAGCCTGAGATGGCGAAGCCGTGGCATAGACCAAGAAAGGAAAACACTGCTGAAGACTGAAAGGGGCTCAACTCGCGGCAGAAGCATTTGTATGAAGCAGCGGAGGATGACGGAGAAACCACAAAGCTCATCATCAGCCTCGCTTCTGAAGGTCAGGACAGGCAGTTATGTTCTGAGAGGAAACGAAGATGGAGCCCTGGGAGCAGGATGCATAAGAAGAGTCATTGGATGTCCTCCACTCGATTCTTAATGAGCTGAACAGGGCTGCACTGGGCATTTGAGATTTCTTATGAACTAAGGTGGGCTTCCTGGTGGCTCAGAGGGTAAAGCATCTGCCTGCAATTGCGGGAGACCTGAGTTCAATCCCTGGGTCAGGAAGATCCCCTGGGGAAGGAAATGGCAACCCACTCCAATATTCTTGCCTGGAAAATCCCATGGACTGAGAAGCCTGGTGGGCTACAGTCCATGGGGTCGCAGAGTTGGATGTGACTGAGCGACTTCACTTTCACTTCTGAACTAAGATATGCAAACAGTGTAGAATGAGGAGGCTGCCCTGAACCACTGTGTAAGTCACATAAGACAGACTGCCAGGGAGAAGACAGCGGCTCGTTGAATTAAAAACACCTCCGTGAGGTATCCCCTCAAACCAGTCAGAATGGCCATCATTAAAGAGTCTATGAAGAATAAATACTGGAGAGGGTGCAGAGGAAAAGGAATCCCCCTATGCTGTGATGAGAATGTAAGTTGATGTGGCCACTATGGAGATCAGTACAGAGTTTCCTTAAAAACTAAAAATAGAGTTACCATATAAGCCAGCGGTCCCACTCCTGGGCATATATCTGGAGAAAACTCTAATTCAAAAAGATACATGCACCCCAATGTTCATTAATAATAATAATACATGCGGGAGCTTGGCTAAGATGGCAGAGTAGGAAGACTCTGAGCTCACCTCCTTGCAAGTGAAAGTCACTCAGTCGTGTCTGACTCTTTGTGACTCCATGTACTACACAGTCCATGGAATTCTCCAGGCCAGAATACTGGAGTTGGGTAGCCATTCCCTTCTCCAGGGGTCTTCCCAACCCTATAGCAGCACTGTTTACAATTGCTAAGACCTGGAAGCAGCCTAAATGCCATCAACCGAGGAGTGGATGAAGAAGATGTATTTAGTTCACACCTAGTGGGTCCAACGAGTGGATTTTGTTTTGCCAGGCTTTAAACAGTCTCTCTGAAACTCTCTGGGTAGCTATGCTTTTTTATTTTGTTTTTAACAAATTCATGTTCACTGATCCATAGATGTTGTGATAGCATCATAAATCCCTACAATGCCAGGCATGCTTTCAGAGATGTTATTTTTGGTTGCTCCCTATATTCTCATCTACTTTGATGTGAGGAAAAGCCTTTACACAAATTTCAAAGGGCTACAACATTAAAAGGATTACAATGGCAAAATGTCAACAACTTTGCACAATGAACTGAGAAATGTTTCTGAAAACTGCTCTTTATCAGAAGAGCATAGATGTCTAGTTATCCTAAATCTGAGCCAATCTTCTTGCAATGCTGTCCTTAAGAGCTATAAAGTGCTCTTTTGTTCCATTACAATGGCTGGAACAATTGAAAAATCAACTTGGAAATGACATCTCAATAAGTGAATTAAAAATGAAGCACTGTGGCATTTAGTAAGGCTAGAGCACCTGTAGGCTGTCATCATCTTTCCAAATCTATTTACCATTTACCTGGATGTTCGTTTGGATTGAACCACCAGTAAATGCCATACTGACCCAGAGATATCCTAAAAAATTACACTAAAATAAAAAACGCCTGCTTCAAAAGTGCTTATATATAGAATTTTAGTTTGTCAAAGTCTTGTCAATAACTGTGAAGCTGCTACTTTTTTGAAGAATTTCTTAGTTTTTGTCAAATGCTCTTGAAGGTCACTTCTTATAATCATTAACCTCAATTTTCTTCTGAAAATGAATTCTAAGAAATGCATGTAAGTATGCCTTGCGAGGGTCTTCCCAGATGGCTCAGTGGAAAAGAATCAGCTTCCCAAGCAGGAGGTATGGGCTTGATCCCTGGGTCGGGAAGATCCTCTGAAGAAGGAAATGTCAATACACTCCAGTATTCTTGCTGAAAAATCCTATGGACAGAGGGGCCTGGAGGGTTACAGTCCATGCGGTTGCAAAAGAGTTGGACACAGCTTAGTAAGTAAACAACAGCATGCCTTGGGAATTCAGTTTTCATTTCAGATGACCAGACAAAACCTATACTTGTTGCAATCTAAAACTAAAAAATTGATTTTAAATGGAAAAACCATATCCATCCTATACTATATACTCAATAAATTTGAATATCATCTATTTAACATTCTATTTCAAATTTGTATATGATCCAAGTAACTAGCAAAAGACCAACAATAATTATCTTAAAACACATCAAATCTGCCATGCACTTTTATATAGAACTATTACCATATCCTTTAAATATTAATATTCTCATAAACAAATTCATATATAAAAACCTTACAGGAAATGAACAGAAGTATTAGATTAATCAAATGTGTAATAGAAAAGGATTAATATATTTCCTATTTAAATGATGCTAGCAAAAATTCTTAGGAAAGGTCTACAGGCCAATTGATAAAAAGTCAAAATTACAAAATGCTAATTTCTATTTAGCACTGGTCTGAAGTTCTTGATTTTCCAGAAAGCAAAAGAAGAAAAAGTAAAGGCGGAGAAAACCAATGTTCCAGAAGCACCCACATGTTTCAGTCCTTTATGGACGGTCCTACTTTCAGTCTTTTGGGCTTTCCTGATGACTCAGTAGTAAAGAATCCACTCGCCAAAGCAAGAGACGTGGGTTCAATCCCTGGGTTGGGGAGATCCCCTGGAGAAGGACATGACAAACCACTCCAGTATTCTTGCCTGGAAAATCCCTTGGACAGAAGAGCCTGGAGGGCTACAGTCCATGGGGTCACAAAAGAGTCTTATATGACTTAGCAACTAAACAACACAGTGCTTTGTCCTTTATATCAAGTTATTTCATTGCATAGGATAGACTCTTACACGTGAAAATCTAGGCATATCACAGTAACTTACCCAGTTTCTGCCAACTAAACTTGCAGTAAATACAATTTGATTTTCCCAATGTCATACATTTCTGATGATCTCACAGTTTCCTAATGATCAGTGGGAAAGAATTCAATTTGATTTTATTTACTCCATCATTTTTCAAATTAATTTGACCCCAGAATCTTCTCATCTTTCTACAATTAGACACTGAAGGGCCAATGAACTACACTAACCTTTCCAGTGTGGATAAACTGAACACATTACTGGAAAATGGAAACCATACATTATGGCAAATGTATTATTTGTATTATGGCAAGTGTATTGTGGCACTCAAAACAAGCCTCTAGGAAGGGACCTGGATCTAGTATAAGGCGACATTTCATCTCTTGGCTGTTTAATGTTCTCAGACTCTCAACTGTTTCAGAGAATTTGCAGTAAACTGTTGTGGCCTAATTGGCTACTAGCTCTAGTCATATTTGCAAATTCTGTGGTGACTAAGATGGTGAAGAATCTGCCTGCAGTGCAGGAGAAGAGGTTCAATCCCTGGGTTGGGAAGTTCCCCTGGAGAAGGGAATGATAACCCTCTCCAGCATTCTTGCCTGGAGAATTCCATGGACAGAGGAGCCTGGTGGGCTAGAGTCCATGGGTTCACAAAAAGTAGCACACGACTGAGCAACTAACACTTTGACTTTCTCACGGTGAGAATTCCCTCCTTGAATGCAGGCATAAGGCCTAAGGGCGGAGTTACAGGGCCCCACGGAGTAGCCAAGCTTTTCCGATGCACCTCAAAACCCAGCACCCTCAAGATTACTATTCAACATATCTTGGGTCTTTGGCACCCTTGACCCAAATGCATCTTCACTCCTTCTTTAGAGAATGTGAATAACAAGATGCCACTTTCCACAGAGGTGAAGGAATGCTTAACAATTGAGCGAACTGTTTTTAATGCAATTTGAGCTGCACTGCAAAGATGCAGAAGAGGTCTAAAAATGCAATGTGCTCCTATCTGGTAAAGTCATTGATTTCAGTTAAAGTATAAGTTTCCACTTAAAAAAAATAGCATGAACAGTGAAATGTGTAACTTAGTAAATCTAAAACACATTCTATGAAAATGGCTTTTTTTTATTAAATTAGGAAGAAACTAAAAATGTCTTTGACTATTATGAGTTTGCTAAATTATGAGATGGTTACCATAAATGCATGCTTTGGGTTTGTCAAAGAGAATTTTAGGAAGCCAGAGGTGCTTTAAATTGAGATAATCTCCTATTTTCTTGTTTTCGCATTGTCACAAAAAGGTCAGCAGAAGGAGCAAGAATGTGTTACAGAATTTCACCTCCAATATTACCATAAATTCTTATAATTGTAGGGTGTCTTCCTCTGCATTATTCTGTGTGAAATACTGTGTTAAAACATGACTCTGAAAAATTCAAGTCAAAGCTTTTTAGAAACTGAAGGCATTTATAGCTCTCCAAATATTTACTTATTTTGCAAAATGAAAAACATACAACTTTTCTAAAATAATTCGTTTACTCAAATACTTCTATTATGGGCCCAACCTCTGCTAGAGAGAGACACTGTAGGAAGATGATGCACACACAAGTGTGTAAAACATGGTCCCTCACAGAACTTACAATTCTATTATGAGTAAGAAGAATGATGATGGCTGAACTGTCATTCCAGGGTAGATCCTTGATGTTCAGGACGAAGATATCCATCCAGAGAAGCTCATGGACCCTAAGTTGCCAGGATGTCCCTAAAGCCCTCTTGTTTGGAGGGAGTAACATGGCAACTAAGCGACTCTCAGAAGTGAAACAGAAAGAAGAGAAATGGCAAATGGCATCTTCACGAATGCCCAGTTTTAATCGCTCAGTCGTGTCCAACTCTTTGTGACCCCATGACTGTAGCCCACCAGGCTCCTCTGTCCATGGGATTCTCCAGACAAGAATACTGCAGTGGGTGGCCATTTCCTCCTCCAGGGGATCTTCCAGGGCCCAGGGATTGACCTCGAGTCTCCAGCATTGGAGACACTGGGCCATCAGGGATACATGAAGTTTGTCTAACCGGAAGGAAAGGAAGTAAATTTGAAATTCATACTTGTATCTATTCTCTGTCTTATTTCTTTCTGGTATTTCTGACAACACTAAAAGAAACACCAATGCTTCTGTTTAGACTTTCATTCAAAATGAGTCTTCTGGGATTTGCTTGGTGGTTCAGAGGCTAAGACTTCACCGTTCTGTGCAGAGGGTGAGGGTTCCATCCCTGGTCAGAGAACTAAGATCCCATATCCCTTGTAGCCAAAACACCAAAGCATAAAGCAGAATCAATATTATAATGAATTCAATAAAGACTTTAAAAAATGAATCTTCCACTCCTGGTCATTTTTTTTCCCCAAAAGGACATCTTGGGGCCCATTGAATTCATCTGGCTGATCCACCAGGTTTGTAATTTTCTTCACTTTATTCTGGAAATCTCCCCCCAAAAAGAAAATGCACAGTCAAACAAGTCACATATGGCTCCATGTGAAAGGAAAACTTCTGAAAAAGCTATTTAAATATCTGATTAATTTTTTTTTTTTTTTTTAATCCACGGTGGCCTCAATCTGCTACCAGCTTAGAGTAGCAGAAACTTTAAAAAGGTAAGAAGGTGAATTTTCAGATGCCTGTCTGATAAAGGCGTTCAAGCATGGTTTGGAAAAAAGGTGAGAACCAATCAAGCAAGGTGATCTCATTCTAAATATACGTTAATTTATGAGCTGTTAACAGCATGGGAATTAACCTATGAAATAGCTGCTCACTTTATTAAGCAAAGTGGATCAAAATGTGCTACTCTCATTATAACAGAAAGATGAAATACATCATACCAAAGGCAACTAAGCAAAGGCCAAGGTGGGTTTTATAGGAACAACATGCCTCCTGAGTGTCCAGCCCAGTTCAAGTTCAAGGTAGTAAATCGAGAACTAAATTTCAGACTGCTTTTTCAGCCTTCATGGGCATACGTGAGAAACTGATTTCTGCTTCTATTCTTCAACTTTCTCAGCTATTCACTGAGGAAAATTCCATTCCACTACTTCCCAGGGGGTAGCTTTTGGATTTATTCATGTCTGCAAACTGCTAAATATTATAATTTTTTTTCTGGTGTGTCTGGGACTTCCCTGGTGGCTGAGACGGTAAAGAACTTGCCTGAAATGCAGGAGACCTGGGCTCAATCCCTGGGTGAGGAAGATCCCCTGGAGAAGGAAATGGCAACCCACTCCAGTATTCTTGCCTGGAGGATCCCAAGGACGGAGGAGTATGGCAGGATATAGTCCGTGGGGCTGCAAAGAGTCAGACACGCAGAGCAACTGACACTTGTCACTTTTTACTGTGTCTATAATCTCATAATATTTGAAACTTCCAAGCCTTTCTCTCTCTCATACACAGGCACACACAAAAATCAAGGCATCCTAGTTTCATTTATAGCTCTCCTAAAAGGTCACTTGAATGCATAGACCAATATTCTGAATTATCATTCCGTAAAATCTGGGATTCATCATGGATTTTTCTGTCAGAATTTATATAAATGAAAAGAACAAAACACAAAAAAATCTGAGCAAAGATTTGGAGATGGAAGTCTAAAAATTCTGCTACCTTCATGAAGCCTTTCCCAGTTAGCTAAATAAAAGTGATGTCTCCCTCCTTTGAAATCTTCTAGCAGTTAACACCTGTATTATTCATTTAGCAATTTATTTTATACTGCTTTTTGATTGTTCTTCTAGTCTTTGTATTTAAGTATTATTTTAATATTTTATTGTTACATTTCTCTATATTTTCAACTTGTTTAACCAGATTTTTAACCTTTACAAGGTGAATGACTAAAATGTAACATCTATGCAATCCCTTGCCCACCTAGGTGTTATAAGAACTATCTGGAATATTGCAGCTATTCCTTCCAATAATACATCGACTAGATATTTTAATCTCAGATACATTGTTGGGAAAAAATCTATAACTGACATAGCTAATGATAATAAAGCAACTACATCTTCCAAAAATATTCACTGGAGTCTGAATAAGTCAGCCTATAAGAATAACCACAACTCTCACACAACTGAAGACATAAAAGCTGTACATTGAAGAGGATTCTAGAAAATAGCAGAGTAGGAACCACCTGGAATTTATCTCCCCTCCTAAATGACGATTGCCCTGGCAGAATCTGTCCAAAATAACTATTTTGGAACTCTGGAATCCATTAAAGGCTTGAAAATTCCATGGTAAAGCAATGAAAGACATCCAATTTGGAAAGAAAAAAATAAACTGATCTCTGTATCCAGATGATATGATCTTATGAGAGGAAAACCTTAAAGATTACACACACACATACACACACAAAACTTAGAACTAGCTCAGCCAAGTGCGTGCACACTAAGTCGCTTCAGTCGTGTCCGACGCTTTGGGACCCCGTGGACTGTAGCCCGCGAGGCTCCTCTGTCCATGGGCTTCCCAGGCAAGAATACTGGAGTGGGTTGCACTACCCTCCTCCAGAGGCTCTTCCTGACCCACGGATCAAACTCGCAAAGCTAAGTAGCAGCATGCAAAGTTAACAGTCACAACTCACCCGCATGTCTGCACACTGACAAAACAAAACACAAAAAAGAAATAATAGAGACAATTCAATTTACAAGAGCATCAAGAATAGTAAAATACTTAGGAATGAACTTAACCAAGGAGGTGAAAGATTTATGCAATGAAAACTACAAAACACTGCTTTAAAAAATATCGATGAAAACATAAATAAAGAAGCACATCCCAGGCTCGTGGATTAGATGACTCAGTATTAAGATGTCAACACTACCTTTAAGCAAGTTACAGATTCAATATAACCCTTAGCAAAATTTCAGAGACTTTTTTTTTGCAGAAACATCAACACCCACCCTAAAATTCGCATGGAATCTCAAGGGACCCTGAATAGCCAAAACAATCTTGGAAAAGAAGAACAATGCTGGAGGGCTCAGACTTTATGGTTTCAAAACTTACTACAAAGCTACAGTCATAAAAACAAGGCATTTCTGATATAAAGACAGAAATAAAGAACAGTGGATTCGAATAGAGAGCCCAGGAAGAATGAGTTTTGACGACAGTGCCACAATCATTCAATGGGGAAAGGACAGTCTTTTCAATAAACAATGCTGGAAAACTGGATATCAACATGCAAAAGAATGAAACTACATTCTTATCTAATACCTCACCCAAAAGTTAACTCAAAACTGATCTAACAATTAAATGTAAGACCTAAAGCTATAAAACTGTTAAAAGAACAAATGAAACAAAAGTTTCACAACAACAGATTTAGCCATGACTTCTTGGATATTGACACCAAAGGCACAGGCAACAATAACAAACAAAGACAAATTGAACTTCATGCAAATTTTAAAATTTTTATGCTTCAAAAGACACTATTAGAGTAGAAAAGGCAACCACAGCATAGAAGAAAATACTGCAAGTTGCATATCTAATAGGGGATTAATTCCAGAATAAAATGAGATTTTTTAAACACAACACACCAGAAAAACAAACAAGCCAATTAAAAATCAGAAAAAGGACTTGAACAGGCACTTCTCTAAAGAAGATATACAAATGGTCAATACGCAGATGAAAAGAAGCTTCAGATCCCTAATTATCAGGAAAACGCAAATCAAAAGCTACAACGAGATACCATCTCAGAACAATTAGGATAGCTACTACCAAAAGCAAAACAGAAAATGAGTGTTTGGTGAGGATGTAGAGAATCAGAACCCTCGTGCCCTGTTGAGGGAAATAGAAAATGCACAGCTAAGAAATATGACATGGCAGTTCTTCAAAAAATTAAAAAAGAAATACCGTGTGATCCAGCGATTCTGTTTCTGTATGTATACCCAAGAGAATTTAAAGCAGGGTCTCAAGGAGATATCTCTACCCTCATGTCCCTAACAGCGTTATTTACAATAGTTAAAATGCGGGCGCAGCCCAAGTACTCATCAACCAATTAAAGAACAAGCAAAATGCAGTGTATGTATACTGTAAATATTAAACAGCTCCCAAAGGAAATTCTGACATTTGCTATGACGTGGCTGAACCTTGAGGATACTGTGCTAAGTGCAATAAGTCACAAAGGGACAAACATCGCATGATTCTATTTATATGAGATGCTTAGAGTAGTCAAAATTACAGAGACAGAAAGTAAACTGGTGGTCCCCAGGGACTAGGGGTTATTGTTGAGTGGGTATAGAGCTTCAGTTCCACAAAATGAAGCTAGGTAAATGGATGGTGGTGATGGTCACACAAAATTGTGAATGAATTTAACACCACTAAACTACACAATGGTTCAGTTAAAATGGTTAAGAATTTTTTCTCTTAAATAAAAAAAAAGCTGTAGATTGAAAAGCAGAAGGATGTAGAGGGCAAAGCATGCACTTTGATCTCAGGAAACCTTGGGTTCACTTCTCTGGTGCTCTGCCTATAGCTTCTGTGACTTTGTGTAAATTGCAAAAGCTATCGAAAGTTCCATTTCCTCCTCTGTGTAAAGCAAACGATAGTATCTCCTTTAAAAATTAGTGTGAATATTCAACAAACACACTTAAAACACAGGGATAAGACAGAATGCCAAGAAACTGTTCATAGTTACTAGGGTCCTCACTGAACACTGGCAGAGAATGTCTGTCATTAGCTAGATGGTCCCAAGGACAGGAAAAAATCTTGTAACTGAGAGTATTTTCCTGTTTAATTTTTTCAAAGGAAACAGAGCATTTAGCCCAAGTTTATTAGTTTATTAAACAAACTCCTCTGCATGCATTTCTGTGGACCAACCCCTACTCATCTACCTCCACTGTACTCTCACTATGCTCCTATTTATGTTTTCTTTTATTATATGTATGTGTTTATGCAGCTGCAAAATGTTTTAGAAGTTATCCAAGTACAGGAACAAACCACATTAGCTAAATGTTGGGCATTGACAAACTTCTTTAAGAAGTACCCAGTCCAAATATTGTTTTTTAATCAATAAGCAAGAGAAGAAAAGTTACATACAAGAAGTCAACTCATTTTGGTTTTCAATTTTATTTATTTTTTTAAATTGAAGTATAGCTTTACAGTGTTCTTTTAGTTTCAGGTGTACTGTAAAGTGACTCAGTTATATATACATATATAGTTTATATATATATATATACACACACACACATATATTGTTTATATGTATATATATATACATATATAGTTTGTGTATGTGTGTGTGTGTGTGTGTGTGTGTGTGTGTGTGTGTGTGTGTGTGTCATGGTGATGGTGGTTTAGTCACTAAGTCATGCCTGACTCTTTGCAACCCCATGGACTGTAGCCCACCAGGCTCCTCAGTTCATGGAATTTTCCAGGCAAGAATACTGGAGTGGCTCGTCATTTCCTTCTCCAGGGGATCTTCCCAACCCAGAGATCTTCATATAGTTTCAGGTGTACACCAAAATGATTCAGTTACATACTTTTTTTCACTTATGAGTTGACTATTACGTCATGAAGCAGAACTCATGTAATTCTGGCAGTGGCTTACAAAAGAAAGTATTTTCCTCCATTAAAGCAAACAGGATCTCACAAAAGCATCGGTGCAGAATACGGGTATATAACTGCGAAGAATTTAGAAAAGGCCATAATGAATGATTCTCACTAGTCCTGTCTGTGCCATGCATCTTCCACAAATATCGTGATTTTCTCATTTCACTGAGCTTAACAGGAAACCAAAATTCCTGAAAAGGCTGAGATTTTCATCTTACCCCCGCCACTTTATGAATTCTCTTAACAGCTCGGACCGTCCAGTCTTGCTCGCAGGGAAATAACCTCCCAAGTCACAGAGGTCAAAATTTTGACCCACACCTCTTGCTTCACAGAAGAGATCCCACTGCACCCGGTTCACAAATTAGTGTTTTTAAAGCCCTCACCCTCCTCCAAACACATTAAGTTTTAAAATTGTGACTGAGTCATTTCTTTGAGACGTTTTCAGAAAAATGCTGATCCTAACAGATTTGCTTTCAAAAAATCTGGATATGATTTCCGTAACATTTTGAGGGCAAGATGCCAAACACTCAGAACTATTAAAGATAGTGTAAATGACCAAGCAAGGGAACAGAAAACATTATCAGCTATAAAAGTCACTGACTGGGAAAGTTTCACAGTTAACTCTTGCATTTCTTCAGCCACGGGCTTATCTAGATCAACTTCCTCAATAAATCTGATTATTCTTTGATTTTAAAAGGAATCAAGGTGCTATTTGGAAAGAAGAGTGGTGTTACCCTTGTTATGGGGAAGAAGGTCCTGTGACTTTATTTAAGGCATTTCCACTTGTATTTATTGGGTTGCTATTTGCCTGTTTAGGTGGTGGCTGAGCTTTGGGAACATTTACTGAGCCATATACTCATGCTATGTATGCTTTTGATATATTAATTATAGCAAAAAAGAACCACTATTATGTGCTTTTTTTAATAAGCAAGGATGATATCAGGCTCAAAAGTAACTCTATTTCTCCAACACATTGATATTTACCAAGTAAAGCAGTATTTATCTATTAAATTGAACAGATGTTAAAATAGGCTTAAGATAGGAATGTTTTAGGTATATATCAACCTGAGAGATGTATTGAATCATATATGATTTGAAATTCATACCAAATCCACTACAGGTGGTAATGATCTAGTGTATAGTTCACTTAGGCTCCTTGCTTCTCTTCCTCTGTTTTCCATCTTTAAACTATTTGCTACTTAGTATATCCTCTTCTAGACAGAGGACCAGAGAAGGAAAGATGGGACCAAAGTAACCTAACGTATTACTACTGTAATGGATGAACCAAAAGTCTCTCATTCTTAAAAAGGAGGTAAAATATATTTACCAAAGATAAATTGGATGATTATCAGTGGGATTCCATGATTCATTCTATGGCTCATTCATTTGTGTGATACTCAGGTTTTCATAAATAAAATTGTGACATCTGTACAGATCTGTTAATAATTTGTTTCATATTTGGATGTCCCATCAGTTACTTTAGATTTTGCCTTTCCTACCCTGAATGTTGGAGCAGAGAACTCCCCTCCTTGATTTGTTCTTCTCTTTGGGCTCTGGAAAGGATATAACAGAGCTATTTAGTTCTTACCACAATAGTCACTCATTTTTAGTTTGATTTCCCAGATTCTACTTCCTGAGGAACCTGTTATAAGTTCCCATGTACTTCTTTCTTTATCTTTATGGGTTAAGAAATCTACCAGGTGTCAATTTGAGAGACAGCATTCTATTTTTCTAACTAAGGAATTCAATCTACATGGGATTTAGATTTACTTGCAGGAAATGTGCATAAAAAGCAATCAGTTGAAATGTGTGTGTGTGTGTGAGAGAGAGAGAGAGAGAGAGAAGCCAGAGTCAAGCAGAGAAGCAGAGACAGAGGGAGACAGAGCTAGAGCAAGCCCTGGAACCCCACTTCTTGGACGCTGATCAGTTCACACGTCTATTACACCTACCGAATTCTCATCCAGAAGCTATTGACTTTGCAGACCATTTTCACTGATATCCAACAAAAACAAATTACAAACCTATAAAGCCTTTTATGGCTTTAAGGCACGTCTATGTATGTTACCTCGTGTGATCATTACAACCACCATTCCATAAATGTAGGAGGACACTCATTAACCTATCAACTCCATGGGAAAGAAACTTTTCCCTAAGTGCTTCAAAAAAAGCAGTTGCCATGGGAAGCATTACTTGTGGTACAGAGTCTGTGGAAACGTCAAAAACGTTGTTTAACTGAAAATATATAAGTTGCTGAGAAGCCTGTTTAAATTATTCCTCCTTATATTGTATCTGACTTTTGTAAACCTTGCAAATGAAATAGAGTTGACACTTGAACAAATGAAGTTGAATCACATGGGTCCGCTTATACGTCGATTTTTTTCCCAAAGGTTAATACCACAGCACTACGCAATCAAGATTGCCAGGAGAAATATCGGTAACCTCAGATACGCAGATGGCACCACCCTACAGCAGAGAGTGAAGAGGAACTAAGGAGCCTCTTGATGAAAGTGAAAGAGGAGAGTGAAAAAGTTGGCTTAAAGCTCAACCTTCAGAAAACCTAGGATCATGGCATCTGGTCCCATCACTTCATGGGAAATAGATGGGGAGATAGTGGAAACAGTGTCATTTTTGGGGGCTCCAAAATCACTGCAGATGGTGACTGCAACCATGAAATTAAAAGACACTTACTCCTTGGAAGGAAAGTTATGACCAACCTAGATAGCATATTAAAAAGCAGAGACATTACTTTGCCAACAAAGGTCTGTCTAGTCAAGGCTATGGTTTTCCCAGTGGTCATGTATGGATGTGAGAGTTGGACTGTGAAGAAAGCTGAGCACCGAAGAATTGATGCTTTTGAACTGTGGTGTTGGAAAAGACTCTTGAGAGTCCCTTGGACTGCAAGGAGATCCAACCAGTTCATCCTAAAGGAGATCAGTCCTGGGTGTTCATTGGAAGGACTGATGCTAAAGCTGAAACTCCAATACTTTGGCCACTTCATGCGAAGAGTTGACTTCTTGGAAAAGACCCTGATGCTGGGAGGAATTGGGGGCAGGAGGAGAAGAGGACTACAGAGGATGAGTTGGCTGGATGGCATCACCGACTCGATCGACATGAGTTTGAGTAAACTCCAGGAGTTGGTGATGGACAGGGAGGCCTGGCGATTCATGGGGTCGCAAAGAGTCAGACACAACTGAGCGACTGAACTAACACAATCCCGTGGTTGGTTGAATACCTGGATGTGGAACCGTGCTTACACAGGGTGACCGGTTCAATAGACTAACTACGAGTTATACTCAGATTTCTGACTGCTCACATGGTGGGAACCCCTAACCCCCATCTTTGTTCAAGGGTCAACTATAGACTCAAAGGTTCAAATCAATCATTTTCCAGAATATCTTCCACAATTAGAAATGTTGTTCTTGTCCTTACAACCAAGAATCTATGTTAATGGAGAGATGACAAGTTAGGTCTGAATTATCTAATCTCATTCACACTATATTTACAGACTATTGATTCTTCCATTTTAGGCTATTTTTAAAAGCAATAACAAAATTTCAACTTAGTTTTAAGCAGGCAGTTATTTTAAGATGCAAAAGTTCTATTTTAAAACATGACCCTAGCTTTTTCCAGCCTTGTATGATATTATTTATCACAAAAGGGTCATAAACTGCATGAAAATTTAAATTGTGATGAACTACTTATGAGATTAGCAGATTTCAAGTATTAAAGGACTAAATTAAAGGTCATAACTTTGTGATCACAAAGTGCCTTTCACATATGTGATTAATAAAAGAAGCTATTTGGGACTTATTCTTTTTACTAGCCTCCCAGTGTTAGATGGTGGTATCTATATCACAAACATGATAGATATTCTTAATCAGTGATACTAGAATTCTCATTAAGTACTCATTAAATTCCTGCACCTTAGAATAACCTTGAGAAGCACATTAGACACTAATGAGTATATGCTTTCACTGTATCATCCTTATTAATGATAATGGAATTTATATGCATGCAGTAAGCAAAGACAGTATAGATAAACTATAAAAAATAATAGCAATTAGAACTTCATGTCTCAAGACCAAAATAAAAGATATATTTGCTGATTTGTTAAAATAAACCTCTCTGCATAAATGTCACACATAGGATAAAAATTTTTTAAAAGAGATAAACTTCAGACATTTAAAAAAATTTTAATGTTTGGCAATAAAAAATTGAGACAAAAAATGAAAAACTACCTGAGTTTTTCAGAACAAGAATAATTTTCCAAAAACAAAGCGGTAGTTATGGATTCTGTGAGTTGTTAGTCAAGTTTTTCAACTTATTTAAAGAGCAATACAATTGATGAATGAATAACCCAGGAAACTCACCACTGCCCTTTCTGGGTTTTGTTTGTTTATTTGTTTATCATTGTTCTTGTTTTTCTTATTTAGATACTCAAAAATGCCTTGCTATGGGGAAAGACATTATATAGGTCAATTAAACCATGAATCAGAGGTAATAAGAGCCTGTCTATTTATTTCTCCCTGATTTTGAACACAAGTAACTAAATTGTGTTCATCAATCATTGGGCAAATTATTTTTCAAGTTAATCTACAAATGAGATTTCGTAAAACTTGTGATGGTCCTATTCATGAATATCATTGTCTTTCAGGATTTTCTTTTGCCTTGCTATCTAAATTGTCCTAATGTACTTAAATTCCATTTCTTCTTGAATCCTCTTTGGAGATGAGAAAAAAATAAGGTCACCATCTTGAAAAAGTAGACTCTTAGATCTGAAAGAGGTTGAAAAGATCAGCTACCTGCCTGGGAGAAATCATTCCTCTTGCACACCATTGAGCACTTGAGGAGCTTAGAAATACAAAAGGGAGCCGGTTCCAATTGTTAAAACATTCTTTCTTTTAATTAGCTGAAATCTTCTCTGTGGGTAGTTTCTGCTCCCAAAGCCTAGGTCTGAAAGCTGAATGGAGTAAGTTTTAATTCCTCCTCCATATGCCAGACTTCAAACATAGGAAGGCTTGTTTCTGTGTTGACGGCTCTTTTTTTCCCACTGAACACCCACAGCACCCTCAACCATCGCTTATGTAGGACCAGGATCATTACCCGTTGACCTCTCGCAGAGATGTCGGCGAGAGACTCCTGTTGCAATAAGACGCCGAGAATGAATCAGAGTTTGCTGGTGCGGGTTTAGTTGTGCGGAGTGCAAGGAGCCTGTTATCTTCTCTGAACAGGGTGCCATTCTTCAATTAATGCAGCCGAAGATTGCATTAGATCTTTCACTGGCCTCATCACCTCCAATAACCCTTCATGTCCATGGATGTATTACCAGAAGGGAATTGAGAAGAAGTTTTAACAGAGCATCTAATCTAACCCCCCCCCACCCCGACCCCATGATCAAATAGCAGCGCTTTTATAGCTGGGCAGCATCTGTAAACCTATATAAATGGGTCATTAAGAACACTGAAGTTTTTGAGCCACTAAAATAGGGGGGCGAAAAGATTGTCCAAACACTTCTCCATCCATTCCTGTCCTCACACATTCAGAATTTAATTCTGAGCCCCAGCCATATGCCCAGCCTGAATCTGAAGCCTCGGGCTTCTCGGATGATATAAGCAAACTACCAAAAACGCACGGGGCAGAGCAGTCCAATGATAATTCACAGCAGCGATGTGAGAGCACAGACCAGGAGCGCCCAGCTGAGCCTAAGTCAGATGCAGGCCAGGGAGGTGTCACGGGGAATCCCACTCTGAGCTGAATGTTAAAGGAAAAGTGAGGGTTTGGGTAGCTGCCTCTCATTGGTGCCTGAGAACAGTGCCTTGGCCCTGAAAAATAAAGGAACATAAAGGCAGATGATTTAATTAATTGATGGATGGATTGATTGATGAATTAATTAGAAATAAAGAGCATTTTAGGAACATGCCCATCAGGAAGATGGGCGTTTAAACTAGTCATTGAGAGGTAAGTTGTTTGGTTAATTTACAGCTGGTGTTTGTGTGGGTAGAACAAGAAAGGGGACTAAAAAGATTGGTAGCAGAGAGAGAAACATGAGCACATGACTAGACGTGAAAGAACAAGGTGATGCCGCTCTTGCAGAAGTTGAAACAGGGAAGACAGGTGTAGATGAATTTGAGAAACTCGAGGAACCAATAGATGTCAGAAATAAGGGACAGAGCTCATAAGTCCTTTATTTCTTACTTGGACAACTGTAAAAAGGAAGATTGAAATTACCTTGAAGATTGAAAGAGCAGAGCAGAGTTTGAAAGTGGAAGAAAAGAAAGAAAGAAAGTGAAGTCACTCAGTCGTGCCTGACTCTTTGCGACCCCACAGACTGTAGCCCACCAGGCTCCTCCATCCACGGGATTTTCCAGGCAAGAATACTGGAGTGGGTTGCCATTTCCTTCTCCAGGTGATGCTCCCAACCCAGGGATCGAACCCAGGTCTCCCACATTGCAGGCAGATGCTTTACCGCCTGAGCCATCAGGGAAGCCTGATGTGGAGGATGACAAACCCAGTTTGGTTTTGATTAAAATGAAACAATGCCCTCTGCAGCAACAAGGATGGGTCTAGAGTTCCTCATACTAAGTGAAGTCAGACAGAGAAAGACAGGTGTCATTTGCTATTGCTTATATGTGGAAACAAACAAACAAACAAAGCTGCAAAGAACTTATTTATAAAACAAATTAACTCACAGATACAGGGAACAACTTTATGGTTACCAAAGGGGAAAGGGGTGAGAGGGATAAATTAAGAGTTTGGAATTAGCATATACACACTGCAGCTGCTAAGTCACTTCAGTCGTGTCCGACTTTGTGCGACCCCATAGACGGCAGCCCACCAGGCTCCCCCGTCCCCGGGATTCTCCAGGCAGGAACACGGGAGTGGGTTGCCATTTCCTTCTCCAATGCATGAAAGTGAAAAGTGAAAGTGAAGTAGCTCAGTCATGTCCCAGTCTTAGCGACCCCATGGACTGCAGCCCACCAGGCTCCTCCGTCCATGGGATTCTCCAGGCAAGAGCACTGGAGTGGGGTGCCATTGCCTTCTCTGACATACACACTACTGTATATAAAATTGTTAACTAGTAAAGACCTACTGTATACCACAGGGAACTATACTCAGTTTTTTACAATAATATATAAGGAAAAGAATCTGAAAAAGGATACAACACACACACACACACATATACCCAGCAGAGCCAGTTGAAGGGCAGGAAGGAGTCATTCTATTTAGCTGAGAAGGAAATGGCAAAACACTCCAATATTCCTGCCTGGAGAATTTCATGGACAGAGGAGCCCGGTGGGTCTACAGTCCATGGGGTCTCAAAGAGTCGGACACGACTGAAGCGTCTTAGCACGCACGCACACTTGATATACAAGTTATAGCTCACGGGGCAGGGGAGGGGAGGGGGACATAACTTTCCTCCAGTAGGAAATGTAAGTTCTCATCTCGCAGCTACACAAAATGAATGAGCGTCCAGGCCGGCAAGTGTCTAAGTTTTAACTTCTTGATATTGCATTAAAACAGAGATTCACTCCCTAAAACCCAAACTGCGGGCCTGAAAGAAAGCACACCTGCACAGCGCTGCTCCGTGTTATCCTAAATAAAGTTTCATGGATGGAACTGGGTCCCACCCAGAGATAAAGCAAGAATTATTTGGTGATACTAAGCATACGATTGGCGCAGGGCCATCTCCAGTAAAAGCAACTAACAGTAAATATTTCCACAGCTATAAGTTGACTATAAAACACACAGGTAATAGTAAAGTTTGATTGCTGTCTTTTAATTTTCCCTCCCTTGGAAGAGAGAAGGAGAGAGAGCTGGTTCGTGGCATTTTCTGACAGCTGAGCCTGCTCACCCCAACCCCCCCTCCACAATTGGCATGTTTTTCTTTGCAGACTCCAACCACTAATCTCTGCTGGAGGTTCGAGGGTCTGGCATGAACTCAGCAGTTTCTGCTGCCACCACAGCCCGGGAACCTCATCCAGCCCCTTGGCACCTCCTTCTTGAGCCACCCCATCCACTGACTTCTGTGGCCGACAGATAAAACAGCCTTTTTTCCACATACAACCAGGGCACCATAGATTAACTTCTGCATTTCTTTGTCTTTCAGTTTAGCTGGTGGCCTCTGGTTGGCACTTAAGGGTGCTTCTCCCTCCGCCAGAGGGCATCGCTTTATGTAATTTTTATTCGCGACATCAGCCTATGGAGTCAGCTTGGTTGGCGACCTGTACAGCCTGACAAGCGAGTCAGGATGCCTCATTACTTCCTTCTCAGCTCATCAAGAGTGTGCCAAGCACTCCCAAATAGAATTGCCTCTCTAACCCACTGGCAGCTCCACATTCGAGAACAGTTCCTTGGAATTGAGCAAAACGTTCAGCTAAAATTCCCTCTTATGAAGACAAGACGCCCAGCCTGAACAAGTGCTCAAAAATATAACCTAAAACTCGGTCGTTGCCTTTCATCCAAGCCCGCCCAGTCCCCGTGGGAAGACATTCAAGACTGACAACCAACAAATTGACATCATCTTTTGAGTTTCCAAGTCTGAGAAAAGAAAGTGGCAGGAAGCCAGGTTTAGGTTAAAGCCTAACAGGGCTGCTCATCCACAAGTTTAATTCTAAGGGGGGCGGGAAATAGCAAAGGGTTGTAAATTATTCCCTGAGATTGCTTTGGACAAAGCACGATAGGCTATCATTACCTCAGTTCCTGCAACTCCTTATGCCAGCTGAGTACAACCCAGAACAAACCAACTCTTCTCTTAGCGAGGCAGGTCTTAAAGGAATTCAGTTGCTGCTTACCGCTCCCCATCTGCTTTGATCAGGAAAGCTGAGGAGCCGGCTGGCCCGCCTCGTTCTCAGCAGGCTTCTTCACCCATCTGATGCAAGAGAAACGCCCAGTGGAGTGAACACGTTGCATAAGAGACAGAGAGAAAATGGCCCAGGGACAGCCAAGGAGGATTCTATGGCCTCAGTCAGCCTCACTGCGAGTAGACCCAGGCTTCCCAGGTGGCTCGGTGGTAAAGACCTGCCTACGATGCAGGAGACACGGCAGACTTGAGTTTGATCCCTGAGTCAGGAAGATCCCATGGAGGAGGAGATGGCCACCCACTCCAGTATTCTTGCCTGGAAAATTCCATGGACAGAGGAGCCTGGCGGGCTACAGTCCATGGGTTTGCAAAACAGTCAGAGATGACTGAGTACCAAACAATACAAGTGAGTGACCCAAATCCCCCAGGAGCCAAACAAGTACATATTTTTTTGTTTTTATCTTGGGACAGTTAAGAAATATTTTCCATATCTTTGAGTTTAAAGACCCTGTTGGAGGCTTCTGTTTAGTCTTTTCCAGTTTGCTTATCCATTCACCGATGGAAGGACACGGTTGCTCCCAAGTTTTGGCAACTATAATAAAGCCTCTGTATGCATCAGTGTGCAGATTTTGTATGGATATAGCTTTGAATTTCTGATGAACACAGAAACTGTACTGTTGTATGTAACACAACCTAGTGAGCTAGGTAGATGGCCTTCGGTACCATATTCCTGTCAGCTCTAGTTTCAGATTCAATTTTGTCTTTGGATGAACTTCTAGGACTTATCTTGTCAGGAAAAACTAACTTTAAAACCCCAAACTTTTCCTTTTGTCTATAGCTTCCAGGAAACATGAAGCTAAAGTCAATAATTAGTCATAAATAATAACACAATTCTACTGTCTGGAAACAGGCACTTCCTCTGATCCTATTATTCAACCCAGATGTCCTTCTTTCCATGATGTTCAATGTTATAGCCTCTCCAATCCCTTAGGAGGAAAATTGGCAAAGAGTCTAGGAAAAGTTATTTGTTGCAATGGTTAATAATTTGTTAGGTGTTTTCAGCAGGTTGAATTAGGGCTCAGCAGCCACTAATACAGAAAAGATTCCTTAGCCTCCGCAGCCTGGAAAGCGTTTTGCTTCATCCTTAAAGATCACTCAGAAGAGATGCAAATCTAGCTCCCAAAGCCTTGGACAGTAGTGTAGATTTTTACCAAAATTGTCTTGACGATACCAAGCAAGGTGAGGCGACACCATCGGTACAGAGCAAAACGTCCATAAACGCAGATTTACGCATCAGAATTGAGAGCAAATAGCTTTAGGTGGGCAGAAATCACAAACTGAAAATCAGTGATTGTTCTTTCAATACACAAAATGAGTGACTTGCCAAAGCGATGCATTGTAGGGACTGAGTGGTGAACTGGAGGATGAATGACAAACGACCCCCCAAATAGGGCAGCTGCCTGTAGCCCCAGTCCACCACCAGCATGAGTGGATAGAAGCCCAGTGTTGCCAACTCTTCTATTTCATGAGGAGGGAGAGACCCGAGTGTGTGTGAAACCTTCCAGTTTTTAAACATCGGCAGCTAATTTTCAAACACCGTACATTAACGTGTTTGTATGGGATCTAGAAAGACAGTACCGACGAGCCTATGTACAGGGCAGCAAAGGAGGCACAGACGTGGAGAACAGACTTTTGCCCTCAGTGGGAGAAGGAGAGGGTGGGATGACTTGGGAGAATCGCACTGAAACATTTACATTACCACGTGTAAAGCAGACAACCAGGTGAGTTCGATGCATGAAGCAGGGCACCAAACCCAGTGCCCTGGGACAGCCTGGAGGGATGGGGTGAGGAGGGAGGCGGGAGGGGTCTTCAGGATGGGGGACACACACCTATGGCCAATTCGTGCTGGTGTACAGCAAAATCCATCACAACATTGTAAAGCAATTCTCCTCCAATTAAAATAAATAAACATTTTTTTTTTAAAGTTTAAGTGCTCAGCTGCCAAGATATATTTATGTACCCTATTTGGCTTGTGGTCAGCAATTTACAGCCTCTGGCAGAAAACATCTTTCTTACGATTCCTCACATTGTCGGTGGTGGTCCTCTCATCCCATGGGATGTTGCTGCAAGGGCTTTGCCCGCTGGTGTATGCATCCCAGGACTCCTCCCAGTTAGGAACACAGCAGAAGGAGCGGAGCCTTCTCTGAAGTTGGAGTGAAAGTATAATAGGCTGACATGATGCTTGGTGCTTTATAACTGCATGCACGCTCAGTCGTGTCTGACTCTTTGCCAACCCAGGGACTGTATGTAGCCTGCCAGGCTCCTCTGTCCGTGGGATTTTCCAGGCAAGAATACAGGAGTGAGTAGCCACTTCCTAACTCTAGGGGATCTTCCCAACCCAGGGATCAAAACTTAACTTGTTGCATTTCCTGCATTGGCAGGCAGATTCACCACTGGTGCCACCTGGAAAGTCCTCATAATGGATTAAATTTACCAAAAAAAAAAAAAGGAATATAATTGTTGAAGTTGTGTCTTCCTTGCAAGAAAGAATTTAGAGCTTCCTCCCTTCGTATATTAATGAAATACAGTACAAAGTGTCTAATCGAATGACCTTGGTTCAAATCTAGGTGCTGTCACTAATCACCTATGACTTTGGGGCAAGTTTACTAAACTTGTGTGTATGTTTCCTCGACTTTAATATCCAGACAGTAATAGCAGAAACCTTAGTGTGCTGTTGTGAGTTTCTGGTGGGGATTTATTGACAAAGAGGATATGTTTTACATACTTATGTGCTTTATATATTAACTTTATAAGACAGTGATTCCTTAAGAAAACTATAAAAAATAACTAGAAGTATGGCCATAAATATTAACTTTAAATTCTTTAGTTGATAGAGCAGGAAATAGTTCCTCACAAGTTTGTTTTCAACAAAATAATTTGTTAAGAGTCGAATGATGATAACTAGCAAAGTCACTAGGATTCTGCATAATTTTAAATCTGATGCTTTATAGCTATTCTGAAAGAAATAACAGTAAATGGAAAATGATGGAAATGGTGATAGATACTTAAAGAGAATATTTGTCCTGGTGCAAAAAGTTGATGCTACCATGACTCTGTACAGAGGTGATATAAAATATCAATTCAGGAAAAAGGTGATAAAAACTGTTTTTAAAGCATTTTGTCAGATACCTCCCTGTACTGCTAAATTGCCTTTCTAGTCTCAATAGCATGAGTCAAAGGCCTCAAAGCTGACATAAAAAAAAAATGTGAAACAATCCATCTCAGAAGTAGCACCTGATAGGAAAAAACAGATTTCCAAATCAATTTGTCAGGATCCAATATGGATTAAGCAGTTTATTTGTTTTGACATTTCTCATTTGCTAAGTGCCAGCTTGCCAAAGTAATCTTTCTGTGATACATACACAGACCAGAACATTTATTATTATTTATTTAGGGGATTTATAGGCTCTTTCCTTCCAGAGAAGTCATTTGGAAGCAGAAATATTTTGAAACCGGGACTGCAGGTGGTTTCACCTGATAATAGCTTAATCTCATCATTTCACTCCTTCCATGGAAAACTGCTCTACTATCTCAGGCAAGATAGCAAAGACCTTCCAGATTTATGCAGCAAACACAACTACTCCACCCCAATAGAAAGGGATACAGAATAATTTGTATTCTATAACCTTCCTAGTCCAATATACTTTCATCCCTTCCCGTTCATCTTACTGTTGAATTGGGAACATGTAGAGACTTAGAGCAGCGGTAAATGATCTGCCTGCAAATGCAGGAGCCATAGGTTCAATCCCTGTGTTGGGAAGATCCCCTGGGGAAGGACATGGCAACCCGCTCCAGGATTCTTGCCTGGAAAATCCCATGGACAGAGGAGCCTGGCGGGCTATAGTCCGTGGGGTCACAAAAGAGTTGGACATGACTGAGCAACTAAACAAGAGACTTAGAGACTTAAGGTTTCTTGAGTAGAGAGTAAACTGCAAGAGGCAGGGCAAGGTAATGACATGATCTCTCTTGGTGTCACGCCAATTTCAGATTTGAATCCTTATGTGCGTGCTCGGTGGCTAAGTCATGTCGACTCTTTGCAACCCCACGGGCTGCAGCACACCAGGCCTCCCTGTCCTTCACCATCTCCCAGAGTGTGCTCAAACTCATGGCCATGGAGTCGGTGATGCCATCCAACCATCTCATCCTCTATTGCCCTTTTCTCCTCCTGCCTTCAATCTTTCTCAACATTAGGATTTTTTCTAGTGAGTAGACTCTCTGCATCAGATGGCCGAAGTATTGGAGTTTCAGCTTTAGCATCAGTCCTCCCAATGAATATTCAGGGTTGATTTCCTTTAGAATGGAATGATTTGATCTCCTTGCAGTCCAAGGGACTCTCAAGAGTCTTCCCCAACACCACAGTTTGAAAGCATCAGTCTCTGAAATGGGTGGATCAGGTTTGATTTCCAGGTTAATATGATATTTATTTGCAATCCCTGATAAGCTCCAAGTTTTTGCTTTTGAAATAGTTATAAAAATATGGAAAAATTTTAACAGGCCATACTCTAAGAAATTAGGGATAATAGGATGGAGCTAGAGCAATAAAACTGCTGGTCTAGATATGTGTTGTTCTGTAAAACAGAACAGTACATCCTGCTGAGATGAAGGTCCATCTAAAGTAATATTTGGGCTGTAGCCTGCCAGGCTCCCATGTCCATGGGATTTCCCAGGCGAAAACACTGTAGCAGGTTGCCATTTCCTTCTCCAGCGGATCTTCAGGGATCAGGGATCAAGCTTGTGTCTCCTGCATTGGCAGGTAGATACTGTACCACTGAACCACCAGGGAAGATCAAGTATTAATTTAGTTAATCTAAAATTAGAATATGAAGTTGAAATAGAGAATGTCTCAGTGATTTTCAGTTACGAATAATTCCATTACTGTAAGAACATTACCATTCATTCTCCACTATTGTTTACATACAATGAAACCATATGGAGTTAAACCACATTTAAGACTGTTGATGACTTACCATGAATTTTAAAGCTTTGTATCTGTAGTCAAGTTTAATGGCATATTTTTACTTTTCCTGTTTCTGTGGACTAGGAAGAAAATTCCCTTGCTTACTCTAAAATTGCATTAATATGTAAAGACTAAGAAATAATTGATTGCCTAGAACATATCTGAAAATTCTACAAATTATTTAGACTGTTCAATTAGGTAAGCAAGACTTACAAGTTATCTTTAAAGAACAAGTTTGAAATATCTGTTAAAGAAAGCTTTCTTTAATGTTTCTTTGAAATAAGCCTGACTATATTGGCAAAGTATTATGATGAGTAAACAAAAGAATCATAGAATTTGAATTTTTAAAAAATGTGGGACGAAAGTAGTGTCTATGCTTAGATTTGAGAAAGACTCATATCATTTGGTTTTAAAAAGGAGAGGGGAGAGCTAAGTTGTCTATTCAATTGTTCATATGGAGGAAATTAAGCAGCTAGTTATTCAACAATTCATATCTCTCATTGCAGAACGTGATCATTGATTTTGTTTCTTTTGAAAAACAAATAAATGAATTTGTTGTCATTATATACAGCCTTCAGTTATACAGCAGAATAAAATTTAAAAGGAAAAATATGCAGAGGATCTGTTTAAGAGCAGTCAAGCTAAACTGTAGCCCCAAAACAGATTTTCAAATATATATGACTTAAATAATTGACTCAATTTTTATTCTCTGTGCCCGAGCAGACATAGGCAAGAAAATCGTTCCACTCACTTCAGTTAAGTAAAATCAAAGGTACAATTGATGGGTTTGCATTTCATCAAGCCCATTACCCTGTCGCTTCCTTATTTGAGAGTTTAACACTGAGATTCTTCATTTTCACAAGTTCACCATTCTTTGGGAATCTAAAGGGAATAACTTCAAAATTTGCTTACCTAGTCCCAGTAAAGGCAAGATTGCTTTGGGGAAAATGTTTCTTAGAATAGAAACTCCATTATTTCCATCTATTGTCAAGATCACCTTTCACTACAGAGACAAATTCCCAATCTAATTAATCATTACTCCAACTTTCCTAAAAATTAGAAGAATTCTGCTGTTTCTCGTGTATTTGCAAAACTTGAGCACATATCCAGCTGATTCAGTGAAATTGTTTCTGCTGTCTTCTATTCTCTGTAATGCACTGTTTACCTCGGGCTCAGGGTTGAGTCAATCAAAATATTGTGAATCACTCACTGTCTAAATAATTTGATTAATCACTTTAAATTTTAAAATTCAATTCAAAGTAAAATGCTTTCCTTATTTTTCTTCCACCATGTACAGTCTTCTAATTTACCTTATCTGTTGTAAATCAAGAAATCTGTGGTGCATCTGAATTCATAATATTTTGTTCAGGTCTTCATGTCAAAAGATGCTCTGAAACCATTACCATGTCTTAAGCTTTCTTTGTCCAAACTGAGTGTAAAATCTTTATGATCTCTTATATAAGTCACTCTTTTTATTCCCTAACAGATTTCTTATTCATCTTGAGCACTCTGTTGGTTTCAATCTTTTTATAAATTCTGAGATACCTTCTGTAATACATTAAGTCATCTAGTGTTTCTATACTAGTGTACACTATATCACGTGTACCAAATTCCGTGGGGTCCAGTAGGAGATTAGGAGATGAAAAGCTTGAATAACTACCCAAATGGCACAGAAGATCACTTCTTTGTCCTCTTTTTGCTCTTGCTCTAACCATTGCCACATCACAAACATTTGATTCTTGTCCAATGATAATAAATGATTTGATGATGCACTGGAATTTGACCATTTTCCTGCCACAGTTGTATACAATTTCAACATTCTTTAGCAGCATTAGATATTCATCCCTATGTCTGTATTTTTGCTTTCAATAAACAATTTTTCTGATTTATCAAAACCACTGTGCAATAACTAATGTCACACACTAAAATCTCAATGGTTTGCTTCCATTTAAGGACTCATGAGATGAATCTAGCTTGAGAAAGAATTTCTGTTCATCTCCACTTCTAGCCCTTTTAGGTAATAATTTTATTCTTGAGACATATTGTGCTCAGAACCCATGTGACAGGTATGAACCTTGAGGAAGTGAAATTGGAGGCCCATCAAGAGGCAATTTCATGTCCTTGAGACAGCAGGTTTCATCACCTCGCCTGCCAACTATGGTTTTGCCAACTATGATTGTAATTCATCAAGATGGAAAGAGGAAAAATTTAGACAACCAGGAAAGCCAAAATATAATTAAAACAGACTAGAGAGTGGATGAAGCACAGGGACTCTAAACAAGTATCAGTGGCATCAAGTGGGCTTCCTTAGGGCTCTGATACTTTCAAAACACGTCTGTGAACTTGGACTCTGCTCAATATGCTCCTCCCCTGAGCAGCACTGGTACATTCAACTATAATTCAGAATGGATGATGAATTCAGGTTGAGGACAAAGAAACGGAAAACAGAGTTACAGTAGCTGAAGCAAGAAATACCGGGTTTATTTCTCCTGTAGACAAGGTGTGATGGCCCCGCCGGGACTGGGATCTCAGCCATTCCCACCAGCTGGCGGTGACCTTGCTGACCAAGGTGGCAGCATCTGCTCTAGCATCATGCCCAGAAGGAGGAGCCAGAAGGGAAGAGGAAAGGGCAAGAGTGCACGTTCCCTCCCCCTAAGGATGCTTCCTGGAAGGTGCTCGCACTACATCTGCTCAGGTTCTGCTCACCTCACTTTAAACTGAGCCACTCAGTCTTAAAGTGTCTGACTCTTTGCGACCCTGTGGACTACACAGCCCACCAGGCTCCTCTCTCCATGAAATTCTCCAGGCAAGAATACTGGAGTGGGTTGCCATTTCCTTCTCCAGGGGATCTTCCCGACCCAGGGATCAAACCTGGATCGCCTGCACTGCAGGCAGACTCGACCATCTGAGCCATCCGGTATACACCGTGTTAGGTAGAGTTGAATGATATGGCCGTACCAGCAGTGAAAGAAATTGAGGAATTTCATTTTTGTCCTGGGAAATTATGTGCCAGAGAACTAATTGTTAAATAATGATTGGAATACTTTGATGGCACATGAAATCTGACCACCTCTTCTACCGAGACCAGCTTTCCCTCAGTAGGATGTGACGGATGATTTGGCCCTAAGGAATGGTTATAACAAAACCATGATTGTAGATGAGATACCGTTGAGCATGATATCTAAATTTATTGTAGGTATCTTAAGTACGCCTTCAGGTAAATCAGACAAAAGGACCTATGCATAACATTTCACAAAGGAGAGTAAAATGTGTATCAAAGTTCACGAAAACTGATTACTTCTATTTAAGCAATGTTTTGATAAACACATAAAAATGTTCCTCTCTTCCCTAACTGCACTTTAGCATCACCTGGGGAGTTGGTCTTGTTGCAGTTGCTGTTGTTTCCTTCCTTATTGTCTGGTAATTTCTATGCCGAGCACACACCTGAGACCAATTAATCCAGGATCTGGAGGGTACAGAGAAAGGAAGTAGGACCAGGTCTCTGGATGTTTTAAAAGCACCTTCTCAAGCATAGACGTCCATCCATAGGAACTGCTAATGGAGCCTTAGAATGTAAGCATTTAACAGTGCGGCACTTATGCTTTTAATTGCACTCAAGAGAAAAGCACAATTAAGAAAATCTGTGATGTGATTGATCTCTCTGTATATCGGACTTTATTTTACACTAAATAAAGTAAGTCACTGAGGTCAATTAAACACATCTCTGATGACTTTCCTTTAAAACCCAACATTTCTTTTTCTTCCAGGTTAATGCTATAAAGCAATCCTAATGATATAATATGTAGTAACAAAATACTTTGGGGCTTCCCTGGTGGTTCAACGGTAAAGAACCCGCCAGCCAATGCAGGAGATGCAAGAGAAATGGGTTCAATCCCTGGGTCGGGAAGATCCCTGGAGAAGGAAATGGCGACTCACTCCAGTATTCTTGCCTGGGAAATCCCATGGACAGAGGAGCCTGGCGGGCTACAGTCCATGGGGTCATGAAAGAATCGGACACAACTTAACAAGTAAACAACAATGAAATACTTTTTACATGCAGGAAAAGGGAAGACTTAAGTGCTCAACATGATAGAAAATATAAGATTTAATTGAGATCCTTTAGTGTCTTCGCACAAACTTTCAGTCCTACCTGTTGGTACCAGGGGCCTTGGCGTCTCAGAGAGAACCCACTGCCCTTTTAGCCAGGAGGCTTTTGGTAGTTCTAGCATTCCGAAAGGGGACAGGCGTAGGAAGATAAAACCTTTCCCTTGAAAACTAATGTAAAGCCAATCTCTATAACCAGTATGGAAAAAAAAAAAAAAAACAACTTATATTCTAAGCCCAGATCTGCCCTGACTACCAGCAAGACTTCTGTTAATAATCACTCACTCTCCTCAAAGCGAGGTGTCCTCATTCGTCATCCATGCGGGCATTTGACCAGCAGTATCCAGATCCCCTCTGGCTCCAGAATCCTAAGTGTTCTCCCCAACAGTCTTCCTACCTGGACAGAAAAGTACTAAATCAGGTTTCCTCTCCAAATCACTGCGTCTGTCCTCCCCTGACCACAGGTCATGTGAGAATAGCCACAATGGCTAGAGGGAAAATCCTCAATTTGAGCCTCTCCCAGGTTCCCCTGACGATGTAAGTACATTAAGCCGAGGGAATGTGGTTACAGTGCACTCAGCGGTTACACACATAATACAGAAAACACCTGGCGTGACTTCTTCTCTCCGGAATCTCTAGGGAGGACCACAGCTTAAAGCTCTGAGACTTTCCAAGAGGTGTTTAGCGGTCACGGGATGCAAAACTTTCCAATGGTCCAGAGAACAAAACCGACTTCGGAATGGGTAGAAGTGCTGAGGCTCTAAGAGAATAAATCTCATAAACATCCAGATACCAAGGATGAACATGGAAACAAGGCCTAGAAAGCTGGAGACATGTGGATATGAGAAATCTGAACTGTGTCTCGGTTTCCAGAATGAAGAGCCATGGACTTCGTTTGCACATTGCAACGCACAGACTTGAGGATGGGGTGAAGATACCTGAGGGTTTTTGTACACAGCTGCGTGCCACTCGTTAGGGACTCTGATGAAGAAATGACAAGGTTAATGGGGAAAACACTGAGAGTCCAGAGCAGCGTCTATCAGAAATTAGAACACCAGACTACTCAAAGGCAGGGCCGGATGAAAGGAGGATCGGTTATGAGACTTAAGAGAATTAAGATAGATGTCTTTGTGGGTAGTACATCAAATATTCTTCCAATTGCATGCCACAGAGTCCCAGGTTCGTTTAGGGCAGTGATACATCCTGCTAGAAATTCTCAGTCTCACAGCCTCCCTTGCATAAGCAAGGGGTGCATGGGCGGGAAACAGGGTCATGAGATAGCTCTGGCCCAAATGATGCTGACATTAAACCCTGGAGATGCCAATATCTCCCAAATCAGAACATACAAAAGCCCCTGAAGGGGGCTTGTCATAGTTTATCTCAACTATGAGACAAAAAGACACAAACTGGAAGGCAAGCGTGGGAGGATGAATGATGGAGGGAGCCTGGGATATGGGACATCACAGAACCTCTGGACCACCCTGGACCTTGAGCTATAACAGGAAGTAAAGTACTACTTGACTAAGGTGAATTACAGGCAGACTATAACATTCAATAATCCAAACAGCTCATTAATTACAGTTTAATAAGACTTCATGGCTTCACAATAGTAAAGAATTGGAAAGCAAGAAAAACCTGTACAATAGAGCACATCCTGCTTTTCCAACATCTGCTCATAGGAACCAATCAAATGTCTCTTGTTGATAGTGTAATCTCCCTTGAGATTTAAAAAAAAAAAAAACTAAAGTCTTCCAAGAGCCAGATGAACTCAGAGCTTTAAGACACACGTGAAGGTATTCTCAGCTTACCCTTATTGAAAAGCAGGGTGTTTCTGCCACTTCTAGAAACAAAGCGGGAAAGATAGAAAGGGACTAAAATAGAATCATGCCAGGGCCCTGACATTTGTGCTGATATGAAAACTACCGACTGCTACTTATAAATGACGAGAGGCCCGCAGGAGACGAGCACCTCTGTCTGTGTGGCTGATTAGTTTGAAAGGCAGCATGAAGGCTCAGCGGCTACAGATAATGCTTGAAGAATTTCAGATTCGCTGAAGAGAGACAAAGAGGAAAATGCTATTTTTCCGGTTTGTGAGGAGGGATTGAGACCTGAACACTTGGCTGCTGGGAGAAATAAACTCCCTCGGGGCTGCGCTGTACGCGGTGCTCGGAGCAAGTGGCATCTGCCTGCTGCAAGGGCTGGCCAGACACGTCAACGTGTGCATAAGCCTGGGGATGCCCTGGAATCTAGTCCATCTACTAACCGAACGTGGGCCGAAGTGCAAAACAGAAAAGACCCGCTCAGCCCAGGAGTGATCAATTTTGGGGAAAATCTGAACTTTCAGAGGCACTTCCTTGTAAAAACACAGCCTGCGATGCTTTCAAACACACCTCCACCAAGGAACATGTCCACACAATCCTTCTTTCCTTCCTGGGAAATGGCCCCTCAGAGACGCCTGTTGTCATGAACCCTGGTCAAGAGCCATCCCACCCAGTGGGACCCAGAGCTGACCCCCGCCTCACCACTGCTGGCTTAGGATGCAGCAGCCGTACAGTGGACACACTTGCCATTTCTTTATAAGGAATCTTTTCAAAACCATGTTGATATTTAATAAAATTAGGAATTTTGATTACTTGTGAAGCTGAACTTGTCTCTATGTTTTCACTGCGTGGCCGTCAGTCCAGGTGGCCGTCAGACACTCTGCTCAGACACCACCGTGGCTTTTGTACCGTGAGTGCAAATGTCAACACAGGCAGGCTTGTTGCCAGTGATAAAATTTGACCTTTCAAGTGAAAAAAAGAAATCTCAAAAACGTGCACTGTCAATAGGAGCTTGCCAACACT
The DNA here is from genome assembly GCF_963930625.1 of Muntiacus reevesi. Taxonomy (NCBI): domain Eukaryota; kingdom Metazoa; phylum Chordata; class Mammalia; order Artiodactyla; family Cervidae; genus Muntiacus; species Muntiacus reevesi. Next base: position 75,974,796 of record NC_089259.1, on the reverse strand, counting down.
TAAAGATTTTTCTGATGAACTTAGTTGTAATATTAGCAAATAGGATTTCCTGTGTTAGTCACTCAGTTTTGTCTGACTCTTTGCAGTCCCCATGGACTGCAGCCTGCCAGGGTTCTCTGTCCGTGGAATTCTCTAGGCAAGAATTCTGGAGTGGACTGCCATCTCCGTCTCCAAGGATTTCTTGATATTGTACTAAAAAAGATGACAGTTGGAAGGTCTTCATAACTCTGCAAGTCATTTTTTTCCAATGATCAAAGAATGGTATTATAAAGTAACGTGAGGCTAAAAGATCTATTCAAAGTGCAAGACCACAGGATTTTATGGATGCTGCTGTTCAGTCACTAAGTCTTTGTGACTCCATGGACTGCAACATGCCAGGCTTCTCTGTCCTTCCACTATCTCCCAGAGTTGGCTCAAACTCATGTCCATTGAGTCAGTGATGCCATCCAACCATCTCATCCTCTGTTATCCATTTCTCCAGAACCTTGTGTTTTCATATTCCACACTACAGTTAACCTGTAAAAAATACCAGTCTTTTAAATGTTAAATTTTAGTGTGATATCAAAGAAATGCATCCACAATTATCTATATAAAGGCTATTAAAACTTTTCTTTATTTTTCAACTACATGTCTATGTGAGGCTGGATATTCTTGATATATTTCAACCAATCTGCATGTTGCAACAGATTGAACACAGGCTCAGATATAAGACTCAGCTGTCTTCTATCAAACCAGACATTAAAGAGATCTGTAAAACTGTGAAGTAATGTCATTTTTCTCACAAAAATTTTGCTTTAGGAAATATGGTTAGTTTTCATCAGAATGTTAATCATATTAATGAGTTTATGATGGACAGTTTTAATGAATCAATAAATGAATATGTTCAAATTTTGTCAGTTTTAATTCCCAAAGCAGTCAATCTCAGTAGATATAACCCACAAAAACAAACGGCCTTTGGGATCCTCAAGAAATGTTAAGAGTGGAGAGCATAGCAACCCACTCCAGTACTCTTGCCTAGAGAATCCCATGGACAGAGGAGCCACAGGTGAGCACAGAGGCGGACACGTCTGAAGGGACTTAGCACACACGCACAAAGGACCCAGGTGAAAAACTTTGACAGCCACTGACTTAGGTCAAAAAAATGACAAGTACTTGAAAAAGTAGTGTTTGGAAAGATGAGCCTTTGGTGTGTTCCAGAATTCTTACAGATATGCACAGTGCTAGGCAAAAAAATGTTAGCCCCAAAGATGTCCAAATCTTTCTTTCTGGAACCTGGGAATATGTTAGCTTATGAGGTAAAATGAATCAAGATGCTCCTGGCTGACCTTGACAGAGGGAGATTATCCAGGTGAAAGGAAGAGGTGGAAGGGCAGTGTCAGGGCGATGCAGGGTAAGGAAAACTCCACCGGCCAAGGCTGGGTGTGAGGATTGGAAAGGGCCAGAAGCTGAGGAAGGCTGCAGCCCCTAGAAGCTTCAAAACCAGAGAGAACAGATCTCTCCCCAGAACCCCAGCAAGGACCACAGCCCTGCCAACACCTGGATTTTAACCCAGCGGCACCCATGTCCAACTTCCGGCATCCAGAACAGTCAGATAATTAATATGGGTTGCTTTAAGCCACTTCCAACGTCAATTTTACCTGAACCCTGTAATCCTGGAAAACGGCCAACATTAAAAAGTTACCCTGCCACTCTGAGCTTGGAGAAATGAGCCACCACAAAGACCCCTATGGCTTAGACACAACTCATGGATGCCCTGTTTACCTAACGCAAGACCCCGCCACCAAAATGCCCACTCTTGGCCTCCTTGGCCACACAGTCAAACGAGACAAAACGCTTGCCACAAGAATATTGCTTAAGTTTCTCTCCCTCCTGACCCCTGAATTTCGACCCACCCACTGCCAGAACCTGCTTAAAACTAGGGTGACCTCAGGGAGGAGCACCCTTAGATCCACTATCCTATCTTGCCACCCTCCTCACTCATCCCACTTTCCATATCTGGTTCTTTCTAGCCCTGCACACTCTTCCTTCTTTATAAGAAAAGGCTTTGTTCTGCCTGATCTCGGAGACTTCCCCGCATTGCAACAGTCGCTTAATTCCCCTTGAAATAACCTTTTCAAATCAAGGGCCTCCTTACAAAGTTGAGATTTTTTATTTGACCCCATTAAGTATCTGGAGTTTTCCAGGTGGCTCAGTGGTAAAGAATCTGCCTGCCAATGCAGGAGACACAGGTTTGATCCCTGAGTTAGGAAGAGCCCATAGGATAGGAAATGACAATCCATTTCAGTATTCTTGCCTGGGAAAGCCCACGAACAGAAGAGCTGGCTACAGTCCATGGGGTCTCAAAAGAGTCGGACATGACTTAGCGACTAAATAACAAAAACTAAATATCTAGTCAGCAGCAATCAGGAATTAATACTGTAGATTAACTGGAAAGTGATGAAGTTTAACCCCTTTCTGTTCCTGTTCTAAGTAAATATTTTTAAGCCACAGGGACAATAAAAAAATTCTGTCTCACCCAGCTAATAGCATGTTACTACCCAGAGTCATCTTGGGAGAATGGACAAGGCAGTATCAGCGGATAAGAACATCATTTGCCCCTCATCTGTAATTTCTATCACAGTGCTAGTACGGCAGTGCTCAGAGCAAAAGTGGACCATTTGGGATTGAAGGGGTCACCAAAGTGAGGATCTCTGATGGCTCAAATCAATGATTCCTCCATCCTTACTTGCAGGTGGCATAGCAGGAAGTCTGAAAGAACCATCTTAAAGTCCTCAGTGGCCCAGAACCCAGATCATCACTGCAGGAGACCCCTCGAGAGCCCAAACAAGAGTGCGCTGGACCTGTTGGAATCCTCTTTTCTAATACAAGTCTGTATGTGGGAACTCTTACTTCATTTAAAAGTCAAAAAGTAAAACTTGTGGAATGAATACAAATCGCACCATTCCCCAGGGTGAAAAAGTGTAAAAAGAATCTTCTCTCAATCATAATATTTGAAACCCTTGAGGAGTACCCCCTACCCCAAACCTTATGACATGCAGTATTCTCAAGGATGTTGTTCCAACAGAAAATGACTTTGTTCTCCTGTTTGCAATATTCTGAGCATTAGGAGGTGTGATAGCTGACATCTGGGAGTCACAAAATGAAACCTTTTAGCTCATAAGAAAGAAATCTTTATCTCCTTAAAGTCAACCCGATGAAACAGATGTTTGAATGATCTTAAATGCTATTGTAATGTCTTAATTTGTCTTTTTTTTTTAACTTGAAGATTTAAAAATGAAGATGCAAAGGACTCACCGAGTGAAAACTCAGCAGCCCAGCTTGTGAAGGAGTCACAAGTACATGGACACTTACACACACACACACACACACACACACACACACACACATATGCACACATGCACACACACACTTCCATCATGGCAGATCAGCCCAGCACAGCCTGCTGGTCAACCCTCCGTATCTAAATTCAAAGGTTGCAAACTTCATCCACTCAGAACACTCGTGGCCATCTGACAAATCATTGCTGGGTCAGACAACCACCATGCGTCCACCTCAGCCATCCCCAGCTTTTCCACATGGTAGATAGACTCTGAGACTTCTGGCTTATCATTCTATAAAATGCAGAGCAAGCAATTTAATATATCTTGTAAAATAAAAGGGAGTGACTTGGGAGTTCTCCCCGCAGCTGCACTCCTAGCCACATTTTATTACTATTCTGTCTCTCTCTCTTGGAGCCCAGCAACCTGGTTTGCATTTCCCCTGCAGCTTGAAATCTACGGGAGGCCTTTCCCAGCTGAGCGACCCACAGCAGGGGCGATGGCCCTTCTCCAAGGAGCACCCAGGAGGGCCCAGGTGCTGTTTCCAACCAGCCACCTGACACAACTGGGAATCGTCCGCATGCAGGGTTGGGGGTTGTGGGGGAGAGTTAGAAGAAGCAAAAGAGAAGTAAAAGAAAGTAGGTTGAGCCTAAAATGAACTCCACAGTGTACGCGGACAATCTCCATCTCTGGCTCACCTTTGATTTCTAAATACACAAACCCTTCTGAACCTGAGGTCCCTGAGTGGCTCTGGGGGAGAGATGGTTTCCTGTTATTGGATGCAAAATTGTTGGGTGTTGGTGAGGAGGTGAAAACCATTTAAATCAGATTTTCAATAAAAGGTGACAACCCACTTTCAGCTGAGCCGCTCAGTCGTGTCCAAATCTGCGACCCCGTGTCCGAATCTGCAACCCCATGGACTGCAGCACGCCAGGCTTCCCTGTCCATCACCAACTCCCAGAGTTTGCTCAGACTCATCTCCAAGTTGGTGATGCCATCCAAACATCTCATCCTCTGTCATTCGCTTCTCCTCCTGCCTTTACCTCTTGCCTTGAGAATCCCATGAAAACCCATCTTAGTAAGGTTTAAAATTCAACTGAGTCAGAAATATCCTCTTTAAACTCTCCGGCACAGCTATTAAAAATCATCTCTCTCATCTCTGTGTTTTAACTTCATATATAACCAGAAAGAAATTTCTGGTTATTTTTTATTTTTTTTTCCTGTGTTCAAGAAAGAAAAATGGAAAAAATGGAGAAGCAAAGAAGGAGGGAGAAAACAAAAACTGGAATATAAGACAAATTAACCAGCTAGATCAAGATGAAAAGTAAAGGACAGAGAAAAAAAAAAATCAAATAAGAAATCACTGCTCTCCAGGAATTCGAGAGTGGGCAGTATCACTTATTCCTATGCTCCCTTTCAACAAGTGAAAATATTAAGTAGTTTATTAAAGACCAAACAGCTAAACTCTGGCCTGAGCAGGCCACCATGCATTTTAAAACAAGCAGCAAGATAACTGACCAGGCTGAAAGTGAAAAGAAAGTGCAGTCGATCAGTCGTGTCCGACTCTCTGCGATCCCATGGAATGTAGCCCGCCAGGCTCCTCCGTCCATGGGATTCTCCAGGCAAGAATACTGGAGTGGGTTGCCATTCCCTTCTCCAGGGGATCTTCCTGACTCAGGGATTGAACCCGGGTCTCCTGCTTTGTAGGCAGATGCTTTACCATCTGCGCCACCAGGGAAATCGAAGGTGAAGACTTGGATGAGAGGGTCATAAATCGTCACACAAAAACATCACCTGCTGGGTCTCCAACAGACTCCTTCTAGAACATACTTCACTCTGGGTTCTCTTTCAAAGATGTTATGGGGGCACAAAAGTGTATAGTGATGACTGAACTGACATCAAACAAATTCAAGTGAAGATTTCTTTTTCAATTTTTACTTAGTGATATTTGGCTTTACCACTTTTATTTCTACCTCTCACTGTGCCCAGAGAGTTGAGAGAATTGGATTCAAGAAACATGCTTGCATTTCCTTAAAGTTGATTCTGTTGTTTCACACCCCTCTCTGGCACCTGTGTGCATATTACTGTTTAAAAATATGTTGTTCGATGGACATGTGGACACAAGGAAGGAAGGGGAGGGCGAGACAAATTGGGAGAACAGAACTGGCATATATACACTCACGAGTCGAAAATAAATAGCTAGTGGGAAAATAAATAGCTAGTGGCTGTATAGCACAGGGAAGTCCACTCCATGCTCTCTAATGACCCAGAGGGGCGGGTTGGGGAGGGGTAGGAGGCCTAGGAGGGAGGGGATATGTGTATACCTATAGCTGATTCACTTGGTTCTTCAGCAGAAAATAACACAACATTGTAAAGCAAACATCTCATCCCGTCACTCCCTTCTCCTCCTGCCTTTACCTCTTGCCTTGCGAACCCCACAAAAACCCCAAGAAAACTGGAGTAATTATACTCCAATTAAAATATACATCCAACTGAAAAGCGTTAAAAATAAAATTTTTAATTAAAAAATTTTTTAAATAAAACTATGTGCTCAAGAACACTCAATGACCTGAGCAGAATATGAGGGGTGTCAGGGCCATGGTTCGAGGCTCCTCAGGTCCTTCACCCCACATACTCAATGCCTCCACACTAGTCTTTGCCAAGGTAGCCAGGAACGTTGGCCAACCAAGTGTCCAAACACCCTGCCGCTCTCTCCTCCCTGCCTTTCGTCCCTCTCTCCTCCCCTGCCCATCTGGTGAGTACCTGCTTGTGGCCTCTTTCTCCCTGACCTCACCATTGGAAGAATGGCCCCCTCTTTCCCACGACCCCACTCTAAGGCTGTTGAAGGTAAGAGCCACATCTTAACTCATCTCAGAAGGCCCGGCAGTTGGCAGGAGATCTGGCCTGTAGAAGGAAGTCTCTGACTGTGCAACTGTTGAACTAAAATAAAGTTTAATGGATCTAGAATTTATTCATCTGACAAGCATATTTTTACCTTCTACTGTGTACTCTGTCTGAGCTCTGAGGAAGAGATATAAAGCTGAATAAGAAAAGATACATGCAGCCCAATGTTCATTGCAACATCGCTTACAATAGCCAAGACACGGATGCAACCTAAACGTCCATCAGTAGACGACTGGACAGAGATGTTGTATATACATACAATGGAATATTACTCAGCCATAAAAAGGAACAAAATACAGCCATTTGGAGCAACGCGGATGAACATCGAGTTTATTATACTAACTGAAGTCAGTCAGAAAAGAAAGACAAACATCACATAATATCACTAATATGTGGAATCTAATTTTTAAAAATGATACAAATGAACTTATTTCCAAAACAGAAATAGACTCACAGACTCTGAAAACAAACTTATTATGTTACCAAAGGGGAAACACAGCTGGAGGAATAAATTAGAAGGTTGAGATTAATGAACAACACTACTGTACATAAGATAGATAGCCAACAGGGACCTATTGTATAGCACAGAGAACCCTACTCAATATTCCGTAACAACCTATATGGGTAAAGAATCAGAAAAGAGTGAATAGGTGTATATGTATAGCTGAGTCACTTTTCTGCATACCTGAAATTAACACAACATTGTAAATCAACTATACTCTAATAAAATTTTTTTAAGAAGCTGAAAAAGCCACTGCTTCTGTTACAAAGACCTTTCAGTCTAATGAAAATGAATGCAAATCTGGCAATACTATGGGAGAAAAAAGTATCTTAAGTTTATTCCCTCTGATAACAGTTCTGAGACATCGTGTTCACGGATGAATATTCCACCATTAACTTCTGAGGAATTCACTTCAGTGTATATCACATCCATGCCTAATGAAGGTTTAATAGTTTGATATTTTTTAAGTTAAATTCAAGTTAACAAAGGCCTGGAGGTATTAGTGTTGGGTTGGGGAAATACAAGAGAAAAAAGGAAGAAAATTAAACATGAGAACAAGAAAAATAAAAAAGATAATCAAATGTTACAGTAGGAGATTTCATTCAATTTCTTTGTCTCAAAGTAAAGGCTTAGGGAGAATTTTCCTTTACTCTTTAGAAAATCTGCAGCCAGCCCAGGAGACCAGGCACGTACTCCGTTCCTACCTCAAGACTTCATTTATAGCGTTCTCCTATTTTTAAAAATGGATTTCTGTGAAATGCTTCATAACGTGGGTTGGTTTCTTTCGGGCCTGTCTCTGCACAGTAGCTGCATAAAAAAAGACATTAATAACTTCTCTGTTAATGGGTTTTTCACAGTCTCCAAAGACTCACCTTGTACATCATCACTTCCTCCCACTTAGACCCCCAGCTAAATCTCCATTGCCCTTGTAAGACATCTTCAGGACATGTTGCTTAAGTTAAAGATGGTCCTTAGGAGAAATAACTTCTCATACCACGCACAACACAGGTTCACGCACTGGCAGAGCTGAAGGGCCATCGTTTCGCGTGTCATTTTGCATTTGTCCCATAAAATGTTCCGCTCTGAGAGGGCTGACCCTGTCTTGTAAATGAAGAATGCCAGTGACAGAGGCAGGCTGTATCCCAGACCTGAGAGGTGACTTTGAACCGGCTCCTTCACCTTCTTGTCCTTTGCCTGGCACGCGTGCCAACTCCCAAGGAACAGTTTCATCACGAGGGCTGTGGAGTTTCCAGGACATCTTTGCAGTTTTGAAACCAACAGAAAAGGTAAAGAAGAGACTCCATGAAACTGCAGTTCCCTAAGTATATATTTGTGTGGGTGTGTATATACATCAGTTCAGTTCATTTCAGTCACTAAGTCGTGTCCAGCTCGTCGTGACCATGTGGACTGTAGCCCAACAGGCTCCTCTGTCCATGGGATTTCCCAGGCAAGAATACTGGGAGTGGGTTGCCATTTCCTCCTCCAGGAGATCTTCTAAAACCAGGGATTAAACCTGTGTCTCCTGTATTGACAGGCAGATTCTTTACCTCTGAGCAACCAGGGAAGCCCATATGATGTCTTAGCCTGTATGGAGGAAATTTTGACATCCATTTCAAGAGTTTTACTATCTTTATAACCTATGTAGTGATATACTGTATACATAAAAATGCCATGTATCTACTTATATACTCATATATATAGTATGTATATATACATGTACACTCATATATCATATATACATATATATAGTACATACATATACATATGTACTCATATATAACTAGATACATGGCATTTTTATATATACAGTATATCACTACATAGGTTATAAAGATAGTAGAAGTCTTGAAATGGATCTCAAATTTTCCTCTGTACAGGCCATGACATCACAGGATGTAACCCATCCAAGGGCGGAACCAAGCTGGCTCATGTCTGTCATCGCATCCAATCTTAAAATGTTAGTTTTTACTGGTCAAGTGGAAATGATGGAGCCTGTCTCCACTCTCAACATCAGTCATTAGAACTAGTAACTGCTGCCAGCCTGCTCTAGTTTGCAAATAAAACCTGAATTCAGATGTGACGAGCAAAGAATCTATGGCCGTCCTTACTAAAGCAGGAATGTTTTACCTTCCGTGAGTTGTAGACAGCTTTAAGAATCAAAGAAAGAAAGGTACTTCAGTATATACCCACAAAAGCTTGCACATGGTTTTTGGAAGATCTTAGGTCCTAGCTAGCTAAAGCGCTAATTCTGCTCTTGAAATATTTTTCAAAGCACCTTGTCTCATGTCCTCACATCCTTCCCTTTTACCTCCAGCTTGGCAATTCTTTGTTTCATTGCTGAGCACAGAACACTTGTTTCCAACGGGCACCACTGAAACGAACAGATAATTACAGGGGCTTCCCTGGTGGCTCAGATAGTGAAGAATCTGCCTGCAAGGCAGGAGACCCAGATTCAATCCCTGGGTCAGGAAGACCCCCTAGAGAAAGGAATGGCAACCCACCCCAGTATTCTTGCCTGCAGAATTCCGTGGACAGAGGAACCTGGCAGGCTACAGTTCATGGGGTCGCAAAGAGTCAGACACAACTGAGCAACTAACACACACGCACACACACACACACAGGTGTGTGTCACCGTGCTGCCCTTACACAAATGACAGTCTGATTTCCAAAGCAGCACCAGTTTTAGACAGATGACAAAGTGTCTGCGGCTCTGAGACCAGTTTTAAAGCAAATGGCTGTCTCGCGCTACTCACCACTCCGTCTCGGGACTGTCAGAGCCTGCCTGCTCGTCATTCACAACCGAGAAGCTTGGCCAACTGGCACTCAGAGGAGATGACATGTATCAACAGCATCAGTCTCTGCAGGCCCGCAAGTGCTACGGCCAAATGTGCAGACACGAAGCATGACACGACGGATATCCTGGGGCGGCAGCTGCAGATAAATAGCAGACAATGAAAAGATGCTTCCAAACCTGGGACTTGCGGTTATGACTCCGTGCACTGTGATGGCTCAAAGCGCAGACCTTGGACTCCAGCTGACTTCCTTGTACCACAGATCCTCCACTAGCTACTGAACCACTGATCGCTAGTGTCTCTCATAGAAAATGGGAGTGGGGTGGGGGTGCGGAGACCTCCATTTTCCAGGGTCAAGAGAGAGAAGAGGGGGAGAACTCTCTAGTGTCTCCTCTTACAGGGCACTGATCCTATCAGGTCAGCACCCCATCCTTAGGACTTCATTTAATCTTAATTATCCCCCCAAAGGCCCTATGTCCACATACTGTCACATTATGGCTTAGGGGTTCCAACGTGTGAATTTGAGAGGGCAGGTGGTAAAAGACTTTCTGTGTTCTGAGTAATTTGAAATAATGAGAGCAAAACTATGATGTTATCTCTGATTTACAAACTTTATAAACATTCAACTGAGAAAAATAAAACTTCCGAATTGAGAAAAAAAATTCCATATAAAATCTATTTCTCCTTCTCTGAGTGTAGAAGGAGCTGCGTTAAGCATGGAAATTCTTCAACTCTGACTCACCACGTGAGGATATTTGTACAAGTAGAAGTTTGGGTAGCAAAGACAAAAGTACAACACATCATACACTCGACAACCACAGCAGTGAGCCAGGCAGAAAGAGGACGCTGACCTGCACTTCCTGCTCCCTCTGCACCAGGCATCGTCAGGACAGGGGCGTGAGAACCACAGAGAATATTGTAAGGTTCACATCACACAGAGAGAGAGGAAGAAGGCAAATGGAGGCAAGGAGGCAAATTCTCATGCCCCAAATGGAGGAAAACCTGCCGCGTCCTCTACTAAAGCATCATGGCTTTCTAACTCAATAACTCTGGTTTCGCCAGTAGTCATGTATGGATGTGAGAGCTGGACCATAAAGAAGGCTGAGCACTAAAAATTGATGCTTTTGAACTGTGGCATTGGAGAAGACTCTCGAGGGTCCTGGGGACAGAAAGGACTTCAAACCAGTCAATCCTAAAGGAGATCAACCCTGAACATTCACTGGAAGGACTGATGTTAAGTTGAAGCTCCAATATTTTAACCACCTGATGCAAAGAGCTGACTCATTGGAAAACACCCTGATGTGCGGAAAGATAGAGGGCAGGAGGCGAAGGGGACAACAGAGGGTGAGATGTTTGGATGGCATCATCGACTCAACAGACATGAGTTTGAGCAAACTCTGGGAGATAGGGAAGGACAGGGGTGTCTGGTGTGCTGTAGTCCATGGGGTCTCGAAGAGCAGACACAGCTTAGCAACTGAACAACAACTTTGGGGAAACTAAAATATGACCAAAAAAAATCCCTCTGCATTTCCACTTGTGCTTATTCATCCAGTCTGAACAGTATTCCTTTCTTTCCTTGTGAGCAAAATAGTCCCTCAAGACCAAGAGCACTTAGGGATTCCCCTGGTAGTCCAGGGGTTGAGACTTCTTCCGTGCAGGAGGTGCAGGGTCGATCACTGGTTGGGGAATTAAGATCCCACTTGCCTCCAAATTATAAAACAAAATAAACATAAAAGAGAAGCAACATTGTAACAAATTCTATAAAGACTTGTAAGAAATTGTCCACATCAAAAAAAAAAAAACCTTAAAGACCAAGGGTACTTACCACTTACTTCCTCTCGAATTTCTCTTAAGTATTAATCCCTTTTACACTCTTGATCATCCTCTGTCCCAATATACCCCCCCTCACACACACACATGCTTTCTACTGTGTGATCTTTTAGCAAGCTCTTCATCTCTCCGTGCCTCTACTTCCTCACTTACAAAATGGGTACAGCGTTGAAATTCATCTCATAGATTTGCGATCTCTACTGAAATCATGGTCTTCTATGCTTCAGTTTGAAGAATTTGTGTTGTTGTCTTCAAGCTCTTTGACCTTTACATCTAGAGTGTCTCATCATCTGGTAAGTCCATCTGGTTAATTTTTTATTTCAGATATTGTATTTTTCAGCTTTGAAACTACCCTTGGTTCTTCTTATATCTCTAATTGCCATCTTCATTGTGTTTATGTTTACTTTTTAAAATCTTTGAGCATATTTGCAACAGCACTTTTAAACTCCTTGTCTATTAATTTATCTATTGTCATTCAAGGGCATATTGCTAGTTGACTTATTTCTACCTTAATCATGGGCTACATTTTTATCCCCTCTTTTTTTTAAGATCTTTTTGATATGAGCCATTTTTAAAGTTTTTATTGAGTTTGCTACAATATTGCTTCTGTTTTAGTTTTGGTTTTTTTGCCCCGAGACATGTGGGATTTTAGCTCCTCTACCAAGGATCGGATTCCCACTTTCTGTATTGAGAGGACAAGGCTTAACCACTGGACCACCAAGGAAGTCCCTCCCCTTTTTTTCATGTCCAATGCTTTTTCATCAGATGGTGGATTTTGTGACTATTATGCTGTATTTTGCTATCTTCCTTAAGGAGTGTTGAGTTTGTTTGAACAGGTATTTAAGGTAGATATCAGCTTGATTGATCCTTTGGATACTTGTTCCTAGGGTTTACTACAGCAAGTCTAGAGTAGGCTTTATTGGGGAGCTTGATTTCTAAGGCATGAATTTTGGAGTCTCTGCTAAGACACGGCCTCTGGGCTCTCAACTGAATGCCCTAGATATCCCACAAGGTCTCTCCCTCTGCCTTGTCAGAAACTAGATGTCTCCTGGTGTCGGCTGGGACAGGTGAGCCTGGAGTGCCACAGTCCATGGGGTCGCAGAGAGTCAGACATGACTTAGCAATTGAACAGCAACAGTGCCAGCTCTGGGACTTATTCCTTACAGCCCCACGCCTATCGTCCTTTCCCCAACCTCACTCCAGCCTCTACCCTGCAAACTCCAGTTCCCTCTAATTCCCTCCTCCACCATCCTAGCTCAGTGCAAACATGCTCTGCTTTCCTCTCCCTGCACCAAGGACCAAAAGGTGCTTTCAGGCAGGAATCTGGGACAACTCTAGGACTGTCAATGTCCCTTGTTCACACCTCACATGACTGTGCTGTCTACTGTCCAATATCTGAAAAGAGTATTTTCTCTGTATTGATCAGCATTTTAGTTGATTATAGGAGGAGAAAAGACCCGTATCAGTTATCCTTTCATGGTTGGAAGTCCCTACAAACTTCAACACACGTTTATTATTCAACCCCTCATTGAATTATAGTCATTTTAAAAACTGATCGTCACCAATCCCACCCAAAAACATTGAGGTCAAGGACTTTGTCGTTCATGTTTGTAGAACCTGAATCTAGCAAAATTCTAATCACTCATGTTTGTAGGACCTGAATCTAGCAAAATGTCCGGTATGTAACGGATGCTGACATGAGACGTTTGTTGACCTGAAACGTGTGATTTCCCCTCCTTCCTGACTCCAGCCTCCGGTTTTCCAGATGTGACTGGCAGGCAGACTTAATTTTCTTTTTTATCACCTTGTTTCCTCATTATTGCCTTTGCTTCCTTCAGACGGAAAGCTGTGCAGTTTAAAGCCAATCTGGTAAATCTACCCCGATTTCTGTTTATTTCTTTACTCGATTTTTAATTTGGGGATTTTGAACTAAACTTTATCCCAACTCCAACCAATTTAGTTAGAGAGCAGGAGAGATGTGAACTTTCCCCTTGGGTGGTGTGTACAAATCAGATAAACATGTAAAAAGAACTTAAACAGCCCCTAGCACATGGATGGCAGCGAATAAATATGTTTTTGTTTCTATATTCTCAACTAATGAGCCAGTGAAGAGACAGAAATAATGATAAGAATCTACTGTGTTTGCATTCCCAACTACAAGTTAATAGAAACACTCGTTGGTTAATTTGCTTTTACATGCAAAATTCTCCATCTGACTTTGACCTACATTCAATGCAAGTGTTTTTGTTCACTCGTTTTTTAGTTTCAGGGGTTTTTTAATTTTATTTCTTTATTTTTGACTGCACTGGGTCTTCAATGCCACATGCAGGCTTTCTCTAGTTGCAGCCGGGGGGGGGGGTTACTCTTTAGTTTTAGGGTTTTGGTGGGCAGGCTTCCCCCTGTGTGGGCTTCTCTTGTTGCAGAGCACAGGCCCTAGGGCATGCAGGCTTCAGGAGTTGGGGTGCAAGGGCTTAGCTGCCCCAAGGCATGTGGGATCTTCCCAGACCAGGGACTGAACCCTTGTCCTCTGCACTGGCAGGCAGATGCTGAACCCCTGAGCCATGAGGCGCATCCTAAGTTCATGTTTCATGTTGTTATTTGTCTCTTCTTCATAAGTACAAGCCCCTAATAGGCAGTCATATTAGCTCAGAGCTAATGTTTACCTAGCACTTACCCTGTGTCAGACTCTGTCTGACAATACACAACTATTGTGACTCTATTAACTCAAACTCCTACTGCTTTATCTCTATTGTAAAAATGAGAAAACTGAGGCCCATAAGGGTTATACCACACCCCCAGGGTCGCACACTGGGTTCCAACTCCAGAGTCTGAACTGCTCACCACCAGTTCAGTTCAGTTCAGCCGCTCAGTCGTGTCCAACTCTTTGTGACCCCATGGATTGCAGCACGCCAGGCCTCCCTGTCCATCACCAACTCTCAGAGTTTATCCAAACTCATGTCCATCGAGTCGGTGATGCCATCCAACCATCTCATCCTCTGTCGCCCCCTTCTCCTCCTGCCTTCAATTTTTCCCAGCATCAGGGTCTTTTCACATGAGTTGGCTCTTCGCATGAGGTGGCCAAAGTATTGGAGTTTCAGCTTCAACATCAGTCCTTCCAATAAATATTCAGGATTGATTTCCTTTAGGATGGACTGGTTGGATCTCCTTGCAGTGCAAGGGACTCTCAAGAGTCTTCTCCAACACCACAGTTCAAAAGCACCAATTCTTCCGCACTCAGCTTTCTTTATAGTCCAACTCTCACATTCATACATGACCACTGGAAAAACCATAGCTTTGACTAGACGACTTTTGTTGGCAAAGTAATGTCTGTGTTTTTTAATATGCAGTCTAGGTTAGTCATAACTCTCCTTCCAAGGAGTAAGCGTCTTTTAATTTCATGGCTGCTCACTATAAGATGCTATTGTTGCAAGGATGAGCTTAAGTTCCTTTACAGTGTATTAGTCTTCATAAACAAATACAATGTGCCTTGAAGTGGACACCAGGGAAGTTTATGCATCATCCCAGATGTACTCAGCCCCGTCTGCCCCCTGGGTCTCAGCCACTTGCTCTGCTCCTTCTCCCGGTCAGAATGGCCCTACTGAAGATACAACTTTCTGCAGTCCTTGCTTCTCATCTCCTGACACTATCAATTTTCTTCACCTCTCTAGAGGGTAAGAGTCAGGCTTCATGATGGCTGTATTCCATCCATCACTGCAAGAAATACAACAGCCCCAGGACCCAGATTCAACATGATGAGACCCATGCAAGGGCTTTTGACTGGTTGCCCAGGGTGACAAAACATCCTACCAAGGAGTGTGGAACATTCATGCTTCACGGCAAGCACTGTGACCCAAGACAGACAGGAAGAAACCAGCAGGTAAATTCCTCTCCCTTCCTCCCGACTTGACTCCTCCAAGACAGAGTGCTTCTGTAACCAACTCTCTAAAGACATCTCCTACAACTGAGTAACCAGCTGCATTGTCCTAAGAAACTACAGCCAGCTTTGTTGGGCTCCGTTTTGAATTTTCCCTGTCACCCTCACCTCACTTTCCTTTCCCCTGCCCTTGTTTCCATCAGATTACATTCTGCAAATAAAACAAAAGTGCGCAGTTTTGACTCTAGGCTCTGGATTCTTGAGCAAAAACAACTTGTTTTCTTCTGATAACACAGATTAATTTGTACTGACACATATATCTTCTCTCTTTGCATATTAATTAGTTATTGTTGTTTGTGTAATGAATTATCCAATGCTTACTGGCTTAAAGGAATAAGCTTTTTTGTTTTCTTTAATCTCATGTTTCTGTGGGGAGGGAATTCAGAAGTGGCTTAGGTGGGTGGCCTGGTTCGTGATCTCTCAGGAGGTTGCAGTCAGGAGGTGAGCCGACACTGTAGAGGGTCCCTTTTGCTCCACCCTCTCCAGCATTTATTATTTGTAGATTTTTTGGATGGTGACCATTCTGTGAGAATACCTCATTGCAGTTTTGATATACGTTCCTCTAATTTAGCAGTGTCAATGTTCCACCTTTTGAAGGGAAGAATCAAGGAATTTGTGGGCAGGTATTAAAGTCATCAGGCCTGGTTTCTCTGGTCGCTGAAAATACTTATTTACAAGACAGATCACTAGGGAGAGAGTCTATAAATGAAATGAAGTGAAGTAAATAATACTATAAGAGAATTAAACTAATGACCATCAACAAGTAGCTGTTTTGCTGTATTGCACTATCAAAAACAATTTACACACGTTTTTAGATTTAAATCTGATGTCAAGGAAAGTATCCTGAAGTCATTTCAGCCCATCCTTTTTTTGCTTTGTTTCCTTAGACCTATATCTGCATAGTATAATCAATAACCAACATTTGATCAATACTGACTGCGTCTACCATCAATAATGACCAGATATACTAATGAATGTTTTAAAAAAATATTCTCATTTGTCAGTAATCACAAGGTTATTAGAAGAATGAAATAACTTAGTAGGTGAAAAATCATCATAGTGTAGCGCCTGGCACAGTAGATGTTCAATAAATGATCCCCTCTAAATCAAAATGAAAAAAGAATCTAAACTAACCACTAATGAATCGATATATTTTGGCTTATTGCTTCTTATGTCACTGCAGCTATAATCTTGTAGGCACCAGATATAATCACATAACCTGATTTTTTTCCCTCTGGTCCTAAATGGTGAAAAGTTACTTGTCTCTTTTGCTTGTTTTTTTATTGGTACAAAACATATAAAAATAATAACATGTCAAGTTGAGCATTCTGCCTAACTGCCTTCTTTTTATATTTTGTCTAGCCCTTTGCCTTTGACCTTGGGGAAACATGAACAGAATCTCCTCTACACTAGTTCTGATGAAGTGAGTACCCTGCATATCCAGTGAGAGAGTGGCTTATGTCACAAATTTCCTACTTCAAAATACATCTCTTTAACTGTCTTTAGCAGTTGAAAGAATTAACCTTTTAACTAATAATAAACTTTAATTGCTGATCACAACTAGACCTTTAGATCTATCATTACCTAAAAAGAATGCTTTGCATATAAGCAAGATAGGACTTGTGTATAGCCATTCACTAAAGATGTTTATGTCCCTTGGTAAGTCCCACTGTCAGCCAACTATTAATTATTTGAGCTAATAGGTAAGAACATAATTGAAACTAATGATCTGATAACTCTCTTCTATTTTCCAAAAACCTTTCATTTTGTCCTTGTCACAATGTCTACCACATTTAAATAACGTAACTTTGGTCTCCTTCTATTTCTACCACCCATGTGTATAGATGAAATGACAATAAGCAGACAAAAGTCAAATAGATCACGTAGAGAATAAAAGAAAAGAGATAAGTATAGTAAAAAAGAAAAAAAAAAAGAATATTCCCCCAAATTTAAAAAATCAACTGCACTTCTTATTATAAGACTAAAGTAGGGGGAAGACTTTACATTCTGGTAGCTATAAATGATTGGCTTTCCAGGTAGCTCAGATGGTAAAGAAACTGCCTGCAATGCTATAGACCCAGGTTCAACCTCTGGATTGGGAAAATCCCCTGGAGAAGGGAAAGGCTACCCACTCCAGTATTCTGGCCTCGAGAATTTCATGGAATGTATAGTCCATGGGGTCACAAAGAGGCACAACGTTCATAATTAATTGCTTAAACTATTTCACAACCATCATGTGTGTGTGCTAAGTCACTTCAGCCGTGTCCGACTCTTGCGACCCTATGGGCTATAGCCCGCCAGTCTCCTCTCTCCATGGGATTCTCCAGGCAAGAATACTGGAGTGGGTTGCTATGTCCTCTCACAGGGAATCTTCCTGACCCAGGGATCGAACCAGCGTCTCTTACATCTCCTGCATTGGCAGGTGGGTTCTTTATCACTAGGGGTGCCTGGGAAGCCCTTCATATCCATCATGCTCATTTAATTCATATAAAGTTTACATTTGAGCCAACTGCACCTTCCATTCTGGGATATAGGTTTCCCACTGACATCCGTGTCCTGCTGCCCATCTGCACTAATCCAGGTGTCCCTGTGGCTTCCCAGGAAATGGCACTCACTGCTAAATGAGAACAACTGTCATGAGAGGAGCTGTGTGGAAAGCGTCTATCCCTGCTTAGGGAACTGGAACCCACAAGCTGCAGCTACGCGCTCAAATGCTGCGTCTTAAGATCCCGTGCGCCGCAACAAAGATGGAAGACCCCACATGCCGGAAGTGAGACAGCGCAGCCAAATACATAAACGGATATTTTAGAAATAAATTAAAGGTCCGTGCCAGACAAATATGCATTCAGCAAACACGTTTGCCGAGTGCCTAGCTTATGAAAGAGCACGTTATGTATATTGCTATTACTATCATCATCATCCCCATCTCTACCAGACCACACTTTGGCACAGACCTCTGCCTTGACAGTTCGCCCGACCCTCTGGGGATTAGCTCAGAGTCTCAGTCTGGCTTATTAGAGAGGGACCCCAACACGTCTCTCAAAGAAGCGGGAAAACTGTCCACTGTTACTTCTCTCTGAGCCACAAGGATCACTTCGTGTTCCAGAAGGGCGGTCTCCCCTCTGAGGCCCAGCACACAGCTCCCCGGCTATGTTTGTTCACAGGGCCCCCTGAGGGTCCATTTCGTTAACGAGTGTGTTGCCCTCACCACGCTGACTCAGACGGATGTGGAAGGGCCTCGGGCCGACGTGCCTGAGATCTCAGATGTCCTTCCAAACAAGCGCCCAGGACCTGAAGCCCGTTTATTGTCGAGACAGATGCATCTGTTCCTGTTACTGAGTTTCAGGCCAAGTCCAGCAGTTCAGAACCAGGGAAGGAAAAAACATCTCTTTACATCGCTCTGTCCTGTGTGTGATCTCAGTCAAAGTGCCAAGACCAACCAAGTAATGAAGCCAGACAGACGTACACCAAAGACCTCCTTTGCCAATTTTAATATATCTGTGCAGATAGTTTGTGAAAAACTAACTCTTCCTGTTGTGAGTTCCCAATCTCAGTAACCATCTGTTTATGTTATCAATAAGTCCTTGACAATATCCATGTGTGATTTTTACCTGCTTTTCTAGGATGTGAATATCAGACCACTGCCTTTATTACTTATTCATGTTCCTAGGCTATTTACCTGCATGATCACCGTTTGTTCTGTTTTCCTTTGTAAGCTAAATTCCAATGTCACCACTCCCAGACTGCGTGGACTTGAGCAAGCCGCTTCCCCTCCTTCTACTTCAAGTTCTTTATGAAGTCAGAATATAATAGCCCCAAACCCACAGGATTGCTGAAAGAATAGAACATCTTGATACATTGAGAAGCACAAAGAACTGAGGTGGACAGAGACCAGGGACATTTTCAGTTTGAATATCCATTCAGGAAGAGATCAAACTTCAAGTGACAATATCTGAAACTTCAATAATACAAGGTGAATATTAAAGAAGTATTAGCCATCATTATTTATTACCCAAGGGCCCTGCACCCAATAGGGCCATGTTCCAGGCATCTCAGTCCTAGACAGTCTTTTGCTTTTTATTTATTTTAATTGAAGGATGATTATGGTACAATACTGTGATGGCCTCCGCCCTACATGAACATGAATCAACCATAGGCATACATGTGTCCCCTCCCTCCTGAACCACCCCCCCAACTTCCTCCCCACCCCACCCCTTCAGGCCATCACAGCGTACCAGCTTTGGGTTCCCCGAGTCATACATTAAACTCCCACTGCCTATCTATTTTATATATGGTAATATGTATGTTTCGGCTTCCCCAGTGGCTTAGCAGTAAAGAATCCACCTACAATTCAGGAGCCTCAGAAGCCTCAGGTTCAATCTTTGGGTCACGAACATCCTCTGGAGGAGAGCAAGGCAATCCACTCCAGGATTCTTGCCTGGAGAGCCCCATGGACAAAGAAGTCTGGTGGGTTACAGCCCTCCGGATCTCAAAGAACTGGACACGACTGAAGCAACTTGGCACGCACGCACACGATGTATATGTTTCAACGCTGTTCTCTCAAATCATCCCACCGTCTCCTTCTCCTGCTATGTCCAAAATGTCCGATCTTTATATCTGTGTCCTTTGCAGCCCTGCATGAAGGATCGTCAGTACCATCTTTCTAGATTCCATATATATGCGTTAACATATGATATTTGACATTCTAATTTCAGTAAATCATTTTCCATCCATCATTTGTTCTTGCCATCATTCGTTAACTCCTGACTCTTTAGACTTTCCTCCCTTCTGGTACTTGGACCTCATGACAGTTCATCTTCTGTGTTTCCACTTGTCATACTCCCAGCAGGGACATTTTGGTGCTTGTTCTCTAGCCTCCATCCTTTCCAACTGTCTTCAGTAGTGGAGACCTGTCCTCCAGCACTCCCTCAGGACACCCTCACCAAAGAGAACCGACCAATGAGAAATAAGAACTTGGGTGATGGAGGGACTGGCTCAAGGGCATGCTGGGAGGACGGAAGGGCCTCCTGAGCAGGACCAGAAAGATCAGCAGAGAGGCACCTTTGCAGCTGGCTGGAACTCAGGCTTTCCTCCAGCACTTTGTGGTTAAAAGAGTGATCCACAGCTTTGTTAAATGTTGCTTTTCTTATATAGAAGCGGGAAAGAAAACTAGCCATCAAGTAGAGGCAACCTTGGCACATTCCCTACGCCTGTTCTGATTCCTGGCTTCCTAGGAAGGATGAAGTGTTTGGAAGAGAAGTGTGAACGTGTTAGTCACTCAGTCTGGTCCAACGGTTTGTGACCCTATGGACTGTAACCCACCTGGCTCCTCTGTCCACGGAATTCTCCAGGCAAGAATGCTGGAATGGGTAACCATTCCCTTCTCCAGGGGATCTCCCCGACCCAGGGATCAAACCCTGGTCTCCCACATTGCAGGCAGATTCTTAACTGTCTGAGCCACACAGGGGAGCCCTGGCAGAGAAGTGAGACACACCTAAACATGAAGTATCGATGAGCTGACTGCCTCAGACCAGCCAGTCCCCGCTTGGAAGTCAGCAGTAGGCCCCGTGACATGGGTTCTCAGCTCTCCACTCCTAGGACCATCAACTTCCTTCCGGCTTCTTCAAAGCCCTCCCAAGTCAGCCCCTACCCACCTTCCCAGCTCCATCTACTTTGACTGCCTCCATAACAGGATACCCTGCAGCAAGGCTGGGATATTTGATGTTCCCTGCGATCTCTCTCAATGATACATAATAATGTTTCCACCAGAAAGCTCTTCCCTCCTTTCTCCCCCATCTCCCTCATTTTCCATATCAAATTTTACTTCGCTGCTAACCGCAACCACCATGTCTTCCCACTCTCTGCACGAGATATAATCTCTCCCCGTCAAACCGCATTTAAAACTGTGGGTATAGCTCTCCTTGGGCCCTTACTTCATCTGCTCTATGCTATAATCATTCACATATTGAATCTTTTTTCTCTTGCCACCATCAAGCGATATTCACCTTCAAAGTAAAGACTGACTGTGTCATTGTATTCCCTGCCATGCCTAAAACAGCTTGGCATGCAGAAAGCCTTGAGTAAATATTTTCCAAGTCGAATCAAAGATTGTATTTTGGATAAATATCCTTTGATTTACTTTATATTTGTTTATATTTATTTTATTTTATTCTGCAAACTTTGCTGACTCTATCAACTTAATATTTATTTTCCCCTTTTGTTCCTCTTACTGGCAATGAAGAATACTCTCTGTAGAGTGTATATATATGAAACTCAAAAGAGAAAAAAGAGTGAAAAAAATTAGAGAAGGAAAGAAAATGGTGAACCAAGACTTGTGACATTCTCAGATAACTTGCATAATACACTAGCTATGGCTCCACTAAAATAAAATAATATTTATAAGCAAGGTTATTATTCTCTGAGATCATGCTTCTCAATTATCCTTTACTTTATCTCTAAATCACCTTTCATCCCTGTGAAGTTTAGTGTTCTGTCCCTTTTTCCCTGGTAAACAATTCACTTCACAAATGCTGAATAATGCAATTAGATTTAATAAGAGAAGGTTATGAATGTTGATCGAAGATAATTCATCGCTCTTTATCCTTCCTGAGCATGCTTCTCGGTTTCTATGGTTTCTTCCTTCTGGATCTGTGCTTCTTCGATGCCTTAAGGTCTGAAAGTTCAAAAGTAGAAAGGATGAGAAGAATTTCCGCTAATGAGGACAATTGGGTACTGTGACTTTGTAGTCAATAGTCTCAGCACAAAGCAAAAGAATGCTAATTTCAGAGCCGGCTTAAATGTTTCATCTTGTTTTTCAACAGGAGCACCTGGAAGAATATGTTGGTTTTGTTTCAATCGATTTTTTATAAGGCCCATCCTAGCCCAGCATATTATGATGGAAAAACAGAGCATATGCTGAAAAAACAGTATATTATTATGGTATTGAACAAAAATAGTGTGATTGATTTCTTTATAATAGGGTCCATGTTTTTGTTTCCAGATTATTTAAAAGACATTGACTCACTGAACCAGTAGAAAGAGAGGAAGGAAGGAAGGAAGTGGAAAGAAAAGAAAGGGGAAGAAGAGAAAAGATGCTGACATGAGTGAAATACACAAGCTCTCTTTTATGATAAGTACATTGAAAGAGCAAAGACTTTCCACTAAATTACACAGCACCTGTCAAAGTTCAGGGTTAAGTCTATCTAAAGGAAACAATGTGGTCAGTTTTTTATAGTAAAGAGCTCCAATAAAGCCATCTGAAAAGTCTAAATGCTTGTTTATTGTGACTCACATTTTTCATGAACAAACAGTCATGTACTATTTGTTGTATAGTCAGCGACACACAAGGTATTAATGTCTTTCCAGGTTCAATGACCAAAAGGCTGCGTGTTGAATCCTCCACCTTCAACAGCACTTGTGCTGATGTAAAGAGAATAAGGTGGGTGGAGGGTATTCAGAAACATTTTTGCAAAGAAAAATCAGTGTGGATAAAGAGGGTCTTTTTCAAGCACTGCCCTGCATCACAATTCTCCACTCAGACAGTCCTACTCAAAGACTCAAATTCTCTTAAAAGCAAAATTTATCTGTAGCTTTTGCTTGCCATTTCCTTAACTTAATATTCCATCTATTCTGTATTCCTCTTTTTAGTATTGCCAGATTTTGTAAATGTATATACAGGATGTCCAGTTAGGCTTGAATTTCAGACAAACAACAAATTTTTTTTTAGTATAAGTACATTCCATGCAAACTGGGAAATCTTATACTTACAAAAAAAAGAGTCATTGAATCATTTTTTGAGTATAAGCATGTTTCAAATACTTCGTGGGACACATGTACACTGAAAAATTGTTTGTTATTTATCTGAAGCTCAAACTGAACTGCACCTCCTGCATTTGATCTGTCAACTTGGCTCTTATGTCAAATCTTCCATTATCCAAGTCCAGATCAAATCTCGTACCTTTAGGGAAATGTCTTCATAGCTATCTTATTTCGAAGGGATTCGTGCATTTATTCATCACCCCATGCCAATCAACAAATATGTATTGAACACCTATTTTCCTCCAGGAACTGTGTTAGGATCTGCAGCTAAAAGGCAGAGAGTGGCTAGAAGACAGGCAATAATGACGCAAGAGAACAAATGCCATAGAAAAAGATGCCCAGGGCACCACGGGAATCTCTCAGTGGAACAGCTGACTGCCCATCTCTTTTAAAAATCTCTTATCTAACTGTATCTTGTCCAAGGCCAAACACTCTTTACATTCCTGGTTACTACCAGACAACAGCAGATCTGCTTGGTCTGAGAAACTATAGTCATGAAAGTTTTTAAGTAACTGTTTAACTTAAGGTTAATTATCATGTAATTAAAATATAAAAATATCCTTACACATTTGTTTAAAAAAAATTTAGAGAAAGCCAAACATGGTAAAGAGAGATATACTTGAGATGGAGTATTGTAACTTTACTACAAACCTGAGTAGGCTGAGTATTCTAAAGTCTTAGTGACTTCCAAAAGGTGACCTTACAAGGCTATGTAATGAATGACAAAAATAGCCATTTTTTCCATTTGCCTAGAATGAAGATACTTAAAACATAAGAGATTAATTTGGATTCACTCCAAAGCTCCATTCTCTAACGAAGGGACAGCATGTTCCCACTTTTTGATGCCTGAGGCTTCTAGCAAATGCATCATGATTTAAATTTCACCTACCTGGGATACCAATAGGAACCAGAGAAGAAACATTTTTCCCATGGAAAGAGATGGCCAAACTGACAATACTCAGAGAGGGTTTCAGCTTCAGGATATCACCCTTGTCTATGAAAAACAGAGGATGTTGTGGTCTGGTCTCAGTGTTCATGTTCCACTTAGTTTAAGGCAGTAAAACAGAGAGGAGCATTAGCTCTGTACAATCTTTGCTAATAAATTAAAGGCTTCCCTGGAGGCTCAGACGATAAAGGATCCACCTGCAATGCAGGTGACGTGGGTTGGATCCCTGGGTCAAGAAGATCCTCTGCAGAAGGGAATGGCTCCATTCCTATATTCTTGCCTGGGAAATCCCATGGACAGAGGAGCTTGGCGGGCTAGAGTTCATGGGATCATAGAGTCCAACATGTCTGAGCGACTAACACTTTCTTTCACTTTAAAGTATTAAAATAAGCGAAGTTGGTATGGCTGATCTCGTGAAACTATCACAACATTGTCAATCAGCTATATTCATAAAAATAATATTATATTTTATTAATATAAAAAAGTTAGAAGTAAATAAATAAAATAAGCAAAAAATCATTCGGAAGAGCTGTTTGTCTCCAGATGGCATACTGATACCAAAGCTAAGACTTACATTAATTGTGAAATACAGCCTATGATCTCTCATTTCAGAGTCAGAAATGGAAAGCTATCATAGCAAATTTTAATACTCATACAAGTAATATTTCAAAAATATAAAAAATACACAAAATCTTCTTATTTTGGGTAAATTTTCCAACATACACATTGGTATGAACGTCATATATAATTGATAATACATAGTATGACCTTTAGAAAAACGTAAAATGTCAACAGAGACATCCAGAGTGAACATGTCACAAAAGCCTGTGTTTATCACAATAAAAGATAAATAGGTTTGGGGGAATAATAGAATCTCAAAGACTGAAAGAACTTTAAAGGTTATCAAGTTTACTCACCGGAGATTTAAAATACTCTCCAGTATCTTTTCCCAAATCAAGGCAGTTCTGGCTTAAGTATGAGTGACTGATGTCACCCAGGAGTTTGCAGCCTGTGTACACTCAAAACCATCCCAGAGACTGACTTACTGAGAAAGAGAAAGAAAACGGGACTAAGATTGGGGAAAGACTTTGAAAGCATCGGTTTTCTACCAGTTCCACAAGTATTTCTGCCCTCTTTCAACTTCCACTCTGTCTTCCAACTCTTGTTGGAAGTAAAAAGTACATCGTGGAAAAAACGTCTTGAAAACAAGATGTTTTTGTGACTTTTTACTGCTCCCAGCCCTTCGCTTAGGGGTGATGAGAAAGTCATTCTTATTTTTTCCCTATTAATTAACGTACACACCTATGCATATTATATTCCCTACAATGGTTGTGAAAACTGATTTTAAAAAATGAGGAGAGTGAGCATCAGAATGAGTGTGAGGTCAGTGGAAACAGTGCGGAGTCCTGAAGAACAGCAAGTGTCTCCACCTTGGTCTGGAGGTGGGGATAGGCCATGTGATCAGAGACGTTTCTTTTTTAAAACTGTGGGAAAAAACACATAACGTTTACCATCATAACCACTGCCCATCAATAATAGTATGTCATCATGGTTCTCCTGTGTATTCTTGCCACCTCTTCTCAATACCTGCTGCTTCAGTTAGGTCCATATCGTTTCTGTACTTTATTGAGCCCATCTTTGCATGACACGTTCCCTTGGTATCTCTGATTTTCTTGAAGAGATCTCTAGTCTTTCCCGGCTCTGAACTGAACTGAACTGAACATCATGGTTCATGCTTTACTCTCTTGTGAGTTGTTTTAAGGTGTCAGTGTTTGGAAAGTTGATGACTCCAACCTCTCTGAGCCAGCAAACCAAAAGATAAGACTGTCACAGGAGGACCTCCCCAAAATTCTGCCACTAAAGGCACATTCCATGAGCAGCTGAGCTGTGTCACAGGCTCATCTTTGGTGTCTAAATTTCATGCCGGGGTAAGGATATCTATCTATCTATCTAGCAATAGTGAGGAATGAATCTCAGTGGGCAGATCTACCTCAGGTTGTGAAGATCAAATCTGTTTTAACCTGAGATAAAGGCTAGAAACTGGGACAGTACCCTCATAAAAGCTGAAGTTTGGAAATGGACATGGTCATGAAAACCAGGACATCCAATAAAAATGAAGAAATAAGTTGGATGGTCCCAAGCTATGACAGGCAGACTGAAAAGAAGCAACAGCAAGAATCAGGACCGATGTGACTTTGACGACCTTCAGTCCTCTCCAATTGGTGAAAATACCTCTCCGCCATCTTCATCTCATTATCCTTGATGTGAACCTCTTCTCCACGCCCTTTTAGGTGAAATTCTCAGAACTAAATATGAAATCAATCATTTACACCTTAACGTGAAATATGTTCTACTCAGTGGGCCCTGAGGGTTGATGACTTGGATATTAAGCCTCACCTTCTATGATTAGGCACCACGACAAATTGAGTCCCTGGAAAAAACCATATCGTGGTTGTTGTTCAGTCGCTGAGTGGTGTCCAACTCTTTGTAACCCCATGGACTATAGACCAGCAGGCTCCTCTCTCCATGGGATTTCCCAGGCAAGAATACTGGAGAGGGTTGCCATTTCCTTCTCCAGGGGATCTTCATGACCCAGGGATCGAACCCACATCTCCTGCTTGACAGGTTGATTCTTTACCACTGAGACACCAGGAAATAACCATAGTGGTATTTAAATGATCAGCTGACAGAGGAACCAAATAAAGTAATCAATAGGTGTCCCGGGTCCAGGTAGGCTAGATAGGTCCAGAATCAGAAGCCCAGGCAAGTCAGAAGCTCAGATTAGAAACAGTTCCGACCCTTCTGGCTGGATTTTGTAAGACATAAGTCACTGACAGCAGCTTTCATTTTGTTTCCTGGGTGTTTGTGTGTTTGTTTTCTTTTCTGTTTGCAGTTTTGGTGTGTCTGACATTCTGATGGTTGCTGGTGGGGATGGACAAGGAGGAGAGTGGACTGTTCATTCTCTAAGATAAATAGACAGGGATGATCAGGATTCTGAATCCTAGTTTTCAGGAGTTGTTAGAGAACTCCAAAAAGGCCTGGGTTAGTCATACACACAAAACACAAGGATGCACAAAATTATATTGTATGACTTTAATACTCTGTTTCACAACCCTTAATCGAAAGTAACCCAGTATGCCACCTCTGCCCTATTCCTACATGCACCTATATTAATGGTTGTTCTTTCTTACTTCAAAAACCCACATAAAGAAGCTGGTATATATACACAATGGAATATTACTCAGCTATTAAAAAGGAACACATTTGAGTCAGTTCCAATGAGGTGGGTGAACCCAGTGCCTATTATACAGAGTGAAGCAAGTCAAAAAGAGAAAGACAAATATCATATATTAACACATTAATATGGAACCTAGAAAGAAGGAACAAATGATGGTACGTACAGGGCAGCAAAGGAGACACAGACATAAAGAATAGATTTTTGGACTCAGTGGGAGAAGGAGAGGGTGGGGTGATTTGAGAGAATAGCACTGAAACATATACATTACCATATGTAAAATAGATAGCCAGTAGGAGTTTGGTGTATGGTGTAGGGAACCCAAAGTTGGTGCTCTGTGATGACCTGGAGGGTTAGGGGTGGAGAGAGAGGTCAGGGGCGGGGGGGAGGGCAGGGGTTGGTGGGGTGGATTCCAGAGGGAGGGAGCACATGTACGCCTACAGCTGATTCATGTTGATGTGTGGCAAAAACTATCACAATATTGTAAAACAATTATCCTCCAGTTAAAATAAGTTAATCTTTAAAAACCCACAGAAAGACAAACCCAAGGTGAAAGCATGCCAAAAGAAGGAACGAATGCAGTCCTAAGACCACCTTTGAGAAAACAATGCAAAAAGCAAGAACCATAAACAAAAATCAGCCCAAGCCGTCTATTCCACCTCTCTCTCACGATGACCATCACCCTGGTTCCCACTTAAGTGTACAATTTCTCTACCACTTCCTGAGTTATAGAAACCCCAAAAGTGGCCAACTGCTAGGAATAAAGATGGAACTCTTATGGTAGAAACAAACAAAAAAATCATACCTCAGAAATTATTTTGCCACACATGCAACAAAAATTCAAAATGCCCTCCTCAATAATTATCAAATGTTAAGATAATCCTCAGTGAAACAGATGGAATAAATCACTGTGAAATATTTACACATTTATTGGGGCTGCAGCAACTTCCCAGACAGTCTGAAATCCCAGAGTAATATTCCTCATGATGCAGCAGAGATTCTGGGGGAGTCATTACCACATCTGAGAAGCTCTGCTATTTCTATTTGGTCCTCAGGAACAGAGAAGGGCATTCTGATGGATGACTTCCAAATCAATGAGATCTTCTGTTTGTGGAAACAAGATATGCCGCAGGAAAATCAAGCTCATATGTGAGTAAATTGTGGTGCCTCACATCGCTTTATGGGAATTGACATCCATTGATTTTTCGAAAGTACACGCTTTACCAGAACTCAAGAATGTTTTTTAAACAAGGTTCTCTCATACAGTATCATCAGCTTCCATCACTCTAAAATGAGATTCAATTAACATGTCCCAAATGCCAGAGGGGTTGGCAATAGTGACAACATTTAGTACAGTTGATGCATAAAAATTAAAATGTTTGCTCTCCATTGCATTGAATTGCATATGATATGCCTCTTAACTTCTCTAATTTTCCATCTTAGGAACCTTGAGAATTATGGTTTCTTATGGTCAGTCATACATATCAACATATTTAAAGACAGGTTTCCTGGTAGATCACATAGTATGAAGACAGAACAATCAACTCATAACAAAAGTGAGAAGGTTCCATATCCAACCCCTCTTTCTTGTCGATTGCCTTGTTGAAATTAAGCTTCCTGGAAGAGATCATCTTTGAGGAGGAGAGATGTGTACTTTGAAAAGATGAAATGAAACATTCCTCAAGCTATGTAATAGCAACCTCCAGTTCTGTTGACTAAGAAGTATAAGATAAAATAAGATCTAAGCATTGTACAGTCATGCCTATAATATTTAGTGGATTCATGAGCATGAGCAAAATACCATGATACGAGTGAAAATAGAAAGTAAATAACAATAAACTACAGTGTGAAGTGTGAGGTCAGTATAGCTAACTGCCACATTATTGGACATGAATTTGAGCAAACTCTGGAAGAAAGTGGAGGATGGAGGAGCCTGGCAGGCTACAGTCCATGTGGTCGCAAAGAGTCAGCACAACTTAGTGACTGAAAAACAGCATGTTATTTTCAGAATAAAGCTTAACATGTGAATTACTAATTTCAAATAACCTAATTCATTGACAGAGATAAATTCACATACAGATATTAATCAACTGTTATCACTGTATAGTCGCTCAGTCATGTCCAACTCTTTTGTGACCCCCATGGACTGTAGGACACCAGGCTCCTCTGTCCGTGGGATTTCTCAGGCAAGAAGACTGGAGTGAGTTACCATTTCCTTCTCCTGGGAATCCTTCTGACCCAGGAATTGAACCTGTGTTTCCTGCATTGGCAGGAGAATCCTTTACCACTGAGCCACGAGGGAGGCCCCAAAAAAGATAATTAGGAGAATCTATATGTTTGGCAAATATTAATATATAATTCTAAATAAACCTTGGATCAGAAAAGAAATAAAACGAAAATCAGAAAAAAAATTACCCCCTAAAACATGCCTCCCTAAAGGCCATAGTATGGTTTTGCTTCTTATTTGCATATTAAGTAAATGAAATCACAGACTACAGTTTCTGGTATTGCCAGACTGCTTCGTGGTGAGGGTCATTCTCCTACAGATATCAATTATAAATTTTGGCAAATATTCTAAAAAGAACTATTTGAAAGTTATGAATAGTCACCAAAGACAGGAAGAAACCAAAAGATATTTGATTTTTGATACAAAAATGAACCACCTGGATGAGATCTATGATGACAAAGCTTTTTTCTGAAGGCAGCCATCAGTCCATGCAGTGCTGTGTGGGAGAATTAGAGCAGAAAGTCACGCAAGCTTGAGATGTCTGAGAAGAGAATTTGGAATTGCCAGAGGATCTAAAAACTAAGGGAAAATCCCAAGGAAGACATAGGCAGATCTCCCCAAGTCTGCACATCAGTCCAGTTCGGTTCAGTCGCTCAGTCGTGTCTGACTCTTTTCAACCCCATGAACCGCAGCACGCCAGGCCTCCCTGTCCATCACCAACTCCCAGAGTTTACTCAGACTCATGTCCATCAAGTCGGTGATGCCATCCAGCCATCTCATCCTCTGTCGTCCCCTTCACCTCCTGCCCCCAATCCCTCCCAGCATCAGGGTCTTTTCCAATGAGTCAACTCTTCACATGAGGTGGCCAAAGTATTGGAGTTTGCATATATTCTTCCCTAAATCCTTGGCTGACTTTGGAACAGCTGAGGTGCAGGGGAGATTTCAAGGAGCAAACCATAAAGCCAGAGCTGAGAGTCTGAAAGAACTGGGCATAGGTTTCAAATTTTTGTCCACCATTGAAGAAACAACTTTTGATTTGTGTTCCAACCAATTAGAGGCATTTTGTAAACACTTTGGGCTTCCCATCAAAATCAAAGAAGGGCCATGTCTCAAAAATAAAATATATGTGTCAAGACTAAGCTATCTAGCCATCAGACTAGACTAAGTGCAAAATCAACAATCTCACTCATAAAATGAAAAGCCGATACAAGTTCAGTGCAGTAAGCCAGTAATTTAACTGTCCACCGGATCAATAAGCAACACTCCTCAGAGGAAGATTCTATAATTAAGTTCTCTGCAACAAATAATGCACAATATCCAGTACACACTTGAGAGGATAAAACCTAGGCATGCAAAGAAACAGGAAAATGTGACCCATGTTGCAATGGAAAAAATAATGTCTAGAAAAGACTTCAAAATGTGACATTCTGTCTCAAAAAAAATAGTGAACTCCAGCACTCTTCATCAATAAAAAAGAAAGAAAAAGAAACAAGAAATCTGGAAACAAGTAGATTGGATAGATAACCCAAAGCTGAGAATGTCAACATGTAGTATCCATGTATTACTCCTTCAATGGATGAATAGATAAAGAAGTTATCTGTTCATATATATGAAATCCATGAAACATAGTTATAAAGCAAGATGTAAATATTATGAGTGAAATGAGAAAAAGAACATCATGACTCGTCATGGTTCCCAAATGATGTGCAAACTAACATCCTCACAGTGGCTTGCAGAGCTCTGCTTGCAGGGCCCTTCCATCCTGTAAATATCTGTCCTCTTCTGTTCCTCTTCTCTTTCCTCTCTCCAGTCCAGCCCTGCTGGCCTCCTCTCTGGTCCGATAACTGCCAGGCAGGGCTGAGGGATTTCATCTAGGATCTTGCCTTCAAAATGAATTGTGAGTATAACCTTCTCTCAACACCATACCTGGCATGCCTTCTCCTTACCATTCGTTTTTATACTTAACTTATTAAATTATCATCATGTTTACTTTCATTATTTATCTTCCATCTCCCTCTGACCACACTACAAGCTTCACAAAGACAAGAATCTGCCCATTTTTTCCCCCGGGTATATACCAAACACCTAGAACAGTTGCTGGCTCATAGTAGGTACTCAAATATATATTAATTAATACAGTCGGAAGTTGGAAGGCAGAGAAGCAACGTGAAAATGCTAATTTTTGCCACCTTTTATGCTAGGGAGTCAAAATTGCATAAAATTCTTGATGCATTTTTAAATGCAGCCAGCAACATCTTATGCTTTCCATAGTGTGTGTGTATGTGTGTGTGTGTGTGTGTGTGTGTGAACTCACTTCAGTCATATCTGACTCTGCAACCCTATGGACTATTGCCCGCCAGGCTCCTCTGTTCATGGGGATTCTCCAGGTGAAAATACCAGAGTGGGTTACCATGCCCTCCTCCAGGGCACCTTCCCCACCCAGGGGTCGAACCTAGGTCTCCTGTGGCTCCTGCATTGCAGGCAGATTCTTTATCACTGAGCCCCTGGGGAAGCCCATGCTTTCCATAAGACCATTTCAGTAGTTATCTGAAATTCTTCATTTTCTATTTTTCTGATAAACTCATATGAAATATTTTGAATTCATCTTACTTATACAAGGACGTGCGTACATGATCTCATTTTTATAAGTTTATCTCTCTCTATGCCAACAGAAAGACATCATCCTTCCCTCAGTGTATCTGCATAGGGACATATCTGACCTGACGCTCACTTAATATTAACAAAGGATATTTCTGGAGGCTAGTATTTGAACATTTTTCTTACTTACTTCTTTGAACTTGTTTGCATTAATTGCATTAATTTACAATAAATATTTATCAGTGGTAAAAATTATCAAGTGAAATTTAAAAGATAAATTACTGCCTAATGAAGTATCTCTCCCCAAATGTCCCCAAACAGCTCATATTCAACATGTGCTCAAAACAGAAATTGACTGCCCTCATCCTATTTACCCCAAGCTTGTTTTCTTGTGATTCATTGAGGATGAGGCCTGCTTACCAAATTGCAACTTGAAATTTAAATCTCTCTTTGACTCTTTCTGACTTAACAAGGCACCTAGTTACCAAGCGTTCTTCGTTTATAACTTTAATTAATGTCTCAGAGCCATCTCGGCTCCTCAGTCCCATTGCTGTGATCAAAAACCCTGTGAAGGAAGTAGTCCAAATTCCTTCATTCATCACTCAAATAGCTGATCATTTGTCCTTAACCTCAGTCACTGCCTCTCCCCAGCCTAGACACCCTTCTTGAACTCTTAAAAGCCTGGACAATTTGCCTACATTTAGGCCTTCCTGTATTTTGTTAATTTTGCTTTCTCCTCTCTTTGTATTTAGTCAAGTATCCAAAAAATCTAACATGTCTCAAAGTACAAATGAAAACAAGGAAAGATTTCTGTCTGGGTTTTTTGTCACTTTTCCCCTCGATATAGAACTTTGACAAGAGCTAGAGTACACAAGGAGAAGGCAATGGCACCCCACTCCAGTGCTCTTGCCTGGCAAATCCCATGGACGGAGGAGCCTGGTGGGCTGCAGTCCACGGGGTCGCTAAGAGTCGGACACGACTGAGCAACTTCACTTTCACTTTTCACTTTCCTGCATTAGTGAAGGAAATGGCATCCGACTCCAGTGTTCTTGCCTGGAGAATCCCAGGGACGGGGGAGCCTGGTGGGCTGCCGTCTATGGGGCCGCACAGAGTCGGACACGACTGAAGCGACATAGCAGCAGCAGCAGAGTACATGAAGATGGTAAAGAGATGGGGTAGGTATACTGCTCAAAAGGGAAACCAAGGGAGAAAATCTGAGAAATAAGACGCAATCAAAGCGCATGTTCCAGTGTGCTCAGTGGCTCAGTCGTGTCCAACTCTCCTGCGACCCCATGGACTATAGCCCGCCAGACTCCCCTGTCCACGGGATTTCCCAGGCAAGAATACTGGAGTGGGTTGCCATTTCCTTCTCCAGGGGATCTTCCCGACCCAGAGACTGAACCCAGGTTTCCTGCCTGGCAGGCGGATTTTTTACCACTGAGTCACCCGGGAACCCCTTCTAGGGTTGCATCATCTGCTTAATTAGCTGAGCCTGCCACTTGGAGAGGTCTGTTGCCAGGATGTCACTGTTCCAGTTTTGGAAGGTATATGTTTTATCAGAAAGGTTGGTACCTTGAACTTTGTTTCTCAAAGTACCATTGTACATGAAGCTCCTGACCTGATTGACATATAATTGGTGTGTAACAACTAGGCGCTTGAACCCCTCTGAGGTCCAGCCAGCCACAAAGCCACATCCAGGGCATCACTCATGGGTAAGGGGTCTGGCTGTAGACCCCTGTCCTGTACACAGGACCAGTTTCTTGAAGACCAGGAAAGACAATGTGAATCCAGGCATTTGCAGGGAGCTATTGGAAATCAAAGTGAAACCATGGTCAAGGACACATGAGGCTGGGACTGGTAATAAATCTGGGATCAAGAAGGGGGGTGGG
Source organism: Muntiacus reevesi (assembly GCF_963930625.1). NCBI lineage: Eukaryota > Metazoa > Chordata > Mammalia > Artiodactyla > Cervidae > Muntiacus > Muntiacus reevesi. The sequence goes on along the minus strand of NC_089259.1, from coordinate 75,940,804 downwards.
GGAGAGTTGCTGAGCAAGAACAGTAAATACCACTCACGTAGCAACACTGATAGGCGAGGCAGGGGGGAAAGGTGAGGATGGATGATTTATACGATCAAGACAGAGGAATCTTGCATATGGGCATCGATCATGGAAACCCCCATGATAGGGGTTTTCACAGCCTGATACAGAGCACGAACCAAAGGTCCAGTTGAAAGTTTGCAAGAAGAGAATGTTCTTAGGCACTTGGTTAGCAAGGACATCTTTCCTGACTCAATTCTGATGCAAAATATAGACTAATGAGCGAGAGAAAGCCATGCTCCAGAAGGAATTCATTTGTGTCCATCCAAAAATTTATATAAGTGAAGTCCTAATCCCCAGTACCTCAGGATGTGGCTTTATTTGGACACACAGTTTTTACAGATGATCAATTTAAGACGAGGTCATTAGGGTCGATCCTAGTTTAATAAAAAAAAAATTTAGGTCTCATTTCAAGGTTTTTTAATTAATTTGTATTGGAGGGTAGTTGATCTACAATGTTGTGTTAATTTCAGGTGCATAGCAAAGTGAATCTGTTATAGGTAGATTCACTCTTTGTTTAGATTCTGTTCCCATATGGGTCATTACAGAGTGCTGAGTTGAGTTACCTGAGCCATACAGTAGGTCCTTATTAGTTACCTGGTTTATATATAGTAGTGTGTATATGTCAACCCCAACCTTCCAATTCACCCCCTGCTTAACCTCTGGGAACCATGAGTGTGTTTTCTCCATCTGTGGCTCTATTTCTGCTTTATAAATAGCTTCATTTGCACCATGCTTTTAGACTCCAAATATAAACAATATGATACAATATTTATCTTTCTCTGTCTGACTTATTTACTTAGTATGATAAACTCCAGTCATATCCATGTGACTGCAAATAGCATTATTTCAATCTTTTTATGACTGAGTAACATTCCATTGTATATATGTACCATATCTTCTTTATCCATTCTTGTGCCAGTGGACATTTAGGTTGCTTCCGTGTCTTGGCTACTATAAATAGGGCCTCAATGAACACTGGGGTGCGTGCATCTTTTCAAATCATGGTTTTTCTCCAAATATAGGCCCAAGAGTGGGATTGCTGGATCATATGGTAGCTCTATTTTAGTTTTTTAAGGAATAGTCTAATATAATTGTGTGCTCCTACAAACAGGAAATTTGGACATAGACATAGACTTGCACAAGAGATAACCCCTTGTGAAGATAAAGGAAGATATTGAGGTGATGCTGCTACAAGCCAAGGACCACCAAAGACTGCCATCCAGCCCCCAGCAGTCAGCATAAGCCACGGAACAATCTCCCTCAGGAGGAAGCAGTCCTGCCAAACAGCTTGATCTTGGACTTCTACCCTCTAGAAGCCTGAGTACCAGTTTGTGGTACTTTGCTATGGCAGCAGGAACAAACTAAGATGGGTGGAAACTGATAATAAAAAAATTGAACAAGTAGATTCCCACTAGCAGTTAAGGGCTTTAGAGAACAAGCAGGGGACTTCCCTGGCAGTCCAGTGGTTAAGAATCCACCTTCCAATACAGGGAAGTTAAATCCCTGTTCATGGAACAGTGAGCTAATATCCCACATGCCACGGGGCAGCTAGGTCCATATGCTATAGCTCCCAAGCCTACACACTCCTGAGCTCACACTCCACAACTAGAGAGACACAGCCAAGACCCAGGGCAGCCAGAAATAAATAAGTAGATAAATAAATCGAGTTCCAGTGCCTTAAAAAAAAGGACAAGCAAAGTATTGGGCTTAAAGGTGGACAGAGTATTTTTTAAACAAAGTCATCAGAAGAGGCTTCTCTGAAGGATGCCATGTGAAGAAGGCTTAAATGATGTGAGGGGATGAACAGTCCTGAAAGCAAATGGAAATTGTTCTGGGCAAAGCAACAGTCAGCCCAAAATCCCAAGGGAGACATGAAGCGCTCCTGTCTCCAGGAACATCAAGAAGACCAGAGTGGCTGGCGCAAGACCATGGCAGAGGTTCAGACTGAAAAGACGGGGTCAGGCTATGCAGAACCCTTTAGAACACACAACAGTCTGGGTTTTATTCTGTGTGTGACGGGAACCTCTAAGGAGAAGTTGAGCAGAGATTGGCATAATCCGGTGAGTTTAGTTTTAGCTGTTTGATCATAAAGATTGCTTTGTGGAGAGCAGACAATGATGGGAAAAGGACGGATAACTGGAGGTAGCCTGTAGCCCAGGTGATACTGCGCTGCCGGCAGGAGAGGGGCGGTAGCGAGGCGAGAAGATGCCGCAGGATGTGTGGCCATCCTCGGCGAAGGGACGACGCCTCGTGAAGGGTCTTGAGAAGCCTTCAGGACGAGGGAAGAGTTGGTATGAACACGTAGGTGATATGGCTGAGATGCTGGCTCTAGGAATAAGGCTTCAGATGTGAGGTGGGAGGAGCTGAGTTTCTGAGACACTTCCTGCTAGGTGAGCCAGGTCAGGGTCAATAGCAGAGGTGTTATTGAGCTAAAGCACAGTGCACCTTGAGTCCGATGGGAGTAGGTTTTCTGGCATAGGGCTATCAAAGTCACAGGTGTTTCCTTGACCACCAAGCCTGGAGGATCTTGCCAGGGGAAGTAGTCTGTGTGTGCACATGTTTTGGGGGCAGGGGGGGCGAAGGTCTATGCACCAAATAAGCATAAGGGTGTACACAGCCTCGCTTCTTACTGCCAGGGGGGAAATTGGACAGTGTGAAATGAGTCGCTTGGGGTCTGTCTGATCCAACAGACCTGATGCCCACATCAACCTGAGGCTCTGAGGGAAACTTGTTTTTTATAAAGGAGCTGGTATACCAGGTCTTCCACATCTGCCTACGTGAAATGGTTCAATTCCTCTGAGCCTCAGTCACTCCATCTGTAAATTAGAGATGATAATACCTTCCTCACAAGGAGATAGACTGTTTTTCTATGTTAACAATGTCACAATCTTACTCTTCCGAACCTGACAGATGATAAATAATCTAAGACCCTAGTGACCCTCTCTAAGAAGTCAACTGTAATCTATTGAGGGTGTAAAAATTTATAGAGAATAAATGATTGAGGAGCTGAGATTATGAGACCACTCTTTGAGATTATGCATCTGTATCTCAGCCAGCTCTTGATGATATGAGTACACGCTTGAAGATCCAAAGAGAATCTGTCTCACGTTAGAACTCAAATTCAAATTTTTCTAAAGATAGTGCCCATTTTCAAATTTAGTACCACTTTGAAATCAGTGAGTTGTGACTGATTTGTAATTAACTGTGTTTGTATACAAATGATCTTGAACCACAAAACTAAAGAGTATACCCAAGAAATAGTGATGGTCAGGAAATGGCAACCCACTCCAGAATCCTTGCCTGGAAAATTCCATGAATGAAGGAGCCTGGCAAACTACAGTCTATGGGGTCGCAAAGAGTTAGACACGACTGAGTGACTTCACTCACTCACTCGTCTTAATAAGAGACGGCATGACCCAGAAAACAAACTCATGGTTACCAAAAGGGAAAGGGTGTGGAGAGGGATAAATTAGGAGTTTGGGATTAGCAGATACACACCACCATGTATAAACTAGACAACCAACAAGGCCTTACTCTATAGCACAGAGAACTATACTCAATATCTTGTGAAAGCCTATAAGGGAAAAAAGAACATGCAAATGAATATATGATTCACAGTAAGTGAATCACTGTATTGTTTATCTGAAACTAACACGACATTGTAAATCAACTCTATTTCAATAAAATTAAATTTAAAATATATTATGAGTCGCTGAGGAAGCAAAGAGGACATAAGCATTGCCTTCTGTAACAAGGGTTTGCTTGGAGATTTATCTAGAATTGATTAACCCAAGAGTACTTTATTAAAGACTCACAGAAATTAATATTTTTAGACATTTAGAGAATGCTTAACTGATCGCTACAAAATTACTAAGCTGTAGTTAGTTAGCAACCATAGGAGGGTAAACCAAACCAACCCTTGTCAAAAGGTGAAAGTGAAATATCCATCTCCCTACCTCCCCACATCCTGATGCTCCCCAAACCCCCTATGTCTACCCCCTGCTTTATTCTCCCACAAAATCATCTCAGGTCTGGTCTTATCTTCCATCACTTGCCTTCTCTGGGTCAGGACACATATCTTCCCCCCAGTCTGTTCCTGACACCACATAAGTGTTATTATTTTTTTAATTAACTTCTATTGGAGGACAGTTGCTTTACAACGTCATGTTAGCTTATACCATACAGCAAGATGACTCAGCTGTCTGTGTACATATATCCCCTCTTTCCGGATTTCCTTCCCATCTAGGTCACCGCAGAGCACTGACTGCAGTTCTCCGTGCAGTAGGTTCTCATTAGTTTTCTGTTTTATCCACAGTATCAATAGCGTAAATGTGTCAGTCCCAGTCTCCCAGTCATTCCATCCCTCCCCTGATTTCCCCCTCGGTATTCATATGTTTGCTCTCTACCTCTGTCTGTGTCTCTATTTCTGCTTCGTGAATAAGGTCACCTAGAAGTGTTGCCACTTCTAACTTTCTGTTAAAGAAAAGCGAACTTCTCACGCCTGCAGTCTCCCATCGCCCACAGCCAAGGGGAGTCCTGTCTCGACCTCTGACCACATAGATGAGTGTTGCTTGTTTTTCTGTGTGCTCTTTTGTGTCTGGCCCCTTTTCCTCAACATTAACCTTGCTGTGGTGGATCATTCATCCTAATTAAGGCACAAAATTACACTGTGTGGATAGACCATGATTAATGTACCCACTCCACCCCCTGGCGGACCTTCGGATAGGTTCCAGGTTGGATCTATTATGAATGGTGCTACCAAGGACTTTCTAGTTCAAATCTTTCAAGGAACTCAATTGATGGATTTGTTAGGTCTTTACCCAGGACTTGAACGACTGGGTCATAGGCCACATGTATGTTTAGTTTGAATCATTCTTGTAAGTGGTTACACCATCCTTCAGACTTTTAATATGGCTTCATATACATTCACAAAAGCCTTAACAGTTGGCCCAGTATCTTCAACCAAAGGACACCTAGACTTCAGATCTTCTGAGTCCAAGTCCAGTGCTTTTCACATTCACTAAGTTCTAAACCCTTCATACTAAATACTTTCTTCTTACCAATACTTTGCTCTCTTTTTTCCTTTACTGCCTCTCAGATGCATGGACAGCTAGCTGTTCCTGGGGCTATTCTCCCCAGGGTATTTTTGTCTCAAAGAGGGTCGTTGGAGAGTCTAAAGAATAATTCTAATCGTGGGATTTTCAGGCTCCATAACAGCTCAATCCATAGGAAAGGACGGAAGAAAGGAGAGAGGAAAGTTGTTTCAGAGAGAACTGTGCAGACTCTCTCAAGTCCCCAAGATTGTTGCTCTGAACAGAGCCGTTCCTGGTGGAGCACAATAGGAAATAGAAAGCTCACTTCTCATCGTATGCACTTCAGAGCAAGCACCTCGCATGTGTGTACGTGTGTGTGTGTGTGTGCGTGCGCTAAGTCACTTCAGTCGTGTGTCAGTGACCCTATGCACTGTAGCCCGCCAGGCTCCTCTGTCCGTGGGATTCTCCAGGCAAGAACACTAGAGTAGGTTGCCATGCCCTCCTCCAGGGAATCTTCCCAACCCAGGGATTCAACCCACGTCTCTTATGTCTCCTGCATTGGCCGGCAGGTTCTTTACCACTAGTGCCACCTAGGAAGCCCCAAAACACCTTGAAAAGCTATTAAGCTCCCATTTCTCCAAAACCATGCATCTACACTGGAACCAGACGGAAGCCTGAGCCATTGAACTGCCCCACGATCCTCCATTTCTCCACTCAGGAGGCCAGGAACAGAAACCCGCTTCTGGCTTCTTGAAGGATGCCTGGTATCTGAGCCCCGGGCATGAAGAAGCAGAGCAGAAAAGACTGAGAAAGATGACAGTGGAAATCAAGCCCCAGCCTCCCGACGGCTCACTCAGGTGTGCATCTGTTCCCTGATTCTGTGTGGTGATTAAAGCAAACGATTTTTTTTTTATATATTTAGATCTTTCCTCTTCATCCTGGTCTGCTGCCTGAATTTGAATGCAGCTGAGTTAAGGGTATTAATTAATTGTGAATCACTCCCATACTTGAATAGAAGGCCTCCAGAGCCTAATGTGCAAATTTATGTAAAAACAATGTGAAAATTAGAAATGCATTGGCACATTTTTTTTTAAACCAGAACTGTAGCACTCCAGTCTAGTCAAACAGACTGCTCATTTGCAAGTTGTCTATATGCAAAGCATTTAGCCCCTGGGAGCCTCAAACCTCCTTAGCAAGTCGTCTGAAATTTGAGAAGAGCTTTTGTTCCCCATCCGGGTTTTCTCTCCCTTCACTGGACCAGGGGCTGGGAGGCTTGCACCTGGCAACTCCAGGCATGGCCAGAACACGTGGCCCATCCTGGGAAAAGTCCTAGTGCTTCCACACAAGCCACAGGACCCCGCTTCCCCTTTCCAGACCAGACTCGGAGGAGTAGGAGATGCTGTGTGCCCACAGGTCCTGGGCTAGCTCTCAGACTCTCCCTGGCAATGCTGGAGGTCTGAGCAGGGCAGCTGCTTGGGAAGCCAATCATCGACCTTAGGTAGGAGTGTGTCAAGTTCATGATTCTACATCTCTGCACTGGGCAGTCCCTTCCCTCCCCTGGCCTGGCTTGGCGGGGTGGGAGGGTGGGGAAGAGCTCCCAGGGCAGTGCCAAGGTGTAGCAGCAGGGGGCACATTCCTGTCATCTGCACTTGGCTGGCTGGCAGTGAGCCAGAAGGGGTCAGAGGTCAGAAGATGCTCAGACGCTCGGAGCCAGCCAGCAGGGCAGGGTGTGTCATTCCACTCCCAGGATCAGGAGCGGGGACCCCAAATGGGAATGAGCTAGCTCTAATCTTTTAGCTAGATTAGCCAAGATTTAGCTAGTCTAGTCAAGGCTGTGGTTTTTCCAGTAGTCATGTATGGATGTGAGAGTTGGACTATAAAGAAAGCTGAGTGCAAAAGAATTGATGCTTTTGAACTGTGGTGTTGGAGAAGACTCTTGAGAGTCCCTTGGACTGCAAGGAGATCCAACCAGTCCATCCTAAAGGTGATCAGTCCTGGGTGTTCATTGGAAGGACTGATGTTGTAGCTGAAACTCCAATATTTTGGCCACCTGTTGCAAAGAGCTGACTCATTTGAAAAGACCCTGATGTTGGGAAAGATTGAAGGCAGGAGGAGAAGGGGATGACAGAGGATGAGATGGTTGGATGGCATCACCAACTCAATGGACATGAGTCTGGGTGTTCTCTGGGAGTTGGTGATGGACAGGGAGGCCTAGAGTGCTGCAGCTCATGGGGTCGCAAAGAGTCGGATACTACCGAGTGACTGAACTGAACTGACTCTTTTAGCTTCAGGAGGGGTAGGGGGATGGCTGAGACAGAGGGCCTCCCAGGAACTGGCAGGCAGAGCCCATAAGCCCACCCATGCGAGGAAAGCAGGAATGGACCCACCCATGTGGGTCCCCATGTTGGGTAGGCAGTCATGGACCCAGACACCCAGGGAATGCAACCCTGGAGCAGGCTCCTGGACCAGCAGGGACCCTGAGTCCCTGTCACCCTTTGAGGACATGGCTCAGGGTTTTCCCAACAGCTCAGCCCCAAATGGAAATGTCATGGTCAGCAACCCCAGCAGCTGGGACTTCTGACTCAGTTGACTCCATAGCTGGATTAGTGGCCGGCACCCCCATCACCCACCGCCCCCACCCCTACTGCCCACAGCTCCCGTTCACTCAAGTTATGACAAAGTTCGATTTCCCACATCGAGTTGCTCTGTAAACACTGTTTGCAGTAAGTTCTTCAGTACGAAAGTGACCAGTAAATGTGATTTTCACCAGCTTGGGTGCAGTTGGCGACACCCTAATGTGGGTATTAAGACCAGCGTGATGCCTGGATCAGCAACCTCACTCTGAACTGGGAGCTTGTCAGAAATGCAGATGCCTGGAGCCTGCCCCAGACTTCCAGACTCAGCCTCTGCATTTTAACAAGACCCTCTGGGATTCCTGAGTCCACGAAGTTCAGAGAAACCCTTTTTGAAGGTATTTCTCTTAGTCTCCATCAGGCTAAACTGAGTTTCAGCATGTCCAGTTAATATCTGCTGGACTCAGGCAGTAAAGAAGCTGCCTGCAAAGCAGGAGACCTGGGTTCAGTCCCTGGGTTGGGAAGATCCTCTGGCGAAGGGAATGGCAGCCCACTCCAGTATTCTTGCCTGGAGAATCCCACGAACAGAGGAGCCTGGTGGGCTACGGTCCATGGGGTCACAAAGAGTCGGACACAACTGAGCGACTAACACTTTCACCTTACACTTCCAACCTTGAATAAAGCACCACATTTCCTAGACCCTCAGTCCTCATCTGTAAAATGGGGGTGCTAATCCTACTTAAGGTGTTAAACTGAATAATAAAGTTTGAGTTATAAATTGCAAATCACAATCAAAACATTCAATTTTATTCTTGGGATGCACCCTGACCCAACAGTTGGGTTGTAAAGCTTTGAGAACAGGAAGAATTTCTGCTCTTCCTTCTTTTTTAACCTTCCATGTACCTTAAGGACAGCATTCTGCTTCAGGACCTCAGATCCCTATCCCCCCCAGAAAATTTTAATTCCAGTTCCTGACACCCATCACTTTGACTTACTCCTCTGAGGTTCATCCCTCCAGATAATTGTATTATCTCTCTGGCCATGAAGCCCTTTGTTACCATGGTGAGGCATACATAATTATGTGTAGATAACTGATGGGGCTCTGCTGGTCAGCCTTTCCACCAGATAACACAGAAAACATCCTACCCTTCTCTGTGTTACTCTCCCATCGGTGTGCAACAAGGCCCTACAAGTTTCTCAAACTTAAATATTCCTTCCATGATCTCTATAGACCAATACACACAGACAGATCAATGTGGAAGGAAAACTCTTCGTCAAGGAGCTTGGTGGTCTGGGTTCTAGCTCAAAGTCTGATATGATCAGTAATTTGTTTTGTCACAAGGCACTGGACTTCTCGGGCCCCAGTTCTCCCATGTTGCGCAGAGATGAGACATGCTCCTACAACGTTCCGTAATAGTCCGAGCTGATTGTGTCACTTAACTGAGATTATTTAACAAAGCTTCCCAGCATTAAACATTAACATGGCTCTTTTTATAATGCACAGTTCGCTATCATGCTAATAAATGATTAATTAGAATTCTCTGTCTGGGCCAATAATTTGGCAGGGCTTTTATGATTCATAATTTGTGCTGTGTAGTAAGGTTACCTCTCGAAACTGACATTCTAGCATTTATTGTTTTTATTGCCTCTCTGAGGTGGCTTTGGAAGGAGACACCAGGTGACACATGTTTGAAAAGGGTTTAAAAGTTGGATGCGGTTGGAGCAGACGGTGTTGTCTAGTTGGAGCAGTGGACTGGAACTGCTGTGGACTCCAGGGAGCGTTTGAGCAGAACAGCCAGCAATGGAGAGCTCAACTGTCTGTTTGGCCAATGCAACCGTTTGCAACGGCACGTCCTGTCTGGTACCAGAGAGCAACTTCAACGCCGTTCTAAGTGCGGTCCTGAGCGCCGTCCTGACCATCCTCTTGGCTCTGGTGATGTTCTCCATGGGATGCAACGTGGAACTCAAGAAATTCATGGGGCACATAAAGCGGCCATGGGGCATCTGCGTTGGCTTCCTCTGTCAGTTCGGGATCATGCCCCTCACAGGATTCATCCTCTCCGTGGCCTTTGACATCATCCCCATCCAAGCTGTAGTGGTCCTCATCATGGGATGCTGTCCGGGAGGGACTTCCTCCAACATTTTGGCCTATTGGGTGGATGGCGACATGGACCTGAGGTAAGATCCGTAAACCTCCCAATACCACATTAATGGCACCGAATTAACCTTCTCAGTAGCCTGTGGCATCGTGAATGCCCATCTGCTCTGCCATGGATCTGGGGTTCAGCTGAGACAAGAGACAAAATGCCTTTCCTCGCCTTCCTGCACGGCTGCTGTGCTGTGTGAATCTAAGGGTTCTAGTCTGTGTTTGGGTTTTTTAATCTAACTCAGTTAACGAGGAGCTGGATAATTGCTGTTTCTCTTTGGGAAAAGAGTCAAAGTTTTTCCAAAAAATAAATTCTTTCCAACTCAGAAGCTACACCTGAGAAAGTTTTCCTTGGTATCAGGAAAGAAAACAAAAACTTTCTTTGAGGTGATGAGGAGTCCTGAATGCAAACATGAAATCAAATTGTCCACTAAGCATTAGATGCTAGGATGAGACCACAACCAAATACAGCCAGTTTTTTTGGACAAGCTTTCTCTTGGTATAAAACCTAAAATAAAATTTTTTTAAATGTACATTTGCTTCACTTCTATTATTAATTTAATTGAATTTAAATTTTTTAAAAAAGACTACAGCAGTTTTTTAAAAAATTATGGTTACCTTCCTATAAAATAAACAGAGGATGCTCTCTGCTTCCCACAGAGTAATCTTAATTGCAATGTTTGTCCATTTTATCCTATGCTAATCTGAACTAGCACTGGGGGAAAAAATTAAAAAAACTAATCAGAATAAGGTGAAGCATTAATGGGAGGGGACCAAGAATTTTAATGCTACAAGTTGAGTAGACAAATACGATTTTCCTTCCCTCACCATTCCTCATTTCCGGTGAAAGGTGTGCATTTCTGCAAACCAGCCGGGTATCAGTGTAATGCGTGCTTATTAAATACTGAACAGTAGGCAGCTGTGTTCACCACCTCAGCGGCAACACTCAGAAGAGAGACGCTCACAGTGTGGAAATGTAACCACCGCAAACTGTCAAACTGGATTCCGGATTGACTCAGCACCTAGTGGACACGCGGGAGCCCACCACCTCACTCTGCTGGTGCCGACTTCTCCAGAAGCTTTAGAAAAACCACACCAACCGTGTATCTTCACCTTACATCTCCCTCACATAAGGAAGTACCATCTCTTCCCTGTAACAGATTTTTTTTTTTTTTTCCTAACGAAAGTCCTGGGGGAGCAAAGGATGGCAAGTGTTGTTCAGGTTTGGTTAATCTGTGAACCGCCATATAGCAATAAGGCCTCCTTACATTTCAGCTTAGTTTGACCCGGATGGAGGCACAGAGGTGGGAATCTATAAGCGAGATGAGGGGGGTGAAGTGAATTGAAGACAGGACTTTGCCACCAAACAGCTTTCATGTAATATTACATAATGCAATTTTTCAACGAAATGAAAGAGCCTGTATCACCATGTAAGGCCACACGTGCGATCATCTGTAGGCAGAAAAGTGTGTCTAGTGCTGAGCTGATCAGCTTTGGGGGGAGATTCCCTTCTGGGGGCTGAAACAGTAAAAAACCTTATCTAAAGGTTCTAACTCACACTTTCCTGTGGCTTAAAGGAAATCTTATTTCTCTGGAAACAGGAGATGATTATATAATCTTGCTTCCCTTGCATAACAATTCCTGTAAGAAATAAAAATATTAAGAAATAAGAGAGCCAGAAGTAGAATTTGAAAGGAAAACCCCCAGCTGAATCAGTGTAGATGAATCCTTCAGCGAGTCAGGAGAAGTCGGCTTACAGGCCTGTGGTGTTGAAAATGGTTCATCTTCATCCTGGATAGTGTGCACTCCACTGATTCCCTTGTCTTGTGAGCATCACCAATAACCGCCCAGTGCTATCACCTTAGCTCTCTAGCAATGTCACCTCTCTGGAACTCAAACAAGACCCAGTGAAAGACGTGCCACACCCAAAGCAAATCCTCCTTGACCTCATGGACGTTCTTCACGCAGGACCTACTTACTTGCCCAGTTCTCAAGCTTTGCTGGGCTTTCACCCAGCACAGAGGATGAGAAACAAGAAGTTGGGGCGGGGGGGGGGGGGGGGGGGGGCAAGGTATGAGAGGGGCAGAATTGTGTCTCATGGCAGCAAGTGGCCCCACAATCCTGACCTCAATTTAAAGATTAAAATGCCTCCAAGGTGAAGAAGACAACTCACAAAACACAGCAGCTCTTCTTTTTTGTGACCTCATGGACTGTAGCCCCCAGGCTCCTCTGTCCACGGAATTCTCCAAGCAAGACTGCTGGGGTGGGTAGCCATTCCCTTCTCCAGGGGATCTTCCCAACCCAGGGATCAAACCCAGGTCTCCTGCATTGCAGGCAGATTCTTTACTGCCTGAGCCACCGGGAAAGCCCTCAGATCTTTTAGGGACAGACAGCTGTATGAAGCCATCACCCAGAAGACACCACTGCGTTTTAGTGGAACAAGTGATAGGGTATCAGGAATAATAATCCTTGAAAGGAGGTTAAATTACACCACAACGAAGGCGATGAACTGCATTATGCATTGCATCTGTTAGAGGAAAAACTGTTGAAATATTTTTTTCTTTAGAAAATATATTTTAGAAAATATATTTCTAAAATATATTTTTTAACTTCAGAAAAATAGATTTTCTTTAGGGCAAATTAAGAAAGTGACATTTCAGCTATTGGGAAACGGTTTGCCAACATTTTTTATTCTTTCCTTGTGAGCAGTGGATAACTAAAGTCTCATGGTCATGTGTGTGGATACAATTCTATCTAACCTTTATATTTCCAGTTCTGTCCCCTGGGGATTTTAGCTGCTCCATTTCCATTTAAATTCTAGCAATGGCAGCCGAGATGTGACTGATTATACCAGCAGGTACCTACACTAGTTGAGCAGATGGCACAGAACAGGAGCAAATCAATATCATTTGGCTTTCACTTTCCTGGGTGTGGTTCCAGGGGGAAATCAAATTCTCTCTCTCTCACCCCATCGTCTCTTCCAAAACCTGAGAAAGTGAAAGTGAAAGGAAGTCACTCAGTCGTGTCCGACTCTTTGCAACCCCATGGACTGTAGCCTACCATGCTTCTCCATCCATGGGATTTTCCCAGCAAGAATACTGGAGTGGGCTGCCATTGCCTTCTCCAGAGGATCTTCCTGACCCAGGGATCAAACCCAGGTCTCCTGCACTGTAGGCAGACGCTTTACTGTCTGAGCTACCAGGGAAGTCATCAATTTGCAGTCTCTGGTGACTTCACACACACACACACACACACACACACACACACACACACACACACACACACACACACACACACACACACGACAAAATAAAGACCTTGCTAATGGAATCCTCACTCACTGATATACAGAAAGTAGTATTTCAGCTCCTTCACTCCAGCCTAGAAAGTTGTCATGGGAATCTTATCAGGAAACAGGTGTTTTCACCTGTTCTAGCACTGTCATGGGTGCATTAGGCACAAAATGTTTCGGGGAGAAACAGAAGTGTTTTCAGGGACCCAGGCTCAGGGTTCTGGGGATGAACATAGAGACCCCCCACCCCCTATATCTGCTCCACACGCAAAGTCTCCCCGTTTTTGAATCTCCCCTTTCTTTAACAATGGCTGAGCACACACTGCACAGGCTTCCCTGGTGCCTCAGTCCTTAAAGAATCCACCTGCAATGCAGGAAACCACCTGCAATGCAGGAGATGGAGGTTTGATCCCTGGGTCAGGAAGATCCCCTGGAGAAGGGCATAGCTACCCACTCCAGTATTCCTGCCTGGAGAATCCCATGGACAGAGGAGCCTGGTGGGGTACAGTCCATGGGGTCCCAAGAGCCAGACAAGACTTAGCGAGTAAACCACCACCACATGACCCAAGGATTTTTCCTTCCCGTTTTCTTTTTTCTCACTTCTTTGGGGAATTGCTGCCTGTGCACCCTTTCTCGAGTTCCCCCTAATTCCTTTATTGCTATGCACAGTCTACACTTGTTTCTATTATTTTCTAGGAAAGTAGGAAATTTTTGAGAAAAGTAAGAAAAGTTTCTAGATTTTCCTACCACCTCCTTTATTCTTTATCCAGGTGTCATTATATTTTTCATCTTCCAGCTTTGTGTTCACTGTTTATTTTAGTTGTTCTAGATTGACCCTCGGGCTTATCACAAAGTCAAAGAAATTCCTCCCATTTCAACCACATATATGTCCAGCTCTCATTTAAGAATTAATTCAACACTATATGGATTTCCCTTTGTTTTTCCCCTCAAAGGAACTGAGCCTTGCCTCTCTTTGCAGCAATTCCTTTTATTTACTGGCAAACACTTAGTAGATGCTATTAGGAGCCACTCACGGTATAAGTTCAGTTCAGTTCTGTTCAGTCGCTCAGTTGTGTCCAACTCTGCGACCCCATGGACTGCAGCACGCCAGGTCTCCCTGTCCATCACCAACACCCAGAGTTTGCTCAAACTCATTACCATCGAGTTGGTGATGCCATCCAACCAGTATATTTTAATCTTCTACTAATCCCCTGAGGTTAGTATTAATACTACTACTTTCTGCATTTGATAAATGATAAAATTAAGGCTCCAAACCTTGGCAGAGGTAACAGTCAATGCATGTGAGAGTCCAAATCAGAATCCAGATCTACCCATTTATCCCTATCCAGACTCTGAACCTCCGTTCAATGCTGATTCTATGTCATCCTTTCCACTGTTCAGCCTCACCTTTATTCTCTTCTTTTGCTGTTTCAAACTTGGTATTTCATTTCTGATTATAGTCTTTTGTATTTTTCATCACTGACTTCACCAAATTTCTCAACATTCACTGGATTCTCATTTATTGCTTTCTTTTAATTCCAAAAAGAAGACAAGAAGGGAAAAAATTCTCCCTGGCAGTGAATAGGGCTAAGACAAGAATTTAAACTGAGAGATTTGTTTTTTTTCTTATCTTACGTTTTCTCTTATTCCAACGTAAATGCAAATGCACGGTAGAGTGTTTCCATCGTTGGCCTCTTTGCTGTTCGTTGTTGCCGTTGTTCGGTCGCTCAGTTGTGTCCGACTCTTTGCGACCCCATGGACTGCAGCACACCCGGCTTCCCTGTCCTTCACCATCTCTCAGAGTTCACTCAAACTCATGTCCATTGAGTTGGTGATGCCATCCAACCATCTTGTCCTCTGTCGTCCTCTTCTCCTCCTTGCTCTTTGCAGAACTTCTGATTTTTTACATAAAATGATTTTTTCCTTTTGTTAATTTATCCTCCTACATTGCTTTTTAAAATTGTTTATCTGAGTTGGTTTTCATCTCATTTCGAGTAGTTCATGCCATCTATTCTCAAGCCTCCTGCAGTGTTTAATGCTCCAGGTAGCCACTAAATCTAAACTGTCCCCTCCTCCAGCTCCTGTCTTGGCCCTTCTCATGGCCTCTGTGAAACTGCTCTTGCCAAACTCAAAACCATGATACAACTTCACAAATTGTCTTAGCAGTGAGTCAGAATTGAAGCTTTCACAAAGAAATTTGAAAGAACAATAAGGAGAGACACAGACTTCCTCCCAAAAGCCATTCTCATGGTTGAAAACAAAAAGTACTCACCCTTCTCTTTGCTGTGATCTAGGTAATGAACACTGCCCCCTTCTCTACCCCACTCTCGTCATCTCCACTCTGGAAAGCATATTGGGTGTACTGGAATAAAAGTAATTTTATTATGGGGAGAACTTTAAATCTATCCTAATTTATTTTTTCAAATAAAAGATAAAAAAGAATGACAAAGGAAGAGAGAGGGGGTTAAATTATCTATGAACTCCAGGATTTTACTTATAAGTAGGATCAAGAACTGTTTATGACAAATTAACTTATTATTCTGGCATAGAACTCTGCCTTTAGCATCCTCTTGTGAATCTAAGTCAAGGCAACCTGTCACCATAATAGACTGAACCTCTTGGAAGTACTTTATGTACATCCTCAGCATTGGTTACTGTTACACTATTTTAGCTGTACTAAGACAAATTTTTTTTTCTAAATCCTTTAAACGTATTTTAAATGAGTTCATTCTGTTGTTTAAAAAAAAAGATTATCAGGCAAGTTAAGCCCCCTCATAAACATTGCCCTATTCTTTATTTTGCAAAAACTGGGGGCTTTTTTTTTGCAGGTGGGGAGCTGATGGTGTAAACAATTTAATATTTTCCTTGAAGTTCACGTATAATCCCTTTAAGAAATTACTACTCGGATAGTCTCAGTGCTACAACTATTAAAGGGCCTTTCAGAGAAGTCTCTCTGTGCCGAAACACAACACAGCACACACACACACACACACACACACACACACACACACACACACACACACATATGCACACATACCCAGTGGCCAGACAGTGTTAGGGCTAACTGGCTTTTAACGAGCTCCTTGAATCATTCTACGCTTCTGGACACACCGGGTCCCTCAGCCTGTGAGTGGTAACAATTATGACCTTCATTTCACAGAGAAGGAAACTGGCCAGGAGGAGTCAAGTAAGCTAAGAGCCACGGAGGTGGCCACCCCTGCTTCCGAGCCGGCCAGGGTCGGGCCCAGCCGTCCAAGGGCCCCATTTCCTGGGAAGGGACTGTGCACCACCACCACCACGCCCCGAGCACCTCGCAGAGACTGGAAGACCCCCTTAACCCGAAAGCCCTCCTGCATCCACCGCAGTGGTGCTGCAGAAGCATACTGCACGCCCTCCACCTCCAGAGCCGAAGTCCTCCTACTCAGCCAGGCCCACTCGTGCACACGCCGATGCTCCTGGGAGGAGACTCCCAGACCTTGGCTCTCTTTTAAGCTTTTTTATATATAATTTTACTTACTTATTTATCCTGTATTTTTGGCTGCCCTGGGTCTTCGTGGCCTTGTGCAGGCTTTTCTAGTTGCAGCGAGCAGGGGTTACTCTTCGTTACAGTGCTCCGGCTTCTCCTTGCGGGGCCTCTCTCTTTGCAGAACTCAGGCTGTCGGTGCTTGGGCCTCAGTCATTGTGCTCCACGGGCTCAGTAGCTGGGACTCCCAGGCTCTAGAGCTCAGGTCAGTAGTTGTGGCATCTGGGCTCAGTTGCTCCATGGCCTACGGGATCTTCCCGGACCAGGGAATGAACCCATGTCCCCCACGTTGGCAGATGAATTCTTATTCACTGCACCACCAGGGAAGTCCCAGACTCTGGTTCTGCTGAACTCCATTTGCTAAATTTCTTAGCAGAAGTAGAAACGAGGTCCACCCTGCCTGCTCTCCTGGTTTCTTTGGTTTTTGAAGTCAGTTTCCTCTCCTTTACTCAAGCTTTGGTGGGGGGGGTCTAGGAATAATTTGTCTGCTTCAAGGAAAGACACTGAGACGTCTTCCCTTGGGCACGTATTCTCCTTCAGGGGCTTGGAGACCCATCTCATCTTGAGCTGGACAGACACGCCAAAGCCCATGACGTCTTAGCAGGTGTAAATATGTTTGCCGTTCTCTGATTGGAGGCTCTCAGGGCGGCATGTCCAAGCACCGTGTACCTCGTTTAAGAATGAGTTTAAGTTGTCATGAAATATCTTCTCTGATGCTTGAGAAGCAATGGAAAGTGAGAGTGTTAGTTGCTCAGTTGGTCTGACTCTTTGTGAACCCCATGGACTGCAACCCACCAGGTTCCTCTGTCCACGGGATTCTCCAGGCAAGAATACTGGAGTGGCTTGCCATTTCCTTCTCTAGGGGATCTTCCCGACCCAGGAATCGAACCCGAGTCTCCCACATTGCAGGCAGATTCTTTAATGTCTGAACCACTAGGGGAGGCCCAGGAAGCAATGGGGAAGGAGACAAAATAGAAAGGGACTCAGTAGAGATCTCACCATCTTGTCCCTGGTGTGGCCTGCACAGGACATGTATATTTCCATCCATCAGACCAGATGGTGCAACTTGGAGAGAGTCTTTGGCAGGACTTTCTGATCATGGGTGGAGAAAGGAAACCACCTCTTCCCTGGAAAGCCCAGGGGGTCGTGTCAACTTGCCCATTTCCTTCCAGCATCAGCATGACCACCTGCTCCACGCTGCTCGCCCTGGGGATGATGCCGCTGTGCCTGTTAATCTACACCAAAATGTGGGTCGACTCGGGGATGATCGTGATTCCCTACGATAACATAGGTAAGTCACTCGTCAGGCCAGACCCTGAGCCTGGCCATCCTCCCCTCTGCTTGCCCCTGGCTAGCTTCTCAGGCCAGGCTCAGCCTCAGCTAGACCTCACCTCTCACGCCCTCTATAGTCTGTGCAGGCTTGCTCCTTGGAAGAAAAGTTAGGACAAACCTAGGCAGCATATTAAAAAGCAGAGGCATCACTTTGCTAAAAACGGTCCATATAGTGAAAGCTATGGTTTTCGCAGTAATCATGTATGGATGTGAGAGTTGGACCCATAAAGAAAGCTGAGTGCTGAAGAATTGATGCTTTTGAACTGTGGTGTTGGAGAAGACTCTTGAGAGTCCCTTGGACTGAAAGGAGATCCAAACAGTCCATCCTAAAGGAGATCAGTCCTGAAAATTCATTGGAAAGACTGATGCTGAAGCTGAAACTCCAATACTCTGGCCACCTGATGCAAAGAACAGACTCGTTTGAAAAGACCTTGATGCTGGGAAAGATCGACAGCAGAAGAAGCGGGTCACAGAGGATGAGATGGTTGGATGGCATCACTGACTCAATGGACATGAGTTTGAGCAACCTCCTGGAGATACTGAAGGAGAGGAAAGCCTGGTGTGCTGCAGTCCATGGGGTCTGCAAAGAACCAGACACAGCTTAGTGCCTGAACAACAACAAAGGACTCTAGGACAAGTCTCGCCTGCGTTTGAATGAGGATTAGCAGAATCTGAATTCCAAGCCTTGAGCCCATGGGAGAGTCAGTTTTGTCCTCCACTGAAATCAGCAGGGAGAGAGGCTGATGGGAAGGACCCCTGGGCACAGCCGTCTGTACCTGAGGAGGTTGGAGCCACAGGAGGTTCTGTCCTTCCCATAACCCAGAGCACAACTAATCCAGGGGGAGCGAGTTTGCTCCCAAACAATCAAGTTAAAGAAATCCGAAAAAACATTCCACTAATGATTTCAAAACAGGGCATCCAGTAAGCAACAGCCATGAGAAGCCTTCAGGTGAAACACACTGTTTATAACTGTCCCCTGGGGATCATGTCTTGATTCAGAAGGGGATCTACCGACCCAGCTTGGATTCAGGTCCCAGGAGTCAAATGTGCGAGCTGTAACTCTTGTGTCCACTCATCTCAGCTCCCAGATGGTCACCTCCACACCCAAAGGGCCTTTTTCTGTTTGTAGGGGAACAAATAATGGTGGGAGATTAGGTCCCTGGTAAAACGTGGGGTCAAGGGCAGGACAGGATAGTTCCTGGTTTACGCAAAGCAGGTATCTGCCAGAACCAGGATCATCGCGGCTGAGATGTGGGTGGGCTAGTACCTCAGGACTCATCGCTGGTACGCTAATGGTCTTTTCTCTGCTGACCTGGGAGACACATGTCTCCATAATGGGCTGCCACAAAGAGGTGTGGGGGTCCCATGGAAGGGCGCACGTGAGCAAAGACTGGACGGTGCCTCAGAAAGATGGTTGGTTGTAAAAAGGGTTCCTGTTGGCATGGAAAGCTGTCCCAGATGGCTTCCATTTCTAAGAAAGATTGGTTCTGTGATTTAAAAAAAAAAAAAAAAGCGTGATTCAGGTCTACACAACTGAATCAGAACAAACTTTGGCACATCCTCTGGGGACAATCTGTATTGTAGTATCTTCAGATGGTCTCTACTTTCTCTTTATTCCTACCATGGCCATTAGACAACCCCTCCTCCACCCCCAAAAAAGTGGTTCTTTTTGGCACACCTGTTCAGTATGGGGTTTCCCCTCCTGTGGTCCTTCTACTGACCCCAGGGAACTCCTTCCTGCCAGATGTCATCTACTGCAAGCAGGCCTTAGGTGGCTCTGCACAACCACCTGCCTGGGCCTCACGCTGCTCAACCCCCAGTGTGCTGCCTGGGAAGGACACCTTCCTAAAGAGTGCAATTGTTGAGTGGTGTACACTTCTCGCAGAACCTGTCTGCTGAATGAGAATTTTTAATTCTAAATCACTTTTAAGTCTGAAAGTATCCTCCTCTTAATATTCATTCCCTTCTGGAAAATGCCCCCAATGGCAATACTGGGAAATTCTAACTACAGTGTGAATGATTGATAGCAAGGAAAAGAAAGTAAGAATCATCAGTACCTCAAAGGAGAAAGACATCCTCATACAAGGCATGAAGGGAAAAAAGAAAACAGAAGTGGAGAGAAACAGAGAGGAAAAGATTAAAAAAATTTTCCATGAGAGCCTGCCAAACAAAGATATTAACTCCGCTTATTCACCATTTTGCCCAGGCATGTTTTCCAACCTAACCTTCTTGCTATCCTTTAATGTGGAAAACACACAACCTGATTAATTAGCAAGATGTTATCACTACTTTTTCAACGAGGCAGTTTAGGCCCAGGGCATATGTTTAATTTGTCCAAGATGACCAGGGAGCTGGGAGTAGCCCTCGGACCTGCTCTCACCCTGCTCCGTGGGCAGGGCCCTTGTGCCCAGCTCCCATAGGCGCTGCTGACGTTCTGACTCAGCAGACACGCCCTGCGTCCCATCAGAGGATGAGAGCTCGACAGAGACCGAGGCGGCTTGCACAGCCGCTAACACCTCAAACACTGCAGCAAGTTGCTGTTTCTCCTCCTCCCTCAAAGCATTTGAAGAAGTCTAGGACCGGGAACCGTGCATCCGCTTCACCATCGGATTCTCACATCAGCACCGTTGGACAGAATGCTACCCATTCCACAGACGGGAAAACCAAGACTCAGAGGCATAAAGAACTCACAGTTCTCACAGCTTGTGACTGAGGTCCTGCTCTGAGTCTGTCTGACTCCAGGTTCCGCCACGTGATTCTGTTCCCCATTCTCTTTCCTTCTCTTTTTTTTCTTTCTCCCTTCTTCCCTCCTCTACCTGCCACATAAACTTAATTAAAGATCCAGTTGTGGTTCTAATGGCACGAATGTAAGCAGATGCTTTCACATCTAAATAGACAGGTGTTTGCCACAGAGAGCTCAGGCACACGGGGAATACGGTACACAAGATCCAGCCTGCTGGGCAGCAAACGATGGCAGCAACCCACCTCTCCAGGCGGCAGTCCTACACTCTGAGAGAGATGAAGGGCAAAGGGTGTCTTTCCCAGCCAACCTCTCATCAACTTTCAAACCTTATGCGGTCTCGTATGGATCAGGAGAGGAAATGCAACTCTGCCATCGATGTCAACAGCTGGTCCTGCTTGTGCCTGTATCCTGCAGCCTCCGGCTGCCCCCAAAAGATAAAGACCTGCAAGGAGGGGCCGAACACGGAGCTGGGCTGCCTTTGCGCAGACCTGACACATGACGAATGCATCACCAAAGCCCAGTCACACTCACATTCCAAGCACAGCATCGGCTCCCCGATAGAAGACACTACAGGACGGCTGATACACATCAGTGTGGTTTTCCTTTAAGGCGGACAAACACCCCTTTAGGGAACAGTCTGCAGACCCAGAGGAAGAATGATCCTCCCAAGAGCAGGATGCAAGGACACCCAAAGGGGATTTTTCCAGGAGCTTTTACCAGTATGTCCATCGATGACCCTTTTTCATTTCCTTTATTCCATCATTTTCTCCTTATTCTTTCATCCGTAATTTTTTTTTTTTCTTTTTCTACTCTTGGTACACTTAATCCCTCCCATTGTGTAATTTCTGGGAAAAAGTCATTGCAGACCCTTATACTGCCAGGAGGGCCAGAAGGCTGCAAAGACATTACGTTTTCATCACTATTATATTCGTTTTAAATTGACATTTACAGCCCTGGAATCTAGAATGCATTTCCCAGTCCTAGTTCAATCCACTTCAGTACCAAGCAACACCCACTCTCAGAATTTCATTATTCGACTTCACTTTCTCCTAGTGCTTCATAGGGATGTTTGAAAAAGAAACAGCCTGCCAGAAAAGTTACAAGTTGTTTAGTGGTATATTATATAAAAGCAGCCATTGGACAAATGAGTGTTAAATAATAAGGAGAAAAAAACCACATGTCGCAAGAACAGCAGTAAATTTAACACGGAGAAATTGAAGCATGACTCTTTTATCTGGCTGGGTGAGCACGTTCCTGTGAAGAATTATAATTACTTGAAAGGTTGCCAAATATACTATCTCATGGAAAATTTAAAGTTTGCTTTTTCAGCCTATTGTCTCACCTCTCTGCTGCAGGTTTGAATCACGCTAGTCAATCTTAACTCAAAGTCATCAGCCACAGAATGCCCTCAGAATCCTGAACTTTTTTCTTTTATTTCTACTACTATGAAGTAACAGATGTTAAATATTATCTTTATAAACCCCAAAAATACACACATACACACACACACACTTTGAAAAGATATTTTTCACTAGGATATAAAGACTGCAAAGCCAAATAAGCCAAGATTCTGACAAGTTGAAACTAAAAGATATCAATTGACAGTATAAGGAAGTCTAAAAAAAATTAATCTAGGATTTAGGGAAAGGATTTATATCATCAATATAATAGATTTTACCACCAGAAATGAATTATTTGCTGAAGTAGGTGAAGAAGTAGAGTTTGGGGGAGGCTGTTTGTTTTTCAATTATTTTTTGTATTCAAGAAAGGAGTCTGAGCTCTCTCCTGAACCTTTTGGAGACCACTTACTCTTGTTTTCATCTTGCCTGTGCTGCGTTCCGTCGATCACATTGCTCTCTGTCACCTTCAGGTATATCTCTGGTGGCTCTGGTTGTTCCCGTCTCCCTTGGAATGTATGTTAACCACAAGTGGCCCCGTAAAGCCAAGATCATCCTTAAGGTAAGCGTCCCACGTCACTCATGGCGAGGGCAGCACTCAAGTGCCCCAAGGTGTGCGCCGCAGAGAACACCGAGCGAGCTGGTTTCCTCACTGGACCAGAAAGCCCCTTCTAAGGGCCTTCGCTAGCAGACACGCAGCCCATGCTCCTGGAACGTCCTTCCCTGTCCTCCTGGCGAGTTTCTGTCCACACTTTGGGATCCCAGTTCACCCCATTCAAATGTCACCTCTTGGCTTTTTTCTGCTCCGTACACCCACAGCACTTTATTTTACCTCTGCTATGTGGGTTTGTATTATAAAATATATCTAGACAGCTGCCTTGGAAAATGGGTCATGTCTTTCTCATTCCTGTGTCCGTATGTCCAATCCAGTACCTGGCAATTGATAGATTTTATATTTATATAAATATATGTGTGTGTATGTGTGTGTATGGGTAAGTGCATATATATAGATATAAAAATATATTAAATATATAATGTGTATATATTACACACATATATAGATAGAAAATGATACGTATATATATACACATACAAATGATGATACATATAATAAGTAACCATTCATTCCCTTTTACCAACTATATTCTAACCAGAAGAGATGGAGATAGATGATACCGATATATAGACATGGACTGTATGTATGGCTGAGTCCCTTCACTGTTCATCTGAAACTATCACAACGTTGTTACCTGGCTATACCCCAATACAAAACAAAAAGCTCAAAAGGGAAGAAAGAAAAAAAGATGTATAGATATGGACAGATTCCACTTCCCATGGGTAAAATAAGCCATTTAGTGTTCTTCTTTTCCTCTCACACACAAAAATGTTATCATCTCCATTTCTTTTTTCTAATGTGAAAAGGAGAAAGCAATAACGCTGGTTTGGTTTGCCTATGCATTTTTAACTTTCATGGAGTTTCATCTCCATTTTCTCATTACCAAGACAATCATAAAAGGTGACTAGGGCAGGATTTCATCTTCAGTCCTAGATGAAAAAGCTATGACTCGGAGAGGTTTCATGACTGACCTAAGGAAGGCAGGCAGGGGGAGGTGACTTTGGAAGCCAGGTCTTCTGATTCTTCCTGGAGCGGGTTCTCCTTCCCTGTGACAAGGATGATTTGCAAGTAGAACATCTTCTTCGGGCTAATTGAGGTTAACGGCACTCCGTGTCCTGTTAATCTTCCTGTAACTGAAAGCGTGGGGCAAGCACCAGCATTTCCCACCGGTCTGCCATGACCATCGGGCAAGGGGCACACAGGGGGGTCACTCGTTTTCCCGGAAGGACAGAGCGCCTTAGGCTTCTCCTCCCGAAAGAGCACTTGAGTTTGCTTTGACTCATGATTGTCGCTACTGTTGTGTCTTTCTTCCAGATTGGATCCATCACAGGCGCAGTGCTCATAGTGCTCATAGCCGTGGTTGGAGGCGTGCTCTACCAGAGCGCCTGGATCATAGAGCCCAAACTCTGGATCATAGGAACCATATTTCCCATAGCTGGCTACTCCTTAGGGTTTTTTCTGGCTAGAATAGCCGGTCAGTCCTGGCACAGGTATGGTGTTTTTAGTAAATCTGACCAGGAATTTTCTTCTGTAACAGCCACTGTATTCTGCTCTGTGTGGGTGTGTGCACACACGCTCAGTCGTGTCCACCTCTTTGCAACCCCGTGGACTGCAGCCTGTCAGGCTCCTCTCTCCATGGAATTTCTCAGGGAAGAATACTGGAGTGGGTAGCTGTTTCCTACTCAAAGGGGTCTTCCCGATCCAGAGATCAAACCTGCATCCCCTGCATCAGAGGCAGATTCTTTACCACTGAGCCACCTGGGAAGCCCAGCTCGTTTGCTAGGGCTGCTCAAACAAAGTACCAGAAACTGAGAGGCTCCAACAGCAGAAATTTGTCTCCCAGTTGTAGAGGATAGATGTTCAGAATATGGGTGTCAGCAGGATCTGTCCTTTATGAGGAATAAAGGGGAGTCTGTTCAGGTCCCTCCCCTTGGCTGATAGATGCATCTTCCTGTTTCTCCTCACATTGCTTTCTTTCTATGGATGTCTCCACATTCAAATCCCCCCTTTTTATAAAAACACTGGTCATGTTGAACTAGGGTACATCCAAATCATCTGTCTTCACTATTAATAATTGTATCTTTAGTGACCTTATTTCCAAACAATGTCACAATCTGAGGTCTTGAGGGTTAGGACCTTTAGCATATGCATCTAGGAACACTCAATTCAACCTAGAACAGCTGCAAATACAAGGCAAATTCAAAATTTCTCACCTGTCATAACATTCACCCTGTTTCTGAATACATCATTCTGAGTAGATGCATTCATTCCTAAATTATGCCTATTCCCCAGAAAGACAACACTGACTGCCTCTTGTTGTTCAAATCCTCCTGGACCCTCCCCATACAGTGCATGTTGTACTCTTCTGCGATCACATACTCTTATTCTCCAAACAAAATCACTTCCACAAAAGCATCCACATTACAAGGGCTCCTCTAGCCAAGAAGCGGGATGAACTCATGATCCACACAGGTTTCAGCACGTGTGGGCCTGCTCCAAGGAAGGATAGTTCATCTCCAAACAGCACACTGGAATGTAATTTTATTTTATAATTTTTATGTATATAAAAGTTATTCAGTATTATGTTGAATAAGTATATATTATTTATAAATGAATATTATCCAATATATTAAATATAACATAAATAAATTATATACATATGTGCACAATAGAATTAGATGATAAGATATCTTCTACTGCTCAAGGGCAAAATAAGCTAACCGGTGTTCCTTGTTCCTCTGGACCAGAAATATTATAAACCTCAATTTTTTTTAATTTTTTTAATGTAAAGAGGAGAAAACAGTGAGCAGCAGCTTTTGCTGCTTTTTATAGAGGTTTGTTTTTTTAATTTAATTTTACTTTTATTTGGAGGATAATTACTTTACAATTAGTGATGGTTTGTGCCATCCATCACCATGAATCAGTCACAGGCTGATGGCCCCTCCCACTTATACATCCTCCCCACCTCCCTTCCTATCCCACCTCTCTAGGTTGTCATAGAGGTTTTGTAGAGGGTCATATCCATTTTCTGATTATTATAGCAATCATTAGGGTGACTAGAGTAAGATTTCGTCTATGTATATGTAGAGAAAAAGATAAAATATCTATATTATCTAATGATATATTAATAAGTTACATGTTTGTCTAATATAAATAAAACTATGTGAATAAACGCATTAAAACAGATATACATACATATATACGTACTTGTTCTCATATCTCCATTTTTTTTCTGGAGTAATTTTTTTCTTAGAATATAGTGTTGTGTTACTTTCCAGTATATAGCAAAGTGATTATTATATATACATGCATATTGTTTTTCAAATTCTTTTCCATTGTAGATTGTTAGAAGATATTGAAGGTTTCCCAGGTGGTTCAGTGAGTAAAGAATCCACCTGCAATGCAGGTGATGCAGGATATATAGGTTCAATCCCTGGGTCTAGAAGATCCCCTGGATGAGGGCAAGGCAACCCACTCCAGTATTCTTTTTTTTGGGGGGGTGGGGGCAAGGAATAATGACTTTTTTTTCTTTTTTTTTTTTTTTATTAGTTGGAGGCTAATTACTTCACAACATTGCAATGGGTTTTGTCATACATTGACATGAATCAGCCATGGAGTTACATGTATTCCCCATCCCGATCCCCCCTCCCACCTCCCTCTCCACCCGATTCCTCTGGGTCTTCCCAGTGCACCAGGCCCGAGTACTTGTCCCACTCCGGTATTCTTGCCTGGAAAATCCCAGGAAGAGATGAGCCTGATGGGCTACAGTCCATGGGTCGCAGAGCCGGACACGACTGACACAACTAAAGCACGCATGCACGCCCATGATATTGAATATAGCCCCCTGTATAGTAGGTCCCCTTGTTGATTACCTCCTTTATATATAGTCGTGTGTATCTGTTAACCCCAAACTCCTAGTTTACCCCTCCCCGCCCTCCACCATCTTCATGGTAATTGTAAATTTTCTACGCTCATACCTGCTTCTAATGTTACACAACAACGACGCAGAACAACACCCAGAACAAACCGGTGAAAACACTGGTTCTCTGGGCCTCTCCCGCAGGTGCCGAACCGTTGCCTTGGA
Organism: Muntiacus reevesi; assembly: GCF_963930625.1. Taxonomy (NCBI): domain Eukaryota; kingdom Metazoa; phylum Chordata; class Mammalia; order Artiodactyla; family Cervidae; genus Muntiacus; species Muntiacus reevesi. The sequence continues at coordinate 75,914,002 of NC_089259.1, read as the reverse complement.
AACAGGGATGCAGAACACACAGCTGTGCTCCACCATCGTCCAGCTCTCCTTCACCCCCGAGGAGCTCAACCTCATATTCACCTTCCCGCTCATCTACAGCATCTTCCAGATCGTCGCGGCAGCACTGTTCTTAGCAGGTAAGGAGCACTCACGGTCACGTTTCACGGTGATGCGCTTCTTCGAGGAATCCTCAAGTTGCCAGCATGGTATTCTTTAATTCCCTGTTTCTGGCAGTGAGATAAGTGGGTGGGAAAAGTCACACATAATATTATCATGACTTGATATTAAGCATATCAAGATGATGTACTGAGAAAAATGATTCCCTGGAGTAGGAAAGGGCAACCCATTCCAGTGTTCTGGCCTGAGAAATTCCATGGACTGGCGGGTTACAGTCCACGGGGTCGCAAAAGTCAGATACAATGAGTGACTGAGCATACACACACACACTCACGCACACACACATACACACATAGAATATTTATCAGAAAATTGGTATAACAAGAGACATTTATCAGGCTAAGTTATATTGGAAGACATATATGTGTACATATATTATTTATATAGATATATTTGTTTATATATATTTTAGTAGCCATACAATTGAAACAGTTGAAGCACATTCATTCTTTATTTCAAGTACGAGGAATGCCAATTCTGATTTTTTATTTTATTCTAACATAGCATATAGCTTTGATCCATTAGCCCCTGCCACTTGCCAGCTTTCACCCGCTTGAAACTTTTCTCAACATTTGCTTTCTAATGACTGGTGATATTTGACCTTTATTTTCAAAATCTGGTTTTGTTTATTTTTAATAAAGACACTTCACCTTTAAGCTTCATGGCATTTTAACAGGGACAGCATAGTGAAGGCAGATGAAAAATTAACATGACTCTTAAGTGATACAATGACCAGAGGTACAGTTTTGTTTTTTCACTTAGCTCCAATAGGTATTCAACTGGCCCATGGGAGTTAATCGTTCTCCGCGCTGTGGTCTTGAATGTCATTCTCGAAGCACAGTTTTCCTTCCTAGGATAGGACCCTCTGGACCCATTAGATACGTTCCACTGAGTTACCACCGGTTCAGGACAGAGGGTTCCATGGCCTAATTACCTTGTTTTCCTCTTTGTTGGAGATGCACCCAATTTGGTGCACTGTGGGATTTTTCCAAATAACTACTAGTGGCATCTACCAGACAAACCAGAGAAAGTAGACTGGTGATAGAACAATCACATAGATTTACTAGTTAAATAACTAATTCAAAAGGGGTTAATAGATAAGCTGAAGGAATAGTGGAAAAGTGGGTAATAGCATTGGTCTTATGTTTTGCCACAGTTTTAGCAGCGAGAATATAAACAAGGAGGCGCTTCTCCTAAGGACATGCAGTGCTGAGAAGCATATTTTGATGAAAGGATTATAAGTCTAAATGTTTTTTGGACCAATGAAAGCAAAGAAGGAAGGAAAGAAGGAAGGAGGAAATAGTTTGGTTAAATAAAATTAGTGCCAAGGTGAGGATTTCTGGCTCAAAACAGTTTATGATAAAAGTAGAATATTTTAATTAAACACAAGCTCAATTCAGTAGAGTCAATAGCTCAGTGGCTTCAAAACGAATACATTAGAAGTGCGGGAACCAACCATGGAGATATTGATCTCTACATAGTAAGACCTTGGAAGCAGGCTGTTGTCTTTCTCAGCTGTGTGTCGTCACAGAGTTGGCATTTACTGATCTCTTGGTCCTCTCCCAAGGTTGTACTACACACTTGAGCATTTTATCTCACAATTGCCCTATGAGATAGATAGCACTATTACATCAATTTTAAGTGTGAGGTACTAGAGTCTGAGGGTGCCAATAAATAATACCTTCTCTTCCCCTGTTGACTTTGGAACCAAATAAGAAGTAGAAGGGAAAAAAATCAGATACTTAGATAACAAAATAGCACGTTTATTGTATTCAATCGATAAGGCTTAATTAGAAAATACAGCTGGCAACAATGACCAGATGGGCTTGTTAATACCACCCCTTTTCATTGCTTCCCACGGGTACATTTAGCACATAGACACATCAACCACGGGCTAGTCTGTCCAGGTGCAAGCTGATCTCAAAAATATGCTGAGAAACGGCTGCTATGAGAGACTAGCAGCTTCGTGGAAGAGAGGAGGGCTGATCACCCATCAGCCAAGGCCCCACCATCATGGGAAGAACTGAGTGAAGGCTGGGGGAGACAGTTATTCCAGCTCAAATCCTCCAACACAGACCCGCAGACCAAGGTCTTGACAATGCACCTTAGCTTATTTGTTGAGGACCTGTGCATAGCTAGGAGGTGGTGGGGACAGAATACGTGCTCGCTGTGGTTGTTATTGGCAAGCACCAGCAACCTAACTGATGCCTGCCGAAATCAGGGGAGCACATAGCCTCTAGCTGTGGGCTAGGTCCTTCTGAAGTGCAATTGCCCCTCTTACCATGAGTGATCCATGGAACTCAGAGTGGGGATCAAACTCACTAGTTACCTCCCGCCCACAGAAAATGCCAACTGCTTTTTGAGTCACCAATTATAATGCCTGTCTAATGTAAGTTGGCAGCTGATTATTATGAAATTCGCTTCGTCTTCTATGTGTTGTTTTCTAGTGTACGTGGTATACAAGAAATATTATAGAAAAAACAATGTGGAATTTCCGGAGGGCAGAGACAACGAACCAGTGCCTGATTCATCGTTCCAACAGGTCAATGAAGGATTTCAACCAGACGAAAAGCAAACATCAGTGAACCAAAAAGAATCCTAAAGAATATGCTTCAGCTCTAACAATACCTAATTATTTGTTTGGATAGGATATTTGGCAGAAAAAAAGTTACAGTGAAAATTTAAATTTGAATTGAATTTGTGTATTGGTTTTGGTACCAAGCGACTGGTGGTCCAAATATTTAATATAACAAATATTTGTACACACATATATATATGTATATATATATATATATATATATATATATATACACACATATGTATACACTGGTTTTGAATATGGCCCTGAAATATCCTTGAACAGCAGACTAAACCCAACATAGAACACACCAAGAATTTAATAAACAAATTAGAATCCAGCCCATAACTCAATAGGGATTTTGGACATCTGTCATTTGGCCTCGGGAGTCCAATGATGCTCACTTGCTTTTTTGTAGGAAAAACAGAACTCTTCAAATTCAATAGCTTGAATTTGGCAGAGCTCTTCGAGCCCTGGAGCCTTGCCTGTATGACTCTGGTTACTATGAAAGCTAGCTGGTTCACAGGAAGCCCCCCCAGTAGACATCCTGGAGCAGAGAGGGGGCAGCAAGCACAGAGAGCAGGAGATGTATTGGAAGGGACAAGACTGCTCTGGTGGGTGAACTCCATTCAGTGGGACATCATGGCAAATACAAGGAAAAGCAAAGAAACCAGAAACTTGCTTGAAACGCGAGACCACAGTCAATGCGATACACGGGAGTAAGTAGCAATAAGAATGAAGCCAGGGAGCCAGGAGGGAAAGGAGTAAGGTATCACACAGTGTTTGAGAGAGAGGAGGACAAACCCAAGGGCCAGAAGCGGGACGGTCATTGCCAGCTGAGTCCCTGGGCTGCTGTAAACAGGTCTAACAAGAGGAAGCAAAAAGGATTTGGACAGTGGCAGCGAGGTTTCAAGGCAAAGGTGGAACAGCTGGCCGACACTCGGGTCTCCATCATCAGGCTAATTTAATCTCCTTTCCTTCACTCTGCAGCGATCCGTTCTCAATTCAGTTCAGAGTGGACTAGTTCCATTTTCTATAGGGTTGACCAAAAAATTTATTTGGGTTTTTCCGTAAGATGTTACAGAAAAACCCAAATGAAGTTTTTGACCAACCCAATATTTGGCCATTTTTCACTGCCTCATCCATTCCCTTTCGGACCTCTTGGTTTCCAAGGGCCTTTTGATTTGGTTGGTATGAGTTCGGGTCAAGCTGGTGCCTCAACATTACAGGATCATGAATTGTAGGATCAGATCTTAGCTCTTCCAGTATCAACAGGGAGGGACTCAGCTTTTAAATGCGTCCCATTTATGCCTCGTTATACCGGGTTCACATTTACAATTGAATGAGTCTTCTGTATGCTTCTATCATTAGGCAAACATATTAAAAGGAACTAGGGATTTATTTAAAGGCAAGTAGGGGAGAGGTTTTACCAATCTTCCTATTAGGGAGGGCCAAAGACTATTGTTCCAAATGGTGCAAAAGGAAGATTTTTCAGTCTGTCTGTCAAGTTCTTCCTACACTTGTCTCATCAAATGGGGAGCAGGCAGGTGCATTAAAAACACACCATGAATTTATATCATAATTTCAAAATGCCCAAAGTCAAGGGCCTGGATGCCAGCAGCTGCAGCAAGCAGAGTTTTTCCTCCCTGTTCATCAAGATATGTAAGTCAAACAGAATTTGGCTCTCTTGTACAACGTAGTATCTTGTGAGTTGCAGTTTTTTTTTTCTAATGTGCTAGAGGGAAGAAAAATAGCTGAGCTTTCTCAAATGAAAGCTCTCTATTTTTAAATGAGTTTGAAAGCCTGATTAAATTATGTATTTTATTGCCTCTATGAGTATCCTATTAAATGAATATTTTATTTTAAAGGCTTGAATAAATTAAAATAATTTTTGTAATGACTGGGCTGGTCTATTTGGATCTTTTCAACCACTGTCTTCAGTGTTCAGTTCCAGAAACAATAAAGTGAAGTTTTTCAAATGTTCAATTGTTTCTCGAAAAGTGCCTGAAAGAAACTCTTAATTAAATACTCTAGTAATTAGTTCTCCCACTGATACAGATTGAGGTGGTCCCCGAGAAAATTATACTGGAGGAATATTAACCAAAGATTCTTAAAAACATGGTGACAATGCCTGATTTTAAATAATAGTAAAAGTCAGGTGGCTCAGTGTTAAAGAATCCACCTGCCCATGCAGGAGAGGTGGGAGACCCAGGTTCCATCCCCTGATCGGACAGATCCCCTGGAGGAGGAAATGGCACGTCACTCCAGGATTCTTGCTTGAGAAATCCCATGACAGAGGAGCCTGGCGGGCTACAGTCCATGGGGTCACAAAGAGTCAGACATGACTGAGCACACACATAAATAAGACCACCACCACCACTTTCTATGAAAAATGTACAGAGAGAGACAGAGATACTTCATTTACGGTCCTGGTGCATTAAAATCTCTCTCGTCAACAAGACTTGAAGAAATTCAGGTTATGACCTTCACTTGACCGCTCAAAGACACCACTGTGCTCTCCACTAGGAAACTCTCACTCTCTTCCAGAAGGGAACAAATTACCTTTCTGGGAATATCTGGCATCCCATTGCCTCTTAAACTTTTACTTCTCAAGAACCACATTAGCTTAGAACAAAGGTCTTCAGGGTGTGGTATGGATGCTCCCAGTACATGAAATTGTCCCAGGAGTATGCAGGCATGGATGGGGAAACAGGTCCTATTTCTTCAACTTGCATGCATACACTTTCCCAAAGCTCCCCTGCTTAAATATCCCAAAACTTGAGATGCCCTGGGTTCTCCCTTCTCACCCCTCCTGGCAAGATGCTGTCCTTTGAAAAAGGAAAGCCTTATTCTCAGCAGCCTTCATCTTTCTATAGTGCATCAGCCCAGGATAAAAGACTTCTGAACACCAACTAAAGGAACAATTCAGAATATTTGTGTCTAAGAAAGGCTTCTCATCTTTCTCAATCGTATACTTATTTATTTTAGATTTTAGAAATGGAGTGTTTTGACCTGTGTTGGGATATTTTGAATCTAGAAATACTGTACAATGAAATGGGAATGAAGATAATTTTTTGTTAACAGCCAGCATTTCCATCCTCAACTATTTACATACACACGCACACACACAAAAAATAAATCATCACTGTGAGAGCAATCAAGGGAGCATTGGTTAGAAACACTGAGAGAAAACACTTTATTTTTTTCATCCAAGGATGAAAAACTTCTGGCAAATATCCAAACTTTATCTATCTTGAAGTCAGAATTCTGATGTGAAGGGATTGATACAGGAATCCACGTTAATGTACCTGTTAGAACTGAAAGATAGAATTAATATTTTTTTCTGGCAGAAAGTGTGAGTTAATGGATTGCTGGACAGTTAAGAAACATGAAGGGCATTTTCCATAAAGTAGATGAGCAAAATCTGCAGCATCAATGTTTTCTAAAATATATTTAAAAACATGTCATAATATAAAATTATCCTCCAGTTAAAAATAAACAAATAAAACTTTGGAAGGAAAAATAAAGCTCATTATAAAAATAAAATAATTAGACTATATAAAGATTCTTGGGCTTCCCAGGTGGCAGAAGTGGTAAAGAATCCCCCTGTCAATGCAGGAGACATTGAAAGATGGGTTTGATCCCTGGGTCAGGAAGATCCCCTGAAGAAGGATATGACAACTCACTCCAGTATCCTTTCCTGGAAAATCCCATGGACAGAGGAACCTGGAAGGACCATGGGGTTGCAAAAAGTTGCACATGACTCAGCGACTGAGCAGACACACACGAATAAAGACTCTTACAAACCAATAAGAAGGAAAGTGACCAAAATGAGCAAAAAATTTTGAACAGACTCTTTAGCAAAGAATGGCAATGAAGCCAATAAGCACAGGATAATGGCACACAATAAATGCAAAGATGCTCAACACCATGAAGAGTTAAGATACCTTCAAATCAAATTCACGAGGTATCACTGCATCTCAATAAAATAGCTAAAAGAAAAAAAAAGTCACTGATGACAGAGATTTACCTGGTGGCCCTGTGGCTGAGACTTCGAGGTCCCAAAGCAAGGGACCCAGGTTTGATCCCTGCTGAGGAAACCAAATACCACATGTTGCAATGAAAAAATTCCACATGCTGCAAGGAACATCGAAGATCCTGCGTGCCGCTACTAAGACTCAGCACAGCTGAATAAATAAATTACTGATGACAGCAAGTATTGACGGGGCTATGAACAGCAACTGTCAGAGACTGCTGGCAGTAGGCTCACTTCAAAACCAGTCTGCAGTTTCTAATAACGCTAAACACACACTAACTGTATAACCTGCAACCTCACTCCTAGGTGTTGACTCAAATTCTAGAAGTAAAACATAGTAACAGAAACCTGCAGGAGGTGTGGACTGCAACAGGTTGAGGTACCATTTTGGAGTGATGGAAATGTTCCTTACCACAATGGTGGTAGGGGTTACAAAATCTTAAACATTTGTCAAAATGCACAGAACTGTACTTGTAAAACTGGTGAATTTTACTCTGTGTAAATTACACCATTTATAAAACTGATTAAAAATTGATGTAAAGAGCCAACTCACTGGAAAAGATCCTGATGCTGGGAAAGATTGAAAGCAAAAAGAGAAGAGGGAGGCAGAAGATGACTCAATGAACATGAACTTGAGCAAATTCCAGGAGATAGTGAAGGAAAGGGGAGCCTGGCAAGCTGCAGTCCAAGAGGTCTCAAATAGTTGGACACGACTTATCGACAGAACAACAGCAAATTTATTCCATTCCCAATCATCTCTGAGAATATTGAGATAAATTTGGAGCCTCTAAGTGAAAGACGAACAAACTCTAAGAGCTATGTGATAAGGCTTAGCCAAGCCTTCTCAGTCTATTACATAGACATTGAAACAGTGAACAGCACAAGTTCTAGAAACTTTTTGAAAACCAGGTATTTCCAATTCTTTGCTTTCAACAGAACTGAGATATTCTAGTCAGGTTGTCAATCTTGCCTTAGTTTCCTTTATAGACAGATGTGATTTCTTTGGCATATAACTTGGAAGAAGTTCAAACTTGAAGGACAATAATAGATACCAAAGTCCTTTCACGGTCACCTCTCTCTTTATGTGAGATAAGGTTGATCAGCATCTAAATCTATAAAAATTTAACAAGAGGAGCAAAGTAGATGCTGAATCCTATCTCAGCTAAAGAAGACTCTTGAGAGTCCCTTGGACTGTAAGGAGATCAAACCAGCCCATCCTAAAGGAGATCAGTCCTGAATAGTCATTGGAAGGACTGATGCTGAAGCCAAAGCTCCAATACTTTGGCCACCTGATGCGAAGAACTGACTCATTGGAAGAGACCTTGATGCTGGGAAAGATTAAGGGTGGGAGGGGAAGGAGATAACAGAGGATGAGATGGTTGGATGGCATCATTGACTCAATGGATATGAGTTTGAGCAAACTCCAGGTGTTGGTGAAGGATAGGGAAGCCTGGTGCACTGTGGTCCTTGGGGTCACAAAGAGGCAGACACAGTTTAGTGACTGAACAGCAACAATCTCAGTCTAACAACAACAGCAAAACTTTACCAGATGCCTCTGTATTGCCGACTTTCTTTAACTTTGGTACTGTGTAAACCGTTTCTATTCTCACGACAATCCTATGGCATAAGCAATATTTTCTGCCTTTTACAGACGAGGACATTGAGGCACAGAGAGCACATTACCTCTCTCAATATCACATAGCCAGCAGGTGGCAAAACGTGATTGGAACTCAAGAAACCCGGCTCCACATTCCACACTACTGACCATGGTGTTAACTGTATCATACTCGCCCACAGACACACAGGATTTCACATCACTCATGAATATGTTACATTAAAATAAGGCTCCTCAGTGGAAATGAAATTAAAATATAAATCCAAGTAGAAAAACAACGTGAAATCCCCAAATATGAAGGCAGAACTTGTTCATAGTTTTTTCTTTCCTTTTTAAACAGCTTTATTGAGCTAGTTATTTACCATGCAATTTATCCATTTATAGTATAGTTTTATGATTTCTAGTATATTTACATATAAGTGCAATTATCTCCACAGTTAATTTTGAAATACTTTCACCACTTCAAAAATAAACATTATGCATTTCATCTGTTCAGTTCAATCAGTTCAGTCGCTCAGTTGTGTCCGACTCTTTGCAACCCCATGGACCGCAGCACACCAGGCCTCCTTGTCCATCACTGACTCCCAGAGTTTACCCAAACTCATGTCCATTGAGTCAGTGATGCCATCCAGCTATCTCATCCTGTCATCCCCTTCTCCTCCCACCCTCAATCTTTCCCAGCATCAGGGTCTTTTCCAATGAGTCAACTCTTCACATGAGGTGGCCAAAATATTGGAGTTTCAGCTTCACCATCAGTCTTTCCAATGAACACCCAGGACTGATCTCCTTTAGGATGGACTGTTTGGATCTCCTTGCTGTCCAAGGGACTCTCAAGAGTCTTCTCCAACACCACAGTTCAAAAGCATCAATTCTTCAATGCTCAGTTTTCTTTACAGTCCAACTCTCACATCCATACATGACCACTGGAAAAACCATAGCCTTGACTAGATGGACCTTTGTTGACAAAGTAATCTCTCTGCTTTTTATAAGCTGTCTAGGTTGGTCATAACTTTCCGTCCAAGGAGTAAGCATCTTTTAATTTCACGGGTGCAATCACTATCTAGAGTGATTTTGGAGCCCAAAAAAATAAAATCAGCCACTGTTTCCCCATCTATTTGCCATGAAGTGATGGGACCAGATGCCATGATCTTAGTTTTCTGAATGTTGAGCTTTAAGCCAACTTTTTCACTCTCCTCTTTCACTTTCATCAAGAGGCTCTTTAGTTCTTCTTCACTTTCTGCCATAAGGGCGGTGTCATCTGCATATCTGAGGTTATTGATATTTCTCCCAGCAATCTTGATTCCAGCTTGTGCTTCATCCATCTCAGCGTTTTTCATGACGTACTCTGCATGTAAGTTAAATAAGCAGGGTGACAACATACAGCCTTGATGTACTCCTTTTCCTATTTGGAACCAGTCTGTTCCATGTCCAGTTCTAACTGTTGCTTCCTGACCTGCACACAAGTTTCTCAAGAGGCAGGTCAGGTGGTCGGGTATTCCCATCTCTTTCAGAATTTTCCACAGTAGCCCGCCTATTCCTTCATTCCTCCCAGGCATAAACAAATACTAATCTGTTTTTTGTCTTCATAGGTTTCCCTATTCTAGACTTTCATATGATTTAAACCAGGTAATATTTAGATTTTTTGTGATGGTTTACTTTCACTTAGCATAATATTTTCAAGGTTTATCCAATCTGTCACATTACCGATACATTGCTTCTTTGTAATGGCCAGATAATATTCTATCGGTTGAATCCACTCAGGTGTCCTCAGTCATGTCCAGCACTTTGCAACCCCATGGACTGTAGCCCCACCAGGCTCCTCTGTCCATGGAATTCTCTAGGCAAGAATACTAGAGTGGGTTGCCATTCCCTCCTCCAGGGCATCTTCCCAACCTAGGGGTTGAACCTGAGTCCCTTTGTGTCTTCTGCATTTCAGTCAAGATCTTTACTTATTTATCCAGTCATTGGTTGAAGGCAGAACTTAATTATAAATTAATTGTTTTTTATTAATAATGGTTATCATGCTTATGAGGTATACAGATTTCATTGGATACATCTAAAAGTGATGTAACGATTGGGCTTCCCTGGTGGCTCAGAAGTTAAAGCGCCTGCCTGCAATGCAGGAGACCCAGATCCAATCCCTGGGTGGGGAAGATCCCCTGGAGAAGGAAATGGCAACCCACTCCAGTATTCTTGTCTAGAAAATCCTGTGGACAGAGGAGGAGTCTGGCGGGCTATAATCCATGAGGTCACAAAGAGTCTGACATGACTGAGCAACTAACAATAACACAGTGTATTTACAAAATTGCACTTGCAACTGTAGTTAGAAATTGAATCTATAATTATTTAATCTTATGATGACCAATAGCAAAATCATCTAAATATGTATAAAGATATTTACAATTTTTAAAAGTTATTTGGGATTATATGAAATCTAGTGGGGGGTTTTTTGGTTTTTTTTTTTAATTCCAGTGTTCTGGCCTTCTAAGGGAAGTGTTGGAGAAGACTTGAGAGTCCCTTGCTAAGTACTGCATTTTAAAGCCTGGTCTGTGTTATAAAGATGGTAGGGGAAGTTGAAGAAATACAACTTTTTCTGCAAATAAAATACGTAGTTACATAAACACACACATGTAGTACCAAAAGTAATAAGAAAGATAGTTCTTTGGACCTATCTAGTGATAATTTTGATCACTATTTAAAGTTAAAATAGTGGTTTGGGATGTTTAAACACAAAGATTACTTGCACATTGAACCAGCAGAGTTTTCAGCTGACTGACTGATCCATACATTATGAATGTTGTTAAGTCACCATGGTTACATCATTCTCAAACCAGAATTTTTAAAAAATAGCTTTTCAAAAATAACAAATATGATTGGGTCCTTCTGTTACTGTGGATACAATGACTCTTGTGCAAGTAATCTCTTGGAGCTAAGGAACGTTATAATGGCTACTAAGCTGGGATCGCTAATGATGTCTATCCTTTAAAGTAATCAGTGCAGACAATACAGACATTCATTAAGGACAAAAGAGAGCAGCCAGAGGGACACAGTTATGAAATAATGTGAAGTGAGAAAATAACTTAACGTTTAATTATCTTTCCACTGAAATGCATGCAAATGATATGGATCAAAAGGAAAATGAAAGCATGAAAACCATTTAAGGAAACGGCGATGAGAGATGATTTTGCAATCTATCCCTGTATTATTACATAATATGTGAGAATCAAGTCAAATCAAGAGGCAAAGAAAGACACATTAAGAATCACCTCCAGGGATCCAGTAGTTTCCCCCATGTCAACCTGCAGATCGGGGTGGGTGTGGATGGAGGGGGACGCAGATGGTGATGCGAACAGCCTCGGTCACCTGTCTCCTCTCGCCCCAGCTGGTCCCCGTGTGTCTCGGGTCCTGATCGCCAGAGCCAGGCTCTCCGGGTGTGGCCAGCACCACTGCCTGGTTAACCCCACCGGGTGTTCCCCCCCAACACTCAGTTCCGATTCCCTTCTCCCATTCCCCCCTCAACTAAAATCTCACGCGCCCACTTTTCTTTGCAGCCAGGCGCCCATATGCCACAGTTCTAGACAATTACATGGAGGCAGAAATGTCCAGGGAGACTGAATAACAGTAAAACCTTTAGTAATTTCTGGTCGATGTTGCTGTAAGGGTAACAGACGCGTCTGGCGTTGCTTCTTCCTCCACGTCCTTCTGCCTTCAAGACAGAGTGCCTGGTGCTAGCCCAGTGGCTAGAAGGGAATAAGCAGAAGTCCAGACAGACACCAGCCCTGGCACCTCTAAGCCACTGAACACCGCCACCAGCATCCCGCCTCCGAGCTACTGATATCTGAGAAGAATACACACTACTTATTGAAGCGGCTGCTGCCCAGGTATGTTGTTATTGGCAACTAGCAGCATTCTTAATCCATAGACCTAGCTATTACTACCACTGGAGCTGCCTCGGGTATGAGACTCCCACACAAACATCTGAGGACACATCCATGGCGGACAAGAAGGAGCTGAAAGGTGCAGGGAACAGTCAAGACAACAAAGAGAGCTTTGCTCAGGGCACAGCAAGGTGACAAGTTCTGCAAAAGCAATGATTTGGGGGGCGGCAGTGGGAGAATGCCACACAGTTTGCAAGATCTTAGTTCCCTCACCAGGGATCAAACCTGGGCCTCTGGTAGTGAAAGCACTGAGTCCTAACCACTGGCCCACCAGGGAATTCCCAGTAAAGGCAATGACATAACTAAATAACATCTAATTTGTCTACCTCTTATCACAAAATATCAGTACACATTTGTGAAAGTGAATACACTGATCCTGAATCAGATTATGAAAAATGTTGCTCATTTTCAAGCCAAAAAAATCTTCCCATAGACTAAAAATTAAATGAAAAGTAATAAACACAGAAGTTGCAGATATAAGGACTAGGAATTTTCAGGATTATTTCCAAGTATCTATTGCCAAGCTACATGTTGGAATATTTTACTTTGTACATAGCATTATTATAATTTTTATTTGTCTTCCCAGACCATGGAAATTTCCTTAAAGTATATTTACACTATTCATTTGCTCTAATGTAAACAAATGTCCTGCCTGACAGTGATTGAATGAAATTGGAAAGACAAAAAAATTACAAAAAATTCAAATTATATAATCCTAATGTGTAGTAATAGTTTTTAAAGCTTTCAAATGAATACTTATTACATTGGGCTTCCAATTGCACATAGAAGCATCACTCAGATGGTTCTTTTATTGAGTAAATATGCATTAGGTGCAGTTTTAAGCACTCATTATTAACTCAGCCAACCAGAACAAATCCATTAACAGCGAGCTTATCTAGTTTATCAAGTGAATCTAGACTAGGTTCTTAGGAATGCACGTAAATGTTATATTTATTCATTAGACTTCACTGGAATCCCAAAGTAATATATTCATTATGCTAGGGATTTTTAATGGACTGTGTCAAATGATGTTCTCCAAAATGCTGAAGTGATATAATATAATTAACTTTATAACCCAGGTGTTAATTCTCATGATATAAAGGGCCATGAATGAATCACCAACATTATAAAGAATTGTGTTACCTTTGGTCTCTAAGCTCCCCATACTGAAGTCTTCCCACACTTCCACCCCCTACTTTCCATTCACATTTGAAACTTTTTCTTCTTTACCTGGAGATTCTACTGCTGAACCTGAGAAATTTCCTCAAAGTTGATACTTCCTCCATACCACTGGACAGGGTCCACTGCTTGGGAATGCTCCTAAAAATAAATCCAGATTCTATTGGGGAATACGTGTAACTATATGGCTGATTCATGTCAATGTATGACAAAACCCACTGAAACGTTGTAAAGTGATTGGCCTCCAACTAATAAAATAATATTTAAAAAAAAAAAAAAAAAAAAAAAAATAAATCCAGATTCTATCAATTTAGTGCCTACGGAGGTGAGAATAAAATCACTGGTCCAGCATAAACTGGTATCTTTTTTTAAAAAAATTATTTTATCTTCCGCAATACATACCACATCAACCAAAATGCTGAGATGACTTAATTTTCAGATTTGGTGATCTTATTATTATTCTCTAACCATAATTTTTTTTCTTTTTTAAAAAATTTTATTGGAGTATAATTGATTTACAATGTTGTGTTAGTTACTATTGTACAGCAAAGGGAATTAGCTAAACATATACATATAGATATAGGGCTTCCCTAGTGACTCAGAGGATAAAGAATCTGCCTGCAATGCAGAAGACCTAGGTTTGATTCCTGGGTAGGGAAGATCCCCTGAAGGAGGAGATGGCAACCATTACAGTATTCTTGCCTGGAGCATTCCATGGACAGAGGAGCCTGGCGGGCTACAGTCCATGGAGTCGCAGAGTCAGACATGATGGAGTGACTGAGCACACAGACATAGGTAGACTTTGATGAAGATTAATTGTATAATGGCTATTTTAATGTACTATAGATCTTTAAAACATTCAGTGTCTTTATTCCTATATCGTGCCACCTGGACAAAAGCTTTCTTAATCTTTACTTTCAAAAATTCATTAATCCTATAACGTATTGTTTCACAACTCACGAAATATACATTGGCTCATATCCAATGTTTCCTGGCTAAGCAAGCAAGCATTTATTGAGGGCTCATACCTCACTGAATTTCAATACCCTTGGAAAGAACTGCAATGATGAGAGGAATTACTAAAGGGCACACTGTGATTACGCCTGTGTGTGTTGTGTGTGTGTGTGGCTTCGCACATGCACACACACATTTTGTGTATCTAATTAGTACACACAGGATCCTGATATTTACAGGGAGGATGTTTTCCACAAGAAACAGCACCACACTTGCAAAGGCAAGATGCATCTTTGCAAAGAGGTGACCTTTGATTATAACATTAGCAGGTTGGCTGCCTTCTGAACCTTGCTTGCCTTTGTTTATTACACTCATTTCTGACAATTCAGAAAAGACTGAGTCGAGCAGTTAACATCTACTCAGCAGCTTCATTTCCCAAGGAACGTGCCTCAAGGACCCTGCCCCACCTCTTCTGCAACTCCCTTCAAGGACTTCAGCATTTTATAGACTTGTAAAAACGCTGTGTTATATCTGATGATGACAGTGTACATCAGTCGTTTACCTAAAGTTCTGTTCCTTCCACACTCTACCTTATCTCTTCTTTTATAACTTTAGTTTATTGTCATTGGCATTACTGAATCATAAACCTAAGAAAAAAAAAATGTTTCATTTAAAAATATCTTCTATACTATTTGGGGGTTACACCTGTACTTTGAATCTTCAGCATATATTGGAGTAGGGAATGCAATCCACTCCAGTATTCTTGCCTGGAAAATTTCATGGACAGAGGGGTCTGGTGTGCTACAGTTCATGGGGTGACAAAGAGTCGGACATGACTGAGCAACTGAGCATGAACATATCGCATAGCAGTTCTTTAACATCTCTGTGTGTTGTATCACATCACATGAAAGTATTCCAAGCTGTCTTGCCTTTCCCCCACCAATATATAATCTCCATGAGATCAAGGACATTTATACGCAATCCCGTATAACCTTGGCACCTAAAATAGTGCCTAGCTTATAAGAGGGGCTCAATGATACCTGTTAAGGCTTCCTGGGTATCTCGGTGGTAAAGAATCCACCTGCCAATGCAGGAGATGTGGTTTCCATCCCTGGCTCTGGACGATCCCCTGGAGAAGGAAACAGCAACCCACTCCAGTATTCTTGCCTGGGAAATCCCATGGACAGTGGAGGCCACAGTCCATGGGGTCACAAAAGAGTTGGACATGACTGAGTGACTAAACAGCAATATTTGTTAAAAAAAAAAAAAAAAGAGTATGAAAATCTATTGTTGAAAATATTAACATGTGAAAATTTTTTCTGCTCCCATTTTCTTTCAGTTACCCTGCTCCTTATAAATCTTCTCATTCTTTCCGTAAATGCTTATATGATCTGTGATCCTCTCCATTATTTCTTTCTTGGCTCTGTGATCTTCAACTACAGTATGAGTACAGTCATCCCTTGTTTTCTATGGGGGATTGGTTCTAGAAGTGCCATGGATATTAAACTCAGGATCCTCATGTCTCATATAAAATGTGGTTTTATCTGCATATAATCTATGCACAGCCTCCCCTTTGTTTCTCTGATTGCTCACTGGTAAAGAATTCACCTGCCAATGCAAGAGACACGAAGAGATGAGGGATCGATGAGGGATCCCTGGGTTGGGAAGATGCCTTGGAGAAAGAAACAGCAACGCACTCCAGTAGTCTTGCCTGGAGAATCCAATGGAAAGAGCAGCCTGGTGGGGTTCAGCCCATGAGGTCAGACACAACTGAGTTACTGAGCACACACACACATAATATCTAATACAGTGGAAATGCTATGCTAATAATTGTAAATACAATGCAAATGCTATGTAAATAGTAAGCTCTGTTTTTTAGAACTTTCTGGAATTTTCTCTTCCAAATATTTTTGATCTGAGGTTAATTGAGACCTTGGATGTGGAACCTGCAGATATGGAGGGCTGACTGTAAAATGTCTCATTAAAATAGACTTAAGGGCTTTACACTGTTAATGACATATATCCAACCCTGATCTCTCATTTCAACTCTAGTCCTGGAACTAATCGCATGTAGGGTACTGCTCCTTTAAAGTAAATCTGTCCTCTTTACTCCAACATTGCATCCACTCACCTAATTTCATTCCTTCTATCAATAGCATTCGCCAAGTCAGCCCAGCTTGAAACTCTGAAGCCACCTTCTCCTCTTTCTCTTTCCTTCATCTCCTATAGCCAACGAGCTAACATGATGGCTCCAGTATGAATTCAAAAAGCCTCCTAGAAAAAAATAGGGTCATTTGTAGTGCTGTGAATGGACCTAGAGTCTGTCACACAGAGTGAAGTAAGTCAGAAAAAGAAAAACAAACACATATCACATATTAATGCGTATATATGGAACCTCGAAAAATGATACTGGTAAACCTATTTGCAGGGCAGAAATAGAGACACAGATGCAGAGATTGGGCATGTGGACACAGTGGAAGGAAGGGAAGCGGGGGACGAATTGGGAGATTAGCATTGCCACAGATACACTACCATGTGTAAAATAGATAGCCAGTGGGAACCTGCTATATGACGCAGGGAGCTCAGCTTGGGGCTCTGTGATGACCTAGAAGGGTGGGATGGTGGGGAGGAGGCTCAAGAGGGAGGGGACAAATGTATACACAGGGCTGACCCACACTGTTTGCCATAGAGCAGAAACTAGCAGAGCACTGTAAGGCAATTATCCTCCAATACAATCTTAGAAAACCCCTAAGTCCAGCCCCTCTCCCTCACTTCCATCACCATACCCCACACTGGCCCTCATTTTCCCATATCTGAACACCTTCATTAGCCTCTTGGGTGCCCTTCCTCCAGTTTCTCTTCCCTCCAAAATCCTGTCCATCCAGCCCTTGACAGCACGTCCAACCAATGTTAGGAGCTGACTACTATTTGTTCAATGAATGAATGGGAGAATGGATTTATGAATAAATGC
Organism: Muntiacus reevesi; assembly: GCF_963930625.1. Lineage (NCBI taxonomy): Eukaryota > Metazoa > Chordata > Mammalia > Artiodactyla > Cervidae > Muntiacus > Muntiacus reevesi. Next base: position 75,896,554 of record NC_089259.1, on the reverse strand, counting down.
TCTATTGCACCAAGTGTCTTACAAACTTCATAGTAGTCACCCCATCCCAATATGTCTCAGCTCAGACTCTAAATCTGTCTACAGCCTGATACCAGCTTCTGTCAACTATTTCCAAACTACCCTACCAGCCCAGGTAGCTTTCCCTAAGCAGGCCAGAATCAAGTTTCTCTGACTCAGGAAATCACCCAAGCTTTGACACATGCATGACCCAAGCTTCACCCCGTTACCTCCATGAATGCATGTATAGAATGACTTGCGCCTTCCCTGGCCATCCATCATCTCTTAATTCCTATAACATCCCTAAACACTAGTGATAAATTTTGGCATTCTATCTGCAATGTCACTTCACTGTTTCTTGCCCAAATATCTTTTCTCTCAGCTAGATTTACATAATACTGGAAAACGGACAGTATATTTTAAGGTCTTTGCTTGATTGGCCACAGTGATTTAAGGGATTTTGTATTTCTCTACTCTTGACATACTTCATTTTACCCATGAATACATCCCACAAAGAATAAGAAGGAAAGAAACTTTAAAGCAAAGAAAAAAAATGTACACATAGCAGACTCCTGGAAGGAAAGGAAACCACATGTTCTATACCAATTAATTAACATGAAGCATATAACTCAAGAGAACCTGTGTAAGTAGAAATTTCTAAATGTTTACATTTATAGTTGTGAAATTGAAAAAAAGTAAATGATCAGAATTCGAACCAGAATATTTTATTGTTTTTATTATCGGTTTCTGAAACATGAAAATTAACTTACTGCTTATTATCAGTTAGTTGAAATGAGAATATATACACACACACATATATATTAAAGATTCCTGTTGTATAAAAGCTATCTAGAAAAATTTACTTAATTTAATGGCTCTCTATGTACTTAAGAATAACAAACTGTACAACCTGTTTTTTAAAAGTGCCCAGTAATAATAATGTCAAAAGACAGAGGATAAATAGAGACAGAAATCAGATATCAAAGAAAGTACCATATAATTTTATTAAGGATGCTTGTTACTGCAACTCAAAAGTTGAAAATGTTCTTATCGGATAAGTTTCAAAGATAAGAAGAGCAACTGAAGATAAGAGTTTACTTTTTACCCTCCAAAGACTAGAGGGCATTTAGTAGGGCATTAAAAGTATTAAAGGAAATAACTCACATTTTTTGGCTTCAGGAAATACCCTGCTGTTTAAGGAAATAATTCCCCAATCTTTATCCCCTGTTTTTTTTTCAGATAATTATTTCAGTATTCATTTAGCTTTGGTGCTTAATAATAGAAGTTTTTAAGGAAAGATTCTAGACAAAAAGCCTAAGATGTAAGCAGAGGGACCGTGAGGGAAACGACGCATCTTCTCCTCCTCCTACATCCTGCTTCCCTTTTCCTGACAAGTGCTCGCCACGGGTCATTCGAGTTTCTAGTCTTACCTGGCATCCCGTCCCCAGAAAACCTACTCTCCAATAAGGCTGACCCTCTTCAACATTTCACCACAACTTCTCATACACACTTGACTCTCCACCTTATATCAACCATTTCTGTAACCTCTGACATCTCCGCTTTCCAGCTACCCAGGTTTCACCCTCCTTGGAGGCCCCACTCGAGTGCCACCTCCCTGATCACATCAGAGCCTTCAGAAATGCTGCTGAGCCGTAACATTCAGACAAATGCTGTATCGTCTCTCCTCAAGTGTCCATGAAAATAGTCAATCAACAATTTGTAATAGGAATAGGAGTTTGGGGACTTGCCTGGTTGACCCAGTGATTAAGACTTGGCCTTCCAATACAGGGGGTTCTGGTCAGGGAGCTAAGATCCTACATGTTTTGGGGCCCAAAATCCGAAACATAAAACAGAAGCAATATTGTAACAAATTCAATAAGACTTTAAAAATGGTCCACATGAAAAAAAAAAGAGTTTTATTTGAGCCACACTGAGGACTATAACCCAGAAGTCAGCATCCCAGGTAACTCTGAGGAACAGCTCTGGAGAAGTATAGTTTCAGCACAGTTTTACATCTGGTCAGAACAAAGAACGCTGAACAGGTCAGAGGTACATGCCTCCAAGGTTTCAAAACCACAGCACCTACACAGTGAGTCATCCTGGCCTTGGCACCTGGGAAGGGAGTCTTATCATCAGAGGAGTCCCTGCCTTGGCACCCCAGGAAGGAAGGCATTTAATCTACTTTTAACAGGAACATTATTTACCTCTGGTCAATGCACCCTTTCCTTTAATAATCCAAGCAGATATACAATATACATTTGATAGGCACCAACTGGCTGTTTTAACTAGCATAAAATTCAAGTTAACTCATGTATAAGCCAGAAAGACTTCCCCAGACTTCAGTAAGTGGACATTTCTTTTATCAATATCATGTTTTATGCTTCAAAGGACAAGGGACTGGGGCCAAAAATGAGCCTACTTTGCTTAAAATGCCTCCCTCTTAATTCTTCCTTCTTAGGGCTTCACATGGTGGCTTCCCTGATGGCTCAGAGGGTAAAGCATCTGCCCGCAATGCGGGAGACCTGGGTTCGATCCCTGGGTCAGGAAGATCCCCAGGAGAAGGAAATGGCAACCCACTCCAGTACTCTTGCCTGGGAAATTCCATGGACGGAGGAGCCTGGTGGGCTACAGTCCATGAGGTGGCCAAGAGTTGGACGTGACTGAGCGACTTCACTTTCACTAAGTCTTCACATCTTTACTGTCTTCTGTTTTGGTGGGTTTCTGTTTAAACATGTCTTATCTCCCCTAACAACAGGAGAAACTTCTTAAGAGCAGGGCTCTGGTATTGTAGGATTCAACCACCAGGATAAGGAGTGTCGTGCATGGACTACGAAATAACTGGGGACTCAGGAAGCATCCCTTTAATAATTGTAACACAGTGGTTTGGAGCTCAAACATCTGGGATCCAATTATGATTTTGTCACCTACACCCAGTGGCAGTGCGATCTAGAAGGTTGCTATTTATCCTCCACCAGCCTCAGCGGCTGGGAAATAGAGCAGCATCAGCTACTTTTCAGTACTGTTTTGGGTATGCCCAGGGCTGTGGCACTTTTAGCGGACTTCTTCCATCCGTAACTGGGAGAAGGGCCATGTCTCTGGTGAGAGACAATGTTTTGTTTACGAAATTTTAACTATCCCATTAAACTCTCTGCAGAAAATTTACTCCTTTTCACCGTATTTTTCTGAAGATTCCCTGCCAAGCTCGTAAAAGTATGGGAAGGCAATAAAAACAACGGAGAGGAAGCTTTTATAACATATATGTTGACTCTGAATAATAACCCAAACAAATAATGCTGCCAAGTCTTTGCTGTCAAACATCACTTTGAAATCCTCGATGGGTATCCAACCTCAGTTAGAAGCAATAAGCTGAGTCCTGGAGGCAGTTTTGTGGTTCACTGCAGCCTTGGATGAAGGCTTTAGCCCATGACACTTGCTTCACTGAAAAACTCAAAACCACCTTCGGTCCTTCCAAACAGAGCAACACTGCCTGGCCTTGTGCTGTTGCGTCTTGACTGCAGCCTGGGGAGCTGCACCAAAAATGAACTGATCTGAGCGGCCAAGTGACAGGCTTCTGGGAGACTGATATTTGCTCGCCTGAGTGACTCTCTGATTCTCACATGCCAAAACAATTAAGGAAGCAGCAGTGGGTTAAAAAAGTGTCCTTTTTTTTTTTTTCTTTTCTCAGCCATGGCACACAGCTCCTGTGCATAATTTGTTTTCCATTATGCAGACTTTAACATCTTGTTTACCACCGCTCAGATGGAGTGTTCTATTTAGGAAAGTTTCTGAGTTTCTATGAATTGATTAAGAGTGAGATTTAAAAATATAAAAAGTGATCAGTATTCCGTGAAAGAGGCATTGCCGATCAGACATGAGTGTGTGCAATGATGCACAAGCCGGGGAAGTGAGCTGACTCGGGACCTCTGCTCATCGGAGTATCCCTTGTCTACTGAGCAAACATTGTCTGCCAGCCATCGTGCTTGGCTTTGGGAGTAGACCAGTTCCCTTGCTTTAGGATGCTGTATATTGTCTTTTATACTTGCAATTCATAATTGACATGATCTGATTAGCAAATCAATAAGAGAGAAACGTTGCCACTCCAGAAGATCCACCTGAACACAAAAGAAGTTTAAGGCCAACTTCCTGACAATACGATACGGTCAAGTTAACTGTGGCCATGGTCTTTAAAGGTCGCCCATAAGAGCACCTCTCCAACTTCATTATGTAACCCTCCCCACTTTTTCAGGCCATGAAATATATTATCTTAGCTAAAGTCAGCTTGTCACAGGCTCTGTGCTATAAGCACTTACTTGATTCAGCATCTTAAACTTTTATTTCACTAATTTTTGCCATCCTCCCGGTCCTTGGAAAAGAGTTTTTTTCACTCTGTGTCTACTAAATCAAGACTGCGTCTCTCAAATTCAGTCAATTAGAATCATTTCTTCCAGAAAATCCTTTTACTCTGAGTTTCAGTCACAATGTTCATTCAAATAAAGAGCATTCCACTCAATCTCATATTATATCTAGATTATTTTACAATATAAATGCAAATATGCATTTACTATGCAACCTGGTGGCTGAGACGGTAAAGAATCTGCCTGTAATGCGGGAGACATGGGTTCAATCCCTGGGTCGGGAAGGTCTCAAGAAGAAGGAAATGGCAACCCACTCCAATGTTCTTGCCTGGAGAATTCCACGGACAGAGGAGCCTAGCGGGCTGCAGTCCATGGCGTCTCAAAGAGTCAGACATTACTGAGCAACTAATACACTTTTCAACACTTTGCACAGACCAACTATACAATTAATGTCTAGTGAATGCATAAAATTTCCTTCAGCTTCTCATCTTTCCACATGAAGAGCCTTTCCACTATACCATCAGTCTCTAATACTGCACATTCTGGCACATCAATGGTTTTGTTATGAAGAGAGACCAATTACAAAGTTATAAAGACCATTAGAGACACTTTTAAAAAAATGTATGGGGTTTGTGGAAAGAGGAAAGTAAAGGTTTAGTCATTTAAGAGTCGGAGCCACTTCAAAGGGGCTTTTGATTTGTAGAAGTGAGCCCTGGGAAATATAGACTAAAGTGAATAGAACAGATGCTTGGCAAGTTAGCCCTAGTTTTCTGAGAAAACACACACACAATTAAACAATGACTGGTCAAAGCGTAAATGACTGATCAAATCATAAAAGGTGTCTTTTATCCAGAAATTTCAGTAATGAATAGACAGATCCAGGAAATTTGCACAGACAAAACTAGATTTCCAAGCTAGATGCCCAACACACACAGATCAGCAAAGCAGTCACGGTTCTAAGCTGGCCTCCCAGAGGTCTCCTTGGCCAGAAACGGTGGAGACCTGCAGAAAGTTCTCAAATTATCCCAGAATCCCAGGACTGACCTGGAAGGGAACCACAGGGAAGTTGGAACAGAAGCTGTTTGGTCCTTTGCCAACCTTGACCTCAGCGAGAAACTGCCGAATAAAATAGCACCATCAAATTTTTAAGAGAATTACCCTTAACTACACAATAGCCAGACGGCTGAGTGGGCATGAAATGCACCTTTTTACCACACTTCTCCTGAGCTCAGAGCACTGAATCTTGCCTGAAATCTGACAGTAGAAAAAACTGTTTCACCTGTTTGGTGTCAGAATCAACCCCACGATAACACCTTAAGTCAGACCATGAGAAGTGGTTGAGGTTGTTTCTGACGTAGGCACAGCAATGCTGAGGAATGTGAATGTGAAGAGGGAAAGGAGAAATTTGCAGAACTTAAACTGAGAAAACATTATATATATATATATATACACGCACACACACACACACACATATATATATATATATATAATGGGCTTCCCAGGTGGCTCAGTGGTAAAGAATCCACCTGCCAATGCAGCAGATGCAGGACACACAGGTTCAATCTCTGGGTTGGAAAGATCCCCTGGAGAAGAAAATGGCAACCCAGCCCAGTATTCTTGCCTGGAGAATTCCATGGACAGAGGGGCCTGGTGGGCTGCAGTCCATGGGGTCACAAAGAATCAGACATGACTAAGCAACCAAGCTTGCACACATATTCAAAATATATTTAACAATAATGTATATTTAATAAGATATACATACGTATACGTATACACATGTATAGCTTAACTTATTAAACTTGATGTTCCTTTCCTCTGAATGCCTTGTTAAAGGAATAGAAAAGAACCATCACTTGGTTATGGCCCCAAAATACAGTTTTCTATATAAGTGTATCTCAATACACGGGCAGTCACTTGAGATAGTCACTCGGAATTGGATGCTGAAGGGATTTCAGTAGAGATCCCTTTTTATGACATTGCAATAGAAACTCTCAAGTCAATCAAATGCCATGAAATTTTTCCATGATAATCTCTGCTGCCAACACCGCATGGGCGAGGAGCTGTTTACATTTCCAGCTTCCAAGGAGGGGGCATATGCTGACAGGTAGGAGGAAAATACGCTCGAAAGCCAGTTTTTTCCATCATCTTTTTAACATCCTCTCTCCTACTTCTGCATCCAGTCCCAAGAACTGCAGCTTTTGAGTCATGACACGCAATCTGTTGGCTTCAAACCCTGCAAGAAGTGGGACGGGCGCCCTCTTGGGATGTCACTACATCCTCTTTCTACCGTGTGACCCTCAACAGATGCTGTCGTGTCCACCTCCTCAGCTGTCCACTCCTGAGCATCCTGCTTCTGAGAATACGGGCGGGAGCTGCTGAGGCCGGGTTCAGGAGCCTCAGCTCCACGCCACCTCCTGCCCAGTAGCTTCACTGTTGATCTTAACCAGTATGAGTCAGCTCAAGCAGACCCACGTCCTGGGTCATCTAACTACATGACCTTCAGCACACTCTGTCCTTTTTTGTATTTTTTTTAATCTTTCACTCTTACTAAACTTAATAATGTAACACCATTTCTGATTTTTTAAATTATATATATATATATAAATACACACACACACACACACACACACACACACACACACACACGAAAAAAGGAGACTTGAGGGAGAAGGTCAGACACATAAAAGTGTGATATGTCCAGTCAGAGCCAAATTCCTGAAGGGTGAGCCCACTACACGGCCAAGCAAAATAAGACACGATCGGCGCTAACTCCATTTTCAAAAGTTCCCACGTGCGGGTTTACGAGGGCCTAGAGGGACGACCTGCTCTCAATTGTGTCCTGTTTAATTTGGCCATTTCAAGGGCTAACTCTTTACTCACTTGGCTCTATTTGGAGATCTCACACCTCGACGTGTCTGAACCTGATTCTTAACTTGGCTATTTCAGTGCCCATTAAATGTTTCTGATTTGGTATCACTCTAAAAGAATGTGTGACTGGTTTCTTGCACCAAAGTCTGGAAGGACTGGGGTCAAATGTGATTGGGAGGTTTCCACTATTCAGCTATTTCGCACCCCTTCACCCCCACCCAACAGCTGTAACCTCGGGGTTCATCTTCTGTGTGGGAGGCCAAAATATTCTGAGGTCAGGCGCCGAAGAAGTTAGGGTTGCACTGCTGCAATCACAACGAAACAAAAAAATGACAGCGGTTTAGAATAGAATAGATGTGTTATCTTTGCCAGGGGTTTCTCATTATCACGGTTCAAGGTGAAAATAAATAAATAATAGAGAGGCATTGCCTAATCCAGTAGATGGAAGGCAGACATCACATCCTTGTTTCTGTCTGTTTCTTCGTTTATTAAGTGCAGAGGCTACTATGTATCACACAATAGCTCAGTGCAGGGTTTAGAGAGATAGTGGAGGACAGGCGTGCTGCAGTCCATGGGGTCACAAAGAGCCAGACACGATTTAGCGACCGAACAACAGCAACAGGATTTAGTGGGAAGAAACTCAAACGGGATAAACTCTAAATTCCTTCGTAGAAATGCATCGTATTTGTTTCTCTCCCCAGGAAAGAATTAAATTCGGTCTAAAGAGACACATAAATACTAGAAAATCTAAATTAAAATATTTTAGAAAGAAGATTCATAAAATGGGATAAGGAATGAGCAGATGGATCATGAAGGTTAGAGTGAGAAGACAGCATGGGAACCTTGATTTATAAGCTCTCTAAATCAGTTCTCTCATGGAGCCTCCATTTTCTTATGTATAAAATAGAAACTAAACTAGTCTCTACTTCACTGGATTTTTGAGAGAATCACATGAGACCGTAGACGTAAAAGTAGGCTACAGAGTATAAATCCCAATAAGATATCTCACTGATATCATAAAAGAAGTCAAGAGTAACTGTTAAAATGTGGTGGGACTATAACTGTTAAGGGTGGCGCTAATGGTGGAGAACACCCCCTGTCAACGCAGGAGATGTAAGAGACCCGGACTCAATCCCTGGGTCGGGAAGATCCCCTGGAGGAGGGCAAGGCTCCCCACTCCATATTCTTGCCTGGAGAATCCCATGGACAGAGGAGCCTGGGGGCTACAATCCATAGGGTCGCAGAGAGTCAGATAGGACCGAAGCAGCTTGGCACGCATGCACGTCTAACTGGAAGAGTTCGTGGAAAGAGATTACTAGCGTGAATCAAAGAGGGTTAGAAAAATGTGCTTTGGAGCCGGTGCAGTTTTAGGTGAGCCCTGAGGATGGGTCCAATCTGAGCAAGTGCAAGAGAGGAAGAAAGTCTTCGGGTGAGAGGAGCAGCGTACAGGTTTGGGGTGGGGGAAGCGAGGCTGGAGGGTCTCAGGTGCAAAAGCAGGTGACGCCACGGTGTGGGGAAACGGTGCCCCCGGTGAGAGCCCTGGAGCTGGGATGGACACCCGGGAGGACGCAAGCGAGAGCCAGTCCTGCTGCGGACTGCGTGTCCGCGTCCTGCCCAGATGGGCCGGATCCCGACTCCCAGCGTCAGTGTTTGGAGATGGAGCCTTCAGGAGATAACTGGGGCTAGACGAAGTCAGAAGGGCAGGGCCCTGGTGTGACGGGTTAGAGCTTTTGTAAGGAGAGCACCGCAGAGAGACAAGGCCTCCTACAAGGCAGGAGAGGAGGCCTCAGAATAAAAACCTACCTTACTGACCCCTTGCTCTAGGACTTTGCAGCCTCCAGAAACACCAGGATTAAACGTCTCTAGTTTAAGTGGCCCCATCTATGGTATTTTGCTATGACAGCCCCAGATGACTGCGACATGCTCCAAATGTGGGCAGCCTCAAAAAGCAACCATAGGGACGGGCTGAATAGGAAGGCTGCTGGTTCCCGAGGGGCGTGGCGAAACGGAAGGGGTGCCTTTGGGAAATGGACTTGGTGATGGCGTGCAGGGTGACGTGGAGAGGAACAAGACTGCAAACAGAGAGATGAGAGTGTGATGAGAATGACTGGAAACGCAGCCGTGAGGGTGGAGAGACTGAATCTGATGAGCTTTCATAAGACTTAAACAACAGGGGACGTCCCTGACTGTCTGGTGGGTAAGAACCTGCACTTCCATTGCAGGGGACATGGGTTCGATCCCCAGTCGGGGAACTAACATCCCACAGCCAAAAAATAAATAAATACAAGTTTTAAAAATACATTTAAAAAAAGAAAAGACTTAAACAACAATGTCCGGAGATTGGGAATAAAGGAGCAGGAAACGCCAGCCTGATTCCTAACTTTGGCTCTTATGTTTAAAAAAACAAAAAATGGATGAGGGGCTTGGAGTAAGCAGGTTGAATTGCTCAAAATAAGGAATTCAAATATTGTTATAATCCATTTTCTTCATTATTAATACAGATCACCAAGCCTTTGCTCCAATCAAAGATTAGGATTCTAAAAGGGCTATGCTCCGTTTGTCTTAATTCCAAGCTTCCAAGAAAGTCACTGCTATATCCTGCTGCTTCTACATTGAGTTAAAAGGGCTAGCCAAGCACTCCATTATTTACTGGGTAAGTTTATTTGTCAATGAGTGAGCTAGCATTTGTGAATGATGGGACCCCTGCAGAAACACTGCCGTGGAAACATAAAAATTAGTATGCTGAAACACACACTCATTATAACAAATATTCATGGTCAGTGGAACAACCAAGCCTCAAAAATTCCACATTTACAATCAGGAACTTCCCGAATCATAATTTGGAATTTCATTATTGGGCTATCTGTTAGTTATTCAAAGACTAAACTTAAAATTTAGATATATAAATCCTGAAAGGTTCCTGTTTAATAAATTTATCTTAGTAGATATTATCTCAGATTTATAGAGCTGTTTTTTCCCTTCTGAGAGTGTATTTTTGTTAGAGTCATTCGAAATATTCTGGAGATGTAAGCAGAAGAAAATATTACATTTATCAGACCAAAGAAAGCATTTTAGTCATGTCTTTATTAGTAAAAAATGTGAATTATTCATTTATAGATAGAGATTATAGATATATAAAATCTAATTCAGAGCATTAAAATGAGTAATTTTACAGGTCATCTAATGCACTGCTCTTATTTAACAGGTCAAACCGCTGAGACCCAAACTTCTAGAGCCCAACCTCATTTTATTGTACTCTGCTTTATTGTACTTCATAGACACTGTGTTTTCTACAAATTGAAATTTTGTGCAGCCCTGCATGAGCAAGTCTGTGAGCAGCAATTTTATAATAGCATCTGCTCACTTCCTATCTCCATGTCACATTTTGGTAATTCTCACAGCATTTTCAACTTTTCCATTTTATCATATTTATTAATATTATGATGATCAGTGATCAGTGAATTTTGATGTTACAATCGCAAAAAGATTACAATTCACTGAAGGTTCAAATGATGGTTAGCATTTCTTAATAATAAAGTAATTTTTAATTGAGATACATGCTTTTTAGGACATAAAACATAATAGACTATAGTATAGTGTAAACATAACTTTCATATGTATTGGGAAACCAAAAATTTTGTGTGACTCACCTTTTTGCAATATTGTGACTTTAGCTTTATTGTTGTGATATGGAATCGAACCAGCAATGTCTTCATAGTACGCCTTCACATCCACAGATTCAATCAGCCAAAAATCAAAAATATACTTTTTTAAAGTCCAGAAAGTTCCAAAAAGCAAAACTTGAGCTTTCCCTGCACTGCTAATGCCTTTACATAGCATTGACATTATATTAGGTATGATATGTAATCTCATGCTTGTGCTCAATCGCTGTTACGTCTGACTCTTTGCAACCCCATGAACTATAGCCCAGGGCTTCCCAGGTGGCTCGGCAGGTAAAGAATCCACCTGCAATGCAGGAGATGCAGGCAGACATGAGTTCAATCCCCAGGTCAGGAAGATTCCCTGAAGGAGGGCTTGGCAACCCACTGCAGTATTCTTGCCTAGAAAATCCCATGGACAGAAGAGCCTGGTAGGTTACAGTTCATGGGGTCACAAAGAGTCAGACATGACTGAAGCAACTGAGCCCACAGGCTTGAACAGACTGTAGACCTCCAGGCTCCTCCATCCATGGGATCTCCAGGCAAGAATACTGGAGTGGGTTGCCATTTCCTCCTCCAGGGGATCTTCCTGGGCCAGGGACTGAACCTACATTTCCTGCATTGGCAGGCAGATTCTTTACCACTGAGCCACCATGATAAATAATCTAGGGATGATTACTTATATTCCAATGAATATTCATTGGAAGGAAGGACTGATGCTGAAGCTGAAGCTCCAATACTTTGACCACCTGATGCGAAGAGCTGACTCACTAGAAGAGACCCTGATGCTGGGAAAGATTGAGGGCAGGAGGAGAAGGGGACGCCAGAGAATGAAATGGTTGGATGGCATCACCAACTCAGTGAACATGAACTTGAGCAAATTTCAGGAGATAGTGGAGGACAGGGAAGCCTGGCGTGCTACAGTCCATGGGGTCACAAAGAGTCAGACATGACTTAGTGACTGAACAACAGCTAAAAGGGATGGTCTAAAGTACTCAGCAGGCTTGCGTGGGTTACACACCATTCTGTGTAAGCGCCTCAAGCATTCTCAGATTTTGTTACCCACTGGGGGTCATGGAGCCAATCCCCCACGGACGCTGAGGGGAGAAAGTTAAAATAATTGAGCAAGATCATCTCTTGGAGGAGTGGCAGAGCTCAGACTAAAGCATGGGTCTGGGGTTCAGAGGGCTTCCCTGCTGGCTTATTTGACACCGGCCATTCCTGAGTCAGGAAGATCCGCTGGAAGAAGGATGGGCTACCAACTCCAATATTCTTGGGCTTCCCTGGTGGCCCAACTGGTAAAGAATCCACCTGCAGCGTGGGATACCTGGGTTCAGTCCCTGGGTTGGGAAGATCCCCTGGAGAAGGGAACAGCTATGCCCACTCCAATATTCTTGGACTTCCCTGGTGACCCAGCTGGTAAAGAATCGTCCTGCAGTGCGGGATACCTGGGTTCAGTCCCTAGGTTGGGAAGATCCCCTGGAGAAGGGAACAGTTATGCCCACTCCAGTATTCTGAATCTGTCAGAATCTGTCTTTCTAAAGCCCAAACTCAGGATTTTTCATCTTGTCATCCTGCCTGTCAGTTGTTTTCTCCCCAGCCGGTTATCCAGGAGGAAACACTGGGAAGTCAAAGCATCCTAAGAGATCTGGGAGAGGTCACCCCAGGCCTAAAAACACACGAGAGAGTCAGTTGATTTGGAAAGGATCCAGACTCTTCCTTAACGAGGTCTTCGCTGGTCCAATTTCTCACCCAGTTACTGAGTTGAGCTCAGAACCAGATCTGAACTGAAGTCGGGAACAAACGCACAGCCTCTGTTTGCTCTGAGCTGCCCCTGCCTCTGGCTTCCCTGCGGAGGCTCGCTTATTGCCCTCTGAGCTCTGCCCGAGTGCCCTCCTGTAAACCTGCTCTGAACCCCCCCAGGTCCCCGCTCCAGGCTCCCCATGTGCACCCCGGCCTCACCTGAGATGGGAACCTTGCTTCCCACCCTCCTCTCTCGGCTCCCCGATGTTTCATAATCTGACTGGCATAAAAACAGAATCTTTTCCAAACTGTTTCTCTAAACATCCAGATAAACCAGTTTTCAGGTTCAAATACGCTTTGCCAACCTGGTTGACTGTATTTCCTGCTTGGAAATTCACTCTAGGCATGCTAAAGCTTTGAGGGAAAATCCACAGGTATTTTGAAGAAAGGAAAGGAGAGAGAGATGGACGAAGAGGAGGAACACGGGAGAGAAGCATTTATTTCTCTTTAACCCAGTGTTTGCCACGCTCCTCTGACCATAGACCTCTTGGTTTACATAATTTCTCATAAATAATATTCTGTGAAATGCGTTTTTAGGAAAATTGCATTAAAGTCTTTATGCCTGGAATTGGATGAACATGTGAATTCTCCCTGCTAATGTATTTGCAACTTAACTTAAACTTCCTAGAAATATACCTTAACCCAATATACCTTCCTCCAGGAAGGAATTCCTGGAGGGAGAATCTTACATAAGTGACAGTCCCTTGAGGGAGCAGAAGCGACAGTCTTTCCAGCCCCAGGAAATATCAGCAGGAAACCCAACCAGCCCGGCCTGACCCCAGTGACAGCCCCACGCCTCGTCTCTCCATGAGCACCTACCAGGGATTCAAGAGTCATGGTGGCAAAGATTCTATTTTTTTTTAATAACATTTTTCTCCATAAAAGCATATGGATCTAAAAACCCCCGAGGAGAAAATTGAAACGATATGGTTTATCCCACAGTTTTCTCTCCACGGCGTTTATTGAAAAAGGCATCATTACATGGAATCCTTTTGAATTGCAGTTTGATTTTGTAATTTTATTTATTCACGGTTTGTTGATGTCAAGGTGTTGTGAGAGCTTCCAATCTGAAATCCTATTTCAGATCCACCTACTCGCATTCGAAAAGATCTAGGAAAACAGTTCTCACCGTGTGAACTAATTGTGTTGTCTGTGTTCTGGGTAACAGCCCCCACGGCTTCCTGGGGGACCCATCCCCTCAACAACTTGGTCCTAGTGAACCAAATAAAGCCTGCTTGACACACATCAGAAGACCCATCTCCCTCCACCGATGCTCCAGCGTGTGTGTGCATGTGCGTGTGTGCACGTGTGCACGCCTGTATGCTCAGTCATATACAACTCTTTGCCACCCCATAGACTGTAGCCCACCAGGCTCCTCTGTCGATGGAATTTTCCAGGCAGGAATACTGGAGTAAGTAGCCATTTCCTTCTCCAGGGTATCTTCCTGATCCAAGGATCGAACTCGCATCTCTTGCCTTGCAGGCGGTGTCTTTACCGCTGTGACACCACTACCTCTCTGGAAATGATATTGCTTCAGTTTCTTTATAATCAGCGCTGGATTAACCAAGCCCACACTGACGTATCCTTCTGTTGCTCCTCCTCCTCCGCTCACTGCCCACTGGCTGAGCCCGTCTGTTACTCCAGCTCCCGCCTCATGCACCGCTGCAGCTGCACAGAGGATGCGCTGGAGGAGAAACGGAGAGAAAATTCCCTCCAAGACGCGTCACCTACAGTGGGACAGGAGCCCGACAGTGACTCGCTGGAGCTTCAGACCCACTCAGGATTTTGCCTATTTGCATCCTTCTCCATCACCTAACCTTCATTCATTCATCAAAAAGAAAAACAGAGGCCTGCTTGGCTTCCGACCAGGCAGGTGAAAAATCACCACCCTGCGTTATTTCTCACCAGACTTTCAGTGTCGCTGGGTACACCGCCTTATCACAAACAAAATGTTAACTAGGACACAGTGGCCAAACAATAAGGCGAGCAGTGTCTCAGGAGGGTCTTTTATTCAATATACTTTTTTCCAGAAAAATATTATTTAGCTCCTACTTTGTGCCAAGCAATGTGTGTGGGGATAGGGATGAATTAAGGGCTTCCCTGGTGACTCCGCAGATAAAGAATACACCTGCCAATAAAGGAGATATGAGTTCAATCCCTGGGTTGGGAAGATGCCCTGGAGGAGGAAATTGCAACCCACTTCAGTATTCTTCCCTCATAGCTCAGTTGGTAAAGAATCCTCCTGCAACGCAGGAGACCCCAGTTCGATTCCTGGGTCAGGAAGATCCACTGGAGAAGGGATAGGCTACCCACTCCAATATTCTTGGGCTTCCCTTGTGGCTCAGCTGGTAAAGAATACACCCGCAATGCAAGAAACCTGGGTTCAATTCCTGGATTGGGAAGATCCCCTAGACAAGAGTAAGGCTACCTGCTCCAGGTTTCTGGCCTGGAGAATTCCAAGGACTGTATGGTCCATGGGGTCACAAAGAGTCGACTTTTTGTGACACGACTGAGCAGCTTTCACTTCACCAGTATCCATGCTTGGAGAATCCCATGGACAGAGGAGCCTGATAGGCTACAGTCCATGGGGTTGCAAAGAGTTGGACATGAGTTAGTGACTAAACAATAAGGATGAATTAAAGAAATATTCCTACTCTCAAAGTGCTCACTGCCCGTCTAGGGAGAGAGGGAATAAAACGAACCAGCACCTACACAAAAGTGTAGCCCTTCTACAAATGCTTCGAAGGAAGTATTTCTTCAAGAGCACTGCAGGAAAGCAGAACGTTCAGCCAAGGAGAGTCGAGAAAACAAGAAAGAAACCCTGAGGTGAGCTTTGAAGATGAGAAGTTTACCATGGGGATAAAGGAGAAAAGCATTTAGGGAAAAACTCAGACGGGAGAGACAAGCCCCTCAGCCCAGGGCGCTGGGTTCCTGGTCGTGGACCGAGCGTGCATGGCAGAGAGCAGTGATGAGACGGGAGGCGGAGGTCCCACCACGGAGGTGTCCGATGCATCCTTCGGGGAAACCTGGGCTCTCACCTTCGAGCGGGGGAGAGTCCCAGCAGCATCTCAGAGAAATCGTCACATTTAATTTGAATATGACGAAGATGACAGCACCAGCTCAGAGGAGGCGGAATTGGAATAAGAGCTGGTGAAACAGAAGGAGGCCGTGTGCCCACTAGCATAGAGCGGGGAGGAAGGGAAGGTGATCGCGAAACTTCCAGCTTTGAAGAATGAATTTTCCACAAACTAAAAATTGGTGACAGCTCTGCAAGAGCAAGTCTGTGAGCACCATTTTTCCAACAGCATTTGCTCATTTCGTGTCTATGTCACATGCTTTTAATTCTCATATTCCAAACTTTTCCAGTTTTATCATATATAGTATGGTGATCTGTGAATGAGGATGGTTCCATTCACTAAAGAGGATATGGCTGTGGAGGATTGAGTCTGGCGATGGAATCTGGGCTGAGAAATTTCAGGTTTCCTAGGGGTATTCAAGCAGAGGGGCCTAGTAGGATATTAAGGCCAGAAATAATTCTGAATATTTTCTGGATGTAGTGGCAGTGAACCCCACGTGGAAAGAGTTTATCACATGGTGTCAGAATATCCAAAGGAGATCACAAAGAAGGAGAGAAGCTGGAAGAGGCGGAAGGTACTCGAGGCACTGCTAACACCCAGGAGGCAGGAAGGAAAAAGGAAATACAATAGAAGATGGATGAGTCCAGAGAGAGCTAGGGAACTGAGGCAACAATGATGTTTCGGAGATGGTCCACCCACACTGCTAGCCTCAGTGGGAGGGGGAATTCCTCTTGTGACATAGGCAGCTGGGACCTCTAATTTTTGTAGGCTTCCCTGGGGACCAGGGCTTTCCTCATAGCTCAGTTGGTAAAGATTCCACCTGCAATTGCAGGAGACCCAGGTTCGATTCCTGGGTCAGGTTGATCCGCTGGAGAAGGGATAGGCTGCCCACTCCAGCATTCTTGGTCTTCCCTTGTGGTTCAGCTGGTGAAGAATCTGCCTGCAATGTGGGAGACCTGGGTTCCATCCCTGGGTTGGGAGGATCCCCTGGTGAAGGGAAAGGCTACCCACTCCAGTATTCTGGCCTGGAGAATTCCATGGGCTGGATGGATAGTCCACGGGGTGGCAAAGCGTCAGACACGACTTTCACTTTCACTGGGGACCAAGGGCACGACATCAGAGACCCAGTCCCACTGATGTGTCTTCTGAGTACCAGCATCTATCCTTAGCTCTGCTTTTTTGCTGGAAATCAGCCAATGTGAGAGCAATCTGATTCATCGTCCGTATGCATCTGCAAACTGGAAACATTTCTGTGGTCTTTCCAGCCCATCTAGGTGCCGCTTTCATTTCCCAGGTAAGGAAAAGGAGCCTCAGAGAGGTTGAGACCTGCCTCCTTGAACAAGGACTAAACTCCCCCGGCTTCCGACCCTACCATTATTCTACTAGATCCCACCGGTTCTGCTGACATACCCCATTTGTACTCTACTTTTTTTTTTTTTTTTTTGTCTTTTCCAATTCTTTCTTCCAAACGAACACTGAAGACTGTTCACAAAATTTGACCTTGTCACCCTCTTGTACGCCAGAATCTCACTGTACATTCTGAAAAAAAGCTTACAGAAAACACAAATCAGAGAAGGCTTTTAGTTCTTACTGTGTGAATGTTTGGTGTTTCTGTGCTATTATCTGCCTCTACTATTTGGGGGAAAACAGAAATAAACATGAATGGATGAACGAAAACTTCAACAAATTTCAGTTGGGAAACAGCAGCCTTAAGAATAACACCATCGATCAGATTTTAACTGGAAGTACCCTGAAGGGGATGGAGGGGTTAAATCTAGAAAACATGTATGAATGCTCCAAAAATAGCATACTAATAGAATCTTTGTAACTTTGTAACATATCCAGGAATAAGCCCCATGAAAATCCTAAAAGATAATTAGCCTAAAGGTTAACATTTTAAGAGTCAAGGCCACTAATATCCTGAGTAAAATACACCGTGAAAATGGGATGCTGTGTAAGATTAGGTCAGATTGAGCAGGGGGTGGGTATCCTTGTTTAATCAAGGAGTGTAACTTTTTTTTAAAGGCTTCAGCATATGTCCCCAGTGATTTAAATTATTATGCTGCTACAAGGAAGTAAATTGGGTCAAAACTCATTATCAGGTGGCATTTCCACGAGTAGCCAGGGAATACTCTATTTCCTATCAGACATTACATCCAGAGTCTGGGTAGGTTTCTTTCCTGAATCTGAGCCTAAAAACCTACTTCATTTCCTCACCTTTCCTCAGTATTTATAAGGATCCAAGTTTCAATCGTGATCATGAAAAGTAGACAAACTATCCCAATTCCCTGCACTGTAAAACGTATTTTTAAAAGTGACTTGTAAATTCAGCAGCTTGCTTCAGCTTCTTCCTGTCAACCACGAATGCCCAACCATCCCCATTCCTTGGGACAGACAGAATGAAACTATCACAGCCAAAAATAATTTTCCTTTTTCTATTTAGAATAAATCATTTTTGGCACAACTTTGCTTCCATTCCTTCCTCCCTGGAGGATCATTATGGAAAATTAAGTAGCTCGCACTTGAAGTCTCAGCTTTGGTTTTTGCTTTAGGACCATGATTGTAAGTCACTGACAGCATTCATTGAGGGGTTCTTTCGTTTCCCTGGTATCTTTCTTCAGACAACTCTGGGCAATACTATTCCATGTTTTACCTCTTGAATCCTCACAGAAGCCCTGGGAAAGAAAAATACCACTGTGATTAATCTATTTTTTAAAATATGTGCTTCATTCTTCTCAGTAAAGAAAGATCTCTGCCTATTTATAATTTCATAATCCAAAGAGTGTCATGGTCTCTTCCTGATATTTAGGCTTTATGAGGGCAGATGCTTTATGATGTTTACTGGATAGGTGGGTGGATGGATGGAGAGATGAGTGGATGGGTGAATGGACAAATAAATAGATGTATGCCATAATCTCAGTATATTTTATTCTTTTACCCATTTGCTTTATTTCTGACAAAAATAGGTAGAAAATGGATGAATGGATGGACAGATGAAGAGGTGAGCAAATGGACAGTCTTATGACTGTCCTCTTTGTAACCTTAAACTACTTCTTCCATCTTGAAATGGAACTAGCTGCTAAGAAAGAAGAAATGAAAGTGTGAACATAATGTGTGTGATCCAATATACTATGGCCTGAAGGTTTGTGTCCACCCTGCAAATTTATACGTTGAAGTCCTAATGTTTAATGTGATGTTATTAGGAGGTTCCAGTAGTCATGTACGAAGTGAGAGTTGAACCATAAAGAAGGCTGAGTGCCAAAGAACTGATGCTTTCAAATTGTGGTGCTAGGGAAGACTCTTGAGAGTCCCTTTGATAGCAGAGATAAAACCAGTCACTCCTAAAGGAAATCAACCCTGAATAGTCACTGGAAGGACTGATGCTAAAGCTGAAGTTCTGGTACTTTGGCCACCTGATTCGAAAAGCCAACTCATTGGAAAAGACCCTGATGCTGGGAAGGATTGAGGGCAAGAGGAGAAGGGGGCAACAGAGGATAAAATGGTTGGATGGCATCACTGACTCAATGGACATGAGTTTGAGCAAGCTCTGGGAGTTGGTGATGGACAAGGAAGCCTGGTGTGCTGCAATACATGGGGTGGCAGATAGTCAGACTCGACTTGGTGACTGAGCAACATTAGAAGGTGGGCCTTTAGGTTCAGATATTATAAATGAGATGAAAACTCTTATTAAAAAAACCTCACAAAGCTCCCTAGTCCCTTTGACCATGTGAGGATACAATGAGAATTCTATAAGACAGCCCTCACCAGGACGCCTCCCATGCTGGCACCCTGATCTCGAAATTCCAGCCTCCAGACCAAAGAGAAATAAAGTGCTGCTCTTCATAAGCCAACCAGTCTGTGTTGTGTTGTTATAGCGGCCTGATCAGACTAACATGCAATGCCTTCCTAAACACAGGAATGAAGTACTTTCTTTAACTTGATGCCAGATATCTCACTTACCTTAGATTATCTGTTTTTCTCAATAATCCTCCAAAGCAGACAGGGTTCACGTATTCTTCTGACTCCTAGAGAACCCTATTGATATGGTCCATCCTTCATCATCTTACTGTTTTCATTTAAGTTTGCCCAACCCAAAATGGGGAAGGGGGAGAGGGCTCTAAATGGTATTGACCCTAACCCATAACCTAAGAAAGAGGAGAGAGAGAGAGAGAAAGAAAATGAACAAGACTAAAGAAGCTCATCCTATCAGCATGACTGATAAATCCTAACTTTGGAGCATCATATAACAAGAGCTGCAACACCCTCTAATAATAATGATAATTCAAATAGAGTGAGAATCACGGACTCAGGCTCCTGTCCTTCACCCACAGCCCTACTCTTGTAGTTTTCCTGCTTTCTTCGTTGTGATGATGTAGTCACACATTAAAGCCTGTAACAAGTCAGTGAGTTCATAATCTATCTCAGAAGAATTGCGAACAGGTAGTTACTACAAAGGCTTCATCCTTACCAACAACAACAAAGTGAAGTAATAATTTGGGTAAAATAACATATTATTATTATATGACATTATATTCACTACAACTTTCTTTTATTGTAACTTAACCTATACATGTCAACAAAGACATTTAATTGATAACTTAGGGAGGAAAATGTGTTTTGTTATAACTTAATGTTTTGTAAGGACATTTACTTTCCCCCATTCTTATATGACATTTCTAATGGCATTTCAGCCAAACATTGCTTCAAGTAAACCCCAAAGTATAGTCAAATCACTTTTTAAGATTATAATTTTCAACATGGATAAGATATTCTGTAACTTAAGGAGCAAAACCAGGGTATATTTCCTTCTTTCCTGCTAGTTTGGGATGATCTTTAAAAGCCACTTTAAATGACTGCTGTAGAATCACAGTCCATTCATTCCTTCCCCAACGACTGGAGTATACACTCCATGCCAGTCACCAGGACAGATGGCTCCTACTTTCAAGTATTTCATAATCTATTCCAGAGACAGACAAACAAGCAATAAATACGCTCGGACCCGTGGTGTGCTATACAAGTGTAGGGGACATAAAAGGATTTTAAATCATACCCTCAGACTGTTTTAGGGCACGAGGAAGAGATCTATATGAATAACTAATGCTTGAGGTGACACTTGAAGGATCAGGAGTTTGCCATTCTCAAGAGAAGGGCAAGAGAGTGTTTGAGAGAACAGTGTGTGCAAACGTGCAAAGGTGCAAAACACAAGAAATTCTCCTGTATTCAGAGACTACAAGAACCCAAGAACTGAGGAAGAGAAAATACAAGAGGCAGAAGATAAAGCAGACATTGGGATGGGGGCAGATGGCAAAGGCCCTTGTTTTCCTTGCAGAGAAACTTGAACATGATTCCACAGGGCAAGACTTGAGAGAAGAGGTACATCCTTGGTGTATGTGCTTGTGAGGAGCTGCTTTGAGGCTTAGCTCTGGCCCCTGGCTCAAGAGAACTGCATCTCCATCATCAGAGCCTGTAGAGCATCATGAGAGCCTGCAACTCCATCATCAGAGCCTTCATCTCCATCAGAGCCT
Organism: Muntiacus reevesi; assembly: GCF_963930625.1. Taxonomy (NCBI): domain Eukaryota; kingdom Metazoa; phylum Chordata; class Mammalia; order Artiodactyla; family Cervidae; genus Muntiacus; species Muntiacus reevesi. Next base: position 75,875,270 of record NC_089259.1, on the reverse strand, counting down.
GCATCTCCATCATCAGAGTCTGTAGAGCATCATCAGAGCCTGCATCTCCATCATCAGAGCCTGTAGAGCATCATCAGAGCCTGCATCTCCATCATCAGAGCCTGTAGAGCATCATCAGAGCCTGCAACTCCATCATCAGAGCCTTCATCTCCATCAGAGCCTGCATCTCCATCATCAGAGCCTGCATCTCCATCATCAGAACCTGTAGAGCATCATGAGAGCCTGCATCTCCATCATCAGAGCCTGCATCTCCATCATCAGAGCCTGCATCTCCATCATCAGAGCCTGTAGAGCATCATGAGAGCCTGCAACTCCATCATCAGAACCTTCATCTCCATCAGAGCCTGCATCTCCATCATCAGAGCCTGTGTCTCCATCATCAGAGCCTGCATCTCCATCACCATGGCCTGCATCTCCATCATCAGAGCTTGTAGAGCATCATGAGAGCCTGCATCTCCATCAGCAGAGCCTTCATCTCCATCAGAGCCTGCATCTCCATCATCAGAGCCTGCATCTCCATCATCAGAGTCTGCATCTCCATCATCGGAGCCTTCATCTCCATCAGAGCCTACATCTCCATCATCAGAGCCTGCATCTCCATCATCAGAGCCTGCATCTCCATCATCAGAGTCTGTGTCTCCATCATCAGAGCCTGTAGAGCATTCCTCCATGGAAAATGCCAGCTAGGCATTGCTTCCATAGCCATGGTGTCAGCAAAGCATAGTAACTCCAAAGCCTGAATGAAGATCCAAACAATCTGAGGAAAAAGTTTATCCCAGTGCAGTCAGATGGACACTTAAAGAGTATGAAAAAGAAATAAGGAAAATGTTCCTGTGTGAACAAATAGCATGTGCTTAATAATCCAGATTTCTCAAACCAGGATACACAGTTGCACATAAACATGGGTTATCTTCCTGATGCGTCAGTTCTGGTTAATACTGTGTGGCAAAAATTAACATGCAGACATTTTTCTAAATCAATATTTGTTAAGATTTAAAAAATATAATTGCAAAATGCTGTGCTGTTACCTGCAATTCAAACTCTTCTCCCAAACGCCCATCCCCATCCCCACCTCCAAGGGAGAAAGTCATTCTTTGATTCAGTTATGAGCGTCAATGAAAGTGTCTGAGAATCCAGAGCTCCATAAATTATGTACAGAAATTATACTGCCTTAGGAAGAAACACATTCTAGGGGGCTCATACGTATTTTGCACTTGGCAACAATTCAATGATGGTGCATATATAAGTTAGGAAATGGCAAGCCACTCCAGTATTCTTGCCTTAAAAATCCCAGGGACAGAGGAGCCTGGCAGGCTACAGTCTAAACGTGGCAAAGAGTCGGACACGACTGAGTCACGACGCACACACACGCACAAGAAGAAACATTCTAGGGGCTCATACGTGTATTATGCGTGTGTGTGTTAAGTCACTTCGGTCGTGTCTGACCCTGTGACCCTATGGACCGTCGCTCTCCAGGCTCCTCTGTCCATGGGATTCTCCAGGCAGGAATACTGGAGTGGGTTGCCATGCCCTCTCCCAGGGACATGTTTTAGACTTGGCGACAATTCAACGTTACTGCTTATATAAGTTAACACCAGATATTTAAAGACAGGAATAGTAGCACATTGGATTTCTCCTCAACTGTTTAGCTCCTTTCAACAGCCCTGCCTACTCCACATGGTTATTTTAAGGATTAAATGAGGAAATGAAAGCACTTTGTAAACTGTAAAGTGCTGCTCCGATATAATGTTTCTTTAACAAATTAATTTACAAATGGCTGGGACAAGGTGCCTTTTGAATGATGGTTTCATTCCTATAAGAAAAAAAAAAAAATGCTCCACTGTGGTCTACGGAGCAAAATGAAGGACTGGGGCATTTCCTGATGTCAGGGCACCAACGTGCAGAATTCCAAAAGCTGACATCAAACAGTAGCCATCAGGAGTGTGTGGAAACCCATCTGGTTCTCATATTGGCTGAGCGAGGTGGTGAAGTGGAGGATTTTTTTCCTTCGCTGAATCTGAACACACCCTCCTGGGCTTTCACCACACGATCGAAGGCAGTGCAAACTGTCCTCAGCCTGGTCCCTTGTTCTTTAATGGACTCTGTCCGCCAAGCCTAGGCTATCACGGAAGACAAAGGGGGAAGTGGTACATGTCAGAACAGAAATTCCAGAGTTCCTGAGTGATTCGGCGAAATTGTCACCAGTTCATTCAACTCAGAAGGTATGCGTGAGACCTGGGAGGTGAACCAAACAGAAACCAGACCTACCCAGTTTTTAACGTTCTCAGCTGCATGTTTGTGGGAAATATATTTCTTGGAGGTTTGCCACGTCTTTGTTGAGTGCTGTGACTGAGGTTTCTGCCTGACAGCGGTGGTGGGCGTGCTGGTGACAGAAATGCTAAAGCCAAGCACAGAAGCCTGGCTAAAGAAAGCAAACTTTCTCTCTGAGAAGAACGCACAATTAACTCCATGTGTTAAAAGAAGAACATTATTATTTAGACGGGCATCTGTGGCAGATGCAAAATATTTTCCTTCACCCCCTTCTGAGCCCATCGCATGTTCTTATTAATAGAGCATTCTATAGAAATAAAAACAGGGAAAACGCATGGTAAAAGGCCAAAGGAAGAGATCCTTTGACACTTTAGAGGATTAATCTTAGTTCTCAAATGGCCAGGATGATCCAAACTGAATCCAGAGATGTAAAAATAATTACACTAATCCTGAAATGTACCTGATTACTAGTATATGCACCAAAATCTTGCATACAAAAGATGAAGTTTTCCTTACTTATCTCATTTGCTGAAAGACAGATCCCAGGTAATAGCTCAGGGAGTTAGCACGGCCCTTATAAACATGAAATACAGTTGGGGTCATCTAAAGACATTGAAAAGGCTTCTTCTTTAAGTAAACCCAGTGCACTGCTTGAAGACTGATGTTGCGACATTCAGCGTTAACATGCCATTTCCTCCAACTTACCTAAACTTCAGACTGATGCCAACCACAGGAGGGTGCCCCCAAACCAGCATCCTCTCGCCTTGGATGACATGGACCAAGGAGCTGCCCTGGACTTGGCTCCACACAGTAACAAACGTTACTGGACCTGGCTCCTAAAACGGGGCTTTCCCTGAGGTCACATATCTGATTTGCACTGGTTTCATGTGCATATTTTTGTCTGATCCTGAGCAAGATGAATACTTACAGTTAGACTATGGCCACCCTAAAATCCTGTTCTGGGTTGACGGCACCCAACAGTCAGCCCAAGACGTCAGGGTTAAACCGACCTTTGCACAAGGCTGACACGTGGAGGAGATTAAGCTTCTCAAGAAACGGACGTTGTTGTTTGTTCGGTCTGAACACAAGAGCAGCCTGAGAGAACGGGCACTTCCATCATTCGCCAAGCCCAGGGGTGTCTAAAAGACTCTCTTGATCAGGTCTTATCAGTGTGATTATTAAGAATAAGAAGAGCCAAGATTTTAGAGGGCATTCTATGTTACAAAGCACTGCACACATATATTCAATACTTTAAAAAATATCGTGAAATTGATGTTATTAATATCTTCATTCCACAGAGAAGAAAACTGGGGCTCATAGGGGTGATGTGACTTGTCCAAGAACATACCATCAACAAGTGACTAAGATTAAAAACCAGATTTTTGCATTCCTAATCTGAAGAGTTTTTTTTTTTTCCATTATAGCCATCTTTTTCTTTTTACATAACCATGTCATTCTCCTGCAGGTTACAGAATAGTGGGACACAAGATGGACTTCTAAGCTCTGCAGCTTCCGTGAAGACCTTCATCCGCACGGAGCATTTTTTGTTGTAAGCAGGGGCTGACCATGGTCTTCCGTCAACCAGCTCACCTGTAGTTTGGTTACTTTCCACTGACAAACTCACTCTACCCCTTTCTGGCCACTATCCCCAGGCGGGAGAACAGCAGGAGGGCAACTGAGAATTAGGGTTTCTGGTCCATGGATTTTGATCCATTCGCTTAAGCGACTTCCCACACATTCCATCCCCTAGGCCTTTATTAGTCAACATTCCTTCTTAGCGAAGAACACTCTTAATTAAATCTCCACACACAATCATAAATGTGAAACAGGAAGTCCACCCTGAACAAGGGGCTTGCTTATCAAGTCATCATCTTTTCAACTAGAGAACCTTGGCCAGCATGACTCATCGAGTATGTATCCCTTTAGCCCATCATCTCAGAAGGAAAGGTGAAAAAAACCAGATGCTTCCTGTCATCCTATGGGCTTATCTCTAAGAACAGAGATAAGCCAGGAGGTGTAAGGAGAGCAAGAATCCCCTTCTGAATCCTCTACCTGGCTCTGCCCCTCTCAGCTCTGCACCTGGGGGCTTCCTAGAACATGTTTCTATCAGCATTAGCAGGGGAATAAAGAATGAACCTCACTGGATCGGATTCCTTCAAACCCAAGATATTCTGAGACAGGTTCACTGTGGGCAGAAAAGGCTAAGTAAACCGTCCTTCATATAATCTGGGGTGCTCTCATGGCCCATAAACATCACCAATGACCTTCATCCTTTCATAGCCAGGATCTGTGACTCTATCTCCTTCTTATAAGACTTTCAGACAAAGAATAAACACAAACAAATCAACAACTGACAAATGACTTCAGCAATATTGAAACTGGATCTTGACATTGATCATCAAGTTGCCTGTCTCCAGGAAGCCACCCACAAATTATATGCCCATGATGCCCTCATTACAGAGGAAAATACTCAGTGACCTCACTAACACGTTACACTCCTCAAAACAGATGTTTCAGAAAATGTGTACCACAGTACTAGAGAGATACTGACCACTGGTTCCTTTGGAAAGTTTTGGGTCTATTTTTCAATGATCAATGCTTTTGCCTCTGAGCCAGTGTTATTTCTTTGCTCTGTGAGCACCTAAATCTATTCATGTACTTCACCCAAAGATTTGGGCAGGCTGTTGAACGAAGTGTCCATTTGATATTTAACAACTCTCTTATCTCAGATTCAGTGATTCACTTTTAAACTTCTGCACTATTTCAACACTCCCTTTATACATGCCTATGAACCATAATGAGAAAAAAAGCCTTGCCCTGAAAGTTACCAGCTGCACGAAGCCTGGAATACAATATTTACTCAATAAATAATTGCTGAGTAAAAGTAAAATGAACCTATCAGGCAATATTTAGATCCTAGAAATGATGGAGAAGAGGCGCAGACAAGCCTGTCAACTATCCCCAGTCATATTTTTTTAAGTTATTTTTTATTGGAGTAGAGTTGCTTTACAATGTTGTGTAATTTCTACTGTATAGCTAAATGAATCAGCTATACCTATATATATCATCTTCCCTCAAAGTTCAGTGGGTAAAGAATCTGCCTGAAAGGCAGGCAACCCAGGTGCGATTCCTGGGTCGGGAAGATCCCCTGGAGAAGGAAATGGCAATCCACTCCAGTATTCTTGCCTGGAGAATTCCAAAGACAGAGGAGCCTGGCAGGCTACAGTCCAAGGGGGTCGCAAGGGTTAGACACGACTTAGTGACTAAACCACCACCACCATACATATATCCCCAGGCTTTTGAGCTTCCCTCCCATTCAGGCGGAGAAGGGAATGGCAGCCCACTCCAGTGTTCTTGCCTGGAGAATCCTGTGGACAGAGGAGCCTGGTGGGCTGCCGTCTATGGGATCACACAGAGTCGGACACGACTAAAGTGACTTAGCGTGCATGCATGCATTGGAGAAGGAAATGGCATTCCACTCTGGTATTCTTGCCTGGAGAATCCCAGGGACAGAGGAGCCTGGTGGGCTGCCATCTGTGGGGTCACAGAGTCTGACACGACTCTGTAAAGTGATTTAGCAGCAGCAGCTGCAGCCCATTCACAGCCCCAGAAAGCATTAAGCAGAGTTCCCGGTGCTATATAGTATGTAGGCATCAGTCATCTATTTGATACGTAGTATCAATAGTGTATCCATGTCAATCCCGATCTCCCAAGTCATCCCACCCTTCTGTCCATGCATTTGTTCTCTATAGCTCTGTCTCTATCTCTGTTCTGCATGTAAGATCATCTAAAGCACTTTTTCCTAGAGTCCATCTACATGCATTCATTACATTATTTGTTTTGCTCTTTCCAGCTTACTTCCTGCCATATGACAGCCTCTGGTCCATTCATGTCTCTTCAGATGCCCCAACCTCTATTTTAACTGCTAGAAAAGAGTTGCCAGAACACAGACTGGGATGAGACGTGTTTCTCCAGAAAACTCAGACACGCAACGCTTTCCCTCCGCTCAAAATTGCACATTTTCATTCTCTCTCCCCAGTAAGCCAGACCTTTCTGGGAAGAATTTACAAAGTCTTTTCTCGAATCAGAGGTCTCCTTTAGTTATTCACTTTTCTAGCAGGAATTTTACCCAAGGGAACATCCATCTTTTTTTTTTTTTTTTTTCCTGTTGCAAGACTGGGAAAGCATTTGCCCTTTATTAAAAAGAAAAACAAACAAACAACAAAAAAACTCTCCTCTAGGTAAAGGTGGAGGAGGCAGGGTGAGTGTCCTCACCATCTCACCCAGAAGCATCCTTATTGTTCTTTCCTTTTTTCTGTTTGGGCTTAAAGTCCTGTGATATTATGAGAAACAACAAAAAAGCTTTGACATAAATCATCTAAGTGCTAAGGTGATGGATGCACTGAGGAGAAGAGAATGAATGATTCTGGCTCTCAAGCTTCAACAGAAGGAAGGTTTTGTTAACTTTCAGCAAGGATCCTTCTGCAAGTCCTTGCCCCACGCCTAAGCATTCTTCCCCAGAAAAAATGAACTAAAGAGCATTATTCAGACTCTAGCTTCATTCCAAAACTGGGGCCAAAACCATGCCTTCTCAATGCCTTCAAGTACTGTTTATCTGAGTCTGCTCCAGGGTCTGTCAAACATTTCCTCTGAAATGTGGGGAAGACCTTGGACCCTGGTGCAAGACGGGATTCCCGGAGCTGGCCCTGCCTTCTTCACGGGGGGAGCGGAGAAAGCAAACCTGAGTAAGGTGGCCTCAGAAAGTAAGGAATTGTGCAAATAAACATGCCAAATCCACATTTATCCGAGGAAGAGAGACGGCAACACATGCGTGTTTTATGAGGGCTGTCTCATCACCTAGAAAAGGACTTGGTTCAGTTCAGTTCAGTCGCTCAGTCGTGTCCGACTCTTTGCGACCCCACAGACTGCAGCATACCAGGGTTCCCTGTCCATCACTAACTCCCAGAGTTTACTCAAACTTGTGTCCATGGACTCGGTGATGCCATCCAACCATCTCATCCTCTGTCGCCCCCTTCTCCTCCTGCCTTCAATCTTTCCCAGCATCAGGGTCTTTTGCAGTGAGTCAGCTCTTCACATCAGGTGGCCAAAGTATTGGATTTTTAGCTTCAGCATCAGTCCCTCCAATGAACACCCAGGACTGATCTCAATTAGCATAGACTGGTTGGATCTCCTTGCAGTCCCAGGGACTCTCAAGAGTCTTCTCCAGCACAAAAAGATTATTAGGATCTACTAATCAGTAGTAGGAGAAATGATGTGTGATTTTTAATGCAGACTACTTTTAAAGTCTTTATTGAACTTGTTACAGTTTTGCTTCTGTTTTGTGTTTTGATTTTCTGCCCATGAGGCATGGGGGGTTTTAGCTCCCTGACCAGGGATTGAACCCAGACCCCCTGCAATGGAAGGCGAAATCTTAACACTGGACATCCAGGGACATCCTGAAATGATGTTCCAACTTTGCAGTCTATTTATATTTATCAAAATATATAGGTCAGGCAGCTCTGCCTACACACATTAGACAGAGTATGAAAGTGAGAGTGAAGTCGCTCAGTCGTGTCCGACTCTGCGACCCCATGGACTGTAGCCTACCATGCTTCTCCGTCCATGGGATTTTCCAGGCAAGAGTACTAGAGTGGGTTGCCATTTTCTTCGCCAGATGATCCTCCTGACCCAGGGATCAAACCTGGGGCTCCCGCATTGCAGGCAGACGCTTTATTGTCCAAGCCACCAGGGAAGCCCTTATTAAGATGTAGCAAAAAGTAGTGACCTTGACTTCTGCAAAACTGCCATTTCTTCACATCTCACTAATAGATTTAAGTGAGGGAAAAGAACAATGATGTGATCGCTTTTCACTGCAAAATACATTTTTTTTCTTCTTTACCTCTGGATTCTTAGCACTGGGTTCCTTCTAGCACTGCCCCCTTCTCCCACCCAGGGAACCATAATTCTCTTAAGACTGGAGTCTTCTGTCTAACTTCAGATTTCTCTCCTCACAGAGAGTTAGTCTTCTGAGAACACAAACGTCATACTAACTGGCTAAACAATCTCAGAGTCACGCACAAAAAATTGATAGAAAGCTACCCGCTAGATGGGAAATCATGTTACAATTCAATCTTATCTCTTTTCTGGGTGCTTCATGTACTAAAGCTGGAATCAAGAATCTCAGGGCAAGGGAGATGTGATTTTTGGTAAGTCAGGCAAATTGAAAGATATGATAAAAAGTTCTCCCTCTCTTCAACCAAGAATATTGATAAGGCAACATTTTTCTGCTCACGTTGCCCAAAAGCATAACTCTATTTAAATTCTTTGTAAGTGTCCAAAAGGAAATGCTGATGCAAATGAACCTTGTGTGTTTCTGTTAAAAATTCACCATGTAACTTTGCAGGAAATGTAAACTCCATAGATTAATCGAGTAAAACTTATCAACACATCGACAAACATTTATTGTGCAGTTTTTGTTCCCTATGCATAATACTAAGTCTGTTTATGGAAACAACCAAGCAAAAATTATATACCACCATGTCCAAACCCCCAAGGAGTAAATTTTTTATTAATTTGCATGGAAACACAACTAGCATAAAAGAAATGGAAGAAATCACAAAGGAAAAGATAAACTGACTTGATTGCATGAAAATGTAAACCTTCTATTTTTCAAAACACAGGCTTATCAGATGATAAGCAACAAGGTGAAAAATATATATTATTATGATACACCAAGGATATAGCTCCTTGATATATGATGAGGTTATGTTATATGATAAGACACAAAGTCTCGGTAGATAGATGGTACAGGAACATGATATTCACTAGTGAGGACATATGCGTGCATGTGTGATCAATCATGTCAAACTCTTTGCAACCCATGGACTGCAGCCCACCATGCTTCTCTGTTCAAGGAATTTTCCAGGCAAGAATACCGGAGTGGGTTTCCATGCCCTTCTCCAGGGGATCCTCCCCACCCAGGGATTGAACTCTCGTCTTTTTGAGTCCCCCGCATTGGCTGGCAGATTCTTCACCACTGCACCACCTGAGAAGCCCAATGAGGACATATAATCATTTATAAATATTTGAAAAAATTAACCTCAGTAATCAATCAAAGAAATGAACATTAAAACATCAATGAAAAGACAATTAAATTTAGCAATTGAGGCAAGACATTTTTAATGATAACTGAGGAAATACAAACTTTTTTGTATGAATCTTACAAGTGAGATAAAGAAACAAATTATTCCTTTACCTCCCATGTAAAACAACAAAATGGGAGGGGAAATCCACATCAATAAACAATGAAGGGCCTTCCCTGGTGGTGGTTCAGTGGTTAAAACTTCACTTTCCAATGCAGAGGGAGCAGGTTCGATCCCTGGTCAGGGAGATAAGATCTCACATGCCTTGTGGCCAAAAAGTCAAAACATAAAACAGAAGCAATATTGTAACAAATTCAATAAAAACTTTAAAAATGGTCCACAACAACAAAAATACTTTTAAAAAAATATAATGGAAAAGAGAAAAATAATTTTTTAATTAATAGCAATGGAGAACTGCAGGTATTTGGTTGAAGGCAGATTGCAGCCTAGAATCTGCTCAGTTTCCTGAGAAATTAGGGAACAACTTTGACGTGGGGATCTGGGAAGACCATAGAAGGCATGGAAAAGGTTTTGTGCAATGTTAAACGTTCAACGCCATTCTTACAGTTGTCCTAATTGTATGTTTCAAACAGCTCTTTTTTACATTGGTTATCATTGTAGGCTAAGATTCTCAAACCAAAATTATAGTAAAGCAATTTCACAGATGGTCAGTCCAGGAGGTCTGAGCATCCAGCTCTCTGCTGATATGACTTAACCTGGCAGATTTTAGAATTTCAGAAAGAACAAACGGACTGCAGAGTCTTCAATAACCACCCCCCAATTGAGTTTCTAAAAAAAAAAATACTGTATGATGCCTATATCAAAGCAGTCAGCATTACTGGGGCCCAAGGCAGGCTGCCCCAAAGTGGCATGTTGATTATTTGGAATTAAAGTGATTCTATGACAACCTATAGGAGTGGAATGGGGTGGGAGGTGGGAGGGAGGTTCTAGGGGCAAGGGACATGTGTATACCTATGACTGATTCGTGTTGATGTATGGCAGAAACCAACATAATATTGTAAAGCAATTATCCTCCAATTAAAAATAAATAATTTTTTAAAAAGAAAAAGGATGCATCAAGTAGTTTTAAAAAGTCAAATAACAGGAACACTCATCTTCTGAGCATGGAGGTTGATTTCAATTTAGGTATGTTGTGTATAAAGAGTAGTTGCATAGTAAATGATGTAATAATTTTATTACATGACAATCTTATGTCACTGCCTTAGAATGGTAATACCACATAGCAGTGGATATATTTACATCATGGACAAAGTCTAGTACATCCCCAGGATTCAATAAATACATTTTTTAAAAGTTAAAAAAAAAATAAATAAAGTGACTCAAGAAAGGGCGAACACAAGAGGGACCCTTTGACATTCCTCTCTGTCTCTCTGAAACCAGGAAATAAGGGTCCCCTGGGAAAAGCCCCCTCCCTGAATCTGGAGAGGAAAGGACACCTACCATCCAGTTGGTAATTTGGGGTACAGAAGCTTGTATAAACAAACTTCATTTCTTCTTTAACTGGCTCCCCCAAGCCCCCAAACTGTTCAGTCTTCACTACTAAAGCACCCAAAGCCTACGTTTCTTGGTCTTGTCAATTTTTCACAAATGTTTTGATTCTTTGTCTAAAAACTATACAAGTTGCCTGCTTTGGCCACTTCTTAGGCCCCATTTCTATGAAAGTTCCATGCCCCCAAATTAAAATGTGTTTTGTTTTCTTGTTAAGCTGTCTTGTGTTAATCTCACTAGTGGTCTAGCCACAGGAACTCAAGAATGGTGGAGGAGGGCAGGTTTCCCCCTTTCCAAACAGTGTTGTTCATCAGGCACAAACCTGTACACTGTACCCGTCAAGCCAAGGGTAAAGCTGGTAGCTCTTCTGAAATCTATGGGGCTTAGTGAGCATTCATGCTTAACGAGAAATGATCGCTCCTCTCTGAGCAGAGGAGCCAAGACAGAACCAAGAGTCTCCTTCAAGGTGGCTGAGTCGGCGAAGTATTCACCTGCAATGCAGGAGGCTGCCTGCAATACAGGAGACCCAGGTTTGATCCCGGGGTCGGGAAGTTCCCCTCGAGAAGGAAATGGCACCCCGCTCCAGTATTCTTGCCTGGAAAATCCCATGGACAGAGGAGCCTGGTGGGCCACAAACAGTCAGCATGACAGTGACTAAACCACACGATTCACAAGAATAAATGACTGTCCCCAAACCCAACACTCTACCCTCTCTTATGCTCACATTTCAACCTAGAAAACTTTGAAAGTGGATGTCAACATAAGGTACCTGCGCAAAGAAAAATGCCAACAGCTCACCCCTGCCCCACCTTGCCCAGGGCAATGGGAAGCAGCCTCCTTCCTACAAAGTTGTAAAGCGAACCCTCCACCGTGTGAAATGCTTGTTGGATTCACTTTCGTGGACCAACTAAATGCTGGAGAACAAGTCCTCAAAAATAGCAACTTTGGTTTTAGAATATTGATCTGTGGCCCTTCTCTCCTGTGATAATTGGCTTTTTAGAGTCATCATGCATCTATTCAGGGCACTGTCAGTTCAAGATAAGAAAAGCCTAATACCACGCAAGGCATTCTGCCTTCTTAAGGAGAAGGGAAGTTAGCGAATCCACTCCAAAGTAGTATATATGCTCTTTACGAAATTCCTTGGAAAGACAACAGAAAGCAATCTTTTTTCAACACACATTTAAAAACTGTACATTTCCATCTGGCAGGATTTCTTAGCCTGTTTGAATTAACTATGGATTTATATTCATGCAGATTATGTAGTTTAGTCCAAAACCTACAAAAAAATCAAAACCTCAGAAAAAGTCAATAAAAGACATATATGTTTTCCCTTTCATCACTTTAAATATATCCTGCCACTCTCTTCAAGCCTGCAGAGCTTCTGCTGAAAATCAGCTGATAACCCTATGGGAATTCCCTTGTATGTAATTTGTTGCTTTTCCCTTGCTGTGTTTAATATCTTTTCTTTGAATTTAGTTTTTCTTAGTGTGATTATTATGTCTCAGTGTGTTTCTCCTTGGGTTTGTCCTGTATGGGACTGTCTGTGCTTCCTCAACTTGAGTGGCTATTTCCTTTCCCAAAACAGGGAAATTTTCAACTATAATCTCTTGTAATAGTCTCTCAGACCCTTTCTCTTCCTCATGTTCTTCTGGGACTCCTATAATTCAAACAACGGTGTGGTTAATGTTGTCCCAGAAGTCTCTGCGATGGTCTATTTCATTCTTTTTTCTTTATTCTGCTCCACAACAGTTATTTCCACCATTCTGTGTTCCAACTCACATCTGTTCTTCTGCCCTTGAAGACTTGAAGCAAAGGAATAGATATATGCATCCAGGCCTTGCCAACGCCTCTGTCATTTCTGCATGACAACGAAACACTCTAACTGTTGTGATTGTCATTTAGTATGTATCAGATATACACTGTCTCATTAACAAATAAAAACTTGTTGATTGGCGTCATTTAACAGATACAGACGTTAGAGTGACGAAATCTGTTTATCCTCACTACAGTCACTCCATCCACATTAAATGAGATCACAGTGGTAGAAGCATCACCCAGTATGCAGTCGTGTCAGAGACTGCTGTTGTCTTTTTATCGGCATATAGTTGCTTTACAATGTTGGGTTAGTTTATGCTGTTCAGAAGTGCGTCAGCCACATGAACATGTATATCCCCTCTTCCGAGTATTCCCTTCCCGCTCACGTCATCATAGAGCATTAAGTAGAGTTCCCTGTGCTATTCAGGGTGTTGGCATCAGTTATCTATTTCATACATAGCATCAATCCCAATCTCCCAATTCATCCTATCTTCCCTTTCCCCTTGGTTTCCATTTGTCCCCCACATCTATGTCTCTATTTCTGCTTGGCAGATGAGTTCATCTATATCATTTTTCTGGATTCCACATATAGGTGTTCATATATGAAATGTGTTTTTCTCTTTCTGATTTACTTCACTCTTCTGATACTCCGTAGGTCCTTACGCTTACATGATCGCCCAGTCCCAGTAAGACACCTGAAGACAAGCTCCTTTGCCGCTAACAGAGCATGCCTCATTTCTCTTGCAGCTGACTCATCAATTCAATGGATAAAGTGATGCTGGAGTGTCCCAGACTGCATACCAGGGAAAGCAACCCAGCTCAAGCCTGGATGACCAAGTAGCACGGGACATCCCGTCAATCAAGTCAGTTCTAGCAAGAATAAGAGTTCTGGATCAAAATAATCTATAGACCCTGTAGAAGAGTAAAAGTAGGGACTGGTCCTAAAAACTTTCATGTCCTAAAGAGGGTAAGAGGATCTTTTCTAATGTCTTTCTTTTGGGAGCGTCCCTGGTAGTTCAGTCAGTAAAGAATCTGCTTGCAGTGCAGGAGACCCAGGTTCAATCCCTGGGTCAGGAAGATCCTCTTGAGAGGGAAATGGTAACCCACTTCAGTATCCTTGCCTCGAAAATCCCAAGGACAGAGTATCTGAAGACAGAACAGTCTAATATGGAGAATTTGACACAAGCATTTCAGTGCTTCTGTATAGTTTCATAAAAATGGACGTGACAAAAGGTTAAAAGCACTTTTTTTGAATGAGTATTGCGGACAACAGAAATTGAACTCCACCATATCCCTGAACCTGTCCCCCATCCCCACCCCCAAGGGACAGATGTAGCCACAGGATAAGGCCCAGCGATAGAGCAGTGGTATTGGTTTGCACATGACATAGAAAAAAAATTTTTTTAAGTAGAATGCTTTTTGAGCTTTTTTTAAGGAGGCTGAAAATATCTGCATTATATAACCAACCACAGGACACAACCCACAGCCATTCTCTCAGAGACTGAATCTCAGAATCTCAGGAGGAGATAGCACATCAATATTCACCTTGGAATCTTCTCCCAACTCCCTGGGCAATGGACAGGACACTTGAATTTGGTGAAAGATCCTGAATCAGCACCGAGGACATCATCATCAGAGATGGATGCTTTGTGATTGGATTAAACAGGATCGCCTGTCATAGGCTAAAATGGCTTATCTGCACAGGCGTCTGATATTGAAAGATGATTAAGGAAATCAGCAGCATGTTAAATATTAAGCATTTCTTGGAATGTGATCGCCGTGCTGGAGGTTACCGCATCTCAGGAAATGAACTTTCGAAAGACCTCAAGGTCTTTGGCTCTGAGACTCTGCTCAAGCATAAAAATGTCAAGGTAGCTAAATGGGTTTCAGAACTGACTTGAGAAGGAAACAAGTTTGAGGGCGTGTCACTTCTCAGATCCCCAGGTATTTTCTATTCCACCTCCAGGCTGTTGCCCTTAAATACCTAGGGATCTGGGGTAAATACAGTTAAACCCATCATCTCAGCAACCTTCAAATTAAGACTCTCTTGACTCTGTGAAGCTTCTTCCCTTGTGGCTCAGTAGTAAAGAATCCACCGCAGTGCAGGAGCCACAGGACTTGGGTTCAACCCCTGGGTCGAGAAGATCCCTTGGAGAAGAGCATGGCAATCCACTCTATTATTCTTGCCTGGAGAATCCCATGGACAGAGGAGCCTGGCGGGCTACAGTCCATAGGTCTGCACGGAGTCAGACATGACTGAGGGGCTGAGTATGCACACACGCTTGACTTTGTACATCATTTTCTTTTGAACAGTTGTATATAACTCCTATTTGAGAAGTTTTCTCTCCTTTCTCCAAAATATCATCAGATCTCTCTGGCTTTCCATGACACTACAACAAATTCTATGTATTCTTTCTGTATTTATGGAGTACTTGCTATGTGCCAGGCACTGCTTTAGATATGAGAAAGATGAATTAGTGACTACTTGGCCTTGTCGTTTCTTGTCAAACCCTAGGGACTGTGACTTTACCCACAGTCTATTTTGCACAGCCATTAACTGTTGTGTGCCCTCCATTAACACTGGGGAACCTGTCTTTGGTCTGCCGCTGACACTGTGTACCTTGTGATGGCCTCCTCAGAGAATAGCTGTCTAACTTCCCAGCTTCCATTTCAGGAATCTATTCTCAGCTAGCAACCAGCATAGCCATCCCCAAGGCTCTATGTGCCAATCTTCTGCCCACCTTGTCAAATGTGTTCACTCCAACTTTCCACCACTGTGATCTCCACACAATCCATGATGAAACAGTAATGTCTTAGCTTAAGACACAACTGGGGCTCATGATTTATCTTATTTATAATGGACTCTGAAGACACTAATGACACGCCCATCCTCTTGTGGCTCTGTATATAGAAAAGTGGTTCCTGCCCACCCTGCCTCATTCAAGCGGCTCCCCTTCTCCTCCTGCCCTGTCCCTCCCCTTCCTCTCTCTCCTTCCTTCCTCCTCCTCCTCTTCCTCCCCCTCCTTCTGCTCCTCCTTCTCCTTCTACTTCTCTTACAGTCCTTCTTCCTCCTCTTCATTGTCCTCTTCCTTCTTAGAGAACACTCAGAAAGTCCAAATCATCTATAAAAGTTTTTATACTACCTCTAGTACTAAATACTTTAAAGGGCTTTGATATGACATCAACACACTCCTAAACACTCACATTTTAAAACATATTTCATGTGTTTATACCTGGGGCTTCCCTGGTAGCTCAGCTGGTAAAGAATCCACCTGCAATGCAGGAGACCCCAGTTTGATTCCGGGGTCGGGAAGATCCACTAAAGAGGAGTTAGGCTACCCACTCCAGTATTCCTGGGCTTCCCTGGTGGCTCAGCTGGTAAAGAATCCACCTGCAATGCAGGAGACCTGGGTTCAATCCCTGGGTTGGGAAGATCCTCTGGAGAAGAGAACACCTAAAGAAATGTCCATGTTTCTGACACTAATTTAGGTCCTTTTGTTCAATACTCCACACTGTATTCATGTAGACAATTCCTTATGAGTAGGGTTACTTAGTAAATGGTAATTGATATTCATGACTTGAAGTGTAGAGGCTAAGAAACAAGACATGAAGGTGAAAGAGGACACTTGTCTACCACGTCAATGGAAGCTGATGGCTCCAAAAGAGAAGTAGAAGAAATTAGCAAGAGAGGGTTTCTCATCGTGGTTTCAAT
This sequence comes from Muntiacus reevesi, assembly GCF_963930625.1. Taxonomy (NCBI): domain Eukaryota; kingdom Metazoa; phylum Chordata; class Mammalia; order Artiodactyla; family Cervidae; genus Muntiacus; species Muntiacus reevesi. Next base: position 75,858,821 of record NC_089259.1, on the reverse strand, counting down.
TGGTGTTGGATTCACAGAAAATGGCATTGGAGCAATTTCTTGAGACATGAGGGGTTCTTTCACTTGTTTGTTTTTATTAGAAAGAACATAGGACCCAGAAAACTAGGTTTAAGTCATGGATAATCTACTAAGAGTTGGAATCCTTGAGAAACCGCTCCACATCTCTGCAACTCAGTTCTTTTCACATGCAAGTGAGAGGGTTGTGCTAAGAGACTCTACTTTCCTCATAATATAACTGTTATTCATGATTTCCTGCAAGTGTACAACCTAGGGGGAAAGATGTGCCTAGATCTTAATCTTCTCACCTCCAGTTGGTATTTCCTGATATTCCAGGAGCTGAAAGATATCCTGAGGCTTGAGAATATTCCACTGGTGATAAGCAATTACAAAAAGCAGTATGAGAAGGGGGTTTTGTTCCATTGCCAAACCATGGTACATACCCTAAAAGCCACTTATTATTGGAAACTCTACTTAATGGACAATGAGTTACATTGCAGGCAGGTGGCACAGCAGTAAAGAATCTGCTTGCCAATGCAGAAGCTGTAAGAAACACGGGTTTGACCCCTGGGTCAGGAAGATCCCTGGAGGAGGAAATGACTACCCACTCCAGTATTCTTGCCTGGAAAATCCCATGGACAGAGGAGCCTGAGGGGCTACAGTCCACAGGGTAGCAAAAAGTCAGACACAACTGAGCACAAACACACACCTCCTGGGTAACATTCACAGTTAACAGTGCAGAGGACCAACCAAATATTCAGAGTCACAGACATTTACAAAACAGCACATTATCACCATTGAGATTAATCCACATATAAGTGGACACTGGGGAAATCTGAGATCACTTCAAGTTTTCATCTAGTCATTACACAGGGTCAAAAAGGCAGCCTTATAAGGAGGGGGTGGGCAGATGCTATAAATCACAACCCTTGCTTTAAACTGCAACTGGGATTTGAAGGTACAAAGGAAGAGGATAAATTACTTGTGTGGACGATGTATGTGTTGAGAAGATCAAATAAATGGGACTAGTTTCATCTAAGCAGTATTTTTCAATTAAGAGTTTAGTAAACACCCACAGGGTATTGGGCTCAACCCCACCCCCTCATGCCCAATTTAAAAATGCACAAAATCCTGGCTCGTACATTCAGTAAGTTGGCTGTCAAGTTAATGAGGAAATGAATGAATGCTCAATTAAGAATTAGGAAAATGATTAAATGATAAACTATGAGAGATGCGTAAATTCAGACGAACCCAGAAACAGAGAAAATAAAAGATTCCTACAGTCTGGAATCATTGGATTTCCTAAAGAACAACGAGGAAAGTCAAAGCAGCAGTATTGGAATTCCGACTCTGGCTGTGCGCCTGCCTTTCGAGTGCTCTGGGTCGTCTATTCAATGAGGATGGACATCATCAAGAAACCCAGAATGTTTCTATATTGCAAATGAAGTTCATGAATATACAAGCTGATCAAATGAACACTCTAAGTGCTTGGGGAAGAATAATAGAAGTCTCGGTAATGGAGATGCTGATAACTAAGGGAGAAGAGGCTAGCAATTTTGCCACGGAATCCTGGTTCATACATTCTGTGAGCTGAATTTCGGATGGTTTTAGTCTAGCAAGAGCATCAGGCTCTTCCCAGTTAAGAGACAGACTCCATTAGGAATACACCCTGTGGTATTAAGTGCAATTGCCATCCTCGGGACAAACTGCACTCAGTCAACCCAGAAGGAACTACGGCCATGCATCAAGCTCGCAACTCAACTCACTGACCCACTAAAAGCTCCGTGAGGAGCAGCATCTAAACACGGGCAGATTCCATTAACGACTGGATCAGATACATAAAAATGTATCTATCTTCATAGATATTTGCACTTGGTAGAGTCTACAAGGAGAGCTGCATTTTTTTGGAACCATGCTCCAACCACCCCCTTCCAGACCAAACCCCTGCAAGACCAGAATGGTCTTGGCCTCTGAACTGGTCCCCGCTTTCATTGTGTCCCCACTCCCAGCCTTCACTCTTACTGTTGCCAGACTAATCCCCGTACAAATGCAGCTGTAATCATACCTCTGCCCTGCTCAAAAGCTTTCCATGATTCCCAGCCCTGTCCAATAGCATCTAAATTCCTTCTGTTGCTGGTGAATTTGAGGTTCTTACTTTGTCACAAGAAGAAGTCAGAAACAAAGTGACAGGTAAGAAATGGGTTTATATAGAGAGAAGGACACTTCACATGCAGAGTGTGGGCCATTGCAGAAGGTGAAATAGAGAAGGGGGATAGGCCTCAAAATATGGTGTGGTTAGTTTTTATGAATTGGGTAACTTCATAGGCTAATGAGTGGGAGGATTATTCCAACTATTTTGAGGAAGGGGCAGAGATTTCCAGAAATTGGGCCACTACCCACTTTCTGGCCTTTTATGGCTAGCCTCAGAGCTGTGTCCCTGGTGGGTGTATCAGTTAGATGCTGGTGTGTTATAATAAGCATATAATGAGGCTCAAGGTCCACCAGAAGTCTAATCTTCCGCCATCTTGGACCCAGTTGGTTCTAAACAGTCTTCATCACATCTTAGGGCTATGTCATTCTTTTAAAGGGTGTGCCCTGCCCCCTTCCCTCCTGCTTCACTTCCCTCTATATTTCCTGTCTAATTTTACCTTATCATCTTAGTTGAAAGCTCTCCAAAGGGGGTTATCTCAAGTTTCCTGCACATAGGTCCAAGTACCAGCTATTGATCTCTGCCGTGACCTGCCCCTTCCCCATGTTGGATGTATCCTCTCATCTTCCCAACTCCATGGGAAAGGTTTTAGAAATATTCCCACAAGCTCTTCAGTGGTTCTCCTTTTGTGAGGTAGAACCTGATTTTCCTCCTTTTGAATGTGAGATGGACATAGTGGCTCATTTCTAACAAACAGAATGAAGCAGAAATGATCATAAGGACTCAAAACTGGGTCATAAAAAATACTGCCACCACCTCTGCATATGGTTCTCATTTCCACCACCCCCCTCCCTCTCTCAGATTACTGTCTCTGGGGAAGCCAAGTGCCATGTCATGAGGAACCCCCAGGCCCACTGAGAGGAACTGAGGCCTCCCGTCAACTGCCATGAGAATGAGCCATCTTGGCAGCAGACCCTCCTGCTTCCGTCGGGCCTTCAGATTGGCTACAGCCTCAGGAGGATTTGTATTTATGTATTATGTATTCATGACACTGAGCAGAACCTCCAAAGTTGATCCCAATTCCTGACCCACAGAAACTTTGGGAGATAAACAGTGCTTGCTGTTTTATGCCACTTTATTTTTAGAGTAATTTGCTATGCAGATACTAGATAACTAAAAATAGAAACAAACAACAGATAACCATTAGATAACTGACCCATTTCCAAATGTCTCAATTCTAAATGCATTTCAAGATCCAGATTAAATGATCCTTCTTCCACAAATCTCTCCTAGACTACTTGGATAGAAATAGTAACTAAAATTATATCTGGCTGAATCTCACCTCTCTTATGAAATTTCATACCTCTATTATGATGGTTTCCCTGATGGCTCAGCAAGTAAGGAATCTGCCTGCAATGCAAGAGACACAGGAGACATGGGTTTATCCCTGGGTTGGGAAGATCCTATGGAGGAGTAAATGGCAACCCACTCCAGTACTGTTGCCTGGAAAATCCCAAGGACAGAGGAGCCTGGCAGGCCATATAGTCCACGGGATCACAAAGAGGCAGATACAACTGAGCGACTATGCACAGCACATTATAATGACATCTATGAATTGCACAGTTTTCTCCCTTATTAGAGGTTAAGCTCCTTGAGAAAATTTCCAAACTTCCCCTCATATCTCATCACAGGAGTCAGGGCATAAAAGAGGATGTGGGAAATACTTGTCGACAGAGTAAGTAGCCAGATTCTAAACTCAAGTCTCTCCTTGCTTGAAATCTATTTGTGTTTATTGTGATTTTTGGTAAGGAGTTACGTACAACTGAGGAAGCAAAACACAATATAAGAAGTACTTAATTCCTTCATAACTCTTAGAAAAGAAGAAAAACGCTCAGAAAAAAATAATCAGCATAATCAGCTTTACCTAGAAGATCAGGTAAGTGGAATGAAAACCACCATGCTAATGTTAGTCCTTGTCCAAAACTGATACAGGATATGCAACTGCAGGCATGGAAATCAACTGAGAGACGATTATTGTCCTACCAAATAACATAGTCCTCACCAACTGAAGACAGAAGCTTTTCTCTTCCACATTGTTTAGGCGCTGACATCACCCCCCAGGCCACTTCCACCCTCCTCACTGTGGCCTTCCACTGACTTCGCCCAAGATTAACTAAGCATCAACAGCAACGTATGAAAAGTGAATAACCACTTCTGATTTTTTGTATCTAAAATCCAGGCTTCCCGTTTCCTCTGAGCAATGAGAAATGTGAAAACGGATTATGAGCTGAGCATGAAGTATTCAGAGCATTCGGCTTTTAAAAACCAAAGCACAAAAATCACCCTGCTCTGCTGGAGCTCCGTCGACATAATTACATAAAGGGAAGGAGTCTTCCTGCCAGTCCTGGTTTTTGTTGCTGGTAAGAGGGCGTGCCATTAGAGGCCACCTCTTTGCTTTCTTAGACCTGTTTCTGTAGTGTCTAGGGCTTCCCTGGTGGCTCAGATAGTAGAGAATCTGCCTGCAGTGCAGGAGACCTGGGTTCGATCCCTGGGTCAGGAAGATCCCCTGGAGGAGGACATGGCAGCCCACCCCAGTATTCTTGCCTGGAGAATCCCATGGACAGAGGAGCCTGGCGGGCTACAGTCCATGGGGTCGCAGGGAGTCAGACACGACTGCGTGACTAACACACACATATAGTATCAACGAGCATTCACCAGCCAGGGAAACTCAGATTCAGGCGACAGCAGTCTAAGCAGGCAAACCATACCTGCCTCTTATGCAACCAGATTTGATCCTTTATCTGAAGCAGCCACAATAAACCTATGGAGACATTTTGTCCAGGGATAATTGTTTTTATAGCAAATCAGTATCCACTGACAGTTTATTATATACTGTAAAACAACTACTATCCTATTACGTGCGGACTTAATTATGCATTCTTGACGTATAAGACACCAACTCTGGTTCCCCTCTCCTAAGCAACGGTCACAACAAAACCACAGCGTTCTTGAGCTTCAGTTGTTCTCAGCTTGCTCGCAAATGTTAAGAGAGCAGTTTTCCAGTTCAAAATTCATACAAGGTTTTTTTGGTCATATTCTTTTTTAATATTTATTCATTTTTAATTGGAGGATAATTGCTTTACAACATTGTGTTGGTTTCTTCCTTATATCAGCATGAATCAACCACAGGCTATACAGGTCCCCTCCCGCCCGAAGCTCCCAGCCACCTCCCAGCCCAACCCAGCCCTCCACGCTGTCACAGAGCCCTGGCTTGAGCTCCCTGGGTCACAGCAAATCTGCACTAGCTATCTGCTTTGCACGTGGCAGTGAATATTGTTTCCAAGCTGCTGTCCATTCGTCCGACCCTCTCCTCCCTCACCGTGTCCACAAATCTGTTCACTATGTCTGTGCCTCCACTGCTATCCTGAGATGAGTACCATCTCACTAGATCCCATATACCTGAGTTAATATACAATGCTTGTTTTTCTCTTTCTGACTTACTTCAGTCTGTATAATAAGCTCCAGGTTCATCTACATCATTAGAACTGAAAAAAAAAAAAAAAAACCATACTCCGAGTTTCTAAACTGCATCCTTAGATTTTTGACTTCTACTATTCCCAGTCTGTGCTTCCAAAATGGGGGTAAAATTTTTTAAGAGACTGGAAGCCCTTTGAGAAGCATTATTCATGCTGCCAAGCATTAGAGAGCCCTTCTGCATTATTTTTTACACGAGATAAATGAAATAAAGATTTAGGCAATAATTCAAGGAATTTAATCAATGTTAGTCATCAATATGGGTGATTCAAGACAGTATAATTTTAGTCCTTGGTAGTAAAAGTTTTCAGCCTGGATTTTCCAGATAAATAACTCCATATTTCTCTTTGTCACTCTGAACAAAGCTTTTGGAGAAAACTTTGCTTCCTTTTCATTAGCCATCCCTGCCATTCAAGTTGTTACTCTCACAGAAGCATATTCTAAGCCAACCAAACTAACGGGCTCTCATGCACGACGGTTATTAATTTTCCTTACAGGTGGTGACAATAAGCTCTTCCCCTGTCTGGCCTCTCAGTTGGTTTAATCAACTTCACCTCAAGCCCTCCTGAATTTTAACTGATTGAGGCAAGTCATCAACAGCACAGCCACAGATTAAAGCAATGTTCATCGACAACTTCCCTGAAACAGAAATGCAAGGAACTAGGACAACAGAAAAACAATCACACAACTATTACTTAGAGGAGAGTCAAGATGGATAGCAAATATCCGTCAAGCCACACAGGAAATCTGTTAGAACTCAGTAAGGTGATTCAACATACCTGTGGGCTTAGGAAGACACTATATGAAAGCAACTGCATGTACCTAGTGTGCAAAATAAAAGAAATCGGCTGGATGTGGTCCTAAGAGGCTATGGGGTTTTTATCGATCAGACATTTCCAAGAAGATAAACCTAAAATGCTTCCAGTATAAGAGAAAATTCAGGATCACAACAGCCTGTTGATTGTTGCCCATACAGATCAGTCCCTATCAGAAGGTCTCTGGATGTCCTGGCTGCAGCCCCAGACAATAGCAAGGGAACCTTTCACTTGCAAAAATGTACTAGTTTAGGGGCTTCCCTGGTGGTCTAGTGCTAAGAAACCACCTTGCAATTCAGGGAACATGGGTTCAGTCCCTGGTTAGGGAACTAAGATCCTACATGCCATGGAGGAGCAAAGCCTGCGAGCCACAGCCAGAGAGTCCACTCGACACGACATCATGAAGACCCGACACAGCCAAACAGATAGATAAATATTTTAAATAAATAACACTTTATAAATAATGTACCAGTTTAGAAATTAGATGACCCTAAATTTTAGTGGATTAGTGTTTCAGTTCAGTCGCCCAGTCGTGCCCGACTCTTTGCGAACCCATGGACTGGAACACGCCAGGCTTCCCTGTCCATCACCAACTTCCAGAGCTTGCTCAAACTCATGTCCATTGAGTCGGTGATGCCATCCAACCATCTCATCCTCTGACGTCCCCTTCTCCTCCTGCCTTCAATCTTTCCCAGCATCAGGGTCTTTTCCAAGGAGTCAGTTCTTTGCTTCAGGTAGCCAAAGTATTGGAGTTTCAGCTTCAGCATCAGTCCTTCCAATGAATATTCAGGACTGATTTCCTTTAGGATGGACTGGATTAGTATGTAGAGGGAAAGAATAATGACATAATAAATACATGGATACTCTTAAAACTATCTCATCTACCTTCTTCATTCACATACTCCTCAGTCTCAGCGAGAGTAACCAGGAAGAAACCAACCTTCAGTCTGAACTTTCCAATCCAACTGAAACACAACACACACACACTCAACATTTTGGTGCTGCCTTTAAGGATTTGCCCAAATCTTCCCCAAACAAGAATCAGCTCTTGTTTGCCAACCAATGTATCACTTATCCTTGACACCAAGGTCAAGACTCACTCACTTACTTGATCTTACTGATCCCCACTTCATTCTACCTGGTTGGAGGCAGATCCTGGAGGTAAAATTACATTATTTAATGCTTATTACATTGATTTGCTCAGAAATAGCTATAACTTGGATGGAATAGAGATCAACAGTGGCAACACACACCGCCCAAACCTTGGTCTGCTTGAGAACATGCTGGCTGCCAGCCTGTGGCTTCATTGCACTTGGTCACAGAGGCTTAGAGAGTACCTTCATCCGGGGAACTCACAACACCCCCGACCCTCTGCTCGCAGGACTCTTTGCTAGATACTGTCAGGTTACACAGAAGATCCCTTGGCCTCGTTTTTCTCATCCATTTCTAATTTCTATTCTTTTCCTATAAACTCCTGAAAGCCTTCTTAAATCCTTCTCCCACCATGTGGGAAACACACGAATAACCAAAGACAGTTCTTGCCTGCACAGATCTTAAAATGTAGCTCTACCATAGAGATGTAGCACAGAATAGGATGCAACAAATGCCATGAAATAGAACAAAGTGCTATCAACTTTCAAAAGAAGGAAGGAGTCATTTCCATGGAGGGGAGCAAGATGAGTAATAAGACAAAAGAATGGGCACCGGGAGAGTGGATCCTGTTGAAACTGGTTGTCTACTGAGATTGGATAATGGCAGAGACACCATGGTGGAGCGGTGGGCCATCCAGGGAAGAACATAAAGGAATGGGGGTGGGAAGTGGAAAGGAAGACTCGGATTAAACCCGTCATCCAAATAAGCAGGAGTACTGTTTAGGGGTTAAGACTTGTCCTCTCTAAAAGCAGTGGAAGTTCTGCTTGTTTGTGGGTTTTTTTGGTGGTGGAGGGGGGCAGCGTGAGTCAAAGACACTCACATTTATTTTTTTTCTTATACGCTGAAGTTTTATCTAGGGCCAGCTCTGCATATAGACCTAGCTATTATTTTAAGTACCTTTTTCTTTTTTCTTTCATATATTTATTTTTAACTTTTTCTTTTGCATAGGGGTATAGCCAGTCAACAAACCATGTTGTGATAGTTTCAGGTGAAGAGCAAAGGGACTCAGCCATACATATACATGGATCTGTTCTCCCCCAAACTCCCCTCCCATCCAGGCTGTCACGTGGCACTGAGCAGAGCTGCCTGTGCTTACAGGAGGTCCTCGCTGATTATCCATTCCAAATACAGCAGAGAGTACATGTCCATCCCAGACTCCCCAACTGTAAGAGGGTAGAGTGTTGATACGCCTGTCATATCTGGTGGGTTCAAATTAAGAAAGGAAAGTGTGTGTGTTCCTATGTGTGTGTTTGAGTGTACCTATATTGTTACTTAAAAGGTAAGATGGGGAGACAGTGGAAATAGTGTCAGACTTTATTTTTTGGGGCTCCAAAATCACTGCAGATGGTGACTGCAGTCATGAAATTAAAAGACGCTTACTCCTTGGAAGGAAAGTTATGACCAACCTAGACAGCATATTAAAAAGCAGAGACATTACTTTGCCAACAAAGGTTCGTCTAGCCAAGGCTATGGTTTTCCCAGTGGTCATGTATGGATGTGAGAGTTGGACTATAAAGAAAGCTGAGTGCTGAAGAATTGATGCTTTGAACTGTGGTGCTGGAGAAGACTCTTGAGAGTTCCTTGGACTGCAAGGAGATCCAACCAGTCCATCCTAAAGGAGGTCAGTCCTGGGTGTTCATTGGACGGACTGATGCTGAAGCTGAAACTCCAATACTTTGGCCACCTCATGCAAAGAGTTGACTCATTGGAAAGGACCCTGATGCTGGGAGGGATTGGGGAAAGGAGGAAAAGGGGATGACAGAGGATGAGATGGCTGGATGGCATCACCGACTCGATGGGCATGAGTTTAAGTAAACTCCGGGAGTTGGTGATGGACAGGGAGGCCCGGCATGCTGCGATTCATGGGGTCACAAAGAGTCGGACATGACTGAGCAACTGAACTGAACTGAACTGAACTGAACTGAGATGCTCAGGTCCATAAAGTGAAAGCTATGGTTTTCCCATTAGTCAGGGATAGATGTGAGAGTTGGACCATTAAGAAGGCTGAGACACAAAGAATTGATGTGTTTGAATTGTGGTGATGGAGAAGATCCTTGAGAGTCCCTTGGGCAGCAAGGAGATCAAACCAGTCAATCATAAAGGAAATCTACCCTGAATATTCATAGTAAGGACTGAAGCTGAAGCTGAAGCGCCAATACTTTGGCCACCTGATGCAAAGAGTTGGCTCATTAGAAAAGACCCTAATGCTGGAAAAGATTGAGGGCAAGAGGAGAAGGGGGCAAAAGAGGATGAGATGGTTGAATGGCATCACCAATTCAATGGACATGCGTTTGAGCAAACTCTGGGAGATGGTGACGGTCAGGGAAGTCTGGCGTGCTGCAGTCCATGGGATCACAAGGAGTCGGACACGATTGAGCGACTGAACAAAACGACATTGACAGGAGGCAGGGACTGAAGCATCTGCTACTGTGTGCGTGCACACAACGGCGGCTGTCTGCTCAGAGAGAAAATCAGGGAGGAGCTCCACAGAGACCTACTCTCCATCAAAGAGTCAAATTCCAAATTCCACATGAGAGTCTGGGATCCTGTAGAATTAGTCTAGACCCTGTAGAATTTCATGTTCAAATCTGGCACCTCTGATCTGGGATCATACTTCCTCACTCAAATCAGGCTACGTTCGCAGACCAAACACTGGTGGGAAGGGGAGAACCTGAGAAGCAATTACTGCGGTGAAGTTGGTGAAGCTGACGTACCGCAGTGTCTTCTGGATTTGGTGACGGGGTCTTGATGACAGGTTCCCCCACTCTAAAGTCTCAATCAGTTTGATTGACACCCCAGAACTGCTCATCTCGCTCCTCTCCAGGGAGGGAGACGAGGATCAAGTGCAATACTGTAGAGCAAAGGGTGGTTTCAGACACGTCATCTTCATTTTCAGTGATGGAGACAGAAGAAAACGAGCGAGAATTCTAAGTAGCAGAGAAAGGTTCAAGGTTAATTTGATTGGCAAGGTATGAAATGCCACTTACCTCGGGCCATTTCAAATTGCCCCTCATTCTCTCCACAGTAAATGAAAAGATTCTTTCCAAAGATGGGACATCAACTGATAATGACTGCTATTACATATTCATACACCACTTGACATTCGCTGGCTTACTTGGCAGGAATTCTTACAAAGCTCTCTGCACAGATGCTGTGTTGAAAAGGTAAGGTCGGATGGGGCGTCTTGCAGGCACTTTTTAGTGGACAGAGGACCAGAGACGAGACAGGACGTGGGGACAGAGGCTACGCCTATGCTGGGCAGGTGACACCGCCCACACTGCCTGCCCCTTCAGCGCATTCTGGGATTTTCCAAAGACCATACGGTATATGTTGTCTAAGGACCATTTGCCTAATCCACAGTTTTAACAACAAGGAACACAACGCTGAGAGGAAGATGGAAAGAAAAATCATTTGCATCTTAAAAAAATAACATGAGACAATTCTCTTTCTACATAGGGATGATTTCCTCATCCTAGAGAAACTGAGAAGGAAAGTGGGTTTTAAGGATTTAAAGAAAAAAAGATCAGGGAAAATCATTAAGTTTTCACATACAGTCGGGCTCCTGAGAGGTGATGCAACCAGCCTCTGGAGCACAGTCTCAGAGACGTTAGCTTTGGGCCAATCCAACACCCATTTGCTGTCTGCTATGTTTCAGGCACAGAGCTGGCAAGTTTCACCCCTGTTTAAGCCAGTTTACATCACACAACAAAGATATGGCCATGCAGTTCCAATTAATAAATGCAGCCCAGGGAGAGCTGAAAAGAATATAGATGGTTCAGTGCACACCATCCCACCTTAGAAAGAAACGGGAAGCACAGAGATGACTTACGCAGGATCATTAATTTCACATTTTTAAACCAGGGCCTCTGTGTCTGCCTCTCTGGGTATCTCTCTCTCTGTCTCTCCCTCTCTCTCTCTCTGCTCCCTCTCCTCAGTTATTTAGTGACACGGCCAATTGCTGAATTGCTTTTCGTGATGAACTCTCTTCTTTCAAGGTCAGTGACTGCCCTTCACAGGATGACGGCACTCAAGGTAACGCACGATTCAGATAAACCTTGAAATGTTGACCTACCCGAAGTTCAGTGTAATTAAAAGGTGTGCCTCTGCCTGAGCCAACTGTTTGAAACACATTTGCTGGAAACCTCATAATGTCTCCGCGCTTACCCCGAACATCTGTTCGTGAATTGCCTTCACAGGCCCGTAGTTCAGGACAATTTTCATAAAGCTCTAAAAAATCTGCATGAAATTAATGACAGCAAATAAGCCTGAGCTGATTTTTTCAAATTAACTCCAAATAACAATTTCTGATTTAAAATTAGCAGGGAGAAGATGGTCTATTTATATACTGCTGGAGAATGTAAGGTGGATTCAAATACTTTAGGAGTAAACTGGCTGAACTAACCATCCCGTTGGCAGAGTCTGTGTTTTGACAAGCACTGGCATTTCTTGAGATATTGTTCCTGAGAGTTATTCTGACCATGACTGTTTACAAGGCGATTGATTTTTTTCTTTATTACTAATGGCATTGGTGCTCCCAAAGAAATAATAGAGAGAGAGAGAAAATAAGAGAGAAAGCAAGCGACATTCCCACTGAAACTATTCTAGAAGAGTCTTTCCTCCCCACCTCTAAATATCATTGCAGGACACCAGAAGGCATTTTGAATACTATTTATGTCCAACAGGGCACCCAAGGGCGTTACTCAAAGAACAAGAGGCAAAATTCTTACTCCATGAGAACAGCTGACTCACTGAAGTTCAACAATAAATCAGCTAGAAATGGTTAATCTTGAAGAAGGAAATATGCTAAGACACAAGAGTGTATCTGAGCAAACTAAATTTACTTTGCAAAAAAAAATACTAACTAGGGGTTTGTGATTTAGAATATAGAAATGTCTAAAATAATTCAGGTCACCCAGAGTGGGAAGACAGTGGACAAATGTCCTGAGACAAAAACTTGCCCAGGTAGTGAGCACCGTGGTTCGTTCTCCATCCAACAGGCCCTAAAGCAAGGAGGAAGCTGAATAATGCTGAACAAATCACTGTAATCTCTCCATCACTCAGGCTCAGCTGCAACAATAATACTATCTTTCTGGACATTCTCCAGACTTTAAAACACTATTATTCATCTTAAAATGAAGACCAGAATACCTACCTGCTAGGGTTGTGGGGATTACACAAATATAAAGCTTAGCACCATCCTTGCCCTGAAGTCAACTCTCTACAAATTAATGCTGTTGTAAATATGGCCATGTGTATTATCTTCAGTCTTCAGTATTTAGACATGTGTTCAGTCATGTCTGACCCTTTGCAACCCCATGGACTTCAGCTCACCAAGCTCTTCTGTCCATGGGATTTCCCAGGCAAGAATACTGGAGTGGGTTGCCATTCCCTTCTCCAACTTAGCCATGAATTGATTTTATGGGGATAAAATGTCTACTTGACATTCATCCTGTTTTGTTTTGTTTTTTCCATTCATCCAAAAAGTATGTACGGAGTTCCTTCTGTGTGCTAGGCAGTGGGCAAGACAGAGGGGCTGAAATCCTAGGAGATCAGAGTCAGGCAGGAGTATGACTAGCTATAGCTCATGGAGTTGAGACTGTAGACCAAACTTGTTGTTCAGTCGCTCAGTGGTGTCCGACTCTTTGTGACCCCATGAATTGCAGCACACCAAACTTCCCTGTCCTTCACAATCCTAGGAAGTTCCAATTTACTCCTTCTGAGATCTTGACTGCCCAGCTTACAGACAAACATGGGTTACTATGGCTGAAAGTAAAGAAATAAAACTTTCATTTTAGCAAACCTAAGTAAGGTCTCTTTCATAAGTATCCAGGTGTACTCCAAGTAAAGATTAGCCAAACAGGAATGTAAAAGGCCCATTTGAGAGTACCCATAAGCATCTGAAAGTCAGGAAAATAAAAATATAAATTCACTTAATGGAAAGAGAGCCTCAGGCAACACTCAGCCATTAGGACTGATGGTTATTTTCTTGCCAAGGATCTCAAAAGATGAGAACAGCATCTCTGAGCCCTGTCCTGCGTTTGATCACATTGGCCCTCACCCACACACCCCCTTTCACACTCCTTCAATTACGGGCTGTCCTGCAAAGTACATTTGGCTCCAATACACACATATGAGCAGCCTTGCCAAGGCATTCAAGTACATGCGGATGCTCTCAATGATAAGCAAGGGCTTGTATTAGCTCTAGCTAACACACTAAGCTTTAAAGGAAAAAGAGAACTCATGTCTAGCTTTGGGGTCTTCAATACTGACAGTGTTGTTTCCTACCTTCAGAACATTCTGTTTACTATCACACCCTGAAACAGCTCAATTTTATTCACACTAACAATTTGCTTTGTGCAATGCCACAGTCTCCTTATAATTATTCATAACATTTTGGGATAACTTCTGCTACTTTAAAATGACACTAGCCTTCCCAAACTCTAATTTTTACATTTTGAATATTGGTACAGATTTTAAATCTATTGACCACCCACAGCTAAGCACAGAATTGCATTAAAAATCTTGCACTTTCCTTTTACATCAATTTACAACAACTCCTCATTTTAATTATCATTTGCACATACCCCATACCTTTTTACATTTCATCCTTCATCTGCATTTTTTGCTAATTTTCCATTTAGATTCTGCTTTTTAAGCACTCAAAAAAGAAAATCCATCTTTACACCAAAGTAGGAGCTACTTATGAAATGGAAATGTTACCAATAATGTGGATGAAGAGTGAAATTTAATAGTAAATTGTAGGACTTTGTAAGGGCTTCCCAGATGGTTCAGTGGTAAAGAATCCACCTGCCAAGCAGGAGATACAAGTTCAATCCTTGAGTCAGAAACATCTGCTAGAAGGAAATGGCAACCTGCTCTAGTATTCTTGCCTGGAGAATCCCATGGACAGAGGAGCTTGGCAGGCTACAGTCCACAGGGTCTCAAAGAGTCAGACATGGTTTATGACTAAACAGAGGCAGCAGCAGGACTTTGTGCCAGGCAGAAAGCAAAGCACTTTATATGTATTATCTCATTTAATCTTCAGGGCAATCTTATAAGGTGCTGGTGTTTCATCATACCCATATTACAGATGAAAAACTGAGGCTGGAAGACATTAAGCCATTTGACAACACAACACACAGCTAAAAGACAAAATCCTGAACCCCCATCTGCCTAACTCCAGGAACGAGATTCAAGCACTACACCATGTGCAGAACATTTTATATGCTTTTTTATGCATGTACTTTTTGTGCAAAATACTTTTCAACGTTGAAGCGGCCAAAGGAAATCCACACACAATGGAATAAAGGTTTTGGCCCTTTGAAGCCTCTTTAAAGATTTATTTTTTCCTTTCTAATATACCCCTTGCTATTCCATTCAGTCACAGTGAGAATAATACAAATGATGCTGAAATAACCCGGGCAGCCAGAGCAAGAATCCACAGGCAAACAGAACAACAGCAAAACAAAGTCTAAAGGCCCTCGCCTCATGGTAGCAGCTGCTGGCCCAGCTTCCTGGCTTCGCGGCAATCAGCCACACACCGCACGACAAAAATCTCCATCTCTGAGATGTGATTAGAGGCCTCGTAGAACAATCCACGTAAGGTCGTATTTGCATAAGTCAAGTATTCCACAGTCTGTATGGCGTCTTTACCTAATGCTGGATTCAATCACTGGTGTGGACCACAATCAACCCACCAGATGGCCCGAAATGCCAGCCAGCTTCCACTTAGACAAGAGTGGTGGGGATATGCAAGGAGGCAAGGGATTGAACTTCCAGAAGCTCCAGCTTCCTGCCCCAGAGCTGCTGTAGGAGGGAGCGGGGAAGGCCAGTTAGAGGGGCGACAGGTCTTCAGTCCTTCTCTTTACCAGCGTGACTTCTCTTCTCTCTGGCAAGTATGCTGGAGTTTCATGCATGATTTGATTCGAAAGACTATCTGATGTTTAGGTTGGAATATCATGAATTCAAGGCAGCTCCTATCTTATGCTTCCACATGGATGGGACTGGTCCAAGATTTAGTATCTTGTGGCTCAGTGGTAAAGAACTCACCTGCCAATGCAGGAGACGTGGGTTCAATCCCTGGGTCGGGAAGATGGAGAAGCAAATAGCAACTTACTCCAGTATTCTTGGCTGGGAAATCCCAAGGACAGAGGAGTCTGGAGGGCTACCGTTCACAGGGTCACAAAGAGTTGGACACCACTTAGTGACTAAACAATAACAAGCAACCAATGAGTCAAGGCTGGAAAGTGTCAAAACCTAGCCTGGAACCCCAGTGTTTCAATTCCTGGTCCAGTGCTTAACTCGACACAGCATGAACCTTATCCATTACTTCTGCTTCTTTCTACTCCTACTCTGGGACATCCATTGCTATTTTTTTCCAATTTTGATAAATGCTTGTGAGAGATCATTCCTTGATGGTCTCTCATCATCTCTCCATCACTGGACATTCCTTCATCCTACTTTTAAAAGGTGGGGAGATCTAGGAGTCATATAAGGCCCATGTCTTTGGAGCAGAGGTATGTGTGACGAACTGCACACGCATGAGTGCGTGCATGCTGCTGTTTAGTCACTAAGCTGTGTCTAACTCTCTGCAGACCCACGGACTGCAGCACGCCAGGCTTCCCTGTCCTTCACTATCTCCCAGAGCTTGCTCAAACTCATGTCCACTGAGTCAGTGATACTATCCAACCATCTCGTTCTCTGTCATCCCCTTGTCCTCCTACCCTCAATCTTTTCTAGAATCAGGGTCTTTCCCAATGCGTCAGCTCTTCCCATCAGATGACCAAAGTACTGGAGCTTCAGCTTCAACATTAGTCCTTCCAGTGAATGTTCAGGGTTGATTTCCTTTAGGCTTGACTGGTTTGATCTCCTTGCAGTCCAAGGGACTCCCAAGAGTCTTCTCCAGCACCACAGTTAGAAAGCATCAATTCTTCTTCAGCGCTCAGCCTTCTTCATGGTCCAAGTCTCAAATCCATACATGACTACTGGAAAAACCATAGCTTTGACTATATGGCCCTTTATCAGCAAAGTAATGTCTCTGCTTTTTAATATGGTGTATAGATTTGTCATAATTTTCCTTCCAAAGAGCAAGCATCTTTTAATTTCATGGCCACAGTCATTGTCTGCAGTGATTTTGGAGCCCAAGAAAATAAAATCTGTCACTGTCATGTCCAACTCTTTGTGAACCCATGGACTGTAGCCCGCCAGGCTCCTCTGTCCGTGGGATTCTCCAGGCAAGAATACTGGAGTGGGTTGCCATTCCCTTCTCCAGGCGACCTTCCTGACCCAGGAATTGAACCTGGGTCTCCTGCACTGCAGGCAGATTCTATACTGTCTGAGCCACCAGGTAAACCCAGATCAGCCATACATACATATGTATATATGTACATATCAGCCATACATATCAGCCTCTTTTGTGGATGTCCTCCCCATTTAGGTCAGCACAGAAGCCTGAGCAGAGTTCCCTGAGCTAGACATAGATACACTATCGATATATATGTTAGTTATGCTATGTTTTATATATATATATATATATGCTTTTAAGTTAGATGTTCTGGGTGTAAAATAGATAACTAATGGGAACCTACTGTAGAGTTTAAGATTATTGATTTTAAGTTTCATTACCAGCATTCTCCTGGTAACCAACAGCTTAAGAAGTGAAATTGACAGCAAAGCAGATGAGATGGAGACACTGAACACTGTGACAATTCCACGTCCTCAACTGAGGTGATGGGTGGAGGCACCTCCCCAATCCCAAGGGCACAAAGACGTCGAAATGAGTCAGCGTGATGTCCCTGCTCCACTAACATCTCTGAGTCATCACGAGGAGTAAGTTGTGCTCTGTCTCCTCTGGTAACCCAGGAGACACACAGAGACACCACACTGAGATTCCCGTCGGTTCCTCCAAAATGTGTCCAACTAGCCTCTTAAAGGCTAAACCCCAGGAATATCCCTTACAAATCAGAGTGACACGTGGAGATGAAGACCTAGAACATCTGACCTGAGTCAAACCACAAGTTGGAGATAAAAGCAAAGCCAGAATCCAGGCTCTGTTATCTGAGTGGGATGTGAGAGGGAATGACAGAGCCTGAGAACTCTGGAACCAGAACTAGATTTCCATCTCCAGCCTCGGGTCTTGCAGGTGAAACCGTTGAGCTCTAGAGAGAGAAACAACTTGCTCCAGCTCACAGTTCGGGGATGCGTAGCATGGCGCCAAGAACACAGATCTCACGGATTCTAGTATTAAATAGTCTTTCCATCAAGATCCACTCTTGGCTTAATAGAACTTACATCCCACTGGCTAAACACCATCACTCGGTCTCTATTTTGAGATAGGTGTACTATCTGAAGAAGCTACTGCTCTTCTGGCCTTCATCAAAGTCACTAGAATAAGGAAATTGGCTGGATGCACTCACTTTCAACCCCTGTGGTGGATTTTTTAAGCCACTCTTGCTGTATATGTTTCAACTTGAGAGATTTAGTGAGGAAAAATGACATTCTGCCCCCACTGGAGACAACAAGAGGAAGAAAGAAAAGGGGGAAAGAGCACACAGACATCCTCTTTGTCAAGTTTCCAAACATGGATTCAGTTCAGTTCAGTTCAGTCGCTCAGTCATGTCCGACTCTTTACGACCCCATGAACCGCAGCACGCCAGGCCTCCCTGTGCATCACCAACTCCCGGAGTCCACCCAAACCCATGTCCATCAAGTCAGTGATGCCATCTAGCTATCTCATCCTGTCGTTCTCCTCCTGCCCTCAATCTTTCCCAGCATCGGGGTCTTTTCAAATGAGTCAGCTCTTCACATCAGGTGGCCAAAGTATTGGAGTTTCAGCTTCAGCATCAGTCCTTCCAATGAATACCCAGGACTGATCTCCTTTAGGATGGACTGGTTGGATCTCTTTGCAGTCCAAGGGACTCTTAAGAGTCTTCTCCAATACCACAGTTCAAAAAACATGGATTAAAAGCCTACTATGTATGCGAACTCTGCCTACACGTTAAGTCTGCTCTGTTCTTACACATAAGTGGCTCAGAGTCTCCAAAAGGGTGACCTCAAGTCCCATAACAGTGCCTGTGAAATTTAATCATTGGGAGGTTCACACCAAACCTCCGTTATGACTCCTTTAAATGAAATAGATCACAGTTAATAAAGAGCCTGCAAATTAAAGTAGCCCAGCAGTCTTAACTAGCAATTAAAATGACTTTTTTTTCTCTTATCCAAGGTGAAACCATATGCCAGAGCAGATTTTTGTCACGTCCAAGATAAATGAGAAGTTCGGCTCAGTGGGGAATAATTCCAGTTTACATTGAAGGATCAGCCTCAGTATCAAAGTCTCGTTCTCTCAATGTCAGGGTCCTGCCACAGATTACCTGAAGACACCTGAGCTCAAGAGCCTTCCTGTGAGGACACAGGGTAAGGTGTGTGTCCACCTCATTCCTACCAACATCCTCAGGAAGCTGCATGCAAAGCCTGAATGTCAACAGAAGCCTAAACTGACTCTCCTCTTCCTTAGATGTATTTATGGGATCATCAGATACTACTACAGAAGTAGCCAGGGAACGGGCAACAGACTGGGAGAGAAGTGTTATTGTTGATGTTGTTGTTGTTATGGTTTATTCACCAAGTCATGTCTGACTCTGCCATGCTATGGACTGTAGCCCGGCAGGCTCCTCTGTCCATGGGATTTCCCAGGCAAGAACACAG
Organism: Muntiacus reevesi; assembly: GCF_963930625.1. Classification (NCBI taxonomy): domain Eukaryota; kingdom Metazoa; phylum Chordata; class Mammalia; order Artiodactyla; family Cervidae; genus Muntiacus; species Muntiacus reevesi. The sequence goes on along the minus strand of NC_089259.1, from coordinate 75,839,471 downwards.
GAGTGAGTTGCCATTTCCTTCTCCAGGGAATCTTCCCAACCCAGGGATCAAACCTGAGTCTCCTGTACCAGCAGACTAATTCTTTACCACTGAGTCACCAGGAAAGCCCAAGAAAAAAATGTTCATGGCAATATTTAACCCAGAACGAAGCCCATCTCAATTGACCAGCAGATCCCTAAGAGCACATTACAAGGAATTCCAGGCTCTGGGAAATGCCAGACCTCATCTGACAAAAAGAAAGGAGCAGCCCAGGAAGCAGGATGTAACTGACACACACTGTTAATACAATAGCCATCAATAATGTTCAAGCTCAGCGGTTTGGAGCACCTCTTCCCAAGGACCTGACTTGCCTCCATGTCTTCACTTGCCATGGTGGGAAAGGGACTGGAGATGGTGGAGATGGCACGCCAGGTGGAAAGATAGGAAGTGATCGCTGACATCAGAAGACAGAAGGAAAAGAGAGGTAGAAAGAAAGGAGCAAGGATACATAAACAGATAGTAGACAGATGGATGGTTGGATTGGTAGATGAACAGACAGATAGATTTGTATTTTTGGATGGCATCAGAGACTCAACGGACATGAGGTTGTGCAAACTCTGGGAGGTGGTGAAAGACACGGAAACCTGGCCTGCTGCAGCCCGTGGGTTCACAAAGAGTCAGACACAACTGAGCGAGGGAACAACAACAACAATGAATCAATCAATGATCTATAGAAAAGAATAAGCAATGACATATGTGTTAGATACCTACTTGGTTCTTGTCACTAAACTTCCAACTTCCTAGGCATCAGCTCATGTAATCTATCAGTGACCACATTGCTATTATGCCTACTTCACACAGAAAGAAACCATAGACACGATTAATAATATCAGAGTTGGAATTAAAACCTAGTTCTGGGTAGCCACAAAACCCTTAGGTTTTCCACTGTCCACCCTGCTTCTCACTCAAGGTCATGCTAAAGTTCAGAAGACATTACATCAGAAGATGGAATGCAGGCCATACAGATTTGCTCTGTAAGCACATAATTATAAACCACACCTTTACACTACTCAACTATTTAACACATACATCCTGCTGAACTCAAACATAAAGAAAGCACAACAGACTCTTCCCAAACCCTCCAGGACTTGCCAGCGAGCAGACTAGAAGCATGGTTCTGTTCAATACTGTCTTTCACCACCTCTGTCGATACTCCACGGTCCCCACAGGCCCACCTTCCAGACAGGTTTTTACTTCAGCAGTTCCCACCTTCTAACGTACAAACAAACTGCCTAGGATTTTGTTCAAATGTAAATTCTGATTCAGAAGATCCGGAATCTGAGAGTCAGCCAATCTAACAAGTGATGTTAGAACCAGAGAGATGTTAACGCTTCTGGTCTGAGGATCACATTTTAGGTAACTAACCTTTGCTCTATACTCCATTGTTGCAGAAATCAACACGTTAACCATAAAGGAATATTTAGCATCATTTTCTGGGCATTAAGAGCATTTAATACATGTAACAATAAGAAATGTGATGTAGACGTGGGGATTTGGGTTCTATGTATTAATATATTTAAAGGCAGAGCATGTGTAAGTCAGGGAGTCCCCCTAGCCCTTCCCAAATTACCCAGATACAGTTTTCTATGACTAAAACCAAGAGCTGGACAGTAAAGAATAATAGAATAATGCCATCCTGATGCTATTTAAATATATATTTACTTCTTATTCATGATCTTTCACCCATTTAATTTTCTCTGAAAAATTATTCAGGTCACTTTTTAAATGGGTTTCAATATTTCCAGGGCTGCAGCTCATTATAAAATTGCTCACAGCAGATAGAATCTTGCTTCAGCACAGCACTGGAGCTGGCAGACACAGAAATCAGTATGCAGATATTGTACCATAAACATTAATTCAGTATTATGCACAAGGTTGATTGATTAATAAATACATAAGCCAGGAAGCCTAGTTTAACTCTTAATTCACTTTTTTTTTATTTCACAGAGAGGGAAAAATTAATCTAGAAGTGTTGATTGATTGAGAGCTTTAGTCTCGTCTAGACAGCAATGGAAAACGACTATGAACCTGGGACTCTGCAAACTGCATCATTTGCAAAGTAAACCCAATCAACAAATTTCATCACACAGTGATGGATGGTCAGCAAGAAAAGGCTGTAGAGATCATGAAGGAGAATGTGTAATTGTCCAAGGAAGCAGCTCAACATGCAGAGTGGAGAAACCAGGAAGAATTAGCAAATATTTCCAGCTCAGGGATGGATACAAATGAAAACACACACACACACAGTTGAAACTAAAAATTAATGAGCATCAGAGCACTCTGGCAGACTAGCAAATTAGAATTAGTACATGGCATTCTTAAGAACGTATAGAACATAAACATTGTGCAGTTGTGGTCCCACTACAAAGACTGCATGATGTAAAGTACTGACTTACACTAGTTCCATGATTAAAAGGTCACATTTAGAACCAAATATTCTATATCCAGATTTAAATAGTGCTGAATTTTTTTCTAAAAACAAGGGAAGCGTTGTCATTGTTCTCTGCTTTGAAGAGTAGCAATTAAGCTGAGCAGGGCAATTGCTTTTAAATTAAACCTACATCTCCTTCCTGTGATTCTGTTTCTCCTCTCCAGCTCATATTTACACAATGACAATCAAGGTCAAGTTCCAAGCCCTGAGCCTCAGAAAGCTGACATCAGAATCATCAGTAATTGTTTGCATTCAGTATGTCCAGGGAAGGAAATGAAAGGAAGGACAGAAGGTAACATTTGAGGATCTACTATAATAAGAACTGTGAAATATTCCACCAGAGATTCCAAAGTTCTCCCATCAACACTTTCTTCTATTAACCCCATTTTACAAAGGGGAAAATGAAAGATGAGGGATGTTAGGGAGATTGCAACAGCTGTTAAGTGGCAGAATCCCATTTATGTTTGGTTTTGTGCATGTTTTACAGGATAATCTTTCCACAACCTGCAAGAATGACCGCAGAACTTACTAAAGCATTGTCAGACTCCCCTCCTCAGAGTCTCTGCTTCAGTCAATGTGCTCATTTCCTACAGCTGCTGTAACAAACTACCACAAACTGGGCAGCATCAGAACACAACGTCCTTATCTCACAGTTCTATGGGTCACATGTTCACATAGAGCACAGCTCTAGTGGGGCCTCTGCTTAGAGTCTCATGGGGCTGAAACCAAAGGTGTTGACAGGGCTGCCTCCCTTCCTGGAGCCTCTGGGGAAGAATCTGCTTCTGCCCTCATTCAGCATGTGACCAAACTTAGTTCCTTGTGGTTGGAGGACTGTTGTCCCCTTGTCCTTGCTGGCTCTCATCAAAGGCCAAGCTTGACCTGTAGGGGCTTCCTGCACTCCTCTCACGCTTTCCAAGTGGCCCCTTCCAGCAAGCCCAGAATCTTTGAATCTCTTTAAGTTTCTCTTCTGCTGCATCTCTCTAACTCCAACCAGAGGAAGTTCTCTGGTTTTAAGGACTCATCATAATTAGACTGGCCCCTTGGTAATCCAGAAAAATCTCCCGTATCTTAAAAGTCCAGAAACCTTAATTACATCTGCAAACTTCCCTTTGTATGTAGTACAGTCTCAGGATCCATAGATAAGAGAGCAGATATCTTTTTTCAGAAGTGGGTGCATTCCACCCACTGTAGTCAATCTGGGGCCCCAGAATTCCTGATCTAACCAGTTTCTAGGTGATGCTGCTGGTCAAGGGACCACACTCTGTGAACTCCTGCTCTCGTTTTCACTCCAAGTGTGGCCCATGGTGTCAGCATCACCTAGAAGCTTGTTAGAAATGCAGAATCTCAGGCTGCATCCCAGAATTAGTAAATAAGAACCTGGGGTTTAACAACATCCCATGGAATTTCTATGCTCATAAAAGTTTGAGAAGCATTGCTCCAGGGCAATAAAAAATGGGATAAAGGGATAAAGTGTGGGCTTGCTGTCACTTCAGTCGTGTCCAATTCTATGCGACCCCATGGACGTGGCCTGTCAGGCTCCTCCGTCTGTGGGATTCTCTGGGTAAGAATACTGGAGTGGGTTGCCATGTCCTTCTCCAGGGGATCTTCCTGACCCAGGGATCGAACCCGTGTCTCTTGCTTCCAGCCTTGGCAGGTGGGTTCTTTACCACTAGCGCCACCTGGGAAGCCCAAAGGAACGAAGTATATGCTTTATATATTCTCAACACCTTTTGGAAAGATACTGCTCCTCCTTTGTCCGGGTATTGCCTCCCCTTTTTTTCTCTTGGCAGGAATGGAGGGAGGCATCTTACCGATAAATCTGTACCTGTAAGGGATTCCTGTTCTGTCTCTCTCTCCAGTTTTATTTGCCAACCCTACTCCCCATTTTCTTTCAAAAGGAGGGAAATCTCCCCATGACTCAACCAAAGAAATGTTTAACAACCTGAAGAGAAGCAGGTTGGATCTGATGATTCATGGGGCAGCCTTGCCCATGACACCCCTCCTCTGGTCAAATCCAGGGTCTGATGGGAACAGATTTCAAATGGTGCTCAGATGGGTTCCAGGAGGAAATACGGTACTCACCATCATCCATGACCAGAGACAGGGCGAGTGCCGGCGCGTACAGCGAAATTTGCTTTTCCTTTGACATTAATAGGATTTCTTCAGTCCTGGAAAGAGATTCAGCAGAATCTAAGGGCCCCAGAGGAGAAGAAAATGTCATTAACCCTTTTATTGAGGATGTTACTGGTTTTCTGTGAGTTCCCATTAGAGGAAAGTGGCTGCAGTTAGAATCTATGGAAGAAGACTGAAAGGTGATGCAGACAGACAGCCTGCGACCAAACACACAGCTGGCTGCTCTCTCCGGCTCAACAACGCCTGAATGCAATTACTGAAACCTAATCATTAGACAGCCAGAGAAAAGGGGAATATGTTTCAAGATGTACACACTAACTGAGCATTAGTTATCCCAAATTCTCGTGCTTTCTCTTAATTTAAGGCAAGATAAAGAGAACACATCAAAAATGGAAAGACGTTTGGTAGTGAAAATAAGAATATATGAGTACAATTAAGTTCTATTAAGCATGCTCTATTGGTAAAAGACAAACTGATAAACTAATCCTCTCTCTCCCTGGACCTCTTTCCCTCTCTCTCTCTCACACACTCACTCACTGTGCTGTTTCTTTTCTAGTGCACTGAGTTCCAGGCAATAAAGACCCATATTGTCTGCTAAAATCAACCGATTATTCCAGAATCTACACGAAGAATCAAATAAACCAACTCTCATTCCCAGCACATTCTCTTGATTCTTGGACTTCTCCCTTAATTGCATAAGGAGACCATGAGAGCATTTGCAATACTAAACCCAATCCTCTAACACACTACCAAATTATCTGTGGGTACTCAATAATACAAGCATGCACTGGTAAAGGATGTTAGCCACTCAGAAATGTTTAATGAGGCGCCTGACAATGTATGCAAATGACACCAGCAAAGAGTCAATAGGCAACGACCAGTTAAGGCAAATACGAGACAAAAGCCAAAGAGATGATAAGCACTCCAGAACTCTTGAAGGGAAAAACGATTCCTACTTTTCCGATCAATGCCATTCGCCCACCTCCATTTCTGGAAACTATTTACCTTGAGAAGCATTTACCAAGAGAAAAAAAATTTCTTGAAATCTGCAGAGTGCTTACTTTTGAAAATCACCTAGCAAAACAGCTTGGCTTTCAATCCATCATCAATGAGCCAGTGCTCTCTTAGATCCGTGTTTATTGGGAGTGGAGGGAGAAATAAGAGAGCCCAGATCAAACCTGGGATCGCTCTGGGGTCACTGGGAGACATAAGATGACCCTTCATTGGATGTTTGACCTGATGGGCAACAGTCTGGTCAAATCTCCTCCAAACTCTTCATCTTTTCATATGTATAAATTTAATATATATATATGTATATATATATATATATATATATATATATATATATATATATATATACACACATACATACAACTATTATCAATTGAAAGTATATATAATAACCTGGGTGCTCCCCCACCCCAATATACTGTGTTTCTGTCTATATTCTTTCTCACATGCTATTTCATCTCCCCTTCCCATTTCTGTGACCAGAAACCACCTAAACATCTTTTAAGACCCTGTTCAGATGTTGCAAGTCTTGCATATCTGTTGTGGGAGGCTGCAGCTGTCCCTGACACGTGGTTGACGGCCACCACGGTCCCAGCACGCTTGCTGCTTGGCCACCAGCACTCCACTTGCTCTGTGCTTCTTCAACTTCACACCCATCAATTGTTAAGTCCTACCACCTCTGCAAAGCTGCTGCAGCCCCAGTGTTCTTCCCTGGGAAATCCCATGCATAGAGGAGCCTGGTGGGCTGCAGTCCATGGGATCACATAGCAACTGAACAACAACAAAATTAAAGGAAAACTTCCCCCAAGTGACTAAAATCATGAGACCTTCTGTTCCTTCTTGTAGGGTTCAATTTAGTTCAGTTCAGTCACTCAGTCATGTCTGACTCTTTGCGACCCCATGAATCACAGCATGCCAGGCCTCCCTGTCCATCACCAACTCCTGGAATTTACTCAAACTCATATCCATTGAGTCAGTGATGCCATCCAGCCATCTCATCCTCTGTTGTCCCCTTCTTCTCCTGCCCCCAATCCCTCCCAGCATCAGGGTCTTTTCCAATGAGTCAACTCTTCCCATCAGGTGGCCAAAGTACTGGAGTTTCAGCTTCAGCATCAGTCCTTCCAATGAACACCCAGGAATGATCTCCTTTAAGATGGACTGGTTGGATCTCCCTGCAGTCCAAGGGACTCTCAAGAGTCTTCTCCAACACCACAGTTCAAAAGCATCAATTTTTCGGCACTCAGCTTTCTTCACAGTCCAACTCTCACATCCATACATGACTACTGGAAAAACCATAGCCTTGACTAGATGGACCTTTGTTGGCAAAGTAATGTCTCTGCTCTTTAATATGCTATCTAGGTTGGTCATAAGTTTCCTTCCAAGGAGTAAGTGTCTTTTAATTTCATGGCTGCAGTCACCATCTGCAGTGATTTTGGAGCCCAGAAAAATAAAGTCTAACACTGTTTCCACTGTTTCCCCATCTATTTGCCATGAAGTGATGGGACCAGATGCCATGATCTTAGTTTTCTGAATGTTGAGCTTTAAGCCAACTTTTTCACTCTCTTCTTTCACTTTCATCAAGAGGCTTTTTAGTTCCTCTTCACTTTCTGCCATAAGGGTGGTGTCATCTGCATATCTGAGGTCATTGATATTTCTCCCAGCAATCTTGATTCCAGCTTGTGCTTCTTCCAGCCCAGCATTTCTCATGATGTACTCTACATATAAGTTAAATAAGCAGGGTGACAATATACAGCCTTGACGTACTCCTTCCCCTATTTGGAACTAGTCTGTTGTTCCATGTCCAGTTCTAACTGTTGCTTCCTGACTTGCATACAGGTTTCTCAAGAGGCAGGTCAGGTGGTCTGGTATCCCCATCTCTTTCAGAATTTTCCACAGTTTATTGTGATCCATACAGTCAAAGGCTTTGGCATAGTCAATAAAGCAGAAATAGATGTTTTTCTGGAACTCTCTTGCTTTTTCAATGATCCAGTGGATGTTGGCAATTTGATCTCTGATTTCTCTGCCTTTTCTAAAACCAGCTTGAACATCTGGAAGTTCACAGTTCCCGTATTCCTGAAGCCTGGCTTGGAGAATTTTGAGCATTACTTTACTAGCGTGTGAGATGAGTGCAATTTTGCAGTAGTTTGAGCATTCTTTGGGATTGCCTTTCTTTGGGATTGGAATGAAAACTGACCTTTCCCAGTCCTGTGTCCACTGCTGAGTTTTCCAAATTTGCTGGCCTATTGAGTGCAGCACTTTCACAGCATCATCTTTTAGGATTTGAAATAGCTCTGGAATTCCATCACCTCCTCCTCTAGGGTAGTTGGGGCAATAAACTTGAAAACCCATCCAGAAAACATTTAAAGGACTCCCACCTGTATCTCACAGACTTTGCCAAACATCTCCTCTGTACCTGGTACCCAGCTGGATGCGGTGAGTATGGGGGGAAGGACACTGCCTCCCCAGACACGTGTGCTGCTTTCCAGAGCAGCTCAAGAAGTGCTATGCGTGACTTCCCTGGTGTTCCAGAGGTTCCAAATCTGCTTTCCAATGCAAGGGGTGCAGGGGGAGGGGAACTAAAATCCCACATGCCACCGGGCACCTAAACCCTCAGGCTGCAACTAGAGAAAGCCCACATGCCACAGTGAAGACCCAACACAGCCAAGATTTTTTTAAAAATTAAAAAAAGAAATATTATGGTGACAGAGCAGAAAGGTGGTTACAGGAATTCAAGGAACAGCACACAACTGGGGACACAGGTTTTAGTGCCAGGAGACCACACTGCTGGAGCCTTTCTCATTTCTACACATCTTTTGCATAACGGTGCTGACCGCCTTTTCTTCTTTCAAGAATGGTTTGTACAGCACACAGCCTTGGAAGATATAAATGGTGTCTCCTTCCAGAGCACGGGGAAGAAACACTTATTGTGCAGTACAATAAAAATGTCATCTCCCTCCTGGGCAAAAATCAGGCAAGTTTCCTTGCAGCCCATTAAAGATTGAGGTTTCCTAAGCTTGGGGTTCCTCGGCTGTGAAGAAAAGCCAGCCCAGGCGCAGCGTCCAGGACACTCTCTGCCGCCCCCGTGACTTCGGGGACAAAAGAAGCTGACATTTGAGACACGAGGCGCTTGCTCTGCAGAGAATAGTAAAGTCCTCCGTCTCTCACCCAGCCGGGCTGTCTTCTCCCAGCGCCCCTGACAGTGCTGAGCTGCAGTGTTAGCTTGAAAGGATAAAAACTAGGAATCTTCAGGGTTCTTGACATTTAGACGGGGTCAGAGAATTATTTGGCGTGTCCTGACCACCACCTGAGCGAAGACAGGCTGGCTGTGTACAAGTTAGCCACAGGACATCCAAGAAGACGAGGTGAGGTGCACACACAGACAGCCGGAAAACATGACCACACGATGCATTCAGAAAACCTCGGCCTAGAACAGATTGGCCAGATTATCATCAAGAGTTTTACACACAGTCATGAAACTAAATCAATGGATTCAATTTCGCCTTAGGGTTCCTTTCGAGTTAGAATTTTTATTGATAATAATATTAACCATGGTCTTAGTTAACGCAGTTCTTCCCAAACTGAGGTTGAAGGAAAAACTGTTCTCTATAGTGTTAATTGGTGTTCCAAGAAAAATCGACTTTCCTTGCACAATTAAGTTAGTTTGTTAACTGCAGATGAAGTTCAATAGGTTTTTTTCTCCCCCCCACTGAAGTCTCCGCAATACTTTAACATAGTTATGCATATTTTTTAATAACCAAAGGGAACACTTAGCACTCCACCTAGCCCAAGCTAATCTGATCAGATATCTTTTGTTTAGGGAACCCTGACTAACATTTCCTGGAATCATTGATCTGTTCCTGCTGATGTGAGTAATGTCTGTCTAAATCTATTTAAAAATCACTATAGGGTCTGGAAGATCCCCTGGAGAAGGAAATGGCAACCCACTCCAGTATTCTTACCTGGAGAATCCCATGGACAAAGGAACCTGATGGGCTACAGTCCATGGGGTCGCAAAGAGCTGGGCATGACTTAGTGACTGAGCAAGCATCGTAGCCTTATAAGTAAACACAAAAAAATTACAATTGATAAAATTAATCTTTGGCTGGATTTGCTTTTTAAATGTATCCATAGGGTTAGAAGTCTGTGGTCCTAAACCTTCATGATCTAAAAAAAGTAAAAATTCATAAAAGATCATCTGCCTCTCTTCTCTGCTCCAGGGATCTACAAATTAACAAATCATTCTATTCACCACACAGAAACATTGAAGCATTTGAGTCTTGTAGCCTCGGCTCTGGTTGACCACCCTGTTCCAAGGGCAGTTCACGTAGTACTAAATATATTTTATTATTGCTGTTGTTGTTTAGTCACTAAGTCGTGTCTGAGTCTTTGCGACCCCATGGTCTGTAGCCCACAAGTCTCCCCTGTCCATGGGATTCTCCAGGAAAGAATACCGAGGGGGTTGTCATTTCCTTCTCCAGAGGATCTTCCCCACCCAGGGACTAAATCCAGGTCTCCTGCATTGACAGGCAGGTTTTTTACCATCTGAGCCACATGGAAAGGCCAGTATATGTTACTATATCACAATCAAACACAGCAAGTCTGTGGTCTACTCTGTACAATTTAGGTGTTATATATTCTTTGTCAAAGAATGCACTTAGGTCATTGAAAATACAGCATGGTATACCTATATTATTTTAATGTGAAAAATATATAATATATATAAACTACTGTATTATATGTGTGCACATGTATCATATACATACATTTTGAAAACACCTATGCAAGTTCTTTCAATTCTAAAACTAAAAGGATTAGAGAGTGAAGTGAGTCAGAAAGAGAAATATATACTCACACATGTATGTGGAATCTAGAAAAATGGCACAGATGAACCTAACTCCAGGGCAGGAATAGAGATGCAGACAGAGAAGAGACGTGTGGACACAGTGGGGGAAAGAGAGGGTGGGATGAGCTGAGAGAGGGGGAAAGAGAGGGTGGGATGAGCTGAGAGAGAAGCATTGATGCATACACACTTCCATGTGTAAAACAGATAGCTAGTGGGAAAATGCTCTGCAGAAGAGGAAGCTCGGCTCGGGGCTCTGTGATGACCCGGAGGGGTGAGATGCGGGGTGAGAGGAGGAGGCCCCAGAGGGAGCGGATGTATGTATACACATGTTGATTCACTTTGTAGTAGAGCAGAAACTAATACAACATTGGAAAGCAATTATACTTCAGTTTTTAAAAAAAAGATTACGGAAACCACATAAGACAAAGTTGACAGCCCTCTGATTGTTAAGACATTTTATAGCTGAAATAATGGTTTAATCATTGTTCCAAGCACGTTACAATACAAATGTAAACATAATTTCCTTAAAGGTGTAGGGAAAATTGGTATTTCCCACACTGAAAAGCTCTCTTGACCAAAAGTATTTTGTCATAATCTGCTTCAGTCTATTAAAGGGCAAAGACTCAATTAGATGGTTTTCTGCTGTCTGTAAATCTATCCTGAATCCCTCACCCCTAGCACAGAGCCATCATATACAAGACATCCAGTCACTATTTATTGAATCAATAAGTAAACTTTTCACCTAGAAATTGATATAACTATACCATAAAATTTTAAGCACATTTGCTATCTGTGAACTTCTCTACCACCAATCCATTTAATCCAAATGGGTATAAAAGGTAAAAGAAGAAAGTGAAAATGCTGACTTAAAACTCAACATTTAAAAAACTAACATTATGGCATCCAGTCCCATCATTTCATGGCAAACAGATGGGGGGGCGGGGGGAGTGGCAGATTTTATTTTCTTGGGCTCCAAAAATCACTGCAGATGGTAACCACAGCCATGAAATTAAAAGACACTTGCTCCTTGGAAGAAAAGCTATGAAAAATCTAGACAGCATATTAGGAAGCAGAGACATCACTTTACCCACAAAGGTGTGTAAAGTCAAAGCTATGGTTTTTCCAGTAGTCAGCTATGGATGTGAAAGTTGGACTCTAAAGAATGCTGAGTGCCAAAGGATTGATGCTTTCATTTTTTTTTTTTTTTTTTTTTTTTTTTTTTTTTTTTTCACTTGGGTGCAGTCTCAAAAATGACAGAATGATCTTGGATTGATGCTTTCAAACTGTGGTGTTGGAGAAGACACTTGAGAGTCCTTTGGACTGCAAGGACATCCGACCAGTCAAACCTAAAGAAAATCAACTCTGAATATTCATTGGAAGGACTGAGGTTGAAGCTGAAACTCCAGTATTTTGGCCATCTGATGCGAAGAGTGACTCATTGGAAAAAAAAACCCTGATGCTAGGGAAGATTGAGGGCAGGAGGAGAAGGGGGCAACAGAGGATGAGATGGTTGGATGGCATCACTTACTCAGTGTACATGAGTCTGAGCAAATTCCAAGAGATGGTGAAGGACAGGAAAGCCTGGCGTGCTGCAGTCCATGGGGTCACGAAGAGTTGGACACAACCAAGCGACTGAACAACAAATGAAAGTTCACTAAAAAAAGAAAAGAAATGTAAAAAGAAGTGTTTAAATGGTTTAAATGTTTAAATGGAGGAATGATTAAATTACTAAAATCCTAAGGATTATATAAAAAAATTAGAGTTAAAACAATGTAGTAAACGTAGACAATATTTTGCTTATACAGATTTCACTTAAATTGAAAAGCAAACACGTTTGTCACCACAGTTTTTCTTCATAAACTATTTGACAGAGTTTTACAATATTCATTTATTTGAGATCTTTAGCCTTCTTAAAACAAGTAGCATTTATTTCATAAATCCTCCGGGTTTTAGCAGAGCAGTATTTTGTTATTTCAAACAAAGGCCATGCAGAGGAGTCAGCAATTCATGTTGAAATCAATAAACGATTGGAAACCGCATGGTTAACTTCTCTGTTCCTGTGTCTGAGTAACTTCAGACTGAGCTAAATGCAACGTCTCTTGGGCTGTGAGCTGTGTTTCTCTGTCGGTTTGTTAGACTTGGTGTAGCCAGGATAATCCTCAGCTTCAAAGCTGCTTCACCACTCTCGTGTGTGAGGACCCACTACCACACACATCTCTTAGTTATTTGTGCTTATTAGACCCACATCAAGATCTCTCCTACAGAAAGCTGAAAACAAAGGATCCCCAACCCCTGTGAATTTATCGCCTATGTGAGAAGACAGGCATACCATACACAGAACCAACGGTCCTATAGAATGGAGTTCACTTACTCACCCATTCATCAAGTCCTTTACTGATTTCTGCAATGTTTATTGAACACATATTATGGCGCAAGTTCTGCGGAAGACGCCGCAGGGACAAAAACTAATGAAATACCATAGGTTACTGGCAGGCTCATGGTACATTACATCCACTCACTTCCATGACCTCTACCCTGGCCCTAGTCCAGCCCCGCTAGCTCCTCAACACCAAAAAAGACTACTGTCTATCATTTTCCCAGAATTCCAGCCGATAGACAGTGCTTCAGTCTCCCAAATGCACAAATTTAACTTCCCTCTTCAAAGTAGACCTTTGGCTCAGACAGTAAAGTGTCTGCCTGCAACACAGGAGACCCAGGTTCGACCCCTGGGTCAGGAAGATCCCCTGGAGAAGGAAATGGCAATCCACTCCAGTAGTTTTGCCTGGAAAATTCCATGGAGTGAGGAACCTGGTAGGTTATGGTCCATGGGTCGCAAAGAGTTGGATACGACAGAGCAACTTCATTTTCCACTTTCCTCTTCAAAACCTTTTACTTCCACCCTATCACCCATGGAGTAAACTATAAATTTCTTAAGCAGCAATGATTTGGGGACCTCACCATCTTGGCCCCAATCTCTCTTTCCAGTCTTAAGAAACTAACATATCAAGGAGTGATTTACATGATCCCAGTCCTTTTGCATATAGCATTTCACATACATCGCCCTAGCCTTTTCACAAACATTATCTCAACAACAGTGGAGATTATCTGAGCAGTGTTATGTGTCCCCCTAAAACATTGCATGTTTCCCCTTGGCTCACCAGAGACTTGGTTTCTAAGCTCCAGACATCTAGGTGCAGCCATGTGACTAGTTCCAGCCGATAGAATGTGAACAGATTTGCATTTTTTTAATAGGCCTGTTTTCCTAAGAGATCTCTCACATGCTCTTCCTCTCTCTTCCCTTTTGTGGAAAACTTGGGGGTCATATGTTAAGGATGATGGCAACCGAGGAAGGAATGCCTGAAAGTCATGTTCCCCCCAACATTGCTTTACCACCTCCCCCCAAAACCAAACGGACTGGGATGTTAGGAGACCTTTGATCTTCACTGAATTAAGTGACTGAGATTTCTGTTTATTCTGACAACGCAGGCAGAAATTAATTTGATATCCTTTTAGAAATGAGAAGAGTAAGATTCTGAACAATAAGTGACATCCACATTCATATGGTTAGGGACTTCCCTGGTAGTCCAGTGGCTAAGACTCCATACCTCCACTGCAAGAGGCTGGGTTCAATCCCTAGTCAGGGAACTAAGATCCCACATGCCGAATTGTGTGGTCAAAAAAAAATAAAAAAATCTAAAAAGATTTTTTTTTAAGTTTGTATTAAGTTCATTTTTATAAGCTTTTATAAAATTTGATATATTTTCTACTTCTATTAATTCTTTTAAACTATCTCATTCCCAAGACATAACATACAAAATAACATAATTCTTTTTTAAGTGCTACCTTAGTAGTTGTATTTTATTTTATTGTTTTGTTTTGTTTTTAATTTTCTTTCATTTATTCTTATTAGTTGGAGGCTAATTACTTTACAATATTGTAGTGGTTTTTGCCATACATTGACATGAATCAGCCATGGATTTACATGTGTTCCCCATCCCAATCCCCTCCACCAAACTCCCTCCCCATTCCATCCCTCTGGGTCATCCCAGTGCACCAGGCCTGAGCACTTGTCTCATGCATCCAACCTGGGCTGGCGATCTGTTTCACCCTTGATAGTATACTTGTTTCAATGCTGTTCTCTCAGAACATCCCACCCTCGCCTTCTCCCGCAGAGTCCAAAAGTCCCTCCTATATATCTGTGTCTCTTTTTCTGTCTTGCATATAGGGTTATCGTTACCATCTTTCTAAATTCCATATATATGCGTTAGTATACTGTATTGGTCTTTATCTTTCTGGCTTACTTCACTCTGTATAATGGGCTCCAGTTTCATCCATCTCATTAGAACTGATTCAAATGAATTCTTTTTAACGGCTGAGTAATATTCCACGGTGTATATGTACCACAGCTTCCTTATCCATTCGTCTGCTGATGGGCATCTAGGTTGCTTCCATGTCCTGGCTATTATAAACAGTGCTGCGATGAACATTGGGGTGCACGTGTCTCTTTCAGATCTGGTTTCCTCGGTGTGTATGCCCAGGAGTGGGATTGCTGGGTCATATGGCAGTTCTGTTTCCAGTTTTTTAAGGAATCTCCACACTGTTCTCCATAGCGGCTGTACTAGTTTGCATTCCCACCAACAGTGTAGTTGTATTTTAAAGACAGCAGAATCACCAGGGGGTGGGGTGGGGTAGGAGGGAGGTTCAAGGAGAGGAGACATATGTATACCTATGGCTGATTTATGTGGACGTATGGCAGAAAGCAACACAGTATTGTAAAGCAACTATCCTCCAATTAAAAATAAGTGTGTGTATATATGTGTATACATACACATATATGACAACAGAATCAAAAAAGACATTATAGGCAGCATTGGCTTTATATTGCCTTACACGTAAGTCACTCAGTAATCATGTTGAATGAATAAAGGTGGTGGTTTAACCATTTAATCTGTCATGAGTAGATGCATGGATTTACAGTGTCAGCAAAGGTCACGTCTGATATTAACACAGGTGGGTAAGGTCTGTAAAGGATCTTCTGGACATGGCATCCACTTTGATCTCCTCTTTAACTACAGGACGTTAGTTCTGGTTTTTAAAGTGTACTTTGAAACCCTCTGATCCTCTCTAATGAGCCACTTGATTATATAAGCTCTGCTTCATGTTTCAGAAATGAACCTGTGGTGTCTGTGTTTCTCAGAGATGAACTTAGGGTATTTGAAGAGTGGAGCAGACTATGAACAAGCTGTTATTCTTGCTTTATGTTTGTTACCACAAGCCAATTCACTTCAGCCGTTTTTAACTTACTAAAAAAAAATTACACAAATTAGAACATGTCTTAAAAAATGAATCACTTCTAAATAAACCTTAGATGCAATTAGAATGACGATACTTATTATGAAGAGCCATGTCTCCTTTCATTTGGCACTAGTGACAAAGGTTAAAAATGTCCTCCTATAAAATACCGCATAATTAAACAAAGCAATTTTGTAATTACCCACTACAGAACTGGATGAATTCCAAGTTTCATAATTATTTCAACCTATAGATGATCCACTTGTACAGAAAAAAGAAAAGTCCAAAGGACTTTCTCTTCAGTGCAATTTATTTCCTTCCCATTTCTCTCAATTTGTTCAGCTGCTCTTCAAAAAATAAATTTCAAATAACAAAAAACAAATAGTTGTCCACTCCTTGAACATCCCTCCTCCAGTAATGATGCATAGTTATGGGTATAGAATGTCAGGCTTTCTGTTTTAGAATTGCTAAAATTCCATGCCAGAAATGAGACATACAAGTGGTACCTGGTCTACTGAAAACTCAACCCCACCATCATCAGGTGCAAGAGTAAAGCCTAAGGAGAAGTTGAGGGAACTCACTACAGTACTCTGATAGAGACAAAACTCTGTGAAAGTCAAATTCCTGTTTCCCAATGGGATCAAATTACACAACAGACAGGCAAATTCCCACCATGCCAGCTTCCTCATGCTGAACTTTTGGAAGTTTCCATCTAAACCACACACTATCCCTTCAACTTCTCACCATGCCCGGGAGACAGGCTCTTTCCCCAAACTTCAGATAAATGTCCAGGTAGCTAAGGGTCCAGCCCCACTTCCTTGTCAATGGAGGGCATTGCCTGTGGGTAATTCTGTAGAAGGAATCCATTATGCACAATCCAACACACTCTGAGATGATAAAAAAAAAATTTTTTTTTAGAAACCTTCAGAATTTCCAGGTCACTGGATGAATTTTTAAATCCGAGATGACCTAGTCCTTTCATCAAATATCCATGATACACCTTAGGCATTTTGCAAGTACCAATTCTAATACCTTGGCCAAATCTCACCTTTGAGAAGGTACCCTGGTTAATTATTCAGTCATTTTACTTTCAAAGTAGTATTCTTGCTTTAGGCTCAGACCACTTTGCCCTAGCACAATGAATAAATGTCCCCAGATGCCAGGAGGCTGGGTGGAGTTTCTATAAGTGAAAAAAAATCTTAAAAAATGATGAAGTTGCACTCAGATCTCACTATTAGAGCATGATTAACTTTTCCAGAAGGCCACATTTGCCTTCTGGAAAAGTGAAAAACAGTACGTTAACCAATGATTCACAGAGTCCAAGTTCAATGTCCTCTGGGAACTCACCTCCTGGTCTGAGCATTCAGAACAAGGGAGAACAAGGGTCATTACAAGAATCCAGGGGTCCAGGTGAAATGACTCGGCTTTGTATTTCAGGCTCTTCTCTTTCTGAGTTTTAAAACAACAGAAGACTAACTTACCTGACCTTTAGGCAAATAAAACACTCTGTATAAATTTCAACTGAAAAACACTTAGAGCAATTTTATATTTATATGCTGTCTTTGTGAGAGCATACATATATGTATCCCGTATTATGCCAGGCACCTTTCTAGGTGTTTTATAAAAATTATCATTTTTTAATCCTTATAATAAGTTGGTTTTTTTTTTTTTTTGCATGAAATGACAGGCTCTAAGGATTTAAGTGACTTTGGGTCAAGGTCACCCAATACAGAAGCTGAACATCTATCTCCCCAGCCCATGGTCTTTCTACAAAAGCACATTACTTGGCATGTACAGGCATTAATTCTCCACCAACTCTGCCAAGTCCTGTGCTGCTTCCATTTTTCAACACTCATTCTCCCTTAAATACCTTATCAGGCACTTAGAAACTCTCTCTCAAAACTTTTTTCTTCAACTAGAATTGCATTTCTCACTACATGTCAACTTTCTATTGTTCTTAGAATTCTCTGTGCCTTGGTTTACTCCATTAATCCATGTGGCTTCTGACCTCCTGACCAAACAGACTAATCATCCTTTCTTCCTTCCTCAGCCATGATGATATCAACTTCTTTCATTCAGCTCTGTTTGAACAGCCACTCTGTCTACTCTGCCTGCCACCGAGAACACAAAAATACATAAAATAATCTCATTCCCCTAAGGCATCTCAAAGTCTACTTGGGAGACAGGCAAGGAAAGAAACCATTCAAAGGCAATGGAATAGGTGCTATAAGACAGATAATGCTTAGAAAACTACAGGAAATTGAATATCTGCTGTTATCTCCTTGTATCTGGTATTATTATCGTCAGATCATCTGAACTTTGAAGATGAGGAAGCTGAGGCTTGGAGAGTTAAGATAATTTGCCCGAAGTCCAACATCTTGGAAGTGAGAAAGGAGAATGGCCAGTTCAAGCCTATCTGATAACGAACTCACCCTCTTTCCCGTCCACATAGGCACGAACGCAGTTCTACCCTACACTCGAACGCAAGCTCTTTCCTTAAGATGGTTTCCAGTTCGGCCCCTTCTTCTTGTCCACAAGCACCCAGTTCCCAGGGGGCCCTCACAGTGCCCCTGAAGCTCTCCTGCATGTCCCGTCGTGCTCTCTGCCTCGGGAGGAGCCGTCACTCTGGAGGGTCACGGAGGGTCACAGAGAAGGAAAACCTGTGTGTGCTGGGGTGACAGTTAGGCTTGCTGCAAACTGCCCCACAACTCGGCGGGTTAAAACAATAACGTTCTATTGTCTCTCATGCTTCTGAGGGTTGACTGGGCTCAGCCGGAAGTTCCTTGCTCAGGGTCTCTCATGCAATTGCAGTCAGGGGCTGGCTGGGACGGAATCATTAGAAGGCCTCCCCTCCCTCACGTTTCTGGTGTCTGGACTCAGATGGCTGGAACAAGTGGGCATTGGTCGGGCCCGTCCATGGGTTCGCTCTGGCCACCCCTCAGCATGGCAGACTCGGAGGAGTGCCGGGCTTCTCACGTGGCAACTGGCTCCCCCCAAAACATGTATCCTAAGAGGCTGGGGAGAAAGCTTCAGGCTTCTCTTGATCTAGCCATGGGCTTCCCAGGTGGCACTAGTAGTTAAAAAAAAAAGAAAAAAAAACACATCTACCAATGCAGGTAGACTTTAGAGAGGCGGGTTTCATTCCTGGGTCAGAAAGATCCCCTGAAGGAAGGGGCATGGTAACCCACTCCAGTATTCAGCCTGGGAAACCCATGGACAGAGGAGCCTGGCAGGCTGCAGTCCATGGGGTCGCAAAAAATAGGACACAATTGAAGTGACTTAACACAATCTAGCCTTGTAAACTCTAGAATGTTACATCTGCTCAATTGAGATAAGTCTAACTAAACCAAAAGCATCAGTCTAGATTCCAGGGGAGGCAAATTAGACTCTACTTTTCAATGAAAGAAGTGGCAAAAAAAAAAAAAAAAATTTGATGACTTGATTTGGGTTCAGATCTCAGTTTTACCACTTACTAGCCAGGTGGCCTTAAGCCAGTGGCTTAACCTCTCTGAAACAGTGTTCTTACCTCTTAAATATTGTAAAGAGTATCTGTCTCATTGGGTTGCTGTGAGAATCAAATGAAATCCAGTGCGTAAAGCGCCAGGTACCAGGGCAGTAGGGGCTCTCTGGGCTGAGGGGGGATGGTGGTATGGGCTCCACCATTGGACACCAAATCTCTATCCTAAAACCAACCCACTTCCTTTTATTCAAGGCACAACCATCTCCCAGCTCCCTAAGCACAAGACTTCGGAGTCAGCCTCTCCCTTTTGGTCCCATTTTCTAAGCCCCGGTGTTTCTAACTCATCATTTTATCTCAAATCCACTAAGTCGACTCAACCCCAGGGTCCGGTTCAGTCCTCAGCATCGCTCATTCACACACCTTTATAATTCTCCCTGCCCCCAGCCTCTCTCCCATTTCAACCTGCCCTCCAAGGTCACCGGAGTTAGGTATTCGATGATGCCAACCCTGTTTACAAGCTTCCCACTCCTTTCAGATGGAATGCACAGCTAGTAGCACTCACAGAAGATTCTTTCACCCTCTGACCTCTGACCCCAACGCACACGTCCCCTGCCCTTCGCGCCCCTCCCGCTGAGACACCTTACGTGAGGTCACACCACCGTCCCACCGCGCTGGACGCACACATTCTGGTTTCCCGTGGCCGTGCGCTTTGCAGGTCCTCGGGGCCCCGACGGGAATGCTCGCGGCAGAAGACGCCTCCTCTCACAGCAGAGATTCTCCCTGAAAGCGCCACCCAGACGGCGGCACTGATTTCCGCAGGGAGGCTCTCCGCGTGTGAGGACCGCCTGCCCGCCGCCGACGGCCTCCGCGCCCACCGCAACGCCTTTCCGCGACGGCGCCCAGGTCGTGGTGCTCGCTGCTCGCTCCCCGCGCTCCTCACGGCCCCCCGGGCCACCCTGCACTGCCCACCCGCTCAGTGCCTGCCTTCTGAGGTGACCGTGGCCCTGGCCGTTTGGCTGAGGGTCAGTCAGGACGGTCTGCAGCCGAGTTAGAAGAGAGTTGGCACCTCGAACTTAACCAGAGGCAGAAACACGGGAGGCCACCCAGCTGGGGACTCTCCCTCCCCTTAGTAGAAATATTTCCTTGTGTCAATGCTCTATCCGGTTGAGTAGAGACGAGCTGCAGCCCGCAAGGGGACAAGGGAAACCATTTGCTTTTCCTCACGGTTGTATCGTCCCAGTGCTTCCTCTCGGGCGAATCACACTTCCTGATTCCAACAGAGCACAACAGCGGCCCCCGCCCGGCCGCAGACCTAGAGGCTGGAGTCCCAGCAGCCTGGCTGGTCTGTCCACATCTCTTTCTGGCCCTCAGAGTTAATGGACCACTCCCCCAAAGCAGAGAGAGCATCAGATCACAGGTCCAAGAAGGGAGTCATGAATTGCTCAGAAACCAAAACTATAAAAGAGGAAATTATAAGATAAATTGCCCCGAATAAGTCTTACAGAAACTCAAGCATGTACACACAAAATGGTGTTAAAAAGCAAGCTTAAAAATTGGTCCCCTGACTACTAAGTACCAAGTGAATATCAAAGGCTGCATTCACAGACTGTTTTCCAAAGTTCTTTTTAAAGAACTTTGCTTTTTTTTGATAGTAAAGCCCTTTGTTTTTGTACAATTTGTTTAATAATTTGAATTATAAAATATGTGAGTCAAAGAGGAAGGGGTTATGTGCACACATATAACTGATTCACTTCTTTGTACAGCATAAACTAATACAGCATTGTAAAGCAGCTATACCTCAACAAGCAGAGCACATCATCCGAAATGCTGGGCTGGGTGAGTCATAAGCTGGAATCAAGATTGCAGGGAGAAATATCAACAACCCCAGATATGCAGATGATACTACTCTAATGGCAGAAAGCAAAGAGGAACTAAAGAGGCTCTTGATGAGGGTGAAAGAGGAGAATAAAACCACTGGCTTAAAACTCAACTTTCAGAAAAGAAGATCATGGCATCCACTCCCATCACTTCCTGGCAAACAGGTGGGTAACCAATGGAAACAGTGACGAGACTTTCTTTTCTTGGGCTCCAAAATCACTGCAGATGGTGACTGTGGCCACGAAATTAAAAGACACTTACTCCTTGGAAGGAAAGCTATAACAAACCTAGACAGCATATTAAAAAGCAGAGACATCACTTTGTCAACAAAGATCCATATAGTCAAAGGTATGGTTTTTCCAGTAGTCATGTGGGGATGTGAGAGTTGGGCCACAAAGAAAACTGAACACTAAAGAACTGATGCTTTTGAACTGTGATGCTGGAGAAGAATCTTAAGAGTCCCTTGGACTGCAAGAAGATCCAACCAGTCCATCCTAAAGGAAATCTACCGTGAACATTCACTGGAAGGACTGATGCTGAAGCTGAAGCGCCAGTACTTTGACCACCTGATGGGAAGAACTGACTCATTGGAAAAGACCCTGATGCTGGGGAAAGATTGAAGGCAGGAGGAGAAGCAGGTAGCAGAGGATGAGATGGTTAGAGAGCATCACTGACTTAATGGACATGAATTTAAGCAAACTCTGGGAGATAGTGAAAGACAGGGAAGCCTGGCATGCTGCAGTTCATGGGGTTCAAAAGAGTCAGACACAACTTAGTGAATGAACAACAATAGCAAAGAAGAAAAAAATAATGCATATGAGTCTTTTCCTCTAGTTCTAGCTTTTTGTTTGTTTGTTTTTTATGTATCTCTTCTAAATTTTTCTTATTCTTAAAACTCATAAGGCCAACAATGGTGGGTGGAGAGGCAGAGTTTGGCACAAAATTTCTAGAGACCAGCACTTAGACATGGGGCCCAAATCTACTGCATGTCAGTAAAATTCCTCCCTTGTTGACAAGCACAGAATTTTTTCCACTGGGAGTTAAACCTGTTCCCCACAATCCTGATAACACCTTATGTGGTTCTATACCCAAAGCAAAAATTCAGTGAACAGTAAACCCTAGCATTGTTTGGGGTCTCCCTGGTGGCTCAGAGGACTTCCCTGATAGCTCAGTTGGTAAAGAATCCACCTGCAATGCAAGAGACCCTGGTTTGATTCCTGGGTTGGGAAGCTCTGCTGGAGAAGGAATAGGCTACCCACTCCAGTATTCTTGGGCTTCCCTTGTGACTCAGCTGGTAAAGAATCTGCCTGCAATTCAGGAGACCTGGGTTCAGTCACTGGGTTGGGAAGATCCCCTGGAGAAGGGAAAGGCTACCCACTCCAGTATTCTGGCCTGGAGAATTCCATGGACTATATAGACCATGGGGTCACAAAGAGTCGGACATGACTGAGCAACTTTCACTTTCACTGGTGGCTCAGAATATAAAGAATCTGCCTGCAATGCAGGAGACCCGGGTTCAATCCCTGGGTCTGGAAAATGCCCTTGAGAAGGGAATGGCTACCCACTCCAGCATTCTTGCCTGGGAAATCCCATGGACAGAGGAGCCTGGCCGGCTTTTAGGCTATAATTTTCTTAAAGTTGTTTTAAATCAAATTTTATAAGCATGCCAATGTCAAAAGCAACTAACATTAAGAATCAAAATCAGAAATACCAGTTTTTTTTTTTTATTTCAGCAGGTTCTACATTTGATCTTTAGAGAGCAGTGATGTAAAGTTTCCCTTTTTTTGTTCGTTCTCCAACAACAACAACAACAAAAACTGGTATTTGCATCAGAGTTAGCAGCTGATAACAGAGAGATTATGAAAATTCTGGCTAAAATTAAAATGCCAAAACTGGATCTTCTGGATAATGAGAAACTGATTGCCTCTATTACCGAAGAGGAAATGAAAACAGCAATAGAGAAATTTGCAAGTAGCAAACCTCCTGTGGTGATGAGTACCAATTGGAAGAGGATAAAGCTTTTGAGGGAGAATCAAAAAATCTGTTATGCAGGATTTATAAGCACTGTCTACTTATGAGACTCATGAAAGCCCCAATGCAAGAGCCTTTGTTCTTGTAATCTGTCAAAAGTACCAACATTGCTCCTGTTTGCTTAATTAATTGTGCTAGAAAAGAAAAAAAAAAGCCCTACAGGTAGAAACTGGATGAAATAATTCAGCTTGGGATGGGTGGTGGTTTCTTGCATGGCTGCACATACTGTACATGCAATATTTCTAATTTGCAAGTGCCAGCAAAGAGATCAGACCTCACTTCTATAGCAGCTTATGAATTTGCACAGAAGCCTTTATCAAGTAGAAGAGAGGTATTTACAAAGGTTTTTAAACAAATTTCATTTTCAAGAACTTTAGTAAAGGAAATATAAAACCTGAATACCTCTGTGACTCCATCAGTTACCAGTAAGAGTGCTTCTTTCTCTCTGGGAAGAAACATGTGGTACCGAGATGTCTTTTCACTTCATTTCATCTGTTGACAAAAGAAGTTTATGTTCAATTCAATAGTGAAGTGATTCAAGGTAAAAGTTAAAAGTCAACCATCCTTGGTAGCTGTGTACTTCATTTCACAATGATGTGTTCATTCCACTTTTCAAATTACCTTTAAAACCTGGTCTCATCAAAACCACCAGAATCTGCAAGTAAACACTTTAAAAAAAAGAAAGAAAAAGTAAAAGACAAAAAGTAACTTTGCTTAACAGCACTTAGCAAGCAGTAAAGACTAAAATCCAAATCTCTTCAGCTAAAGGCAACTTCTTTTGACAGACAGCATTTAAGTCATCCTTAAAACTTTCCGGACTGATCATTTATTTATTCCCTTTGTGTTTCCTCAGATGACAGCCCCACATCCTCTGTTGAGTGAAGGAAAGAGGAAATTCCGTGCTATTTCAGTTGCTTCTGAAATCATCCTACAAGACAACACAAGCACACTTCATCTTGCCCACCCCCCAGTTCTCAGCGTCTTTTGTTTCTGCTTGGCCTGAAAGGCCCTCAATGCAAGTGAAGGACTCAGAGTGCAGATTCTACTTAAGGCAAGATTTTCCATACTGGGAGTTTATTTGACTCAAAATGTTTATTTCCTTTCTTTTTTGTACAATTATAAGGAAATTGTACTTCCCAATGAAGTAAGGTAACTAAAGTATATTAGAGAGTGAGGAATTGTACCCCAGTGTTCATTGCAGCATCATTTACATAGCCAAGACATCGGATCTCAGGGTCCACTGATGGATGAATGGATAAAGAAAATGAAGCACATATACGTATATCATTGTTCAGATGCTAAGTCGTGTCCAACTCTTTGAGATCCCATGAACTGCAGCACGCCAGACTTCCCTGTCTATCACTATCACGCAGTTTGTTCAGACTTATGTCCATTCAGTCAGTAACACCACTCAACCATCTCATCCTCTGTCACCCCCTTCTCCTCTTGCCCTCAATCTTTCCCAACATCAGGGTCTTTTCCAATGAGTCAGCTCTTCATATCAGGTGGCCAAAGCATTAGAGCTTCAGCTTCAGCATCAGTCCTTCCAATGAATATTCAGGGTTGATTTCCTTTAGGATTGACTGGTTTGATCTCCTTGGAGTACCAGGGACTCTCAAGAGTCTTCTCCAGCACCACAATTCAAAAGCATCAATTCCTTGGCGCTAAGCCTTCTCTGTGGTCCAACTCTCACATCTGTATATGACTACTGGAAAAACCATAGCTCTGACTATAGAGACCTTTGTCGACAAAGTGATATCTCTGCTTTTTAATACACTATCTAGATTTGTCATATATATTAAAAAAGACGATTGTTCCATTTGTGACAGCTTGGATGTACTTGGATGTACCTTAAAGCCATTATGCTAAATTAAGTAAGTCAGATAGAGAAAGACAAAGGATTTTACTTATATGTGGAATCTAAAAACAAACAAACCAAAGTCCATAGATGCAAAGAATAGACTGGCAGTTGCCAAAGGCAGGAAGTGGGAGGGATGGAAAGGAAATCAAAAGGTACAAACTTCTAGTTATAAAGTAAATAAACATGGTGACTACCGTTAACAATATTGTGCTGTATATTTGAAAGTTGCTAAGAGAGTACATCTTAAAAGTTCTCATCATAAGAAAAAAAAAAATGTGTAACTCCGTGTGGGGTTGGATGTTAACTAGTCTCAATTGTGGTCATTTTGCAATATATACATGCAACGAATCATTATGTTGTACACCTGAAACTAATATAATGTTCCATATCAATTATATCTCAATTAAAAAAAAGTCAGGAATGAGTAAACCTAGGTATACTTAAGGGTACTTTCTGAAAGAATCTTTTAAAATCTTAACAACTTTGTTACAATACATATTTTACTCATAAACTGATTTCTTTGACATTTTCTTATCCTCGGTTTGCATGTGAAATTAATATCTCTATTTTTCAAATATCAAAAACAGGCTAACTAAAAATGTTGTAGATTTTTACGATTATAAGAATATATTGTTATTGCATTTTGCCAAAACTATTGCATGATACTGGAGAAGTCATAAGAAGAAATAAATTGCTGAGGAAACTATTAACAATTTAGCATTTCCAGCCCATATGGAAATACTAGTATTATGTATTCATGAGGATATGATAGGTATATTTAGTATGAAATTAATATTCTCTCAGCTGAATGGTTGGGGTTTTTTTGTTTGGCTTTTTTTTTTTAACATTTTGACCAAATTTGCATGAGTACCAGTATCTCTCAAAGTTAGCACAGGTAGGCCTTTCTCATGATACATCTGTACTGAGGAGACTGCACTCCAGAACAACTTCTTATGCTCATGATAGAGAGTTCAACAGCTTGTCTGCCCCATCCAATAAGGAGTATGCCAGACTCTGAATGGTAAGGAGGGATTGCTCAAGGGGTAGGTGGCTCAGTTCAGTTCAGTTCAGTCACTCAGTCGTGTCTAACTTTTTGCAACCCCATGGACTACAGCGTGCCAGGCCTCCCTGTCCATCACCAACTCCCAGAGTTTACTCAAATTCATGGCCATTGAGTTGGTAATACCATCCAACCATCTCATTCTCTGCCATCCCCTTCTCATCCCACCTTCAATCTTTCCCAGCATCAGTGTCTTTTCAAATGAGTAAGTTCTTCACATCAGGTGGCCAAAGTATTAGAGTTTCAGCTTCAGCACCAGTCCTTCCAATGAATATTTAGGACTGATTTCCTTTAGGATGGACTGGTTGGATCTCCCTGCAGTCCAAGGGACTCTCAAGAGCCTTCTTCAACACCACAGTTCAAAAGCATCAATTCTTTGGCACTCAGCTTTCTTTATAATCCAACTCTCACATCCATACATGACTACTGGAAAAACCATAGCTTTGACCAGACGAGCCTTTGTTGGCAAAGTAATGTCTCTGCTTTTTAATATGCTGTCTAAGTTGGTCATAGCTTTTCTTCCAAGGAGCAAACATCTTTTAATTTCATGGCTGCAGTCACCATCAACAGTGATTTTGGAGCCCCAAAAGATAAAGTCTGTCACTGTTGCCATTGTTTCCCCATCTATTTCCCATGAAGTGATGGGACCAGATGCCATGATCTTCGTTTTCTGAATGTTGAGTTTTAAGCCAACTTTTTCACTCTCCTCCTTCACTTTCATCAAGAGGCTCTTTAGTTCTTCTTCACTTTCTGCCATAAGGGTGGTGTCATCTGCATGTCTGAAGTTATTGATATTTCTCCCGGCAATCCTGATTCCAGCTTGTGCTTCATCCAGTCCAGCATTTCTCATGATGTACTCTGCATATAAGTTAAATAAGCAGGGTGACAATATACAGCTTTGACATACTCCTTTTCCTATTTGGAACCAGTCTGTTGTTCCATGTCCAGTTCTAACTGTTGCTTCCTGACCTGCATATAAATTTCTCAAGAGGCAGGTCAGGTAGTCTGGTATTCCCATCTCCTTCAGAATTTTCCACAGTTTATTGTGATCCACACAGTCAAAGGCTTTGGCTTAGTCAATAAAGCAGTAGATGTTTTTCTGGAATATTTTGATGATTCAACAGATGTTGGCAATTTGATCTCTGGTTCCTCTGCCTTTTCTAAAACCAGCTTGAACATCTGTAAGTTCACAGTTCATGTACTGTTGAAGCCTGGCTTGGAGAATTTTGAGCATTACTTTATTAACATGTGAGATGAGTGCAATTGTGCAGTAGTTTGAACATTCTTTGGCATTAGAATGAAAACTGACCTTTTCCAGTCCTGTGTCCACTGCTGAGTTTTCCATATTTGCCAGCATATTGAGTGCAGCACTTTCACAGCATCATCTTTTAGGATTTGAAATAGCTCAACTGGAATTCCATCACCTCCACTAGCTTTGTTTGTAGTGATGCTTCCTAAGGCCCACTTGACTACACATGCCAGGATGTCTGGCTCTAGGTGAGTGATCACACCATCATGATTATCTGGGTCGTGAAGATCTTTTTGTATAGTTCTGTGTATTCTTGCCACCTCTTCTTAATATCTTCTGCTTCTGTTAGGTCCATACCATTTCTGTCCTTTATTGTGCCCTTCTTTGCATGAAATGTTCTCTTGGAAGCCCTAATTTTCTTGAAGAGATCACTAGTCTTTCCCATTCTATTGTTTTTCTCTATTTCTTTGCACTAATCACTGAGGAAGGCTTTCTTATCTCTCCTTGCTATTCTTTGGAACTCTGCTATTCAAATGGGTGTATCTTTCCTTTTCTCCTTTGCTTTTCCCTTCTCTTCTTTTCACAGGTATCTGTAAGGTGGGTGGCTAGCTTTCTAAAAATTCTCTAGGATTTTGTTAGTGGCTCCACACTTACCACCCAGAATTATCAGACTCCAGGGCCTATTGGGCCAGTTCCCAAACAAGAACTGAAGAACTCAAAGCAAGCTAAAAGCAGACCCAAGAGGGCCATGATGGAATGGGAAGTGCTGGTGTGTGGGTGCGCATACACACAGCATCTGTGCCAACATCCACCAGATGGTGGAAAGGGTCAGAGGAGCCAAGTGAGCTCCGTCTTGAAAATGATTCAAAGGATGTCTTATGAATGAGTCATCCCATAAAAGAGGGAAAAGTCATCCCTTAAGAGAGAGATGGGCTTCTCTGGTGGCTCAGATGGTGAAGACTCTGCCTGCAGTATGGGAGACCTGGGCTCCATCCCTGAGTCGGGAAGATCCCCTGGAGAAGGAAATGGCAACTCACTCTTGCCTGGAAAATCCCACAGACAGGAGCCTGGCGGGCTACAGTCCATGGTGTCATAAACAATCAGACACGACTGAATGACTATCACACACACACACACACACACACACACACATACAAGAGGCGTGAGCAGCACTAAAGGCAGTGGGGTCTGAGGAAGCCCCCTAAGTTCAGGAACAGCGAGATGTTCCCTGTGGCCTGAGAGTTCGGTGAAAGGGAAAGTGCGGTGTGACGTCACCTTCCCCCCAGGGAAGCTGGTGATTCTCGACAAGCATCCGCCGGGACTGGCTTAGAGACACCAGCCAGGGCACGTGACTGTTTAGGGTCCAGAAGGATGGCCTTGGAGGGGCAGGATGCTGTCAGGCCAGCAGACAGCGTTGTCCAGTTTCCAGAGCAGATTGCCTGACTCTGCCCCTTCCCAGCTTGTGACTATAGGCGTATTACCTACTCATCTGTAAAATGGGTATAGTCATGGTATTTATCTCTATGTCTTAGCGTCACTATGAGGGATTATGAGTTACCTATCTGTAAGGCATTTTGCAGGCATCAGGCAACGAGTCAGCATTACTCAAGTGCTTGGTAAATAAAACAGCGCTTTGCAGCAATTAAAGCATCAGGGTTTTTTTGTTGTTGTTGCTGTTGTTTGCTTGCTCTGGATTTCAGGCTTGAATAGAGCCATTTTTTTAGTTAATACAAAAAGATACTCAAACCATCACAGAGGCCTCTTGAGTCTAGAACCTTAACCCAATAACTTGCCCACGGAAGAATTCTAGTCTTGCCCCATGTATTAGCTGAACCGTTGCTGTTCAGTCGCTAAGTTGTATCCGACTTTCTGTGACCCCACGGACGGCAGCACACCAGGCTTCCCTGTCCTTCACCATCTCCCTGAGTTTGCTCAAACTCATGTCCAGTGATGCCATCCAGTTGTTGAACTGAGCCTTATGCAGAAAATTATGGGGTCTGTCTTAAAGGTAGTAAGTACTCAACTCCCCAGCAGAAATTGAATGTGAGTCTCTTGGTTTGCGTTAGGAGACAGGTGAGAAAAAAATGCAGCAGATGGAAGACTCCCAAGCAGAGCGCAGAGACAAGCTTTTTCCCTCGGGGCTCTCTGATTATTCTTTTCTTCTCTGAAAAGCAATCATTCCTTTTTATAGGTTCTTCAGGAAGAAATACAAGGTTATTAAGAACATTTTTTAATTCACGCAGCCTAGATATTTGGGGGTAGCTCTGTCATGTTACTGAGTTATGTGGCCAGATTATATATAGAATGAATTGCTGTGTATACATACAAGCAAATGAAAAATGAACTACAGTGTTCCATTTAATTGCAGCTACGATCTCCTAAACGGAGCGTTAAAGCTTCCTACAGAAACCTCTGAGTGGCTCTTTGTCTTCAACTTACTTCCCTGGTGGCTCGGACGGTAAAGAATCTGCCTGCAATGCGGGAGACCCGGGTTCGATCCCTGGGCTGGGAAGAGCCCCTGGAGAAGCGCATGGTAACCCACTCCAGCATTCTCGCCTGGAGAATCCCATGGACAGAGGAGCCTGGTCGGCTACAGCCCATGGGCTCACAGAGAGTCAGACACGACAGAGTGACTGAGCACAGCCCAGCACACAGCTGTGAGGCATGAGAGTCAGCAAGCCTCATTCAGACAAACAGAAATGAAGGGCAGTCTGCTCCTTGTGGATTGATACTGCAAACTACCGTCCTCCCCTCAAAACAATGAAAAAGACAACAGGCTAATTTCTTCATAATAAAAGGAAGGCCTATATACACGTATGTGACCAAAAAAAAAATGCCAACTTTGCAAGTCGGTCATCTTCATGAACAGCATGTCAGGACCAGCATCTATTAAAGATTAATTACTGCAGTTAACCATTTTAGAATAAAAATCTCTTTCCAACGTTTAAACTTAGAGATTTAAAACACTTCTTTAAAATGCAAATTAATTTGAATGTCTCAGCCAAAGTTTCCCCTACCCATAGGATCATGTTCAGTCTGACCCTGACTCCATGCACTGTGACCCACCAGACTCCTCTGTCCACGGGATTCCCCAGGCAAGAATCCTGCAGTGGGTTGCCATGCCCTCCTCCAGGGGATCTACTGGACCCAGGGATCAAACTCCCATCTCTTGTATCTCCTGCGTTGGCAGGTGGATTCTTTACCACTGAGCCACCTGGGAAGCCCCACCACACCGTCACACGTCCCTAAATTAAACTTTACCTGTAAAAATAATGAGTGAGAAAATCTGGAAAAAAGATCATTTATATGTAACTGGGCCTGGATGGAAATCGTGACGGAGCTTTTTATGTGACTTCTGGGGAAAAAAAATGTATCTAAAGATGCTCCATTTAATAAAATAATAAAGTCTCTTTTAAAAAAAAAAAAAAGAAGAAAATGAAGTCAGGAAAATAAAAAGAAGAATGCCTTCTAAAAGAGACTAACAAAAGACTTCTGATGTCACAAATTATATTACCTTTCAATATAACTGTGCTCCCTAGTGGGGACTTCTAAAAGGTTTTGTTTAAATTTTTTAGAAGTTTGTTTCATGGAAGCATCCGCCACATATGCCAAATGATCCATTAAGGACACTCCATTATAGCTTAAAGAGTTTTGAGTTAAACACACAGGATATCGTGGCCTAAGATGCGAAGAAAATACACGGCTCTATTTCCATTTGGTGTAGCTCTGTGGGAAGATATTAGCCACAGAACATTGGCTGCATTTAGGCAAGCATTTATACAAGGCCCTGGGACCAATTTTGAGGTTCTGGCCTCAGTAGACCAAAGTCCGTCTGTCTTAAGATTTTGGAAAGTTAGTCGAGTCTCATTATTTACACGTGAGCTGTGTGTATACAGGGGGTGTATTGCAAACTGACCTGGAGATCTAAATTATATCCCGTGTTTTCTCGAGGACTATCTGCCACCAAGCCCACCCACTCTCCTGGCCCACACCTCCCAAGACCCTCTGCTTTCTCGGGCCTTCCGCAAGCTGGCAATGTCAGAGGTTAGAGCATGGACTGTTCGGACTTCTCTCTGAGTTATCTTGTGCTCCTATGCACCATCTCGCTGAGAGTTAAGTGTCCTGAAAACACCTTTTGAGCCCGGATTACATAAGGAGTGAGTGCGTGTTTAGAGTGAAAACCGATACCTGCGAATCGCTGAGAATGTCCCAGACTCTGGACACCACGCCTGTCCTGAAATGTCCTGCCACAGGAGCCCCTGGAGTCCGTTCAGAGCCAGTGGTGCAAAAATAACCCCACTGGGTCTTCAACAAGTGCCACGCTGAGATCCAAGAGGGCAAAGCAAAAGGCACAAAGGGAAGTTAGCTTACTTCCAGAAACTACGGCTCTCCGCACGGCATCCTTGCTATTCCGCTTTCTTTCTGCTCATTCTCTTTGCCATAAATCACCAACCTCAGTTAGGCAGGGTGGAACGAAAGCCAAGAGCCCACCTGATCTGAGGGAGCTCAGGAGTGCGGCGTGAAGGCTGGAAGAAACAGGTAGGACATGAGCGCTTATCTTTAGGACTTTGTGTAAAAGTGGGGGGCGGGGAGGACTAGTGGGAAGTTGCTGAAGAACGCAGGGCGCTCAGCCTGCGATCTGTGAGCCCCTGCGGGGTGGGGTGGGGGGAGGTCCCAGAGGGAGGGGGTTTATGTACACTGTTCATGTTGTTGTATGGTAGACACCAGCACAACACAAAGCAATGATCCTCCAATGAAAAATAAATTTAAAAAGACACGATGAGAATAAAAATGCTTGTAATATAACAACAGAAGATTTACTTCTAGAATGAGATAAGCTGTAAGATGTAAATAGGGTATTCTGCAAAGCTGGGAGATGCATATAAATATAATGACAAATTAAAAATCTATTTATAAAGTAAAAAAAAAGAATGGCAGTGAGAAGAAGTGGAAGGAGGGAAGGAAGGCATTCTAGGTGGGTGATTGCAGGATAAACAAAGCCCAAAGACAGGACTCGCCACGGAGAACTGAAGGAACAGAGTCACGCCTGCTTCACCAGGTGGGAGGTCTGTGTCAACGATCATTAGGGAGAGTGGGGGCCCAGGTAGCAAATGTTCTCCAGTGTCAGCCTGGGGGAGTAGAAATTTAGCACACAGAAAAGAGAAGTCGTTAGAGTCTTTGGAGATCATGAAACTGCTTTTCAGAAAGGCTTATCTCACAAGTGCAGAAGAGATTTGGAGGGACAGGGTGGGTTGAGGAAAATTGGAAAACATGAATTACCCACATGCCCTCAGCCAAACCTGTGCCTTTAGCTCCACGTGGTGACTCGGTCTCAGAGGAAGAAAGCCAAGCAGAGGAGAAATGAAGAACTCTCCTCCTCCATCTCCCCTTCTCTCCATTCCCCAGGGCTAATCCCACCCCATCCCCTAGAACAAGCACCCCTGGGAGCCTCCACATCCAGCTCTGAGCTCCTCCTCTCATGCTCACTTGCTGAACAGTTTCCCAGGTGGCACCAGTGGTGAAAAGAACCTGTCTGCCAATGCTGGAGGCTAAACAGACGCAGGCTCCATCCCTGGGCTGGGCAGAGCCCCTGGAGGAGGGCACCGCAACCCACTCCAGTATCCTTGCCTGGAGAATCCCCATGGGCAGAGGAGCCTGGCGGGCCACAGTCCATGGGGTCACAAAGAGTCGGACACAACTGAGTGACTTAGCACACAGCACTCACAGAGAGAAGCCTCTCCTCTTAAGGGAACTGGATTCTGCTTAGCTGATAAGGACCCTTTAAGACTAGTAAGACTCCACCTAGGGTAGGACCAACCGAAATAGATCTGAATTTCCCCGGATAAAAGGCCTCAGTCTACAGAGGCTCCTTATCAAAGCCACTCATCTTTCTGAGTATTCTTCAGGCTGTGCTCAGTCCTGCTGAGGTTTTCTCCCACCTGCTTGTCAAGTCTTTGGTACAGAATGTTGCCTAATGCAAGGTCAGATTGCCAGTCTCATTCCAAGGAAAGCTCACTTAACTCTCTTTCCAGCGAGACCTGCTGTGACCTCAGCTTGCCTGACCTTAACTAATCTCCCTGCGGGTGTCCAAGGACCATGACCGACCTGACCCCATTTCCCGTAGGGACATGGTCACCTAAGGAAGCTGCAGCCGTCCGGTCACGGGTGGGACGATCTAACACTGAGAGCAGTGGAAGGGAAAAGGAAGCATCAGTCACAGCATCTCAGACTCCTCCTGTGACATCACGGTGAAAGGGCTACAGTCAACTCATTCGAGAAGGTATTGGGTGGGCCAAAAGTTCGTTTAGGCTTACTGTACGATGCTACAAAAAATCTGAATGACCTTTTTGGCCAACCCATTACAATGTGCAGATCATTTCCATGGGGACTTGTGAAAGTCAGAATCATGTCAATAAATTCAGTCGGAAACTGCCTTTGTGGCGCAGGTATTATGTATAAGGCCTAGAAATGCATAGTGATTATGTACACGTGCAGAAAAAGAGAGTTTTTTACTTTCTTCTTTCAAAGAGATATAAACTGAATCATTGTAGATAAACTCAGAATGCTGGCTCTCAGGAATTCTTCATCACTAAATTCAGATTAACTCAAACTGGGGGTCTATGATAACCTGGAGGGGTGGGATGGGGTGGGATGTGGGAGGGAGGTTTAAGAGGACGGGACATATGTATGACTGTGGCTGACTCATGCTGGTGCTTGGCAGAAACCAACACTATTGTAAAGCAAAAGTATCCTTCAATGAACAATAAATAATTTCTTTAAAAAATTCAGGTTGACTCATCTTTCCCATAATACAAATTTGGAATTCTCTTATAAAATATTTACATCCTTAATGAAGATGAGAGAAGGCAAAGAACAGAAAAAATGGAATTGTCCATGGACGGTAAAAGAAGATAACATAGATTCTGGGGGACTTTGTTCTATTCAGCCACTTACATAAAATACTACAACATAAAAATAAGATTTCTGTAAGTAAACCTGACCCAAAGTCCTAAAAATGAAGATGGGTCTGACAGCGACACCCAGGATGTATGATGGAAGGTCTGAGTTTGTTCTTTCACTAAAGTTATACCTTTAATGACAGGAACTTATTAAAGTTTAAGGAGAGATCATTGAGATCAGTCTTGAGGATGAGAATGCATTTGGCAAGTGGAGTAAGAGAAGAGAACATTTCAAATAGAGAGAAGAGAAAAAATTAAGGCCTAGAAGCAGAAAAGGGGCAGGAAGCCACTTCCAAGTGCTCTCAGCCACCTGCCTGTGTTCATTCCAATGGAGGTAAATGACTTTTTTGTTTGTTTTTTAATGGTGGTAAAAGTCATATAATATAAAACATGCTATTTCCACTATAGTTAACTGTGCAGTTTAGTAGCACTACCTACATTCACACTGATGTGCAGTTCTCACCGTCGTCCATCGCCCAAAGTTTTCACCTTTCTAAACTGAAACTC
Organism: Muntiacus reevesi; assembly: GCF_963930625.1. Lineage (NCBI taxonomy): Eukaryota > Metazoa > Chordata > Mammalia > Artiodactyla > Cervidae > Muntiacus > Muntiacus reevesi. Next base: position 75,804,717 of record NC_089259.1, on the reverse strand, counting down.
TGCTCCCAATAAACACTGATTCCCCGTTCTCCCTCCCTACCTCCACCCCCCGCCTCTGCATCTACCACTGTATTTTCTGACTGTGAATTTGACTATTCTAGGTAACTCATATAAGTGGAATGAAACAGTATTTGTCTGCACCTAACGAATACTGGAATGCATTTTTAAGGTTAACTTAATATATGTCCTGGGTGTCCCAGGTGGCGCTAGTGGTAAAGAACCCACTTTCGAATGTAGGAGACATAAGAGACGTGGGTTCAATCCCCGGGTCAGGAAGATCCCCTGGAGAAGGAAATGGCAACTCACTCCAGTGTTGACTGGAAAATCCCACGGACAGAGGAGTCTGGCAGGTTACTGTCCAAAGGGTCACACAGAGTCATACACGACTGGAGCCACTCAGCACACAGCACATGTCCTACAGTTTCGCCTGTGTTATACAGAAGATGCTCATTAGTTTTCTGCTGAGGTCAATGACTCTTGAAAGTACAAAGAAATGAAGAAATGTAAGGAACTTTATCATTGTTTTTATCCTTTGGAGAGCTGAATTTGTACAATCTGTATTTCATTCTAGAGATAAGCAGAAATAGCATAGCATATATGTGAAATAGGTCAAACAGAGACAAATACTGTATGATATCACTTACATGCGAAATCTAAAGAGGTAATACAAATGATTCTACATGCAAAACAGAAACAAATTCACAGATATAGAAATGAAACTAGAGGTTACCAAAGGGGAGGGGAGAGGGGAGGGGCTAACTAGGGCTGTGAGCCTAATAGGTGCAAGCTATTATGCATGACGTAGACCAACAAGGATGCACCGCACAGCACAAGGAACCTTAGCCGTTATCCTGTGATAACTGTCAGTGAAGTACACCCTGTAAAATCCTAAATCGCCATGCTCTATGCCACATCTAAGGGTGATTTTAACTCACATGACCATTGTACATACTACTGTGGGCAAGAATCCCTTAGAAGAAATGGAGTAGCCATCATAGTCAACAAAAGAGTCTGAAATGCAGTACTTGGATGCAATCTCAAAAATGACAGAATGATCTCTGTTCGTTTCCAAGGCAAACCATTCAATATCACGGTAATCCAAGTCTATGCCCTGACCAATAATGCTGAAGAAGCTGAAGTTGAATGGTTCTATGAAGACCTACAAGACCTTTTAGAACTAACACCCAAAAAAAAAATGTCCTTTTCATTATAGGGGACTGGAATGCAAAAGTGGGAAGTCAAGAGATACCTGGAGTAATGGGCAAATTTGACCTTGGAGTACGGAATGAAGCAGGGCAAAGGCTAATAGAGTTTTGCCAAGAGAACACACTGGTCATAGCAAACACCCTCTTCCAACAACACAAGAGAAGACTCTACACATGGACATCACCAGATGGTCAACAACGAAATCAGATTGATTATATTCTTTGCAGTCAAAGATGGAGAAGCTCAATACAGTCAGCAAAAACAAGACTGGGAGCTGACTGCAGCTCAGATCATGAACTCCTTATTGCCAAATTCAGACTTAAATTGAAGAAAGTAGGGAAAAACACTAGACCATTCAGGTATGACCTAAATCAAATCCCTTATGACTATACAGTGGAAGTGACAAATAGATTCAAGGGATTAGATCTGATAGAGTGCCTGATGAACTATGGATGAGGGTTCATGATATTATTGTACAGGAGGCACGGATCAAGACCATCCCCAAGAAAAAGAAATGCAAAAAGGCAAAATGGTTGAGGAAGGCTTACAAACAGTTATGAAAAGAAGAGAAGTGAAAGGCAAAGGAGAAAAGGAAAGATATTCCCATTTGAATGCAGAGTTCCAAAGACTATCAAGGAGAGATAAGAAAGCCTTCCTCAGTGATCAATGAAAAGAAACAGAGGAAAACAACAGAATGGGAAAGACTAGAGATCTCTTTAAGAAAACTAGAGATACCAAGGGAATATTTCATGCAAAGATGGACTCAATAAAGGACAGAGATGGTATGGACCTAATAGAAGCAGAAGATATTAAGAAAAGGTGGCAAGAATACACAGAAGAACTATACAAAAAAGATCTTCACGACCCAGATAATCGCAATAGTGTGATCACTCACCTAGAGCCAGACATCCTGGAATGTGAAGTCAAGTGGGCCTTAGGAAGCATCACTATGAACAAAGCTAGTGCAGGTGATGGAATTCCAGTTGAGTATTTCAAAACTTAGAAAATGATGCTGTGAAAGTGCTACACTCAATATGCCAGCAAATTTGGAAAACTCAGCAGTGGACACAGGACTGGAAAAGGTCAGTTTTCATTCCAATTCCAAAGAAAGGCATGCCAAAGAATGCTCAGACTACCACACAATTGCACTCATCTCACAACTAGAAAAGTAATGCTCAAAATTCTCCAAGCCAGGCTTCAACAGTACATGAACTGTGAACTTCCAGATGTTCAAGCTGGTTTTAGAAAAGGCAGAGGAACCAGAAATCAAATCGCCAAAATCACTGGATCATCGAAAAAGCAAAAGAGTTCCAGAAAATTATCTATTTCTGCTTTATTGACTATGCCAAAGTCTTTGACTGCGTGGATCACAACAAACTGGAAAATCAAGAGATGGGAGTACCAGACCACCTGACCTGCCTCCTGAGAAATCTGTATGCAGGTCAGGGAGCAACAGTTAGAACTGGACATGGAACAACAGACTGGTTCCAAATAGGAAAAGGAGTATGTCAAGGCTGTATATTGTCACCCTGCTTATTTAACTTATATGCAGAGTACATCATGAGAGATGCTGGGCTGGATGAAGCACACGCTGGAATCAAGATTGCCAGGAGAAATATCAATAACCTCAGACATGCAGATGACACCACCCTTATGGCAGAAAGCAAGGAAGAACTAAAGAGCCTCTTGATGAAAGTGAAGGAGGAGAGTGAAAAAGTTGCCTTACAACTCAACATTCAGAAAATGAAGATCATGGCATCTGGTCCCATCACTTCATGGCAAAGAGATGGGGAAACAATGGAAACAGTGACAGACTTAATTTTGGGGGTCTCCAAAATCACCGTAGATGGGGACTGCAGCCATGAAATTAAAAGACACTTACTCCTTGGAAGAAAAGTTATGACCAACTTAGACAGCATATTAAAAAGCAGAGACATTACTTTGCCAACAAAGGTCAGTCTCGTCAAAGCTGTGATTTTTCCAGTAGTCATGTGTGGATGTGAGAGTTGGACTATGAAGAAAGCGGACCACCGAAGAATTGATGCTTTTGAACTGTGGTGCTGGAGAAGATGCTTGAGAGTCCCTGGAACAGCAAGGAGATCCAACCAGTCCATCCTAAAGGAAATCAGTCCTGAATATTCATTGGAAGGAGTGATGCTGAAGCTGAAACTCCAATACTTTGGCCACCTAATGCAAAGAGCTGACTCACTGGAAAAGACCCTGGTGCTGGGAAAGATTGAGGACAGGAGGAGAAGGGGACAACAGAGGATGAGATGGTTGGATGGCATCACCGACTCAATGGACATGAATTTGAGTTAACTCCGGGAGTTGGTGACGGACAGGGAGGCCTGGCGTGCTGTAGTCCATGGGGTCACAAAGAGTCAGACACGACTGAGTGACTGAACTGACCTGATGCTGTACACCCGAAACTAACACAATATTAGAAGTCAATTATACTTTAATTTTAAAAACTTAGGCATATTGGAGGTATTTTCCCTTTTGTAGACCATAGGAAAACTTAGTAGCAATGTACTTGCTCCTGAATGAGAAGAATAAACATTGAAAAATTCTCCCTTCTTCTGCCATTTCACCAAGTCATAAATTACTTCTTAACTGTCCTCATGGTCTCTACAGAGAAAAAATGGAGAAGTACAGAGGAAGAGTGGAAATGTGAAAGAGAAATCTAATAATTTCTTGGAACATTTCTTCTGTTACTATCCTCTTCCCTTTGAACAGTGGTTCTTAACATTGCTAGCTTCTGGACCCTGAATTGTAAAACCAACAGGAGGATACAATCATGTTATTTGCCTTCCAATTTCTGCATTTGCAAAATGGGTACAGTAATAAAATCCTACCCTACCCACCTAGCTGTGAAAGTCACCATAGAGAACATATGTGGAAGAATTTATAAGCCCTCCAGTGGCTATTATTATTGTCTTATCCAAGATATAGATCCCCTTTAAGGAATCGATAGCTACTTCTATAGCCCACTTGAAAAGAAAGGCTATTATCTACTGAAGTGCTCTAATGAATTGATAGTAAATAGTGCATACTAAAATTAGCTGCTTCAACATCAGTCCCCTAAATATTACCTGATTGATCAAGTAGCATTTCCACTAACAAATATTTATGAAACACTGGATCTATAGCAATGTTATTATTGAACCCGTATATATGGGGAAGCTGATGCTCCAGAATATTTACTCAAAGGAAACGGGAACAGAAAGCTGAAGGTCAGTTTCCTACTGGAAATGCACTTTAAACTCAGGAGATCCCGTGGAAGTCACCACCCTCCCCTCTGCTCAGACTGCCGCCTCTCCTTTTCATCTCATCACTCATAGCATCACTTTCCCCCTGAGCTTTCATCACTTCCCACCCCGTTTCCCCCCTTCCCACCCCCTATCTTCAGTTAAGTAGCAAATCCTATCACTTCAACCACCGGTTCAGCCCTTTTCAATCCATCGAAACTGTTTTTGTCTAGACCGACGTCATGTCTTAAAGAAGTGACAGCCGAAATCTTTCTAAATGTGAGTTCTTAATATCGGGAGAAAGTAAATTTGATCAAGCGTTTCAGCTGTGGTGCCCAAATCCACTCTAACCTTACCGGTTTTCAGTTCGAACAATCTGACAGGAGTGTGTTACAAATTTCCCACAATGGTGGTGGATGTGTCCATTTTGCCTTGTAATTTTGTCAGTTTTTGCTTCTTAAATAGCAGATGCATTATGGGGTGACTTATAACTTTAGATCAGTCATATTCTTATATTTCCTCCTGAATTTTTCCTTTAATCAACCTTAATGTAGCCATCCATCCCTCAGTATCCAGGATCCGCAGAGGATTTGTTCATAGGCTCCCTGGTGAATACCAAAACCTATGGATGGACAAGCCTCATATAAAAATAGCATTATATTTGCATATAACCTATGTGCCTACTCCTGTATACTTTAAATCAACTTTAGATTACTTACAATACCTCATACAAGACAAATGGCTATGTAACCAGTTGTCAGCATGCAGCATATTCAAGTTTTACTTTTTGAAATTTTTTGGAATTTTTTTTCTGGATAATTTCAACTAGAGGTTGGTTGAACCTGCAGATTCAGAACCCACACATACAACTGCAATCTTCTTTAACCTTAACGATGTTTTTTGACTTAAGGTCCCTGTTGCTGGTGATTAATACAGCTAAACTAACTATCTTTTGGTTAATATTTAGCTGGTACATCTCTCTCTACCATTTAATCTCCAACCATTATATCCTTATATTTTAGATACGTCCCTGGTAAATTACATACAGCTGGCTTGGTGTTTTTATATCTGCTTCTCAGCTGTAAAGAATCTTTAATCTATTTCAGTAATCTCTGCATAACAAATGAGAAGTGTAATGCAATTACATTTATTGTGCTTATTTCTGCCATCTTACTGTATGCCTTCTTTTCATCTTTTTTTTTTTCTACAGTTTTTCCTCCTTGCCTGCTTTCTATTGGTTTCATTGAGTTTTATTTATCCCTTTGTTCTCCTCTGTTCCTTTGGAAGTTACAAGTTCTATTTCTATTCTCTTAGGGTTTAGTGTTTTGGTATTTTGACAAGATTGTCCCCATTTCTTAGTAAACAAAAAACAGGGCAGCGCAGTCGGGAAGATGGGGATGGTGCCCAGACGAAGAATGAGGGCAGAAGTGCGGTCCTCCCCATCCAAGCCTGGCCATACTTGTCCTGTCTGAGGTTCCACGGTCCTCCCCCCTGTGTCTTCAGAAGCCACATGCTAAAGGCAGGTGTCCCCAAATGGAAGAGATCTGGACTGCTGAGCCATCACCTCAAAGACAGTCACCCTGAAATTTCAGGGTTTATTCATTACCTTAGCAGAGTCAAAAACATAATTAAGGTTCAAAGACAATCAGTGAATCTAACCTGAGACCTTCTTAGATACCCCCTCCCATCTTATACGATGATGCAGCAGTTCTGCTTATCCTGTTTTTACCGCCCTTCAAATTCATCGCCATCATGGTTACTTTATTCATTTCATGCTTATTTGCATTTACCCACATGCTTGTCCCTCTTTCTTACATCTCATTTCTTTCTTCTGGGTTCAATTTTCTTTTGCCAGAAGTAAATCTATATCAATGTTATTAATCAGTTTTGTTGGTAATCAGTCTTTCTTTATGTCTAACTGTCTTGATTTTGCCCTGCCTCTTGAGATATAGCTTAACTGAATGTAGAACTTTACTAACTATTGCTGTCTCTTGGCACTTTGAAAATATCACGCCATTATATTCTAACATCTATTCTTGCCAGTGACAAGTCTTCTGTCGGTTTAGTAGTTATTCTTTTGTAGGTGAGCTGTATCTTCTTCTCTGGTTGCTTTTAAGATCTGTTTGCCTTCCGTGTTTTGAAATTTAATCAGGATATGTTTAGGTGTGCATTTATTTGGATCAGGATACATTGAATTTCCTAATGTGAAGACATATGTCTTTAACCAATTTTTTCAGTTTCAGTCACTAACTCTTCCAACATTTCTCTTTCCATTCTTTCTTTTCTTTCACTCTGGAATTTCTACTAGAAATATGTTGGACCTTTGAAATCTGTTCTCCATTTCTCTAAATTTCTCTTACTATATTTCTATTTCCTAATCTTGATAATTTTCTTAGATTGATCTTCTGGTTCTTTAAATCTCTCTTCATCTGTTCACTAACTCTCTTTAGCTCAATTTGTACCTTATTTGCCTAACCCACTGGGATTTTTATTTCAATGAGCATGCCTTTTGTATTTTTAGAAATTGCATTTGGTTTTTTGTCAAATGCATCTGCATCATTTTGGTAGTCTTGTTCTCATTTTAATAACTTATTTTGTGCATTTACTCATGTTGTAGTCACTGTCAGATACTTCTGTCACTTGATTTGCTTGGAACCTAAGCCCATTGTTTGTCTTCTTTGCTGACTCCTTCAGGAGGAACTATTTTCTTCTAGGTTTGATTCCCAGTTCCATAGATGAATAGACATATTATCTTCTATAAACCACCAAACTGAATTCAGCTTCTTAGCCTGTAAAATGGAATTAGGAATTAAAGCATCTAATTGTATTTTTGCAAGTGTTAAACGAGATTACATGTACACAGCCCCTAGCATAGGGACTCAGCTCACACACAGCTTCTGTTACTAGTGGCTGGCTGTTGATTCTCTCTAATACTTACCACATCATCTCCACTTTTTGTTACTCTGTGAATATTTGATGAAAAAACAAAACTGTATATGAAAAAACTGAAAGTTAAATCAGTTATGTAAATATAGTAAATTTTACTCTAAGGAATTATCCAAATACTAGTATTCCTTGGGCTATAAGTGCCTAACTTATAAATACCTCAAACATTCATTCATTCATTCTCTATAAAAAAGAGCCACTGTTCTAGTGATGTCATAAATGACAACAAATGGTACAAAGTAACTGTTTTAATGGGGGCTGCACTCCAGCTGGGAGGATCTGACTATAGATAGAGCACTTATTAGATAAATGACAGATAGACAGATTAATGACATTTAGGAAGGACGGGAGGTAGGGAGAAGGGGAAGAAGAAAGGAAATATATCCTGACTAAGGCTTATTCAGAGAATTAAACTAAAGTAATGCATGGGGAAGAGGTTGGGTGAACACTTTAGATTTGAATGGACTTATTCTGCAGTGACACTGAACTGAAATCTGAAGGACAAAAGAGAACCAGCCATTTGAAGACACGAATAAAAGCACCCAGGCAAACAGGACAATGAATGCAATGGCTCTTAGGGAGCAGGTTGTGCTCTTTCAAAAATCACAGAGAAAAAAAAAAAAAAAAATCACAGAGGCCTGAGTGTCTAGAATGCAGCCTGATAAGGGGACGATGGTCTGAGAAAAGGTCAGAGAAGTGGTTGTTGTGTTACTCTTTAATTGCTACGTCGTGTCTCCGCCAGGCTCCTCTGTCCATGGGATTTCCCAGGGAAGAATACTGCAGTGGGTTGCCAATTCCTTCTCCAGGGATCTTCCTGGACCAGGGATCAAACCCGCATCTCCTGCGTTGGCAGGTGGGTTCTTCACCAGGGAACCACCTGGGAAGCCCCCGGGGGGTAGGCACGGGCCATGTTATGCTGGGCTTTGTAAACCAGGGGAGAGAGTCTTGAGCTTATTCCACCAGGGCTGGGAAGCCACTGGAGAGTTTTGAGCAAGAAAATGTCATCATCGGAGTTCCATTTCCAAATTATCACCCTGACCGATCAGTGCTTGTGATGGAGAACTGTTTGAGGAGATGCAGTCGAAACAAGAGCCAGGCCTCTGGTATCCTTTCTGCCTGATCCCCAATCCACCCTGAAACTGCTGCTGCCGCCACCACCACCAGCGTCCACGCACAAAGCTCTGGTCTCAGACCGCCATCTGGTGGCCAGCATGGGAACTGCTAGATCCTGGAGCCTCTGCAAAGACCCACACCTTCCCAGAAAATCCCCCAAGATCTTCCAACCTCTCCAATCAAACTCTTTCCAGTCTTACACCGAAAGGCATCTGTTATTCAATTTAGCGCTTTTCTTTCTCTTTCCTAACGAATATAAGAGCAATAGGATCTTTTGTTATTTTTCACTGTAAGTAAAACCAAGTCTGGACTAGACTCTAAGGTTATAATCTTATGAAGCTATAATTTTATTAGTGAAATTTAGTATTAATCACAATAGGCTTCATGGGGGGAAATGAGCATGAAGCTATTCCTCTCCTTACACACCACTTACAAACACTTCTAGAACATAACTGAGGGGTAAATAATATAATTTATGATGTTGCTTTCCTGAGAAGGTTGGCAGTCAATCTCCTGCATGTATTTTTAGTTCAGAATGTGATCCTAAATGTGTAATCATAACATCTGGAACAGCTGGTGGGCCCTGAAAGAAGCCCATGATTTTTTTTTTTCCTCTGCTTAAGATAGTAGCAATTTGAAAGATGAAGCTTTGTTTCAAAGAGGAAAGCTATTTATAACTGGCAGTTGGCAATTGTTAGAGCTAGTTCAGTGGGAATATACATATATGAAACGAACTGCCTTTTTCAGTGGTATAACGGTCAAATCAGATAACTCTCAACTTTCTCTTGGCTAATACAAAGCAGCTTTACACTAGTTTACACTAATTTTCACACTAGTTTAAAACCATGAGAGCAGGGCCACCAATCTCCTACGAGGGGACTTTTTCACTTGCAATAACGTGGCTAATTGCAATGCTATAAGGAGACCTGCTTCGCTACACTGATATTTTCTTGTCCATCCAATGGGAAGATCTCAAAAGCTATGCTTACCTACTCAACTTCATGCAGGAAACTCTGACACGTTAGAGCCAGTCTGTTAAAAATGTATTTCCCTGGGCTATAAAGACCTCCTGCTGTTTTGCTAGGCAGAGCTGAAGCAGTGAATTTCTCACCCCAGACATTATTAGATTGACTCTTACTTTGGGGATTCTTTTGGGTTCTCCCACATCAAAGCAAGATCTACAAAAAGAAGTAGTAAAATTCCTCTTTCTGGGAAAATTAATTAAAAGTGTGATTTTCAGTGTCTGTTAGCGGAGGATAACGAGACAGGCCTGTTGAAAAGGAAGGGGCTCTCAGTAATGATCTTCTTTGGCACGGCCCAGCCTTCCTGCTATCTTATCCCAAAGCACCTCCCCTCGTGGGCATCCTCTCCATGAAATGAGTTAGGGGCCTCAGCCCGCTTCTGAGCGAAGAGTTGTGCAGAATCTTCCACCAGCATCGGCCGCAATTAGCACTAATTGGTGCCCTGGGCAGCGCTGGAACCGAAAGGTCAGTGATGGAGTGAGGAGGCAGGACGAATCACCCTCTCGCCTCTGCAAGTGAACTTATCGGATCTGCGGCGCAGCTGCTCTGTTCCAGCTGCCTCTGCGGGGCCTGCGAGGTGGATGAAGGAGGAATTTATTCTCTGGGGCTGTCAAACAAGAGTGTTGGGGAAGGTCGGGTCACGGAGGGGGCCAAACAAAGCTGCTGAGTTATGACCACTAAAGAGCCATCAGTAGGTCTCCCCGCCTTCACCCCAAATTACCTCAGCCCTTCCCATCTCTCTCTCCTCCTTGAAGTTTCTTCCTATAAAATTATAAATCCAGTCCGAGCGAGTGCTCCGTCAGCAGTTTTCTCTTCTCACCCCAGAGCCCTCACTGTTTATACTCGCTGCCTTACAACCAGATCGCTCGGCGGCTGCCAAGTGAGGTGCTCATTTGTCTTAGCTTTGCTGCCCTATATATTCATCCTCCTGCTGCAGCAGACGTGATGGGGGGATGGGGTAACAGTCAGGACAAGAAGACCTGTGCAATACACAGTAACATGCGTAAATGGAGAGCCAATGGACATTCCCTGTATGTCTCAGGGAACTCAGACTGGGGCTCTGTAATAACCTAGAGGCGTGGGAAGGGGTGGGAGGGAGACTCAAGAGGGGGGGGACATATGTACCCCGATGGTTAATCCATGTTGTCTTACGACAAATCAAACCAACGTGATAAAGCGGTCATCAGTCAATTAAAAATAAAAAATATATTTATTTTTTTAAAAAGACCTGTACAGAACTTTCCCTTTGTGTAATGTTCGTGTTACTAAGTGCCCTTGTGCTTAATCATCCTGATATCTCCTCCTTAGCTACTTGAAGTCAGCGGTTTGAGAAATCCTTGAGAGCATTGTCAGGGAATAATTAATAACGCTTTGCTCGGCTACAAGTAGCCACCAGATGACTTGGCATCACTCACAAGACAGCAGAAGGCGAAGGAATGTTGGCATCCTGCCACCTCACAAAACTCGCTCCTCCCTTTCACTTAACTCAGATGCCAGCGCTTTGCTGAAGGCTGAGCAGACAGGAAGAGAAAAGCGAGCTGGCACTTGATTAGCAAAATCACAACAAATAAACCAGAGGACCAGTGTGTAAGTCAGTGCCCTTCCATCTTCCCAAAAAGAACAATATGACTGCAACTCAACACAACAATTCACTTTTCACCTTTGGGTACATAGAAAATACTTCTTATCTGAGTTTTTAAGCATTTGCTTGGAGAGAAGAACCAAGAAGAAATGGTTGACCTAGAAATAATTCAGCCTTGCAGGGATGGCTGAGCCCAGACATCAGCCAAAGCCAAGAGGGACCTTTCAGGACCATTTATAACCAGATCAATATGTCAACTGGCCCTGCCCTCAACTCACTCCAGCTTTTGTTGGAATTGAAAGATTAGCCCAGAAAAGAAACTGCCAGAAGAAACATGCAGGAGACAAATTTGTTCTGCTTGGTCTTCATTTGCCTTCCTCAAAGGAATCCAAAATGAAGTTAATGATGTATCTGGCCTAGACAACTTTTGTTCTCATTGACTGACAAAATGCCTGACAACAGAAAATGTTCCGCTGTATTCGTGATATGAAAGAATGAGTAAATATGGGGATGGTCATTTTAAAGGCTAGTAAAGGAACACACTTTATAGCCAAAAAAAAAAAGAAAGAAAGAGCTCATTCCATTCAGCCAAACTGATGCTCTTGGCCAAAGTCCAGAATTAAAGTGCCTGGAGCAAAATGAAAAATCAGCAACACTAGCTAGAGGGTGACATTATTTCATTTATTCAATCAACAAACACTTATCAATACTTAGGGTGTGTCAGCCTCTCCACTAGGCACTTGGGCACAAAGATATAAAAAGCATAGACTCTGCCTTGGTTAGAGTTCAGTTTAGTTGAGAGGGTACAAAGAAAATGAAATTCGCTCAGTCATGTCCGACTCCTTGCAATCCCATGGACTTGTACAATCCATGGGATTCTCCAGGCCAGAATATTGGAGTGGGTAGTCTTTCCCTGGGTTGGATCTTCCCAGCTGAGCCACAAGGGCTCAAGAATGCCCAAGAATGCTGGAGTGGGTAGCCTATCCCTTCTCCAGGGGATCTTCCTGACCCAGGAATTGAACTGGGGTCTCCTGCATTGCAGGTGGATTCTTTACCAACTGAGCTATCAGGGAAGCCCTGAGAGGGTATAACCAATAATGAAAAACCGAGGAGGCAAGGGTGGGATGAATTGGGAGAGTGGGGTTGACATATATACACTACCAAGTGCAAAAGAGACAGCTAGAGGGAAGCTGTTGGCAACAGGGGGAGGGCTGGGATGGGGGACTGGGGTGGGAGGGATGCTCAAGAGGAAGGAGACCTGTGCATGTTTATGGCTGACTCACATTTGTGTCCGGCGGAAATCAACACAACATGTAAAGCAACTCGTCTGCCATTAAAATAAATGTTTTTAAAAAAGCGGTGTGGAATCGCTCTCATCATCCGGAGGGGCCTGGGGTCGGCAGCTACCAGCCCTGGGGAGGTGACAGGAAGGACATTGAAGCTGAGCATTTGGAGAGCGAGCAGGAAAGGAGATGGAAGGGGGATGTTTTCCAGGCTGAGGGGACAGGCCGAAGAGAAGGAAGGGGCCCTGGGGAAGAGGATGCAGTCGTGTCAGATTCATAAGGAAATGAACAGAGTAGAGAAGAGGCAGGAAATTTGGAAAGAGAAAGGGACGTGATAGAGACTAAGAAAGCATGTGGAGTGGGGTGTGGGGTAACCCGGGCCTGCGTGCTACCGAGTAGCAAGCTTGGACTTCAGTCTGCAGGCCACAGGGTGCCACGGACGAGCGAAGTAGGGGAGTTTCCTGCTCAGACGGGCTGGAGGACAATTTCCCTAATTCCACCAGCTGAGTCAGGGTTCCCTTGTTCGCTTCCTGGGTGTCCCTCTAAAGCTTTGAAGAGTCAGTGTTCACAGAAAGATTCTGTTTTTTAAAAACAACACAGTATGGGAAATAGATGGGAGTAGAAGAAAAAGTCAGAAAAACTGTTTATGGCTATTTTAAGGGCAGTATTTAGGAGGTAAAATTGACAAGGGCTTCCCAGGTGGCTCGGCGGTAAAGAACCTGCCTGCCAACACAGGAGACACGGGTTCCATCCCCGGGTCGGGAAGATCCCCTGGAGCAGGGAGTGGTAAAGTATTCCCTTCATTCCTGTATCCTTGCCTGGAGAATTCCAGGGACAGAGGAGCCTGGCGGGCTACCGTCCCTGGGTCGCAAAAGAGTCAGAGAGGACTGAGCAACAACAACAAAAGCGATGGACCTTGATGACTAAATGATCCAAGAATTTAAGAGAGAAAATGGACTTGAAGATGACTCTGAGGCTTCTTGCATGGCACCAGAATTGTTGAAGAAATGCTTATCCGAAGAAGACTAGAACCTCTATTTTTCACTTCAAAAAAGAGGCACTGTGCTCTCAACACAGACTCAGAATTTTCATCGCTGTGTTGAACTATTACATGCTTAAAGGCATAGGCCAATGGCAGGTTTCTTACCTCTGCCAGAAAATAGCAAGAAATACTTTAATCCTGACAAGCCTTCCAGAGATCAAGGAAAGTATTATCTTAAACTATTGCTGTTCAGCACAGGTAGAGCTTTTGTTTTCTGTTGCCAACGGTGCATAAGAAAAAAAAGGCGACATTTGGAATTAAGGATGAAAATGCATTTCAATGATAAAGCAGCACATTCATTCATTCCTAACTTCCGGATTTTAAATGCAATCTCAATTTTACCTCCCCTGAGAAGAGCCCCTGCATTGGTTTTCCTTATTAACAGTGGAGTTCAAAAACCTGCTCGAGGTTCAGAAACAAGAACAGTGCTAGAAAAGTGAGCCACATTTAGTCTGAATATGAGACAGACAGAGGCGGTCGCTTGTCTGGGCCGCGGGGGCCCCTCCTGCAACCTCACAGACCTTTCTCTCCCCACCGCCCAGGCCTTCAGGGACCCAGATCTGTGCATTATTCATTTTGCCTTTGGCGCCCAGAGCACACGCTCTCAAATATGTGGACAGATGGATGGACACAGCTATGCAAATAGTCTTGTCCTGGTTGCAAAATGTACGTGGAAATCACATTTTCCCCAGCTTCCCCTCAGGCATTTTAAATACTCAAAACCAGGTAAATTTTTCCATTTCCACTGAAGTTAGCAACCTCTCCACTCTGCAAGTTTCACTCAACTCCCAAAGGAGAAGGTATTAGCATTTGTTTTTAAGTTTTAAGCCACTTAATAGAGTTTTGCAGAATAAGTTATTTCATTTGGTTTTTAATCTGTATCAAAACAACACCATAAAATGATTACTACTTCCTAGATGGTTCTAGCCAAGGTTTTATTTTTTTCTTCTTACTCTTTCTTTTCTCTTACAAACCCAGGAAATCAAGGCTGAAATGTGTATTAACAATGTTTATGTTACAAATGTAAACACAAGGAGGTCAGAAAATAGTTTAATAGGGGTCTCAAAGTCATTATAATTCATCCAAGCTATTCTAGAGTGGGTAGTCATTCCCTTCTCCAAGGGATCTTTCCAATCCAGAGATCCAACCCAGATCTCCTGCATTGCAGGCAGATTCTTTACCGTCTGAGCCACCAGGGAAGCCCTTTTAACAATGTTTGTGTTACAAATGTAAACATAAGGAGGTCTGAAATAGTTTAATAAGGGTCTCAGAGTCATTATAATTCATCCAAACTGTTCTCATGCAAGATTTTATATTCTTGTCCTGTTTTCTAGCTGTGTGGTTTACTGAGGAATGGATAAGTGTGGGTAAACCTTCATTTTAACTTTTGTTGATTCACATGTGTAAACCAAATAAACCAAATGACTCGATCGTTTTACTTATACTCACAGGGAGATCTTCATTTTTCTTACTGTATTTCTTGGTAACACCTATCAAGACAGCTAATCGAATTGACTTTTCATAATCTACTCTGACTCCTCAAAGCCATGTTCTTTTTCCTCTTTGATTTACTATTTGAAATATACCAAAGATGACCTGAAGCATGAATGAATTTAAATCCCCTACGGATTGTTCCGACGTCTGTATTTCGCCTCTACATTCAAGAAGAGCTTTTCCTGACAACTTCTCTTTTTTAAAACTTTTACTGGCGGCTTTACAATGTTGTGTTGGTTTCTACAGAAGCGCGGTGACTCAGCTATACGCACACACATGCACCCCCTTGGCTTTGGATTTCCCTCCCCTTCAGGTCCCCACAGCGGGGAGTAGCGACCCCGGGGCTCTGCAGCGGGCTCGCATTAGTCACCTGTTTTATACACGGTACTAATAGTGCGCGGCGCTGAGTTGCTCAGCATTGTCCGACTCTGAGATCCCGTGGGCTGCAGCCAGGCTCCGCTGTCCATGGGATTTTCCAGGCAAGAATACTGGAGTGGGCTGCCATTTCTCCCTCCAGGCATCTTCCCAACGCAGGGATTGAACCCGAGTCTCCTGTGTCTCCTGCATTGGTAGGTGGATTCTTTACCTGCTGCGCCACTGGGGCAGCCCTATCAACAGTGTATACCTGTCAGTCCCAATACTGTCGGAAGAAAACAGAAGGATGTGCCAAACCAAGACTCCTGCAGAGCGCCCTCTAGCGAAAGACCGTGGATGCTAGCTTTCCACTTGGTTCTGCCCAGACAGGATTTGTGGCAAACCAGCTTCTCTTCCTGGAGTAGGAAATGGCAACCCACCCCAGTATTCTTGCCTGGAAAATCCCATGGACAGAGGAGCCTGGCGGGCTGCAGTCCATGGGGTTGCAAAGAGTCGGCCACGACTGAGCACGCACACATCCCCTCTTCTGCACAGAACATTTCAAGGATCTGACATCCAGTGCAACAGATTTCTTGACATCTAATCACAGCTGCTTGGTTGTATTGAGGATACTCTATTAAAATTCTAAATCAGCTTATTAGTGTATGCATTTCTTCAGTGAATAAAAACAAGAATTCTAATAGAACTCACTTTAAGTCAGTAACAAAGCGGAAAATCACCAAAATGATAAGACACTAAAACCTGGAGAATTCATCTTTAAATTGCTATCAAAGGAAAGAGAACCCAAAAAATGTGGCAGTCATTCGCAGTAGCAACAGCCTCTCCTAATAAAAACCAAAATGCCACGGGTGCAGGTATTGGCCAAGACACAGGAGCAAAGCTATGTCTAGCAGAGGTTTTTCATCTAAGTGGCCATGTCCATTTGACAACCGTTAGAGCTATGAGAAGGTTGGTAAATTGAAGGGTTCACTCTGTATGTGCCTGTTGCCACAAAAGACTGGAAGGTTTGAAGTCATTTACTTGTTGTTTGTTTTACTACTCAGCACAGCATGCAGGATGTTAGTTTCCCGGCCAGGGATAGAACCCATACCCCCCGTGTTGGAAGGCAGAGCCTTCACCACTGGATCACCAAGGAACTCCCTTGAAATAGTTTAAAACAAGATCATATGGCAAGGTGATCTATCAATAGAAATCATTTCTCTAGAAGGAATTAAATTTAGAAAATAAAAGATCTTTCCCAATGACATTGGAAGGGCCTCGGTGCTACATGAAAGCTACATTATCAATAGAAACATGGCCACGAGAGAAGTCTGTAAAGCACCAGACACAGAGCACAGACCTCCCAGGTGAGGGCGTCCGTGACTCGTGCTGGGAGCTGTGGTCACTTCCGGAACCCATCAGGAGAGGCAGAGCGCCATAGATTTCCAGTAGTCACGAACAGATGTATGAGTTGGACCATAAAGGAGGCTGAGCCCTGAAAAATGGATGCTTTCAAACTGTGGTGATGGAGCAGACTCTTGAGAGTTCCTTAGACAGCAAGGAGACCAAACCAGTCAGTCCTAAAGGCAATCAATCCTGAATATTCATTGGAAGGACTGATTTTGAAGCTGAAGCTCCAATACTTTGGCCACCTGATACAAACAGCCAACTCATTGGAAAAGGTCCTGATGCTGGGAAAGATTGAGGGCAGGAGGAGAAGAGGGTGACAGAAGATAAGATGGTTGGATGGCATCACCAACTCAATGCACATGAGTCTGAGCAAACTCCAGGAGACAGTGAAGGACAGGGAAGCCTGGCATGCTGCAGTCCTTGGGGTCACAAAGAGTCAGACATGACTTAGTGACTGAACAACAGCAGACGATGAAAAAGCACTGTGTGCTTCATTATAACAATATCAGCTGCCCTGGACCAAAGACCCTCCACTTTTTCAAGACCAAGCAAACCTCTGGAGCAGAACAACCCTAAGACCAATACAATATTCTTCTGATAACCCTAAAGACTGGAGAATACCAGTTCTTAATCTTTATTAAAGATGTTCTTAATCTTTATTAAACTGAGAAGTATAATTTTGACACCAATATTGTGGTTCATGTCAGGTTCAATAGTAAAATATAAACAGACCTAGGAATTCAACTCCATTTAAGAGTGAACTAAATATGCCAACTCTAGTGGTCCACAGAGCTGTCTTTGGCTCAGTGCTATTTTGAAATGATTGGGCTGTGCTGACTGGTAAGTAGGATTTCTTTTAACAGGGAATGTTCCAAAGCAGGTTTATTGTTATGACTTAACTTGAGCTTTCTGAAGAAAACATTAGTGGTTTTAAGACAATATTGAATGTGGCTTTCAAACTCCCTAAATGAGTCCACGTACATATGAAAAATGTTTAATGTCAAATACAAAAATCATATTCTTTCTTGACCCTTCAGCTGGGAGCCAAGTTCAGGTAGGTGCTTACAATTTCCCAGCTCCTCCGAGTGGATGACCGATCCCTCTTACCTATTACTCCACCCCAGCAAGCATCTGAGTAATTTCATCAGTTAACAAAAGGGAAGCCCTGGACTCTGACCTTGCAAAGCAAATAATTCTGAGTTTATAGAGGGTAGGAATTTCCAGAGGAAATCCCTCGGTCTCCCTGGGTGGACCCAGACATGCACAGCAGTGCATTTCCCTAGAACATTTCCTGCAGGAAATCTAAAGTCAGATTACTAGAAGCACAGCATCTTGATTCCGTCCATATCTATGAAGTACAGCCACTGCCTGCATCCCACTGTCGAAGTATCACGTTCAGAAAAAGCACTCTCCGTCTAGGTCAGACCACCTCTGCAGCATGGCCTCATTTTGAAGACCACAATTTAAGAGGAGACATTGAGTAACTGGAGTATCTCCAAGGAATGCAATCAAGACTCCCAAAGTAATGTCAAATGACATACCGTTGAAAAAGAATTGGAGATGTCTGGCTTGAAAAGGACAGACTGTTTTATACTTCTCTCATTGCAATGCTAGAGAAAAGGCTTGTTTTGTGTAGACAAGGTTTATTTTCTGTTGGATCTAAGAGGCAAGAAGATTTCAATTCCATATAAGAAAGTACTTTTTCAAAATTAGAATATACTGTGTTGTCAGAAGATGACTTCATACTAAACAAGAGGTCAAACTCCTAACCTCAAAGGTAGCTTGAAATTCTGGGTTCCAGTAGTCTATATGGTTGCTTAGTTCTTGAAAAAAAAATTTTTTTTGCATGAGAACTCTGAATTATTTCTGCAGTCAATAGTTTCTTCTAAAGCAGCTGAATCAGACAAAAATACCAGCAGGTACAATTCCCATTATCTTACAGATGGTGTAGTAGGTAAAGCCAAGAAAGAATGGACTTTTATGTTTGACTTAAGTTCAAATTGTACTCCACTATATATAGACTGTTGTGACCCTAGGCAAGTCTCTTAATCTCAGTAAGTTTTAATTTCCTCATCCGTAAAATGGGATAATACTATTTAGCTATGAGACTATCATAAAGAAATTAAATGAGGTAACGAATATAGCATGCATGCTCAGTTGCTAAGTCATGTCCAACTCTTTGCCTCCCCATGGACTGTACCCCACCAGGCTCCTCTGTCCATGGGATTTCCCAGGCAGGAATACTGGAGGAGGTTGCCATTTCCTTCTCCAGGGGATCTTCCTGACCCAGGGATCAAACCCGCATCTCCTGCTTCAGCAGCTGGATGCTTTGCCACTGGAGCCACGAGGACTTCCAAGTGAATACAGGGAGCTTAGCAAAGTCCCTGACCCAAAGAAACCCTCGAAGAGGGGGGATGCTGTGATCATTAGACAGCTCAGAGTCCTTCAGTTGCCCCTGCACCCCAGGCTCTGCTCTGTTTGAAGATTCTCTGTTGCATCTTAGACATCCACAGACTCGGGAAGGTGGGTGGGGAAAGGGAAGGACAAAAAAGCTTTGTGTGTATCTGAACATATACCTCGTGTTTAAAATCTGTGGGTTCACATGCAGTCATAAGAAAGAGCACAGAGACATCTGGTGACATCTTTCCACATTACATACCTTTTGTGTCATGTTATTTTCTTATGATGTTAGGCATTGTTGTCAGGGGTTTTTCCCTCCGTCCCATATATTGACACAAGACATGGAAATAATAAACGCTGCTAAAAGCACTGACAACCTGAGTGCGTGCCCTCGCTTGGAGCCCGTGATCATTCTCCGTGTTTCCCTTTTCTCAGCACACCTTGCCCCTGCTGAGTCTTCTTTTCACTGCTTTGGGAAAAGCAGCAACACACTTCAGGATCCTTGTCTGGAGAATCCCAAGGACAGAGGAACCTGGTGGGTTATATAGTCCATGGGGTCACGAAGAGTCGGACATGACTGAAGCGACTTAGCACCCACGCAGGCTGTTCTAGGAGGCAGAGCTTCTTGGGCTCTTGGAAGATGGTGATTTTGTGGCTCATTGAGCAAAGGACTTGGTAGGTGTTGAACATGGTAATATTCCAATTTCTATTGATTAATCAATTAATACTCCAGTGCCAAGGTGAGGAAGTATGTTTTCGTTCCTCCCAAAACAATTAATTAATGTGAACTGATTGAGCTCTGGGGAAAATGTATTCTAGGACATATCTGAAGTTGGTTTCAATATAGTTGGAGGCTTTCAAGTGGAAAATTCTCTATTTAGCAATTACATGCAATGAGAAAACTCGGAATTCATCAGTGATTCAGTCACGGGCAAGCCACGGGAGTGCAGGAGAAGGCACGAAAGGATGACTTATCACACACACCAAACCAGCGGTGGGGGTTTAGTCGCTAAGTCATGTCTGACTCTTGCGACCCCTTGGATTGTAGCCCACCAGGCTATTCTGTCCATGGGATTTCCCCCAAATGACTAACTAACAGGATCTTGTGGGGAGATTTTTAAAAATACATATTCCTGCCCCAAAATGCACTCCACCAGCCCCTGAGGGTTCTAATTCGTGGGTAAAGGTAGAACCAGGAAAATCCTATTTTCTCTAAAGGTTCTGTTCATCAGCCAGGCTTGGGAACCACCACTCTGAGTCAGTGGATTTCACCACGATGCTGGGGCTTTCACACTAGGAAACAGTAAACAAACACTTGCCTCCAACCCCACTTTCAGAATATTCTGATTACTTCTATTTTTTTCCTTATTTTTTATGAAATAGGCTGAGGAATTCCAGTTTTTCAAATTAATTCATAGATTTCATCCAGTTAAAAGTATGACTATGCCAGTTTCCTGGGAGAATGTGGCTCTGACTCATCACAAGTGTGAAAAGAGAAAAAATGCTACACCCCAATGCCAGAAAAATTCACTTGTGGCTAAAAAAAAATGTCACCAATGCCAACATCTTCAAACTCAGGAGTCCCCAACCTCTGGGACCTAAGGCCTGATGATCCGAGGTGGAGTTGATGTAATAATAATAAAATAAAGTGCACAATAAATGCAATGCACTTGGATCATCTGTAAACCATTCCCCACATCCACCCCCTACCACAGAAAAACTCATCTCCCACAAAACTGGTCTTTGGGACCAAAAAGATTGGGCAATACCATCTAATTATTGGGCAGGCGATGAAGGTAGGTGACAAATGGGGTGCTTGCCCAGTGATGGGGTGCTTCTACAGCGGTGAAACCAAGGACTCCACCACTTCAAGCCTGACAAAGTCCTCTGCACCACCACAGATCTTGCCCCAAATGCTGTCACTCTTGTGTGTGGCAGAACTTCCCCTCTGAAAGTGGGACAAGACTCGGGAGTTGAATCTCCAGTACTAGGAGCAGCCACACATATTTTAATTAAAAGCTCATTTGAATGTGGAGCTATTCACACCATAGCAATAAAATTAAAGTGTCACCGTCTGTTCTTTAATAGCTTACAAGCATTTTTTATTCACAGTCCCCAAGCTAGAGTTTCAAGAAATATCCCTTTAGATTTGATTGTGAAATAATCTCAGGACAGTTTTTCTTCTCCCCTCTTCACTTCATAGACTATTTATAACTAGGCTTAACAAGGCTGACTCAAGATGAACATAAATGGCACATCAACATAAAAGAACATTTAAACAAGCAAAAAGGCTAGATTGTATCATTTTTGTGGCTGTTCAGTCACAAAGAGTCCTACTCCTTGGGACCCCATGGACTGCAGCACACCAGGCTCCTCTGTCTTCCACCATCTTCCAGAGTTTGCTCAAATGCATGTCCATTGAGCCAGTGATGCTATCTAACCATCTCATCCTCTGTCATCCCCTTCTCCTGCCTTCAGTCTTTCCCAGCATCAGGGTCTTTTCCAGTGAGTTGGCTCTTTATATCAGGTGGCCAAAGTATTGGAGTTTCAGCTTCAGCATCAGTCTTTCCAATGAATATTCAGGACTGATTTCCTTTAGGATTGACTGGTTTGATCTCCTTGCAGTCCAAGAGACCTTCAAGAGTCTTCTCCAACACCACAGTTCCACAGCATCAATTCTTTGGTGCTCAGCCTTCTTTATGTTCCAACCCTCACATCTGTATATGACTGCTGGAAGAACCATAGCTTTGGCTATACGGACCTTTGTCGGCAAAGTGATGTCTCTGTTTTGCTAATGAAGTTGCCTTCCCAACCTCTTAGAAAGGATGGAGCCTACAGGAATGTAGGTAGGCGTTTCAGGGACGGTCACATGGGGGAGACGTGTTCACTGGAAGAAGAGGGTGCACTTTAAGATGTGGATATAGGGACACAGGGGAACAGTTAGAAGGCGGCATCTCCTTTATTTGCCCAAATGCCCTAGTTTCAAGTGATTAACTCCCAAGGTTGAAGTGTCATGAATGACAAGGGTGGTTCTCAAAGTGTGATCCCCGGGCCAAGGAACCTGTCAGAAATGCAAATTCTCAGGCCACCCAGATCTGCTGAATGGGCTGGGGACCCAGCTAGTTGTATTTAACAAGCTCTGCAGGTGACTCTGAGCCAGGCTCAGCTTGGAGAACCACTGAGTCACAAGAGTGGCTTCCCAGGTGGCGCTCGTGGTAAAGAACCCGCCTGCCAATGCAGGAGATGTAAGAGATGTGGGTTCAGTCCCTGGGTCGGGAAGATCCCCTGGAGGAGGGCAAGGCAACCCACTCCAGTATTCTTGCCTGGAGAATCCCATGGACGGAGGAGCCTGGCGGGCTACAGTCCGTGGGGTCAAAGAGAGTCAGACAAACTGAAGCCGCTTAGCACAGCACAGTGTCACAAGAAAGTGTGATCAATGTTTACACTTTCCTCTCCCCTCCTCTCCCCAGTCGCACACGTACACACGCGCACACCCAGCCGTGGACACGTGTATAGTGTTCAGAGAACTGGAAAACAGCCCTTGTTTTCCCTTTTCCTGGAGAGTTTCTTTCTTTTTGTGTGCAGGGCGCTGAGGCAGGGGTGGAATTTAAACAATCCCTAATGAAGGCAGCCGGCTCCACATATTTATCACATTACCCTGTGCCGTATTTACCCCTTACCGCTTTGGGTGCATTTGCATATAATCTTTCATAATTCAATTCACTCGTTTAAATCATTTCTTTTATTTTCACTTATTTATGCAGATGGGAAAAGTTCATTGTACAGATCACTGGGGCCTCCCAGCGGCAGCCTTTGGTACTGCCAGCCTCGGATTTACTACCTGGGGTTTCAATGGTACCCAAATCCGTAGCTTTCCACCTGGTTGGTAGAAGCAAAAGGTAGCATCAATGCACGCTTTGTATCTGAGGTGGATTTTATCGGCATTCGAGCTGAAGTGTCCCCAAATGCTCTGACTTCCCCTTCTGGCATCTATCAGGCTCCATACTCAGGCACTTGCTGAGTAGGTCAGCGGTCTTCAGTTCCTGCTGGGCAGCGCACACACCAGCAGCAATGGATGCACTAAACATAGAGCAGAAGAGAGGAACTTGTCCTGCGATTCCTCTTCCTCCATAACCTTGAGGTTTTTCTCCCTAGAGTTTCCGTTCCGACCATCCCGCCCTTGAAGTTGTCACTGCCCAGAGAAGCTAAGTCCTGCCGGAAGTTCAGATACAGCCTTCTCCCTTCTCTGTTTTCTGGAACATTCTATGTTCAGCAGGGACGGGCAGGGTCCTCAGGGCGGAGCCCTTGGGGACAGCCCCTGACAGCTGCCCTCCGCGGGCGTCACGAAGCAGCGTCCCCACCCCCGCCCGGTCCGCATCTCCTTACGTCCCATCACCAGTCCAGGCCTCCAGCCAGATGCGGGGCTTGCTTCCTCGGCAGAGTCGCCCTCCCGGAAACCTCAGGGCCTGGCATCGGGTGAACTGCAGGCCGATGGGCAACCGAGGCCGTTTCCACTTAGCCAGGCACTTGGATGTCCATCCCGTCTCCCCGGCATGGCCCGTGCGCTCTGCTTGGGCTGCAGAAGCCACGCTGCCTGGGAAGACTGCGGAGAGGTGCGTTCCGGGAAGCTGTGTGCGCGCCTCACCCCGGCGCCGCTGGTGCTGGTGCAGTGACTCCCCCATTCCGCACCCATCCCCAGGGACAGCCCGTAAACACCCGCGTCACCGACAGATCGGGTGATGCTCTAAAGTTCAGCCCCGCCCCCTTGGCCTTTCCCCGCCGAGGGGTCATCCGAGGGCACCCCCTGCCTTCCCTTCAGTCCCCTGAGCTGTTTTTGTCAGAAAGAAAAACACCAAGACAGTATGTTAACGCATATATATGGAATTTATGAAGATGGTAACGATGGCCCTATATGCAAGATAGCAAAAGGGACGCAGATATAAAGAACAAACTTTTGGGCGCTGTGGGAGAAGGCGAGGGTGGGATGATTTGAGAGAAGAGCGTTGAAACATGTCTATTGCCATATGCGAAACAGATCACCAGTCCAAGTTGGATGCATGAGACAGGGCGCTCTGGGCTGGTGCAATGGGATGACCCTAAGGGATGGGATGGGGAGGGAGGAGGGAAGCGGGGTCAGGATGGGGGGACACATATGCACCGGTGGCTGATTCATGTCAATGTATGGGGAAAACCACTACAATACTGTAAAGTAATTAGCCTCCAATTAAAATAAATAAATAAACTTTTTTTAAATTAAAAAAAATCACTACCCATCTTTAAATTAATTGATCTAACATTTGTACAATAATCCTCGTAAAGAAAAATGTAAGCCTTTGCTGGGTATATACACATACGTTTGTAAAATCATTCTCTGTGAGGGACTGTGAAAAGGAGTCCACAGTGCAGACATCTCAGTAGTACCTCACTTAACACCAGGTTGCTCAGGAGGCAGATAAAGACAATATTCAATAAACTAGATTGCTCCGAACCAGCTGGATTAAACGTCAAATTCAGGACTCCTGTGCCCATCTCAGAGTGAAACGTGAACACAGGGCAATGCCCAAAAGGAGCACAAACTTTGGTGCCTTAAGAGACCAAGGTTCCCATCCCAACCAGACACGGGTGGGTACCCTCGGAGAGATGGCTCACCCTCAGTGAGCCTCAGTTTCCTCCTGTGTAAAATGGGCTGATACCACCAGGGTATTTATTAGAGGTAATCAATGCGAGGCTCTACCTAAAACATCTAAAACCAGAGCCCAAGGCATGAGGCTTCCATAAACGGAGTTGTTTCAGCACGGGTTACTCGAAGCTACAATTTTTCCAGCAAGTAGTTCAAAGGGGTCCCTCTCAGCTGCCCAGAAAGCCCCCTGCCTCCAGCTCCTTTCCCAGCTGCAAGTTATTCTTCCAGGAAGCCCTCCCTGATGCCCTGGCGGTCGATCGGCTCTCCTCCTATCAGCAAACCGACACTGCTCTGAAAGTGTGTCTGCTTCCCGCCATGCAGGACCGCGGTACCTGCCCGTCTGCTCCGAACCTGAAGCTTCCAGGAGGGCTGGCCGTCTACCTTCTTCACTATGTGTCTCCAGCCCCTACTTGGCATATTATGGGATTTCCATAAATACTGAATAAGTGAATGAATAAATGAGCGAATGAATGACAGCCATTAGATGGCTACCTAGAGAAGAAAAAATATCAGGAAAGTAAAAGTTTTGCATTCTTATAATTGCCTTTAAGCCTCCTTGAATTACCTTCAAAATATATGAAATCTGAGCTTCCAAAAGCTCTAACATTTTCCTCCCCTCACTATAAGAATGTGCACATTTTTATTATTAATATATATTATATTTATTAGAATAATTGCATAATTATTCCAACTAATTATAATCATATTCATTATTCCCAATTTCACTTTTGAATACATGATTATAAAATGTGCTTATCATGTTTGACACCTTTCTAATTCTTAAATTGACTATGTATTAGTCATAGAGACCCTAAGGAAGAAGGAAATCCTTGGTAGAAAAGTGTTAATAATTTACTAGTTGCAAACTGTACTTTTACCTCGGAACACCAGGTGGGTACAAAAAACATTGCTCATGGTTTTTAATCTACGAATTTCTTACATTTTTATGGCCTGTTCTTTGGGCTTATTTATGATGGTTTGGGACAAAGAGACAACCGTTGCCATTATGATTTATACTCTTCCAACAAAGGAAACACAGAAAGAGATAAGAAATCCAAATTAAATCATAGCACTAGATAAGAAAATTCAAATTAAATCATGACACTAAAGAAAAAAACCCATGAAGGTAAGGGGCTGAAAATTTAAAATCAAAACAAAGAAGCGTACAGACATACAGACTGTGGACAAAGAAAATAGGAAATTTTCAAAAACCTAAGCTACAAAATCTAGCAGTTACCAAATAAAAGTTTTCAGATGCCTTGTGTCCTGTATTTCTGACATTATGAAATAACGCCTAGCCACCAAAATATTTTCATATGCCTTATTTTAATCTTATTCAGCTTGTGTTTTTGTTTAGAAAGCCTAACAATATATTTTGTTACGGTAAAATGTTAGCAATTAGCAGCATATAGCCAATATTTTCCTTTTTTTCCCCCATTAACCCATTTATCAAAAAATTGACCTGGACATCTGTTTTCATTTTTAGTGATGCTTTTAAGTTCCTTGATGGTTAAGCACCAATTCTAAAACTTGACTGGATTTCAAGGAAAGACAACAGCCTTAGAAACAAAGAAACTGAGAGAATTATTAAAAAAAATTCCTGCCTTTGAGCCTTCCCGGTATAAGCACTGCTGATAGAGGCCAAAGGTTAGTTCAACGGCCCAGGCAGGCAGTGGGGTGGGCACAGCAATCTAACCATAACACAGCTACACAGGCCGAGGAAACACTGATGTCCAGCCCAGCAACTCTTAGGGAAAGGAGTTAATGTGCCCACAGAACTAACCGATGCTAACGAAGGCCCCTAAGACACACTGCCCCACTAATACGACCACAACAGCATACTGAACACTGCCTTGGATTAGTACAAAACTTGGAAGCAGAACACATGCTGACACTGGACTCTCAGGCAAGTATTCTAGACTTAATTTCACATCACAAACTCGAAAAGGCCAAAACCAAGATGAGGAAATCATTTGTGAACTATTTCCGGCCTCCATAAAGAAGGCATAGGGAACTGAGTCCACTCAGAAACACACTCATAAGTATTTATGACTTTTACATCTCACTTTGTCCATATCCCCTACGTTTTGCGAAAGCATTTACCTGCCGCACTCCCAGTTTTGTTTACTATTGCCTTATAATTTGGTGGAAAAAAAATGTACATATTTGACAATTTTTTACTTCTTCCACATGTAGATTTTAACTTAGGAACTAAGTTAAAATGGAGTTAAGCATAAAGGCACAGTATAATTAATTTTCTTCCAAACTTATCATTAAGCTTACTTATTTACTTCAATTTGACTTTAATTATTTTATATCTGGAACCCAATTTCCCCAGATTGTTTTCAAAATTACTACATGTAAATCTTTCCTTGTATCAAAATCTCACCCAGTGGACATACTTTACTACCAAAGGCTATTCAGAAATTACTTATCTGCGTTGCTTAAAGCAAGTTGGACATGGTCTCTGTAGAGGCCAGACATCCACAGAGAACTCCAAGCTCCTGGAATCTGAGGATTTAAAGAGGGGAAAAGGGGACATTCCATTCTAATGTGTTTCCTCGTCTTTCTTCTTTCTGCTGTGGCTCCAGCTCTCTTGGGAAGTTACCCAATGCCACAATTCTTTATCCACAAAAGAGAACAAAATATTAATACAAAATGAAAACCAATGTTTTAGAAATCCTGGTGGACAAAAATTAGTACAAATGAAATAAGGTGGATCAGTAAATTCTGAGACAGAGATTTGAGTACAGTTTTCAGTTTCCTAAAGTCGGCTGGTACAGTCTGGGGACAAGAACTTTTCTGGTTACATGCATGTAACAGAAATTTTAAGCTGCAGAGTACAACCAGCAAGTTAGTATGTCTGCTGTGAAGCAATAATGATTCTCTGATAACCTCTATTAAAACCTTGACAGCATTTTCCTCCTATCAGAAACCCAGAAAGTTACTGCAAGCATTAGGCTAAAGGTTTTAAGTAACGTAGTTTAACATGTCAAAAAGGAGAGAGAGAGAAAGAGAGAAAAACAGAACAAAGGGAAGTAAAGGCAAAATTCACAGTAAACTCCCTTGGATTAAAATTAGCAAATCAATTCCTAGACAGAAAAAAAAAAAAAAACCTGTAAGATAGAAAAAAACCTACTCAAATTACATCTTTTGGAATTCAATTATTATAAAATTGAATCTAGAAAAGTGTGGAGAAACGACAGCAAAAAGATAAAAGTAGACAAACACGCAGAACGGAGTGAGGCAAGAGCGACAGGGTATGTGGGTGGGTGTTAAAATTTGCAAGTGAGTGCTATAAACAGAATAAAACAATGGATATTGAGCATTGTGTTTGACAGATCGACACTTAGAGAAAAAAGAACTGCTAGGGGCCCATATGGTAGGTTGGGTTCTAACAGTCTTTGAAAGGACACTTTATCCATTCTATCTAAAAATAGCTTAGCAGTGATATACAAACAATTTTTTGAGCAGAAGAACCATTTTTTTCACCTGCTACCCCAAGATTCATGCTGTGGCACCTAAAACCTTCCTGGAAGCCTCTGAGACAGCTTCTAGGAACCTTGGAACTCGCTGACCACTGCAAAGGCCACAGTGGCAACAAATTCTTTCGGAGTCAGCAGATCCTCATACGGTCGGGAGGAAGGAGGACAGAACCTTAAAAAACCTATCCCAGATGCAGCTGTGTCTGATTTCGGCCCAGCCGCCTCAGGGCTGGGTCCTTGTTTCACCCTGGGTTCACTGTCACTCCCCTCGTGAGATCACAAGCCACCTCCCAGCTCCCAGCTCAGACGTTCTGTCCACCAACCCCGACCAAAGACGCCAGAGCCAGCATCGCATCCTATCCAGCGTGGGGAGAAGGCCGGCTGGCTTCAGCATCCAGCGGGTGCTCAGTCGCTCAGTTGTGCCTGACTCTGCAACCCCATGGACTGTAGCCCACCAGGCTGCTCTGTGCGTGGGATGCTCCAGCAAGAATACTGGAGTGGGCTGCCACATCCTCCTCCAGGGGATCTTCCCGACCCAGGGATCGAACCTGCGTCTCCTGCACTGCGGGCCGATTCTCTCCAGACTCCTCCAGAAAGGACCCCTCTCGCCACCTCCGGGTACAGTCCCCCTCTGAGCGGGCGGCCGCCCTCTCGCCGGGACCCTGCTGCCTCCCCGCGGGCCCCTGTGTCCTGCTCAGCGATCTAGAAACTCCAGTTTCCAGTGACCACTCGAGTGATCAGCCAGAGTGGTCCTTACACGGAGGGCTGACCGTCTCACTCTACTCCAAACCACCCCCTGACCCCCCACGTCCCCGGAGGAGAAGCCCGGCTTCTGCGGTGGCCCGGGGGTGGCGGCCGCCCGACGCGCTGCCCGACCTCCCTCAGAGGCTCATGCCTGGCAGCAGCGCGGCTGGCAGAGGCCCTGGGCTGGCAACTCGCGGGCCCTCCAGCATCGCCAACCCCACAGTCACCTCCCCGAACCACAGCCTTCCAGGGGCACATCCAGGGACAGTCCCCAGGTCCAGAGGCCCCAGGGAGTCGGGGGGAACGGCTGGGGCTGCGGGCGGGCCTGCTCGGCAGCTTGACCTCTGCTTCTGCCCTGCCTCCTCCTGCTCCTTCCACACTCTCCAGCCCGTCCCGGAAGATGACCTGCCCGCTTTACGCCTCCTCCGGGCCTGCTTCCCGAGACCCCAGCCTGCCACGAAGGTCCCGCGCAATCCAGCCCCGCCAGCCTCTCCGACCCCCGATCTTCCGGGCTCCCCAGCTCGGCCGGCTCCGAGCTCACTGGCCTCGGTTCCGTGTTTCCTCCCGAGGGCCAGTGGCCTCCTGGGGGAAGGTCCTGGAGCGGCTGTTCCTTCACCTCCTTCCAGCTCTGCTTAAGTGTCACCTTAAACACATGCGTGCGTTTGCTTACCTGTCTGGGTGTGGATCTCACTTGGAAGAAATGACTTCACTTACTTACAAAAGAGTGTGAAAATGACTGCTTTAAATACATGAAGGCAGGGTAATGGCAAACAAACAAAACAACAACAACGAAAAACTCGGGCTCTGGACTCAACCCCGAGCCCCCCTGCAGCTGTGTGGCTTTGGGGCGGGGACCACACCCCTGGCAGCCTGGGCCCCCTTATGGTGGGGAGACTGATTTTACAGAGACTCCTAGGATGGCCCCTGAGAATTAGTTGATTTCTTGTACCTTAACAGGCTGTGAAAACAACAAAGGGCATGTAAATACTGGTAATTCTGAAGAGCTGACCCCATGAACCTACCAAAAAAGCCGATTGGGAGTACACTCGCATCCTGGCTTAAGGTCAGAGTCCTAGGAAGTTGGCTTTTTGGCTCTCCTCAACCACGGATAGACTGAGCGCTTCAGCGAAGTAGAAAGGGCTGGGCGATATGTCTCCCAGGGCACAGAACCAGCCCAGCAAACACCACGGAGAACCCAGAAGGGTTATGACCACGAGTCTTGTTACGTGGTACAAAATCCTAATATTTTGCTCTTCTTGCACTGACTTTAATTACTTCAGACTTTATTCTAATCTCTAAGGACCTTGCAGGGGGTGAGGGGTGGGAGGAAAGCACATAGGATTTCAAATATCTAGGTCCCTGTATGTTCATCAGAAAAGCTTTAAATGTTAAAAACAGCCGTATGTCTGGTTATTTGAGATTAGAGACTGAAATCTTTTCATGTGTATCTTCAACTCAAACTTTTATATTTATTTCTGTTCTTGTGATACAGAGTATCTGTACTTGGCTTAAAAATAAAACAATAACTCCCCCCAAAATCTCAGCTGTTTTTATGTGTTCTTCCATTCATTTTTCATTTACTGGAGTGAAATGTCCTTGCCCATAACCTCAAATCCACCAGCTTGATT
This sequence comes from Muntiacus reevesi, assembly GCF_963930625.1. NCBI lineage: Eukaryota > Metazoa > Chordata > Mammalia > Artiodactyla > Cervidae > Muntiacus > Muntiacus reevesi. The sequence continues at coordinate 75,774,080 of NC_089259.1, read as the reverse complement.
GATTTCAGGGGTTGGGCTAGAGACCCACCCTGCCCAGCAGAGAAGACAGACCACCCATAAGCTGGCACTAATGAAGCCACAGTAATCTCACACCAACCATCACATCCTATGTCTGCCTTTTCCGATTTATTTGTGAGCTCACTAGAGTCCATTTCTTTATTTCTAAAGAGAGAATCACATAAGCTTATGTTAGAGACACCATTATTAAAAACCATTGTTCATTAAAAGCCATTGTTCAACAGTTATACCTTAACAATGACTGCACCATGTATTAAGATGATAATAATAAAATAAAAAAAAAATAATAAAGATGATAATAATTAAAGATAGTGCTATAGAAAGATAAGGAAAGCAGACCTTGTCCTAATCAATTAGCACACAATGGCTTTGCCATTCTCTAGATCCACATGCTATATCTGGGACTATCCCTGCCTGGGGTGAGGTGCACGCACACGCGTGCGCGTGGGCGTGCGTGTGTGTGTGTGTGTGTGTGTGTGTGTGTGTGTCTGTATGTCTGTGTGTGTGTCTGTGCGTGTTTCCCCTTGAGAAAGTCAGTGCTACAATCAGATTATCCAGGGTCTTTGTTAAAGCAATAATCTACCAGAAATTGCCTTCGCTTTCCACGTCCTCCTTTGAGGATAACACGCACTCTTCAGATTTTTCTTCATCGCTTTATACAACTTAATATTCAGGCTAGGGAAACTAGAAATCTCCTCCAGGTCAAACAACTGCTCAAATCTATCTACAAATTTATTTTCCTTCTCCAGCCTGAATTTCATGACCCAGAGGATGACGGTGGTTTCTTTGCACAGATGCTCAAAGGTAATGAGGAGTTCTTCGAGAAACGGGTGAGCGTAGACGACGTCGGCTGCCAGGATGTAGTCAAAGTTGGTGGAAGCCCTGGGGAAGTTCTTGTCTAGAGCTACACCCCAGGAGAGCTCCTTGACCTGCGGCAGATGCTTAGCTTTCATTTTGGTGTTTCGGGAAATATTATACTGCAGGTTTCCAAGCACCTCGGGTAAGTCTGTGGCAGTCACGTGTGCACCTGGGAAGCAAAGGGCGGCAGGGAAAGGAACCTTCATGGGATGAGGGGACGCTACCAATGTGTGAGCCACCACGCACTCTGCAATTCGACTCGAAGGCTAGCCCCAAGCCAAAGACAGTATGCGCAGGAGGGAAATCCCTTCAGAATGGATGCTAAGGCAGCTTTGCGCCTCCCCTTACACACGATTAGGTTCGCCAGGTATTGATGCTTTTACATCTTTGCACTTTTGCATTCTCCTGGGTTTTGTTTTGTTTTTTGGTGTCAGTTTTGTTTCGTTATTCTTGCTGTTATTTTCTATTTATCTACTTAAAACATCAAAAGGAAGAGAAATTCAAAGGCTTTGGTATCCTCACTGGTTTGGAACAATCAGATGTCACTGTTGAAAGATGAACGGGATCTTCCCTAAAAGAAACCTGAGCTCCAGTCACGGGAGAGCGAATGAGTGACCCTCCAAGCACCCCATCATTGACCAGGAAGTGCTTAAGTGGGAGAACTGGAGGCAGGAGAGACGAGCTCCCAGTGTCACTACATGGAAAGTATCAGGACACCCAGGCTCACGCCCATGGTTTTAGCTTGACCCCATCGTAAGCCTGACTCTGACAACCTGCACCTGGGGCTTCCCAGGTGGCTCAGCAGATAAAGAATCCACCTGCCCATGCAGGAGACGCAGATTCGATCCCTGGGAAAGGAAGATCCCCTGGAGGAGGAAACAGCAGCCCACTCCAGGATTCTTGCCTGGGAAATCCCACGGACAGAGGAGGCTGGTAGGCTGCAGTCCATGGGGTCACAGAGAGTCAGACACAGCTGGGTGACACAGCGCGTGCGCACACAACCTGCACAGACAGCTCACACAGCAAAGGTCACACACGCAGAACAGAAGGTCAGAGGAAAACATACAAGGAAACCCACAGTTAAAAGCGAATACTGGTGGTCATTTTCAGGAGAAAACTGTACACCAAAAATCAAAACAATTTGTCCCCGACATGAACTTTGAGCAGTGGGAGAGCCTGAAAACAATGTGCAACTAAGTCTAGAATTGTCTGAAATCTACATGATCGGACAAGAACAGACTGGAGATTGGACAAGAACAGACTCGCGAAAGGAACGAGAGAACAGATCTGGAGGGGAATCCAGTTCACCCCAGACCAGTTTAGAACCCACTTCTCACCCATGATGGCAAATTTCTCTGGCTATTGACTCTATTTCTGGAAACTGTTAAAACGGGAGGGAAATATACATTTCATTGGTAGAATCACAGAAATAAAAAAATCTCTGCATTCGTGTGTGTGTGTGTGTGTGTGTGTGTGTGTGTGTGTACAGAGGAAGGTCTATCAATTTCAACAAATCTTTTTAAGATCCCAAGATAAAGAATGACTCCTCCCTCCACTGCCCTTCACCCATAGGAATATAAACTATCTGGAGGGGTCGACAGTGGATGAGATGGTTGATGGTGTCACCGACTCAATGAACATGAGCTTGAGTAAACTCTGGAAGTTGGTGATGGACAGGGAGGCCTGGCATGCTGCAGTCCATGGGGCTGCAAAGAGTCGGACACGACTGAGCGACTGAGCTGAGGCACTGGAGGTGGCTGTGAAGAGCTTCGTGTCTAGAGGTGAACACCACCACTGACTAAACAAAGCTTCCAACTTCTGAGGCTTGTGTCAAGTCATACAAGCAGACCAAAAGGACTGATTCTTTTTAATGAATGAACAACTTCCCAAAACACAAATTCTGCTCTTCAGTGAGGAAGCTTTCAGGTATAAATCGAACAGGACCTCTGACACTAGCCATACTAAGCGGAATGGTGACTTTCAAAGCAATGTCAAGACAGAGCAATTTAAAAATAAATAAACTAAATATTTCGGGAGGGTTTCAAGGGTCCTGTATTTCTCCAGTGCTTTAGAAAGTTGTAAATTGCTAAATCTTGAATTCCTCTCAAGATTTTAGAGTGGCAGGTGTGCACTTCTGAAGATCAAGGAAATCAACACGGATTTGGGCCACGCACATCAGAGAAGGCAGATAAATTAAGGTTGTGAAAAAGATAACAACAACAAAAAAGACTGAAGCAGGCTCAGACACACGTAGAGACCATCACACATTTAGTTGGAAAAGAAGATGCTGGTGAGAGAACAAGCGATCACAAAAGAAGAATGGAACTAACTGAGAAAATAAATTCAAGGACACGTGCCTAAACTTAGAAGCAGACATGATTTCTAACACTCTTTCTCTATTCTAACAGGTGCTTTTTCATAAAAGAAAATGACTTCAAAACCCAAAAGGAATATACCAAGTGCATGGGGATGTTGAAATGGGGCTGAAATTTAAATAAAGAAGAAAGAGTCCGCAGCAGTCAGCTCTGCCTGTGCCTCGGATTTCACACGTTCTCCAGCAGCCAGACTGCCAGGATATACCTGCCGGCTAGAACGCGCTTGTGACCTCCACCCCAGGAGAAGAACTAATGTAGCGTCCCAGAAAATTCAGAAAGAAACCAGTTAGGTGACTTTACCACTGTTAAAGTTTCTTAATGAAGCCCATTCAAAGCATGAGGGGCTTGAAAACAGGCCCTGATTCATGTTGGTGAGGAGCAGAAATCAACAGAATATCGTAAAGCAATTATCCTTCAATTGAAAATACATAAAATTTTTCAAAAGAAAACTAAAAATAAATAAATAAAAATAGGAAAAAGCTAAAAGCTATTTCTTAATATCAGAAATAAGAAGGCAAACAAGCCCGGGGCGGTTGGGGGGGGGGGAATGAGGAGGGGAATAAATGTACCAAAAATATATATATATATGTACAAAGACTCAATTATGAGAAACTGGGACCAACTTTCTATCAGGAGGAGAATTTCAAAGTAAACTATCATTTATAGTAAAAAAAAAAAAAAAAAAAAAGGCCCAGGTTATAGTAAAATGAAAGTGAAAGTCGCTCAGTTGTGTCTGACTCTTTGCTACCCCTGGACTACACATCCACAGAATTCTCCAGGCATAGTAAATGGATAGCCAAAGCAATAATGATATCAGATCATTGGGTTCTCTGATCCCACTTGATCTAACGCAGCTACTTACCAAGTAAACTCGCCACAATGGAGACAAGCCCTGTTCCGGCTCCAATTTCAATCACATTTTTGTCGGCCATGTTATACTGCTTTACGTTAGTTTCCAGAAAATAGCACAGAACAAGGGCCTATGAAAATGCAAAAACAGAAGAAACAGTGCTTAGTAAGTAATCACAGAAAGCAATATTAAACTCTATTAGACAAACACCCCACTAATGCTGTAATACGCATATGAGCACGTGTGAGAGTGGGCTTCCCAGGCGGCGCAGTGGTAAAGAATCTGCCTGCATTGCAGGAGACACAGGAGATGTGGGTTCAATCCCTGGATTGGGAGGATCCCTTGGAGGAGGAAATGGCAACCCACTCTAGTATTCTTGCCTGGGAAATCCCATGGAAGGAGGAGTCTGGGGGGCTACAGTCCACGGGGTCGCAAAGAGTCAGATACAACTACGCAACTGAGCACGCATGCACATGTGAGTGTATGTGTGTGTGTATACACATCTCTACAGAAAATTATCCACAGAAGCACATTCTCCAATAGATTCAACATTTAAGATAGAAAAAGTCTTTGGGGATTGTTGGGGAGAGAAGAGAACTGAGAATATAGAGTTCAGTTACTAGGCTTGATTATCTTTAAAGGAAGCAACTTCTAATAATAGGAGTTATTTTAAAGAAATATATCTTCAAGATTGGGGCAGACAGTAGAGGGGGCTGCACCCTTTGTAGGACAATTGATAAATGAGTGTTGGCCTTCTAGGATATTCTGCATGTTGAGACTGACAGAGATTTCATTATAATTGTTTAACTCAAATAGAGCCCAGTTAAATGGTAAATAAAAATGTGTACAATTCTAAACTTTTGTGACCTATAGTAACCAAAAACTGAATGTGTAAACAACAGTCTTTATTAACCCTACAAGTCAGAAATAAAATTGGCGGAAGCATTTCCCCAGTTTCTTGTTTTCTAAATTTTACTGTTGCTTGAATAACAAAATAGAACTATGGGACCTCTCTTCTCCTTCCAAATAGTATACGATAATAAACAAAACTGGATGAAAAATAATTGAAATGTAGCAAAGTTTGTATGAAATTATACCGATGGCCAAACGACAGCGCCATAACAGTCCGTGGCTTCATTGATCCGAATCTCATGACCAGCGAAATGAAACCCCTCCCAGGGGACGGTTGTTACAAACGCTGGAACAAAACATCTCCGCATGATCTCTGCAACCACTGTCCTCTCATCGTCGTCTCCTCTGCTCTCTGAAAGGAAAAGAAAAAGGCAGTGGTTGTGGTTGTGGCAGTAAAACCATGGCAAAGGAGAAGAATCTGCTGGAAATGCAGCATTTTCACTTATTCTAAGTTACTTCTGACCAGTCATTGACTTCAGCTGCAACGTAATGATAGTGGGGTAAACTACTTGAAAACAGTTCTTAACAGAAGCTGACATTTCATACATTGGGACAACATCTTTCTGATTTTTTACTGAGGTTGAAATCAACTGCTAGTCATTTCTGCAATGCTATGTGAAATAAACAATAATTGATAGACTTTTTTAAAAAGCAACATATTTTAAAGGCTAGCAACCAAAATAAATAAATAAATAAAGGCTACCAATCTATTCATTTAGAACAAAAGAAAGACTGGTGATGGAATCTAAGATCTCAACTATTCATATTGGCTTCATGGTGCAATTCCAGTTATTTCAATGCAGCAGATCCGTTATGACCTGCCTTTATCCAGACAAAAGACATGTGATACCATCTATCAATTATACTTGTATTATATTATTATTACTTATTTTTATATTATTGTTTGGGGACAACACATGACATCTTAACATTGACAATATTGGATAAGTTTCACTGGTAAGAATACAAAATGTTGCTTTCTGGAGAGCAATCTTATGGTATTTTGTTAATTTATATATAAACATCCTACAAGCCAGAAATCCTACTCCCTATTCTAAATTTTTACACAAGTCCTTAAGTGGATATGTGTGAAAATATTTGTCAAAGACCTACATCAAACACACTAGAAAGGTTGCCAGAAAGATGCTGGAAAAGGAAAGGAAGCATGAAATGGGTAGAAAGAATGAATGAGACAAGATGGACAGACACACATACAACAGGGGGGTCTTGCTGAGATGATGCCCGTGTACCATGACATGAAGGGCATGACTCGCTCACACCTCTGTCCTGAGACCCAAAAACAAGGAAGTAAACAAACAGAAAACAAAAACATTTCCAAGAAATTTGGGGCAAGTACAAAAATTCCTCATTCTGGTCTCCACAGAAGAAGACAAGTTTCTCTTGGGACATTTATTCCCAAATCTCAAAAGTTGAAACCTTCACACTTTCCAACCTTGCCATCATTCATACTTTCAAACCAGATATGACACTCCAAAGTCAAATGTCATCCAACCCTTGAACGTCAGACGGAAAATACAGTGGCCGCCTCCTGCTCTCAGCTTGCACCTCAGCCAGGAAACTCATGTTCCTTTGGGGATGAACAACATGCCCAGTTTGTTCAGCCTCTTTGAATATTTCCAATGAGGGTGAACTTGTTCCTTTACAAGCAACCCATTCTGCAATTAGAAAATTTGATGATTCACAATTCTCCCTAACTTTAAACCAAAATCTGACACCAGCAATTTTTAAATCTATTCTTCCTAAAAGTAACAAAGCAATTTTCCTCAAAAACGAGCAACTTTTATCATTAAAATAAGTCCCAAAATTTTAGGAAAGGGGAAACATACAAATGTTTAAAAAAAAAAAAAATGAGGAGTTTGGCAGCAGTTTTAAAAATGCTGGGCTCAAAGCCCCAGGAGATTTTGCAGTTTCTCCATGGCATTGAGGCAAAAACAGGGGTGAGAGGCTGTCTTGAGTCCTTGAGTCCTAAGAGAAGATGTACTGAGTTGGCCAAAAGGTTTTTCCATAGCATCTTATTGAAAAACTCGAACAAACTTTCTGAACCACCCAATAGTTGCCAAACTGTCCCATGAGCTCCAGTAACATCATTCCGTAGCATTCTGGGAGCACAGTGGCAAGAAGGAGATGAAGTTTGCCCTTGTTGGAAGATTCCCTCAGGGGCCGCAATCCAGCAGGGACTTGAGCCAAGATGATTTCCTGTCCTAAACTCTGTGATCCCTGAACAGACCCAGACAGAACCAAGCACTCTCCAAAGGACTCTAACCTCACCGCGTTCCACGGCCAGGCCACCCTCCCACCCCCACCAGCACTCACACTGACCTTGGCAGAGATGCAGAGAAAACAAACTGCTGAAAAACGCAGTCTTAAGCAAGAGACACCTCTTCTAACATATTCCACTGTATTCCTCCTGAAACAACAGCACGCTCTCACATTCAAGAAGAGCTCCAGGAACCAAGTGATATTGGTAATGACGTTGTATTTGAACTTTAACTTTCATTTTGCTAGATTCACTTGCCTTGCTAAGATGGGAAGCTGGGGGGACAGCAGAGGGCTGCGGAAGTTCTTTAGGGGAAAGCTGAGAACTTTAATTGCTTCCTTGACCTTTAGTTGAATGTGCCTGCTTGGGCCTCCTTGCAAACTCCTTATAAATGCAGCACTTCTTTGACAAGTCACCTAAGGTACTGGGGATTAGAGCACAAGAAATCCCAGGAGCACCCCCAGGATTCCAGTCTTTGACATTAAAACTTTGTCGCTGAGTGTCTACCACACCACCATCTCTGACTTTGCACTTTCTTTTGGAGCTTGGTTGACCAGATCAGCGCTGCTGTCTTAAGAACTGCAGTGCAATAACAAATGTAAATAAATAGAACTAGTCATTTTTTTTCAAGAATGGCCACATTTTTACTTCTATAAGGAAATGAGATTAAAAATACATATGTGAATATATTATGTAATAAAAAAAAATGACTTACCACTCCAAATTAAAGGATCTTCCAAGAGATTTCATGAAACAACAACCACTGCTAATTGCGTGTTGTTGTGGTGGAGGTGGTTGTTTAGTTGTTCTGCCATGTCTGACCCTTTGTGACCCATGAACTGTAGCCTGCCAAGCTCCTCTGTCTCTGGGATTTCCCAGGCAGAAATACTGGAGTGGGTTGCCATTTCCTCTCCAGGGGATCTTCCCAACCCAGATTCCCAACATTGAACCTGAGACTCCAGGGCCTCCTGTATTGCAGGCAGACTCTTTACCCAGGGATTAATTGCATATACACCCTAAAAGAACACAATTCTACCATTGTACATGGTCATTCGAAATTAGTTATGCACCTAGGATGACCACACATCCTATAGCAAACACTGTCAGGCTGTAACTGACAGTATTTTATATTAGTATTCTCCTTTGAATTTAAAGACTATATGAATATCAGTCATTCCATAGGAAAGGACACTCATAAAAAAATATTCCATAATTGATAGCAGGAAATCAAAATATACTGAATTTGGGTATTTAAAATTATTTGTCCAAATGTAATACATGGGATTTTAAAAGCAAACACACACACACACACAATATCACATCCAGCTTAAAACTTCAGGGACTTCCCTGGTGGTCCAGTGGTTAAGATTTTGGGCTCCTAGGATTGATCCCTAGCCTGGGTTCAATCCCTGCTCAGGGAGCTAGATCCCACAAGCAGCGACTTGGACCTGGCCCAGCCAAATTTAAAAAAAAAAAAAAAAAAAGGCAAAACTTTGCTGTTTTTTTAGCATTAAATTCTATTTAAAGATTTTGAGATAAAAAAAATTGGAGGGGGGGTGGGGCCTTGCTTCAAGCCTTGCAGGGTTTTAGTTTCCTGACCAGGGATTGAACCCAGCCCGTGGAAGCGAAATCACCAAGTCTTAAACACTGGGCTACCAGGGAACTCCCAGGGCTAACAATTTCAAGAACAGTTATTTATTTAAATTAAAAGACAGGAGCTTCCAGGTGGGACGAGTGGTAAAGGACCCCCTGCCAATGCAGGGGTCATTAGGAGACACCGGTTCCACTTCTGGATCAGGAAGACCCTCTGGAGAAGGAAATGGATACCCACTCCAGGATTCTTGCCTGGAGAATTCCATGGACAGAGGAGCCTGGCAGGCTACAGTTGCAAAGAGTCGGACGAGACTGAATCAATTTAGCATGGACTAGCACGCACGCAGTGTTTTAGCAATATCACCATCCGTTTCAAGGTTGATGACAAGAGCCATTGGGCAGGAATCTAACGGAAAAGTTGTACTTTTACAGGGCATCCCTAACATTGCCTTGTTGTAATAAAACGGGGAAATCTATGTTCCAAACATAATACACAAAGAACAGGTCCCCAAAGAGTATGTCTGACTATTTGTTGATTATGGGATTGAATCTTGAGAAGGTCAATGAATTATTGGATATTCTTTGGTTTTTAGGAAAGACACGAAGAGCACTTTTCTCAAAAAGTTAATAGCCTTATCATACAACAGAATTCTAATTTACACTTCCAAAGAACAATTTTCTACACATATTCCTGCCTTGTAATCTAGCACTCAGCCCCAGGACAAATAACTAAAACTAGGAAATGCTGCACAATATGTGGAATTTTGGCTTCCCTACATGAAAAGCAGAAAACTTCTGATATCTAAACCTGTGTGTGTTAGTCGCTCAGTTGCATCCAGCTCTTTGCAACCCCATGGACTATAGCCCAGCAGGCTACTCTGTCCATGGGATTCTCCAGGCAAGAATACTGGAGTGGATTGCCATTTCCTTCTCCAGAAGATCTTCCCAACCCAGGAATCAAATCCAGGTCTCCTGCATTGTAGGCAGATTCCTTACCATCTGAGCTCCCAGGGAAGTCCTATACCTGTAAGGTATATAAGCTATCTACTATAATCTTATAGCGTTATTATTAATGAATTTAATATTGAAACAAATATTAAAACAAATTATAAATAAAACATAATCAAGAAACCATTACAATTATGTTGCAATTTTAGGCATATCTGTCTTAATCCTTTTGATACAATAAAGGCTTAACACCATTTTCCTGCTATTAAATCTTTGCTGATCATGAATAAAATCTACCAGGTGCTCTTGTCCTCTGGAGAACTAGAGCGGTTTCAATTACAAAGTAAAAATTAGCAAGATTCTGCCACGTTACAATGATGATTTTCTTAAGAGGAAAATTCAACAGTGAATTGGCTTTCAAGGCTGGATTGCAACAAGCCTTCAAAAATGCAGGTTCTCTCTGTATTCTTCTCTTTTATACTTTTAAGGTCAATAACAGCAATAATAGATGGAAGGGTCAGATCACAGAAATACATGAAAAAAAAAATTCTTTAACAGCTATGACAAGTGAATTTAAGCTTCCATTTGAGGGCTGTCATGAAGACCTGTCAGCAAAATTTAAAGTAAAAACCCCTCAACTAAATGAAAGAGACTGTCATTCAATAGAATCTTCTATTCAAAGATGAATGTCATGTGCTTCTTAGAAATACCTAGAGAGTTTTTTTAAAGATGTTAAAGATATTTTCAGATTAGTGAATGGTCACAGGTAAACCTGAAAACTAGAATTTTGAAAGGCTCAGCAATGTCAAGTTCTCAGGCCCTTATGTTAAAGCTGATTCCTTTATGCTGTTTTCACAAATGGTTTTTTTTTTTTTTTCGTCTGGATGTCTGCTTAGTTTCAAGAATATATAGAGGCTGTAATTTTTTCACCAGAATGTATTTTTTAATTGGAGGGTAATTGCTTTACAATGCTGTGTTAGTTTCCACTGTACAACATGAATCATTTGTAAGTATATATATATATATGTGTGTGTATGTAAACCTTTATATGTATATGCGTGTGTGTGTGTGGTGGGTGGGGGGGTTTCCCAGGTGATGCTAGTGGTAAAGAACCCTCCTGCCAATGCAAGAGACATAAGAGACATGGGTTCAATCCCTGGGTTGGGAAGATCCCCTGGAGAAGAGAATGGCAACCCACTCCAGTATTCTTGCCTGGAGAATCCCACCTGGAGAATCCCACGGACAGAGGAGCCTGGTGGGCTACAGTTCATAGAGTCACGAAGAGTCAGCCAGGACTGGGCGACTTAGCACACACGTGTGTATATATACACATATATATCCCGTCCCTCTTGAGCCTCCCTCCCACTCTACCCCCATCCCACCCAGCTGGGTCATCACAGAGCACCGGGCTGAGCTCCCTGTGTTATACAAGAGGCTGCAACTTTCATTAAGTGGCTCAAATGGTAACTATCGATACATTTGCCAAAGAAAGAAAATTCACTTTTCACTGAGACTGCTCAGCTTCCAGTTGGGGGTGGGGTAGAACCAAATATAGTTGTACCCAGAGCCTGCTGCTGGAACAGTACCACCGTGGGATAAAAGAAATACTTCTGGTGAGCGATGGGAAGCCCCGCCGTTTGGCCGGATCAGGAGAAGCATCCTCAGGAGGAGACATCTGAAACGCGGCAGAGGGAAGACGAGGGCTGCCAGGCAGGGAAGGGCGGGCGGGAGGTCGGGGAGACAGACGCAGCGCCCGCCGGGGTGTGGAGGCAGGCCCCGCAAGCCAGGGGGATCGCGAGCTGGTGTACAGGCTGGGGTCGGAAGCGAGCCGGAAGAGGCAGGCGGGGATGACCCGAGCGCAGAACTGACCTTTCTTCTACAGTGAGCAGGAGCCAATGACTATCATGAGGAGGAGAACTGACCCCGACGAATTTGATATTTGAGAATTTCCTTCTTGGGGCAGCAGAGGAGGTTACGTTAGAAGTGAATTGGAAGTCCTAATCATCTAGACAAAAGACGCACACGAGTCTGCAGCGAGGCAGCAAGCCTCGGGTCTAGGAGCCGTGTGTGACTTTTGTGGGCTAGCAAGGCAGTGGTAGACTCCTCCTTGGAGGGCAACAAGTGATGTTCAAACTTGACATTCAACCCTGAGTTTTGAAGATATCTGAGGCAAATTTGGAACAACAACAACAGACTGGTTCCAAATAGGAAAAGGAGTACATCGAGGCTGTATATTGTCACCATGCTTATTTAACTTCCATGCAGAGTACATCATGAGAAACACTGGGCTGGAGGAAGCACAAGCTGGAATCAGGATTGCCGGGAGAAATATCAGTAACCTCAGATATGCAGATGACACCACCCTTATGGCAGAAAGTGAAGAACTATAGAGCCTCTTGATGAGAGTGAAGGAGGAGAGTGAAAAAGTTGGCTTAAAGCTCAGCATTCAGAAAACGAAGATCATGGTATCTGGTCCCATCACTTCACGGCAAAGAGATGTAGAACAGTGGAAACAGTGAGAGACTTTATTTTGGGGGCTCCAAAATCACTGCAGATGGTGACTGCAGCCATGAAATTAAAAGACGCTTACTCCTTGGAAGGAAAGTTATGACCAACCTAGATAGCATATTAAAAAGCAGAGACATTAATTTGCCAACAAAGGTCCATCTAGTCAAGACTATGGTTTTTCCAGTAGTCATGTATGGATGTGAGAGTTGGACTACAATGAAAGCTGAACACAGAAGAATTGATGCTTTTGAACTGTGGTGTTGGAGAAGACTCTTGAGAGTCCCTCGGACTGCAAGGAGATCCAACCAGTCCGTCCTAAAGGAGATCAGTCCTGGGTGTTCATTGGAAGGACTGATGTTGAAGCTGAATACTTTGGCCACATGATGCAAAGAGCTGACTCATTTGAAAAGACTCTGATGCTGGGAAAGATTGAGGGCAGGAGGAAAACGGGATGACAGAGGATGAGATGGTTGGATGGCATCACTGACTCAATGGACATGAGTTTGGGTGGACTCCAGGAGTTGGTGTTGGACGGGGGGCCTGGTGTGTTGCGTTTCACGGGGTCACAAAGAGTCAGACACGACTGAACGACTGAACTGACTGAACTGACTGAGGCAGATTACTGTGTTTAAGGGCTATTATTCAATATCTGGAACATTGATTAGTCCTATCTAGCAGATATTTATCCAGATTACTTTTTAAACATGTAAAATGTGTTGATAGATGATTCTCTCATTAGTAACTTTGTGTACTCTGGTATTCCAATTAGTATATCAACGTTAACTCAGACTACAGTTTGGTATGTTTCTTAAACAGCAGTAGAATTACTCAAATTTTCTTCTTCCTATACTAAGGCAGTATTGCTTATGATGGGAACTGCACTTAGTTGTGTCCAGCTCTTTGCCACCCCATGACTCCCGCCGGCTCCTCTGTCCGTGGCATTCTCCAGGCAAGAATACTGGAGTGGGTAGCCATTTCCTTCTCCAGAGGATCTTCCCAACCTGGGGATTGAACCCACGTCTCCTGTGTCTCCTGCACTGGTAGGTGGGATTCTTTACCACCAGCGCCACCTGGGATAGGAAGGCTCTTCGCAAACACCCCCCCCTGTAAATCGCAGGCATGCTTAGTCCGATCCTGGCATCAGCCTCTTGAAGGGACTGAACCAACGCAAAGCAGAACAGAGGACATCAGGTAGGCAGCTGGACGGGCAGGTTTGGGGGTCACTGTGCACAGGCATCATGGTGCCTTGGGTGAGGATGAACCTGATCCAAGGCTGCGGACCCTGAGGGAACCCTTTATAACACATGGCTATGTGTGCTAACAGCTGGAGAGCAGCTGTTGACAAGGGTATGCCACCTAAGATTTGGCACAGTTGACGTGCATGTGGTCTTAGACGGTTTAGATATAATGGAGCGTTAGAAACCATTTGTTGTTGTTCAGTCACTAAGTCATGTCTGACTCTTGCGACCCCATGGACTGCAGTTCACCAGGCTCCTCTGTCCGTGGGATTTTCCAGGCAAGAATACTGGAATCAGTTAACATTTCTTTCTCCAGGGGATTTTCCTGACCCAGGGATCAAACCCACGTCTCCTTAGAAACCAAAGACAGAGGAATTTTCAGCATTCACTATAGTCCTAACTCTGTGCATAACTAAGTCTACCCTATAATTCTTGGATCTTCAGGCCAGGGTTGAGTTAGAAGCACTGGGCTATGGGCTTGCTCCATCCTTTCCAAGCACAAGATAACCAGGTATAAAAGAGCTAGATCGGGAAAAGCCAATACCCTTCATACTTGAGAACTGAGTGTTCTACTGGTTATGAAAGCTTCTCCAGTAAAATGCCATGTAACTCTGCCCCACACTCTTAATCCCCTCAGCACCATGCCTGTGAATGTATTTTGAGAGCTTCAGTTGGCTATGTGGATGATTATTATGGGCTGTGTTTGTTCACGTTGTAAAATATTTTCATACTAGTTCTGTCTGCACCTTACCTTGAACTTCTTCCATATCTTTTGTAATTCACCAAATTACCATATGCATAGGGGAAGCCAAGCTTTGTTGCTGATGGTAATGATAGTGATGAGATTTTATTCCTGAACTGCAGAGAAATCGCATCTCCATTCAAATCATCTAAATGGTCGGATTCTCTAAAGTGATTATGACTTTAAGTGTTTAGATTTGCAAAAATTACTACAGTTAAACCATTCACGATTAAGCCATGCAGGCTGCCAACACTGGGCACACACCCAGCTCTCTTGGCCTAATGATGCTCACCCAGGCAGAGGCCACCTGGTACGCCTAAAAAGGGAGGGAAGAAACAGGACTACAGTCGTTAGAAAATATCCAAAGTGTGTAGGTTGTTACAGAGAGAGAAGGAAATCTAGACAATTAAGTTTGTACAACTGTTCTATAGAAATATGGTAATAATTCTTCTAGTCTATGTCAAGAGCCTATGTCTGCACTTTTTAATTTTTATTTATTTTTGACTGCACTGGGTCTTAGTTGCTGCATGCAGGATCTTTGATTTTCATTGCAGCATGCAGGGTCTTTAGTTGCAGCAGGCAGGAGCTTCTAGCTGCGGCATGTGGAATCTTTAGTGGCAGCACGTGGGATCTAGTTCCCTACCAGGGATTGAACCTGGGGCCCTGCACTGATAGTGTGGAGTCCTAGCACTGGACCACCAGGGAAGTCCCTATCTGAACTTTTTATCTCAAGGCAATGGGAACAGTTAAATTACATAATCTATTTAGGATGATGTAAAAAAAACAGTGGCTGAAATCCAAATATCTCCCACTGGTAGTAGAATTTGACCTTAAATTCTCCTTACCACAAGAGGTCAAAAGAGGTCAAATTACACTATGTGTTTGCCTCTAATTAATACATCAGAGGGACCATAAACATAGGCTAGAAATATTTTATAGTCTAAAGTCAACTTTCATGGAAGCAACTGTAAAAACCATAAGACTATTTTTATCTCTCTTGCAATCTTCCTGTCTGAAAAGAAATAACTAAGAAATCACAATCACGTATTTAGCATGTAGCATCTGGGGAAAATTTTTATTCCACTTTTGCAGATTAAAAAAAAAACCTCTATTAATACCTAGCAAGTCTATATACTTGATTTATTACCTGTCAGAATTATCTCAAATGTATCATCAGGTATAGCAGGAGACAACAAACATTGTTAGAGACAGTCACAGGTTAGCAAACACAAGCACAGATATACATGCGATTAATAAAAAGGCCTAGCTCTCTTTATGACATCAGTGAACGCTGTAAAGGTTATTAGCATTTATATTGTTAGTTGTTTTGTCTTCTTAAAACTGGTCAAATTACATAAAGAAACATAAAATAATTTACCTTTTTGAACCTCTGGCTCCATTAAGTGATTAGCTAATGGATGGCAATATATTGATGCTTTCTTGATCATTTCTTGAAAACTAGACAAATAATACCTTAAGATATCAAATGGTAATAATTAATTCAATATGTGCTTTAAGTGCTCTCATAATTACCTAATAAAATTTACCATCAAATACAGTAGAGAAAATTATATTAAAATATCTTATTAAGAAATCATGATTTTTAAAAAGAGCATTAAAACACAATCTATCTAGGACCAACTAAAATTCAGGGTCAGAAATTTTAGAAGTTCTTGGAAGAAGAAACATTCTTCCCCAGAGCCACCTCAGCTATCACAAAGAAAGCCCTCATCTTCATAGTAACTAGTCAGAGAGCAATCCTAAA
This sequence comes from Muntiacus reevesi, assembly GCF_963930625.1. Taxonomy (NCBI): domain Eukaryota; kingdom Metazoa; phylum Chordata; class Mammalia; order Artiodactyla; family Cervidae; genus Muntiacus; species Muntiacus reevesi. The sequence continues at coordinate 75,757,995 of NC_089259.1, read as the reverse complement.
ACTTAAGAGGCGATTAAAACATTGGGAGAGGAACGGTTCCACTCAGTGTAGTGAGCACCATAGCATTAATCCAAAACAAACCTCCCTACATAGCAACTGACGCAAAGTTGCTGCCACCAGTGGTCCTCAGCCTGTACCCAAGGTCAAATAGCCCAACCACCAAACGCTTTCTTTTTTGACTTCTTTAAAAAAAAAAAAAAAATCCATACCATCTCAGCAAAGATATTTAAAAGGAAAGGAATTCAAGTATTGTATGCCTCTCAAACAAAGCACATCTTGTGAATGAATGAGCTTAAGTAAGCTGTAGTTCCAACTTTGGAAAACAACAATTTGACGTTTTAAGCACCAGTTTTTGAATCCTTTAATAATCACTGTACAACCATGAATTAGCATTCACTCCTTTTCTACCAGGCTCCTAAAACACGTCACAGTCACCACATCTTTCTTTAAAATATGCCTCAGTAAGTTAGGAGACAGATTGTTTTCCTTACAGTTTACAAAGGAGGAAAATCAAAGGTTATATTATGCCCCTGAGGTCACAGAGCTGAACAAGAGCGAAAGGGGTCACCCCGTTTGTTCCCGATTTAGTTTCTCTTCCATTAAAGGGACGCGGTCTTTACGACACCCGTCCGCCTGCAGGTCAGCGTTTACTAAACGTGAAATCTGGACATACCTACGTACACGAGTTAGCTGAGTTTCTAGAAGGTTAGAAAGGATCGTCCACGACCTTGTCTTTGCTGCCGAGACCCTCTGATGGCGCGAGAGGCGCCCGAGCTCTGCAGCTGACTACTGTACGCGCTGGCAGCGGGTCTGAGCCCGGCAGCTGCGTCTGCACGGCCTCTGAGACGCGCAGCGAGGCTGCGACGCCCGTAAATAAGGGGCCGGAGAAAGTAAGCAGGCACACTCCACGCGGGCGTCTCGTGCCCAGAGCGAGAGCCAGCGGGCAGGCTTCAACTCCTGCAAAAGAGTGAAGGCGATGCGGGCCAAGTGATCATCTGTCACTTGGGTGCCCAGAGTTATCTGAGCGTCCGCAGCTCTGACGTCCTGTGACACGGAGGCCGCGTGCTTTCCGGGTCACCTTGTCGGGGTGAAGGCCATTTTTAGCCTCGGACAACTGCCCCAGAAGGCTGGGGAGGGCGTGTGCTGCAGCGCCCTGACCGCAGGGATTAGGTTACCGCAGCTGCTTCCCACTGGGAGTGAAGAGGCCGGCGGAGGGAGTATGTAGCCTGTCCTCATGCTCACGTGCATGTAGGGCTGCAACTCAGTATATATTAACTCCCGCGACAGCAGGAAACAGCCTGAAGAAGAAGTTATTAGCAGGTAACGAAACCCTACAATACTGCAAAGTTAAACTTAGGAGTGCCGGTACAGCCTCTAAGAAATACTTCACATATTATGATGGATGGAGCTCACGACAGTGGATAGGACAGGACTCGTGGTCTGGTAGCCTGATTTTAATCACTCCTGTCAATAATTGACCTGTGATTTTAGGCACTGACTTAGCGTGTTTCTTGGCTTCCTCATCTATAAAACAGAGATAGAAAAGGCACATAATATCTATGAGATGAATATGGTACACAAAAAAACATTCTGGAAACTGCAAAATCTTAAATGATGAAAACAATTATTCACAGGCAGTTAACCCTGGGCAGAGGACAAGCTTTTTTTTTTTTTTTTTGGATCTTTTTAAAACAAGAATGAAGAATTATTCAGTGAATAAAAACCACCTGTCTTTTCCCACAAATTATTTTTTAGTTTATTTTTTAATTGAAGGATAATTGCTTTATAGAATTTTGCTATTTTCTGTCAAACATCAGCTTGAATCAGCCACAGGTATACACATGCCCCCTCCCTGTTGAACCTCCCTCCCCATCCCACCCTAGGTTGATATACAGCCCCTGTTTGAGTTCCCTGAGACATAGAGCAAGTTCCCATTGGCTATTTTACACAAGATAATGCAAGTTTCCATGGTACTCCCTCCATAAATCTCACCCTCTCCTCCCCTCTCCCCGCGTCCATAAGTCTGTTTTCTATTTCTCCACTGCTGCCTTGCAAATAAACTCATCAGTATCATCTTTCTAGATTCCATATATATGTGTTATATATAATATTTATCTTTCTCTTTCTGACGTACTTCACTATGTATAATAGGCTCTAGGTTCATCCACCTCATTAGAACTGACTCACATGTGTTCCTTTTTATGGCTGAGTAATACTCCACTCCCACAAGTTATTTAAAAGATCAAGAAACCTCAGTTTCTTGGATTTCCTGAGAGGCAGAATCTCTAAATCATCTGAACAGACATGATGACAATGATTATTTTGGTTATATTGAACTGTTTTTTTTTGGGGGGGGGAGGTACAGAGAGACTTTTGCCTCCAGCTCTAAGTAGCTTACAGCAACACAACAGGGACTCTTCACTCAAGATTATTTGCTTAGGAAGATGTTCAGGGCAAGATGCTAATTTTCCAAGTATAAAGCGGCTAAAAACAGAACAAAAGTTCAAAAGAAGAAATATCCCACTTGGTACCTGTGGAAAACTACTTTTTAGGGATGGAGGAAAATTAGGAGATGGAGTGTGACAAAGACTGCAAACCAGCCCTGAATCCACTCAGCCCTGGTTAAAGTAAGGTGATCTTCCCCTCTGCTTCCTGCCAAAATACCTCCTGGAATCCCCTCTAGAGGAGGACTCACAACATCTACAATTTTTTATACATAATGTCCAGCATTCACTCAAAATTTACTGGTCATACCGAGAAACAGACAACAGAAACAAACCCACAGGTAACCTAGATATCAGGATTGTTTGACACAGATTTTAAAGTAACTGTGATTAAGATATTACAGAAAACAGAGGAAAAGAATTATACCAGAAAACTGAAATCTATAAAAATGAATCAAATAGAATAAATGAAATAAAAATCTCTATAACGGGTTTAACAGCAAACGTAGAGAAAGCTATAGAAAAGATTGATAAGTTGAAATATAAATTTACAGAGAAAGTATAGGATGGTCACCATGCTAAAGAAGTTACAGGTATCCAAACTTGCTTTGAAAAATGATAAATTTGCTATGCTGCTATTTGTCTTAAACAAGTAACCTATTTTATAGGTAAAAGAGCACCCTGAATTCTGAATTAGATTTGGGTTCAGGTCACAGTGTTTTCCTATTAGATGGGTGAATTTGGTAAAGTCGGTTATAATAAGACTTTGAAACTTGTTTCTTCCCTTATAAAGGATCTACCTTGGTCACAGGGTTTAGAGGGAATAAAGGATATACTCTCAAACGGTCCTGTGAACACTGTACTTATGGCGTAAGATAATAATGGTGTTTGATGTCTTTTTTTCCCCAGACTTCTATCTTTACTGGCATGGGGCTTCCCAGGGGCTCAGAGGTAAAAAATATACCTGCCAATACAGGAGACACAGGAGATGTGGGTTCAACCCCTGGGTTGGGAAGATCCCCTGGAGAAGGAAATGGCAACCCACTCCAGTATTCTTGCCTGGAGAATCCCATGGACAGAGGAGCCTGATGGGTTACAGTCCATGGAGTCACAAAGAATCAAGATGTGAGCATGCATACATCTTTATTAGCATACGGACTGAGTAAACAGGATTTTTGCAAGCATATTTAGGTCTTCTATTAATAGTTCTGAATACCCATTTTTCCTCCTTCTGGATATACAGCCCAGGTAGAGATTACATTTCTGAGTATGTCGAGTATACACTGAAGAATATGGTCAGTTCAGTTCAACAGGATGGGGACGGGAAGTGATTTTTCTAGTCACCTTTAACATAAGACATCCTGCTTACCCAGGACCATGGTTCTTTCCTCTTTGAGGAGGTTGAACTGCAGACACATCCGTGACCAGTATAGACTGCTGAAGCAGTACAGTACCCAGGGGACGGCCGAACCTGGACCCTGCATGACCTCAAGGTGCTCACCTGCCTCACCAGCCCAGACTGGCCTGACTGCTGAGGAAGAGGTGGTGTCTCAGCTTACTTGAAAGTACACGTGTTTGTCACTCAGCCATGTCCAACTCTTTGAGACCCCATGGACTGTAGCCCAGCAGGCTCCTCAGTCCATGGGATTCTCCAGGCAAGAATACTGGAGTGGGTTGCCATTTCCTTCTCCAGGGAATCTTCCTGACCCAGGGATCGAACCTGGGTCTCCTGCATTGCAGGCAGGTTCTTTCTGAGCCACCAGGGAAATAGCGGTTCACACATATAGGAACACGTCTTGCTTACAGCAGCTTGGTGTTCACTCCAGCTACTGCAATGCAGGACAAATTTAAGTTATCAAGGCAACAAGATTACATTTCAGCAAAACTACTGCTGTTTTACCTACAAACACATATGAAGAAAACTCTCAATTTTAAGTAGCTTGGAGAAATGACAGAATAACAGGAAAAAGTTAAAGTCCCTCTTCCCAACCCTTACCCAAAACTGTTCTATTTAAAATATCTCCAGAGAAAAGCAGCATTAAGGAAAGATTTTATTTTGGAATCTAGAAAAATGGTACTGAAGAATTTATTTACAGGCAGCAGTGGAGAAACAGACATAGAGAATAGACTTATGGACATGGGGAGAGGGGAGGAGAGGGTGAGATGTATGAGAAGAGTACCATGGAAACTTACATTACCATATGTAACACAGATAGCCAACGGGAATTTGCTGTCTGGCTCAGGAAACTCAAACAGGGGCTTGGTATCAACCTGGAGGAGTGGAGTGGGAGGGAGACGGGAGGGAGGTTCAAAAGGGACGGGATATGTGTATATATGACTCATTCATGTTGAGGTTTGACAGAAAACAAAATTCTGTAAAGCAATTATCCTTTAATAAAAAAATAAATTAAAAAAATCACACACAAAAAAAGAAAAGATTTTATGTGGAAGTCAGTGTTGATTTTAGAAGAAAGCTTTTAGAGGAGGCTAAAGCAGAAGATGTATTTCAAATTAGAAAGAAAGAAGGAATGAGCAAAAATATGCAGCAGCTGTGGTCCAAGTATTTGAAAAGCTGCGCTGGAATGTAAACATAAATGAATGCAAACATAAACATAAAAACATAAAAATACTTATATAAGGGGTTTCCCAGGTGGTGCTAGTGGTAAAGAACCCACCTCCCAATGCAAGAGACATAAAAGACGCGGGTTCAATCCCTGGGTTGGGAAGATCCCCTGGAGGAGGGCACAGCAACCCACTCCAGTATTCTTGCCTGGGGAATCCCATGGATGGGGGAGCCCAGCGGGTCGCAAAGAGTCAGACATGACTAAGGCGACTTAGCATGCATGCACATACGTAATGCTTACATAAATGAAATGGATATAAACAGAAATATATTTTATTCTCATCTTGGTTGGAAAGTCAGAGGGAACATACAGCGAGTAAGTACTGATCAACTGAAACCCCTTTTCCCTTTTTAAGTTAGAAAGCATCGACATTGCATAATACTAGAAACATGAGCAGATGAGGCCTGTAGATACAAAGAAATATTCAATGAAGTGGAAAACACTAGAAAAAGGTAACATATTAAAGAAAATAAGTAACTGTCCAGCTTAACGTCCATGTTTTTAAAAGCCACACAACAAAGACTGTGCAAATACTCTGAATTTTATTATTTCCCTGCAACAAATTCATCACAAAACGTTAAGCTGTACCCAACTACAGAGCCTGCATGGGTATTTGGGTTTTCCACTTCCTTCCTCTCGTGCTTCTCCGTCTCCCCTTTCTCTTCCCAAACACAGGCCTGGCCGTCACCAGCACGGGCTTCGCGCCCGCTCCATCGTCGTCGTCGCTGGAGCTGCTCGTGGTGGTCCCGCCGTCCCTCTGGGGAGCAGGCTGCGGGGCGCTCTGTGCAGCTGACGCGTGGGCTCTGGACCCCCCGGGTGCTTTCGCCCTCTGCACGCCCATCGCGGGGAAGTACTCCGCATCCTCACCTGAAGAGGCCTCGGACGACTGCGAGAGGTAGGCCTCCCCCAAAAACCCACCGGTGCCGTTCCCTCCTTTAGAATCCGAAAGCCTCTTTCTTTTCGGGCTGGATGGTTCTTTCCATCTATTTGCTGTGCCTCTCTTCTGGGTTTTTCCTTTCTCCTCATCAAGGAACTCAGACTCTTTCTCCATGGCAACAGAAGCTGCTTCTATTTCACTGGCTGCTGCTTCTCTTTCTTTTCTCAGCATACATGTCACAGCTCTGTTAAGTCTCTGGCTCTTAATGCCCTTAGCCTCCTGTTTCTCCTGTTGGGCTAATCTAAAGAAAGAATCAATTCGGAGCTGTGTCTAAAAAAATGAAATAATAATCAATCAGACAAGGAAGTAAACTTTCCAAAGCAAATCAAAGAATCCCACCTTATGATTAGTGGCACTGGATGACTCTTTCAGAAAATATCAATTCATTCTCTCTCAAAAGGGTGAGCCTATGGCTGATTCATGTTGATGTATGGCAAAAACCCAACATAACATTGTAAAGCAATTATCCTCCAATTAAAAATAAATATTTTTAAAAAGGGAAGAGAATGAAAAAACAAAAAGTCCATCTCTCCCAAATGAATGCTGGCAGTAAATTCTACTTTCAAGATCATACTTGAAAGTACCACCTCTGTCAACTAATCCTTCTGCCCACATATCAAGTAAGAAATCCCTTCGTCAGGATTCAAAGAGAGTTAAATATTTTTCAGGGACAAAATCATCTTCTTTTATAGCAACACGATTTCATGGGGTCTGTTTCTAAATTCTACTCTTTCCTTTTAAAAACACTGTCATCATGATACCTTTAGGAAGCAACTTCACAGTATTACATATTAGTAATCGTAAGAAATATTCTTGACTTTTGTTCTAAAAATCCACTTTCAGGAAGTCATTCCTTAAAAATAGCTGTTTGAGAAAAGTTAAATGCCTGATGTTCATCACAGCATTACATACAAAAACCTGAAAATTCAAGGTCCACTACGGGAAGTGAACCAATTAAGTTAAATCTCTTTGACGAAATGATGTAATCTGGTCATTTAAAATGAAAGCTATGCAAAAACACACACACACACACAAACTTACCCTAACCAGTGAATGGGGGGATTATTTATATCAAATTGCAATTATGTCTGGTAACAAATATATGTGGGAAGGAGGGGAAAAATAAGAGAAAACAGACCTAAATGTTAACGTCTATGTTGGAGGAAGCAAACAACTTGTAATTTTATTTTTTTCACTTTCTAATTTCAGAGAAATAAACTTATATTAACTTCTACAATGAAAAGGGAGAACAGTGTTTCAGAACAATTCTTCTGAAATTAAGCAGTAATCAGTCACTGAGCCGGCTAGCTTTCCTTGTGGGTGGGCATACGAGGCCTCCAGTTCAGAAAGCCGTCAAGCAGACCGCACGAGACTTTCGGGAAAGGCGGCCTAATTCAGCTTTGTGTTTTCTTTTTTTCACCATTAACCCAACCCAACGGAAAAGGACTTAATCCGAACATGTATGCTGCAGGATTTGGTCTGAATTCTGCAGAATGATTTACCTGTATGTGCATTTTGTGGGCTGTCTCTGGGGTGAGAGGAGGTTCCTGTGTGGGTAGGAACACACTCGTGGGTAAAACAAGATGCTGTTACCTACCCAACGGAACTGAGGGTCATACGGAGGCCTCTTCTTACAGTCGCCTAGTCATGTTTGACTCTGCAACCCTGTGGACTGTAGCCTGCCAGGCTCCTCTGTCCATGGAATTCCCCAGGCAAGAATGCCGGAATGGATAGCCATTCTCACCAGGGGATCTTCCTGACCTAGGGATCGAACCCAGGTCCCCTGCATTGCAGGCAGATTCCTTACTATCTAAGCCACCAGGGAAGCCCCACAAGGTAAAAGTAATAGGTCTTTAAAAGCTGGCCATCACAGCCTTACTAACTTTATTCTCTATGCTGAACCTAGGAAAAGAGCTGTCACAATTACCTGATGGACATTCAGTTGCTTTAATACAGGAAACAGAGATTCATCTGTCTTCATCCTGTTCCAGCCAAAATACCGCTGACAAAATATGCAGGCAGTTAAGACTTATACTGTTTTTAAAGATATTTACAGGCAATAAGTAAAAAGGTCCAAACAACCCATGCTTGACTCCACTTCCCATGTCTCCAAAGATATTCATATTTATAAAGATTAAAATGGTAAAAGAAGATAAATTACTCCAACATAATGGCAGTATGTTCTTATAAATATCCACTAAGATAAGACATCCAACTCTCATTTTAGGACACTCAAGTGACTATGAAAAAAAAGTTAATCTAGGATAAAAACAAATTTCTGATATCATACATATTTCTTTGAGAGAAAAAGATGTAGTTTAGATTAATACTACTGCAAACTTTAAAATATCTATCCAAGTGATTATTTAAATATGAAGAAAAGAATAGTAATAAAAACAACAAACCTAATCATCTTTTCTATTCTTTCAGAATAAACACTTCAATATGATTGCTTATCACTATTTATTTCAAATAAAGATCTTCCTTAAAACTAAAGAGATGATTGACAATAACTAAAACATGGAAGGGACCCAAGTGTCCGTCAACAGATGAATGGATAAACAGAATGCGATACTACATACAATGAACAGTAGTCAGCCTTAAAAAGGAAGGAGAGTCTGCCACATGCTACAGTCAGATGAACCTTGAGGATATGCCAAGTGAAATAAGCCAGTCGCGAAGAGATCTACACAGTGCGGTGTAACTTACGTGATGAACATACACGGAGTGGTCAGCGTCACGAAGACGGAAAGCAGATGGCGGTGGCCAGGGTCACGGAGGGGGACGGGGGCTCGTGTGTAATAGGCACAGAGTTTTAGTTTCAGAAGATGAGAATAATATGGGGGTGGATGGTGATGGCGGTTACACAATAATGGGAAAGTACTTCCTAATCACTGAACAGTACACTAAGATGGTTAAAGTGGTAACGTTTAATGAAGGAGAGAAAGGAACGGAAAGGAGCATCTTAGCTAAAGCAATATTAAGAAAAAAGTGATCCAAGTTCATGTTTCGTGGGTTTTAAACCAACACACACATTTGACTTGATGCTCCCTGTGTCTGAGGAAGGGAAAGGATACTCTCTGATCTTGTCGAGGTCGGGCTTGCCCCACAGAAACGACCCCTTGGACTCGTCCACCACAGGCTTGAGGTAAGCGTCCGCCACGGCCGGGTTAGGGAAGCCAGGCGTGAGTTGCAACTTGCGCAACTTTTTTTTCACTTTGGTGTCATATGGATTCGGCCTTATCTTCTTATTCTCCTGGGCTTCGTGCCACCACTCTCTACAAGGCAAAGGAGACCAGTCTTCATGAAGCAGTGAGAGCTTGTAGCTGATGAACCACAGACAAAGCTAAACTGAAAGTTTGGCCACAACTCCTCTCTCTCTTTCCCAAGGGTAAAATGAAACAACGTATGCGCATGCGTGCACTCGGTCCTGTCCGACTCTGCAATTCCATGATCTGTAGCCCACCAGGCTCCTCTATCCATGGACTTTTCCAGGCAGGAATACTGGAGTGGGTTGCCATTTCCTCCTCCAGGGGATCTTCCCAACCCAGGGTTCGAACCTGTGTCTCTTGCATCTCCATCACTGGCAGGCGGATTCTTTACCAGCTGAGCCACCATGAAAGCCCAAGTTGAAGTAATGTATCTGTATTATTTACTTCAAGTCAACTACAATAAGGAACCCAAAAATATTTAATAAAATGTAAAAACACCATGAAGACTGTCAAATTTTTAAAATGCAGAATACAACTCTACATCAAATATGATCCCAATACTGGGAAAAATACATATATGTGGAGAAAGAGAGAAAAAGTACATAGGAGTATTTACAATAATAAAAAACACTAACAGCTATTCTTTTATTCTGTGCTAGGCAATGTCCTAAGTGAGGATACAGCTATTAATTTTCTTCATGTTTTATTCCTTATTCAATTTTTCCATCATGAGTACAAATCACTGTGGTGGGTTAGAGCCCATGTCGGCCCTTCCGCCCAATAAGAAGCAGGGTTCCATGTTCCTCCCCTTGAGCTGGGCAGGCTCTGTGGCCAAGGAAGTGACTCTGCCAGGCCTTCAGAGACTGCAGTCTCCACTTTCTGCCTCTCAGACTGTTTGCCTTGAAAGCTGCCGACATGCGGTGAGGGGGTCCAGGCCCCCGGTCCACACTGCTGGCTGAGCTCTGCTGACAGCTCCACTCGCCAGCTAGGAGCAGGCCATCTCAAGTGGCCCCCCAGCCCAGCTCAGGTGCCCCCAACACACCTGGAAGCAGGCAAGACATCCCCATGCAGTCTGATCAAACTTCGGATTCATGAGCAAAATCTGTGACTACTGCTGTGTGAAGTCACGAGACTTAAGGTAGTTTGTAATGCAGCCAACAGCCAGAACATTTTATACAGTTTAGAATAAATAAAAGGTATGAAAGTTAAAAAACGTAAATATAACCCTTTCCAATATATTCATTCAATGGAACCTAAAAAACTATCACTGCTTCAATCCTGAGTCCTAGGAACTGACAGACTTGGTCTCTGCCAGTGCGGCCCCTCACCAAGGCAACAGTGCCCTCTAGTGCTAAGAAAGACAAACTGCAGTCTTTGTGCAGGATCGAAATGCCAAAAGGAAAAAAAAAAAAAAAAAAGATCTATCTTCATCAGATCTATAATATTGTCCCAATATTATATCCCAAGAGGGCAATGGGAGAATACCTCTATGCCTCCCCTACTTGTCTGTGAATTTTCATCTTTGACACAGTAATCATGACTGCCACTAGGAAGAGTGGCACAGCAAACTCATCAAACCAAAAGGACCACCCCTCCTTAAAGCAAGCGGCCCAGGCACTTAACACATGGATGAAAGATGGCCATGATGACCTGCCCATCAGCTGAGCTCCAGGGGGACGACAGGGAGTGGCAGCGACTGTGACAAAACTGAAGGCTTCGGGCCCTGACCAACCCAGTAGAGTGGAATCGCTCTTCTCTGCTTTGGGACTATTTGAGAATCTGGGCCCAGCACTTTCAGGTCTCATTTCCCTTCCTCCAAAATTTTCTGTGAAATCTCCCCCAATTTCAATGTTGGTAGCCAACTCCAAATCCAAGAAGAACATACTATGTAGGTCAAACCCAACACAACTGGGGTGAATTCAGTCCGTAGACTCGGAGTAGCTCTGCTTTAGTGGGGAGTGATCAGCCAGGGTCTGGGTAGAAGGGAAAGCAGAGAAGAAAGCAGGGTGACTCTCTGTCTTTCTGCTCTTCACCCTTTTCATGCCATCGACGAGCTAAGAGATATATTCCCACTCCCCGGTCTGGCCGATCTCCCTTGGCACGCTCAGGCACAGAAGTACCAGTACACGCACGCTTCCCCTGGCCCCAGAGGGCAGCAGCCCCTAAGCGCAGAGGCTGTGACTCAGCCATCTTTCCTATTCCAGCCCAGCACACTGTCTGGCACATTATGGCTCCTTAAAAAATATGTGAAGGAATGAAATGGTAACTTTTACACTCCCAGGAAATCCTGCAGGACTGGCTATGTATCCTTTAGCTCAGATAAAAAATATAATCTAAACATAAGTTTCTCTGATTTCCTCAAACTCTAGAAAAGGGAAAACAAACTTTAGAACCCCAACTGTTACCTCCTACTTTCCCAATGAAGAATGATCTGTGACAGTTCATGATGTAAGTAATAGTCCTGTTTAATTTGGGTGTTTATATATAAACACCTGAACTAAAGAAATTAAAAAAGAATTATAAAAAAAAACAAAGGACTTACGAGAATTTTCGGAGTGGTTCCAGGCCATGTCCAGGGAACTCATTGAGAATTTCCATGGCGGTAACACAACCCACAGTTGGTATTCCTTCTGTATAATCACTTCCAAGCAAATAGGCCAAATTTATTAATTTGTTCCGGTCCAATCCTGTAAGAGTAAAAATTACTACATGTTTTTACATCTTTTGTTTTATAAACATTTATTACATAAGATTTATAACTATTTTCTTATAACGATAATATGTGTGTATATCCTCATCCAATGTCCAAAGATATCTGTTTCATTATTTGAAATAGGATTCTCTTTTGTAAATGACATTGCATTAGGATTTTTAACGTTTCATCCATCCTCACAGTTTTCAATGCCCCATAACCTGTGACCCCCAAATGCAGCTCTCTCCCTGAAACCACTCCTCTGAACCACAGTCACACATAACCAAGTGTCCACCAGGATGTCACATGGGTATCTCAGAAAAAACACAGGCCCAGATCTTCACTGTCCCCCAACCGGCTCCTTACCGTTCCTCCTCCTCACTCAAGGCAAGTCCACTCTATACGTATGAATTCTGGGGAGACACAATTCAGCCCAAAACCACCTCCATGCCTCTCCAGAACATGCCAACCAGGTTTCTTTCTGCCTCAGGGCCTTTGCACATGCCAATCCCTCTGTCAGACATGCTGACCCCAAGGTACCTGTAGCTCCTGCTTTCTCTCTCCTTTAGCTCCAGCCACAAAGGTACGATTAGTAAAGCCCTGTTTGAACACAAAGGACACACACTTCCTGTGACTGCAGGACACTCTCGCCTCTTTTGTGGTTTTATTTTTCTATTTGGTTCACACCGCTGTCAAATTATGATTTATGTGTTTTTAATCATCATCTGTGTCTCCTGCTGGACTGTTTTATTCTCTGCTTCCCTACTTCCCAATGCCAAGAACAACAACTGGCATATAGGAATCACTCAGTATATATTTGCTGAAGGAATGGGAGGATGAGGGATCACTGCCAGAAATAACACAGGACCCTGAGGCTCACGATTGCGGTGGGAGTGACTCGTACCTGCCTCCCCTCTCTGCCACCTCCAGTTTACTCTGGAGAGCGCAGGTAACCAATTGAGTGTAACCAGGTCTGATGACTGAAACTGCAGAAAACATCTAAACATGACAAGGGCTTTAACTTCTTCATTCTGAATTTACAATCCTATTCTGGACTTTCCTGTTAGTATGGTGGATAAGAACCTGTCTGCCAATGCAGGGGACATGGGTTTGATCCCTGGTCTGGGAAGATCTCACATGCTGCACAGCAACTAAGCCCAGGAGCCACAACCACTAAAGCCCGTGCACCTTGAGCCCATGCTCTGCAATGAGAGAAGCGACCACAATGAGAAGCCCATGCACCACAGTGAACAGTAGCCCCGGTCACCGTAACTAGAGAAAGCCTGCACTTAGCTTTCTGCAAAGACCCAGTGCAACTAAAATAAAGCAGTAAAATCCTATTCTTCAGAAGCAAAAGACCATCATACGAAAACATGTATGTGAAAGGGTTAGCCACTCAGTCGTGTCCAACTCTTCGCAACTCCATAGACTGTAGCTCTCCCGGTTCCTCTGTTCATAGCATACTCCAGGCAAGAACAATGGAGTGGGTTGCCATTTCCTTCTCCAGGGGATCTTTCCGACCCAGGGATCGAATATAGTCTCCCCATACCATTTCTACTAATACACCAACTAGTCCCTTGGAAAGAAAGAATTCATAATATAAATTCCTAAAGTAAATTTCAAAAAGTAACCGTACTCTGAAGTCTTACCTAATTGGTTGTGAAAGTCCACATACTGGTAATATTCTACAAACTTGTTTTTATTGAAGAAGTTTTTGTAGACGTGCCGCGCCCCGAACAGCCAAATATCACTGTCGTCGGTGATGGTTCCGGAAGTCTGGTCGGTCAGATCCAGGATGGCGCACTGAGCCTCTGCTTCCATGGGAGCCTCGATGTAGGGGATGCCGAACAGGCGGAGCAGTTCCTGAAGAGACAGACACACCATGAGCCCTGCTGAGGAGCTGGACCTGGTCTCCCCCGGGAAGTGGGAGCGGTGCCCCGGAAGTGGGGGCCGTGCCCCGGATGTGGAGGCCGTGCCCTGGAAGTGGGGGCCGTGCCTAAATGTGTCAGTCAGTGCACGTTCCCTCAGGGGGTCTGATTCAGTAGAGACATGGCGGGTGTTGTTCAAGGAGGCCCCGGCCGTGCACCCACCTGGCTTTCCAGGAACATCTGCCCTGTCACAGTAGCGGCCACCCGTTCTTGCTGCTGTTTTTGAGCTTTCAGTGAGTTCTGCTGGGTTAAGAGGTTGCTCTCCAGAGCTTCCAGCTCATCCTGTAAAATAATTTCATTTGTAGACGACTATACTACTAACCCAGTTAAGTTCGCTGGTTCTAAAAAGTCTGCATTTAGTCTGACTAAAGTTGCCAGTAAGCTGTTTGGCCTTACAAAGCTTTCCACTTGGGCTTCTGAGCAAGTCTGTAAAACTGTTAGGGTTTCCTCACTACCTCACACAGGGAACGGACACTATCCCAGCCGGCAACCTCCGCGAGAAAGGAGCCGTCAGGAGGGGCAAGAAGATGTGTATGAGCAGCTAGTAAGGATTCAACCTGCAGCTCCTGGGAAACGCAAACGCTACTTAACTCGGCTTCCTTAGCAGTGAGTGAGAGCACGATGTCACGTTACCAGATCAATATCTTGCCACTCGTTGAGCGAATTGTCTGCATCTTTTTCGGTCTCTCCGTGTTGCTCAGTAGCCACGGCCTCACTCTCAGAAGTATCTCCCGGGAGGCCCTCGGAGTCACCAGTGGCTTCTTCCTTCTCAGTTCCTGTCGGTTCCTCCTCGCCTTGTCCAGAGGGAGGTCTGGAAGCTTCCTGTTGCTCGGCCTGAAGTTCATCACTGCTGTTTACACTCTGCACTTCGATGAAACTTCCTGTACCAAAATAATGAGGTCACTGTGTGTACAAGTGAAACATTCAGGTTATCCTGAAATCGAAAGCTTTCCAAAGAGTCCTGAAAAGTGTTCTACCCTAAAAAGGAAAGACCTAAAAGTAAAAGAAAACACATAACCATAGTATATTAGTATTAAATAGATTTAGCAGTAAGTGTCTGTAACTTCAAAATAAGCCTCTTCAACTAGATATACTGGCACTGTCTTTGAAATTAGGAACTGAGCTTTCAATACTTACACAATCAGCTTTATACAAAAATGCTAAGTTAACTAATATTGTTTTTAAAATTAAAAAAGAACTATCAGGGTATGTACACAATTATGGAGTTTGCTGAAAACGTTTTTATGCAGTTTCACTATGAACACAGCAGAGAAAAAAGCTGTGACTTAGAAAGAAAGCCCTGATGCATGAGACAAGTGCTCAGGCCTGGTGCACTGGGAAGACCCAGAGGAATCGGGTGGAGAGGGAGGTGAGAGGGGGGATGGGGATGGGGAATACATGTAACTCTATTGCTGATTCATATCAATGTATGACAAAACCCACTGAAATGTTGTGAAGTAATTAGCCTCCAACTAATAAAAAAATAAAATAAAAATAAAAAAGAAAGCAAGCCCTGGAGAAAGACTCAGGAGAAACAGTTCTTCCTCTTCCACGTCCCTTCCCTCCTCTCTCGATGTTTCTTCTCCTCTTTAAAAAGCATTTATGGATTAATTCCCTTCCTCTACTTCAGGTGAAAAGGGCTCGCTCTGAGGACACACTCAAGACAGAGGACCTGGGGCTCTCAGGGCTGAGGGCTGGGGCCAAGGAGACAGCCGTCCTCCAAGGAGGCGGCCAGGGAGACCAGGAGGTGGTTACAGAGAATGAGCCAATACGTAAATACACTGAAGACAGTGGAAGGTCCTTCACTGTCAGCCAGGGAAATTACAAAGAGGTCAGAGTGTGGAGTGAGAGCTGTGATGCTGGAGAGGAACTGCAGACACGAGTGTGAGCTCAAGGGTGTTTGCACGCCCCCATGAACAGATGTGGGGGTTGGGATTCCAGCCCCATCTGATGGCCCCAGAGCTGGAGCTCCCTGGTCTATGCTGCACCAGTCTCCACCCTCTGGTCACCTCTGCAGGGGAGCGGAACCAAGAAAGCAGACTGTCTCCTGCTCAACCTCAGCCGGGAAGTGTGGTCACTCAAGTTTTTGGTCATTCTGCATGTCTGCAGATGACCACAAAGACACCACTGTGAGGACGGACTCTGAGCTAGGGAATAAATTTTAATGAGTAGGCAATTTTGCAAATATGAAAAATGAGGTTTGACTGTACATGCTGCTGCTGCTGCTAAGTTGCTTCAGTCGTGTCTGATTCTGTGCGACCCCATAGACGGCAGCCCACCAGGATCCCCCATCCCTGGGATTCTCCAGGCAAGAATACTGGAGTGGGTTGCCATTTCCTTGTCCAATGCATGAAAGTGAAAAGTGAAAGTGAAGTTGCTCAGTCATGTCCGACTCAGCGAACCCATGGACTGCAGCCTACCAGGCTCCTCCGTCCATGGGATTTTCCAGGCAAGAGTACTGGAGTGGGGTGCCATTGCCTTCTCCATTGACTGTACATAAATGTGTATAAATATATAATATACATGTGCACATATTTATATATAGAGAGAGAGAGATACGGGAAAACCAATGTGGTAAAATGCCAGTAATGAGGTTCTAGGTGAGGGAGATAGAAGGTTTTGAAGTATTTTTTTCAACATTTTTAAACTTTCTAATTATTTCAAAACAAAAAACTAAAAATATTAAAGGGAAACTCACCTTTATCTTCTCCAACTAGGGCACTTCCTCCCTAATTTAAGTACAACAAAAAGAGCAGCCACCAGGAAAGGTCAAGATTGCATTATGAGCTGTGTGTCCCTGGCAAAGCCACTTGACCCTTCTGGGTCTCTAGTTCATCAGCTGAACAATGTGAACCTAGACCATGCTCAGGTGTGAAATCCTGCTTTTCTTTATCTCTTAGGAAAGCACAAGCACCTACCGTCAGATTCACTGTCTTCGGAGTCTACTTCTGTTGGTTCCGTGGACTCGGGCACCAAAATCAAACCCTGGCCTGCAGCTTCAACGGTCTCATGTTCTTCGATGGTTTTCAAGAAATTCTCATGCTCTGGGGCACTAACAGATGCCACATTTCGTAAGTCACTTACTGTTTCTCTAGCGACACTCAGGGTGTTACTCAAGTCCTGCAAACTGGCGGTGCCAATGACGTCAGGGGCAGGATGTTTTTCAGATCCTGTTTCGTCATCACTTGAGAGAACAGAGGTGTCATGTTTATTCTTGGGGGGAAGAGCCTGCTGTGGCTTGGACACTTTGGTGTACATCCCACTCCTTGACCCAGAACTTGGGCTTGTCGGAGGTGTTGGTATCTGCTCTGGTCCCCCCCAGAGCCCAGGCGCATCCCCGTGTGGCACCACGGTGCTTTCTAAAGGAACCAGATCTTTTCCATCCTGAGCTGTAGACTCAGCGCCAGTCTGAAAGAGTTCCTTCACTGCGTGCATAGATGGCATCTGTTCTTTTGGAAGGCTAGACTCACTGCCTTGACAAAAGACAGTCCGCGGTAAAGGAGCCGAGTCTGTCCGCTCTTTTTCATCACTGGTGTTGGTCACATGGTCCTCTGTGAGGGTCACACTGGCAGCGCGAGGCGCTGCCGTCAACAGCTCTCGGTCTCCATCTCTCACTCCAGGTTCTTCCGCAGCTTCCTCATCAGAACTGCTCACCAGCGGTCTTGGTTTTCTCCTGCCCGCCCCTTCTGTCTGCACACCAGCATGCACTTTCAGATCTTCATCATCATCATCGAGAGCTCTCTGAATGGCCAAGAGGGTCAGCGGGGACACAGAACCCTCAGGGGCGGGAGCAGGCGGGCTCTTCACATCACACAGCCTGCGATGCTCACCCTCCAGCTCATCTTCTGAGCTACTGCCCAGCAGGGCAGCCTGCATGGCCAGCAAAGTTCTTGGGGAGGGCGGGGAGGCGTCAGGCTCTTTCTTTGGCTTCAGTTTTTCACACGGAGATGACTTTGTGTCTGAAGCCCTGCTATGGTTTTCGCTGCAAGAAGGAAGGGACTCTGAATCCACTTCTGTGACTTTCTTAGCTTGAATACCTTGAGAAAAATGAAAACACTGTCACTAGGTCATTCTACAGGGTGACAGCATGCTTCTAGTTAGATGAGTAAGAATATACTTATTCTCATGATGAAGTTATAAATTCTCATTTAATCAGCAACTAGGAACTAATTAATTTTTTAAAGTATGTTGGTACAGTACTAGTTAATACATTAAAAGTTGTATAGATCATCACATTAATAATAATTATAGTTAAAAATTAAGTAGGGCTTCATTCATATTATCTGCAGGTGGGAGTTCATAGAATTCAGAGACGCAACATACTTTTGGGTTCTAACCATCAAGTAAGTGATGGTATGTGGTACCTTTTATCAAGATGTAGTGGGAAGTGTCCTCAGAGACCACTCTCCTGGACTCCACCTCCTTCAGAAAGCCTCCTTCATCTTCATACTGCCTTTGGATTTGCCCTGAATGCTGCTGATTCATTTCCTTCTCGACGTTTTCTATGTGTTGGTTTAGATAGTTTTTTTTAAGCAAGCCTTTTAGCTGGTACTGTGAAAAGTCATTGGACTCCTAAAACAAAATAAATCAACAGAAAGATTTCATATATTAAATACAGATAGCATTCCCATACTTCCACCCTTATCCCCAAAGGAGATAAAGAATAACTGATTTTTCCCATTGGTGGTATTTTTACACTAGAAAAGTAAAATGTGAATAGTAGGGGAAAGCCATAATTGCCTTGTTATAGAGTAATCTTTCAAACAAAAAGAACTGGGTAAGAGAAAAGAAATCATGAATCCTGTTTATGATTCAATTATTTACTCAAAAAACATTTACTGAGCGTGGGATGCACACCAGGGAGTCTGAAATATTGACTGTGGCTTAACAGACAGTTTTTTAGAATGCAAGTGAAGTGCTGGTCCCTGGTTCACAAAAGACACACGATAAATCATTGTAGTCAGTTATTAATAATACTTAACATTTACAGCGCATCTCCTGAGTAAGGCATTCTTCTAAGTGTTTTTACATATATTATTCCATTTTATTCTCAACCACAAAGGAGACAGAAGTCATTATCTCCATTCTACAAATGAAGAAAGTGAGACTCAAACAGTTTAAGTAACCCCTCTAGAACCATGTGGTTAGTTACATGGTAGATCTGGGTCAAAACCAGGTTGCTAAGCCTTATACTAAATCATTACCAAGATTATTATGATTACTCATATTCTCACCAACATTACTATTATCAGCATTGCATTTGCCTGATGTACAGACAATGCAAAGGTCCAACCTAAGTGACTCAGAACTTCCCTCAGCTACCAAAATGACAGATCCAATGGGCTGTGCCCCACTCTACCCTGGCCGACCCAGCCCAGAGGCTCTGCAGAGAGAAGAAAGAGAAGAAATGGAGCAAGGCATTGGACTCTCTCTTTTTCTACCATCTGTTCCACTATTGTTTACATAATCCAAATTCTGTTCCCTCAAAAGACAAGCCAGAGGTCCTTTCACACTCAAGAAATAAAATGCTTGACTGAGGGCTTCAGAGGGCTTCCCTGGTGGCTCAGGAGTCAAGAATCCACCTGCCAATGCATGAGAGACGGGTTCAATCCCTGGTCCAGGAAGATCCCACAGGCTGTGAACAACTAAGCCCACGCCCCACAACTATTGAGCCCATGCTCTTGGGCCCAGGAGCTGCAAATACTGAGCCTGCTCGCCCTAGAGCCCGTGCTCCCAGCAAGACAAGCCCGCACACTGAGAAGCCCACGCCCTGCAACTGGAGAAACGCCCGCGCAGAGCAACAAAGACCCGGTGCAGCCAAAAGCAAATAAATAAAACTTATTTGTAAAAATGCTTGGTTGGTAAACTGAGCATGGATTCCCCCCCTCCCGAGATGAAATTAAGTTTACTTCTGTCCTTTGTACATCACTTCTGTACACCTTAGTTCTCCTACCTTCATGTGCTTCATGGAAAAGCAGAAAGGGAGTAATGGGAAAAGAAACAGCTCCTGCATTTTTTGTATCAATCTACGAAATGCTCAAAAGTCTGTAGGAAAAAAACAAGCCCCACATCCATTCATTAGCAATATTACAGAATTTATAGGCAAACTTAAGGGAGGACAATGTGAGAAAGAACAGGTTGTAGCAGTAGGAAGGAAAACAAGACTCATTCACCAGCTAAACACAGTAATGATGGTGCAGTAAGACCAGGGAACACACTCAAGAGAACCCAATTCCATGCACCACCCCACTTCACGTTTCTGTGGCTACAAAGCCACCATCAGAGGCTCCAAGTTGAGGAATTTACCACTGAATCCCTGTTACCACCGTCCAGAAAGAGGAAGAGAGAAGATGGAAGATCTGACTACACTTTTAGCCTTCAGGGGAACAGATACCTGGAATTTCAAGTTAGAACAAACTTCTCCACTGTGATCAGGTTCTATATTATTGCTAATATTCTACAATATATATGATGGATTAAAATAACTTTCATGAACTAACTTAAGGACCAAACTACTAAGCATCTACTATGTGAAAAATACTGAGCTAAGTGCTGAAAATACAGACGAGCACAAGGTAGGCACGTTTGGGCGCTAAGAATCTAAAGAGACACCACAGGGAGCTGTCAGAACACAGAGCAGGAGACGGGACTTGGTGAAAGTCAAGAGGTCTTCTGTGAGTAAGTATCTGTAAGTTCCGACTTATACATAAATGATGTTTCACAGGATCCCAGAGCTATGCAAAGGCTATTTACTGAAAACAACAGATCATGTGAGTTTATCAATATTCTTTATTCTCTATTCTTTCATTTTAACAAAAATTTTGCTGACATTCTTAACTTTACACATTAACATGCTGTTGCATACTTCACCTCTGGCATTGCTTCAAATAATGTTCTTCTCCGCTTAGTAAACTCCTTCATGTCAGTCAGGATCTCATGCTTTACTTCAAGGGGCAGGCTGCTGAAGTCTTCAGACTCAATGTCGATTGCATGAGGATTGTGAAAGAGCTCTTCCTGTAAAGAGTGAAACGGAACACCATGACATTTACATTTTATGCACTTTATTCACCATGCCAGACTTTGTGTGTGTGTGCTTGTATAGAGTTCTACATAATCCACAGTAGGCTAAACACATACATAATCTGCAATAGGCATTAAAGTGAATGGACAGGTGAGGGAATACATCCATTTACTCATTCAACAGTACATGAACCGAGAACTTCCAGATGTTCAAGCTGGATTTAGAAAAGGCAGAGGAATCAGAGATCAAACTGCCGACAACTGTTGGATTATAGAAAAAGCAAGGGAATTCCAGAAGCATATCTACTTCTGCTTCATTGATCCTAAAGCCATTGACTGTGTGGATAATAACAAACTGTGGAAAATTCTTAAAGAGATGGGAGTATCAGACCACCGTACCTGCCTCCTGAGAAACCTGTATACAGGTCAAGAAGCCACAGTTAGAACCTGACGTGGAACAACAGACTGGTTCAAAACTAGAAAAGGAGTATGTCAAGGCTGTATATTATCACCCTGCTTATTTAACTTATATGCCAAGTACATCATGCAAAATGCTGGCCTGGAGGAAGCACAAGCTGGAATCAAGATTGCCAGGAGAAATATCAGTAACCTCAGATATGCAGATGACACCACCCTTATGGCAAAAAGCAAAGCAGAAGTAAAGAGCCTCTTGATGAAGCTGAAAAAGTGGAAAAAAAGTGAAAAACCTGGCTTAAAACTCAACATTCAAAAAGCAAAGATCATGGCGTCTGGTCCCATCACTTCATGGCAAATAGATGGAGAAACAATGGAAACAGTGGCAGACTTTATTTTCTTGGGCTCCAAAGTCACTGCAGATGGTGACTGCAGCCATGAATTGAAAGACGCTTGCTCCTTGGGAGAAAAGCTATGACAGAATATTAAAAAGCAGAGACATTACTTTGCCGACAAAGGTCCACCTAGTCAAAGGTATGGTTTTTCCAGTAGTCATGTATGGATGTGAGAGTTGGACCATAAAGAAGGTTGAGCACTAAGAATTGATGCTTTTGAATGGTGGTGTTTAAGAAACTCTTGAGAGTCCCTTGGACTGCAATCCTAAAGGAAATCAATCCAAAATATTCACTGGACAGATTGATGCTGAGACTGAAGCTCCAATACTTTGGCCACTTGATGCAGAGAACTGACTCATTGGAAAAGACCCTGATGATGGGAAAGATTGAAGGCAGGAGAAGGGGACAACAGAGGATGAGATGGTTGGATGGCACCACCAACTCAAAGGACATGAGTGTGAGCAAGCTCTGGGAGATGGTGAAGGACAGGGAAGCCTGGCGTGCTGCAGTCCATGGGGCCACAATGACCTGTGAGCAGAGACATGAAAGACACCAAAAATCTTCTCAGGGAAGAGCATTTGAGGCTGAAGGGACAGAAAATGCAAAGATCCTGAGACAGAGATGAGCCTTATGCATTTGACTAATCTTTATAATTGCTTCAGTTAGATACATTCTGTTTTGCTCTTAACCTAGTGACTCAGTTGGTAAAGAATCTGCCTGCAATGCAGGAGACCTGGGTTTGATCCCTGGGTTAGGAAGATCCCTTAGAGAAGGAAATGGCACCCCACTCCAGTATTCTTGCCTGGAGAATCCCATGGGCAGAGGAGCCGGGCAGACTACAGTCCATGCGGCCGCAAAGAGTTGGATACAATCGTGCAACTTTCACTTTCACTTTTTAAAACCAAAAGTGAAATGAACTGTGAGAAATTTCACAGACACGCAAAAGTGTAAAACTTTTCTAAATTTTAACTTGATTAATGAAAGTACTTTAAAACTCTTCATTAGTAAAGATAAAATCATACAGCTTGCTCTCTTGTATGTATGTGTGCTCTGTGTTTGTAGACCAGCAAGCACTTAAAATGGGCCAGTCATTTCAGTCAGAGCTTCCCGTGTTCTCCCTCAAGAATGATCTCATCATTCCAACAGGGAAGGCATCAAAAATTTAAAAAAAAAAAGCACCACGGAGAAGCTAAGTTGCGTAAGACCTAAGATCTCAGAGCTGGCGAGCAGGGGAGCCCAGATTCATCTGCAGGTCGCTCTGCCCGCAGAGCCCATGGTCTTCACCAAGTCTCTGCTCTTGGCTGTGCTAATAAGGCAGGACGTCCATGAGCTGAAGAAGCTTGCAATTTTAGCTCGAAAGTCATACTCAAATACTAATATAAATAGACAAGGGAATCAAAGAATGTTACCCGCTATTCTGAGAAACTTGCAGGAAATTTCAAAAACTTGTATCCACAGCACAAGCTCGATTTGTAAGCATGTTACTCCTTACACTGTGGAACGCATCCACAGGTTCTCTGACTTTCTTTTCTGGATGAATTCCCCTCCCACCCAGTAGGTGCTGACCTCACCCGGCAGCCAGTGAACAGCGCGCCGTGGACGGGAGGCTGCGCATCCCCCAAGGCCGTCAGAAAGGGTAGCATGGGCCCAGCGGCCACTTCCTCCCGGGTCGCCACCTGCCCTGGGAACCCTGGGAACCCGCCACCACTGTGCCCGAGCTCAGGACAGCCAGACAGGGGTTCTGACAGACTGCCAGCATCAGCAGCGGGGCACGCAGGTGAGGAGGCCTGGAGGGGCTCCAGTCCCAGCTCCAGCCTGACTGCACCCACACTAGAGACCCTCAAGGAAACTGCCCCCTGCGCTCGTCAACCCCCAGGTCAGCGAAGACGATGATAATAAGACTGTTGTCACTAAGTTACACAGAAATAGATAGCTACAGCCTGTGCACCAGCATAGATCTTTGTAAATGTATACGTACCCATGTACCCGTGAAACATATACACATTTCCAAACACACATACACACAAAGATAAGCAACTATACAGGGTGGGAGGGGTGCTAACATACAGCAAAATGCTACTAGAAGTTATTCATGGGTGATATGCTTTCCATATTTTTATATAAGCATTAATTATTATACTATATAAGCATTAATTATTATATTTATTTACTGATTGAACAAAAAAGAAAGATGGCTTATTTGGGATATCTAGCTATGCATAATTCCATATATGTTTATGAGCACGTGTGTATTTTATATAATGCATGCACACCTATATATACACAACAAATAAGGTAGTATCTGTCTGTCTTTCTTATCAAGAACATTCATAAGTCCATACTACCTCATGAAAATCATTCATTTTCATATTATTCATTTCAAATACTAATAATAGAATGAATCCTGAATTCAAAAATTATTTAAATACCTGTAATGCCTGTTTCTGACTCATTCTTTCTTGCCATTCTTTTTCATCCTCCTCTTCTGAACTGAAAGTCAAACACAGATTTATAATACCTATGATTTAGTGACAACTTACAAAAATATTTCTTGAGTGCAAGGCACTGCTAGCTACAGAAGCTTCAGTGGTGAATAAGATGGCGAGAACTGCGCCATCCTGGGTCTCACCGTCTGGTAGGGACACCTGTAAGGGAGCGATCACAACAAGATCTAACACCCTCCATCACCAGGCAGAGCAGGTTTGCCAAAGGGACAGTTAAGAGTCACCTCACCGCAGGAGCTTTCTGAAGTCTCTCGCAATTACACTGCTTGGAGAAAAAAGAAGAAACTAGAAAGTGTTTTAAGCAAGGACACGACAGTATCAGATTTGAGTTTTAACAGGTTCTACGCTACAAATCAGAAACTGGGCCTGACAGGAGTTCCTCCAAAGGGGTAAGATCAGAGATGGAGACAGAAGTGCGGAAGCCAGGCCAATAACCTCGAGACACAGTGAGGGCGGCAGCGGGGATTCAGAAGCTGTGTGGCCTCACTGGAGCCGAGAATGGAAGGCGTGAGCGGAGAAGGACAAACTGGCCCTCCACCTGCACTGCAACCAGAGAAGCCGCTGAGGATTATCAGCCAGCAGGAGGAAGAGCGACCTGAGAGGTCCCCGGAAAGCAGGCCCATGTGGGCACCACATCAGCCTGAGAACTGCAAAGCAGCCACTGGATTTAACAAAGGAGGACGTCGTGTGTGTGGACTTCAGCGATGGTGAGAGGGAAAACGCCGGGCTGAGAGGCACATTCAGACGGCAGCTGTCAGCAAAGACTCAGAAAAAACAGAATCCACATCACCAACTCTCAATGAACAGTGCTAACACAGGCTCCTGAGGAGGAAGAAAGAAAACCACCACAAACCACTAAAACACAAATGGAGTCAGTAGAAGATGTAGCCTTTAAAAACCAATCTAAAAGTGTCGAGAATGTGTATTGCAGATGCATTAATCCAACACACCTTATCATTTAAGGAAAACATAAAGGTTTAAATCTGTCTGAATGCAGCAATAACATTTTTAAATAGTTAAAACATTTACCTGTTTTTGTCTTTCTCTTGTAAAGGTGGCAAAGCATAGATGTCATCTTCTCTCTGAACTTGAGTGAGACTGGGAAGGGCGTCCTCCCTGAAAAGTAGACGGAGACGTCACCAGAGATGACCGGAAACAGTATTTTGAGTCAGTAGTATTCCCCATTGAACACACAAACCCAGCTGAGAAGGGGCAACTCGGGGATGGGTTCTGCCCTTGCTGGCCTGCCTGCCTCCAGGAAGAGGGAACCTGGTCTTGGCACATAGAAGACTGTTAGGAGAGTAAAACGGACAAGCGATGCAACCTAGCAGCTTTTCCTGCTCACTGTCAAAGCTGATTCTCAAAGAACAGAGAACTCTCACAACTTCAATTCACTCGGTCAAATGGACATTCCATTGATTCCTCTCATTAGGGAAAGGGAATCACAGAACTCACTGCAAACATAAAAAATGTTCATCTTTAAAATCAATGTAATTCTCTGCTTGCCTTTTGCTTTTTAAGGCAGTTTTGAGAACCTGTCTTTTCAAAAATGTTTTCAAAAGCTTCTCTGTGGTTGTTTTGGAGTCACTGGCGGCCAAGTCCTTTTTATGCCTTCTCTTAGCCTGTGAGAAGAAAGAATATAGGATTTTATCTTGAGGTATTAGTATATTAAAAACAATTCTGTGGCTTTTTTCCCCATGGAATTTGGTTTGTCTTCTGAGTTTTCAGGTTATACCTGTTTCAGTATTTTCTCCTAATTAGTGTACCAGTGAATAGCTTCAGGTTTTTGTTGTGTAAAGGACAGCCAGAGTTTCCAACTAAGTATTACTTAATGAATTATTATACAATGTATTTGGGAAACCATTACTTTGTTTCTTTTAAATGTTCTTTAATGTTCCCAAGAAGCCTAAACTTAATACTATATAATTAAGTAAATGCTTCCTCAAAGGGATTATTACATCAATTAACTAGTCTTTAAAATGCTACTGTTAGGTCAAAACCAATTTCTGGTATTAGTTTTTATAAAAACACATTACTTATATGTAACTCTGCCCTTCCATATCCAAAATGATGTCATAGGAAATTCTAAAATGTACAGAAATACCTCGCAAGAAATTTCCAAACAGGAAAAAATGAAATAGTCTCTGTAGTTGAATGTAAGGCAGGAATATAAAAACATTCTTTTTCTTTTTTATATAGTTGCCATACAATATTGTGTAAGTTTAACTGTAGAACACTTAAGAAGACAATCTAAAGGGAAAACTCTTTAGTATAACTACTTTAATAGTTTTATTAAAAGTTAAGTATTATTGCACCCACGTTATACAATGTTTTCAGAGGTAAATCTCTTTGAAAATAAATTATCTGTTCATGATAAATTTTTAAAAGTTGAATTAAATTGAATATATGTCAAAGTAAGTCTTGGTTTCCAAAATTCTAAGAAGAAAATTTTAATTTTAGGTCAGATTAAAATTTGACCTAAAATTCTAAGAATGCTGACAGAAAAAAAAACTATATATATATATATAACTCTTACCAATGTCTGTTTCTTCAATAGTGGAGCATCCCCATCAAACACAAAAATAGGACGAATTCGGAAAAATAAGAGTTTGCAGAGTCGGTGGAACAAAGTGAGAAGATGGGCGTTTTCTATCGAGTTCCCGTGGCGATCGCGGACTCCTTTAAGAGCCTGGTTTAACCAGATGCTAATATCTAGAAGAATTGTTCATGGAAAACACTCTGCAAATCCTTCCCTCCCCTTAAAATTCCCAATGTCTGATATTATCGAAACATTAAAACTGAGCACTCATCCCAATTCACTTGAAACTGAAAAATGTCCAGCCCTACTGGAATCTCCCTATAGTGGATTCACTTTAGTTGGGCTCCTGTCATCAGTATTTACATCCTGAATTGTAAAAGCTTACACAGGCACATGTCTCCTTCAAAAAGTCTAACTGAAAGGAACTTCTTTAAAAGAAATCAGTGATCTACATGAAATTTTAGTAAATTAACCAACTCCTCTGGAGAACGATTTAGCAATTCAAAGCAAAACACTTTAAAATCTACATTCTCTTTTATGTAAGAATTGCACTTCCACACACGTATCCTCTAGAAGTCATCATAGACTTATAATCAGAGTGACTTATAAGGTGGCTTTGTTTATAATAATGAAAATATAAAGAATGGAAGTTTTCCAACTGGTCTTTTTTTTGTAATTAGATTATGATATCATGATTTGCTGGAATCCAAGTGACCCTTAAAAATCAAAGCTGCCTAAGCATGTAAGGCAGTCACAAAATATTATTAAAGGAAGAAATAAAATAGGTTACAAAAGTATGGAAAGCATACATCTATTGTGTAACCTATGCAATATGTTAAATATACTCGAAGCTCAGACCTCAAAATACTGGGTTGACGCAAAAGATGGTTCAGGGTTTTCCGTAAGATACTACAGAAAAACCAGAACGAACTTTTTGGTCAACCCAGTATTAACAGTAGCTATCTTCTGCTGTGATTACAACTGATTGTTTTCTTCTTGGAGTTGTCTTCTATTTTTAAACTTCACTGAAGAGTGCTTTTTAACCAATTGTTATCTGTTTGTTCCTAAGAGAGGGACACAGCCCTCTGCTGCGTTCCCTGGATCTCAGCCCACTCCCCTGGCCCACCATCAGAGTGCTCACTTCCGCGGTGGTGGTGCTCAGGCACTGTCCTTTCCTCCTGTCCGCAGTGTCCATCCAGGCTACCTCCGCACCCCACCCCCCACCCCCCCCCCCCGCCCCATCCCCACTGCAGCCCCCGCAGCCCCCCACTCCACGCATGCACCTCTGCCCCAGAGTAACCTGACCCCAGAATGGATGGCCGAGTTGACATCTCTACCTGCTGCCTCACAGTCACCGCAGACTTGACACAAGCAAAAACTGAGATCCGTTAAAAAAAAATTAAAAACAAAATAAAACAAAACTGAGCCCCACGTCTTCTCACCAGGCTGCTCACACCCCCATTTCAGTGGCCGTCTCTCTGATCCGCTCAAGCCAGAACCCTGAGCGCCACCCCATACCTTCCCCTCACCCGGCCGTGCAAGGTCCCATCAGTTCTACCTTTTAGTCTATCCTGAAAGTGTATGTTAGATTTCATTAACATACCTATAGTGAAAACCCCTGGGAAGCTTCCCGTGGCCTTTAGGATATCATCTGAAACTTCTACCCACGGCCTGTGAAGCCCTGAATGAGCTGCCCTCTGCTCATTTCTCCTGGCTCGTGTCAAGCCACTGGGCTTCTTTCGAAACCTGAAGTCACTGAGCTCCTTCCTTCCTGCAGGGTCTTCTCCACGCTCCTTCCCCAGCCTGAAAAAGCTCCTCCCGCTCTGAGCCTAGAGCTGACCTCCTCTCAGGTCTCAGGTCAGGTTTAGGTGTCACGTCCTTGGCTGAGATTAAGACGTCCAGTTATCCACTCCTGTGTAGAAACACCTTGCTGACTTCACAGCAGAAATGCTCCTGTGAGCTGGGGATACAGAACTAGACCAAACAAAGCATTTGGCCTAATGGAGTTTACAATCTGGTGGGGGAGCAGTCCAGACTGCGAGCTCCGAGATGTGTCTAAATCACACTGGCGGGCACAGCTCTCTCTCTCAGCGCAAAGAGGAGGCAACAAAGACCTGCAATCGATTGAGCTGAACAGTTAAATATTTGTGTGAACGGCATTACCTAACTTACCACCATAAAAGACCAGGCCCATCAACAATTAACTGAATAAACACTACATAAAATAACTAGTGGACAACAAGCTAGATTCACTCCTAGCTTTTTGTGTGCTACTAGACATATCCAAAATCCTAAGGATAGAAGAGTGAAAAATAAAGCCATGAACAAAATAGTCAGGGTCCAGACCCCTGAGAAACATGCAATTCTAATGGGGAAGGCAGAAAATAAAAATCAAGTATAGTTACAGAATACATTAGGTTGTTCGTAAGTGCCAACGAAAAAACTAACAAAGCAAATGGACAAAAATGTGACTGGGAGTCACAATGGCCCTTTAGGTGGGAAAAAATTGAAAGTTGCTCAGTCGTGTCTGACTCTGTGACCTCATGGACTGAAGCCCACCAGGCTCCTCTGTCCATGGAATGGTCCAGGCAAGAATACTGGAGTGGGCTGCCATTTCCTTCTTCAGGGGATCTTTGCAACCCAGGGGTCAAATCCAGGTCTCCTGCATTGCAAACAGATTCTTTACCGTCTGAGCCAACAGGGACTACATCGGACAGAGAAGGCCTGTCCAAAGAAGTAAGAGGTCTAGAGCAAATGAACAGGAGGAATGAGAGAAGCCAGTGAGGCAGGAGGCATAGCGAACGCAAATGCCCTGGGACAGAAGTGCGTTCTGTTCAAGGACAGCGTGGCAGGTGCAAGAGGAGCAGGGAGAGGATGTGATGGACCTGCAGTCACTGGAAGGATGTGACTGAAGACTCACCCCAGTGGCCAAGTGAGGAACGAACTATTAATTAATACAAGGAAACCGGCTTTAAACTAGTTACAACAGCCTGAGTGAAAGCAGAATGCAGGGGTGAGGATGAGAAGACGTCAGCTAAAGGGTCCATCCTGGAAGCAGGATTTGGTGTTGGCTCAGCTCTGTATTGTACTGGGTCAAGATTTCTAATTGGCTTGTTTCCGGTTGCTACACCACTGTTATTAGGTGGAGTAAGTTTCTACTTAACTCATTCAATTTTATCAAGAGTGTTAAGTCACTCAGTCATGTCGGACCCTTTGCTACCCCAATGACTGTAGCCCACCAGGCTCCTCTGTTCATGGGATTCTCCAGGCAATACTGGAGTGGGTAGCCATTCCCTTCTCCAGGGGATCTTCCCGACACAGGAACTGAACCTGAGTCTCCAGCACTGCAGGCAGATTTCTCTGCCATCTGAGCCACAGGGAATGAGAAAATCTAATTTCAGATCAGTAGCTCTCAAACTCTGCTATCCCTTGGAACTAGATATGAACCTTCTGAAACACAGGCTACTAAACACGCTGTGCTTAGTCGCTCAGTCACGTCTGACTCTGTGCCACCCCATGACTGCAGACCACCAGGCTCCTCTGTCCACGGGGATTTTCCAGGCAAGAACACTGGAATGGGCTGCCATGCCCTCCTCCAGGGGATCTTCCCAACCCAGGGATTGAACCCAGGTCCCCCACATTGCAGGTGGGGCCTAAACAGTGTAATATTTTGTTAATAATAGAGTTAAGTGTATTTTTCAAATGCTAAGGTCCATAAGAGACGAAAGTTTAATTAATTCTTTATTATTTGACACGAACATTTATATTGTGTAAATAAACAAGACGCTCAGCTGAAAATGGTAAAAAGATCAAATAATTTATTTTAGGGTTTCAAGAATAAATTATGAACCTAGTATGCCAAGGGTAATTTCTTCATTAACAAATAAAATCAAAAAACTTGAATACATTTTACAAATTATGGGCTTCAATGTAAATTCATATAAATTTCTGCTAACGTTTTAAGGGTTCCTGACACTGAATACTGTTTTCATTCCTATGGATAAATATTAATAGTTCCAAGGAGAAAACCTTCAGAAAAGCAGTGGTTTAATGAACCACTAGAGGGCAGCAACTGCTCGTGTACTTTAAAAAAAACACAAACCTTTGCCACAAGGTACCAGCATAAAACTTTTAAGCCACTCTTCATTACGGATGTGGTTTAAATTACCCACATTGCAAATACATATATATAAACCTCATCGTCGTCTTGCTTTACTAAAAAAAAATTACCAGTGTTCCCCACCCCCTCTGACAGTGCATTTACCACAGCAATTACTGCAGGACTGTCTTCTCCACAGAGCATGGAGTTCTAGGCTCATATGTCCCCACTTAGGGAACTGGTGGAAGGTACCACCAGCTTCTGCAACAGAACAGACACTCAGAAAAAGAAAATAAAGATAAAAACAGAAAAAAGAATGCCTAACGAATAAAAATACTAAAATTTCAGAAACAGCTTTCATTTGTTTCAGTAACCAGGAAAAATTCTAAAGATAATACCAGCCAAACACGCACACAAACAAATCCATCACAGAGGCTGGGAGAGTAATGCACTGTACACCTTTTGAAATCTTTGCGGTGTTGTACCATACGAATTTCGTATTCCAAAAATCATAACAAAAAGCAATGTCACTGGGGAAAAAAAAAAAAAATGTAAAACACATGTACACACACGTTTTTCTTCCTCTCACAAATATAAACGGAGCAAGACTCAGGGCGGCTGGCAAAACTACTGGTAGGAAGTCGACTTTGTTTTCTCCAGGCTGACCTCCCAGCCAGAATAACATCTTCAGGATTTACAGTATTAACAGTGCCAGACACTATTTTTAAACTCCGTTCATTTAAATATTCCCTTTATTCCTCCCACCAACTCTATGTGCAGAGACTTATCACCTCCACTTCCCAGATTAAAGAACTGTAGAGAAGCGTAGAGCGCTGGGCCTAAGACTCCAAGTCAGGGAACTATGAGTGCAACGCGGGAGGAAAGCAGACACTGAGAAAGGAAGCGTCCTGAGGAAGATCCGATAGCTACTCCCCGCCACCGCCTCCCCCGCTGGCGTGAGACCCCACGGGCTAAGACCCTCATCGCACCAATGCCGCTCTGCGCCCCAGGAAAACTGTGAGCAAAAAGCCCAGGCGTCTCACGTTGATGTCTGACAGAAAACAACAAAATTCTGTAAAACAGTTATCCTTCAATTAAAAAAATAAATTAACAACAACAACCCTGGCGTCCACCGAGCATCCCCAGCGCCGACGCCGCGTAAAGGATACCCACGGCAAGGATCTTCCCCTCCAGCGTCTCCGGGCTGATTTGCCGCCCGGAGCACTCCAGCAGCTTCCAGAGCCCCTGAACTCCCATGAGGGAGCTGTATCCTCGGCGTCGCGGGCGGCTTTTCACTCCAAGTCTTCCCCGCCCGGCTGCACCGCCGCCCTGGGCCCGGGAAGAATACTCTCGGCTCCCACTCGGAAAGAAGGAAAACCAAGAGCTCGCAGCTGTCCAGGGAAAACGGCCCCGGCGAAACGGGGACGTCCCAGAAGCTGACACGGCCTCGCGGAAGAAAAATGGGACCAGAGAAAGCTGGCGACGCGGAGGGGCAAGTCCTCGTCTCCTCCAGCGCTCTGGCCCAAACGTTTGCACTCTCAGCGGACGACCAGGGTGAAGGGACGGCGCAAGCAAGATTTAACAGCCAGAAAAAGTTCCTCCGAAAACTCCAATCTTCTCAAGCTCAGGCGTTCCGCACGGGAAATGGAGCTCCTCGGATGCCGTCTAATGCGTCGCGCAGGGCGGAAGTCCCGGCTCCCCAAGATGACGTATATCCGCTGCGCAGATGCATTCCGGAAATGAGGGGGTGGTTCGGCCTCAGGGTTTACAGCGTGTTGGCCGCTTTACGTTCTCCACGCAGGCCTCCTGTTTCTGTTAAACGTGGAAACCATACGCAAAGCGTTTTCTTTCAGAAGTTACGGGTTTGTACGAGTTTTTCTAGCATCGGTTTTTTCCGAGTCTGCCGCCAGTTGTAAAAACTCAATGCTAAGTATTGTTTTTCGCGTGAGGCAATAACAGAAGGCGGAAGCTTTAAATTCAGTTCAGTCGCTTAGTCGTGTCCAACTCTGCGACCCTGTGGACTGCAGCACGCCAGGCTTCCCTGTCCATCACCACCTCCCGGAGTTTACTCAAACTCATGTCCGTTGAGTTGGTGATGCTGTCCAACCATATCATCCTCTGTCGTCCGCTTCTCCCGCCTTCAATCTTTGCCAGCATCAGGGTCTTTTCTAGTGAGTCAATTGTTCGCGCCAGGTGGCCAAAGTATTGGAGTTTCACCATCAGTCCTTCCAATGAACACCCAGGACTGACCTCCTTTAGGATGGACTGGTTGGACCTCCTTGCAGTCCAAGGGACTCTCAAGAGTCTTCTCCAACACCACAGTTCAAAAGCATCAATTCTTCAGGGCTCAGCTTTCTTTATTCTCCAACTCTCACATCCATACCTGACTACTGGGAAAACCATAGCCTTGACTAGAAGGACCTTTGTTGACAAAGTAATATCTCTGCTTTTTAATATGCTGTCTAGGTTGGGCGTAACTTTTCTTCCAAGAAGCAAATGTCTTTTACTTTCATGACTGCAGTCACCATCTGCAGTGATTTTGGAGGCGCCCCCCCCCCCAAAAAAATAGTCTGTCACTGTTTCCCCATCTATTTGCCATGAAGTTATGGGACCAGATGCCATGATCTTAGTTTTTTGAATGTTGAGTTTTAAGCCAACTTTTTCACTCTCCTCTTTCACTTTCATCAAGAGGCTCTTTAGTTCTTCGCTTTCTGCTGGGAGTGTGGTGTCATCTGCATATCTGAGGTTATTGATGCTTCTGGCAGTCTTGATTCCAGCTTGTGCTTCATCCTGTCTGATATTTCTCATGATGTACTCTGCATATAAATTAAATAAGCAGGTTGACAATATACAGCCTTGACATACTCCTTTTCCTATTTGGAACCAATCTGTTGTTCCATGTCCAGTTCTAACTGTTGCTTCCTGACCTACATATAGATTTCTCAGAAGGCAGGTTAGATGGTCTGGTATTCCCATCTCTTTAAGAATTTTCCAGTTTGTTGTGATCTGCACAGTCAAAGGCCTTGGCATAGTCAATAAAACAGAGGTAGGTGGAAGCTTTGGTTGATGTTTTTTAATTAATAAGTAGGTAGTTATCTGAAAATTTGTAGTAACCAGATAGTAATATGGTTTAAAATCTTAGCCCTTGAAGTACATTTTTCTTCAGCATTTAAGAGTTAGGCTTGTAGGTCAGAAGTAACAAGAAACTCATTGCCAGAGTAGCTCCTGTCAAGGCGGTGGATTGGACACTCAGGCTAAGATTCAAACCCCCACTGAACCACTTATGGTGTTTAGCATTGCTCAGATCAGGTTTGTTCAAAACATCTTTCTTCATCTGTAATAGGTGGGCATAGAAGCAGTCTTGCAAACTGTTTCAAGCAAGGATCATAGGTAATATTGGTGAAGTACTTAACCACCAGCAGTCAATGAATGGTAGCTTTTTCGTACCTATTGGTTCAGGCTCAGACTATTGAAATTAGATTAAAATCAGTGAAACGAATGATTCAAAAATAAGTTTTTAGCAAAACTATTTTTTTGCCCAAACATGATTCCCAGTAGCCAAGATTCCTTGACCTGTGTACTCAGTTGCTCAGTCACCTCAGACCCTGTAACCCCATGGACTGTAGCCCACCAGGCTCCTCTGTCCATGGGATTTTTCCCAGGCAACAGTACTGGAATGGGTTGCTATTTTCTGGCTTGGAATCTTCCTGAACCAGGGATCTAATCTGCATTTCCTGTGTCACATAAGTTCTTTACCCCTGCGACCTAGTTGCAACTAATTTTCTCTCAGTGCTAATCCTGATAAAGTACTTATTTGCATTTCCTACAAATGTAAAATTATATGCGTAACTTTTGTTCCTAAATGTATTTTGCAGGAATTAATATAATTACCTATTTGTCTCTCCCTCCGCCCAACAGAGTAGATTGTAAAATTACTGGAACCAACAACTGTTGACTGTTGTATACCCCACTCTTTATATTTAGCAGGAATTCTATAAATATTGTGTAAATGACCACTTTCCCAACCTCAAATCTAAATCTGCAGGGCATCTTGCACCCTATTGAATTTTCTCACAAGTCTGGCAAATGTTAGTTCAGATCCCATCAGAGCCATATTATAATCCTGAGATATGGGCTGAACTGTGTCCTCCAAAATTCAAATGTTGAAGCGCTAACCCCCAGTATCTCAGAATGTGACCGATTGGAAATTGGGCCTTCTTAAAGTTAAAATGAGGCCATTAGGGCAAGTTAATCAGTCTGACTGGTGTCCTTAGAAGAGGAAATTTGGACCCCCAGACACTAAGGCTCTTTGCACAGAGGAAAAACCAAGTGAGGACAGAGGGAGACGGCAGCGACCTGCAAGCCAAGAAGGTTCAGGAAACCAAACCTTGGATCTTGACTCCCAGCCTCTGGAGCTATGAGAAAATAAACGTCTGCAGTGTAAGCTACCAATCTGTCATTTCGTTTTGGTAGCCCTTCTTCAGTGTTGAGAATCTGAATAAAATGGAGATGCCACTTCTCTTGTGCGGTTACTCTGGGATCAGTGACTTCACATGAAGCACCTAGTAGGTAACGACACTCCTGTTAGTTTATTGAGTGAGTGACGGAGGCGGAGAGCACCATGAGTAAAACTGAAATACAGAATGTGATTGAATCATAGAGCACCTCGCCTGAACCCCTCTGGTGTCTGGGGAAGGCAAGTTGGCAGGTATTATAGCTGCTGCACCAGCTTGTCCTAGTGATGGGGCATTGTAGCAGGAAAAAGAACACTTTCAGGATTTGCTCTAAATGAAGTTACCTGAGACCTAGGTAAAACCAAGTAGTCAGTGTGAGCATTTGAGTACTGTAAGTGCTTGTAAAACCAGAGCAACATGTCTTGGCTACAAAATGTATTTTGGAAGGAACATCAACTGAGGAGCGTTCATTTGATTAATAAGGATTTGGTTCCTTTGGATGCTGTTTAAAGGGCTTCGCAGGCAGCACTCGTGGTAAATAACCCGCCTGCCAATGCAGAAGGCATAAGAGATGCAGGTTCAATCCCTGGATCGGGAAGATCCCCTGGAGGAGGGCACAGCAACCCACTCCAGTATTCTTGCCTGGAAAATCCCATGGACAGAGGAGCCTGGTGGACTATAGTCCATAGGGTCACAAAGAGTCAGACACAACTGAAGTGACTTAGCAACAGCAGCAGCAAAGGGCTCTCTATCAAGATTCTGCCAGAATACACATTATATAGGCTAGTAATAGCAAGCACTTAAATAGCAATTCCTATCTAGAAAGCACTGTTCAAAACACTTTACACGTATTAACTTATTCTTCAGAACAGTTTGTAAGATAAGTACTATTATCCCCATTTTATCCAATGAGGAATTATGCACAAGAAAAACAATCTTAAACTTGCCCAAGATGGTAACAGCTAGTTAGTAACAAGCCAGTAATATGAACTTTCATTGCTTTTCTGGAGACCCCTAAGAAAAACTGACCAAGAAATTATGACAGGAATGTTACCAATCTTCAAAGAGCAACAGGTAGTCACTTGCTTACAGATTCTGGAAAAGCAGTCCCTGTAAACCTCAGCGTGCTCCTCATAACTGCCAAACTTGTAAACCAAGTTATCAAGTGATCATGTATATTAAGTGTTGACTGTGGCCAGTAGGCAATATGTATAAACTCATCCTCCTTTCCTAGATGTCACTGTGTTCTTTGTTTTATGTTGCATTCATCTCCATTTTTTACCAAACTCTTCTCTGAAATATTTGGCTGAGCTATATGAAATCAACCAGATTTGACCTCCAGAAATTAGTTTCATTTGGTTCAAGCTAAAGAATTACATTTTCTATTTCCTGTTATAAAGTCTTACAAAAATCTAAAATTACAGACATATGCCTATAGTCTCACTGATTATAAAAGTCAGAAGATGTTTCTTATGCTACTCAGGCAGAATTGACAAATTCTGTCATGTACTTCTGTCATATACTTCAAATTATAAGGCCATTCCATCTTTAAAAGTTCAAAACATTCACATGATTAAAAGTAGAAAACAAAACTTTATTGATGAAAACTTCTTAAAAGTTCCAATATGAAGTAACAAAATCAACAACCTACAAATCTCTTTCAGTCCTTTGCCTTTCAAGCAAAATATTCTCTTCAGAAAAATGCCCATTTTGTAATATCCCCATCTGTAGGCTAGGAGTATCTGAGTGGATACATGGATATAAAATTCAAAAGAGAAGGAAATGAAAATATTTTCAAAATAAAAATCTGAACCCTTTCCTTGAGGTGTATTGCAATATGGTTACCAACAGATTCAGCACCTTGTAATAATCAAGTTACTGACTGGAGTCCTAGAACAGCCCCTGGAATGAAAGAACAAGAGATCCTAGTTGTTCATGAGTCACAGGTTGGCAGCAGAAGAAAAACTGGCAGCAACTGGACAGGAGCTCAGATACATGAAATCCATACATTCTGAACGATTACACACTCACTTCAAATAGCTAATAGTCTATATGGTTTTACAAAAGGAAAGAGCTCAGAGCCTGGAATATGGATAGTTGCCCTCTGAGTGATGGGCAGTCCTAACGCATCCTTAATGCTTTTTTTTAATCAACACATGACTCCATATGGGGGGACCAGTCAAATATCAGATCTCATTTCAAAGGTTACCTTGGGTGTAGGAACTGCAGATGCCACTTGTTGTTTTGTTGTTCTAGTCGCTAAGTCATGTCTGACCCTTTGCGACCCCATGGACTGTAGCCCGCCAGGCCCCTCTGTCCATGGGATTTCCCAGGCAAAAATACTGGAGTGGGTTGCCATTTCCATCTCCAGGGGATCTTCCCAAGCCAGGGATCAAACCCATGACTCTTGCATTGGCAGGTGGGTTCTTTACCACTGGGCCATCAGGGAGACCCACTTGTTCATTTACTCTATCCCTAAACCAAGGTTTATTGTAGACTTATAGAAGTTTTTCAAGAACTAAAATTCTTGTCAATATGAAACAACAACATACCAAGAAAGTCCAGAACACCTGAGTTGATGCACAAAGTCACCCATCTGCACCAGCAGAAAAGATCAGTGCCTGGAGTCTTTTCTCTCTTGCCTCTTTATTGAGAATCCTGAGAAAGTAATCAGGAAAAATACGAGGCAGGCAAGATACCGCTACACGTAGAAAGGAATTTCTAGACTCACTAAATTATTTGAAATGAGCTTTAACCACGAGAGAAAAACTAGAAGTCAACAGCCCCAATTTTTTTCAAAGGGCAGAGAGTGAGTACCTTAAATTTTGAGCTTAGGAATAAAACTGCAACAAATATCTGGGGGTCAACTCATGAGAAATCCCTTCATGCTTAAGTATTTCAAATCATGATGCTATTGAATGAAATTGTGTCTGATTTGTTTATATGTAATTTTATTGGACTTTGCAAAACAGTCCAGAATGTTCATATACTCTTAATTTTAAAAGGACAAAAAAAAAATCTGTGCTTATCTGTTTATATGTCTGCAATCACCCATCCTATTCATATACAAACTTATTTACTGGAGGAACTACAAGGTTATGTTTTGCCCCACAAGATCTGTTCCTATTTAACGTAGACTTAAAATCTCGCACTGCCTCAACGCAGTCCCGCCCCGCCCAGCTGTGTGTGTGACACCCATCGTAGGGACGCAGCGTGGTCAGTCATTCCCCTCGTAATCACTGTAACCGCGGTAGCCACTGTTCCTTCTCTCGTGGATACTGGACATCTTTTTCCACGTCGAGTCCTGATGGAAACCAGTACTGAAAGACCGGCCCAGGCGCCCGTGCTGCTTCTTGGAGATATTGTCCTCGCTCTCAGATTTGGCAATTCCCTGGGCATGTGTTGGAGGCTGTGATTCCTGTCTCATGGTTCCAAACGGAAAGTTCCAAAGGCCAAATCTTTGCCAGCTAAGCCTCTGGAATGCTATGATGCAATGCAAATTTCCTCCAACCTGAGAAGAAATAAAAAAAATGTTGGCTTCAGAAAACACTAGGAAACTAGTTATACTATAATATGTGGGTTCCAACGAATTGTCTTATTTTCCCTCCTTCGTGCGTGTGTGCTGCTGTGCTGACTCTTCGCGACCCCATGGACTGTAGCCAACCAGGCTCCTCTGTCCATAGGATTTCTTCCCACAGTTACCTGCATCTAAATAGTATTTATCCTTTCCAACATCATCAGATCACACTACCCAGCATCTTTCCTGACCAGCTGCCTTTACAAAAATATAACGATGTCCACAGGAGCCAAGACCCCTTCCCCACCCCCATATGCCTGTCTACCTTTCACACATGCTTGGCCCTCCCACATTGCCTAATCCAAACACCAAGCTCATTCGTCTTCCTCTCCCCACTATGTGTTCTTTACATGTTAGTGGGATTACAGCAATGGGCTGTCTCCTCAACCCACAGAACATACCATTCCCTGAGAACGGCCCCCAGCAGCTTTGTCTGTAAACACAACTCTGCCCCAAGGCCACAGTTAATGCCCTGGGAGTCAGCGCCTGATTCCAGCTGGGCTATGACTACAGAACTGGGCTGGAGGCAGGCCCGTCTCAGGCTAGACTGTTCTTCTGAAAAGGAGACCTAAGTTGAAAGGTGATGATCTTCAGGAAGCAAGCAGAAAGACAGCTGAGAACGAGACAGACTAGCTGCCTGCCCCTGATAACATTTCCGCCTGGCACCCGGCTGGACGTCTTGCCTTTTTCCTCATTTTTATTTTAAATTAGAAGATAATTACTTTACAGTACTGTGGTGGTTTCTGCCATACCTCAACATGAGTCGACCACAGGGATACATAGGCCCCCTCCCTTTTGAACGTCCCTCACGCCTCCCACCCACGTACCACCCCTCTAGGTTGTCACAGAGCACCGGCTTTGGGTTCCCTGCAGCATACAGCAAATTCCCACCAGTGGTCTATTTTACATATGGTGATGTATGTGTTTCAGTGCTGTTCTCTCAAATCATCCCACCCTCTCCTTCCTCCACTGTGTCCAAAAGTCTTTTCTTTATGTCTGTCTCCTTTGTCGCCTTGCATGTAGAATCATCAGTACTATCTTCCTATATTCCATATATATGTGTTAGTATACTATATTTGTCTTTCTCTTTCTGACATACTTTATTCTGTATAAAAGGCTCTAGGTTTATCTACTTTATTAGAACTGACTCAAATGCGTTTCTTTTTATAGCTGAGTAATATTCCATTGTGTATATGCACCATAACTTCTATACCCATTCATCTGTCAGTGGACATCTAGGTTGTTTCCATGTCCTAGCTATTGTAAATTTCCTTTTAAAGACACGTGTCCTCAATTTTCACTTTTCGGTCTAAAACGGTATGCACTGGGTTTCTGTTATTTACAACCTAGAGTGCTGAGTAAAATAACTGCATTTTGGCCAGTTGAGAAATACTTTCTCACACACTGGTACTCTTACCTTCTTTGTCTTTCGATACTGCAGTCCCCTCTCTAAGTGCCGGATATCTAGATATTCTGGATTTTGAGTGTTTAGATCAGTAACAATATCTGCCCATCTATTGTTAAAGAAGAATAAAGCACAATTTTCTTTAAGTTCAAAATACTTTTAAAAAGTAATGGAACTTTTCACGTGAGCAATTTGCTACAACAGTACCATGGCATTACTTCTCCCACCAGAGCATTATTTCATCCATTAGGTTTCCATAAATCCTCTTTTTAATGACAGTTCTCTTTATCCAACTAATGCCAAGGTTAAAAATGGTTACTCTCCATATGAAATAAAAATATACATCAATCTGTTAAGTGACATCCTGCAGGCTAGTGTGGAAACATTCCATATTTTCTTTTTAATTGGAGTCAAGTATATTTTCAAAAGTTTTATAAGTTAGTATGCCTTTATTCACAAACAACATGATTGATGGTGCAGAAAATCCAAAACAATTACAAATTGCTTTGTATTTCAAATCTGTTACTAGAACTAACAACTGAATTTGATAAAGGTGTAAGATTTAAGGCCTATATAGAAAAATTCATTGTATTTTTGTACACTACCAGAAAATAATTGAGATAAGATATTTTAAAAATCAGCTTACAGGAACAATATTCAATATTGTAATAACCTATAATGGGAAATAATTTGAAAATATATATATATACATATAACTGAATCACTTTACTGTACACCTAAAACTCACAAAACATTGTAACTCAACTATTACTTCAACTAAATAAATTTATAACAGCATCAAAAAATATACACACTTAGGAAAAATTTTTAACAAAATATATATAAAATTCTATGGTGAGAAATACCATTGCCAAAAGAAATTAAAGCTCTAATTAAGTGGAGATAAAGTCTGTGTTTATAAAGAGAAGACTCCACATTATTCAGATGTAATGCTCCCCAAACTAAACTATGGATTCTATGGATTCTAATCTAATTAAAATTCCAACAAGCTTTTCAGCAGAAATTGAGGAAAAGTGGAGAGGGACGGGTTAACATACTTTTTACAGTGAATAGCAGGATGTTTTCTACTTGATTCTCCAATTAAGATCCAATATTCTACTTCCTGTGGTGTGAGGGGACCCCTGCTAGATATAAAATACATTCACAGTAAGCTTCATAAAGTCATTCACTCCCTTGAAAATATTACTTTAATTATATACTGATAAAACATACACTGAGGTTTATGCAGAAATAGCATTCAGTAGCGCTAGAACAGAACTGGAGTTAAGGTTTGAACAAAACTCCAAAGGCCATTAAAGAGGAAGCATAAATTAGGGTAGGGTTTGATCCCTTGTTACAAAATGCTTTTGTTTACTTGCTAAGTCGTGTCTGACTCTTTTGAGACCCCATGGACTGTAGCCCACCAGATTCCTCTGTCCATGGTATTCTCCAGGGAAGAATACTGGAGTGGGTTGCCACTTCCTTCTCCAGGGGATCTTCCGGATCCAGGGAGGGAACCCACCTCTCCTGCATTTCAGGCAGATTCTTTACCACTGAGCCACCAGGGAATCCTGAGAAAAGCCTAATAAACTGAACAAAACTCTGCAAAAGATTAAGCTACAGTGTTTAAGGGGATAGTCTTACTTGGTGTAAGGAAAGAAAATCATCAAGTCTTCCGATGTCTAATGAACCAAATATTTCATAAATGCTTTCAACAATATATTTTCCTGGTAAAGTATGCACATAAAATATAAAAATACTTACCTATATGCTTTATTTGCCTTAACAGGGGTTGCTTCAAAGCCAATTGGACAAAAATAATGATTTTGGCAATGATAGATATAAGCTAATGATTCATCTTTCAATCCATGAGTTAACTTCGACAAGGCCCCAGAAGCTACAAAAAAGCAAAAACAAACCAACTGAGGGATCATAATGCACTGTCTATGCTTTATACAAACAATTAGCTAAGGACTCAAAGGCAGAAGAGACATTACTTGGTACAAATGGACATTGCTGCGGAAAAAATGAATAACTATTGATAGATTTTAATTAATGGATTTCAATTTTACCCTTTAGACTGAAATTCAGATAAACTGAATAGCAAACTAAATAACTGAAATATGTCCTTAAAAACCTTAAAATAACACACATGCTTGTCTACGAAAGTTAATACTTGGTATATATAGCAAGGGTCTCAACTTCTCTGGTTGTACATATCTGTCACTAGAAATTTCTAAGTAAGAATGTCCATGATAAGCATGTTTGTTTATAAACTATGTATATTGACTACTAATATAAAAGATACACAAAAATAGAAATTTTTAATTAGATTAAAATGTGGACATTCCAATTCATTCTTCTCAGACCGCAGTGATCACTCTGCACAGCTGTCATATGCAAACATCCCAATTTGGAAACTGCTGAAGTATATGGACAAATACAAACTCCAAACAAGTTCCAAAGATGAAAACTTTCTCCCATTAAGACACATGACAATCCTTTCTACAAAAATCACCCAAATTAGAAGAACAGCTTTCACAAGTCAAGTGGTAAGAACATCTTTATAGAGACTGGCTGGTGAACCACTGTATCCTCTTATAACTGCTTCTCCTTTTATCTTTTCGATGGCTGCGTGAATTAGTTACAAAGTAATTTCAAAAGTATTACATAAGAAACCAGTCTTGAGGGAGGTGGGAGGGGGGATCGGGATGGGGAATACATGTAACTATATGGCTGATTCATGTCAATGTATGACAAAACCCACTGAAATGTTGTAAAGTGATTGGCCTCCAACTAATAAAATAATATTAAAAAAAAAAAAAAAAAAGAAACCAGTCTTTACCACCACTCAATACTTAAAGCCATTAACTGAGGTTTCATTAACTTGCATCTCCTGGAAGAAGCTAAATTATTCATGAACAAATAGCCCATTAACACGGGAAATCCTAAAAATGGTTGAAGTAGAAGAAAACTTGCACGTTATGGCTTTTCTGATGGACTTTCTGGTCACTGAAATAGCTGAAGCCCAAGAACAGATGGTCAATGGCTATAACAGTGCCAAGAAGGTGGGTGCCCACTCCCAACACCCACAGATACACACGACTTGGGAGCTCCATGGAGACCATAACATTTCTGTCTTAAACTCTTTCTCCAAGGTTTTCTCAGCTAGGAGATTTTTACTCATAGATTCACCATAGATTTTTACTCCATTATGTGCATTCCTGCATGCAAGGTAATCTTTTCTACTACAATCTCTATTTCATAATGATAAATAAGTCTTTCTGCTGTTTCGGGCTGAGTTCCCCAGACAAACTAAAAACTGACACCCAAGGACAGTTCTAAATGAAGAATTCTAAGAACTAAAATCCAGAAGATGCTCAGTATTTCATTTCCATAGCTGAACCTGATCGTAGATATATTCCAGAATAGTAAGCAAATGTAAATGGGTTTGGATTCTTCATAAATCCAGTAACTACTAAAGATTCTTACACACATAACTGGCTTAGGCAGAACTCTTGAAATCTGTC
The DNA here is from genome assembly GCF_963930625.1 of Muntiacus reevesi. Classification (NCBI taxonomy): domain Eukaryota; kingdom Metazoa; phylum Chordata; class Mammalia; order Artiodactyla; family Cervidae; genus Muntiacus; species Muntiacus reevesi. Next base: position 75,714,221 of record NC_089259.1, on the reverse strand, counting down.
AGATTGTGAAAATGCCAAATAAAAAGTTACCCCAGATAACTAAAACTTCCTGTGAAAGAACTTTATTGTAACTTTTTAATGGAAATCTTTATTTCACACTTCCCTCCTTAAGTCAAATATAATCCAAAACAGCTGATTTCCTTATTGTGACTATGAATAGGAGTCACATTAATGTCTGGAACATATTCAGGCGCAAATGAGATAGAAATGAAAGTTTGTCCTCATTAATATTCATGCTATTTCATCTGCTACAAATACTCTTCGACTATGTCCTCGTTTTCTAGAGGACACGAGGTAGGTTTTCTTCTATGGAGTAATGATCATGCTACTTGGGTATGTCTTTTGTTATTATTTCAAAGTACATGACAAAGTTCTGAAGGACTTAGATTGTTATTGTTCAGTCACTAAGTCTTGTCTGACTCTTGCGACCCCGTGGACTGTAGCCTCCCCAGGCTCCTCTGTCCCTGGGATCCTCCAGGCAAGAATACTGGAGTGGGTGGCCATTTCCTTCTCCAGGGCATCTTGCTGACTCAGGGATCGAACCTGGGTCTCCTGCACTGCAAGCAGATTGTTTACCAGCTGAGCCACCGGGGAAGCCCTGGATCAGGGCACTACCCTTGCTGCTACTCAGCTCTGTCGCTGTAGCTGAAAGCAGCCACAGACAGAAACAGCCACGGGCCGTGTGGAAGCAAATGGATATATCTGTGTGCCAATAAAACTCTATAAAATGGGCTGCGTGCTCACGGGCTGTTGTCTGCTGACCTCTAATTCAGATCAGTAATATTCAGATTTATTTTGACATGGAACTCCTTCTGCAAGGAAAGTTTACATGCCAGGCCAGTTCATAAAAAGGATCAAAGCTGTTACTGAGGCCCAAAAGGAGGGAGGGAATCTATGGGCTCACCCCTCTCCCCTCACCAGCCCTAAGGCACCACCATAGAATTCCCAGGACTCAGCTGAGCACAGAGTGAAAAATCACTGAGATTCCCGTCAATGGAAGACCATACTCCTGATAAAGAAGCAGGATAGCACCTCTTTAGAAAGGCAACAGCGTATGTGCATGCTAAGACACTTCATTGTGTCTGACTCTTTGTGACTCCATTGACTGTAGCCCGCCAGGCTCCTCTGTCCATGGGATTCCCCAGGCAAGAATACTGAAGTGGGTAGCCATGCCCTCCTCCAGGGATCTTCCTGACCCAGGGATCAAACCCGAGTCTCTTACGTCTCCTGCATTGCCAGGCTTTACCACTAGCGCCACCTGGGAAATCCAGAAAGGCCACAGCAGTAGTTCTCAAACCTGAGCAGGAAGGGCTTGTTAAATAACAGATTTCTGATACCTACCCCCTCAGTGACTGACCCAGTAGATCTGACGTGGGGACCAATAATTTGCATGTCTAACATGCAAATCTACCAGGTGATGCTGATATTCATCCAGGCGTCACATCTCGAGAGCCACTGGTCTAAGGTTAACAGGAAATTTTTATTGAATTCAATTCAGGAAGCAATTAATGAACAGTTACCAACTATTGGGTTAGCCAAAAAGTTCCTTCAGGCCTTTCTGTAAGCTGTATCATGACAGTTTCTGTAACAGGAAAACCTGAATTGTTTGGCCAACCCAATATATCAGGAACCATAAGGAAACAAAAGACAAGGAATGCACAGTACCTCAAGCTGCCCTCGTAGAGAAGATAAAAGAGGTGACTTGGATATAGGGTGGGAAAAATGCCATGAGAAAAAAAGGGGTGTAATTCAAAGGAGAAAGAGCACCTCGGGTTTAAGGAATCAAGAAGGGGGTGGCATTCAGGACAGAACAAAATCAAGTGGCAGGATTCTGACAACCCAGAGAGAGGAAGGGGCGTGTGGAGAAAACCACACTACTGCACGGGAGGGAGACAGTCAGGAAAGAGCACATCGTCTGGTCCAGAAGGGAGGGCACCCCAGAAATGCAGGGTGAGGTCAGAAAAAGGTCACCTTCTGAAACAAAAGACAGTAAACACGGCACTCAGTACTTTAAGGCAGTCACCCAAGACAGTGATGCTACCCAGAGATGGAAACCAAATTCAGACTGATGTGGAGTCTAAACCAGAGGATATCAAGAATCTGAAACTTCAGCGACAAACAGCCACTGCCAAATGCAGAGCCACGATGCGGATGGTGTAGAGAAAGCAGAACGAAACTACCAGAACGTGCTGGCCCACTGGCCCCGGAGGGGCAGTGCGTGTCCTGAGCAGCCAGCGAGAAAACGCCTGTGCCTTTGATACTATATTTCTCACTCTCAGTTAATATACTAGCATTCTGATATTCTGTGAGCCTGCTGAGTAAGAGTCTATTCTACAAGTTCTATTCTATAAGAACAGAACTCCAGAGAACTCTAAAAGAACTTATCAAAATGTATTTTTATACCTTCAAAGACAAGAACCAGATTCTGTAATCTAGCAACACAGTATCATCCTGCAAGGTTCTTAGACCTTTGAATCTTCTAAATTCAACTGGTACATGCAGGACAGCATCGAAAGACCAATCTGTTCTCGCCTGGGATGATGCTAAGGACCTGACGCTTTCAGCAAGCTACAGAGTCCCCAGAGTAGGAAAGGATATATTAGCGCCACACACAGAAAAGACTGATCCGATCTTGTGTCGAATATGAACTGGAGAAAACCAGAAGACGAGGAAAACAGAATATAAACGCACAGTCCACTCAAGATGCACTAGGACACTGTAGTTAACCGGTAGCAAGGGCCACGGTGAGCGTATACACGAGTTACGTCGGGATAGGGCAAAGGTGTCTACTAGAAGAATAAAAACCAAATACATGAATGCTAGTGTAATTTTCAAGCTAGCTATAAAAAACAAATGAATCTAGATGTTCCTGGCACAAAAGCTGGTAACTAAGGGAACCAACAGTTTGACATTTTACTCTAATAAGTAATAGTAATAGGAAGTGAATAATAATAAGTGAACCAATAGTTTGACACTAATGTTGACAACTTCTGGCACAAAATTTTGTGAGTCATTATTAAATACAGCTCTTAAAAAATGCTTCAACTCAAAAACAACAACAACAACAAAAAATGCTTCAACTCATATTCACAGTCAAATCTGTTAATTTTTGTTAAAATCCCTGGATTTTGCTTTTATTCCATGAGTGAGGGCTTCCCAGGTGGTTCAGTAGGAAAGAATCCGCCTTCCAATTCAAGAGATGCAGGTTCAATCCCCGGGTCCGGAAGCTCCCCTGGAGAAGGAAATGGCAACCCACTCCAGCATTCTTGCCTGAGAAATCCCACGGACAGTGAAACTTGGCAGGCCACAGTCCATGAGGTTGCAAAGTTGGACATGACTGAGCGTGCACAAGCTCAGTTCACATTTCTGGAAGGCCCACAAGAAATGAGCATGTCAACCAGAAAAGAGGGAGTTCCAAAACCTAAGAAGTGTAGTCACCAGGAAAATGTAAAGTCTGTTGAAGAAAACAGGCCTGAGAGTCCTTAAAAATAATCTAGGCATGGGACTGCCCTAGTGGTCCAGTGGTTAGGACTCCGAGCTGGCACTGCAGGGAGTGTGGGCTCAGTCTCTGGCTGGGGAACTGGGATCCCACGTGCTATGCCACAGGGCACCCCACAAAAAAAATCTAAACAAATAAAAGATACATTTCAAAGAATTTTTTTTAATGCACACTAACAACTGGCCAGGGTTTTACTACTGAATATCCCAGAGGCAAACGAGAAAAGCCTATCTCTGCAACTCTGTCTTCTACAATGAGATGGAACAGGAACGACTCCTGCTCGACACAGGCTAACACTCTCCACTGGGAATACAATCGGAAGTCCCAAGGGTCACATGGGTAAAGTCAGAGAGCACACAACTAAAGCGACTTAGCAACAGCAGCAGCATCATACTTAGAATCAAAGGGCTACTGAGGGAAGTCCCTATGACCGAGGCGCTGGGCAGACACATTAAAAAAGACGCAACTTCACATAAGGCTGCACATCCCAAATGCCAAACAACAGAAAAAATGACCAGCATTACAGAAATTAAGAGGAATCTTGAGTGTCAGACATAAGGCAGGGCTTGCTAAGGACCACTGAGGCTGGAAGACGAAGATCAAAGGGGACGTGGATCAGTTATCCTTCAGGAAGACACATGTAGAAAAAGAGATAGTGAGGAGTCAAGTCTTGTAATAGGGAAACTGAAAACAGGAACAAAACTGAGAAAATACAGTATCGAAATTTATTTGAAGAAATTATAGCAACAATTCCTCTCCTCCCATCAATAAAAAAGAGAAGGGATGGAGAGAAGAGCTTCTTCCTCAAAGGAAAAACGCTGATGTGTGTTGCAAAGTCTATCCTCTATTAGTTTTTCATTGCCTGATCAATTACTGAGAGAGGCTGTGTTGACAGCCACCATGGAAAGAGAAAAAATTATTAACACATTTCAGGCTTCCCTTTTCACGGAGAAAGGAAAGGAAAGTGAAGTTACTCAGTCGTGTCTGACTCTTTGCGACCCCATGGACTGGAGCCTACCAGGCTCTTCCGTCTGTGGAATTTTCCCGGCAAGAATACTGGAGTGGGTTGCCATGTCCTTCTCCAGGGGATCTTCCTGACCCAGGGATCGAACCCGGGTCTCCTGCATTGCAGGCAGATGCTTTGCCATCTGAGCCACCAGGGAAGCTCCATGGAGAAAGGTCCCCTGCAACTGCACAGAGTTCAGTCAGTAAGAATAAAATTAACATTTATTGAGTCCTTACTCTGTCAAGCAAGGGACTAAGTATATTACAAATACATCTCCTTTTATCTTCACAGTGACCCTATGGGGTGGAAATACGGAGACAAGGTCTACACCGGCTCAGTAAGATAACAGTCTACACTGGCTCAGCGAATGAGATTTTAAGTGCCTCGTTCAGATCACAGAACCAGTATGTGCAGAAACCAATATGCAGACTCCAAGTCTGCCTGACTCACAAGCAGCTTGATACACCTGCGAAAAGGCAACAGAAATAGACCCTGTTTATTTACCGTTACTCGGCGTTCAGTCCTTGATCTTGGTAAACCAGGCACTCTCTCTGCGAACAAAGACTCTGCTTGAGCAGACCTCAGTTTGATTTCGCACGCACGCAGCAGGAAGCGGCAGCTTGCAGCAAGCAGCAGCAGGTGCTCGCTGAAAACAGCGGCTTAGTTTCTCAGACCCAGACTCCTAACCCCTGGGCCACAGGAGCCAGCAGCTGGGGCTAAGGTTCCGAGGCTTGCCTGCCTAGTCAGGAACAAATTCAGGCGAGCAGGCAGAAGATAAAGAGTAAAGTAAAAAGTTTATTGGAAGGAAAAGTACCTGGGGAAAGGCACATGGGCAAACTCAGAGAGAGAGCGGTGCCTTTGGGAAGTTAAAATCCTTTATAAAGGGGCGGTTTTCCGGATCTATGTCTTCCCTCAGGCCAATCACCTTGCTTTGTCCCCCAGTTAATATGTCTCAGGACCCTCCCCTGGGGTGTGCACGCACACGCTAGCCAGGATGGATCTCAAAGTGAAGGCTTCTGGGAGGAGCACGACTCATTATGGCCTGGAATTCTCTTCTGACTTTTGACTCCAAGGAGCCTTTCTGCGCATGGGTAGTGTCTCCTTATCAGACAGGGTTTTTCCCTTGTTTGTCCTCGCCATGATTATTCCCTTGACGTAAGAGACAAAGACTGGCCATATATCCTGTTCCCTGTTGGGTGTAAATTCCTCAACGGGAGCCCAGCTGTCCCTGATGTCAAGAAATGCAAAGAGGAAGCTGACTGACTATAAATTCCCCAACCTGGAGCCCACCTATATCCTACCTCAAGTAAGGCATTGCTGAGCCTTCTTCTCAGCTGGGCTTGGACCTTGGGCTTCTGTGTCCATCCTGGCTGAATCCAGTTTTAGCAAAAATTCTGCCAAAGTCAGTTGAGAGAGAATCCCCAACCTGGATACCAGATCAAGGTCCTTGTCCTTCACTCTTAAAGCCGAACCCTTAGACTGCCTGAGATAAGACCTGTTAGACCGGTTCAGCAAGGACCCTTGGTGTCTCTTCTTAATAACCTTCCATCCATGGAACCCTCGCTTTGCGAGTTAGTTTGTTGCTCCAGGTTGAGCCCGATTGCTCTCCCATGACCCAGTTCCCCATTACAACAGCCTTCAACAGTCTCCCTTACCCTTTTGACAAGTGTCAGAAGAACATTTTCTTTAACACTGTGTGGTAGGTTTCTGATCGTAAAGTCAAAAGGTGATTATGAGATTTTAAAAATGGAAATGTTCAAATAATGCAAATTATTTAACTAGCACATAACTAACACAATCCTTAGGATCGGCTGCATTTTTCTCTGTAACAACCAAGACCCTTTTATAACAGAACTGTGTCACTTTCACAGTCCGTCGTCCTGTTGTTACACATTAGTACGCCAGTCTAACATCAAATATTCTAAAATCCTTGCATTCCCTTTCAGGAAGAGGAACTGCAAATTCCATGCTGCTTCCGGAAAGGATTTTAGTAGCAGCAAGCTCTCTCTCTCTCTCTCTCTCTCTCTCTCACACACACACACACACACACAGACACACACACACACACCTCACGGACCCAAAAAACACACCATGCTAAAGCAGTGTTTGTGACATGCCATAAAGTTTTACAAGTTCTATATTCAAAGAGGAAAAGAACTAAAATATATTAAACTGTATACTGAAAAATACCCTATACATTACCATCAATATTATCTATTACGATTTCCTCTTAGATAGAGTGATAGACTGTATTTAGAGTTTACAGCATATCCCATGAATCAAAACCAATCTTTGAGATGAATCCTAAAGCATATACCTGTGTGTGTGTGTGTGTGTGTGTGTGTGTGTGTGTGTGTGTGTGTGTGTGTGTGTGTGTAAATCTTCTATGTATTTACTTACCAGTTTCTCCAGCTGTTTTATTCTTCCCATGAGGCTTATATAGAACATATGAGCATCCTTTTACATGGAAGTGGTCGTTAATTTGTCTAAACCACCTGAAAAATAACAAGAAGACTCACTCATAGCAACAATTCCATAACAAAGAAAGTGCCATTCCAATTTCAGTAAAATTCGGGCAGAGCCCAAGTCTGTCATATCTATCAGAAGTTGGGTTTGAACAGTTAGATACATGGTTTACTATCAATGCACACCTACAAAATTATTATTTTGCAGAACTAGAAATAAGGTCTTCCTCTAAGCACGAGCTTCATACCTCATAAGTGTCGTATTTCCAGTGAAGGGGCCGAACCTAATATCTTCAAATGGAGGCTGAAAGCCCAAAATGTGTAAAGCTTCTTCTTGGGTGATGGATGGAAGACTACAAAAGAAATATGACCTTTCATTTGACAATTTCCATCATATGCAAATACAACCTGTCCCAGTGTTACTATGTCTGTCTCATTTGCAAACAGTTTTACTAACATTTAAAATTTTTATCTTATCAAAAACAATGCATGCATATATTTTTAGCTAAAAGGTTTCAAACAAAATATGGCAGTTTCCCCCCAATTTCTCAAAAATCTATTCTTAAAAATCTTCCATTATAGGGACTTCCCTGGCAGTCCAGTGGTTAAGAATTCACCTGCAATGCAGGGGATTTGGGTTCGATCCCTGGCCAGGGAACTAAGATCCCACATTCTGCAGGACAACTAAGTCTGTGCGTCGCAACTAGGACCCAATGCAAACAATAAATGCATTTTTTAAAAAAAGAATATTTCTAAAAATCTTTCATTATTCTATATTTCAAAATCTTCCATTATAGCAAAAGCAACACCAAATAACTTCTCAATCTGGAGTTTAGAGACAGTAATCAATTATCATACTTACTTTCCAGCTCCCATTGTGCTGTATAAGAAATTCCAACAGGAAACTAATGAGGAGATGCCACAAGAAGTCTTATATTGTGGTCGGCTTATGCAGTACCTGAAAAAATAAAAGACTGCTTTCTTCACTTGAATAAACACAAAATACACACATAGAAACAGAACACTCATGGCAACTCAGCGTGTTAGCATAATGAAAACTTTGATCATTCAAACCAATGTTAAATATTTATTCACTTAAAGTATTTTCATATTTTTAAAACACATTATAAATGCATAACTGGCTCAAGTGGTAAAGAACACTCCTACCAATGCAGGAGCTCAGAAGATGCAGGTTCAATCCCTGGGTCAGGAAGATCTCCTGGAAGAGGAAATGGTAACCAACTGCAGTATTCTTACCTGGAAAATCCCATGAACAGAGAGGCCTGGAGGGCTTTAGTCCATAGGATTGCAAAGAGTTGGACACAACTGAGCATGCATGCATTATAAATGCATAACAATAAATCACGCTTTTTAAGAATGATGGCTAAGTACAACTAGTTAAAGTGAATATCACCCAGACAAATGGAAAAAAATTACAGATATATAAATTTAGATGTCAACTCCTAAAATTTCAAAGCAAACTCCTAGTTGAGCTACATGTATGACTATTTGCGCAACTTCAGCTGTAGGAATTCTTTATATTGTCTGGATATTAATCCCCTATCAGATACATGATCTGCAAACATTTTCCCCCACCTTGTAGGCTGCCTTTTCACTTTACTGATTGTTTCCTTTGTTGCACAGAAATGTTTAAGTTTGATGTAGTCCCGTTTGTCTATTTTTGCCTTTGTTACCTGTGCTTTTGGTGTCATAACCCAGAAAGTGAAAGTCACTCAGTCGTGTCTGACTCTTTGAGACTCCATGGACTATATAGTCCATGGAATTCACTAGGCCAGAATACTGGAGTGAGTAGCCTTTCCCTTCTCCAGGGGATCTTCCCAACCCAGAGATCAAACCCACGTCTCCTGCACTGCTGGTGGATTCTTTACCAGATGAACCACAAGGGAAGCTCAAGAATACTGGAGTGGGTAGCCTATCCCTTCTCCAGTGGATCTTCCTGACCCAGAATTGAACTGGGATCTCCTGCATTGCAGCAGATTCTTTACCAACTGAGCTATCAGGGAAGCCCCCAAATCACTGCCAAATCCAATGTCATGAAGCTTTTCCCCTATGTTTTCTACTAGGATCTTATAGCTTTAGGTCTTACATTTAGGTCTTTAATCAATTTTGAGCTAATTTTGGGGTATGACATGAAGTAAGGGTCCAGTTTCATCCTTTTGCATGTGGATATCACAGCACCATTTTCCAAAGAGACTATCATTTCCCCATCTTGTGGTCTCGGCACCCTTGCAGATTATTTGCCTATTTGCATGGATGTTTATTTCTAAGCTCAATTCTGTTCCATTGGTCTATGTCTGTCTTTAGGCCAGTACCACACCATCTTGGTTATTGTAGCTCTGTAACATGTTTTGAAATCAGGGGGTGTGTGGCCTGTGTCACCTTCCCGTAAGCACCACCTTCCCTGTAAATCCCTAGAGACAGGGTCCTCAGCTGGCATACAGGGGGTACGATAATCAAGTAGCGATCAGCACAGTGTTCTCTGCAACCCTCCCTGCATTTCTGTAGTGCTGACCTGTATCTCCTCAAAGAACTCAGATTCTTCCCCTCTCACTCCACGGCTCATACCCCAAGATTTAACCAGAGTCACCAAACGGTTCGGGGGTGTCACCTGAAATGTAGAGCAACCTGCATTGTTCAAGGCCAGCAGTAGTCTATGAGGTCTCAGTATCTCCTCTGTTAATACAGAATGTATGGGATCTGATGAGTACGTATTAGAGCTGATGGTTTGGGGACGTTGCTACTTCTTTGTTTCAGGGAAGATAGAGATTTCCTGCTTTTCATTTTGTTATTGTTTTCATGGGTTTGAGGGAACGAGTGGAGTAAAAAGACCTTACTCTGTCACAGTTCAATCTCCCTCCTCCATCTTACACACGTCTTCACAAATCCCTGGGATCAAGTTTAGGCACTGTTAAGATTTTTCATACTTCTTCATCAGTCAAAACTTGTTTACTACTCTTGTTCATGACCGGCTTAAAAGTTTTACTGACATTCTACTATCTCCTGTGGGTCTTTCCATTCCATCTCTAATCTTATAACATTCTTCCGGAAATATAGTTGTCATCCAGGTAATTTTTCCCCTTAGGTTATTTCTCACATCTATCTTTCCTCATCCAAGTCTTTATGGCCTTATGTTACACTATTAAGAATAATTACTCATATATGTGGTTAAAACAAATCCTAAGTCAAAGGGATTCAGAACAAAATGCATAAAACCTCGCTCCAAAGAAACTAAAATTAATGTTTTTTATCTGTGTCACTTCCGCAATACAGTCTACCAGTTTATCTTTGTAAGATATGCTTTTGTTAAGAAAGCATCAGTGGATTATCTCTACCCCAGAAAAAAGTTCTAAATCCTTAGCCTGACATCCAAGAAATAGACTGTGGAAGCTGTTAGAAAGAAAGAACAAGGACCCTGGAGTCCAATTCTCTTCAGTTTCAAGGCAAGATCTACATATTTGCCAGGTGATATTGGGTAAGTTTCTTAGCTGCTCTGAACCTCACTCCAGACAGACCAGTCTACTCTTCATTACCAACCTGCCAGACACTTTCCTGCCATCCATTCAAAGACCTTTAGACTCTCTACATCCTCATTTTCCTTTCTTAAGCCTCAGCTCCTCAGTGAAGCGCTTCAGTGATTGTTACCTCCTCTCGTGTCGGCTGTTTATACCCACCCATCATCTGACCAAGTTCCTGAGGTGTTTTACACTTTTCTCTCTTCTCAAATAGATTGGAGAATAAAGTCCTGTTTTCTGCCTCTCTGCACTCAACCCACAGCAAAGCGTCCAATATTTATAAAATAAGAGAAAGAAATCGAATATTTCTAAAACATCACAGAAAAGAATTTTTAAAACCTCCAGTCACAGATTAGTAGTACTTAAAAGCTATCATGACTTAAACATCCTTTTCTTTCGAATAGGGACTCCATGTTAAAGCCACTAAGTAGCCCCAGCTGCTAAGTGGAAGATCGTCTCATTAAAGGAATGCCAGTTAGTAAAGGCAGAAGGACAGAATTTTGAAAAATCTCCATTTTATAACAGGATTCAGGCAGGGGTCATCAGTGGGTTTGGTGACCACTAGGTGAAAAGCTGATGGTTATCTAGATGTTAGCTCAATGCCACTGTCAGTGTGATGACTTGATGGCCGCAGAGGGAAGAAAGAAATCTGACAGTGGCTAAGGCTGTGGCCCCCTTAATCCAGTGATCACTCTCTGAGCCTCTAATCCCGAACGAGCAGACTCCACATACTTTCTGATGGGATACAGTATGAAGGACGCAAGGTCACCAAGACCGTATTCTTGCCCCCAAACATTCAACCAGAATCTAATCACGTCTTTACATCTAACTTCCGGTTTACGAGGACCGCTGTGTGTGTGCTCAGCAGCCCAGTCAAGTCCGACTCTTTGGGACCCCATGAACTGGAGCCCTCCAGGCTCCTCTGTCCCTGGTATTTTCCAGGGAAGAATACTGGAGTGGGTTACCATTTCCATCTCCAGGGGATCTTCCTGTTCCAGGGATCTTCCTGATTCAGGGATCGAACTCACATCTCCTGCATTGGCGCGTGAATTCTTTACCACTTTACCAGGGAAGCTACTAAGCAAATATTTGTTAACTTCATTAAGTATGACAGTGGTACTGTGGGTAGGTAAAAAAGGTCAATTTTTAGCAATTACCATCGTCTGAGGTCTAATACTTTTCGCTGCTTAATATCTTCAAGAGGAGAATACTGAGGCCACTCCCTTTGATGTCTTCCTTTCTTATCTGAAGTTTTTTTCTTGGAAACTTGCTTCTTTCCATTGCCTGGAACACAAGAGTATAAAAATGAGGTAAGATGGAGCAAGCTCCCAAAACAATACACTTAATCATGTAACAAAATATCAAAGTAGTTAGGTCTAACAATGCTATTCGCAAACATATTGAAAAACCACATGTATCTTCAAAAATACCCTACTGCTTTAAAGAAAGGGATAGAGAATAAAAACACATTTAAACAACCATGAATGTTATTTCCTATCAGGTTCTTATATTTTAATTCCTGAGCTAGTCACTTAGCTAGCAAAAGAATCAATCACAAAATGCTTAGCCACATCTAGAAAATCAAATTAGCAATGGTAAAATATTTAATGACACCAATTTCCAGAAAATGAATCCTTTCTATAAAACAACAAAACCACATTAACGTTACTCTGTTGAGAAAGTAAAAGCAGCAGATCCAATAATCTGATGATGTGATGTTTAAAAATAGCTCCAGGCCTACAGAGACCACAAAATGAATTAAGAATGATGCATACAAGTACATTATTAAAATGCAACTTTAGCACCAGGAGCCAGAGTGGAAAACAAAGTCTCCTTTCTGTGTGCAAATAGGAATATATGTGTGCACAGACAGACACGCAGACACCACACACATTCTCCAAAAGACACAAAAGACAACACAGTGGTTATCTATGGGGGGAGGGAAAACTGGGAGCCTCACCAAAGGAAGACAAAAGTGAATTTTTATACTCTTTGATTTTTATACTTTTTTGTTTCCATTCAGTGGATAACCCAGTTAAAAAATAATATAAATTAAAATATTATTAATGAACATCCAAGACTCATTTCACTAAAACACCAGGAACATTTCAGATAGATATGTGCACTTTATATCTTTATTTTTATTTTCGATCTCACCGCACATGGGATCTTAGTTCACGAACCAGGTATCCAACCTGCACCCTCTGCATTGGAAGTGCAAAGTCTTAACCACTGGATCACCAGGAAGTCCTAGCTAGGTGCACTTTAAAATCTCTCACACGTATTACATTTTAAACCAAACCAATCTGCTATAAAAATTAAATAAAGGCTAATGTTTCATTTTCATGAGTCAGTCATAAATTAGAAAATATAGATTATAGAGATCATGTTTAGAAAACAAATGTGGAAGATCCATTTTATTCATTCAAGATGCTCTACAATGAAACCATCTGGCACCCAAAACCAGCTGGAACCATAAAGACCTACTGCATAGCACAAGGAATTATACTCAAGAATTTGTAATAACTTGTAAGGGGAAAGAATCTGAAAAAATATATATGTATATGCATAACCCAACCACTGAGCTGTAAATCTGAAACAACATGACACAGTAAATCAACTATACTTTAATAAAAAAAATTAAAAAGACTGAGGTCATATATCTTCTGTCCACAATGGAACTAAATTAGACATTGGTATTTAGAAAAACCCTAAATATATGGAAATAACATAGCATACTTCTAAATAAGGTATTTATCAAAGAAGAAATAACAAAGGAAACTGGAAAATACTTCAAATTAAGTGACAGTTAAAAATAAAGTGTATTAAAATCTACGGTCTTCAGCAGAAACAGAACTCGAAGTGAAAGTGTTAGCTGCTCAGTGGTGTTTGACTCTCTGTGACCCCAGGACTGCAGCCCCCCAGGCTCCTCTGTCCACGGGATTCTCCAGGCGAGATACTGGAGTGATTTGCCATTTCCTCCCCCAGAGGATCTTCCAGACCCAGGAACTGAACCCGGGTCTCCTGCGTTGCAAGAGGATTCTTTAGCATCAGAACCACAGGGAAGCCCAAAACAGTACTTAGAGAGCAATTTTAGAGCTTTTAATACTTACACAGAAAAGTCTTGCATCAAGAGATAGAAAATAAAGAACACAGTAAACCCAAAATAAGAGGAACAACACAGTAAAGAGCATAAGTCAGTGAAACAAAAAACAGACAATTCAGAAAATTAGCAAAGCTAAAAGCTCGTTATTTGAAAAGACAAACAAAGCTGATATATCCACGCTAGAAAGAAAAAGAACACAACCTACCAACATCAGGGATGAAAAAAGAGTTATCACTAAAGACCCCCAGGTGTTACAGGGATAAAAGGAACTGTTAGGAACAACTCTATGTCAGCACCTTGACAATGTAGATGAAATGCACAGACTAAACTGACAGAACCAATGGGAATTAAGACAACTCCATAGCTGTATTCAGAGATTGTTATTACCCCTCTGAAAACCCCTCAGAAAACAGGAAGAAAGAACACTTCCCAACACGTCTTAGGAGACCTGAACAGATATTACCAAAAAAAAAAAAAAAATTATAGACCAATCACCCACAAATAGAGACACAAAATGAAATTCCAATGACTCCCCAAGAATTACAAATTTACAAAACATTCTGTGAAACAAGCTGATTTTGTCAATGAACGAGCAGATGGACAGAGGTTTTCCAAAATGATCCGAAAAGCCAAGAAATAATACAAACCTGACTTCTGCCTCTTTCTAGCTGTGTATCCCAAAATGTATCCCCTCTGCGCCTCCATTCCATCACCTACAAAATGAAGACAACAGGACCTACCTCATAAAACTCCAGTCTTACTGTGAGTTCCAAAGAAAGACATGAAGGGCATTAGCATGTGCTCCAGACCACCGCATCGCGACAGTGAAGACGGTACACTGCGCCCCTTACATTGTGCAGTGCGCAACCTACTCGGTGGTACCTGGACACCCTGCTGGGTGCTCAACACTTTTTAACAACAGAAAAGTCAGAATGTTATATAGTAACAAGGAAAACGAGATGCTTAATTGGGAAACGTGAATTCACATCCCTGCAAAACTAAATACTGTGCTATTCTGGCCACCTCATTACCCATTTCTAAATTACTGAGTGCTTATCTGTAATACTTACGTCGAACAGCACTCTTAGATTTGGCCCAAGCTCTCAAAACACAAGGGTTAAGTTTGAAATTTCCAATAGCAACACATTAATGAACTAAGTGTTTTACACCCAAGGTTATTTTTTTAAACTATAATGAAATACCGACTCGATGGACATGAGTTTGAGCAAACTCCGGGAGTTGGTGATGGACAGGGAAGCCTGGCGTGCTGCAGTCTATGGGGCTGCAAAGAGTTGGACACAACTGAGAGACCGAACTGAACTGATGATGAAAAAAAAAAACACAGTGAAAGTGTTAGTCACTCAGTTGTGTCCATCTTTTTGTGACTCCATGGACTGTAGCCTGCCAGGCTCCTCTGTCCATGGGGATTCTCCAGGCAAGAATATTGGAGTGAGCTGCCATTCCATTCTCCAGGGGATCTTCCTGAACTGGGTCTCCTGTATCACAGGAAAATATGCCTAATTGCAAGTTTAAACAAGCGATATTGCTTGCTTTCTCCTTATTTTCACTTGGGAACATCCAGGTTCCTTCCTCACCTGATTTGTGTTTCAAATTCGTGGTCACTCCATCAAATTCGGATTTATCAATTTCCCACGCTAGAGGTAGCTTGCCCAGGCTGTTGGATAAGTTCTCCAAGCTGTTTTCTTCATTGTAGATGATGTCTGATGTACTGGCTGAGATGCCAATGTACCTTGAGGAATTATTTGCTGCAGATAAAGAGGTACTATCGGAGAGGCAAGAAGAGCGGGCTGGATTTGGAGTTTTATAGATTGAGGTGGCCTGGTTGAGAAAGGCATAGTCTGAACAGATGGCGTAAATCTTCTCCCGAGTGTGGGTCACTGGACAGCTCCACGGATAATGACCATCTCCTCTGGGACCCAGGGGTTCTCCAGAGGCGCGGGTGCAGAAAGACTGAACGGCACCTTGAAGGCTCTCTTCGGGAGACCGTCTCTCGGACTTGTGCTCACCATTTCCAGAATCATCTGCCCCTTCTGCTTCTGCAACGTTAGGCATTGAACGCAACTATGAAAGTTCTGTTGTGAGGAAGAGGGTGCCACGCGTTCTATTTCTTGAGAAACAGCTGTGACAATCGTTTACAGCATTCTGCAAAAACGTGAGAGCTGCAAAAACGGGCTCCTAAGGAAAGAGCGAGGAGACAGAAAGATCAACAACCCACTAGACACTGCAAAATGCAAACACATATTCTAAGTGTTTCACAGGCCTGCATTCGATAAATATTTATTTTACAACTACCATACACTTAAGTCGTGATCCCTCACCATCTGGTTAAAAATTGTTTTTAAATGATGTTTTAGGATAATAAAGGATAAAATGGTTGGACAGTATCACTGATTCAGTGGACATGAACTTGCGCAGACTCTGGAAGATAGTGAGGGACAAAGAGGCCTGGAGGGCTATAGTCCATGAGGTCGCAAAGAGTTGGACACGACTTAGTGACTGAACAAATAGGATGATAAAAGGGCCAATGACTCCATTTCAAGATGGGCAAAATATCTGCATAGTCATTTCTCCAAAGACGATGTAGCAATGATCAATAAGCACATAAAAAGATGTGCATCACTAGCCATCATGCAAATGCAGATCAAAACCACAATAAGATACGACCTCATATTGATCCAGGCGGTGTGAATCAAAAAGACAGATAATCATAAGGATAGAGGAGGAAGTAGAGAAACTGGAACCCTCATACAATGTTGGTGGAAATGCAAAATGCTCCAGTGACTTTGGAAAACAGTTCCTTAAACGTTATACATAAAGTTGGCGTATGATCCAGCAATTTCACTCCTCGGAATATATCTAAGAGAACTGGAGACATCTGTCCACACAAATGTCCAGAGCAGTACTACTCATAAAACAGCTTAAAAAAAAAAAAAAAGGAAACAACTTAATTCTCATCAATTGATGACTGGATAAATAAGATGTAGTCTATCCATACAATGAAATACTATTGGACAGTAAGAAACAAAATACTGATCCATGTTACACATGGATGAACCTTGAAAGCATTATGCTAAGTGAAAGAAGCCAGTTGCAAAGGACCAGAGAGTGTGTAACTCCTTTTACATGAAATGCTCAGATTGGGAAAAGCCACGCTGACAGAAATTAGATTAGGGATTACCTAGGGGCTTGTGAGGCGAAAGGGGATT
The DNA here is from genome assembly GCF_963930625.1 of Muntiacus reevesi. Taxonomy (NCBI): domain Eukaryota; kingdom Metazoa; phylum Chordata; class Mammalia; order Artiodactyla; family Cervidae; genus Muntiacus; species Muntiacus reevesi. Next base: position 75,697,385 of record NC_089259.1, on the reverse strand, counting down.
GAGAGTGATGGGGTTTCTTCCTGGAGGAATGAAAATGTTCCCTGATTGTGATGATGAACGCACAGTTTGTGAATGTAGTAAGAGGCACTGAACTGTATACTTGAAACAGGTGCGCCGGGCTCCTCCTCATTAGAGAAGATGCCCAGGCCGTTTCTCTCCGGGTGTGTATCTCTGCCTCATTTCTGTCTTAAATAAACAACCGTTTCTCTGTGTGCCCTCCCAAAATCAGTAATAAAGAAATAAACATAAATAGATAGACATAAATAAATAGGTGAATTTATGGTATATAAGTTTCCCTGGTGGCTCAGCGGTCAACAATCCGCCTGCAAGGCAGGAGCCGTAAAAGACTGGGAGTTGTATCCCTGGGTCAGGAAGATCCCCTCGAGGAGGGCATGGCAGCCCACTCCAGTATTCTTGCCTGGAGAATCCCATGGACAGAGGAGCCTGGCAGGCTACACTCTATAGGGTCACAAAGAATCAGACACAACTGAAGCGACTTAGCACGCACACACACGTGGAGTATGCATATCTCAAAACTGCTTCCATCACCACAATGAATTATAGCCTGTAGAAATTCTAGGAGTAGTGGATCTCTCAACAGGAAGCTTTGACAGTTTTTCCTTCTTCCTTGTCTCCTGATGTGATGATGGAGGAAAATTCAAAAAGAAGCTCTGGGTAGGGCTTCCCTGGTGGCTTAGCGATAAAGAAGCTGCCTGCAGGAGACATGGGTTCGATCTCTGAACCAGAGAGATCCCAGGCCAGGGAGCAACTAAGCCCATGGGCCACAACTACTGAGCCTGTGCTCTAGACCCTGCAAACCACAGCTACTGAAGCCCACACGCCGAGCCCTTGCTCCGCAACAAGAGATGCCACTGCAACGAGAAGGCCATGCACCACAACTAGAGAGCAGCCCCACTCTCTGCAACTCGAGAGAAGCTCACGCAGCAATGAAGACCCAGCACAGTCAAAAATAAAATAAATAAATGAAACTAATAAAAAAGAGAGAGAGAGAAGAAGCTCTGTGTATCTGAGGTCATGCAGGCCAAACTTGAAGCTACTCTCTTAGCAGATGCCCTAGCAAAGCATTTCTTTTTTAAAAAGTTTTGTTGAAGTACAGCTGATCTACAATGTTGTATTAATTTCTGCTGTACAGAAAAGTGACTCAGCTATGCTCACACACACACACACCCTTTTGCATGTCTTTTTCCAGTATGGTTTATCACAAGATATTGAATATAGCTCCCGGCTAGCAAAGCATTTCCTACTTCTTTTCTGTTATTCTCATGCCTTTCACTAAAAGTGGAATAGAGATGATGGTGAATAGAGGAAGTGCTGAATAGAGAAAGGTCTTATTTCTGGGTTGGGGTTCTGCGGGTGGGTTGCAGGAGTGTGGGACATTACTCAGAGCATGTGGCCATGGTAAGGGGCAGTGAATAAAGGTGTGGGGGGCCGGCCGGGTGGGTCAGGGTAGACAGAGATGTTCCAGGCCCTGTACTGTTATCTCTTCATCTCAGATTTAGCCTCTGCTTTGACAGAGCTTCCTTCCTCAGATTAAATGGAATTTTGCCTATGGGACCAGCTCTCTGTGCAGCAGGATGGGGATATCTGAACAAAGCAAATCTGGAACATATATAAGAGAATATATATGCGTGCTGCAGTCCATGAGGTCACAAACAGTCAGACATGACAGCGGCTGAACAGCAACAGAATAGGAGAATATTCTTATCAGAAACATCAGGATGAATGGGAATGAAGTCTAAAAGGGAGGGGATTTATGTCTATGTACGGGCTTCCCAAGTGGCGCTAGCGGTAAAGAATACACCTGCCGGTTCTGGAGACACAAGAGACTTGGGTTCGATCCCTGGGTCAGGAAGACCTCGTGGAGTAGGAAGTGGCATCCCACTCCAGTATTCTTGCCTAGAAAATAAGCTCCACAGGCAGAGGAGCCTGGGGGGCTACAGTCCACGGGGTCGCCAAGCGTTGGACACGACTGAGGACATGCTGGTGTATATGTGATTCACTGTGCTGTACCTTAGAAACTAGCACAACATTGGAAAGCAATCAGACTCTCATAAAAATTTTATTTAAAAACAAGAAACATAGAGAAAGGGAAATCACTGCATTTGTGTATCAATAAGACCAGAAAGACCGTAGCACTTGATTAATAAGAGTGTAACAGCCTGGTTTTGTTTGTGTTTGGAGTTTGTTTGCTTTTAAATAATGGTCACTCACAAGAATGATTTTTTCATTGCACTTTCACCAAAAAAAAAAAAACAAAGATCATCAACAAAAGGACATGTTTTTCTATTGACTGTCAACCAAAGCCAAGAGTAAAACTTGGGAGTGCTATGAAAACTTTCTCACCTGAACCACTATTGATGGAAATTTCTCTTTGAGGGACTTCCCTGGTGGTCTAGGGGCTACGACTCCACACTACCAAGGCAGAAGGCCCAGGTTCCAGGTTCAATCCCTGATCAAGGAACTAGATCCCACATGCCACAACTAAGACTCAGAAGAGCCAAATAAATATCTTTTAAAAAAAAAAAAAAAAGAAAAAGAAAGAAATTTCTCTTTGAAAAATTGTCATATTTATAAATTTTATCAGCTAAGTAAAACAAATTAGAGAAAAATGTTGCAAAATACCAAAAGATATCACACAGAAGAGGAAGATTATCCAAACCCCAGGACCAAAAGCCTGCTGCTGTTGATTTCCTCATTATTTACCTGTACTTGCATGCTAAGTCATTCAGTCGTGTCTGACTCTTTAGGACCCCGTGAACTTCAGCCCACCTGGCTTCTCTGTCTGACCCACGTCTCTTCTCCCCATGACAGCGACAGCTCCATAAAGCCCAGGGCGCTGGTTTATTGCATCCTCAGACTTTCTCAGACATGAACTAAGCACAAATTATTACTCATTATAGACTCATGGTGGAGGTCAATTAATATATTAGATTGTAATCACAGCCTCAGGAAATGCCTAGGTACAGAGGGGCAGGCTGTCCCTCCACTGAATGGCCTTCATCTCACATGATATTATCACATCTTCTTTTGCCCGTATTTCTATAAACCATTTATTTCTGCTCCTAGTTCCCTGTCCACTCCCATGCATTGACATTTCTAACCTGACCTGTGCACAGATAATGGAAAGTAAACCGTGTATACATATGTGATCATGTAACTCCACTGCCTAAAACCCTCTGCTCTTAGACAAACAGCAAACCTGGCGTGATCTCTCTCTTCACCCCCACCTTACTCTCCTCTCCCCATGGACCATGCTTCCTCTCTCTGAATGCTGTCTCCTCCCTCTTCTCCTTCATTTACTTAATCCCCCTTATCCTTCACGTGCTGTGTGCTAAGTTCCTTCAGCAGTGTCCCCCGCTTTGCGACCCCGTGGACTGTAGCCCTGCAGGCTCCTCTGCCCATGGGATTCTTCAGGCAATACTGGAGTGGGTTGCCCTTTCCTACTCCAGGGGATCTTCCCACGCCAGGGACCGAACCTGAGTCTGTTACGTCCTCTGCATCAGCAGGTGGGTTCTTCACCACTAGAGCAACCTGGGAAGGCCACACTTGGATGTCAGTCAAATATCACTTTCTGCCAGATGCTTCCTTCCTCCAGGGAGACCAGGCAACCCTGTACAAACTCAGTACCTCTCCTTCACAGGTCTTTTGCTGTTTAGTTGCTAAGTCGTGTCCGACTCTTTGCGACCCCCGTGGACTGTAGCCCACAAGGCTCCTCTGTCCGTGGGATTCTCCAGGCAAGAGTACTAGAGTGGGTGGCCATTTCCTTCTCTAGCGGATCTTCCCCACCCAGGGATGGAACAGGAGTCTTCTGCCTTCACAGGCAGATTTGTACCCTGAGCCTTCACAGGTCTTACCAGGGTGCAGTTCTAGATCATGTATGTTTATATGACGAATGTCTGTCTCCTGCAAATCTGGTTTTCCTGACCTACTCTATCCCCAGGGTGATTTGTAAAAGTCTCATCAACAGATATATATTTTAGCCCCTCCAACATCCTAGGCATTATTGTAAGCCCAGGATTGGGAGCCTGGATTGCAGGAGGGCTTACCAAGAGTGGCTCTGGCAATCAGGACCTGGAGTTCTAGGCAAGGGGACTCTTTCTCCTCCCAGGTTCTCATGGGTGAGAACTGAGGTTCCCTCATCCAGTAAAGGACGCCAAGCTCTATGAAGATTTACTAGTAAGAATGATTGCAGGGCCTAAGCTTCAGGACTTATTGATTTATTCACAAAATCCTATCAGAAGCAACAGAAAGAAAGTGAAATCGCTCAGTCGTGTCCAATTCTTTGCGACCCCGTGGACTGTAGCCTACCAGGCTCCTCGGTCCATGGGATTCTCCAGGCAAGAATACTGGAGTGGGTTGCCATTTCCTTCTCCAGGGGATCTTTCCCGCCCAGGGATTGAACCTGGGTCTCCCACATTGCAGGTAGATGCTTTAACCTCTGAGCCACCAGGGAAGCTAACAGAAGTACTCTTTAACTCCGTGTAGAAGAAATCTCATCAAATGGCCAGCTTCAAATGCACCGCTGGAGGAGCAATTTTCATCACTGAAAGGAACTGCTCTGTAAAACAAACTATAAAATCCACTATTCACGGCCTCGTTACACTCTTACTGGTTGTATTTTAAATACTTGTTTTTAAGCATCAGGTTTGCTTAGAGAACGAATTATCTTTAAAAGTCTTCCAGTAAAGGCTTCCACGTAGGACAACTAATGGGATCTATATATCTTGCCCGAGGCCGCTGAGACCAGGGGCAGCGAAGGACTTAAGGATGTAACGAATAGACGCCGGAGGGCCAGACGCGCTAAGCCCAGGGGATCGGATCTCCGTCCTTTCCCCTCTCCAGCCCCCTCCCCACGCCCTCCAGGCCCCTTCCTCGCTCAGACCGGAGCCCCAGCCCAGGCTGAGGCGCCCGCCTCCGCAGGATGCCAGGGGGGACTCCGCGCGCTCCGGCCAGCGGCGAGTCCTGGCTCCCGGGCAGGCGATCGGAGGCCCCACCGCCCCTCTCTGCGAAGCTGGCGGCGCCACCGGGCTCGGAGGCCCCCGGGATGAAGACGACAGTGGCGCAGGCCTGCCGCTTGCAGCCGCCGCCAGCGGAGGCGGAGGCGGCGCCCGCCCGCAGGAAATAGCACGGGGCGACCCCCGCCCTAGCAGCCCGACATCCCCGGGCCTCCGCGCCCTCCTCCCGCCCTTCACTCGCGCGCAGTCGGCCTCCAGGGCGCAAGGCAGCCCTGTCCTCAGGCTAAGAGGAAGCCCCGACTGGCGTTTCTGAATGCACGAGTTGATATGATTACTAATGTTAACTGCCCCCCAAAGAAAACAGTACAGAAAACCCTCGCCTTGACCCCTGCCCGGGCCCCGGCTTTGGCTGGCAGGGTCACCGGCCCATCAGAGTTTGGAGAGGGGGACGGGGGGCAGCCGACAAGGCCGAGAGAAGGGCGAAAGGGGGAGAGGAGGAGGCTCCCGGTACGAGGTCGGAGCTGGCCGGGACCCCTCGGGCGACCGCGCGGACCGTGCGGGGTAGGGGCCCGGCCACCGCGCTCTCCGGGTCCGGGCCCAGCCGAGCGTCGCGCGAAGGCTCGCGCCGCGCCGGCCGGGGGGCCACCGGTGTCCCCGCCGCCCCTCCAAACCGGGCTTTGTTCCCGAGAAGACGCGTTCTTTCTCTTCCGGACGCTTCCCTCCACCCTGCGGCCAGGTCTTCGCCCACTTCTTCCCCGGAGGGTCGGTCCCCACGCACGGGCGTCCACTCGGATGACCCCGGGCCCCGCGGAGAGCAGGTGGGCGGCGGCAGGCCCGGCCCAGATGCGCTCACTTGCCCCCCGCCCCGGGCCCAGAGCGCAGGGCGCACGGTCGGCGGCGGCCACCTCGACCCCCGCCCACCGCCCGAGGTACCTCTGGCCTGTCCGGTGGAGTCGGGCCGCGGCGGTCGCGGCGGAGCCCGGCTCGGGTCCGGGATCACAGCTTCCAGCGCGCGGCCCGCGACGCGCCTCGGGTTACCCTGGGGCCGGCGTCTCGCGTCCCATCGGAGCGCGCGGGGACAGCGCCCAGACGGCCGTGCCGGGCGACCGATCGTCCGATGTCATGGACAACACCTTCCTTTCATCGTGTTTTACACCTGTCCTCTGCACGTGCGGAGGATATGGTGGCAGTTTTCGTTTGGGGGTTTGTTTGTTTGTTTGTTTTAAAGAAACCTTAGCTGCTCCTCCAAGACGCGCGTGCCCCTTAATTGGGCATCTACTACTTATCTGTCCCCTGAAAGCGGCTACCGCAAAGTAAATACACGATCAGGACAAGGTTAAAAAAAAAAAAAAAAAAAAAACCTGGCAGGATTTCCGCTAGCCCAGCTGCGAACTACACGTCCCAGGAAGCTCCGGCGCCCGGACGCGTGTCCACTCGGCCATCCACTCGGAGGAGGCCTTACTGAGCCCCGGCCGACGCGCGGGCCAATCCCCTCGCCCTGCACCTTGGGCTGCAACCTGAGACGGGCTCGCCCCCAATGATGCTACAGTTACAGAGCCACGCCGGTTTGTCATTGTCCCAAGGAAGAGGGGCGGCGTGCTTCTTGTTCGTTTCAGCAGGACTGCTGGCATCCTTCAGCTGGACAAGCCTGCGCCCCGGTTAGGGTGTGTGACCTTCTGGGGGAGACCTCCGCGCGCGAACAGCACAGCCAGAGACCCGCTCCCGGAACCTCGCCTGCTGTTGCGCTCGGCCGACGCGCCCCCGCCCGAGCCGCGGCTGGCTGCGTCCACCTCTTCCACTTCATTTATCCGTGGATCATCTTGAGTCCAGCTTGTAAATGTTTAGCATTTTGCTGCTTTACTGCTCCTTTCTGGGGACCGTTCCAGCACTGGCCGAGAGCGGCGGAGAGAGGCGACTCAGCCCCGAGAAGAGCGAAGTATGGGGTCCCGGACTCAAGGCAGCCGTGGTCCTTCCCGCGCGCTATTTCTACATTCAGGCGGTGGACACTTCGGGCAAGAAGTAAGTCCGCAGTGGCTCCACGACGATTTTGGAAGGCAGTTTCAAGCTTTCTGCTTCTCCCCTCGCGTTCTGTCCTCCCAGAACTCGTTTCTCCACAGTAGTTTAAAATCCAGGACACTTGGGGGCTATTCACATCTCCTTGGAAGTTTATCCCCCTCCTACTCAATCTTTCTCTGTGGCTTTAGAAATCATTTCAAATTAGCTCTTCTCCTGGCCCTTTTGAAGGGGAGTTCTACATGAGTGCTGAACAAACAAACCCCTGTACTTTGCTTAAGGTATTCTAATTTTTTTCTATTTAAATTAATTTATTATTTATTTATCTTATGGAAGTATAGTTGATTTACAATGTGTTCATTTCTGCTATACAACAAAGTGATTCAGTTAGATCTATGCATTCTTTTTTATTAATTTTTATTGGAGTATAGTTGCTTTACGATGTTGTGTGTTTCTGCTAGTACAGCAAAGTGAATCAGCTATACATATATCCCCTCTTTTTTGGAATTCCTTCCCATTTAGGTTACCACAGAGCACTGAATAGATTGGGATTGACATAGATACAGTCAATCCCAATACCACTATGTATAAAATAGATAACTAAGGAAAAGCTAGCACAAGGAACTCTTTTCTAATCATTTTTGCATAAATTGTTATAAGGAATTTGAACTCAGTTGTTAGAAACTAGTTGGTTTCATTTTTTTCTGGTGCTGCCCTGTTTTCCGTTAGACCTCTGCAGGTGTGTTTTGAAACTCAAAATGAAAAAATAAAACACTATTCATAACTTTATTTTTGAGGCAGAAAGTATCGAAATATGAATCTACTATGTGTTTGTTAACAACTCTATTTCATCCCACTGCATTCAACTATTTACACTTGTACTTGAAACTCATTTGTAGAATTCACATACCTCTGACATGATTGTCTTTTTATATTGAAGCTGTCTGTGTATATTTTGTTGGCAAAAAAAAGCTTGGGAATAAGAAGTTTTGCAAAGAAAAGGAAGGTTATCAATTTTGTCACTTGATTATAAATAATATGGTTGGGAAACTAAGTACCATCTTAATCTTAATACCAACAGCATGCCCTCAAAAAAAAAAAAAAAAACACCTTTTATACAATATCACTTGGCTAATATGCTAACTACTAGCTTTTTCCATGGCTGAATACAATTTATCATAGTATAAATAGATTATACTAGACTATATACTATACTAAATAGATTATAATAGATTTTTGTTAAAGAATCGTTGAGACCAATGTTTCAGAAAACCATTAGAGGCATCATTTGATCACAGATTTCCAGATGTGATAGACACAAAATAAACAGTAGGTTAATAGGACTATTTTTATATATGAAATGCATAAGGATGTTCTATGTTTACAGAGATTAGTAGTCTTAAAATATCTCCTTGTAATTTTCTAATGAAACTGTTTTATGTTATCGTGAACATTGTCATCCTCTTTTTTTTTTTTTTTTAATTTCTGATCCATCCTATTCATTCTATTCATCCTATTCATTCTAGTACTGGAAGCATAGGAAAAAGAAAGCACATGTTAGAGGGAGGATATAGAGAATAGTCAGGTTCACAGACTGGAGACCATAGTCTCTGAACGTTGTTTCACTGTTCTTCGAATCACAGGTTCACGTCTTCTCCGGGTGAAAAAGTGTTCCAGATTAAAATCTCAGCCCCAGATGAGCAATTCACTAGAGTTGGGGTCCAGGTCTTAGACCGAAAAGATGGGTCCTACATAGTAAGATACAGAATGTACGCCAGCTACAAAAACCTGAAGATAGAAGTCAAATTCCAAGGTCAACATGTGGCCAAATCTCCATATATTTTAAAAGGTAATGTGGAACATAATTTCAAAACAACGGTGTTTGAATACAATATTACCTGTCTTTCAGTCAATAAAAGCAGGTTAGCCTGATATTTTTTCACTGGAAGAAAAAAAATTTTGTTATTGTTTTTCAGTTGCTAAATCAGGTCAGACTCGTAGTGACCCTACGGACTGAAGTTGAAAAGTTGAGAATCCTGGTGGAAGAAAGAAATGCAAGATTTGAATGGAAATTTTAATTCACTAAAGAGGAAAGAACTTAATATGTTCTTTAATATGAACTTAATAGTGTTAAGTTCTAGGAATAGAGAATTTGCTTCCAGAAGATGCAATATTAGCAAGAAGAATCAAGCTATATATATATGGTCAGAGATGGCACTTAGTTAGGGACATATGACTTAAGTAACTGGTGAGTGTCACTGAAATTTGGTCAGTCACTTCAGGAAGAAAGGGCTTGATCGAGACAGTGAAAGTTGACTGTAGTTTTTTTGGTTTTGTTTCAATGCTATTTTTTCAGAGAAATTCTCCGATGTTTTCTTATGTAGGATAAGAGTACAGCTTTCTTACCTAAAGCCATATCATTCCATCTCAGCAGACATATATCCTGAAATATTAGAGAAGCAAGGACAATACAGACACACAAATCTTCCTTGACCCATTGCTCCAAGCAAGGCAAACATTTTTCTGCAAAGTGTCTAGGTTTCTTCCCCTCACTCCTCTAGGACCACATGGTACCATATAAGCTACTAAACCTTAAAAAGATGTCCCATTGTCTCCTGCCTGGGTCAGGTGACAATCTGAGAATTACAGAAATAAATGACAGTGAAATCTCAATTCAAATTCTATGTTATGTTAGTATTATTTCAATACACATGTAATTAGTTCATTATGATATTAGTGAAATGGGTGTTTTGAGGATTACTTTGCTTCTTTATATTTTCTTTAAAAAACTAGTAAACATAGTACAGTGCTTTATTTACTTGTATTGGCTTTTTTTTTTTTTTGGCCTCACCTCAAGCTTGCAGTATGTTAGTTTCCCCACCGGGGATCGAACCCAGGCCCCAGCATCGGAAGCATGGAGTCCTAACCACTGAACCATCAGGGAGTTCCATTTGTATTGATCCTTAGGATGATTTACCCATTGAGAAAAGTACCTTAGACATTTTAAGAACTGGTTTGTATAACAGACCATTGAAATATTAATTTCTTATCACTTTGTCTTTCATTAAAACAGGTACATGCCTCTGATATCCTTTTACCAATGTTTGGTTATTCTTAAGTACACAAAACATAAAGAGTAACGCTTTGCTGTACATCAGAAACTAACACAACATTGTAAAGCAACTAAACTCCAATAAACATTAATTAAAAAAAAAACAATGGACTGTGGGGACTTCCCTGGCAGTCCAGTGGTTAAGACTCACATGGGTTCCATCCCTGGTTGGGGAACTAAGACTCCACATGCCGTGCGGAGTAATGGACGGACTATGAAAGTCACGTTACAAATATCTGTTACACGTTTCACATGCTGAGTGAGACTGACTACGCATTGCTCCGTGTGTGTAATCAGGGCCGGTTTACCACGAGAACTGTGACTGTCCCTTGGAAGACAGTGCAGCCTGGCTACGGGAGATGAACTGCCCAGAAACCTTTGCTCAGATTCACAGAGATCTGGTGCATTTCCCCACCGTTGACCCGGAAAAGATTGCAACGGAGATCCCAAAAAGATTTGGACAAAGACAGAGCTTGTGTCATTACACCTTGAAGGATAACAAGGTGCAGTTGCTTGTTTGTCTTAGTTTATTTTTGTTTTGGCCATGTGGCTACAACTTGCTACATAGTTTTATTAGAAACCATTCTGCCAATCATTGTGATAAGCTTGATCTCAGTGAAGCCAAAGCATACTTTTAGACTAACAGAATAAACATGGGATTGTCTTCCAGGTTTATATCAAGACTCACGGTGAACACGTAGGTTTTAGAATTTTCATGGACGCCATACTACTTTCTTTGACTAGAAAAGTAAGTATTTCTTTTCTCTTGTGTATAATGGAGGATTTAAATCCAGGTTTTACATCATAGTCTTCCCAGCTGGCAGAGTGGTAAGGAATCTGCCTGCCAATGCAGGAGACCTGGGTTGGAAAGATCCCCCAGAGAAGGAAATGGCAACCCACTCCAGTATTCTTGCCATGGAGAATTCCATGGACAGAGGAGCCTGGCGGGCTACAGTCTGTGGGGTCGCTAAAGAGTCAGACGTGACTGAGCGACTAAGCAGCAATAACAAAACATTGGAGTTTGGACTGTGATAGTGAAATGGCCGATATGAAAAATGATACCATCATTTTAACACTTTGGCTTCCCTGTCCTAGGTGAAGATGCCTGATGTGGAGTTTTTTGTTAATTTGGGAGACTGGCCTTTGGAAAAAAAGAAATCCAGTCCCCACATCCATCCGATCTTTTCCTGGTGCGGCTCCACGGACTCCAAGGATATTGTGATGCCCACCTACGACTTGACAGACTCTGTCCTGGAAACCATGGGCCGGTGAGAGACGGGTCACAGACGACCCAGAGCCTTGGGTTTCTTTCCTTGATGAGTCTTTTCCCAACACTCGTTGCGAGGCGATGGTTTGGGGGAAACATCTGTTGCACTGTCTGTCTTCCAGAGTCAGTCTGGATATGATGTCAGTGCAGGCCAACACGGGTCCTCCCTGGGAAAGCAAAAACTCCACCGCTGTCTGGAGAGGGCGAGACAGCCGGAAAGAGAGACTCGAGCTGGTTAAGCTGAGCAGGAAGCACCCGGAGCTCATCGACGCTGCTTTCACCAACTTCTTCTTCTTTAAACACGATGAAAGCCTGTATGGTCCCATCGTGAAACACATTTCATTTTTCGATTTCTTCAAGGTAGGACATCATCCAGAGCCAATGCTTTGTGATTTTCCAAATATCTGCATTTGCGTGCTGAGACACTTCTGTCGTGTCAGACTCTTCGTGACCCCGTGGACTGTAACCTGCCAGGCTCCTCCGTCCATGGGATTCTCCAGGCAGGAATACTGGGGTGGGTTGCCGTTTCCTTCTCCAGGGGATCTTCCTGACCCAGAGATCAAATCCGTGTCTCTTATGTCTCCTGCATTGGCAGGCAGGTTCTTCACTACTATGGCTACCTGGGAAGTCCCACCTGCATTTGGGGGGTGGGAAATCAAGGTAAATTACAGATGAGTGAGTGAGTGATAGTCTTCATTCAGTAGTGTCTGACTTTTTGCGACCCCATGGACTACAGCCCACCAGGCTCTTCTGTCCATGGAATTTTCCAGCAAGAATACTGGAGTGGGTTGCCATTTCCTTCTCCCACAGGAGATGAGAGGTGAGCACAAAATTTTAGGAACATCCAGGCATGGGGCACTAGGGACTGACCAGACCCCAGGGGCAACCTGGATTGTACTCAGTACCTAGAAAAATGAAAGTGTTAGTCGCTCAGTCCTCTTTGACTCTTTGTGATTTGCTGGAGTGTAGCCCGCCAGGTTCCTCTGTCCATGGGATTCTCCAGGCAAGAATACTGGAATGGGTTGCCATTCCCTTCTCCAGGAGATCTTCCTGACCCAGGGATCAAACGTGGATCTCCCACAATGCAGGCAGATTCTTCATCTAAGCCACCAGGAAAGCACCGACTCAGTATCTAAACCTGGCATGAAATATGCACCAAGGGAGCTTGGGATCCTGGTAATTTTTCCCCCAACTGACCTTTAAGAGAAGCACATTTTCACTCCAAATCCCTTTTTTTATTAAAAAATACATGTAAGTGATTTTTATATTTATAAAATATTTATAAAATATTTCTCTCCTGAGCCATAGCATCACAATAGACTAAAGAAGGAATATAAAGCAGCTGTCTCTTCCCTTCTGATAGGGAAATGATTTGGAATCCATCTGGCTGTTCTGCTCAAAAACTCTGGGGATTCACACTCTCTGTGTCTAGAATGTGGGCTGTTCCTATTTTCCCAGGGTTGATCCTTTTTCTGACAACTCCCCTCTCTCAAGCAGTGAGGTATCGCCCTGATCTCTAGATCCCCAAGGGGTTTTGAAGCCCCATGTGGTGAAGGGTAGTCAGCCATCTCCTGCAGGTGGGAAGGTCAGTGATTGGTGAGTTCTGTCTGTGCTGTTAACGGCCTGATTTTCTTTTGATGGCGTAGCTGGTGGTAAGAAGACCTAAGGGATCCCAGGTGGGATCAATTCCTGGGTCGGGAAGATCCCCTGGAGAAGGAAATGGCAACCCAACAACCCACTCCAGTATTCTTGCCTGGAGAATCCCGTGGACAGAGGAGCCTGGTGGGCTGCAGTCCACGGAGTCGCAAAGAGTCAGACATGACTGAAGTGACTTAGTGCACAGAGTACAAGAAGACTTAAAGATGGCCATAAGCTGAATAATCAGTTTTTCTTCAATATGCGTGTCACAGAAATTTTGGAAAGAAATGGCTACAACCAAAGAGAGCTGGTACCAGCCATTCCTCCTCCGAGAGTGTCCTGTCAGACCTTTGCTTTCCTTCTGTTGTACCTGTTGAATTTGCTTCAGCTAAAACTATTGACTGGGACGTCCCTGGTGGTCCAGTGGTTAAGAGTCTGCCTTGCAGCGTAGGGGATGCAGTTTCGATCCCTGATCTGGGATCCCATATGCTGCGGAGCAACTAAGCCCGTGTGTCCCAACTAGACAGCCTGCCTGAAAATCACATGTGCCTCAACTAAGACCCAGTTAAATAAACAGATGGATATTTATGGACCTCTGCCGTGCCAAAAATATTTTGATTCATAGATGTTCTCGCCCCAGAGCTTGTTAATTTCTTTAAGACCTGGGTGTGGCCACCTGATGTTTCAAAGGTATGGTTAACACTGTTTAGAATGTGCCATCAGTAGGTACTATCATGCCATCGATAAAGTAGTCACATGCATGCTAAGTCGCTTCAGTCGTGTCCAACTTGTGACCCTGTGGACTGTAGCCCACCAGGCTCCTCTGTTCATGGGGATTATCCAGGCAAGAATACTGGAGTGGGTTACCATTTCCTCCTCCAGGAGATCTCCCCAACCCAGGGATCGAATCCATGTCTCTTACGTCTCCTGCGTTAGCAGCTGGATTCTTGACCACTGGTGCCACCTGGGGAGTAGTCCTAATAAATCTAAGTTCCTTAGCTTGTAGCCTTTGGACAACAGTTTTATAATTTTATTGGCTGCTCCAGCGTTAGACTTGGGGCCCCTTCTTGAAATTTGGGGGAACATCAAAATAGGCCCTACATCTAGGTCAGTGTGTTATGTACACATATAAATAATTAATAGCACTTACTAAGTGGCAGGGGCCAAGGACAAAATCTAGCCAGTTTGTATCTGAGGAGGGTGAGGCTTGATGCGTGGAAAGAGGAGGAGAAAAAAGAAGAGTGGGGAAAAGGGAATTCAGTGGAGGTCGTTCTGCTGTCCTGCCGTTTGCAGCACAAATATCAGATCAACGTTGATGGCACCGTGGCGGCCTACCGCCTGCCGTATCTGCTGGTCGGTGACAGTGTAGTGCTGAAGCAGGACTCCATCTACTATGAGCACTTTTACAACGAATTGCAGCCCTGGAAACACTACATTCCAGTTAAAAGCAACCTGAGTGATCTCCTAGAAAAACTTCAGTGGGCAAAAGATCACGATGAAGAGGTAAGGTCAGTCTCTGTACCCACAGTTGTCACAGGGCCATTTCCACGTCTTGTGCCTGGAAAGCATTCAAGATTCTTATATGTAGACCCTTTCCTGTAAATGGGAAGCCACCTCCCATGCATAACCCAGACCCCTTCAGGGCAAAGACAGGCATAGTGGCTTGGATTAACTGCCGACTCTGCACAGGACATGAAAACCTAAACCTGGCCTCAGTTTTGCTGTCTCTTTCACTCAGTTAGATCTGAGCTCCCAGCACTGCCTCACCGCCAGTAGCAACATGAAGGTAAAGATGGTCAGCCTGGCAGGGGAAAAACTAGCTGCCACGGGTTAAAATGAAGGATTGCATGAGAGAAGCTTCAAACTACTTGTCTGCTAAAAACTATTAAGGCAGTGCATTGAGCTTCATCTTGTATTGACTTTGCAAAGTCATTGTTACTTCATTTTGTCTCCCTTTTCTGTCCCTGAGAGGTGCATTCTAGAAGGCCCAATATGACTTCTCAAACTATCAAGTCTTAAAAATTTCACTTTGATTTGAACACACATCCTCTATTAAATGTTCACTTTATACACAAGACTTCAAAGATACCTTAGGAACTATTTTCCCACCAAAATGTACTTGGAAGATGACTTAGTATATGTCTGCATGGGGAAAAATATGTTTCATTAAAGGATATTATTCTTGCTCCCATAGGCAAAGAAGATAGCCAAGACAGGACAAGAATTTGCAAGAAATAATCTCATGGGCGATGACATATTCTGTTATTATTTTAAACTTTTCCAGGTCAGTATTTTCTAAGAAAATAGAAATATTTGTAATTGTTCATGTTAGTAGCAAGTAATATTTCACTTAACAATTTCTAAAAAGTTTATTCATTAAGGAGATGCATGTATACCTCTGTAAGTGAAAGTAGTGGATAAATATTATTAAATAATAGTGAAAATGAAGGATGCTAAAGAATAGCTAATGGAGAATGCTACAACCTTAAGGGAAAGGTGTTAGTGTTAGAACTGTGTGGCATGTGGTTAGAAAATTGGCCTCTGAGCCTACAGAGTTACTGTGCATGGATTCTTATTTGTTCTCTGTACAAAACCACTACTGTGTTACTCTTTCTTTTTCTATACAGTGCAAGGTATGTTTGGACCTGTTGTGCTGACCCCATATGGGCCATCACTTTTCTTCCAATTTGCCTTTATGGACCTACCCATCTAGGGATTGTAGTCAAAGCCTGTCTGACAATTTGAAAGGTTCTTTTCTTAAAAATGCAGTCATAAGCATGTAATTTGCTAATAAATAGTTCTAGATCTAAGTTAATTGTTTTAATTTCAGAGTTGCAGAATTCTAGATATTGAGCGCTGTGCCTCAGGCTCTGCTTTGGAAGGAAGTTGGTCATTGCTGATCCGCTCCCTCTTTGTAACCTTTCCTAAAGAGTGATATGTAAACTAAAGAAAGAACTGGGGGGATTTGCTAGTCTGAATTCCTAAAGAGCCACAGGTTATTAGAGTTCATTCATTCAACTCACATGTACTAGAGCATAAGCACCTCACCCAGAACTTAGGACAAGGAAGCCCATGATGATTGAAGACGTGGCTGAGGCTGTACCAGCTGTTGTAGATCAGGCAGAAATAGTCTGTCCTCAGATTCTCAGTTTGGGGAAGATGGGAACACATTTTCACTACGTGGCAGAAGATGAAAATAAATACTATAAAAGAGTCATATAAAAAAAAAAAAAAGAGTCATATAAATGAAGGGTAGACTAAGGAGTGGACCATTAGAAATAGGACAGTCACCTCTCAGAAGCTCTGTTGTGGGGTTTTAAAGAAGGCCTTGCATTTCATAACTTGACATGTGAATTAAATGGACTGAGTTCTAGCAAACTCCAGTGTATCTAATTTGGTAAGTGCACCTTATGTTGTTGTTCATTCACTGAACTGTGGTGTCTGACTCTTTGTGACCCTGTGAACGCAGCATGCCAGGCTTCCCTGTCCTTCACCATCTCCCAGAGTTTGCTCAGACTCATGCCCATTGAGTCAGTGGTGCCATCCAACCATCTCATCCTCTGTCACCCCGTTTTCCTCCTGCCCTCAATCTTTCCCAGCATCAGGGTCTTTTGCAATGAGTCAGCTCTTTGCATCAGGTGGCCAGAGTATTGGAGCCTCTGCTTCAGCATCTGAAGTGCTAAATAAAACATGCTTTTGTATTGTTGCCTATACAGGAATATGCCAGTTTACAAGTGAGTGAGCCCCAGATCCGAGAGGGCATGGTGAAGGTAGAACCAGAGACCGACGATGACCTCTTTCCTTGCACGTGCCACAGGAAGAAGGTAACCGGAACTGACCTCTGAGCCAGTGTCACAGGAGAACTAACCGTGATCCATGTCCTCATTCTCCCCTTAACTCATTCAGTCAGGCAGCAACTACCCGAATTCCTCCTGGAGCCTCCAAGCAACTCATTCTAGCAGAGGCGGAAAAAATAGTTACCAAGAAAAGGCAAAAAAAAAACACCAAAAACCAACCAGGTGCTAAGATGCAGTAAAGCGAACAGACGTAGGAGCCCCCAGCAAAGCGGAGCGAGGCCTTCTTGATTGTGAGAATTCAGATCATGTGGCATTTGAATAGATATTTGCCGTTTGCAAAGTATTTTTACATGTATCATCTAATAGCCTCATCTGCCTGTGAGATAGTTTCTGCAAAGTTTATTGCCCCAGTTTAGAGATGGAAAAATATATAACCATGATTATAAATGTTAACAGATTATTCATTTAAAAGCGATCTCTGTTAATACCACTACATTACTGGGCTTCCCTGGTGGCTCAGATGGTAAAGCGTCTGCCTGCAATGCGGGAGCCCCGGGTTCGATCCCTGGGTTGGGAAGATCCTCTGGAGAAGGAAATGGCAACCCACTCCAGTACTCTTGCCTGGAAGATTCCATGGACCGAGGAGCCTGGTAGGTTACAGTCCATGGGGTCACAAAGAGTGGGACACGACTGAGCGACTTCACTCTCTCACTTTCACTGATTTCATTTATAAAAGGCAGGCTTGCGTTTGGACTTGGCAGGCTAAAGAGGACCTTAGCTGCTACCCAGTAAATGCCTTCATTTTATAGTTAACAAAACCAAGCCCAGGGGGGAGTTTAGCTCAGAACCATCTATCTGGATTTTAGCAAAACAAGAACCAAAACCCACTGTACCTTCTTCAAATTGTGTTCATGTTTGTGTGTAAAGACATTGCGGCAGGGAGGGTTGTTTCAATTATAGCTGTTTTTCATCTAAAGGAATGTATATTGTATAAAAATTACTATATAATGGCTTGACATTCTTTTAAACAACATCACCATGTCTGTGAATGGACAGACTCAAAATTGTGCATTGGAACCAGAGTTGAGAAGCAGATTTTGCAGTTAACCATTTCTGCCTCCCAACGGGGGTTAAAAAAGAATAAGGTGACCGCCAGCTCTGGCGGTGTGATGGAGCCAGTTCATACAGGCTTATGCATGCATGATCAGTTGCTTTAGTCTCGTCCAACTCTTTGTGACCCTACGGCTCAGGTCCAGTCCATGGGATTCCCCAGGCAAGAATACTGGAGTGGGTTGCGATGCCCTTCTCCAGGGCATCTTCCCAAGCCAGGGATCAAAGCTGCGTCTCCTGTGCCTCCTGCATTGCAGGTGGCTTCTTTACCGCTGAGCCACCAGGCAAGTCACACTGCAAGCTTACTGATTGTTAAATATTTAGGAATTTTGCACGGCAGTTAACCTTTGGTAGCTTGGAATACATCTGGTTGCAGTATTTACACCATGAAAACAGCACCTGCTGAAATTAATTTTATTTTGCTTCATTTGGTTTTGTTTTGGATATGCCTCTAACTAACCTTCAGAAGTGGTACAGCATCAGTGGTAACCCCTTTCCGAGCTGCAAGGCCACGAAGTCACTGAAAGCCAGTTTCAAAACAGAAAAGGCCAAACTTGGAAGGTGCTCCCACATGAAGTTTGATTTGGCATCAGAATGAGTCTGTTGGCTCCAAATGAAATTGGGTGGCTGCCTTACTCCACTCCTCTTTTTTTTAATTTATTTTTATCTCTTAAGTAACTTCGAGGAGTGCCAAATGATTCCCCTGTTTGGTAGAACTTACGACTAGAATGATAGCTTTATTGATTTTCCCACCCTCCCCCAACCCCATGGTCTACTCTGGCCATTCACTGATACCATTTAGAACACAAGCCTTTGCCATAATACAGACCCTTAGATGTCCAGGTTCCCACCAAATAGATTTTACCCTTAGATGATTTCAAATAATAGTCCTAAAGTCCTCTAGCGATGACTTGGCTTTGTTCATCCCTTCTTTCATCTTTGTGTGCCTGTGTGTTCAGTTGCTAAATCATGTCCGACTCTTTGTGACCCTGTGGACTGTAGCCCACCAGGCTCCTCTGTCCATGGGATTTTCCAAGCAAGAATAGTGGAGCAGGTTGCCATTTCCTCCTCCAGGGCATCTTCCCCACCCCGGGATCAAACCCGCATCTGCATTGGCAGGCAGATCTGAGCCACCAGGGAAGCCTCTTTTGTCTTTGGGGGAAAGTAATTAATAGACTAAATGTAAGCCTTCTTACTCATGGAAAACTTCTTGATGGCTCTAAATATTTTTAAATGTTTCTTAATTGCAGACCAAAGATGAACTGTGATATGCAAAATACCTTTCCTTCAAATAGTGGTGCTCTGAAGACTCTTCTTAACTGAAAAGAAGAGTGTCTTCTAAATACTAATTCCATGGACAGTATAAAAGCTGCTCTGTGATTGTCTGGATTATGAAGATCTGTTTCTTCATAATTATGCAGTATTCCCACGACGGTCATTGGAAGCACATTTTTAGAATTTTGTAATAAAATCACTTTTATTTTAAAGGCCTGTGTTGTGCTTATCATTAGCTGTGTTTGGACCATGGAGCAGTAAAAAAAAAAAAAAAAAAAAAAGGGTGTCTGAGTCCTGAACTCAGTTTGAAGCATGTCAAAAGCCATCACCTACCTAGGTACACAGTTTAAATGACAAAGCAGTAAAGTTCTGATTTATTTACACTATTATTTCAGATAGTCATTCACAGCCAAACTGAATACTAATTAATACACCTTGCAAGGTTTTTTGTAATCTGGCCTCTGCCTGAATCCATCACAAATGGATTTTATTTAACATGTATTTATTAAGCACCTAATATGTGCCAGGCATTGTATTACGTTCTACAAATACAATAGTGGACAGTCTCTATCTCTTCTGAAAGAAGAGTTAAATAAACAAGTAAAAATAAACAAATAAGCAGGGCAATTATGGATTGATTAAAAAAAACAGTTATTACAGAGAGAAAGTGGGCTTAGTGGTGGTGGCTACTTTAGATTGGAGATCAAAGATGCTACTGACTTCTCACTGTTAAGCAAAATATTTGTTATGGTTAATGATAAACAACCACTGCTAAAATATGAAATTTCCAATTATTAAAAGGAAGCACATTAAAATTTTATTAAATGCTTTTCAGACATCTATTTACATATTCATGTTTTATGGTGATTTATTCTGTTACATTAATCCATGATGAACTACATTAACACTGTTCTCATTTTGAAACATTATAGAGCCTCCATAAAAACTTAATACATCCAATTATGTATTATTTTAATCCATGGATGGAATAACCATGCTAATATTTGGCTAAATCTGGCCCACCACTTGTTCTTGTACAGCCTGCAAGTTAAGGATGATTTAAAATTTTTTAAATGGTTGAAAAAAGAAAGGAATAATAATAACGACATGTAAAATTTATCTGAAATTGAAGATTTGGTGTCCATAGTTTTCTATGAGTTTCCTATTGCTGCTGTGACAAAGTATTAATACCACAAATTTAGTGGTTTAAAAACAATAGGAATTCAATCTCATGGTTCTGGATTTTAGAGTCAGAAATCAGTGTTTATGGGATAATGGCGATGTATTTGGAGGGTTGGTTTCTTCCTGAGGCTCTTGAGGGCAGAATGCCTCTTCTGGCTCCTAGGGGTGCGTTTCTTAATGTTTCTTGTCTTGTGGCCTCTTCACCTTCCCAACCAGCAGCTCAGCATCTTTCAAATCTCTGTTATCACACTGCCTTCTCTCTGAATGTTGCAGCACTTTTATAACAAGTCAAATGGTGGCAAGCATCCAAATAGCCATCCACCAGTGAACGGATAAACAAAATGTGGTTGATCCGTAAAACTGAATACTACTCAGCAATGAAAAGAAACGAGTTAAAAGCAACAAAGTCCTATTAGATATGGCACAATATGGGCGGAATCTTCTTTTTCTGATCACGCGGCATGCGGTGTCTCAGTTTTATGGCCGGTGCAACTGCTGGAAGGGAATGGCTGGGACGCCGAAGGATCCTGAGAGAGGAAGTCGGCGGAGAGGCTGCGAGGGGAGGCGGCCC
The DNA here is from genome assembly GCF_963930625.1 of Muntiacus reevesi. Classification (NCBI taxonomy): domain Eukaryota; kingdom Metazoa; phylum Chordata; class Mammalia; order Artiodactyla; family Cervidae; genus Muntiacus; species Muntiacus reevesi. Next base: position 75,676,444 of record NC_089259.1, on the reverse strand, counting down.
GGCAGCCCCCGCTGGGGTGGGCAGCAGACGCCGCCACAGCACCGGCGGCCGGGGCGGGAAAACTCCCGCTCCCAGCCTGCCCCGCGCGCCGGCTCGCGCGCCTGAGGGGCGGGGCGTGCGCGCGCCTGCGCTGTAGCGGGACGCGCTGGCGGCCGCGGCGAGGCGGTCCCTTCGAGTGTGGTAGTTCGCTCCCTGAAGGGAGTGAGGACGGTTAGGTGCTGCCGGCCACTTCCCCGTCTCTGGTAAGTGCGGCGGCTGTGGCGGAGGCGGCGGCAGTGGTCGGGGCTGCTGCTTGGGAACGGCTTCCGAGGGCTTTGCGCGGCCCCGCCAGCGGCGTTTCGGGCTCGCGGCCGTCGCCCCTCGGGGGCTGTTGGGCGGCTTGGTGAGGCGTGAGGCGTCGGTTAGGCCCCGCGGGCCGCGGCCGCTGGGGCTTCGGCCGGCCGGTCGGGAGGCTCCGAGAAGGAACGGTGCGGGCGGGGCGAGCCGGGCACCGGCGGCCTCCGAGCGGGGAGGGTGTCCCGGGCGCCGGCCACCGTGCAGCCCCGACGGGCGGAATCAGCCGGACCTTGGGCGCCTTTGGGTCCCCAACCCCGGGAAGCCTGGCCTCGAGTTTCTGCCCTTGTTCCGTTTTTGTCGACGCGGCTCGGACCCGCGACCCCCCTGGAGGACTTGAAGTCTGACTGTTGCCGTTGCGTTTGCCTCTTGATTTCCAACGTTCCGCCCGGACGAGGCGGATAACGCACGAACATTTTTTTCCAACTGCAAGTTAAGGGGTGGTGGCATCCGATCATCCGGCTTCGGATGTGGTCTCTGTCGCATCCTGACGACGGTAGTCACACAAATCACTCTTGAAAACGCCCACAAGCGTGGGCACGCGGGTCCAGACGGTGAACCGTCGCAGCTTCTCTCCGAAATTGGTGGCGTTTGCTGCCTTTGAAGACACCGAGGCGGAGCCAGGCTCCAACCCCGCCGCCCCTTCTGACCCGCTAAACCCAAGATTTATAAGCTGGAGCAGGTCGGGATTAGATCCTGGTGCCGGCTCACTGTTGCCCCTGTAGTCCAGCACATGTGTGCTCTGTTGGCAAGGACAGACCGTCTGTCATGCATGACAGTGGCGTTTGCCAGGAAAAAAAACAAAACAAAAAAACCCACGAACACCCCACTTGTTGAGGGATAGTAGAGCATTCTAGGTTAAGAGAGTGGGTTGAGGACGTGTATCTAGTTTTACTCCCTGAAATCTCACTAAAAGTACTGTAAAGGGATTTTCAAAAAGACACAAACCCACAGAGCTGAAGAAAATGGGAAAGAAATAATAGCAGTAAAATACTGGGCTCCAGAAAGCAAGTGTCGTAGCAGATTAGCTGAATTTCTAAACCAGCAGAGGGAAAGCTGTGGAACAATTTTATATATATATAAAGAAAATCTTCAAAATGTGCAGAAACTGGCAGCACGGGACACTTATGGGAGCTGGCAATGAAAGGAATGGTGCTGGGGATGGATGCGGAGGACTCAAAAGACCACTTAGGTGAAGTCTGTCTGAGAAGTCATTAGCTAGCAAGCTCTGCTTCCCCGTTTCACACTGGTAGGATACTGCTGCTCTCCCACCAGGAGACTGGAGGCTCTTCTCTTGAGAACATAAAACGGGATCTTTGAACCTGGGGACCCCAGGCACAATTATGAGGCTACATTTATGAAAACAGACAGTGAAGGCTGAAGCCCTTCATCCTCCTCCAGTTTAAATCCCAGAACTTTTTGCAGCCGGTCTAATACCTTTGAGGCTCTATATGAGAATTGTACACACACATACATGTAAAGGGAAGGATCTGTACAGTAAATTAGTCACAGTGATGGCTTCTGAGAAGGGAAAGGAACTTTGTGGCTGAGGGAAAAAATGTGAAGAGACTTAATTATTCACACATTTTTATTCTCTTAAAATAATGTACCATGTGCATATATTGCCTATTCAAAAATGAAATGTATTTCTTAAATGCAAATGAATACACCCTTTGAGACAAGAATTTATAGATATGTCTACACATGTGAAAAATAATGTTAAGTACAGTGCCACTCATTGCAATATTGCTTTAGCCAAAGATTGGAAACAGTCTCAATTTTCATTAATAGATGGTTGGTAAAATAAATTTTGTACAGCCCTCCCTTGGAATATTTTGTAGTCATAAAAAAACAATGAAATAAGCTCATTGTATAAAAAAAGAGTAATCACAAAGATATATGTTGGGGAGGAGGTTCAGAAAAAATATATCACTAGTTTTATAAAAAAGATGTGTGTATGTATATATGTATATAAAATATCTGAAAGATAAGCAGAATATTGATTGCCTTTGAAGAGGGGTTCTGGATGGTAAGACAAAAGTGGAATTAGGGAGAGACTTTTCAATGTATATTTTTGTACCTTTTGAACATGTTACTCAGTGAATAAATTAGTAAATGTTAATAGGAAAAAGATTGATGAAGATCCTGATGTTAAGCATATCCTGAAAAATAAAAGATCTCTTACTACAGGAAAGAATACTGCGTAACAATCCTGAAATCTTAGTGGCTCACAGCATTTCATGCCCTTGATTCTTCAGGTAGACATTTCATGGTTCTTCAGTGGTTTAGATGTTGATTGGACTAGGCTGGACTCCAGACTTCAGTTTTGAGTTCAGATCTGCTCCATGTATCTTCATTGTGGAACCCAGGCTGAAAAAGCAAAAATACGTGGAGTGTACTTTTCTTGGGGCTGAAGGTGAGAGTTTAAGAGCACTTCTGAAAATTTGCCATGCTTCAGCTCAGAAGTGACACATTGAAACATCTTTTGGTTAAAGCAAGTCACATAGTCAAGCCCAAAGGCAATAATGTGGAGATTTACATTCTGTCTACTGGGAGGTTTCTGCAGTCTCAGGACAAAGGATGTGGATGTATGCTTCTGTTGCAGGGTAGAAGGAAGAGTTGGGACCAGTAAAGATGAAGGAAATGGGTTAATAGAAAGATGCTGTGAAATTAGGTTGAAGATAGTTGGTTGAGAATAAAGATGCTTAGGAAAAATACATATTTTATGTACCAAGATATAGCATCCTACTTTGATACAAGTTTTCTTACAGAATGCATATTATGGTATCACATTGACTTTATCTTAGATAACATCTGCCAGCCCCACACCTGGCCCTGTAACCAATTCTGAATGGCCATAGGAATGAAAATAAATAATGTACATGTAAAGATATCAGTTCTTAAAGTAGTTATAAATGTCTTTATTTTAGCTACTAAATGTGTTCATTCATAGTTCTTATATCATATCCATGTCTGCTAACCCACCTTTCACAATAGAATCTTCTTTTCAGGGAGATGTCCTTTGCTTCTCAGATGTAATGCACTTTAAGTTTGTTATTCAACAGTGAAAATGAGTCATACAGAGGTAATACATATTTTCATACATTCTGCATCTTCAGGATTCCTTTTTTAATTTTTTTTTGTAGTCATATGGCTTCAGAATAATTTTCTTATTTTCAGCTTGTACTGTGAGAGAGACAGTATAGCATTAGTGGTTAGGAGTGGAGCAGACTGCCTGAATTTGGATCTTGGCTAGTGGATATATAACCTTGGGCGCATGATGTAAATGTACTGTGCCTCAGTTTTCTCATCTCTAAAACGGAAATTGTAACAGTACTTACCACAGAATTCTTAGAAAGGTTAAATGAGTTAATACATAAAGAGCAGTCATGGTAGTACCTGACACACAATAAGTACTTAAATATAAATTATTATTAATATTGCTTTTTATTTTGAGGCTGTGACTTGAATCATTTGTATTGCAGAACAAACCTGTGTAGTTATTCATTTGTCTGAATAGGCAAGGAAGTAATTTTTGATCCCTGTATTCTCTTGAATTCCAGGTAAAATTAAAAGTACCTTTTGGAAATAAATTGCTAGATGCTGTTTGTTTGGTACCTAACAAGAACTTAACATATGGAGTCATTCTTACACATGGAGCATCAGGAGATATGAATCTCCCTCATTTGACGTCACTGGCATCCCATCTTGCTTCTCATGGGTTTTTTTGCCTGAGATTTACCTGTAAAGGCCTTAATATTGTACATAGAATTAAGGCATATAAATCAGTTTTGGTAAGAAAATTTCTTTATATTTACTTACAACAATTCTATTTTTTAAATGCACAGTAAATTGACAAATTTTATTAGTCATTTGGTTTAATTTTTAAAACCCTAATGAATATTCTTAGAAACTCAACAGTGTGTGAAGGCTGGGTAGTGGTCAGATTGCTCTCTTTTGCCATCAGTTTCTATAGGGATGAGTGCTTACATCATAGATGTTTCTCCATGATACTGCCAAGGCATCTGCTTATGATGTAATTTTCTTTTGGAATTATATAACTTAGGCATATACAGTTCTAGACAGTTCACCTCATATGCTGTGAGTGTACAATGCTTTCCATATTGGAAACTAAAATCCCTGAATGAAACCTGAAATTTCTTTTAATCGAAATTACTTCAAGCATGCTAAGTTTTTCAGAGCTTTAAATTAGATGTTAGTTGTAGTATTATCAGATTTTACCTTAGTTGGAAGCTTTTAACTGGCTCTTTTTTTCCCCTCCAAAATTTTTTCTTTAAAAATGTTTTAGTACTTGAATTTTTTAGACAGTGTTTTTGTTTTTTTCACATATTTGCATGTATTACCCAATATATGACTTGATAGTGAAGGCATGACCAGAAGAGCAAAGAACTGGTTACCTCTTTCAAGTAGAATCCCTTGAAATTTTGTGGTTGTCTTTGTAAAAGCTTTTATACCTTTAGTAATGATGAGAAATATGTGTTGGTTTTTCCAGTGGAATATTTCATAGGATTGATGGTTTTTTGGTTGATTTTTCTAGAATTACTTAAAGACCTCAGGAGAATACAAACTTGCAGGTGTTTTTCTTGGAGGTAAGTTGCAATACTTGTGAATACTTGTTTTAAAATCTACTCATATTAATACAGGAATAGGTAATCAAGAGTTAAAATTAATGACAGGAATAGAGTTAAGGACTTTTTGTTTTGTTTTGGTAAGTCACTTCCAGGTATAACATCAAGGTACTTTAATATTTAAATTGAATTTAAGCCTTATACATATGTATTATAACCCAAAGACGTCTCCTTTTATTATATTCCTGAATCATCCTCTGAACTGATTCCTTCACAAGGTTTGTCTTTACCTCTTTAAGTATTCTTTCAATAAAAAATTATTCTTTTTTTTAGATTTGATTTAGGATCAGTTTTTAGCTCTTCACAAGTCTGTGGATATTGAGGCTTGTTAATTGCCACCTTCTGTTGGTTAAGTTTTGATAAGCAGTATGATGGATGCATAGTAAATTAAATCTGCCATTATCATCACTACTACTTCATGTGAATGTCTGTATTTCAAACTGAACTTGATTTTAACTGATTTTAGGTCGTTCAATGGGCTCAAGAGCAGCTGCTTCTGTTCTGTGTCATATTGAGCCTGATGATGCTGATGATTTTGTTCGAGGTCTCATTTGTATTTCCTATCCACTGCACCATCCAAAACAGCAGCATAAACTTAGAGATGAAGATCTCTTTCGTATAAAAGATCCTGTACTGTTTGTGTCAGGCTCAGCAGACGAAATGTGTGAAAAGGTGATTATGACTTGCTGTTTGTGTGAATGACAGAGAATGAAAGAAACATCTTGGCAACAAGATGCTACCAGCAACATTCATTCTTTTTAAAAAGATGCTGATTTTACTATGCTCCTTTTGTGTCTTTGTTACCCTGTGACTGAGGGGAACCTAAAACTATGAGCATACTGACAATATTCAACCCCTTATAGTTAGTTGATAAATGGATTAACTCTTACTTAGCAAATGAAGGATTAATATCTGAACCTTGTGAATTTGGGATTACTAGACTGTATATTTGTTTTATCATTTCAACATTTAAACAGATCTTCAAATTTGTTATAAAATTGACTCTTGAGGAAAAGTAACTTGTACATATTACTAAATGTTATTGTCTTCCAGAATATATAATTTTCTTGGGAAAAATATTTTTTAGAAGAATTTTTTTGACTTGTCAAGAATGAATGCTTGATCTGTTCTGTGGTGTTGCTATATGTAAGAAATCTGTAGTCACTTGCACAATCCATTGCCTCAGAAGTTATCTGTAGAGTAGGTTTTAATATTTAGTGAATGGATGCCAAGTATAGGTGGGGTAGGAGAGAGTAAATCTTTATGAAACACCAATAGGGTATTAGTCTAGTATCATCTTTTTTTTTCCTTTTAGAACTTGTTGGAGAAAGTGGCACAGAAAATGCAAGCTCCTCATAAAATCCACTGGATTGAGAAGGCAAATCATTCCATGGCAGTGAAAGGACGGTCAACAAATGATGTTTTCAAAGAAATAAATACACAGATTTTGTTTTGGATCCAGGAAATCACTGAAACGGACAGGAAATAATGGTCTATAAGTTAAAGACTGTGTTATTTTGAATACAAATAGAGTTAATTTGTTAAAGAAGAGCATACTTCTCAGCATTATGAGATATATTTCAGACTATTTAATGTCTTTCATGTTCTCCCATTTTTAAAACATTTTAATTGTGAAATTAATGTTCTCTAAAATGTCCCTTCAAAGTACTGGTATAGTTGTAGAAAAATGATGTACAAATATTGAAAGTGGTCTAAATATAATTTATTTTCTTTACTATAGTTAAGTTTTGAAAAATTAAATGTTGAATTTTGTTGCAACAGAACTTTTGTCTTATTGCTGTGCAACTCACACAGTGCTCTTAATTGTGCAGAGCAGTGTCATCTTTATGAAGGAAAATAATGTTTTAGTAAATTTAGTCAGTTTTATAGAATGTATACATCTAAGTCACCTAATCTTTTATTAAATCCCAAGGGATCAGTGAAGATACATTTTCAAATATGGGGACTCTGAACATTGTTTTTAGAATAAAGTAACAACTTTTACTGAATAAATGTTTACTGAAGGTCTGTTACAGGCAAAGCTTCATTAGCTTTACAATAATGAGTAAACACTTGGAGTTTAATATAGTAAGGGAACTTGATGTCTAAAGCTCTCTGATTAAGGAGAGAATGAAATGAGTAAATAGCGAAACTAACATCTGTGTTGTATCTAGATAGAGTTAGGGCTTTTAATTTTGCTTTGAGAAGTGGAGGTATCACTTGGACTAGACTTGAAGGGTATTGAGTTAGATATGAAAAACTTAGTTTCTATATTTCCTATGAAGAATGCAAAAAAATATGATGAAGCTGATGATATATAGTATAAGTTTGTACTGGGCAGTGGTTTCTCTACAATAGGAAATTAACTCCCTGATTTCCCTACTGACCTCAGGTTAGGCCCTTCCGACGCCAGGGCAGCCTAGAAAGCTTTCAGAGTTTTCAGGTCCCTTGTTTCTCCTACCCTGATAAAGTCAATAGATTTTAATTTTTCTAAATAGTGCATAAAGAACAAAAATCTAGATAACAGTATCTAATGTGTATATTAGATACAATGTGTATATTAGAACCAAACGTACTGCTCCAAAATCAAAATTTCCATGTCACTCAGTGTATAATCATTACTATTTGACTGAATTTCTTGAATGATGCCTTAATTTTTAAAAACAGTGTATAATTAATACTTAACTTTTAAAATAAGACTGATCAAAATATTAACATAAAAAATACTTAACCAGAGCTGACAAATATAATAATGATCTATTATGTGTAAATCAATTGACAAATAATACTGTAAACCAGGAGTGAAACTATAAAAAGGAAAGTACAAAGGAAAACTTACCAGAATGTAGACTACAGTATAAAAGTACAATGAAGAAATAGATTTGAAAGGTTACTAACCAGGCTTTGTAGTCATAATATTCAAGTTTGCACACTAAACTATAGGCATAATATGGATGACCAAAGATACTACTGCAAATATAAGGATAACGTACAAGTTCATTTACAGTTGGTTTTTTCCTGACCTGAGTTGGGCTTCCCAGGTGGCTCAGCAGTGAAGAATTCACCTGCCAATGCAGGAGATGCATGTTCGATCCCTGGGTTGGAAAGATCCCCTGGAGAAGGAAGCGGCAACCCACTCCAGTGTTCCTGCCTGGAGAATCCCATGGACAGAGGAGCCTGGTGGACTATGGTCCATACGGTCAAAATGAGTCAGACATGACAGCACACCTCAGCTTTCCCTGAGTTACCCATAAGAAACTACTGATTGATGAAATAGCTTATCATGGGAGAACTGTGTACCAAGCCATGGGTGGGGATCACATAACGGCATTTTTGGTTGTCATGACTGGGGTGGAGTGCTCTTGGCACTTCACAATAAAGGGATTCTACTAACATCCTGCCATGCATAGGACAATCAGCCACTACAAAGAAGTTCCTATCCAAAATGTCAGTAATTCCTAGGTGGAGAACCTTGTCCTTGACAAACCAGCTTTGAGATTTATCTTTAAGTCCTTTCTCTTGCACGTTAGGTTTTCAACACCACCCCTGAATCCATTTGCTTTCCATTTAGTTACCAAATCCTATGTTTTCAGTATCAAAGTCTGATTCTACCCCCATTTCGTTTACACTGCCTGGTATACAAGCCCAGCCCTCATCAATTAACATCTGTATAATTACAGTAGCCTAATTCATTTTACTATTGTCTCCTTGTACCAGTAAACCATTTGACACCTTTAACTCAGAAACTGTTGGTGGATCTCCAAAGGTGATTGTTACGGTTAAAGACCTTAGTTCAAGGCCCTCCCTGATAGGCTCTACCAACATTTTAACCTTATTTTCTTTCCCCCATACTCTGAACCTATACATAGTACTCCAGCTAAACTCACTGCACAAAGTTCTGGAACAAAGTCTTTCTGCCTTCTCCTGAGACTTTTTTGTTAGTCTTTGTTTGCTACCAATCCTTCTCATCCTTTAAGGCCCTTAAATTCTCTTTACCACTTCACAGCTTTTCTAGAATTACCCCAACCAAGTATCTCCTTGGAAGCCACATATCTTCTCTCAAGAAGTAATGTTCAAAATTCTACAAGCAAAGCTTCAGCAGTACATGAACCATGAACTTCCAGATGCTCAAGCTGGATTTGGAAAAGGCAGAGGAACCAGAGATCAAATTGTCAACATCCATTGGATCCTCGAAAAAGCAAGAGAGTTCCAGAAAAACATCTGGTTTGTTGACTACACCAAAGCCTTTGTGTGGATCAAAACAAACTGGAAAAATCTTAAATGGGAATACCAGACCATCTGACCTGCCTCCTGAGAAGTCTGTATGCAGGGCAAGAAGCAAAAGTTAAAACTGGACATGGAACAACAGACTGGTTCCAAATAGGGAAAGGAGTACATCAAGGCTGTATATTATCACCCTGCTTATTCAACTTATATGCAGAGTACATCATGTAAAATGGCAGGCTGGATGAAGCACAAGCTGGAATCAAGATTGCCGGGAGAAATATCAGTAACCTCTGATACTCAGATGACACCACCCTTACAGCAGAAAGCAAAGAAGAACTAAAGAGCCTCGTGATGAAAGTGAAAGAGGAGAGGGGAAAAGTCTTATAGTTCAACATTCAGAAATCTAAGATCATGGCATCCAGTCCCATCACTTCATGACAAATAGATGGTAAAACAGTGGAAACAGTGGCAGACTTTATTTTTTTGGTCTCCAAAATCACCTCAGTTGGTGACTGCAGCCATGAAATTAAAAGATGCTTACTCCTTGGAAGAAAAGTTATGACCAACCTAGACAGCATATTAAAAAGCAGAGACATTACTTTGCCAACAAAGGTCCATCTAGTCAAGGCTATGCTTTTTCCAGCAATCATGTATGGATGTGAGACTTGGACTATAAAGAAAGCTGAGTGCTGAAGAATTGATGCTTTTGAACTGTGGTGCTGGAGAAGACTCTTGAGAGTCCCTTGGACTCCCAGGAGATCCAACCAGTCAATCCTAAAGGAAATCAGTCCTGAATATTCATTGGAAGGACTGATGCTGAAACTGAAACTCCAATACTTTGGCCACCTGATGCGAAGAACCAACTCATTGGAAAAGACCCTGATGCTGGGGAAAGATTGAAGGCAAGAGAAGAAGGGGATGACAGAGGATGAGATGGTTGGATAGCATCACCAACTCGATGGACATGGGTTTGGGTGGACTCCGGGAGTTTGTGATGGACAGGGAGGCCTGGCGTGCTGCGGTTCATGGGGTCGCAAAGAGTCAGACATGACTGAGCGACTGCACTGAACAACAAATCCCTGGAAGTGGACACTCTTCTTTACCTCTATGCAAACTTAAGCATTAGTAGGAGTGGTAGATATTAGTGGTATACTAATTAACGGGTTCAGTGTCATCACTTAAAAGATCTAAGGAAAGAACTAGAGAGTTTCTTAGTGTTAAAATGTTGAATCCCCTTTAAGGTAGTAAACATCAATTGAATTTAATTTCTCTTGCCATTGGTCAAGAGAAGTTGAGTATTTCATTAGCTGCATTAAATATGGAAAAACCCACCAGAATAAAATCACCCTGTTTGTATATATGGAAGGGGAGTCAGAGAGGAGGGTATATTTTACCCTAGAAATGCCAAGAGGAATTGTTTCTTCTAGAACTAAGGAATTCCTATACCATGCATCCCAGTGAGACATACTTTGCAAAGACAAACCCCAAGATCACAGTTAAACCTAAATTAAGATCATAAACTCCTAGGATGTGTCATTGATGATCTCATCTCTAATGCTCTAGGTTAGTAAGAACTCAAGAAATCTTTCTTGCACTCAAAAGTTATGCAACAGAGAAGGCCTGAACAATTAACTCTGGTGTAAAGAACTATACTTCCTTCTTCAGCCCACTTTGAGCAAGTGAAGACAGTGGAAGTATTAATTCAGTACATCTCCCAAGGGAAAGTGCTCTAAATCCAAGGTAGTGTTAATATTTTCACTAATAGTCCAGTAGTTTTGTATACTTCCGACTCTTTAAGACTTTGACTCTGCCCCACCCTAATTCTGACATCAACAAACATCACAGGTAGCTGTTCCTTGGTATCACCAGAAACAGATTAAAGAGGAAATTTACCAGGAGACCATTCCAGAACCCACCAAATCTAACTTTGGTTTTCAACATTGCAGTAGATTATTGAAGAGGAACATTGCTGACAGACACCTCTAACAAAAAGAAATATAAAATGAGGTGTCCTATTATAAGAAAACATTAGGCTGGCCCCCAAGAGACAAGCTATTATCTGTCCTGCAGAGTGACAATGAGACATACCAAAGAATTATTTGGTATTTATCTGAAGTTTAAATTAAACTGCAGCATCTAGTTTGTGTGTGTATGTGTGTGTGTTTTAATGCTAAATCTTGCCACCCTACATTCATGTTTTCCTGATCACAAGGAAGTATAAAATATACTTCCTGGTTGTAAAAGAAAACGGTTTTCTCCAATTCAAATTTGTTCTACATTTTTAAAAATTACAGTGTAGTTATATCCCAACTGTGCTAAGGAATTACTTATAGAATTGTTGGGGGGGGGGGGTGTGAAATTAATGGAGGGTTAGGATTTTTTATATTAATTTAAAAAACTACAGATAGCATCATACATGTCTCACCAGTGAACTTTCATTATTGCTCAAGTGGGTTGATATGAGCTCAGTTGGATACCCACTATGACACAGACCACACTTGGACCCAGAGCAATCACCACTGTACTCAACAAGGCGCTGAGCAGCACTGGACATTTTTTCCCTGCAGAACGTTGCGTGTGGTTGTGAGATGGGCATGCCACCTTGTTGTGCTTTGGGGCATCCAGAATCAAGGACTTTGGAATGAGGAGATCCATCTACTTCAAATATTACATAACAATGTCAAAGCGATTTTATTTCTTTAAAAAAGTGGTGCAGGGTGGGTTGGGAAATGATACATTTTTTACATTATGGGAACTTGCAGAGTCCTGGACTTCTCAAAATAATTGGATGGCAATCTTCTTGATAATTTTCCTGGGAATTATTTTTGAGATCATACTCCTAAAGATTTGTACGTCCTTTCAGAAGAAGCCTGCACTTCCTTCAGAAAAGGATAAGTCAGATGTCCACAAGGTAAGAGAAAATGCTTGATTTCCTTTTCCAAGATTTTTCAAAATAACACAGAAGAATAACTTATGAAATTGTGTCACTTTGATATTTGGATTACTCTAACATTTTATTGTCTCCCTTGACAGAAAGAAGACAATGGAAGTTGCCTGAAAAACATGAAATTTGGTAAGTATCCTACAATTTTATCAGTTCAGTTCAGTTCGATACAATTTCATATTTTAATATAAAACTTATTCAGTCTGAACTTCTCCCATTGATACTCTGACTTTTTTTTTATTCCTATTTCTCTCTAGATAATTGGTCAGCTCTTTCATCCTCAGAAGCAAGGTAAATGATATATTTTGAAATTAGATGAAATGGATTGTTCTATTGAATTTGTTCCATTGAATGAATATTGTTGAATATTGAATGAATTTGTTCTATTCAAAATTACATCTGAATGACAGAAAAGAGTTTTCCCATTTGTATAGAGTACAACAGCAGTTCAGCATCATAATTCAGTCTTTGATTTTTATTTTTTAAATGGATTTTTATTGGAGTATTGTTGCTTTACAAAGTTCGGTTAGTTTCTACTGTACAGAAAAGTGAATGAGTTTCATATATATATGTGTGTGTGTGTGTGTATATATATATATCTCCCCTCTTTTTTGGATTTCGTTCCCCTTTAGGTCCCCGCTGAGCAGTGAGTAGAGCTCCCTCTGCTCCACACTAGATTCTCTTTAGTTATCTATTTCATACATAGCAGTGTATATAGGTCAGTCCCAATCTCCCAGTTCATCCCACCCCCTCCATCCCCCTTGGTATCCATACATTTGTTCTCTACATCTGTATTTCCATTTTGTGAATAAGTTCATCTGTATCATTTTTCTAGAGTCCACATATACGTGACACATTCAGTACTTGTTCTTCTCTTTTTGACTTACTTCACTCTGTATGGCAGTCTCTGGGTCCATCTACATCTCTGCAGATGTCACAGTTTCATTCCTTTTAATGACTGAGTGATATTCTGTTGTACGCATGTACCACATCTTTATCCATTCCTGTGTTGATGGACATTTAGATTGCTTCCATGTTATGGCTATTGTACACAGTGCTGCAGTGAACACTGGGGTTCATGCATCTTTTTGAATTATGATATTCTCTGGGTATATGCCCAGGAGTGGGATTGGTGGGTCATGTGGTAGTTCTGTTTTTTAACTTTGACTTTTAAATGGTTGCTCTATTCCAAACTGTATTAATGGCTTTTTATATATTGTTGAAATTATCCTTCCAGGTAGATAGTATCATTACTGTTTTTTTTAATTTGTTTCAGAGTATGTACGAATACATATATGTATATAATGTATATATTGGGGCTTCCTGGTGGCTCAGATGGTAATGCATCCACCTGTAATGCAGGAGACCCAGGTTTGATCCCTGGGTTGGGAATCTGGAGAAGGAAATGGCTGCCCACTCCAGTATTCCTACCTGGAGAATTCCATGGAGAGAGGAACCTGGTGGGTTACAGTCCAGGATTGCAAAGACTTAGACATGACTGAAGCGACTGAGCATGCGCATAGTTGCTTTATAATGTTATGTCAGTTTCTGCTGACAGCAGAGTGAACCAGTGAATCATACACATACATATGTCCCCTCTCCTTTGGATTTCCTTCCCATTTAGGTAGCCACAGAGCATCATTCCTGTTTTACAAGTGAGGAAAATAAAGCTTAGAGGTTAAGTGGCTTGCTTTCTTCTCTACCCCAACCTCTCTCTACAAAGAAGTAATAATGAGAAGTTCTGATAATTCAACTGAAAAATATATTCATTTAGCACCTACTGTGAACCCAGCAGACCCTGAGCTAGGTTCTTCAAGAGTGACATGAAAGGAGTTTATACAATCAGAATTCATCCTGCATCCTGAGGATACATGAGTGCTAGAGATTAAATACTGAAATTGCTACTCTTGTTGCTATCAACATCTTGTTTTCATCAAAATCCATTCAGTAATCATTAGATATCCCTATACAATGGACCTTGGATTTTACACTGGTATTCAAATAATAAGCCCTGGAGGAGGTAGTGACCACCCACTCCAGTATTCTTATCGGGAAATCTCCATGGACAGAGGAGCCTGGCAGGCTATGATAGGTGCTAAATAAATATTTTTCAGTGGAATTATCAGAACTGGTGATTATTACTTTTTCATTTGTATTGAAGAGAGAGGTCAAGGTAGGTAAACAAGCCACTTAACCTTGAAGCTTTCTTTTCCTCATTTGTCCGTGGGGTCACAGAGAGTTGGTCACGACTAAGTGACTGAGCCTGCATGCACAAATAATAAGATAGTATCTCTTCTCAAGAAACTTATATGCTTGGGGAGGAGACATATTCATAAAGGATGATTTTGTTTGTTTTGTTTTTGTTTTAATTATTTTAATTGGAGGCTAAGTACTTTACAATATTGTAGTGGTCTTTGCCATACATTGACATGAACCAGCCATGAGTGTACATGTGTTCCCCATCCTGAACCCCCCTCCCACCTCCCTCCCCATCCCATCCCTCAGGGTCATCCCAGTGCACCAGCCCTGAGCACCCTGTCTCATGCATCCAACCTGGACTGGTGATCTGTTTCCAATATGATAATGTACGTGTTTCTATACTACTCTCTCAAATCATCCCACCCTCACCTTCTCCCACAGAGTCCAAAAACTGTTCTCTACATCTGTGTCTCTTTTGCTGTCTCACATATAGGGTCATCATTATCATCTTTCTAAATTCCACATACATGCATTAGTATACTGTATTGGTGTTTTTCTTTCTGACTTACTTCACTGTGTATATTAGGCTCCAGTTTCATCCACCTCATTAGAACTGATTCAAAAGTATTCTTTTTAGTGGCTGAGTAATATTCCATTGTGTATATGTACCCCAGCTTTCTTATCCATTCATCTGCTGATGGGCATCTAGGTTGCTTCCATGTCCTGGCTATTATAAACAGTGCTGCGACGAACATTGGGGTGCACGTGTCTCTTTCAGATCTGGTTTCCTCAGTGTGTATGCCCAGGAGTGGGATTGCTGGGTCATATGGCAGTTCTATTTCCAGTTTTTTAAGGAATCTCCACACTGTTCTCCATAGTGGCTGTACTAGTTTGCATTCCCACCAACAGTGTAAGAGGGTTCCCTTTTCTCCACACCCTCTCCAGCATTTATTGCTTGTAGACTTTTGGATAGCAGCCATCCTGACTGGTGTGTAATGGTATCTCATTGTGGTTTTGATTTGCATTTCTCTGATAATGAGTGATGTTGAGCATCTTTTCATGTGTTTGTTAGCCATCTGTGTGTCTTCTTTGGAGAAATGTCTGTTTAGTTCTTTGGTCCATTTTTTGATTGGGTCATTTATTTTTCTGGAATTGAGCTGCAGGAACTGCTTGTATATTTTTGAGATTAGTTCTTGTCAGTTGCTTCGTTTGCTATTATTTTCTCCCATTCTGAAGGCTGTCTTTTCACCTTGCTTATAGTTTCCTTCATTGTGCAAAAGCCTTTAAGTTTAATTAGGTCCATTTGTTTATTTTTACCTTTATTTCCAGTATTCTGGCAGGTGGGTTATAGAGGATGCTGCACTGATTTATGTCAGAGAGTGTTTTCCTATGTTCTAGTCTAGGAGTTTTCTAGTTTCTGGTCTTACATTTAGATCTTTAATCCATTTTGAGTTTATTTTTGTGTATGGTGTTAGAAAGTATTTTAGTTTCATTCTTTTACAAGTGGTTGACCAGTTTTCCCAGCACCACTTGTTAAAGAGATTGTCTTTTCTCCATTGTATATTCTTGCCTGCTTTGTCGAAGATAAGGTGTCCATAGGTACGTGGATTTGTCTCTGGGGTTTCTATTCTATTCCATTGATCTATATTTCTGTCTTTGTGCTGGTACCATACTGTCTTGATGACTGTAGCTTTGTAGTAGAGCCTGAAGTCAGGCAGAATGATTCTTCCAGTTCCATTCTTCTTTCTCAAGATTGCTTTGGCTATTCGAGGTTTTTTGTATTTCCATACAAATTGTGAAATTATTTGTTCTAGTTCTGTGAAAAATACTGTTGGTAGCTTGATAGGGATTGCATTGAATCTATAGATTGCTTTGGATTGTATACTCATTTTCACTATATTGATTTTTCCGATCCATGAACCTGGTATATTTCTCCATCTATTTGTGTCATCTTTGATTTCTTTCATTAGTGTTTCATAGTTTTCTATATATAGGTCTTTTGTTTCTTTAAGTAGATTTATTCCTAAGTATTTTATTCTTTTCATTGTGATGGTGAATGGAATTGTTTCCTTAATTTCTCTGTTTTCTCATTATTAGTGTATAGGAATGCAAGGAATTTCTGTGTGTTAATTTTATATCCTGCAACTTTACTATATTCATTGATTAGCTCTAGTAATTTTCTGATGGAGTCTTTAGGGTTTTCTATGTAGAGGATCATGTCATCTACAAACAGTGAAAGTTTTACTTCTTCTTTTTTCCAATCTGGATTCCTTTTATTTCTTTTTCTTTTCTGATTGCTGTGGCTAAAACTTCCAAAACTATGTTGAGTGGTAGTGGTGAGAGTTGGCACCTTTGTCTAGATGGGTCTGTTAAGATCTTTTATTTCTTCCTGGTTCAGTTTTGGAAAGTTATACTTTTCTAAGAATTTGTCCATTTCTTCTAAGTTGTCCATTTTATTGGCATATAGTTGCTGATAGTAGTCTCTTATGATCTTTTATATTTCTGTGTTGTCTGTTTTGATTTCTCCGTTTTCATTTCTAATTTTGTTGATTTGATTCTTCTCCCTTTGTTTCTTGATGAGTCTGGCTAATGGTTTGTCTAATTTATTTATCTTCTCAAAGAACCAGCTTTTAGCTTTGTTGATTTTTTCTATGGTCTCTTTTGTTTCTTTTGCATTTATTTCTGCCCTAATTTTTATGATTTCTTTCCTTCTACTAACCCTGGGGTTCTTCATTTCTTCCTTTTTTAGTTGCATTAGGTGTAGAGTTAGGTTATTTGACTTTTTTCTTGTTTCTTGAGGTAAGCCTGTAATGCTATGAACCTTCCCCTTAGCACTGCTTGTACTGAGTCCCATAGGTTTTCTGTTTTTGTGTTTTTATTTTTGTTGGTTTCTATGCATGAAAGGATGATTTCTTGCAGTATGGTAGCACAATGATCAGAAATCTAGGAGAATATTTTAGGAGACACCTACACCAGTCTAGGGGGTATTGAGAATGGCTTCATGGAGAAGGTTATACTGGAGCTGAACTGTAAAGGGTTAAGTGGAAATTCGTCAAAAAAAGACACTGGTTGGGAGAATAAAAAAGGCCTTATAGGCCATGAACAGAAGCAAGGAAATAAGAAACAGCAGGGTATGTACAACAAATTATGATTATTTCAGGGTTGTTGGAATGGTGAGGATGGGCCAGGGAGTTGTGGGAGATGAATGTGAAAAAAACAGGCAGCAGTCAGATCATAAAGGACTTTCTCTCATTTTGTTGTTCAGTCACTCAGTCATGTCCAACTCTGCAACCCCATAGACCACAGCACACAAGGCTTCCCTGTCCTTCACCATCTCCTGGAGTTTGCTCAAACTCATGTCCATTGAGTCAGTGATGCCATCCAACCATCTCATGCTCTGTCTTCCACTTCTCCTCCTGCCGTCAATCTTTACCAGCATCAGGGTCTTTTCCAGTGACTCGGCTCTTCTCATCAGGTGGCCAAAGTATTGAAGCTTCAGCATCAGTTCTTCCAATGAATATTCAGGATTGATTTCCTTTAGGATTGACTGGTTTCATCACCTTGCTGTCCAAGGGACTCTCAGGAGCCTTCTCCAACACCACAGTTCGTAAGCCTCAATTTTTTGGTGTCCAGCCTTCTTTATGATCCAACTCTTACATCTGTATATGACTACTGAAAAGACCATAGCTTTGACTATACAAACTCTGTGTGCCATGTGAAAAGCTTGGAGTTTATTCTGTAGGTAGTGAGGAACCGATGAAGGTGGTTGAGCGTAGGAGTGACAGTTTTGTGTTTCAGCTGAATCACTAGTAGCTGTGTGGAGTAAGAACCTGAAGATTACTTGACTTCAGTCTAATTTCTTTTGGTTCTCAGGTGTAAAGGGGCTTTATTCACGTAACATGGTTGTTCTATTTGTGTTTATTTATTTATAAATATTTATTTGTTTTGGGGTGTGTTGTGTCTTAGTCACAGCACATGGGGTCCTCACTGTGGTGTACAGGCTTCTCTAGTTGTGGTACGTGGGCTTACTTGCCCCACAGCATGTGGGATCTTAGTTCCCCAGCCAGGGATTGAACCCATGTTCCGTGCACTGGAAGGTGGATTCTTAGCCGCTGGCCCACCAGGGGGGCCCCCTCCCTCTGCCTTTCTTGGTATTGGTTTTACCTTGAGGTTACTAGAAAGATGGCCGCTAAGAGTTTAAAAATCAGACCAGCAATGTCCGGAGGATGTAAGAGGCCAATTCTCTCTGCGTCTTTCCTAAGAACAAAGCAACTTTTCCCAGAAGCTGTCGAATGTCTTTGTCTTATACTGGGGTTAGTTCACACCCACTCCTTATTTAATTACTTGGAAATGAGATTACTATGTTAGATTTAGCATAATCCCTTGAAGTATAATGTATGTTGAAGAGTCCGCATCCATGATTATTACTCCAGGCCATAATTTTGCTTTAGTCGTAAGGCCAGATGGTGATACAAAAGGTGACATGATACTAAAGATGATGGGTAGGTGTATCAGTCAGGGTTCTGCAGAGAAATAGAACCAATGCAAGAGAGAGAGAGAGAGAGATAAAAGGAGATTTATAAGAATTGGCTTGCATGGTTATAGAGGCTGAGAAGTCCCCTGATCTCCCAAATAAAAACTGGAGACCCCAAAAAGCAAGTGGTATGATTCAGCCCAAGGCAGAAGTCCTGGGGTGGCAGGGAATTGTGCAGCGCTGGATGGTCTCAGAGCCCAAAGACCCCAGAATCAGGAGCTCTGATGTCTGAGGGCAGAAGAAGATGGACATCCCAGATCAAGAAGAGATGGGGAGTTTGCTCTTCCATCTATTTGTTCTGTTGGAACCCTCAGTGGATGAGATGATGCCCAGCCAATTGGGGAGGGCATCTCTTCTGTATCTTCAGGCTGCTGATTTGAATGTGAGTCTCTTCCTGAAGCATCCTCACAGGCACTCAGAAGTAGTGTTTTACCAGCTGTCTGGGCATTCCTCAGCCCAGGCAAGTTGACACACAAAATTGACTACCACACTAGGTAACAAAAATGTGTATACAGCCTGTATATTAGACATTAATAGATTCTCCTAACAGTAGAGAGAACTTGAAAAGTATTTAATGTATTTTAAACATTCACCTAATAATTTTGTGTTCTCTGTGGAAAAAGGTAATCAATAATTCAGTCTAAGACACTCCAAATTCTATTAATAATTAGCAGAATCCAAATCAATGATATTTTCCTGTATAAGTAAACATTTAGAAAAAACTATTTGTGTGATGGGGGTATATGTTGATGATTTTATTTATTAGCTTCATGGCTTTGTTCATGATGATGGGTTATTTAAATCTAGGGTCATTCTCTCAGTAAAGGACAAGATAATCTGTGTTCCCTGGAAAGACAGCCACCAGAAGTTCTGACTTAGCTTATATGAGTTTCAGTTTATGATTTTAGGGTACCTTACAATGAAACATTCAGAAAACTAAGATCATGGCATCTGGTCCCGTCATTTCATGGGAAATAGATGGGGAAACAGTGGAAACAGTGTCAGACTTTATTTTTTTGGGCTCCAAAATCAGTGCAGATGGTGATTGCAGCCATGAAATTAAAGGACGCTTACTCCTTGGAAGGAAAGTGATGACCAACTTAGATAGCATATTAAAAAGCAGAGACATTACTTTGCCAACAAAGGTCTGTCTAGTGAAGGCTATGGTTTTTCCAGTGGTCATGTATGGATGTGAGAGTTGAACTATGAAGAAAACTGAGCACCAAAGAATTGATGCTTTTGAACTGTGGTGTTGGAGAAGACTCTTGAGAGTCCCTTGGACTCCCAGGAGATCCAACCAGTCCATCCTAAAGGAGATCAGTCCTGGGTGTTCATTGGAAGGACTGATGCTAAAGCTGAAACTCCAATACTTTGGCCACCTCACACGAAGAGTTGACTTGTTGGAAAAAACCCTAGTGCTGGGAAGGATTGGGGACAGGAGGAAAAGGGGACGACAGAGGATGAGATGGCTGGATGGCATCACCGACTTGATGGACATGAGTTTGGGTAAACTCCGGGAGTTGGTGACGGACAGGCAGGCCTGGTGTGCTGCGATTCATGGGGCCACAAAGAGTCGGACACGACTGAGCAACTAAACTGAACTGAACTGACCATGAAACAAATAGTCAGACATGACTTAGCGACTGAACAATAACAACTGTGAAACAAAACTTAAGGGGCATCAGAATCACCTGGAGAGTTGGGTAAAAATCAGATTTCCACGCCCCATTCTTAGGGCATCTGATTCAGGAAGTCTAGGGTGGGACCTGAGATTTTGCATTTCTGATCTAAGTGATGCTGATGTTGTTGGTCTGAGCATTGCTAGACCAAGCCTAATCACTTGAGGTAGAAAGGATGCTGGAGGATCCACTTCCATGATCATTTGCTGCTGCTCTTTAGTCACTAAGTCATGTCCAACTCTTTGCAACCCTATGGACTATAGCCCACCAGGCTCCTCTGTTCATGGAATTCTCCCAGCAAGAATACTGGAGTGGGTTACCATTCCCTTCTCCAGGGGCTCTTCCTGACTCAGGGATCGAACCCGAGTCTCCTGCATTTGCAAGTGGATTCTTTACCTCTGAGCCACCTGGGAAGCCCTCCATGACCATTGCTGTTGTTATTCAGTCACCAGTTTGTGTCCAACTCTTCGTGACCCCATGGACTGCAGCACACCAGGCCTCCCTGTCCCTTACCATCTCCCAGAGTTTGCCCAAGTTCATGTCCATTGAGTTGGTGAGGCCATTCAACCATCTTCATCCTCTGTCGCTGTCTTCTGTGATAATTGTTTTAACCAGAATTATGTTGAGAAGCATTACCCTAAAATGTAGGCTTTTCTCTTGATCAAAAACAAACAGCTATTAAACAATTAGGACTTAGAGAAAGCGATAGCTTATGGCATTGGACATTGTTCTATTGTCCCTCTTAAATTTCCATAAGGATGTTTTCATTCTTGTCAAAATTGTCATACAGAGAACAGAAACTGATATTCCTTGTAAAAGGATATAATCTTAATCTGCAACTTTGTCAAAATAGACAGTCAAAAGTAGACTTTTGGACAGATTTTTGTGGAAAAAAATTCCTCATTCTCCTAGATATGAAAATAACTTACTTCACTTTGTCAGTGGATTGATTTATTGAATGAATGCATCTAGGTAATGATTTATTTTGTAATGTGGATAATGACTTCCCAACTCATCTCTACATTTAACTATGTTTTCATATACTATATTGGATTTCCTTAAATTTCAAAGAGAGTTCTTATATGAAACAGGTCCTCAGTGACAACTGACTGACTGTTTTCTTGTACTTCAGAGTTGATGACTTTTCAGAGAGAACACTTGCTTCATCAGTTACATCTGAAGGAAATGAAGAGGACTTTGAAGACAGCATTCCACCACCAGATGAACCACCACGGACAAGTACCAGTGAAAGCAGATTTCGAGTAAGTCACTTTAGTGAAAGTCACATGACATCTTCAAATGGGACTAGCTCATCATCTTTGTCACTATTTCATTCGGAAGTACAGGAAATTTTGCTAAGGTGTAGTGGGTGTCCTGAAAATGAACATGAAACAATACAGTTTTCATCAAAGAAATTATTTTCCATAATGAAAAGTAACAAAAATAAAAATAGGACGTTTTCTTCTGACTTTAACTTTTCAAGAACGTCGAGAATCGTTATAGAACGTGAAGATATAGATGTGGCACCATGCCCTCCTGCCCATCTGTTTCTTTCTAGAGACCAAGTCAGACTTCTGGAAGAAAATGTGAGAAATCAAAGCCCTTCAAAATCCAAAGCCACATTAGAGAATAAAATTACCTCTCTGTACTCAATCTCTCTAGAACCCTTGATTCAGAATCAAGATTCTGCTACAATGGACATTTCTGCCCAAGCACAAGCTTCTTTTTCCAGACAAAAGGCTCCTCAGAGTCAAGGATTTTCCAAAGCCCAATTTACTGGTGAAACCCACCAATTTTTTAACAATCAGGCATCAGTCAACAGGCAGCCTGAGAGTGAGGCCAGATACTTTGCTCTGCCTCAAGATTTGGTGAGGGAACCACTTTCCAGCAGCACCCAAAACTCCTTCCAAACCCTAGACATGGATAGGAGCCAACATCTGGTCCAAGTTCCACAGTCTATTGAGACTCAAGATTCAGTCAAGGTCCTAGAGTCTGACACAAAACATTCAGACGAGGCCCAGGATTCTGTCTCGTCTGAAGGTTCAAACAAGATCAAATATTCCATCCCAGGGCAAGACACGATTTTAAAGGATGCCAGACATCTAGTTTTACCTCCGAGCCCAAGTTCAGTTGCTAAAGTGATGCCACAACTAGAGCATGTTAAGACTGAGGGCCAGAAACAAATTGCTTCCTCAACATTAAACCAGTCTCCTTCATTTGGCTCACTGCCTCTCATGACCAGGCAGAAAAACAGAAGGAAAAGATCATGCAGTAAAAGTGAACTTAGCCTTAAAGATCCGCCTCAGAAGTCAAAGAAAACACCAGCTTCACAGGTGTTTCAGACCACAGCGGGTCACACTGCAGAGCTCAGGCAGTTAAGACATGAGCATAAAACTAAGAAGAAAGAGTTACATCAAAGAAAAGGTGTGTCAGGTATAGCGTTGCATTTTACATATGCTTTCAAGCTTGTCCCTCCTTATATTAGGAAGTATTCCAGGAAAAGACAAGCGAAATTCACTCCAGGTTTAACAGAATGTAGAGATTTTCTGCCGAAACCAGATCAGTCACTATGTGCAGAGAAAGTTAATTACGTAGGGTCTGTTGAAGAAAAAGGAACCACGGGGAGTACTGAAAATGAAGAACAGCATGGCAGAAACAGTAAAGAGCTGGAAAACATTTCACAAGAAATGTTTCCATCTCAGCTAGAACAGTCTTTCATGGTCAATACTTATCGACACAAAGTACCTTGTCCTCCATTAATAGAAACAAACTGGATGAATAAAGAGTCTCTTGAAGATCCAAAGGAAATGGATATGGCAGAGTCGTGTGCCCCAAACAGCAAAACAACATCTGACCTGCCTGTTGCCAGGCAAGAGACACCTTTAGAAGAAGCCATATCAGAACCTTTGCAGAAATGTGTTTCCTCTCCCCAGATGAAGTTGGACAGAAACATGAAAACATGGGAGGACCTACGAGGTACAGAGAATTCAAATCCTGCCCTTTCAA
Organism: Muntiacus reevesi; assembly: GCF_963930625.1. Classification (NCBI taxonomy): domain Eukaryota; kingdom Metazoa; phylum Chordata; class Mammalia; order Artiodactyla; family Cervidae; genus Muntiacus; species Muntiacus reevesi. The sequence continues at coordinate 75,652,873 of NC_089259.1, read as the reverse complement.
GCAGAGAGGAGTTACCAACGAGTGTATCAGAAATGCAAAGGTGCGTCTCACAGGGGAACACAGACAGGAAAGATCTTGAAATTGTTCTGGAGTCTTCCAACGTCAACTTGTTCGTTTCCCTAGGAGCCAAAAAGCATAAAAGCAGTGGAAAACCAGCAGGTGTAGAAATTCAGAAGAGGCCAGAAGATGTGACTGAGACGGAAAAGAAAGCATTAAGAGTTCACGTGACGGAAGAAGATGATGTAAGTGGAAGTGAGGAACTCAAATGCAGCGCTAGCAGCAACATTAACAATATGCAAGATGAAAGAGCATCTGCTGTGTTTCACGAAGCCACTCATACTGCCCTTTCTTTACCACTTCGTCTGAAAATGCAGAGTGGATTAAAAACCAAGACAGATACCTCAGAAATAGAGTTTAGTTTTTCAGCAGTAAAGCCAGACGAATTACCAGATGACAGGGAAATGTATTTTTCCTTTGAGAAGAACTGTCTAGTTAAAAAACCACAAGAAGACGACAGAGAGGAAGAACAACAGGCTCCACAAGAAGCAGCTTCACAACTAACGCCAGGTTTCAGGTTCAGCCTACGACTACAGCAGAAGCCCACGTATGTCAAACTGGAACTAGGACAGAGTAGTTCAAAAGGTCGAACCACTCAAAATAAAGAGCTCAACATACACCCACAAACTGTCTCTACAGAGACAACTGTGGGGACTAGCCGATGCCCCACGATGGATCCATTTCAAGGTGAGGTGAAGCAAAGCGCAGACAGACCTACAGGCAGGGAAACTGCAGACCCAGTGCATCCTCTCACCATGTTCGAGAGCTTGCCAGGTTTAACTGAATCAACAGGATGTGGTGTCCCCTTGGGTGGAAGCCCTGAGAAGTCCCTGGATGCTCAGATTGCAGAAGAAAAGCAGGACTTAGAAGGGGTTTTACCTGAAGTTGCCCTGGGGTCTTTCCATAGGCATATGCCTCCTTTATCAAATTTGAAAAGGAAGAAAATCAGAAAAAAAATAACGGGAACCACAAATGTACTCGGTTTAAAATGTGTGATTATGAAAGTAAAGAAGCCACCAAAATGTCACAGAAGAAGATTAAGAAGCAATTTCAAAGTCATGATTAAACACATACTGCAAGACAAAACCACGGCAGATACACTTCTGAATGTTATTGACCCTCGTCTGTCTATTTTGCCCCATGTTAGAATGCACAGCAGATTAAATGTAGGGAATCACAGTCATACCGAGCTAAAACAAGAGACATCAGAAGCTGAAAGAGAGGACGACTATTCAGCTATCATTAATAAAGGAAGCGACTCTGGAAACACACTAGAAGCAGTTCGGTTGCAGGGGGATGTAAGCGGGGGCCAGGAAGCTTCACCAGAAGCAGTTCTTGAGGATCGCTGGAACTGCAGTTTGGATGAAGATCCAGAGAAAGAGCTTAAATCCATGAAAGAAAGGCAACAACTAATGACATTTGCTGAAATCATGGCAGAGTCTATTCTCATGGCCACAACAGGTTCCGTTCACGTTGAGAATATGGAGAAAAGCCTGACAGCACCTGCAAATTTAAGATGCACTGCAGATGATTCTGAGATGTCTCCTCCCACATCAGAAAAATCACTGATTGGAGACCCTTTAAACCACACAAGAGAAAGTGATGTCCCAGATGATGGAAGTGATACCAGGGAAACAGGTTACTGTTTTGCAGCAATGAAGGCGGAACGACCCGAAGATTTACCGGCAGTTTTCCCAAAGACGTTTAATTACCACATGCCTGTCTTATCTCACTCTAAAGTGAAGAAAACTAGAGTAAGATCTTCACGCATGGAATGTAGAGTGAACTCCAAATCCGTACCTTTGAAGACATTGAAGCCATCCATTTCACAAATGTGTAATATCACAGGTCATCAAAGAAAGAAACTGAAATCTGAGTTTAAGGCCAAGTTTGAAAAGGTTGGCCAAGTTAATGGACTGGAATATGGATATCTAAACACCCTTTACTCTCCTGTGCATAGCAGGTTACAAAGAGAGACAAAGAGCTTCTGCCATGTTCAGGCAAAGCTCCGGGGTCTAGCCATTGAAGAGAGACCACTGTATGTTGATTTTTTTGATGAGAGTAATGCACTCTGTGATAGAGAAGAAAAAGTACAAGATAGAGAGGAAAAGGAACAAAAGATTTTGCAAATAACAGCTCCGCAACACACCCAGTACCTCTGGATCAATGGATGTCGAGGAAAGGAGACTCACCTTGCCAAACCAGATGCAGGCCTGCACCGTTTAACACAGGAGCAAGATACACAGCACCAAACATGCTTTAAACAAGCTGCTCCGCAGACTGATGTCCAGATGGGTCCTCGAGAAGCTGAGGAACTCCTGAAGACCAACAAACCAGAAGATGACCTAACAGCCCCTGCGGGTCTGGAGGTTCTACCTCCCGAGGCAGGGAACTCATCATCTGTGAAACTTTTGAACATTCCAACAGAGTGTGGCATAGCCTCTGGTGGAAACCTTACAAGGGAACTAGGTTCTTATTCTGTGGACAAAAATTCAGAGGTACCAGAAAGTTTGCAAGTGATGTTCTTGCAGTCTTCTGATTCTGTTGACACCTTCGTTTCTAAATCTCAAAGAAAGAAAAACACACTAAAATTATCAAGAAACCAGATAACAGTTAGTCGTAGATACAGAGCTATGAGAGAACAAATCCCATCCATTCTGCGTATGCTCCCTGGCAGGCAGGGAGAGGCATTGCAATGCAATTTTAAAATGAAGAATTTACAGCAAAATAAAAACACAGGAGATGTGTGTTCACCTGGTGTTCTCTCCAGGGTGCCTGTTTTGCCAAACACCAAAATGAGCATCGGATTAAATGTGGAGACAGACACACAAAGGATAACAAGACTTGATCATACACAAATGCAAGAGAAATCACCCAATGAAAGAAAAGTGTGTTGCCCAGCTTCTATCGATATGAGTAATTTATCTAACAGTGTGAAAGACAGGAAGGAAGGGACAGGGGAACAAGATTTACCAATTCCAGAGAGTGGCCAAGGCTTCGTATTCAGTACATATCAGGAGCAGGATCATGACGTTGTCAAATCAGGTGAAGGACTCAAACGAACAGGAAGTATAGATATCCAGGTACAACCACAAACACATTTTGCAGAGAGTATTTTGAGCTCTGCTTCATGCCCAACACTGGATCCATTTCAACTGAAAAAGCTAGAGAGCGATGCTAGGTTTTTTCCTCCAACGTCAGGAGAAGCAAAGTTTGATGAAAAAATATTTTCTGCAAGAGAAGGTGGTGTCCCATCTGAGGCAAATCATCAAAAGGAACAAGCTGGTGTTACTGAAAAGGAAGAGAAAATGACTTTAGCTTTCTGCATGGCTGCTTTATCTCTATCTAAAGGCAAGAGAAACTTCAAACAATATTCCGACATGAAAATCTTGATGAATCCCAAACATGAAATTTTAAAAGCAAAGAAACCACCCATTTCACACATGCTCAATATCAAGGGTGGTGCTAGACGAAATCATAGGAAAGAATTGGGATATAACTTGATCACCAAAATGGGACAAGTGGGTCAGGGTACAAAAATTGCAGACAGCAGGGACTCCCTCCTGAACATCATCCCTGCCATTAATAGGTATAGTGACCGAGAAGGGGAAAAAGACATGTTAGGAGAAAAAAGACTCAATTCTGAACAAGTAAAGCAAAATATACCCCCACAGAAAGGGAATGTGACTCCAGATGACCCCAAAGAAGGTGATCTTCAAGATGAAGAAAGTGAACAGAAGATGTTATTAAAAGTAATTCCACAGTACAGCCAACGTTTCATACTCTGTTCAGACCAGACAAAGGAGTTTGAGCTTCACAAGCCAGGAAACAAAGGATGTGGGAAAACTCTATTTGTTACCAAACAGGACATCCCCCAGCACACACAGCCTGCAGATCCAGTACAGGCAACACAGCCAAAGAGAAGCCAGCAGACACACAAGGGCACAGTGTGGTCAGCGAGTTCAAACTTCCCTCTTCTAAAGTCGAACGAATCACTAACCAGTCAAGTTGTAATTGATACAATGAAGTGTGGCATCCCAAGTGATGAGAGCCACATGGAAGAACTGTATGATCATGGTAAAGGGGAAAAGTCAGAGTTTAAAAAAGATCTACGAGCACCTGTCCCCGAGTCTTCAGCTACCGCCACACCTGATCCCCCTGAACCTAAACAGGGGAGAAAGACATTTACATGTAGAGCCTTAAAAAGTAAAATGAGTCCCAAGTGTGTTGTTATGAAGGCAAGAAAGGCAACAATGTCGCAGATATTTAACATCCCTGGGAATGGCTGTCTGAAAACCATCCCTTCAAAAACCCTGCGATCGCAGATTGTTGAGTTTTTGATTGAGATAAAATACTCCGGGGCGCTCGGAGATGTGACTGCAGAAAGAAAGGAAGGAGGAGCCCGAGAATTGCTGGCAGCAGTGCTGGAGTTCTGGGATGCAGCCACACTTGCTTTACCCGTTTCGAGAAGAGAGAGAAACCACCCAGAGCTTAGAGACAAGAGAAATAAAATGAGTCCCAAACGTATCACTTTGAAGGCAAAGAAGGCACCGATTTCCAAGACATTTAATGTCATAAAACGTGGTGGGCCAAGCCGTGGCAGGCAACTTGAAGGCAAATTCACAACTGTGAGGAAACAAGGTTGGTCATTGGCAGCCACCAGGCTGAATGCCACTTCCTCTTCTGTGTCAGTTTCACTGGACAGAAAGGTGCATAACAGAAAGAAAGCAGAGACGGACGTGCCGGGGAGGACGAGGTTCCATCCCGAGCTGCAACAGCACGGACACTGGCCGGATGGCGGGAAAGCCTGGTGTCCCTATTCTAGGGCCAAGAGGGGAAACGTCAGGAAGGAACTCCAAGGCCACGGTGGAGAAGCAGTGCCTCGGAGTTTCCAGCACCTCACTTTCTGTGCTCATCATGTGAAGGAGCCTCGCTTTGTGAAATCAGAGCTCAAACAGAAGTATTCAGCAAGGGGGAAAGTCCCAGAATCACTAACCATAGCGGAGGAGCTGCAACAACACACGTTTTTCACACAAAGTGTCTTGCATTCTGTGTCTTCCTCTATTTTGAATTCACTTCCATCTGAGAAGGCACCGAAAAGGACAAAAACACAGAGGTCAAGGATTTTTTCTCCAGTGACAGAGAAATTACTCGGTGAATCTTTAGCTGTTAAAGTACCAAGTGACGTCCTGTCTGAAACAGACCCAACAGAGGAACCTGCTAGTTCTAGTCCAGAGGAAAAGAAAGAATTACAAGTGGATTTACAAGGAAGAGCCCTACAGTCTTTCTGTATCTCCAAGCCGGATTCATCTGAAATTAAAGGGTTGAGAAATGTAGCATTGATCCCTACGTCTCAAACTGGGGAAGCCCAGATGGCATCAGTTTTGAAGACAACTAATACCACTGGTCCCAGTGCCCCCAGCCATGGAAAGGAACTGGTCTACACCTTTGATAACATGGCCAAAGAGTTATCTCAGAGTATGTCAAATATATTTATGAATACTTCTTTTTCACCTACACCTGTTTCACCTGCCACCAAAACACATAAAAAACTGGAAGCCAAGAAAGACCCAGTCAAAGTCAGTATTATACAGCTAAAACCAGAGGACAGGAAAAGACTGTGTAAAAGATGGAGTGCCTTGGGCACCACATCTGAGTCAAGATGGCAAAATGAAAGAGAGGGCAAGGAATTTGTATTCAAAAGAGGTCTACAATTCCTGAGTAGGACAGAAAGTAGAAAAGATGAAAATAAGCTTATTACAGAGCAAGACATGCAGCGACAAACACTAGTTTCAGAAAGTATATTGGAGTCTACCTGTTCTCCTCTAATAATTCCATTTCAAACTGAAAAGGTGAAGAACATCCCACCATATACAAACATCCTGCATAGAAAGAGTGAAAAGATTTCATGTGTAAAAAGAGGAACAGCGATGTTCGATGGTCTTTTAACTGATGAGGCAGGGTGTAGGACTCTATCTGCTGGGAACCCCACAAGGAGGCTGGATGCTTCCAGTTCAGCTTCCCTACAACCTGAAGAAGAGAAAGACATAAAAACTCAAAAAGTAACAAAATACACAGCTGATCGAAATATCCCACTTCCCAAGTCAGGGATCTCAGGGCTTGGAGATTCATGTAATGAAAGCTCTAGAAGGAAAGTGGGTGGTTCTATCGTGAAGAAACATGAAGAGCTGCAAAAAGATTTACTAACAATATCCACAACATCTGTTTTGTCTGAATCTAGAAGTCAGAAAAAAGAACTAAAATTTCCAGAAAGGAAAGATCTTATGGGTCCCAGATGTATAATGAAGGCAAAGAGGCCTCTTTTTTCACAGGTGCTTAATATCACTGAGCATGGTCATCAGTACTGTAAAAAGAAACAGGAATGTTATTTAAAGTCTGTGATAAAAGACAGGCAACAACATGAAAGTATAGCTGATACATTTTCATCTCTCACACCTGTTTCAACAGGTAATAAGATAGATATTGAAATTGATAGCACACCCACAAAAGGGACAGATCAACCAAGAGTACAAACACACAGCCACACCTGCCCAGAGCTAGAGAAATTGCCGAGTGTTGGGGAAGCATGGGAGGCCAATCTGATTGATACACAAAGCAGATCCAGCAACACAGGGAGAGTGAGTGTGCCACATGAGAAGGAAGAGGAAAATGTCCCAGAAATATCAGCAGAATCAGTTCCACACGAGAGCCAACACCTCTGTTTCACTTCTCATCATGTCAAAAATCTTGGCCCTTGCAAATCAAAACCTAAACTGGATAGTTCGGAAGGCAGAAGTACTTGGAATCTGTCTTGTGCAGCACAAAACATGAGGCAAGAAGAACACATTAGAAAAACAATTTTAAAGCCTGTGTCTAAAAGCGTGATGACTTTAATTCAGGCCCAAACACTGAAGAAGGTTCTTCATACTCAAGAGGAAATCCAACACATAGCAGATCTAAAGATCCCATTTCCAGAAGCTAGGAAATCAGAGGCAGGTTCCTTACACTGTGATGGTGTCTGGAATGGAAATCATAGGAGGAAACGAGATAGTCCTATTTTTAAGAAAAAGGCAAGGAGTCAGAGTGACTTAGTAGGAACAGTCTTAAAGCCCTTAGATTTCTGCAGCCTTGATTCATCTGAACCCAAGAGCCAGAGTCATGCAGTAGAGGCTGTAGGCAGGAAAAGTACAATGAGTCCCAAGCAGGTAACTCTGGAGGCAGGGAAGCTACCAGTTTTACAGGGGCTTAATAGCACGAGGTGTCTTACTGGAAGCCACAGAGCAAAAAACCACAAACTTAAGACCAAGGCAAGAGAGACATTATTCCATGCCAGCGAGGGAGCTAAGAGTCCACCACCCACATTAGTGACTGACAAACTGCCATTCGATATAGCAGCGAGGGACAGTCTGGATAACTACGGAGCACTTCACAAAAATCTAGATGATTTTGTTACAGAGAAAAAGGCAGAGCTGGATAAAAACTTAGCCACAGTTCTCCTGGGGCCTTTCAATTTGCTCATGCCTGTTTTATCTGACTCTGAAAGCCATACAAACACAGTGCAAGAGAAAATCACACTGAAACGCAAGTGTTCCGTGATGAAAAAAAAGGAGACACTCATTTCACAGCTATTTAAAATCAGTAGGCAATGTGCCACAAAACAGAGGACGAAACTTAGATCCAACATAGAAACCAAAATGAAAGAGATGCATTCAGGTAAAAATGCGACTGATATGTATACAAATGCCACTTGCTTCGAAGTGGATGCCTCTGACATTAGAAGGCAAAGCGGATTCCAAACAGAGGCAGAGAGAATATCAGGGTTCAGTCCTGTGCAGATAACACACATGCAGTTGCCAGTCGAAGACAGAGTGGTTTTACAGTCACTCAATGCCACAGGTCCTGCTGCTTTAAGCATGAACAAAGAACAGGAGGTAGACACACACACAGGCAAAGCTGTGTTAAACACAGACCTAAAACCTACAGATGCTTCTCCATCTATTCCACCACATATAAAAACGGAGCAGTCACCTAGCACCTCAGGTAACTGTGAAGACTCTTCTGAAAAGAGAAATGCCCTAAAGAAAGCAAAAGTTATGGAGGAAAAGGAGTGTGAACAACAGGTCTTGTTTGAAACACCTTCACAATATACCCAGTCATTTGAGTTTCTACAAAAGAAACAGCAAGAACCATGTGTCTCAGGAAACACCCAGAACTCTGCTCATGCTCACATACCTCCATACCCCCAAATCCTAAACCATCACGCTAACGCAAAAGCAGCAGGTGCAGAAAACACTGTGCGTACCGAGCAGATAAAATTGAAGGCAAAGAAACCATTTCTTTCCCTGATGCATAACACAGCGGGGTGTGGGACCCGAAGCCACGAAAAGGAGACAAGGCGTAACACCAAGAAGCAGAAGCCGGGGTTCCAGCAAGATAAAACTGAGGTAGAATTCTCTCTGAAAACTATCTGTGACTCTGGGTCTATTCCACCTCAAATTCAAGAGCTGACGGAAGCGGAAAGGGAGAAAGGCAAGCCACCAAGGCCGGAGAAGTCGCTGAACACAAGACAAACAGCATTTTCACAGTCCCTTGCTAAAAGTGCCAAATCCAGAAATAAGAAAACCCTGAGACAAGGTATCAGAGAGCAAGAAGAAAATTGCCAAATCGCTTCCCCAGACATCTTCCCACAGTGTAGATATCGATTCATGATGAGACAGCAACTGAAGAAGGGCCCCACCCGTGTCAAATACACAGTAAATTTGAAAAGAGAAGTACATCCCGATCAACCTTCACCAAAGAGAGAAAGCTGCTCCACTATGTTTGACATCTCAAGAGTTAGATTACACATGAAACGCCAACGCGTCACCGCCCTGGGAGTAAAGGAGGGAGACAGAGACGAGCCCCAACCTCCAGTGTCAGCTCCACAGAGGACGGAAGTAGCTGAGAAAACAGACATTTCTTTAAGCTCAAAAAGACAGAATATGTGTCTTCCAGAGTCTGATGCTTCTCAAGAGAAGACCTGCAAGGAACAGGATCTGCTGAAAGAAGGAAGTAATTCAAGGACACTGGTGGAGCCTACTTTGTACTCCATTACGGAAACCCCTCATTTGGAAAATGCCATTCCAAATCAGCTGGGAAAAGATGGCTTAAGAGAAACTGATACCTTACAAGGTTCAAAAGGACAGACGTTTCTCTGTGCAAACGCAGAAGCCTGGCAATATACACCTGCAGTGGAGATCGGAGACGTGAAACCAGATCCCATTCTGGAACGTCTCCTGGATTCAGCATCTTGCCCCACTGGGGAACTTATTCATGTGAGAGAGGCAGGAAATGCAACAGGGAAAGAAACTGTTAGCATCCCTGTTGTTTCAGACGTCAATGTATGGGAAACCGAGATGCCAAAGTTAACGAACCTTCTATTAACATCAAATGAACGGAAAATAAACTGTTCCAAGAAAGGAAGGACAGAGCAGCAAAACAGTTCTAACCAGAGGAAGGGAAATCTTCTGGAATTCATTTCCTCTTGCATATTGCATCAACTCCATATTGAAAGGCGAAAGAAAGAAGTCTCAGCCAAAGGAATGAGTTCAGCAGTTTTGAGTCCAGTGGTCCAGAAAGCATCAAACGCAGTAGATATTCCAGTGGATCAACCTCCGTGCTCAGGAAGAAAAGAACATCAACAGGAAAGTACATGCAAGGCTCTCCCAACATCTCTTTCTCATTCTATGGTGGATATATTTCAGATTAAATTGCCAGGGGTAATGAAAGCAGCAAAGGAAGTAGATAGTCCAAGACACCACAATTCAAATACAGAAGGAATTGGCTTGCCTGTTGCAGAATCAGAGGAGCGACCAGAATGTGTACAACGTATTTGGCCAAATATTGCTTCTGATCCTTCAAGGGATATATTATTTCAAAGTAAGATGCCGTATGAAAAGACAGCATTGGAAGAAGTAGTTAGCACTGTGGAGTATACTCCAAGTACAGAAGGACTTGGTTCATATATTACAGGAAAAGGAGACCAGCAAGAGAAAGGGATGTCTGAGACCCTTCAGAAGTCCACATCTCACTCCCAAACAGGTCTCCACCAAACTAATATCTCAGTGCAAGAGGTAAAGTTTGATGACACAAGTAAGATGCATTCCGAATATTCAACTCCACAGGCTAAGGAGGCATTAAAAGGAATGGATGTTATTGTTGGATATACACAAAAAAATGAAAAAGGACAAAACTTACCCAGCGTGGAACAAAAGCAGCAGCACCTACTGATTCCCTCTGAGAATTTTCCCTCCCTGAGAATTCCCTCTGAGCTTACATCTTACCCTCAAAACAATCCCTGGCTCCTGCCACATTTAACGCCTCAGATGAAGGAAGCATTATCAGAAGTAGGTAATGTGTCGAGCAGGACAAAAGGATTAGACTTGATTTCTAAAGAACAACTAAATACTCAACGTGAGTGTAGCCTGGAATGGACTGTACCCTCAGCTCCTCCAACGCAAATGACAAGACAAAATACAAGACCACCTTTAGATTCATCCAGTGAAACTGCAAAATATCAGAATGTCTCGTTGCCGAAAGGAAAGAAATTATCGGATGGGGAGCAGGTAATTGGTTCAATAACAAATGTTAGCTCCCCCAAGCTAAGTGTTAGAAAGAAGGTGCACTTATGTAAAGCATGTCGGAAAAAAGTACAAAAAGAGCTGTGTCTTCCTGGATTTTTTTCACATTCTCTTTCTATCCATATGCCTCCTTTGCCTGCAAATAAAAGACAGAAGAATGACCTAAAACAAGGAGTTGAGAAAGACATAGTACACACCCAAAGGACTTTGGAGAAATTGATATTTTCAAACATATTTAATACCACTGACTATGGTGGCCCAGGCAACAGACCAGAACTGCAGATGAAGATAAAAGAGGAAGTGGCAAATTGGAAACATAGAAAGGTTAAACCTGATTTGGTTGTGACAGATGTATATGAGTCCATCCCTTTTCTCAAACTGAATATAAAGACAGCGGATGAGATTATCTCAAATAATGTAAAACGAATTAAACAACTTATATCGCAGAGAAAGGAGAAGATTAGAATAAAAGGAGTCAACGTGAAAGGAACAATGGATCCCAACATTACCTTGAAGGCAAAGAAACCATCACGATCACACATGCTCAGTGAAAAGGAATTGTCAGGGCAGTTGAACATTGTGAAAGAAGAGAGCGAAGGGCAGACAGGCAAAGGTACATCAGGTGTGAAACTGACAAACCTGTTTGCTTCTGTACCGTCTCTGTCACCTCTTGATTTGATTTCAAGAAAAAAAGGAGGAGGAGATATGTCAAGAATACCACAGAACTGCCTTCCACCACTAAAGCTCCAGGCAACATCAAATATCAGGAAAGCGTCATTTGCAGAGTCAATTAATAGAGAGAGTTTAAGCAACATAATAGGATCAAAACATTTCCCACAGAAAAAGAGGGAAGATGAAGACGATACAGTGTATGTGAAAGATAAAAGGGGCTGCAAAAGGGCCACTTTTAAAAGAAAGAAAAAACTTTTTAAACACACACCGCATGGAAATGAACTGCAGTGGAACAATAAAGAGCGAGAGAAAATGATGCAGGAAGATGAAAGTGATGGAAATGTAGTTCTGAATAAGCCCCATGCCTCCATTCCATCTTCTTCTCACCTGGAGCAGGGTCCTAGAGTAAAAGAAGCGGCATCACAAACAGTATCATGGTTCTGCCCTCCATCACTGACCCTCCAGGAACTGTCAGATGCAGTGATAACATATAAGGAGCCAGCTGATGATAATTTAAGCAATATAGCAAGATCAAAATATATGTCACAGAAAAATAAAAACAAAGTGGACCTGGCTTTGAAAGAGATAAGGCCTCCCCAAAGAATGCCTCTGGAGGTGAACCAGTCTCCAGTTGCCCAGGAATTGCAGTTGAACATCAAAGAAAAAGAGGAAAAGATAAAGCAAGATAAAGGTAAACAGGTTGGGATTCAGAGACAGTCTTGTGTTTCCATCTCTTCTCCACCTTACTCTGAAGTGGACACGAGAAGGGAAGGAAAAGCAGTCACGCTAAGAAAAACAAAATCATGTTTTCTACAACCCAAACTCCAGGAGTCATCAGATATGGGAAACATAGCATATGAAAAGTCTGTTTCTGGTGATCTCTCAAACCGTGTAAAAAAAGCTGAAGAACATGCAATACAGGAAGAAGAGGAAGGAGTTAACATGGAAAAAGTCCTCCTTTTGAAGAAAAAGAATTCACCACTTTCACAGGGAGTCCAGTTGGACATAGAAGAGCAAAAGAAAAAGATACAAAGAATTCAAGGTGAACCAAGTGTGATTTTGATCTGTACTTCCAGACCTGCCACTTCTTTTAACTCGAATACAAGAATGATAGAAGCAGATGACAGAGCTAAAGTAACAAGATACTCTTGTTCAGGACTACCCCACCAGATATCATCAGATGTAGTCAAAAAAGCAAATCGAGAGTCAACTAAGAGAGGTATCATAAGTGATGTCCAAGCAGCAAATGAATTTATGCCCCAGAAAGGAGAGGATCAAGGAGAAACAGCCAATATGAATTGTATGAAGTACTCCAAAGAGACAAGTTCCAAAGCAAAGGCGTTCCCACTTCCACATGTTCCCAGTAACCCTGGGAGCCACAGCCCCCAGACTAGAGATGACCCAGGAAACAGAAGAGAAAACCTGGGACATGCACAGGAAAGAAAGTGTGAACTAGATGAAGTTCTGACAGGACTTTGTCTGCCTCCGTTTACATCAAACAAAGGCGAGGAAGAGAAGCAAGGAGCTCTCACATCCTGTCTTCCGCCGTTGTGGCACAGGAAGTCATCAGATGCACAGGAGTTAAAATATACAGTGTCACCTCTGAGTGAGATCTCAAGCGATTCAAAAAGAACAAAATACATGACACAGGAAGAAAAGGATAAAGCAAATATTTTTGAGAGAGACCCAATGCATCTCAAGTCTTTAACTTTGAAGGTAAGGAAATCCCCGCTTTTCCATATGCTCGAAGCAAAGAAACTGCAGGTGAACGTTAAGGAGCAAGTGAAAAGGGAGCAGAAAGGGAGAAGGGACGCAGTTGTGATTCTGAGCGAAATCTGCCCTTTTGTCACTTCTTCAACGCATCTTAAATCTGACACAATAAAAGCAGACAGAGGTGGTCCGGGAGTCCTAAGGCATCCTGTGCCACATCTCAAGATCCAAGCCTCACGGCCCTCAGTACAGAGAGCACCTCCAAAGTCAACTGACAGAAAGAAAGAAAAACGATATCTGCCACCAAAAGAAAGGGACAGAGCACACACACCAGCTGTGAGAGGCTCCGTGCGTGCCAGTGGCTCAGATTTCAAGGCAGAGACATCATGCCCTCCTCATGTGTTTGGCATTGCTGAGCACGCTGCTCTGAGTAGGAGAGAGAAAGCGCAGCCAAGCACGGAGGAGAGCGCAGAACAGGGGCAGGGGGGACCTGGAGACCCTGGTGTGACTCCAACAAAAACCGCTCCTGCCTTGCCTTCTCCATCAGACCACAGACTGGATGCAGAGATCAGAGAAGACAAACACCTGCCTGCAGTCACGGGATTCTCTCCACCATTTCAGCTCCTTGAGTCATCAGGTGCAGGGAAAATCAGATACACAGATTTCAGTCAAGGTGTTAGCTCGTGTAATATAACAGTAAGAGCTAACGGACGTGTGTCATATAAAGAGACAGAGATCAGGGTAAAAAGAAAAGACGAGAAAGATAGAACGCATCCCCAGATCACAGCTGTGGAAGCCCACACATCCCCACTTACACATTTACTCAGTAGAAACAGACTGCCTTTGAATGTCAAAGAGCAAGGGAGGGAAGTGCAGGATGGCCGTGGAATGGTTCTGAGGGGAACTCGTGCCTCCTTACCTTCTCCATCTTACCTGAGACAGGACGCTAGCAGGAATGAAAAGAAGGATACAGAAAGAATAACGCAATCCTGTTTTCCACCACTGAAAATTTATGATCCACTCAATCTAAACACAAAACCAGATGCTAAGTCATTTGATGGTCATTTGTTTAAAAACAAAGCTAGACTCAAAACAGATAATGAAGACAGAGTGCTTCCAATATCTGTGCATCAGAAGGCAAAGAAATTACCACTTTCACATAGATGTGATGCCAAAGAATCACAGTGCAAAATTAAAAAGCAGAAGAAAATGGCACAGAGAGAGGACAGTGAACTAGTCACAAGATTGAAAAACATCTGTACTTCTTTACTGACTCTACCATATCTTAAATCTGATAAACCAGAAGGAGAGAGGTACATGATAAGAATCACAAAATTGCCTCCCCCACAAGCAGAGTCCAAGGAATCGTCACAATATGCTGACACCAATGACGGGGAACTTTCAAAAGATGTAAAAATATTAAAAGAACACATGCTGCAGAAAGAAGAGAAGGAGAGAAAGGAAAATGTGGATATGAATAGTAGAGTGGACCCCCGTAACATGGATTTGAAAGCAAAGGAATCACCTATTGTACTTACACACAGTCTAACTGACCTATCTATAAGAGAAGAGGGCATGTCAATGCTACCAAGATCCTCTTTTCCCCCAGTAAACTTCCAGAAATCGTCAGGTTCTGAGGAAGTGGCACATGTAGAGTCAATGGCGAGAGATACTGTCATCAGTCCCTCCAGAGAAAAATATTTGCCCCGGAACAAGAAAGAGGACGGAGTAGAAAGAAGAAACTTTGTATCTCCCAAACATCAAGGGAAGGAGATGCAGGAAAGTAAAGCTGAACCACATATGGTTCTGACCAAATCTTCCACTTCATCCCCATCTCTCTCTGCCCTCAAACTGGATAAAGAGGTCCAAGTTGATGATGAAATGCTAGCACGTACAAGGTCTATGTTGTGGAGAATAGCATATGGGGGGGAATTATATACAGACACAACTAGTGGTGATACCACAGAAGATGGTCAAAACCTGACCAAATCTTCTACTTCATCACCATTTGTCCCTGCCCTCAAGTTGGATAAAGAAATACAAGTTGATGATAAAATGCTAGCATGCAGAAAATCTGCTCTGGGGAGAATGTCGTACGCAGGAGTAGTAGTACATACAAAGACAATTAGTGGTAGTACCACAAAAGATATTCAAAACCCGACCAAATCTTCTACTTTATCCCCATCTCTTCCTGCCCTCAAACTGGATAAAGAAGTACAAGTTAATGATGAAATGCTAGCACATAGAAGGTCTGTCTTGGGGAGAATTTCAAATGCAGGGAAAATAGTACATACAGAGACAATTAGTGGTAATACCATGAAAGATGTTCAAAACCTGACCAAAACGTCTACCTCATCACCACCTCTCCCCACCCTCAAATTGGATAAAGAAGTACAAGTTGATGATGAAATGCTAACACATACAAGGTCTGTCTTGAGGAGAATTTCATATGCAAGGGAAATAGTACACAGAGATTCAGTTAGTAGTGACATCACAAAAGACGGTCAAAACGTCACCAAATTTTCTGCTTCATCACCATATCGCTCTGCCCCCAAATTGGATAAAGAAGCTCAAGTCAATGATGAAATGCTAGCACTTAGAAGGTCTGTTTTGGGGAGAATGACATATGCAGGGGAAACAGTACACAGAGATTCAATCAGTGGTGATACCATGAAAGATGGTCAAAACTTGACCAAAATTTCGACTTCATCACCATTTCTCCCCACCCTCAAATTGGATAAAGAGGTACAAGTTGATGATGATATGCTAGCACATACAAGGTCTGTCTTGGGAAGACTATCATATGCAGGGGAATCAGGACGCACAGATTCAATTAGTGGTGATACCACAAAAAATGATCAAAACTTGACCAAATTTTCTGCTTCATCACTGTCTCTTCCTGCCCACAAATTGGATAAAGAAGTTCAAGTTGATGACAAAATGCTAGCATGTAGAAGGTCTGTCTTGGGAAGACTACCATATGCAGGGGAAATAGCACATACAGATTCAATTAGTGGTGATATCACAAAAAATGATGAAAACTTGACCAAATTTTCTGCTTTGTCACCGTCTTTTTCTGCCCACAAGTTGGATAAAGAAGTTCAAGTCAATGATGAAATGCTAGCACGTAGGAGGTCTGTCTTGGGAAGACTATCATATGCAGGGGAAATAGCACATGCAGATTCAATTACTGATGATATCACGAAAGATGGTCAAAACCTGACCAAATTTTCTGCTTCATCACCATCTCTTTCTGCCTTCAAATTGGATAAAGAAGTTCAAGTCAATGATGAAATGCTAGCACATAGAAGGTCTGTTTTGGGAAGAATGCCGTATGTAGGAGAAATAGCACATACAGAGACAATGAGTGGTAATACCATGAAAGATGTTCAAAACCTGACCAAATTTTCTACTTCATCCCCATCTCTTCCTGCCCTCAAATTAGATAAAGAAGTACAAGTTGACAATGAAATGCTAGCATGCAGAAGATCTGCCTTGGGGAGAATTTCATATGCAGGGGAAGTAGTACATAGGGGTTCAATTCATGGTGATACCACAAAAGATGGTCAGAACCTGACCAGATTTTCTGCTTCATCACCATATCTCTCTGCCCTCAAGCTGGATAAAGAAGTACAAGTCAATGATGAAATGCTCACACTTAGACGGCCTGTTTTGGGGAGAATAGCATATGTAGAGGAAACAGCACATGCATATTCAATTAGTGATGATATCACAAAAGATGGTCAATACCTGACCAAATTTTCTATTTCATCACCATCTATCCCTGCCCTCAGGTTGGATAAAGAAGTACAAGTTGATGATGAAATGCTAGCACAGAGAAGGTCTGTTTTGGGGAGAATATCAAAGGCAGAGCAAATGATACATACATATTCAATTAGTGGTGATTCCAGGAAAGGTGTTCAAAATGAGGAACAACCTATTCCTGAGAAAGAAGAGAGGGACAGAGAAAAATCAGTAGATAGGAGAGGTGTGACACACACCAAATATATAATTTTGAAGTCCAAGAAATCACCTTCTTCATACACGCTCCACAGATCAGAATTGTATCTGAACCTCGGAGGGACGGGGCAAAGGAAACAGGAAACTCAAGGTAAACCACCTGGTAAGGTGGTAAGAAATATTTACCTTGCCACACCTCCAACTAAGCCGAAATTGGATAAAGGCACACAAGTAGATGAAGGAAAGCTTGGAATTAAAAAACCCTCTCTACTTCCACGAATGATTTCAGCATTATCAGATGCAAAGAAGAGAACAGATACAAAGGGAATTAGTGGTGATGTAATAAAAAGAAAACAATGCATGTCAGAGAAAGAACAAAAGCTTGATGTGAAAAACGTAGATATGAGGCTACGGACCCATCACAAAAAATCAGCGATTTCACCAATTCCGGATGTCCTTAGTACAAAGAAATTTGTGTTGAATGTTATCAAAGAACCAGGGGGAAAAGTACACAAAGATAAAGATGAACCAAGTACGGTCCTGACAAGGACTTTTATTTCTATCCCTTCTGCACCTCTTTATTTAGATTTAGGGAGCAAAACAGACAAAGACACACCAGGAATCACAGGATCCTCTCATCCACAGCAAAATCTCCAGGAAACATCAGATACCCAGAAAACATCAGATACCCAGAAAACAGCAATTACAGAATCAGCTGCTGGTGAGAGGGATATTGTTAAAAATGCAGAATGCTCAGTGCCAGAAGAGGCCATGCAACAGTGGACATCAAACTTTGTGATCAGTGTACAGCAAAGGAGGGAACCTCCACAAGTCAAATCTGAAGGAGATGTGAGTCAGTTACTTTCAGATTCACAGCAGGAGGACTTTTATGTCACAGGGTATGGTACTATAAAAGGTGGGAAAAGGCTAGAAGGTTTCTTTGCAGGGTCAGAGGCTCAGCAAGAAAACTACAAACCAGGAACTTTGGCTACAATTCTTTCCTTCCCCATGATGGATCTCACTAAAATTGAAAGTCTGAAGAAAGAAACAGAAATAATGAATAACTTAAACCATAAAATAAGTCCTCACGTTCTAGTTTCACTGCCAAGGAAACTATCCAAGGAGATATATGCCACACTTGGCTCCCCTGTCAGTTCAGAAGGATTTTCTGCTTCAAAGCAAGGTGTCCACCACCAAGAAGGAGCTTTATCACAAGCATCTCCAGCATCTACAGATCTGTGTAAACTTGATAAGCCAGAAGAAGATAGACAAAACAATGGAAAAACAAGTGAAATGTCCCCTCCCAAAGTGTTAGCACCACAGATAAAGGAGCCCCTTGAGGAAATGAATATCACAGAGTCAGATGCACTCCAAAATGCAGATCAAGAAATCATCATGAAAAAGCAAGTGGTGTTGCAGTCTGGGAGTGGACAAAAGACCAGAGTGGATTCTAGTCTTTCTCTGAAAATTCCACTTCAACATGTAAAGCAGAGGACATCACTGGAAATAGATGTGCGCAAGCAAAGTACAGCGTGCCCTGGGATACAGATGCTCCCAGGAACACAGATGGGCATGACAGAGCCTGATGCCCACAGAGGGAAAAAGGAGCAGACGTTGCTTGTTCCCGATAAAGAGGCACACAGTCTAGAATCGCTTCAGAAGTCTGTCTCCTCCTGGACTTTTCCACTTCAATCTGGAGATGTGGGGAGAAAAAATGAAACTGACACCGGCTCTACTGGAAATCTGAAGCAAAAAAAGTTAGAAATGAAAGAAGGGATATTAAAAATAGATACAAACATAGCTGTCCATCTAGAAGAGGACAGAATAGAAATGTACAAACACACCATTGTCAATCTGGAGGAGGAGACCATAAAAATGGACACAAGCAATACAGTAAACCTGAACACTGCATCTCTAAAGGCAGACGAACCTCAAATTGAGACTCGGGTAATCACTCCTATGGCAAACAGATGCCCAACTGAGCAAAAACATAAAAGGGAACGAGAAGTGTCCAGTGCAAAACATAACATTCAACTACAAAAAATGCTTCAAAAGCATGCTCTGGATTCATTTTATGCCTATATTCCTCTTTCTCCCAAATTAGGAGGCCAGAAAGGCAGATTAACAATAGAAGACTTGAAAAGAGAATTGAGCCCCAAATATTTAAATATGAAAATCCAAAAGCATCCAATTATACAGATTCTAGGCAACATGGGACGAGGTACTCCAAGCAATCGAAAGAAATTAGAGTATAACTTTAACAAATCAAAGAAAATAGCTTTGAGAAGAGGAGATGCCTCAGAAATATTTATCAGAAGTCTTTCTATTTCCACAGTGAGTCCATCTCAGACTAAAGAACCAGTAAAATCTCAGACAAACCTAGAAAGTGCAAAGAGAACCCATATTTCAGAATTCCAGAAGAAATCACCAAATACTAGTGAAACTATGAAGAGGAACAGTTCAAGCATTGTAAAAGAAGGGAACCAGAATTTTACAAACACAGTTCCACAGGATTCGCAGCCCTTCATGGTGGACAAACAAAAAATGCACAAACTTCCTAACATCAAATCAGAAGCAAACCTCAGCAGTGAAATAAATAAAAATTTAGCTCCACAAACAAACGAAAGGGTTGTTCCAGACCAAGATAACTCAAGGATCATAAAAGAAGCTGACGTGCTTATGACCAAACAAGAAAAGGCACCAAAACCCATTGAAACACCCACAGAATGTCTAATCATGTCTAAATATCCAAAGGAAAATGTGGAAAGGATTGTAAAAGAACCTGACTTGCTTATGGTTGAACAAGAAAAGGCACCAAAACCCATTAAAACACCTACAGAGTGTCTACTCATGTCTGAAAATCCAAAGGAAAATGTGGAAAGGATCGTAAAAGAACCTGACATGCTTACGGTTGAACAAGAAAAGGCACCAAAACTCACTGAAACTGGTACAGGGTGTCTACTCATGTCTGAAGATCCAAAGGATGTGGAAAGGATCGTAAAAGAACCTGACATGCTTACGGTTGAACAAGAAAAGGCACCAAAACTCACTGAAACTGGTACAGGGTCTCTAATCACGTCTAAGGAGCCAGAGGAAAATGTGGAAAGGATTGTAAATGAACCTGACTTGCTCAAGGTTGGAGAAGAAAAGGCACCAAAACCCATTAAAACACCTACAGAGTGTCTACTCATGTCTGAAGATCCAAAGGAAAATGTGGAAAAGATTGTAAAAGAACTTAACATGCTCATGATCGAGCAAGAAAAGGCACCAAAGCTCACTGAAACTCCTACAGAGTGTCTAGTCATGTCTGAAGATCCAAAAGAAAATGTGGAAAGAATCATAAAAGAACCTGACTTGCTTACAGTTGAACAAGAAAAGGCACCAAAACCCATTGAAACACCCACAGAGTGTCTAGTCATGTCTGAAGATACAAAGGAAAATGTGGAAAGGATCGTGAAAGAACCTGACTTGCTTACGGTTGAACAAGAAAAGGCACCAGAACCCACTGAAACACCTACAGGGTCTCTAATCATGTCTAAGGAACCAAAGGAAAACGTGGAAAGGATCATAAAAGAATCTGACATGCTTATGGTTGAACAAGAAAAGGCACCAAAACCCACTAAAATGGGTACAGGGTGTCTAATCATGTCTGAGGATCCAAAGGAAAATGTGGAAAAGATTGTAAAAGAACCTGACATGTTTTTGATCCAGCAAGAAAAGGCACCAAAACCCATTAAAAAACCTACAGAGTGTCTAGTCATGTCTCAAGATACAGAGGAAAATGTGGAGTGGATTGTAAAAGAACCTGACTTCCTTAAGGTTGGAGAAGAAAAAGCACCAAAATCCATTAAAAAACCTACAGAGTTTCTAGTCATGTCTCAAGATACAGAGGAAAATGTGGAATGGATTGTAAAAGAACCTGAGTTGCTTATGGTTGAACAAGAAAAGGCACCAAAAACCACTGAAACACCTACAGAGTGTCTAATCATGTCTAAAGATCCAAAGGAAAATGTGGGAAAGATTGTTAAAGAACCTGGCATGCTTATGATCCAGCAAGAAAAGGCACCAAAACCCACTGAGACACCTACAGGGTGTCTAATCATGTCTGAAGATCCAAAGGAAAATGTGGAAAGGGTTGTAAAAGAACCTGACTTCCTTAAGGTTGGACAAGAAAAGTCACCAAAACTCATTAAAACACCCACAGAGTGTGTAATCATGTCTGAAGATCCAAAGGAAAATGTGGAAAAGATTGCAAAAGAACCTGACATGCTTATGATCCAGCAAGAAAAGGCACCAAAACCCTCTGAAACTCCTGCAGGGTGTCTAATCATGTCTACAAATCCAAAGGAAAATGTGGATACTCACATGAACTGTACCCTAAATATGAACAGTTCTCCTCCAAGGGTAGAAGAACCACAAGATGAGACTCAACTATTTGATACCATGGGGTGTGCCTCGCCACTGGATCAGAGGGATCAGAGTGAACCTGTACAGGACACAGCCATACAAAAGGCCCAGCAACAAGAAACTTCTCTAGGAACTGTGCCTATTCAACCCCAAGTTAAAGGTAGCGAAAGAAATACAGTGGGATATAGTCCAAGTGCAGGAATTATGATTCCTCTTTGTGAAGCAATTAAAAATGTTCTTGAATCCCAGATAAAAAACATGATCCAAAACAAGTTTTTTCCTAAAAACCTTGAAAAAGTAAAAGACAATAAACCTGATTATTGGAACTCACAACTTTTCACAAGGGGTCCAAGTACACTATCCCTGACAGTACATCCTGAATTGCAGCCAAAACCTATTTTAGAAAATTTTACTTGCAAAGAAAAAATTAAGCTCACGAATCACTTAGAGTCAAAAGCACCTGAAATAAGACTGAATTTGATACCAGAGGTGGTAAAGCGATCCTTCCAAAGGTTCAGCTTTTATCAAAAATTGGCTATTTCAAAACATAACAGTTGGAAGCTCTATCCAAGATGTAAACAAATGTTCTTTTTGCCTCTGGAAGGGATTGATACTGTAGAATTTAACCTAAAACACAAATACGAAAAAGACTCAGCTCCTGTCAGTTGTATGAAGTCACTGATTGTTAATGTTTCAAGAGGCAGTGAAGAGGCAGTGAACATTACAAAGTTAAAGAGGATGAAAGCGCTAGAAAGTGGAGCACCTTCACTGACTTCTGCTAGGGAGAAAACACTGCCTCATATTCTCCAGAACTGCTCAGTAGGAGAAAAAAACAAACTCCTCATACACTTTTCTAAGAAAACACTGGAGATTCAAATGAAAACCTTTCCCAGAATTGTAAGGGAATCTTACACAATGGCCAGTGCTCAGGATAGAAGGAAACCTTTATCTAAATGTGTTCATTCTGTGGTCAAAGTACCAAAACGAAAAAACAGAGTTTTGTTACTTTTTGAGGAGAACTCTCTTCATCAAATAGATCTTGATTTGCAATACAAATACTTTCGTTTTCTCCTGGGTTCTCCAGTTGCATGGGTGTTCCCTAAGCCAACTGCATTTCCCAAGCATAGTCTTAAATTACAGACAGTTGCAATATGTAAAAAAGGAGACAACAGTGGGGAAAGTGGCGGTCATTCCACTGATACACAACCGTTAGAACATATCCCTTTCAAAAAACCAAGTTTCCATGAAGATGCATCATTAGTCAGAAATCTCTTGGCACCTGCCCAGGTGTGTGCCCTTGACCGTGATCAACACAGCACAGTGCAGAAAGATGCCATGGCTCTTTCTAAGTTAAAATCTCATGTGACTCCAGAAAAAGGTAAACAATGTCATGTATGGTTTCAAGAAACAAATACATATGAATCTGTTGATTTAAAGATTCAGAAAAAGGCTCAGGATGTAGGTGGTTCCCATTCAATTCAGAATTTTGAAGATTTTACTGACAGTCAGACAGATATCGATAATTCAGATAACTTGGAGGAATGCTCAGCTCCTGATGTACATGAGAGTGAAGACTGTATCTTTTTAGATGCCACCCCTTATTTAAGTCAGGAAGCAGAGAATATTCTATTTGAATTACAGAAAGGCATACCTGTGGAAAATCTCTACAAGAAGAAAGTCAAAATGGGTTTGAAACCACTTTACAGTGAAGATGTGGGTTCCCATCATATTAGAGGCCATCGACAACATTCCTCAACTGTGACACCCCGTTCTTATGAACCCCGTAAAAGCAGGACACACAGGTCATCCTCCAGTATTACACCACCTTCTTATGACTCCCACAGAAGCAGGAAACCTGGATGGTCCTCCAGAATGACACCATCATCTCACGAATCCCACAGAAGCAGGAAACCTGGATGGTCCTCCAGAATGACACCATCATCTCATGAATCCCACAGAAGCAAGAAACGTGGATGGTCCTCCAAAATGCAGCCTCCTGACTCGTGGTGTCACAGCTCCTTAAATACCGTTGAGCCACCATCTGTATCATCTTCCATTTCCTTCAATGGGGAGATGCTTTCACAGACTACAGTGAGCGGGAAAAATTATTCTTTAGTTCCCTTAACAGAATCCAATATTAAATTACATCTTGCAAAAAGCCAAGGCAAACCTCACAGGCATTCAGAAAGCAGAGAAAGAAGGAAGGCCAAATTGGACTTCTTTAGAAAGAAAAACATGCCTTGGGAATGTGATGACAGTTACACAAAGAGTAAACAGAAACACTCAGGAAGGAAGAATGTGAGGGATTATGAATCAGAAAGACTGGATTATTTCCCAAGTAAATACAAATCATCAGCAAAACCTCATCAAGAGGATATCAGCTTCCATTCTGAAAAAAAACAAAACCAGGCATTTTTTTATGCCTGTATACCAGCAGACTCGCTGGAGATTATACCCCAAACCATTCGCTGGACTATTCCCCAAAAAACTGTAAGGAAGAGAAACTTCAGAGTTCCCCTGGTGGCCAAGATTTCAACGTCTTACAGTATATGGAACTCATCCAAAAAGTTGTTGGGATCGCTGTTAGAGTCCTTCAGCTTACTTCATTAAAAATGATATTACCATTTCAAGATTCATCTTGAGAGGACAGCTGGTTGCTAAGATGATATTCTTTGCAAAATAAAATCGTATCAGGTCAGATGGCTTCCTCGTGAAGTGTTTTCTAAACTGACACCCTACGGTAGATTGTACTACAAATCTACCATTCTGGGAGGGCGTGTTGGGACAGCGAATGGCTTTGGGTTTGGTCCAGCCATGCAAGAGAGCTCTCTTTAGTTTGTGCCTCCTTATAATCCCCCAGAGGAGAAGCCCCCAGGTGCCAAAGCCCCCTTCCCACCCCACCCCAGCCCACCCCAATGACTGCAGGGTGAGTTGGAGGAAGTGTAGCCCATAAGTGAGAACCTGAAAGGCAGGAGGACGTAGATACTCAAGGGAGACAGTTTCAGGGAGCAGCGAGGGCTGAACAATGTCACGTATCACAAGATACAGGAGTAAAATACTTTTCTGAGGACCCAGTTTCCTCTGATGACTTTGTCGTCATCCCCAGTGGCGAGCAGAACCCGCAGCATCTCCATGACCTGCTCACCATCTGCCACAGCTGGGGCAACAACAGGCTTGAGGACTCAGACCCCACCCCCAGGGTCTTAGAGGAGGCCCGGAAAAGCCGAGTCTGCCCAGGAGCTGCTGGGAAAACCCAGATATGTGAGGTTGAGGGTGGGTGGTGGCAGGATTTTTAGCACCAGGTGAATTTTTTTTAATGTACTTTGTGCTGGCTTATTTCTAGTATGTTAATAAAATACTGGTCTCACTGGGGGGAAAAATCTTTATTTGCCTCAAAAATTCCATAATGTTGATCATTTTATTTTACTCATCACCATTATATTCATGCTAGCGATAACAATGCTCCTCCCTCTATTATAAATGCTACTTGATCTCTTTAAAACACATTATTTGCTGTGTGTGGAATATTTGGGCATGCTTGATACAAAATTATAAAACATTTCAAGTTTTTTTTTCTTACCAAGGAAAGTATCTAATTCTGTACAACTTACACAGAACTTTTTTAGTAATAAAAACAGTGAAATTATTTCACTTCTTGATGTTTAACAATAACAAGACATTAACTCCCCAAGACACGCACCTACAGCCACAGACAAGATTCTGTCATCGGTATACTGGTCTTGGCATCTTCTGAGTCTGTCAGGTTTGACAATCAAGTCAAATATTTTCCTACTTTTGATTGTAGAGAATTTTGAACATACGCACAAAAAGGACAACAGTATAATGGACTTCTGTGTTCCCCTCACTCAGCCCTAAAATTTCAACCTCTAGGCACACCTGCGTCCTCCACTTCTCCATTAGTGTTTTGAAGCAAGTCACAGATAATGTAATTTTATCATGTTACAAATCTCTACGAGAGAGATGATTTTAAATAACCATCTCCTGTCTAAGAAGCAACAGTAATTACTTGGTACCAAATAGTTAGTCAGATGACTTCCAGCTCTCATGAATGTCAATGGTTCCCATTCCATTGTTTGTTTGTTTGTTTTCCTGACAATTTTTTCAAATAGAAGAATCCAGGTTGTTTGTTGTGTAGAGTTTCCCATAACTTGCATTCTGCTGATAGTGTCCCCATTTCAGACTGAAATTATTTAACTTTGAATTCCTATTTGTTCCTTAAAAGGTCTTTAAATAGACTACATAGCATGCAGCATTTAGAGTAAATTGTGTTTCAGAAGACTGTCTGGGGGCGGGAGCTGGGAGGGACGTTCAGGAGATGGGGGACATACATAGACCTATGGCTGATTCATGTTGATGCATGGCAGAAACCAACACAATGTTGTAAAGCAAGCATCCTTCAATTAAAAATAGATAAATGCTTAAAAAAGAAGATTGCCTGTCACTTGCTGGCAATCCAAACAAAGCTGTTACCGCTATGTGCCCGTTGTATATTTATCTTCTATATAGAGCTCTTCTACAGTTACACGTCCTATAGGGCTGTTGTGGGGCTTCCCAGATGGTGCTGGTGGTAAAGAGCCTGCCTGCCAATGCAGGAGACATAAGGGATGTGGGTTCGATCCCTGGGTCAGGAAGATCCCCTGGAGGAGGGCATGGCAACCCACTCCACTGTGCTTGCCCGGAGAGTTGCATGGACAGGGGAGCCTGGCGGGCTACAGTCCACAGGGTCGCAAAGCGTCAGACACGACTGAGCGACTTTACACACACACACACACACGGCTGTTACACAGTTACACGTTAGATGCATGCTAAGCTGCTCCAGTCATGTCCTGTTTTTTGCAACCCTGTGGACTATAGTCCACCAGCCTGCAGATGGTGACTGAAGCCATGAAATTAAAAGACGCTTGCTCCTTGGAAGAAAAGCTGCAACAAACCTAGACAGCATATGAAAAAGCAGCAAGATTACTTTGCCAACAAAGGTCCATGTAGTCAAAGCTATGGTTTTTCCAGTAGTCATTTATGGATGTGAGAGCTGGACCATAGAGAAGGCTGAGCACTGAAGAAATTGGTGCTTTTGAACTGTGTGTTGGAGAAGACTCTTGAGAGACCCTTGAACTGCAAGGAGATCAGTCAATCCTAAAGGAAATCAACCCTGAATATTCATTGGAAGGACTGATGCTGAAGCTGAAATTCCAATACTCGGGCCACTTGGGGTGAAGAGCCGGCTCATTTGAAAAGACCCTGATTCTGAGAAAGATTGAAGCTGGGAGGAGAAGGGGACGACAGAGGACAAGATGGTTCGATGACATCACCGACTCAATGGACACAAGTCTGAGCAAGCTCCGGGAGATGGTGATGGACAAGGAAGCCTGGTGTGCTGCAGTGCATGGGGCCGCAAAGAGTTGGACACGAGTGAGCGACTGAACAACATCGGTCAGGAATTACCCATGCGGAGGAGGTATTGGCAAAATGATGAACACCCAAGCCAAATCTGGTGACCCGAACGGCCTGCATTCTTTTAGAAACAAGTGTCTGGGGAAACCGAGGCACGTGTTTCCTCTTGGCTTTAAAGACCCGGTGTAGCCCAGGTGCCATGAAAACTGGGGACAGGGAGACTTAGGTTTGAGTTTTAAGGCAATGAGGGAACTTGGGGGAGGACAAGGCAGAGATGGTGTCTGTCATAAGCAAGATGAAGACTTAGGTCTGAGGATTTCCTAGTTCTATGCACACAACTGCACCCCATGCAGGGCGTGATTCATGACCTGGAAGAAACAGAAAGCAGGAGGAATTCATCCTTAAGTCAGAGGTTCCCAAACTCCCTCAATGCCTTCAGTGCTTCTGATTTTTTTCACTGCACCCCTCAGGCAAAATAGATAAGCCAACAATTCTGCGCATTATAACAACTTATTGACCAGAGATGTATTAATAAATCTTTTGTTACCCAAACATTACTGACTGGAGTGTTTCAGTATTCATTTACATAACAAAATTGCTGGCCACAGGCATTAGTTTCTGCAAAAATCTCCCAATCAATAATGTGTTAAGTAGCATATGTTCAAACGACTTAATTATGATTTATAGCTTAGCAGCTTAGGAGCTGCTTGGAAAAATATATATAAATTCAAAGAAAAAAATATTTTTTATTTCATTCTTACATAACCACACTTATTAGTAGGATGTGTGTGCCTGCCTGTTGGGTAATACACAACGTTTTGAACTTTAGGAACCAGATTGGACACGCCACATTAATTGTGGTGCAGTACTTGCTTTTCTTTCTGCAACAGCTAAAAACCTCAGCTTCACAAAGAAATTAACCTAATAGGAATGTGCTGCTGCTGCTGCTGCTGCTAAGTCGCTTCACTCGTGTCCGACTCTGTGCGACCCCATAGACGGCAGCCCACCGGGCTCCCCCGTCCCTGGGATTCTCCAGGCGAGAACACCGGAGTGGGGTGCCATCGCCTTCTCCCAGAGAGGAATGTAGCGCCATTTGATAATCGTCAAGTACCTTGAGCTAGCAGTTCACGCCGTGTCCAGCAGATGTCGCTCTATTTCCCTCACAAGTTAAACCGACGCCGCGAGGCCCCAGCGCACAGGTCTGGAACCGCAGAGAAACGCTTAACAAAAGGAGTAGACGAAATAAAAGTGAAGTGACTGCTGTCTGTACCCAAGGGACCAGCAAAGAGGAAGCTGAGCGGGACACAGTGCTTTTGACAGCACCCGCCCTATTCCAGATACTGAGGCAAGAGGCGGGTGGCTCTCCCCAGGGTAAAGCGACGGCAGATCCACTCCCTGCGGATGGAAACTGCGTGACAAGAGAGCGGGACCCTCAAGGCGAGGTGGCTGGGACCCGCCCAGACCGCATCGTTCTTATTCTCCAAGTCAGGGGCCGCCCCGACCGCACATGCTCAGAAAAGGCTCCGTGAGCCCATTATACAGAGTGAAGCCAGCCGGAAAGAAAAACACCAGTGCAGTATGCTAACGCGTATATATGGAATTTAGAAAGATGGTACCGACATCCCTGTATGCGAGACAGCAAGAGAGACACAGGTGTATTGAACAGTCTTTTGGACTCTGTGGGAGAGGAAGAGGGCGGGATGATACGGAGAATGGCACTGAACCATGTAAATTATCATATGTGGAACGAAGCTCCAGTCCAGGTTCTATGCATGGTACAGGGTGCTCGGGGCTGGTGCACTGGGATGACCCAGAGGGACGGGATGGGGAGGGAGGTGGGAGGGGGGTTCGGGATGGGGAATACACATACACCCGTGGTGGATTCAAGTCAGTGTATGGCAAAACCAATACAATGTTGTAAAGTAAAATAAATAAATAAAAAATTTTAAAGAAAGAAAGAAAAGGCTCTGTGCAGGCCAAAGGGGAGTTACGTCAAGGGATGTTCTACCCAGACGCCTTTTGGATAAAATCCATCTTGGTTAAGAGGTGTGTGTGCACTTATGGGAGGATCCTGAGATATGCCAAATATGAACTGGGGAACCAGGCAAATCAAAATGATTGGCCAAAGGAAACCTAGAAGAAATGCCCCATTAAAGTAATTCAAACCACTAATTAAAGCTATGGTTTTTCCAGTAGTCATGTATGGATGTGAGAGTTGTACTATAAAGATAGCTGAGCACCAAAGAATTGATGCTGTTGAACTGTGGTGCTGGAGAAGACTTGAGAGTCCGTTGAACTGCAAGGAGATCCAACAAGTCCATCCTAAAGGAGATCAGTCCTAGGTGTTCATTGGAAAGATTGATGCTAAAGCTGAAACTCCAATACTTTGGCCACCTGATGGGAAGAACTGATTCATTTGAAAAGACCCTGATGCTGGGAAAGATTGAAGGTGGGAGGAGATGGGGATGACAGAGGACTAGATGGTTGGATGGCATCACCGACTGGATGGACATGAGTTTGAGTAAACTTTTGGAGTTGGTGATGGACAGGGAGGCCTGGTTTGCTGCAGTCCATGGGGTTGCAAAGAATCTGATACGGCTGAGTGACTGAACTGAACTAAAACCACTATGAGGGCAAGACTCCACAACTCTCTCCCTGACTCTGCCTGTGTGTCTATCCACACATACTATACTCTTTTTTTTCCTCTTAATAAATAACTTGCTTCACTGCTTTCCGTCTTTGTGAGAATTCTTTTATGCAGAGCCAAAGGGCCAGGGCCCTTGTCACTGACCACTGGACTAGTGGCTAGGATCTGGTGCTTTCTCCAGGATGACCCAGCCTCAAGCTCTGGCTGGGAACCCAAGCCCCGCTCCAAGCCGTTGCAGGCCAAGGCCACCTGAGATCAATACCACAAGTAAATCACACCCTTTCCTCTCTCCCCTGGGTCCCCTGCCAGTGTGGACTATGCCCTGTCCTCTAGGAAAGAGTGGACACACCACCCCCTCCCTACCAGCCCAGGGGTAAAGTGTCCACAAACTGAGGCTCCTGCCCAGACTTTCACCAAATGGAAAACTATTAATAACAGCCAAGGTAGAAGATTTAAAGAGGAACTAGAAAAAAAAAATGTCCAAAATACATGAAAACATTACTCATCCCCCAAGAACCAGGAGCATGTCATCTCACTTCAGTGAGAAAAGACAAGAATTGTGCAAGATTTTAAAGCAGCCATCATAAAATTGCTCCAGTGAACAATTAGAAGCACTCTTGCAACAAATGAAAAAATGAAGACAGAAAAGAAATAGATGATAAAAAAATTTTGCCGGAAAAATTAAATTAAAAAGCTCATTGAATGGGCTCAGTAGCAAACAATGCAAATGACCAAAGAATCAGTGAGAAATTCCCAAACAGGATACACCCAAAGAAATTCATGCCAAGATACACCATCATAAAATTTTTGAAAACTAAAAACAGAAAAATATTGAAAGCATTCTCTGCTGTCCAAACCCTCCAATGAATCCCCATCTTATTCAAAGAAGGAAAAGGCCATACAACAACCTCCAAGGCCCTGCATGTTCTGGCTGTCTACTAACCTTCCAAATTCATCTTATATTTCTCTTCGTTTGACTACACTCTAGCTACGCTGGCCTCCTTTCTGTCCCTTGAATGTTCCAGATATGCATTCACCTAGGGCCCTTGCTCTATTTATTCCCCTTCTCAGAAAGCTCCTTCCCCAAATATTTGTTGAATTAATTGAATGACTAGAGTGATAAAATGAAAATATCCACATGACACACATTCTAAAAGGTATCCATTCTTTCACTAAAATATTCTATACTGGCTTCCCCAGCGCACAGCTATGGAAAACAGTATGGAGCTTCCTCAGGAACTTAAAAATAGGAATACCATACAATCCAGCATTTCTACTTCTGGGTATTTATCCACAGAAAATGAAAACACTCCTTTGAAACTATGTTTGCGGCAGTATTGTTCACGATAGCCAAGACAGGGAAAGAACCTAAACGTCCATTGATGGATAAATGGGTAAAGAAAACGTGAGATATTTATACATATACATACATATATTTCAGTCATTAAAAAAAATGAAATCTTGCCATTTGTGACAACATGGATAGCACTTGAGGGTGTTATACTAAGTGAAATAAAAAGTGAAAGTAAAGTCACTCAGTTGTGTCCGATTCTTAGCGACCCCCATGGACTGTAGCCCGCCAGGCTCCTCCATCCATGGGATTTTCCAGGCAAGAATACTGGAGTGGGTTGCCATTTCTTTCTCCTGGGATCTTCCTGACCCATGGATCAAACCCGGGTCTGCCGCATTGCAGGTGGACTCTATCATCTGGGCCACCAGGGAAGCCCAAGTGAAATAAGTCAGATGGAAAAAGACGCGAGTATGTGATCTTACCCACAGGTGGAATCTAAAACCAAGCAAACAAACAAAAACCAGTCTTGGAGGTTGGCTGAGATATGAGACGGGGTGTGGATGAAGTGGGCGAAAGGGGTCAAGAAAACTCCAAAAGGAGGAGGGGGTAGTTGGGGGAGAGCAATTCTGTTACTTGTAGCAAACAGTGATAACTTGGGGACTTCCCTGGTAGTCCAGTGGCCAAGACTCTGAGCTCCCAAGGCAGGGGGCCCGGGTTTGATCCCTGGTCAGGGAACTGGATCCCACATGCTGCAACTAAGAGTTTGCATACTGCAACTAAAGATCCTGCGTGCCCAGTGAAGACCCAGCACAGCCAGATAAATCAATCAATCAATAAAATGCTTTTTTTTTTTAAGCGATAGCTTGATACAACTTGAAGTCCCATTTCTTCTAAAATTCATAGTCCCCTTAAGGGAGAACATACTGACCACCAAATTTGTATGTTTTCACTGATTTCATTTTAAGAGTCATAAATTTCATATAAATTTGCTAGTTTAAAAAAAAAAAACTGTCAAAGGACTCTTTCTGATTTTTCTGCACAACGTATAAACCACCCCATGGCTTTCGCAGCAACTCAGATATTCCCTCTAAATACCCAGAAGAGCACAATACTATGTCTTTGCCAACTGATTAGTAGATTTAGAACATGCATTTCATCATAGGATTACAAGAATTATTACAAAATAAGCCATATCACTTCTCCTTGCTGACAAAAATAGACTGGAACTCTGGAAAGGAAAGTGTGCCCTTCATCCAAGAATCCCAGCCGATTGTGAGTGCGTGCTCAGTAAGTTTACCAGGACTCAGCATTGCTCTGTGTTCATCCGAAGTTAACATGTCATCAGTTCTTCAAAACTCACCTGTTGCTGCAATATCATTTTCCAAAGGGAGTAAATACATTGCAGCGTACATTCTAAACACCATATAATACCGTCCTGATGGGACAACGCAGAGCCTTGTGACCAGACCACAAGTGACCATTTCATTAGGGAACTCCTGTTCCCGTGGGAGAAAGTTCATCGGCCAACACCGATCAAGCACCAGGCACGCTTGATACACGTTATGTCATTTACTCTTCACGTGGACCCTAGCGTTACCACTCCCATTTTATAGATGAGGAAACTGAGGTTCAAAATTTCGCCAAAACTTGGCCAAAAAAGGAAAGGTGAACGTGTTACTCAGTCGTGTCCAACTCTTTGGGACCCCATGGACTGTAGCCCACCAGGCTCCTCTGTCCATGGGATTCTCTGGGCAAGAATGCTGGAGTGGGTAGCCATTCCCTTCTCCAGGGCATCTTGCTGACCCAGGGAATGAACCAGGGTCTCTTGCATTGCAGGCAGATTCTTTACCATCTGAGCCATCGGGAAAGCCAAAGTCATCAATTAATGGGCAGCATCTGAGTTCTAGCCCCAGTCTAATTCCAAAGCTTGATCTCTAATTTGTTGAATCTCTGATTCACTACAGAACAGGATACACAATCCACATTAGCTTTAAAGATCAGGTATGAGATCCCAAAGGCAGCCACTTGAGGCTGTGTTTCCAGACAGACACAGAAGGGGAGGCGCTCTGGGAGCTTCAGTCTCCTCTTGGCCCCTCTTTGAACTTCCTCACGGGCTTGTTTTTCCAAAACCACTGTTCCTTCCTAGCTGACCAGCTGAAGCAAATGGGAAAGTGGAAAGGCACAGAACTGCCAGCCAGGGGCCTTGGGGTCACACCCGACTCCGTTACTATGTCTGAACCTCCCTGGGTTTTCCTGTCGTAAAATCAGAGCTCTGTACTAGGTTAGCGGTTTCCCTTATGCGAGCCTGAATAAAAGCTACTTGACATTTTGAGCTGGCAGAACCTCAGCTGTCTCCTCCTAGCCTAAGATACCATGACCGGCGTGAATTCTCACCAAGCCCTTCTCGACAGCTCACGCCAGCCCATCGCGATCTCTTTCTTCTCTGAATTCATGGCTCATTATCTCCCGTGGACAATGCTGCCCTGACATTTACAGGTCCCAGGGCAAGAATGCAAGGCCCACATGGCCTTTGTCTAAATACGTAAAAGTTATCAATCAAACTAACAAGCTGTGAGACAAAGCATGTTCTACCCTTCAAGGTAACAAATAAATCTTCATAAAGCCTGGGCTTAAATTTAGAATTCCCAGACTTCACGGGGATCTGCTTGGGAAACTGGGGGGGGCGGGGGGCACTCTTGGCTCATGGCCCCTCACCCCTCCTGTCCCCACTCGGCTCTGTTCTCACAAAGAAGGACAACATCACACTTGCGGGTGTGGACACAGCACCATGCAAGCCCTGTCAGCCTTCCCCAACACGCACACAAATACACACAGAGTGGTCTCGCCCGCTGTTGCGTCCTGCCACGTGTGTTCATTCCCTGCAGAACAGCCTTGGAAAAAAGCACATCTGGACCCTGAGGGTTGGCTCGGGACCGTGGGGAGGGGTATTCTGGAGTCCAGGGAACCCCCTGCACGTGCAGAAGGTGGGTGGGTACCTCCCCTGCCACACACAGCGGGCACTCCTTCCCTGAAAGGTGGGCTCTGGGTGCATGAAAGCCAGGCCCTCTGAGTCCTGGGTGCAGAGCAGGGGACTCTCTTGCTGGAGACTCGAAGGCTGGCTGGAGTTATTGATGGAGACGTCACCAATAACTTTGGGACATTCCTTTCATGCTGACTTAATCTCCCCTTATCTTCCCCTTGTCAGATTAGATCTTTAGGCAGTTTTGCTTCCTGTGGGTCCCAGCCTTTCTCTACCTACCAGGTTTAGGTAAGAGAATTGGATCTTTTACTTCCAGACTACTAACAGGGTTTCCTTTGCAGAAAACCTCTTCTCTTGCAAGGTTCCTTACTTCACATTTATACAGAATTCTAGAAATCCAGGCTACTACTGCTGGTGGCTCAGATGGTAAAGAATCTGCCTGCAATGCGGGAGACACAGGGTCCATCCCTAGGTCAGGAAGATCCCCTGCAGAAGGGAATGGCAAACCACTCAAGTATTCTTGCCTGGAAAATTCCATGGACAGAGGAGCCTGGTAGGCTATAATCCATGGGGTCCCAAAGAGTTGGGCATGACTGAGTGACTAACAATTTCACACTCTCAGGAACCCAGTGTATCATCAGTCATTCAGATTTTCATAGTCTAAAAGTATTTCCTCTCCACTTCATCTTCAAGTTGACTTTCTAATTTAGATTGTTGTTTATTGTAACCAGATTTCTCTAGTATATTCATCACAGGAATATTCATGACAACCTTTGAAACAATGTATGTCCACGTAGGGCTTCTCCAGTGGCTCAGTGGTAAAGAATCCGTCTGCAATGCAGGAGACACAGGCTCGATCCCTGGGTCGGGAAGATCCCCTGGAGAAGGAAAAGAGTCTGACGTGACTGAGCGACTGAGCACATGTCCACGTAGGTGTTTCTGTGGCTCCTGGATGTATGGCTCTTCGGCCAGATATGGGATCCTTGGAGTCCAGCCTTTTTTAGCAGCAGTTCATAAATACTATCTAACTGTCTCCCAGCCTCAAGTGATGACAAACGAGACAGTCAACACTGCCCCGGATCCCTTCCTGTGGTAAGTTTCTTATACTTTAGCTCAGAAGCTTTTCTAATCTGTAAGGAAGGAGTCCAACAGAGGGTGAAGGGAAAACGGGCAAGGTTCTTGTACATCTGAATCCTGGCAGGTCCCAAGGGAAAATATGGAAGTCCAGTAGCCCAGCAGCTATTTTGCTCAGAAGTAGCTGAGCGAGGAAGAGAGGCACAGAGGTTGCCACCTTCCCAGAAAACCCACTACATTTACGGCACTTTTTTTTGGCCTCGACGCACAGCAGGGGATCTTAGTTCCCCTACCAGGGATTGAACCTGCGACCCCTGCAGTGGAAAAGGCCTAACCACTGAACTGCCAAGGAAGTTCTACAACACTTGTTAAAGTACCTATTAAATCTTGAAGGACTCTGACAGATCACCAACCCCCCCACCATGGTGCCATTCCCTAGTCATATATCAGAAACAATATGGTAGTGTTCTTTTTATCCACAACTTCACAATTGTCAGATAACTGTCAAACTTTGAAATTCTTCCCATCTAATGAGTATGAAGTGGTATCTCACTGTTATTGTTTAGATAGCTTTATCAAGATAGCGTTGAACACGATAAGTCACATATTCTTAAACTGTACAGTTTTTGAAGTTTGACACAATTTGTACCCATGAAACCATCACCACGAACAAAATAATGAACATAACCAACACTCCCCCAAACTTTCCTTCTGCTTTTAAAACAATCTCTCCATCCTGCTTTTCCTCACCCACTCCACACCTGTTTTGCAGGAACCCACTGACCTGCTTTCTGAAAAGATAGTTTGCATCTTGTAGAATTATATGTAAATGAATTAATTAGTTTGAGATTCATCTATGACGTTGCATGCATCCATTGCTCATTCCATCTTCCTGCTAAGTAAGTACTCTGCC
The DNA here is from genome assembly GCF_963930625.1 of Muntiacus reevesi. NCBI lineage: Eukaryota > Metazoa > Chordata > Mammalia > Artiodactyla > Cervidae > Muntiacus > Muntiacus reevesi. Next base: position 75,617,131 of record NC_089259.1, on the reverse strand, counting down.
GAATGAATATACCATAATTTATTTATTCACCTATTGTTATACATGAGAGTCATGCTTGGGGCTTCCCAGGTGGCGCTAATGGTAAACAATCCACCTGCCAATATAGGTGATGCAAGAGACCCAGGTTCGATTCCTGGGTCAGGAAGATCCCCCTGGAGTAGGAAATGGCAACACATTCCAGGACTCTTGCCTGAAGAATCTCGTGGACAGAGGAGCCTGAGGGGCTACAGTCCATAGGGTCACAAAGAATCAGACACAGCACAGAACAGTATCTAGTTTGGGGCTACTCCAAATAAAATTGCTATGGGCATGAATGTAGAAATCTCTGTATAAATGTATTCCTTCATTCAGCTTATGTAAACTCCTAAGCTGGATTTGATGCCAGACCTACGTTTGACATTTTAGGAAACTGTCGGGCTACCTGGGCTTGTCCTGAGTTGCCCCTCCCCCCTCCATTGCCTTGATGCAGATGTGGAAACTGAGGCTCAAAGTTTCATTGTGTGTTGGTCTCTCAGTTGTGTCTGACTCTGCAATCCTGTGGACTGCGGCCCACCAGGCTCCTCTGCCCATGGGATCCTCCCTCCAGGCAAGAATACTGGACCGGGTTGCCATTCCCTCCAGGGGATCTTCCTGACCCAGGGATGGAACCTGGGACTCCTGCATTGCAGATGGATTCTTTACCATCTGAGCCACCAGGGAAGCCCATCAAAGTTTCAGTAACATGGCCAAAGTCACCAATTAATGGACACAGCTGAATTCTTTTTTTTTTTTCATTTACTTTTATTAGTTGGAGGCTAATTACTTCACAACATTGCAGTGGGTTTTGTCATACATTGACTTGAATCAGCCATGGATTTACATGTATTCCCCATCCTGATCCCCCCTCCCACCTCCCTCTCCACCCGATTCCTCTGGGTCTTCCCAGTGCACCAGGCCGGAGCCCTTGTCTCATGCATCCAGCCTGGGCTGGTGATCTGTTTCATCCTAGATAATATGCATGTTTCGATGCTGTTCTCTCGAAACATCCCACCCTCGCCTTCTCCCACAGAGTCCAAAAGTCTGTTCTGTACATTGACACATCTGAATTCTATCCCCAGTTAATTCCAAAACCTCACTAGAGAATGGGATACACAAATCACGTTATTTTTAAAGACTGGGTATGAGATTTCAAAGGCAGATACTTTAAATGGCAACCCACTCCAGTACTCTTGCCTGGAAAATTCCATGGACAGAGGAGCCTGGTAGGCTACAGTCCGTGGGGTCGCAGAGTCAGACACGACTGAGCGACTTCACTTTCTTTCTTTCTTTCTTTCCAGACACAGAGGGAAGGCACTCTGGGAGCTTCAGTCTCCTCTCGGCCCCTCTTTGAACTACCGCACACTCCTGTGTTTCCGAAGCTGCTGTTCCCTCCCAGCTGGGCAGCTGAAGCAAACGGGAAAGCAGAAAGGCACCGAACTCCCGGCCAGGGAGCGCGGAGGCAGACCCAGGCCTGTCACTATCTGCCGAACCTCCCTGGGTTTTTTTCTATCACAAAAGAAGAGCTCTGTACTGGCTTAATGGTTCCCCCACGTGAGCCTAAAGAAAAGATACCTTTTGGCTGGCACAGTCTCAGCCGTCTCCTCTTTTCTAAAATACCACGCCCGGCAGTGAGTTCTCACCAAGCCTTTCTCGGCAGCCTACACCAGCCCACCGCTCTCTCTTCTCTGAATTCATGGCTCCGCGTCTGCATTGACAAGGCTGCCCTGACGTTGACCGGGTCCGAGTGAATCGCAGGACTCACTGCTCTTGCTTTCCGCCTCTCTGGGATCGCTTCTTTTGTGGCCTGATGTTCAGAGTACTGGGAACCACTGTTTCCTACAGGTCGCCCAGTTTTCTGTTGTTTCAGGCAGATGGGTAAATTCAATCCCCATTACTCCATCTTGACCAAATGCAGAAAAGTACCTTTTCCAAAGCCATACACTTATATTTACTTTTGTCTCTCTTTTGCACTTGATCTTAGCCAAAAGGCCAAGAAGTGATATTTTTGTCACTCTTTTAAAAAATAATGAAAATGTTTAAGGCTACAAGTTTTCCGGTGAATGTTTTTTCCATATCCTTCAGATTTTGGATGCTTAGTTCCTTTTCTGCTCATTTGAATGGTTTCTAATTTCTGCTTTGTTTTGTTACTTAATCTATTGTCTAAAACAGGGGTCCCCAACCTCCAGGATGTAATGCCTGATGATCTGAGGTGGACCTGATGTAGTGATAGAAAAAAGTCATCCGCAAACCATCCCCTACTCGGTCCGTGGAAAAACTGCCTTCCACAAATCAGTCCCTGGTGCCAAAAAGGTTGGGGACCACTAGACTAAAAGACTGGAGTGGGTTGTCATTTCCTCCCTCGGGGGACCTTGCCGACCCAGGGATCGAACCGGAGTCTCTTATGTCTCCTGCATTAGGAGGCAGGTTCTTTGCCACAGGATCACCTGGGAAGTCCATTATAAAACATGCCTCAAATTTCAGAGAACAGTGCAAGGAATCTCTGGGTACTGTTTCCCCAGATTCAGTAGTTGTCAAGATTTTTCCATATTTATTTCATCTATGCATATCTGTTTTCCTTTTTTTGTTGTTGTTAAAGTATTTTCAAGAGAATCCTAAACAATATGTCATTTCCCTCCAGCATATTTTAGTCCCTACAACAGAAAAACATTTTGTTCTTTAACCCCAATGTTATTATCACACCTAATAAAATTAACGGTAATTATTCAGAACCATTTTATGATCAAGGTCTCCTGATTATCTCAGAATATTTATACACATTGTTTATTTAAAATAGGATCAAGGTACTTCCTTCCTCCCGTGGTTGAGATGCCGAGCTTCCGGTGCCTCCACTGCAGGGCGCACTGGTTCTATTCCAGGTCAGGGAACTAAGATCCCACATGCCAAGCATGACAAGGCCAAAAAAGAGGAAAAATAAATTTTTTACAGACTGAGTCAGAGTCCCTTCATTACATTTGGTGGTTGTGATTTTTAAGGCTCTCTTGATCAAACTGAATCCTCCCTCTTCCTCCTTTCCCCCTGCCATTGGCTTGTTCAATAAGCCAGTCTAGTTGTCCTGCAGAATGTCCCACATTCTGGTTTTATTTAACTTCTTTTCTATCCCCTGTAGGTCTTCTACTTCACCGTAGAGACTTGATTAGGTTCAGGCTGGACTTCTTTTTGGCACGTACGTGTTACACTTGGTGCTGTGTGCTTCATATCGAATTACATCTGGAGGCACCTAATGTCGGGTTTCTATTTTCAGAGATGCTAAGGTTGATCAAAGGATTTGGGTGGTGACAGCCTGATCACTCCATTAAAGCTCCCCACCAATCATGGGTCAAGTGACATGCTTTGCTGACTGTTGTCTGACTCAACTCTTAGGGGTGACAAAGCATTACTTTCCTATCATTTCTTACGTATGTGTTAGGTGGAAAGTGAAAGTGTTCGTTGGTCAGTCCTGTCTGACCCTTTGCAACCCCATGGACTGTAGCCTGCCAGGCTCCTCGGTCCGTGGGATTCTGCAGGCAAGAATACTGGAGTGGGCAGTCATTCCCTTCTCCAGGGGATCTCCCCAACCCAGGGATTGAACCCGCGTCACCTGCATTGCAGGCAGATTCTTTACTCTCTGAGCCACCAAGGAAATTGGAATTCTAGTATTAGCTAGAATTCCTCTGTAAATAAAAACTGTCATTCTTCAGTTAGGGCTATCTGACTATCCGAAGGGTGAGGTAGGTGTGTAATTCTTTCCTTCTAATTGCCAGTTTTCAAAGTAAGAAACTGGTGCCCTCAGACAAAACCCCGATTCCAAAAACTACATGCACCCCTACATTCACAGCAACACGGCTCACAATATCCGAGACAAGGAAGCAGTCTGAATGGCCACTGACAGATGAATGGATAAAGCAGATGTGGTGTATATACATGTGCGCACACACACACACAGCCATGAAACAGGAATGAAAAATGCCATTTGCAGCAACATAGACGCACCTAGACATTATCACGCTAAGTGAAGTAAGTCAGACAGAGACAGGTAAATATCGTATAATGTCACTTACATGTGAAACATAAAATATGACACAAATGAACTTATCTACAAAACAGAAACAGACTCACAAACACAGAGGACAGACTTCCGGTTGCCAAGGGAGTCAGATGGGCCAGGAGGTCGGGCTGAGCAGACGCAAACTGTTACACACAGAACGGATGAGCAACACGCTCCTCCTGCGCGGCACAGAGATCTCCATTCAACATCCTGTGGCAGACCAGGATGGAAAACACGGAAAAGAATACGTGTGTGTAGCCGAGTCATTCTGCTCTACAGCAGAAATTAACACATGATCGGCCAGCTATTCTTCAGTTCAAACAAAAGCAAGAAGAGCAATGGGCGCCCTGGCACTTCCAACCATGTGCAGTGAGCTGGGTCTCCTTTCATTGTCCCTCTTCCATGGATCCATTCAACTGGTTGAATTGATTGAATGAATACTCACTTCTTATTCATTCCCTAATTGTGCCCCTCCGTGAGCTGAGGGCCCCCTAGAGCCAACAGCTTCAGGGATGAGGTGTGGGTGGGGGGTAAAAATTCCCCCAAAGAGCCAGTGGCCACTTCATCTCGGAAAGCTACGATGCTGCTGGGGCAAGTCCTCTGCAAGCAAACCTTGTTGGGTTCTCCCCACCTGTAGCCACTGATCCAGTTTACTCCCTTCGGATGGGAATATCAGCCTTGAGAGTCACCTGGTTTCCATGAGGGCCCAGGAGCCCAGGAGCTGCTCTTCAAAAGCAGGGGTTGGGGGAGGGGCTGCATCAAGGAGTGACAAGTTCAAAGCCCGGGGGTGCCCCTGACTAGGGGCTCCTCTCTTTGCCCAAGACTCCATTGCCAATAATCACTAGTCACAGAGACTTATATTAATAGCTCCGAGCAGTCCAAAGGCCGTCCCCAAGGGGACCAGTGCTCCTCTGAGTGGCCAGAATCATTCTCTCTGGCACTCGTGGGACTTGAAAGGACAAGGACCTAACATCGTCCGGATGTAAAAGCATCTACGCCAGCAACAGTCGTTAACTTCATACCTTACTAGAGAAACATAAACTCAATATCCTTGTTGAAAGGGACCTTTGCGGGTATCCATTTCTGCTTGGGTCAGGTCAGAGGAAAGAAACCACACATTAACAGGGCATGTTCAACGCAGAGAATTAATAGCTCTAACAGGAGATTGGGATAACGAGGCATTGGCTATTAAGAAGAGAGCAAAAAGCCTGTGGAAACGGTGAATACAGTGCTACCCTAACGGTGCTACCCTTAGGGCTGAGACGGGACCCCTTTCCCCACTTAACTCCATCGATGGGGCTGAAACCCACATCTTTTGAGAGGGCAGGGCCCCAGCAAGCCTGGTGGGAGAGAGGCTGTGGTTGGTGCTGGTCGTATTCCTTGGAAGTCTGCCCTGGAGGGTGCTAGGGGAAGGTGTTCCCGGGGAAGGACTGAGCTACAAAACTGTCCAAGGATGGTGGCGGGGAGGGGGGTACACTGCTCCCCCTGGTGCTGCTGACTGCACGGCCCTCGCACAGAGCAGCAGAGGAGCTTTGAGCTCAGCAGAAGCTGGGGCCTGGGGAGGCCACTTGCGCGGAAGGAGCCAAACCTGGGAGGTCCTCTGGGCGGAGCCAGCACACCTGGGCCGGGAGGCAGACCCTGTCCGCCTGCGCCCTCTACTGGCAAAGGGTAGCATTGTTCCCGCCGGCAGAGGAAATGTATTTAAGGAACCCACAGCCATTTTCAAAGGGCAGGCAAAAAAAAGGGTGAATTTCCCTGGTGGCTCAGATGGGAAGGCGTCTACCTGTAATGCGGGAGACCTAGGTTCGATCCCTGGGTCTGGAAGATCCCCTGGAAAAGGGGAATAGCAACCCACGCCGGTATTCTTGCCGGGAAAATTCCATGGATGCAGGAGCCTGGTAGGCTACGGTCCGTGGGGTTGCAGAGTCGGACACAGACTGAGCAACCTCACTGGTTCACCAGGATGGAACTGAAAGGCAGGAAGCCTGTGATTGGCGCAGACTTTCACCTGTTGAAAGGGACGGTTCCTTGTATCAATATTACGAAAAAACTCCAGAAGCACATGCTTCCCAGGTGGTGCTAGTGGAAAGGACGCGCCTGCCCATGCAGGAGATACAAGAGATGCGGGTTCCATCCCTGGGATGGGAAGATCCCCTGGAGGAGGACATGGCAACCCACTCCATATTCTTGCCTGGAGAATCCCATGGACAGAGGAGCCTGGCGGGCTACAGTCCATAGGGTCGCAAAGAGTTGGACATGACTGCAGCGACTTAGCGCGCACGGACGCCAGAAGCAAATGCAATAAAAGATTTTGTTAAAATTTTAAGTAGTGGGACTTTGGTATTTATTATGTCTGTTTTGTAACTTTCTAGATATTTTAAGCTTAGCAAAGAGAAGTCCTGGTGAGGAAAAGTGATTGATACATTACTTCAGCTTGAGAAGCCTTGAGCTGGTAGATAAATCCCTCTGTACTGCGCTGTTCTAAGTCGCGTCAGTTGTGTTTGGCTCTTTTCAACCTCATGGACTGTAGCCCACCAGACTCCTCTGTTCAAGGGGTTCTCCAAGCATAATCCCTCTACATGTAAAGAAACTGACCTACATCAACTTTGTAAACATGTAGGATCTGAATTCTGTTGAAGACACAAGAGATAACTTGTTCCCATCATTTATTCATTGTGTCATTTTCACTTAGTCACTCAGTCATGTCTGATCTTTGCAACCCCATGGACTATAGCCCGCCAGACTTCCCTGTCCATGGGGGTTCTCCAGGCAAGAATACTGGAGTGGGTTGCCATGCCCTCCTCCAGGGAGTCGAACCCAGGTCTCCCGCTTTGCAGGCAGATTCCTTATTAATTGAGCCACAGGGAAGCCCATTACTTATTCATGCTTTAATTTATTCATTAAACCTTTAAGAGCATCTCTTCCATGATGACAATCATGCCAGCCCCCAGCCCTCAATTTCTTCACAGTCCAGGGGGCAAGAGATAAAATCTTGTCGAGCTAAAGTGGACCAAAATGGAAGAGAATGCAAGAGAGGTTTATACTCAGAAAGAGTTTTGGATGTTCTCCTGGTACCAGGATGTCTGAGTTGTACTGAAGGAAATAATAAGAATTATCTAAGAGAGAACAGTTCAGAGAGAAAAGCAACTGTTTAAAAAAAGAAAGAATCTAGCTCAGTATTTCACCTATAAATTAATTAAACCAAGAGAGTGGAAAGATGTATACTCTAAATAAGAAACATCCATAAAAATATAAAAATGAGATTGATATATTCTAAATAAAATGAGTGGTAAGTTGGAGGGAGTTGAAGCAATTATAAACGGTCTATGATCCTACAGCTCTCACTGTGCCAGAACAGTTAAGAGAAAGAGAGACAGAGAGAGAGGCTAAATTTGGGACACAATTTTCTGACCATCTGCAACGCCAGAGGTTTTTAAATGGTGGGGGTAACTCAGCATGCGTTTTGGACTGGAACGAGCACATTCTGGGACAGCTAACACATACATCTTTCATGAAATGTGTATTTTATCACCTTCATCTTCTAAGTGAAAGAGAGCATTTGCATATTCTCTCCTGTCTATCTTGGGCTTCTCAAAGAGATACCGCAAGATCAGATCGCTGTTTTCCACATATGTGTAATTGAGTATTTCCGATCGTATTGTCTATGTGTTGAGGCATCCTGCAACCCCTTTCCTTTGGGAGTAGTCACTGTGTTGTTCCAATATCTAGAGTGATTCATATGTCTGGAATGAAAAGATGATCCCGGACCGGTTCCACTGATAATGCCACCCTACTGCTGTGCTGGGCAGATGACCAAGACTGTAACCGAATCAGCTGATCTCTTGACACATGTGTAAAGCACTTAAGCTGCCCTGCAATTCGGGGTTTCAACTTGCACCGACTTGATGATTGAATTCTGATTTCTGCTCAGGGTTTTCTATTAAGCATTGTGAGAAGGGATTAGCAAAAGATCGACTTGTGAAATCTTTCTCTCAAAGAAAACTAAAATGGAACCCACTCTGTATTGTCATTTAAGTCTCTTAACTGAAATGTTAAATCTTGAGGCTTTTCATTGCCATTTTGGGCTTTAAGTCAATGATTTTATTGTTTAGGGCCGCTGGAGGTTCACAGCGTAGCTGAGGAGTAAGTGCAAAGAGTCCCCGTATACCCCCCACCACATGCACCGTCTCCATCAACATTCCCACCAGGATGGTCCCTTTGTGACAGATCTATGAACCTGCACCAAAACATCAGCCTCACCTAAAGTCCATAGTTTATGTTAACGTTCATTCTTAGAGTTGTACGTTCCATCAATTTTGACAAATCCATGATGATGTGTACTCACCATGTTAGCATCAAACAGAATAATTTCATGCCCTAAATACCCTATGTGCTTAATTCTTTTTCATTCCTACCTTTCCTTTAGCCCCTGACAGCCACTGATCTTTTTTTAACTATAGTTTTGCCTTTTCTAGAATGCTACATAGTTGGAATCATACAGTACATAGACTTTTCAAATTGGCTTCATCCACTTAGTAATATGCATTTCAGATTCTTCTATGTCTTTTTTTTTTTTTTTTTTTTTTAGCTCATTTCTTTTTAGCACTGAAGAATGTATTCCATTATCTGGATGGATTACAATTTCTTTATCCATTCATCTATTGCTTCCAAGTTCCGCAATTAAGAGTTTATGAGTAAAGCAACTATCAACATCCATGTGCAGTTTTTTTTTGTGTGTGTGTGGACATACATTTTCAAGTGCTTTGGGTAAACCAAAGAGCAAGGCTGTTGGATCCTATGGTAAGAGTACGTTTAGTTTTCTAAGAAAGCACCAAACGGTCTTCCAAAATGGCTGTACCCTTTTGCATCGTCACCAGCAGTGACTGAGGATTCGTGTGGCTTCACATTTCTACCAGCACTTGCTGTTGCCAGTGTTATGGAATTTGGTCATTCTAACGGGGACAGAGGTATCTCAGTGTTCGAATAAGCATTTCCCTGATGATGTCCTCAAACTACCCCACAATTGCACTCATCTCACACGTTAGTAAAGTAATGCTCAAAATTCTCGAAGCCAGGCTTCAGCAATACGTGAACCGTGAACTTTCAGATGTTCAAGCTGGTTTTAGAAAAGGTAGAGGAACCAGAAATCAAATTGCCAACATCTGCTGGATCATTGAAAAGCAACAGAGTTCCAGAAAAACACCTGTTTCTGCTTTATTGACTATACCAAAACCTTTGACTGTGTGGATCACATAAACTGTGGAAAATTCTGAAAGAGATGGGAATACCAGACCACCTGACCTGCCTCTTGAGAAACCTGTATGCAGGTCAGGAAGCAACAGTTAGAACTGGACATGGAACAATAGACAGGTTCCAAATAGGAAAAGGAGTACATCAAGGCTGTATATTGTCACCCTGCTTATTTAACTTATATGCAGAGTACATCATGAGAAACGCTGGACTGGAAGAAGTACAAGCTGGAATCAAGATTGCCGGGAGAAATATCGATAACCTCAGACATGCAGATGATACCACCCTTATGGCAGAAAGTGGAGAAGAATTAAAGAGCCTCCTGATGAAAGTTAAAGAGGAGAGTGAAAAAGCTGGCTACAAGGTCAACATTCAGAAAACTAAGATCATGGCATCCGGTCCCATCACTTCATGGCAAATAGATGGGGAAGCAGTGGAAACAGTGGCTGACTTTATTTTCTGGGCTCCAAAATCACTGCAGATGGTGACTGCAGCCATGAAATTAAAAGACACTTACTCCTTGGAAGGAAAGTTATAACCAACCTAGATAGCATATTGAAAAGCAGAGACATTGCTTTGTCCACAAAGGTCCATCTGGTCAACGCTATGGTTTTTCCAGTAGTCATGTATGGATGTGAGAGTTGGACTATAAAGAAAGCTGAGTGCAAAAGAATTGATGCTTTTGAACTGTGGTGCTGGAGGAGACTCTTGAGAGTCTCTTGGACTGCAAGAAGATACAACCAGTCCATCCTAAAGGAAATCAGTCCTGGGTGTTCATTGGAAGGACTGATGTTGTAGCTGAAACTCCAAATACTTTGGCCACCTGATGCAAAGAGCTGACTCATTGGGAAAGACCCTGATGCTGGGAAAGATTGAAGGCAGGAGGAAAAGGGGACGACAGAGGATGACACGGTTGGATGGCATCACCGACTTGATGGACATGGGTTTGGGTGGACTCCGGGAGTTGGTGATGGACAGGGAGGCCTGGTGTGCTGCGGTTCATGGGGTCACAAAGAGTCGGACACGACTGAATGACTGAACTGATGATGTATGATGTGGAGCATTTTTTCATATGATTATTAGCCATCTGTGTACCTTCTTTGGTGAAGTGTCTGTGAAGGGCTTTGACCCATTTTTAAATCAGGTTGCTCATTTTCTTACTGTTGAATTTTAAGAGTTCTTTGTACAGCTTAGATCACAGTCCTTTGTCAAATGTATCTTTTTTATATATATCTTTTGCAATTATTTTCTCTCCATCTGTGGCCTGTCTTGTTCTCTGGATATATATTTGCCCTTTGCAGAGTGGAAGTTTTAATTTGAATGGGGTCCAGCTTATCAATTATTTCTTTCGTGGAGGAAGCTTATTTTTATTTGACCCATTGTTTTGCTTTTTACTCTGATAAATGCTGCTATCCTACAAGTTTGCTGCTGCCCTTGGAAGAATGTTTAATGGAATTCCTCCTAGGCTACCATCCCCTGTTTTTGATGCTATTTTTGTGCATCTCACAAAATCGCTATGAGCATCAAATGAGATGATGTGTATGAGTCAGTTTTGAAAACTGAAAAAACTGAAAAGTGTACCTGCGTCAGGTGGCATTACTAGTCTCTGGTAGCACACATGTTTGTTTTCCTTTGGCCGATGGGTTGTATTCATGACACCAATTAAAAAGAGATCGAGTTCTTATTACCATTGACAACACCATTTGGAATCTAAGAAATGAGCCAGTGCAGGGAGCCGGCCTGAATGTACAGGCCCCTTACGGCCCTAAGAGAGAAGAGAGGGTCTGTCTGTCCTGCCACCCCTTCTTGTTAAGGTATAGACTGGCATTTGTCTCCTTCAGGGAAAAAACACCCCGGTGACCTTTCGCCTGTTTTCCTGGTGCTGATAAACTCATCATTGATAGTTAATGTTCTATTGACGAAGGCTGTTTTCTATCTAGTTAATATTCTATTGATCTTAATCATGTTGGGTGCTAGGGTAATTAATGCTTTACTGATCTTAAGCGTAGGAATTTAAAACATCTGTAGCTCTGCACGTATGCAAACCCTCGATCTATTCTTAGTAACTCCTGTTAGCATATATATAGGCGTGGTATTCTTCAATAAAGTTGTTGGAGTCAGATGCAAGCGGACTCCGTCCCTCTCAACCCCATCTTTCTGAGCCTTATTTTCCTAGGTACTCTAGTAATTGCGTTCTCAACCAGTTTGTTTGCCGGCAGGCTCCGACCAGCCAGTAAATAGTTCCCAGGTGGTGCTAGTGGTAAAGAAACCACCTGCTAAGGCAGGCGATAGATGTAAAGAATGCAGCTTCGATCCCTAGGTTGGGAAGAGCCCCTGGAGGAGGAAATGGACACCCACTTCAGGATTCTTGCCTGGAGAATCCCATGGACAGAGGAGCCTGGGCGGCTAGAGTCTATGGGGTTGCAAAGAGACGGACATGACTGAGCACACGTTCAAATGTCATCTTTCATTCCAGAGATTGTCAGCGCTCACCCTCCTACTGAGAGAGTGGGGTCTGTTCCAGGGCCTTCTGTCTCTGAAGGCACCCAGAATTACTTTGTGATGTTGCGTGATTTTCCCCGTTTACTTTTTTCTTCCCCCCCATTTACTTTTATTTTCTGCTTCTGGATTTTTCTTTCTGTTTATTTTGATATAAGCAAATAAAAGTGTGATACACTTTAACAGAATAACTGAAGACAAGAAAAAGAAAATAGAGAATATGTGAAGCTCCTAAAGTTTCAGAGTTTTCTTGCTGAAATTCTAGTCACCTGCTGTAGAAAGAGCAGTGTCATTTTTGGCAAACGTCCTACCGAGGCGGTTTACCACAGCTCCTGTTATCTTTATGCCACTTAAATGGGAGTATTTATCTGGAGCTGGTTTTCCACAAACCATATGGAAGGATCTTGAAAGAGACAGTTTCACAGAACATCTCCAAAAGGTTTATCCCTTGGTTCCTGATCATTTTTGTTATATTTTAAATGGCATATTTTAAAAATTACGCTTTCTAAAATTTTGTGGTTAGCGTATGACATGGTTTTTGTACATGGTCTTGTACAAACTTAAACTCTTTCATTCGTTCTAACAGTTTGCTGATAGAATGTACAGACTAATCCATGTTGAAAATCCTTCTGTATGAAACTTCTTTCTTCCTTGCCAACCACAATAGCTCTGATTTCATTTCCTTGCTTTTATTGTACTGTCCAAACCAGGAGCACAAGGCTGACCAGGAAAAGTGATTGCCGATACCTTTCTTATCTCCGGCTTTGTCATTTGCCTCCATTTAATATAATCTGTGCTGAGGGCTCTCAGAGGATCCATTTTATCATGTTCATGACGTTCCCTTGCTTTTGCGTGTGCACTCAGGCACGTCAGTCGTGTCCGACTCTCTGCCTCCCCATCGACTGTAGCCCACCAGGCTCCTCTGTCCATCGGTTTTCCCAGGCAAGGAGACTGGAGTGGGTTGCCATGCCCTCCTCCAGGGGATCTTCCTGACCCAGGGATCGAACACACGCCTCCTGAGTCTCCTGCATTGTAGGCGGATTCCTCACTGCTGAGCCAGCAGGGAAGCCCAGTGAAATATTACTCAGTCATAAAGAAAAGAATGAAATAACGCCATTCACAGCAACGTGGATGAGCCTAGAGATTGTCACAGTAAGTGAAGTCAATCAGACAGAAAAAGATAAACACTGTATGATATCCCTTATGTGCACAATCTGAAAGGACGTGATGCAAATGAGCTTATTTACAAAACAGGAACAGACTCACAGTGAACAAACGTATGGCTCCCAGGGGAGAAGGACAGAGGGAGCGGGCTACCTAGGGAGTTTGGGGGGGACCTGTACACGCTGCTATGTTTAAAGTGGATCACCAACAAGGGCGTCCTGTAGAGCGCGGGGATCTCTGCTCAGGGTCATGTGGCCCCTGGATGGGAGCTGAGTTTCGGGGAGAATGGATCCAGGTAAATGTATGGCTGAGTCCCTTTCTGCTCATCTGACACTATCATAACATTGTTAACGGGCTATGTGTGTGTGTGTGTGTGTGCTCAGCTGCTTCAGTTGTGTCCAACCCTTTGTGACCCCCCAGACCGTGGCCCCCGGCTCCTCTGTCCAGGGGATTCTCCAGGCAAGAAGACTGGAGTGGGTTGCCATGCCTCCTTGTTAACTGGCTATCAGTTCAGTTCAGTCGCTCAGTCGTGTCCGACTCTTTGTGACCCCTTGGAGCATGCCAGGGGGTCTGCAGCACGCCAGGCTTCCCTGTCCATCATCAACTCTTGAAGCCTGCTCAAACTCATGTCCATTGAGTCGGTGATGCCATCCAACCATCTCATCCTCTGTCATCCCCTTCGCCTCCTGCCTTCAATCTTTCCCAGCATCAGGGTCTTTTCAGATGAGTCAGTTCTTCACATCAGGTGGCCAAAGTACTGGAGTTTCAGCTTCAGCATTAGTCCTTCCAATGAATATTCAGGACTGGTTTCCTTTAGGATGGACTGGTGGGATCTCCTTGCAGTCCAAGGGACTCTCAAGAGTCTTCTCCAACACCACAGTTCAAAAGCATCAATTTTTCAGTGCTCAGCTTTCTTTATAGTTCAACTCTCAAAACTATAGCTTTGACTAGACAGACTTTTGTCAGCAAAGTAATGTCTCTGCTTTTTAGTATGCTGTCTAGGTGGGTCATAGCTTTTATTCCAAGGAGCAAGTGTCTTTTAATTTCATGGCTGTAGTCACCATCTGCAGTGATTTTGGAGCCCCAAAAAACAAAGTCTGTCACTGTTCCCGCTGTTTCCCCATCTATTTGCCATGAAGTGATGGGACTGGATGCCAGGAACTTAGTTTTCTGAATGTTGAGTTTTAACATTTAACTGGCTATAAATTCATATTTATATTTTCCATTCAACTGGCTATACTCCAATATAAAATAAAAAGTTTAAAAAAGAGAGATTTTAGATCTGTTAGAAAAAATGTTCAGAGAGGTTTTCTTGATAGGGATCTATTATTTAGCAAGAAGCCCACTCTGAGAGCAGGAGATTCCAGGGGCAAAGTATAACAGCTGGGCTCTCACAACTAGTGAAAAGCAGAAGGAAGCACCTCGCTCTCTGTTGTGATGGATTCCTGGAAACTCACTCTCCTTCTAGGACAGAGCCCTCAGAAGCCGGCTTGTTCCAGGTTGGCCAGCCAGGAGGCTAGAAGGTCACCCTGCACGGGGTGAGCTTAAGTTGAGTTTTCTTGCTGAGGATCCAGCCAATGAGTTTAAGAAGAAAGATCTTTATTGGCAGACAGCCTAACGAGGTGGTTTATGACAGCTCATGTTACCTCTATCCCACTGAAAGAGGAGTTTTGTTGAAGGTCAGAATCAGCATTTGGGGGAATTCAGGACAGGTTAAACTTCGGTCACGTGACTCAGAATTTGGTGCAGGGCTGTCTTCAAGCTGGGGCCTCCATTTTGTTTTTTCTTTACAATATCATTATCTCTCTCCATCTATGGGTGAGTGTGTGAGTGTATGTGTGTGCGCGCGAGATATGTGTACTTTCTCTCTCTGTCAGATACGTCCCCTTAATTTAAGTGGATTCATTTTCCCTCTGTCTGCATCTTGGAGTTCAAGCCCACAGATGCTTGGAGTTCAAGGACTTAAGCATAATTCTCCTACCAGTTAATAAAGAGGAAGGAGTAATATGAACACATTGGGAAAAAAGATTAAACTTCTTAGTGTTTAATATGAAATACTGACACTGGAGAAGATAAAAGTAAAACTTACAATTCACTACAGAAACAAGGGCATAGATCACAATCTTGTCAACAAGTAGCGTCAATTCAAAGAATATTTACAGCCAGCCTATTCATAAGAATAATTTAAGCGCCCCATAATGTTACAAGTCATGTGTGAAAGAAGTAAATTTGACAACCTAAAAATTCTCATTGGTTTCCCTTGTAGCTCAGTTGGTAAAGAATCTGCCTGCAATGCAGGAGACCCGGGTTCGATCCCTGGGTCAGGAAGATCCCCTGGAGAAGGAAATGGCAACCCACTCCAGTATTCTTGCCTGGAGAATTCCTTGGACAGAGGAACCTGGTGGGCTACAGTCCATGGGGTTGCAAGAGTTGGACATGACTTAGCAACTAAACCTCCACCAAAAATTCACATGATATTATCAATAATGGGTTGTCAAGCTAAAGAAACTTTATCAATATATCTTAATTGAAATAAATTTAAATGAACCTTGACAGAAGAAAAAAATTTTATCAACGTTTTATCTTCTCTAAGAAATATATTGGTACCATATAAAATGGTCAAAAAGTAGGCAGCCTAAAATTTAAGAGATATTTTCAAAGCATTGCAGCATGTCAGTTTTGTATTATACTAATACAAACACATAATATATTCTTACATAGTTATTATTATATTATATAATACAGTTAATTATTATAAAGTATACAATTATTACATTGTATAGTTGTAATTGCATAGTATATGTTATATACTTAACATTTTATTTATTATATGTAGTAAATCATGATTATTACTACATTATTTTTAAAATATTCTATTTTTCATCTTAAAAAATTTTTTATTGAATGAAAGATTCTTTAAGTTCTATAGTGCTTTATAATTTTCAAAAGTTTGACATACATGGTTTCATATAATCCCGTAATAATCTTTTCTCCCCCTCGCTCTCTGTATGGTCCCTCCCCTCTCCCTCTCCCCACTGCTAATCTGATCTCTATATCTGTGAGCCTGCTTACTTGTTTAATTCACTAGTTTGTTGTACTTTTTAGGTTTTACATATATAATAATTATTATATTCTATTGTTATAATTATGTATTACAAGATATTATATAGTTATAATAATTATAGTTGTTATATATAGTAAATCATGAATGTTAATATATTATTTTTCACCTTTTAAGATTTTGTTAATTTTGGTGCTTTCTTATTTTAAATAAATATTACTTTTGGACCCGATTTTGTATTCATAATTTTTTTTTTACCTTAAAGAGGACACTCCCCCCTGATTGCATAAACATCAGGGCCTGACCCAAATCTGGATTCACCCTGGTCCCAGATCAACCATCCTGTCTTCCCAAGGTCATAAGTTCTGGCTTCCAAAAGCATCAAAACTCCAAAGGCTTTGGATTCCAGGCCTGCACCCAGGTCTAACACACCCCAGACTGTGGTGGCATGGATTCATTCACTTACTACTGTGGCTTTGAGTTCCCTCTTCGTTTATGGCGTGGTTTTCTTTTCTCTCATTCTTGGATATGCATTTCTAAAGCATCTTTGAAAATACTTCAGTGTTAGTCACTCAGTCGTGTCCGACTCTTTGTGACCCCAGGGACTGTAGCCCGCCAGGCTCCTCTGTCCATGGGATCTCCCAGGCAAGAGTACTGGAGTGGGTTGCCATGCCCTCCTCCTGGGGATCTTCCCAACCCAGGGATCGAACCCATCTCTTGTGTCTCCTGCATTGGCAGGCAGGTTCTTTACCACGAGCGCCACCTGGGAAACCCAAAGCTTACAGAAGCCTTGTAATTTTCATAGCCGTTTTGTATCCTTTGTCTCCCCTGACTCCTAGAAGGACCTACAGGGTAAGTACTTAGGAGATGTTATCATCTCTCACAGAGGAAGCAAAGGGAGCCTGCGGGTGTGACTTCTCTGGGAACACACAGCTGGCGAGAGGGAGGGCTGGCTCCCACGGAGCTGCCTCTCTAGTCCCTCACGACCCTCTCACGCCTTTCACCTGGACTGATACTGAAATCATTCAGTACATCTTCCCAAACCCATGACCGCACGGCCCTTGATGAGCACCCGTGCCTCTCAAACGGAATCAGCCCGAGAATGAGGGGAAGGAATGAGAGGAATGCTCCATGGCGGCTCGTCCCAGAATAGTCCCACCAGGTAAACATTCTTTCCTAGTCAAAATCTGTTGGGAAAAAATGATCTTTCTGAACACGGATGGGTCAACTGCTGTTGCTAAAACCGGAGCATGATGAGTTACCACTAAGCCCCTCTAAAAAGCACCATTTCCAAGCAGCTGATGGCGATACGGAAAGAACAGATGGCATTGGAGGCATCCGCTCCTGGCAGGGAGCTGGGAGGTTGTTGCAGTCACTTCTGCTTCCTAGATCTAACAATAAACCTGGAACCCAGGGAACGTCTCCCATCCTTACTTTCAAAGTTGACTTACTATGAGGGTTTATTTTTTTTTCAGACCAATAGATTCATGGTTCCATCTATCCTAGGACTAAGATAAACATCAAAAAGTTACACTTTACTAAATTTTAAATTAAGAGTGATGTTACTAGCAAACTGGGCTTTCCTGATAGCTGAGTGGTAAAGAATCTGCCTGCTAATGAAGGAGACACGGGTTTGATCCCTGGGTCAGGAAGATTCCCCTGGAGAAGGAAATGGCAACCCCCTCCAGTATTCTTGACTGGAGAATTCCATGGACAGAGGAGCCTGGCAGGCTACAGTCTATGGGATTGCAAAAGCGATTGCACGGCTTACCAACTAAACAACAATTAGCAAGCTCACTCTTATTTCACAGACATTTTGATGTCAGAATTTCTTATGTAAACTTATTTCACAAGTATGACATTCCTCCATGTGATGAATATCACGGACTTATAGCTCAGCTCCAAAGCATTCTTGGCTATTTTGATGACATGAACCTTGGCGATGACCAATTGTGATCTATACATGGTGACTGTAGATTCTTCTAAAATAATGATGACATTTGTTTGAGGGGACATCTGTCTTTAAGAACTGGCTTGAGGAAAAAGTGAAAATAGAAACAAACAACCAAGTACATCTCTTCTCCAAAATGCATGGAGCTCCATCACGACTGCTATGGTTTCCTGTCAGAGCCATTTTACAAGGCGGATAATTTACAGGGAGCCAGCCCTTTCCATGTGATTGAGTGTGGACTCAGACGCTTAGGACCAGGCTTGTGCTATTTTTGAAATGAAAAGACTGGAACTTCACTCGCTGTTTCCAAACATATTGGATTATTTCACTCATAGTCTTTCTCCTCTCCTCACTGGTAATGTTTGTCATTATATAAAGGGTATTTAAAATGAAATAGAAGCAAATGCTCCTATGGCCACAAGCCTGACAAAATTTAAGTGTTACCCGAATGTTTTTTAAACTCTGACTCTAAAATTTCTGGTGGTAGCCTCTCTTTAACCAGACAAGGCATCCATCTTCTTTATGTTTCAGCCAAACCAAGACAAGAAGAATTCTACTGTAAGGCCCTGCTGGGCAGGTTTCCTATGTCTGATTCTCCACAGTGTGGACTGGTCTAGATCTTTACATTTCCCCGTAGCAGCATCAATGAACTCTTTCCCCTGGCACCCTCAGGGGCTCCCCCAGAAGTCTAGCAGGTGAAGGGGTATGCTGCAGCCCTAAATTATTGGGTTAGTCAAAAAGTTTGTATTTTTCCATAAGATGATATGGAAAAATATGAACCAATTTGTTAGCCAACCCAGTATTTGACATGAGTATCATGGACTTTAAGGCACTGTATTTCCAAATAATTAAGGGGTCAGAAATTCTGGATTTGCACTTCTCTGTGACCAATTATTATCTGCATAACACACTGAAAAGTCACACACTCTTTAAATGTTAGTGGTTACCAGGGTTTTGGAGGACATCTAGCTCTCCATCAAGGCTCTCACTTCCCTGGAAGTGTATTCCTACCACAGTCTCCCTTATAAGCAAGGATAGAGTGTGGTAGTCGCTCCGTCATGTCTGACTATTTGTGCCCCTATGGACTGTAGCCCGCCAGGCTCCTCTGTCCATGGGATTCTCCAGACAGGAATACTGGAGTGGGTTGTTATTCCCTTCTCCAGGGGATCTTCCCTACCCAGGGATTGAACCCAGGTCTCCCACATTCCAGGCAGATCCTTTATCATCTGAGCCACCTGGGAAGCCATGAGTAAGGATGGTGGACATATATTTGTCTGGTCAGCAACTCTTCCTTGGTAGAACTTTTGGGGAAGGTTATGCGAAAAGCCGTGAGCCTCTTTTTCATATTCTGGGTTGGGATCAGTGGCTCATGATAAGTGGTGATGAAACAGTTATTGTCTCTGGTCTCCTGAGAATGCCTGCCTATTGAGAGGGAAGCATGGAACTAGTGAAAAAATGGCATCATCTAGAAGTGTCAAATTGAAGAACGGCTCCATTCTCTCCGGATGCAGTGGCCAGTGACAAGTAAAGTGAAAGTCACTCAGTCGTGTCCGACTCTTTGTGACCCCATGGACTATACAGCCCATGGAATTCTCCAGGCCAGAATACTGGAGTGGGTAGCCTTTCCCTTCTCCAAGGGATCTTCCCAATCCAGGGATTGAACCCTGGTCTGCCACATTGCAGGCGGACTCTTTACCAGCTGAGTCACGAGGGAAGCCCAAGAATACTGGAGTGTGTAGCCTATCCCTTCTCCAGGGGATCTTCCCAACCCAGGAATTGAACTGGGGTCTCCTGCATTGCAGGTGGATTCTTTACCAACTGAGCTATAAAGTTATCTTCCATTGTTGAGAAGATGGAGCCCCATTTTTAAATTGTGTTTATGAAAATAAGAAAGTGGGCATGCACAGGATGGTGGGGAAAAGAGGAGGGCCACACACAAAATTGCTCATTTGGGGCTCAGCTTCCTTCTTGGAGTTGCCAGTCCTGCTCCTCATGATCCCACCAGATGCTTCTCTCACCTGGACCAGCCCTGTCTAGGAGGCAGAACTTATGACCAAGTTAGACCAGTCAGAATCGTGTCCCCCAGGTCCTGAATCTGCAGTTGTACAGGTGGAAAGTGACTGTGGTTGAGGCCCCCACGACACTGTTCAAAGAGGAGGCCATGAATGCCTGATGCTACTGAGCCGTCTAGGACCAGAGCTGCCCTGGGTCTGTTATTTCTGAAGCCTTGATGCTCAGCTTTTCCATTTGATTCAGAGAATGACGCAGAGCCCTTCCAAGCAAACTTCTAGTCCAGCCCACAACTTGGACGACATACAATTTAATACCAGATGTGTTATTGATGACCTTCTAGGTCACCAGATGCTGTGCCAGATTCTTTCCGATGTATAAAATTTCACTTCTTACCATAAGCAGAGAACTGAGGCCATCTCACTATTCCTTAGACACATCTGAGCGTTGCAGCCTCTGTCTCTGTAGCTATGCCTACTTGTTGGTATAAAGACAGCCCAGAAGCCCTCCAAACCTAGAGTAGAATAGTTCTGAGGTCTGTATTTTGCCTCATTTCCAAGCCTTTCCCCATGTGATTAAGTTTGTGTTGTCCCCTGCGGTAGATACATGTGTGCGTGCCTGCTCAGTCTTGTCCGACTCTTTGACCCCATGGACTATAGCCCACCAGGCTCCTCTGTCCATGGGATTTCCCAGGCAAGAATACCGGAGTAGGTTGCCACTTCCTTCTCTAGGGGATCTTCCCAACCCAGGGACTGAACTGGCATCTCTCGTGTTTCCTGCACTGGCAGGCGGATTCTTTACTGCTGAGCAACCTGGGACGCCCCCCTGTGGTAGACACCACTTCTAAACATCCTTCTCTGGATTATTCTCCTTTCCTTGTCCCCCTCCCCACCACCCCCCAAAATACCTTCTCTCAAATCCTTGTCTCTCGGTCTGGTCCTGTGAGAAACCAGAAAAAGCCAGGGGCTTCAATGCTGGGTCTCTGTGAGGCTGTGGCTCAGAATCCGGCGTGTATCGGCCACTCTGTAAGTGCGAACGCACCCATTTTATGGATGAAGACACTGAGCATCAGGAGGCAGGGATCAGCCTGCTGGTAGACAGTATTTGCAGGATGGCAATTAGAATTTACCCTGCGTGACAACTCCCACCCATCGCCTAGACTAGGGTTCTCAACCTGGGTCCTGCTGACCTTTCAGGTGGGATGGGTCTTTGCAGGGTGGTGACAGTAGGGGGTTTGCCCTGTGTGACATAAAGCGTCTAGCAGTATCCCCTCTCCCAGTTGTGACAAGCCAAAGTTGGCAGATGGTCTCCAGGTTGCCAAACTTTGCTGGGAGGAAAGGAGGGCTCCCCTGGGTCGAGGACCACTGGCCAAGAGAGTTGGAAGACAGCTCAGTGGTACCTCGGGATCCATGCTGATGCGGGAAGGCAGAGTGGCCCCATATACACAGCTTTCTCGCTGAGCCTGCGTAAACCTTTATCCGGGCTTCCCTGGTGGTTCAGCTGGTAAAGAATCTGCCCACAACTCGGGACATGCGGGTTGGATCCCTGGCTCGGGAAGATCCCCTGGAGGAGGAAACAGCAACCCACTCCAGTGTTCTTGCCTGGAGAATCCCATGGACAGAGGAGTTTTGGCAAGTGACAGTTCATGGGGTCACAAAGAGCAGGACATGGCTGAAGCGACTAACACACACACAAACTTTTATCCAGTCTTGCATCTTCTGGCTCTAAATCTGGCCACTTTCCATCATGCTAGGTTCCCCGTGATCAGTTGTTTCGGGGCTCGGCTTGTTACAGAATTCTTTCCGATTGTGCCCAAATCTGCCTCCTGGAAACTTACTTCACCAGTGTGCCCCGTAGAGCCATGCAGAGGGCTAATCCCTCCCAACCGGCTGGTACTTCAACTATGTGAAAACAACCCACTTGTCCCCTGCCCTGTCGATGGACAGCCACTGCCTGCCGGCTGCTACAGACAGGCTGGGAACAGTTGTCAGGCAGGGGGTGCAAACTTCTAGGCTCTTTCTTAGACCAATGGCCAAGAATTCCCAGGAACAAAGAGTCTGTGTTCTGTAAAGCCTCCAGGTAGTTCCGATGTACCCCATCCACAGTTCAGCGTTTAGGAACCTTGGACCAACTTATTCCAGCTCCGGGAAGTAGACTTCTGATTTGTTTCCTAAAGCAGCTACCAAAAAGATGGATTCTGAAAGCAGTATTAAAAAGCAATTCATAAGATGATAGAATATTACATAGTAGGTTAAAGAGACACATACTTCTATCTGGTTTCATTTTCAGTCAAACAGCTTTTATAATGTTTATACAAAAAAAAAAAAAAAGCCTAGAAGTTGACATTAAAAACTGTTGGCCAGGCTTCCTTTCCCAGATATCAGAATTAAAGGTATCCAAAACATCTTTTTTTCCCTTTGTCCTTTTCTTCACTGTAAAGCATGCAGAATAAATGTGTGTGCGTGTAAACACCCACATAGTGGTATAACTTGCGATCAGTTTTGAAGAGTCATCTGTGGAAGTGTGATGATGGCCTTCTGACTGCTGTCTCTACAAGGGGTGATGATGCCTGGGGGAAAGGAGTCACCAAAGTGCAGGATGCCACAGTCAGGACTGCACCATTTGGGGAATAAGAGAGCATTCGAACTAAATGCCAGACTTGAAAGAGACCGCAGGTCACCTCCTTCGTTTATGGAAGGAGGAGAGAAGACAGTCAGGGGAGCAGAGCATGTCTAGATGAAGATCCAAAGTGAAAAGAAATGGACTAGAGGGAAAAAAGTGACAGCAGAGAAGAGGCTTCCAAATTAGGGTAACAAATAAATAAATATAGGCTCAGATCTATTCAAACTAAATCATTCACTCAGCTCATTGGTTAAGCATGGTGCCTCATATATGTGAAGGACTATTTAAATTCCTATTTGCCTAAGGTTTTAGTTTACAAGCCCTATCTTCTACTCTGAGTGTTTCCAGGCTACTTAATGAGCACACGATTTTCCTCTTTTTTAAATTGCCCTTTATTTCAATGAAATCAATGACAACAGCTTGCTTTTTTCTGGAAAGAGTTTTCTGACTTCTCATTCACTCCTGCCCCAGCTAACTTTACTCTTTATACGACTCTAAGCCTTTCACTCAAGCCCTTTCTTATGGATAGACATTCTCCAGTCCTCTGGGCAGAGTCGTCTGTTATTTTTGGCTGCTGGAATCGGGGTCTAGGAGAGAGACCACTCCAGGCAGGCCGTTTCACTCCCCACAGGAGCTGGGCTGATGAGCATCCAGTGTGCAGGTTTGTAGGAAACCCCAACTGTCCACCCTCCACTTCTCTTCAAAGTGAAACATTAAGTCTGCCTTTCAGTCCACATCACAGCCACTGGATATCATACAGAAAAGGGTCTATTCTGCTGCTGTGATTTTCTTCATCATTTTGAGAGTGATTCCTTCTCATGTTGAAAAAATCATATGTGTGTATGTGTGTGTGTAAGAGAAAACTGAGAAAATCACAGAGAGAAGGAGAAAATTCTAGCAAAATGATATGTCTGGGTACTGGTGGGTAATGCTACCCTAAATAACTTGGACTTCCACTGGCTGGCTTTTGTTCATAAAATGCTAATCCACTCAGGTGCAGACCTATATAAGACATTGGGGACTCAAGGCTGTGCAGAAATCTCAACTCTCTTCTGCTACATAAGGTAAAGATTTGTTTAAACTAACAGTCTGAAATTATTTTGAAGGTACTAACAAGAAGTCCTTTTCAGAACTTCTCTATTAAATACTAACGTATGATATAGAGCCTACGGTGTATTGAGCTAACAATGAACACTACGTAGATTACTGTAGTTATTTTCAAGGTTGCTTTTTGGAGGAAAAGTTAATTTTTCATGTCAACTACAATAATGGGGAAGGGAGTCATCTCATGCCGCAAGGAAAATTATTACTTGTTATTGAACTGAAAACAGATCTCCTTTCCTTGCATGCAAAATGAAGAAATGTCTTAAATTTGATGCTCGGGGTTCCATGGTGCTGGGAGGGTGTCTTGCGAAGAGCATTGTCTTGATTATTCTCTGGCTTTGGAGATGAGAGTAGCAGCTGATACTCTATGTGTGAGAGGCTTTGCAGAGATTACCTTGATTAATTCCTACAACCATCACCTGAGATCAGAATCACCATTATCTGCATTTTCAACAAAGATAGTACATGGCAGAGCCAACATCCAAATGTGGGGTCCGTCCCCGAGTGCTGAGACCCCTGTCCTGAAGCTGCCCTAGGTACTTACCAACAACCAGTCAGCTATCTTTTAGGGGAAGAATTAACTTCCTGGAGTTGGGGACAAGTTGAAAAGCTGAAGCAAGTAAGTATCTGCAAGAGAAAAAAACTTCTTGAGTCAGCAAACTGGGGTAAATATCTGTTTGATTCTTTATTGTTGCTGTTCAGTCCCTCAGTCATGTCCAACTCTCTTCTACCCCCATGGACTGCAGCACGCCAGGCCTCCCTGTCCTTCACCATCTCCTCGAGCTTGCTCAAACACATGTCCAGGGAGTCGGTTGATGCCACCCAACCATCTCAGCCTCTGTCGTCCCCTTCTCCTCCCACCTTCAATCTTTCCCAGCAGCAGGATCTTTTCCAATGAATCAGTTCTTCGCATCAGGTGGTCAAAGTATTGGAGTTTCAGCTTCAGCATCAGTCCTTCCAATGACTATTCAGGACTGATCTCCTTTAGGATGGACTTGGTTGGATCTCCTTGCAGTCCAAGGGACTCTCAAGAGTCTTCTCCAGCACAGTTTGAAAGTTTGATTCCAGAGCAAGTGAAAATGCTAAATTACATTCACAGCAGCCTCCATGTTTGAAGCCCTGCTGCACATTGATGGCAGGGCACACAACCCTTCCAGGTGCAGAATAATTAGTAACCATGTGGCCAGTGTGGCTGGCTGCTGTCCGAGGTTGGCCAAAAAAAATATATGATGGGGCAACAGCGGAGTATAAAAGCCGATAAGGAAAACGATTTACATTTTATTTAAAAAAAAAAAAGTGGAAGACTAGAAAACATCCTTGTGACAACTAAGTGTTATGAGTCACTTTAGGGAAAAAATCAGCCAGAAAACCCATGGCTGAAATGAGACAACTTGGGCTGCGTCCCACCTCATGGTCAAGAATGTGGCTCCTGCAGTTGGACCTCCTGGACCGGATTCTTGGCTCTGCCTCTGGCCGGCTGCGTGATCCTGGGCTGCTTTCGAGTCTCTCTGTGCCCGAATTTCTCTCATCTGAGAAGAGGCGTAATAATAGCATCTGCTTCATAGGTTTGTTGTGAGGATGAGATGAATCGATACGCTAAAAGCACAAGAACAGAACTTGGCAGCAATACGTGCAGTCCCGCAGGAATGCCACGTGTTCTTATTTGGACGCTGAGCAATGATCCCCCCAGCTAGGTCTTTTTTTCTTTCCCCTCGTGAATCGGTAGGGTTTTCC
Organism: Muntiacus reevesi; assembly: GCF_963930625.1. Classification (NCBI taxonomy): domain Eukaryota; kingdom Metazoa; phylum Chordata; class Mammalia; order Artiodactyla; family Cervidae; genus Muntiacus; species Muntiacus reevesi. Next base: position 75,591,673 of record NC_089259.1, on the reverse strand, counting down.
TGAGCTGGTTTTCACTTTTGCTCTCCTGTTCCCACCACGGCTCTAGGAGGTAGGCAGATATCATTATCCTTCCCTTTATGCTAATGAGGAAATGGCGTGGAGGGGATTAAGTAAGTCGCGGAGAGTCAAAGTGGGAAGCCAACCGGCTTCCTGGCGCTCAGCCCCTAGAGCTTTCTACTGTCTTGCGCTAAAGCCTCAGATGGAAAGGGAGCAGTCTTGCCTTTGGGCCAAATGCATGATGTCATCAACCCTCGATCCACAAGATACCCTCAATCATATGTATGGCTGGGTCAGGCTTTCTTCGTCAACACGCAGTCCCCAAAGCTCTCAGAGATACGCTTCAGACCGCAGCGAGGCAGCGCCTGTCTCACTACCAGAGGCTGTTTCTGCCTTTCCCCAGGCACAGGAAAGTTGGGGTAATGTTTCCTGGTCTCCTTCCACTTTGCTCTGCGGCACCAGGATGGCAGCTCGGGGCGGCTGCTCTCCTCGTCCAAGGAACTAAGCTGAAAAGCAGGTGTTCTTTCCGGCTCAGCAGATGCTAAGGCGATAAGCTGCACCTTGTGGAGGCTCTGGGCAGTCCAGACACGGCGGAGCACTCGACCTGGCCAGCTCTCTCCTCCCCAGCGGCCCCGTGATGGATGCGTGTCTGAGCTCCGAGCAGCAGCCCCGGCCCCTGGAGGAGGCTCCGAGCCCCCCGGATGACAAGGCTCTGCACACAGACGGCACCAGCAGACCCCCGGGAGGTAACCTCCTTCCTCACCTCTCCACCCTCTCACTTCTTTTCCTGGGGATGGCATTTTCCAGTGAGCCTCAGGGACCAGACGGTCCATTTTCTTTTAACTCTAGATCTTTCTTTGATCATGAAGTGGTAGAAGAATGCCTTTATGCCAGCAAAGCATGACAGTAATGGTAATAGTCCTTATGCTTTTTTATTTACCTATCAAAGCCCACAACTTTGTCTTCTCCAAATTCTAGGAGAGTCAGATTTTGGTAACAAGAACTTAAAGAAAAGAAATGAAATCTAGATTCCTTCCTGCTCTTGGCCAAAATGTATTCCTGGCAGCTGCAGTCTACAATGAATCCTCACAAAGCCATTTTCCCATTAGGACAACATAACCATTCAGGCTTGCATTTCTGGACAGCGAATCAGTAGGAAATAAGTAATAGACATAACAAATGATGTCATAAGAGCCAAGTTATAACATTCAAAACATGTACAGTCATTGATCATGGGACATTCTGTTTCAAATCTGCTAAACCAGGACGGTATTTATTTTTACTAAGTTGTTTACATAAAAATGCGACTCTGCCTATCTCCAAAAGCTGACCTCTCTAAAACTATCAGGTGAGCATGTGTGTGTGTGTGTGTGTGTGTGTGTGTGTGACTCAGTTGTGTCAAATTCTCAACAACCCCATGGACTATAGCCCGCCAGGTTCCTCTGTCCATGGGATTCTCCAGGCAAGAATCCTGGAGAGGGTTGCCATTCCCTTCTCCAGGGAATCTTCCTGACCCAGGGAATCGAACCCGGGTCTCCCACATTGCAGGCAGATTCTTATGGTCTGAGCCACCAGGAAAACTCCCACAGGTGAGCATAGGTACAATAAATGAAAATCATGTGCAATCAACATAGATGTCTTTATCTTTGTAGCAAGGAAAGGGGTCTTATAGGAGGGTATTTTTATGCCCATGTTTCTTTACAATGTTGACCCAGAAAGGAAGACCATCAGCTTATTATTTGTCATCCTGTGAAAGGATGAGCCACTTATAAATCAGCCCATTGATTTTTCCTACAGTCTTGAGAGAAAAGTTAGCTTCCATGTGGTGATCTGTGAGAAGGAGAGAAGGCCCGGTCCGGCCAACTGGAGGGGCTGGAGGCTGGCAGGAAGTGCCCTGGGTCCCTGACGGTCTGCCTGCTCCAGTGACCAGAGGCTGAGATGGAAGGAGGGCAGCCCAGGACTCCCTCCTCTTACCCGATGGCCAGGGCCAGCTCCTGCATTTTGGGAATTTTTGCAAGCTGGTTTTTAAACAGGGCCACTGTTAAAATTTAAGTCATATAAACATACAACGAAATGGATTGCGTAAAAGGGAAAGTTATATGGAAAAACTTAGGTAATAAATACTCATGTCTCATCACGAATTATCTTCCCACATGTTACGATGATCTGAGCTCTTGAGGCTGTCGGTGGATGTCGCCTCCGTGGCAGAAACGCCCATGATGCTCAGCGGCGGCGTCTCTTCCCTGGGGACGGCCATGTTGGGAGCGTTGTCACCATGGTGACGACCAAACCCTACACGTCAGCGGTTCCTCCCTGCTCCCAGCCTGGTTGTTGGATCTTCCTGGGCACCACATGATCTGTTCCTCTGCCTTCGTGCTGCCTCTGAAACCAGAGCTCAGAGTCAGCCACTCAGCCTGTGGGAGAAGATGGGTCCTCTTTGCCGGGTGATAAATCTGAGGTTCGTGTTGTTAGGTGTCAGTAGCTTCCCTTATAAGATGTTGGTGAGAATCATAGGCCCCCTTCTCTCCCAGGATCTCTCCAGGGCACATCACAGGAAAAGACGATGTCTCAGGACTGACTTGGCTACTGTGCCTCAGCAGGTTCTTGCCAGCTTCGAGAAAGTCGGGGTTTCTTGTCTTTGTGGTCAGGACAGAGAATTATCCTTCCGGGGCTGGAATAGTCTAGATCAGAACCCATGGCCCAGAGCTGCAGGCATCATTCTGCTAATTTACAAACTGGTCACATGGCTCACACTACAATCAAAGACCATTGAACACTTTTTTATAAAATGCAACACAAATGTATTTCTGGAAAAACAACATGAAAAAGGCATATATGCCCAGTACAAGCTTCAGTTTTTCATAATCAGATTCAACAGGCATGGTCAAGTTTTCGTAAATGTTTCTAAGTGCTTACTCCACATGTCTAGACTCTTCTGACTGTGACCCTCTTAGAAGGGTTTGCAGAGAAAGCTGCAACAGAGAACTGCTCTAGTGCAGCTGGAATTCAGTGAAACTGAACTCCGAGGGGTGGACCCCCGATTTGGCTCTTTCAAAGGCCCCTTGCCCCTCACCCTGCACTCAGCCTCCTCTTTCTTCCTGAATGTATATTTCTGACTAGAGCCCTTCCCAAGCTCACTGACAGCGCCTTTCTGCTTTTCCATCCCTGGTTACCTGTCCCCAGGCACAGCTCAGGCAACAAAGGCTGGTCTCACGCACGGTCCCCCCCCCAAACTCCTCGCTACCAATACCTCTCCCTGGGGACACCCGCAGCGCCCCCTCTTCTGCACATGACCCCTGCATGTGCTTAACCTCCTCATTCTGACATTTTAACTCACTTTTCTTTCTTTCTTTTTTTTAAAATGCTGAAACCCTCTGGGAAACCTGTGACATTCTGGGCTTCCATGATGTCATCCCTGATCAGGTGCTCTCTTCCTCCCATCTTTTATGATATCTGAGCACCGCTCGCATGGGTCATGAGTGTCAAGGAGTATTTAAAGGAAGAGTAATTTAATAGTCGGGGCTCATCTGACAGCCTCCCCCAGGGCTGTGGAGCTGGCTCGTCTTTGGGTGACCTGTACCTTTTGAGGAGCAGTGGTGGGAGGACTTAAGGAACGTGTTCCAGCCAGCATGTGGGATGTTACTTCACTTCAAGACCTAAAAATAGTCTGGTCCATGCCTGCCCGGGTCCTCCTTATTGCAGACGACTCAGTCTTGCCATTCTGCTTGGTGGTATAGCTTCCTCCTCTTGCCAAAACAGAGCGAGGGGCGGATCCACACCACTCTCTGTCCAAAATTGAGGGAGGGGCCCAGGGCATCCGCTAGCATTGTGTCATCTGATAAAATTCCCCATTGGACTGTTCCATCCCAGTCACCCCACAATATTCTGTCTGAGCTAATTTGTGGCCATTGTCACTGATAGCATTACTTTTTCTCTGTTTCTAGAAGATGGCTCAATCTCTTCCCATTCGACTAATTGTACCATTAATTAGTGTATTTGCACTGGACTCACAAATCATGGGGGGGCTTCCCTTGTGGCTCAGCTGGTAAATAATCCACCTGTAATGTGGGAGACCTGGGTTTGATCCCTGGGTTGACAAGATTCCCTGGAGAAGAGAAAGGCTACCTACTGCCATATTCTTGGGCTTCCTTTGTGACTCAGTTGGTAAAAAATCTTCCTGCAATTCGGGAGACCTGAGTTCAATCCCTGAATTGGGAAGATCCCCTGGAGAAGGGAAAGGCTACACACTCCAGTATTCTGGCCTGGAGAATTCCATGGACTGTATAGTCCATGGGGTCGCAAAGAGTCAGACACAACTGAGCGACTTTCACTTTCACAAATCATGAAACCTGTTATTTTTGGTCCCACAGATTCTAACGAGATAGAAGCATCACTTCGAAGCCTCCAGAAATTTGTTCCTACGAATTACGCCAGCTACACCCAGGAGTATTATCGGTTTGTGGGCAAGAAGATTGTCATTCAAGAATCCATCGAGAGTTACGGGGCAGTGGTGTGGCCGGGGGTGAGGGAGCCATGACATTGGGGCGTCAGGGTTTCTGGGGATGGGAACAGCACTTTTGTACAACTGTGTTGCCTTGGGCACCTAGCCAAGGGCTTTAACGTCTGTGCGTCTCAGATGGAGGGTCCCCGGATGCACCAAGGGTGTTGCTGGTGTGCGTAGAAGCTGCAAGAACACATCCTCTCTCCTAGAAACCATTTCGGCCACGCTGTGTTTCTTGAAACCCTCTTTTTTAACATTAGCACAAACTTGAGCATATTGGGAAGTAGGATGAAAAATTCATATGAATTGTTAAGAAAGAAAATCAGAAGAAAGGTCTTTAGGGTTTAGATTTTGCGGTGGGCAAAAGCTTTGGGCCAAGCCTAACAACCTTCAGGGGGTCCCTCGCCTTTTACGGTGTGGCTGAAAGTGAACGTGTTAGTCGCTCAGTCGTGTCGGGACTCTGTGACCCCATGGACTGTAGCCCACTAGGCTCCTCCATCCATGGAATTCTCCAGGCAAGAACACTGGAGTGGGTTGCCATTTCCTTCTCCAGGGCATCTTCCCATCTTCCCAATTCAGGAAGATTCCATCTTCCCAATGCATGAATCCTGCATTGCAGGTGGTTTCTTTACCGTCTGAGCCATCAGGGAAGCCCTGGGGGCGGGGTGGGGGGTGGCTGGAGGAGGGTTTGCTAAGAGGTGTAGCTGCTCCTTCGGGAAGACCCATCCCCAGGCGGCACCCACCGGTCCAGCTTCTCACAGGGCACATCCCACAGGAAGGGCGCCTCTGCCACCGCTCCGGAAGCCCTCAAATCACACATGAGTCTCGGTGGCCCTGGTGAAGCTGTTCTGAATGCTGAAACTCCCACTCTGCACAATGATCCTTTCTCAAGATCCAAAGGACGCCTCTCTTCAAAACATCAGTCCCCAGCCATGAGCTCTTGCCATGGGTTGGAAGCTGGAGCACCTCGAACCTGTGCCTCAGTTTCCATCCCCTGACTCCCGGCCGCGCCCTCCAAGTCCCTTGAGAGGATCCAAGGATGAAATGGACAGACCCACGGCCTTGGGTCTGCCACCCGCCCTGGGGCAGGCCACTGTGAGTGTGGCCAGCATGTCTCACATGATGCTGGACCCCCCCCCCCATCCCTGCCACTCCAGCCTCGGCCCCAGATAGAAAGTGAGTCACGACGAGCCCCGAGCATCTGTTGGAAGGCGAGGGCTAAAGGTGTGTGCACACTTGAGCTTCCTCGCTGGTTCTTCAGCTTAGGATTCAGGTTCCCAACCCAGGTCATGCCCTCACACTCACTCCCCCAGTCTCTGTGGCCCCCCGCATCACTAGCTGAACCCCCCGTTGGCTCACACAAAACACCTCTTGCATCCACACACATCGAATTCCCTTCATCTCTTCACAGACAGGGTAGGAAGTGGGCAGAAGGCAGTGAAAAAAGAAGGAAAGGGACCTTTGGTTTTCTGTCTAAAAATGGATCTAAATGTATTCACCTGGGTTTTTTATTTTGGGGTTTGTTTTTGTCTTGACTGTGCAAAGTCTGCAATTTCTTGGCTACCACCCAAAGCGTGGTCCATGAGCTGGCTGATTAGAAAGGCAGACTTGTTAAGAGTTGCAGTCCTGAGCCCCACCAGACCTACTGCACGCGGCAGGGCGTCTTTAACCAGGCTCCCCAGTGAACCGAGTGTGCACTAGAGTCTGGGAAGCGCCGTCCTACCAGAGTGTTTCTTAAATGAGTTACTTAAAATGAAAATGACTGCCCCGCTGTCCAGTGTTTCAGTCAAGGTCTCGGGGGGTGGGGAGGGGACGGCAGCCTGCTGGCTGATGGGCTCAGGAGGGAGGTGTTGGAGTGTTTAGAGCTCAGCGGTCTTCCAGCAGGTGGAGAACTGATGCAACTTGCCCAGGGCGAGGGGCTGCTGTCCTGCGGCCCCTCGACTCCTGCTTCTGGAAGACCTGAGCTGTTCTTCCTCCTGGGGGTTGATCAAGAGTCTTCGGATACTGGCCGTTTAGCAAGCTGGTATCTCGAGTTCCTTTGATGCAAGTTGCTACTTTCATATTTCACAGGTCAAAACACGCCATGGTGCGTGTGCTTTGATTCCTATGGACCCCTCAGGAAGCTGAAACTGTGAACATGTCTTCTAGTAGTTCACTGGCGGTGGGGACTGGGGTCTCTGGTTGTCAGCATCCAGTGACAAGGGTGAATGTTTTCCAGGCCATGGTGTTGTGCCAGTATTTGGAGGAACACGCAGAGGAACTCAGTCTCCGAGGTGCTAAGATACTGGAAATTGGTGCTGGACCAGGCCTCGTTTCCATCGTGGCCAGTATTCTAGGTGTGTCTGTCTATTCCCGACCTCGTTTCAAACGATGCTTACCAGGAGAACAGTAATAATACATGCTGACTGCATGATGGGCTGTGGTTTAGGTGCTTGGCTGTGATTGCCCTCACTGGGTCCCCGCAAACGTCCAGGCCAGAAGGACTCCTGTTATCCCCGAGATAAAATAATTGCATCTTAGAGACGCTAACATCCAACCATTGCTTAGCATGTGAGAAAGCTGACATTCTGGAGGGGTGACTCTCGAGTTGTAAACAGGTTGTAAACAGCTATGTTATGCTGTGTCCTGCTTTTCATTGCAACTATTGTAACTAAGGTTTTGGAAAAAAAAGTGTCAGTGAATCCAAGGTGAAGACAGATTTATATCCCAAACGCCAGCTGTGCATCCTGGACTGCACAAGAAGTGGGTGTGTCTGGTCTACTTCTGCCTACGCGATTACACATCTATCAAAATCCGTCTGGAAATATGGCCATCTACTTTGTGACCACTGATCACTTGCTTTAATGCATTTAATAGGGGGGAGAATCATACAAAATAGATCATCCCCTATGGAAAGGTGCTGATACTCTCCAGAAGAGAAAACCAAAAGCTTCAGATAAACACAGTTTTAGAAGGAAAACACCATGCATTATTATAGTAAAATGAAAGCATTGGTTGCTCAGTTGTGACTCTTTGTGATGCCATGGACTATAGCCCACCAGGCCCCTCCGTCCATGGGATTCTCCAGGAAAGAATACTGTAGTGGGTTGCCACGCCCTCCTCCAGGGGATCTTCCTGACCCAGAGATCAAGTTCTCCTGCATTGCAGGCAGATTCCTTACCCTCTGAGTCACCAGGGAAGCCCAAAATCTTGGTGTGTTCATTATTCTGAAATCTCCCAAAACTATACCACTGTTTTAGTTTTTTTAAATTTTTTAAAATTTTGTTTTTTATTTTGTTGGAGTATCATTAACAATGTTGTGATATTTCCAGGTATCCAGCAAAATGATTCAGTTATACGTATACAGCATCTATCCTGCTTCAGATTCGTTTCCCATTTAGATTACTGCACAGTATTGAACAGAGTTCCCCTGTGCCATGGTTTCAGTTTCTTAAAAGATGGAAATGTTATTCCATTCCAGTGGTTCTCAACCAGAGGTGGTGTCTGACCCATGAAGGACATTTGGCGATGTCAGGGGACATTTCTGAGCATCATGCCTTGGGGGTTGGGTGGGGAGGTGCTACTTGCATCTCGTGATGGGGACCAGGGATGCTGCTAAACATCTTACAGGGCACAGCGTGGGGTCTACCCCACGAGAAGGAAACCAGCCCGGATGTCCACAGGGTCAAGGTGGGAAACCCAGCTCCATTTTCCCCCTGAGAGTGTGTGTCCACTGGGCTGCCCAGGCGCTTCCAGGTACTTAAGACAGGTTTTCTTTCTCTCTTTAGGGGCTCAAGTCACGGCGACAGATCTGCCTGATGTGCTGGGGAACCTACAATACAATCTCCTAAAGAACACGCTCAACTGTACCACGCATCTGCCGGAAGTGAAGGAGCTGGTGTGGGGGGAGGGCCTGGAGCAGAGCTTCCCCAAGTCCACGCTTTCCTACGATTACGTGCTGGCCTCCGACGTGGTCTACCACCATTACTTTCTGGACAAGCTGCTTGCCACCATGGCATACCTCTGCCAGCCAGGAACAGTACTGCTCTGGGCCAACAAGTTCAGATTCAGCACCGACTACGAATTTTTAGATAAATTCAAACAAGTTTTTGACACGACACTCTTGGCTGAATCTCAAGACTCATCGATCAAACTCTTTAAAGGAATACTAAAATGGGACTGAACGAAACAAAATGCCTTTCAAAACATTAGTGGGTCTGCTGAACAGTGTTAGAAATTTTATAAGATGGCGAAGGTAGTGTGTAGAATCCACGTATCGACCTAGAATAAACCTGGTTATTATGGCAACTCTCTAAAATAACCTATTTAGGATTATCTGGTTAATCTAAATACACACAGAAATAGCATGAAAACATGAGAGTAGCTTTGTTGGCTTCCTAGAGTTCTCAGTTAAGTGTTTAATAAATTTTACATGAACACATTAACAAGTAGATGTCCCCTTGTTATTTCTGCTGGAGAGCATGGTCTTAAACTTGTCAATATACTTTCATCATGTGTTTTTTTAAACTGAGCTCAGCATTGTCCATGTATTTTATTTCAAAGACTCTACTTCATACAGATTTTAGTTGTAGCAAAAGGAGAGGGTACAGAGTAATAGAAAAGTTATAGGCTTAACTTAGCAACTTTGGAAAACTCAGCAGTGGCCACAGAACTGGAAAAGGTCAGTTTTCATTCCAATCCCAAAGAAAGACAACACCAAAGAATGTTCAAACTACTGCTCAATTGCACTTATCTCACATGCTAGTAAAGTAATGCTCAAAGTTCTCCAAGCCAGGCTTCAACAGTATGTGAACTGTGACCTTCCAGATGTGCAAGCTGGATTTAGAAAAGGCAGAGGAACCAGAGATAAAATTGCCAACATTCACTGGATCATCAAAAAAGCAAGAGAGTTCCAGAAAAACATCTACTTCTGTTTTATTAATTATGCAAAGCCTTTGACTGTGTGGATCACAACAAACTGGAAAATTCTTCAAAGAGATGGGAATATCAGACCATCTTACTTGCCTCTTGAGAAATCTGTATGCAGGTCAAGAAGCAACAGTTAGAACTGGACGTGGAACAACAGACTGGTTCCAAACAGGGAAAGGAGTACGTCAAGGCTGTATATTGTCACCCTGCTTATTTACATTATATGCAGAGTACATCATGAGAAACACTGGGCTGGAGGAAGCACAAGCTGGAATCAAGATTGCTGGGAAAAATATCAATAACCTCAGATATGTGGATGATACCACCCTTATATAAGGCATAAAGCCAAGATGAACTCAAGAGCCTCTTGACAAAAGTGAAGGAGGAGAGTGAAAAAGTTGACTTAAAACTCAACATTCAGAAAACTAAGATCATAGCATCCAGTCCCATCACTTCATGGCATAGATGGGGAAACGATGGAAACAGTGACAGACTGTATTTTTGGGGGCTCCAAAATCACTGCAGATGGTGATTGCAGCCATGGAATTAAAAGACACTTGCTCCTTGGAAGAAAATCTATGACCAACCTAGACAGCATATTAAAAAGCAAAGACATTACTTTGCCGACAAAGGACCATCTAGTCAAAGCTATGGTTTTTCCAGTAGTCATGTATGGATGTGAGAGCTGGAATATAAAGCTGAGCACTGAGGAATTGATGCTTTTGAACTGTGGTGTTGGAGAAGACTCCTGAGAGTCCCTTGGACTGCAGAGCGATCCAACCAGTCCATCCTAAAGGAGATCAGTCCTGAATATTCATTGGAAGGACTGATGCTGAAGCTGAAACTCCAGTACTTTGGCCACTTGATTCAAAGAACTGACTCATTGGAAAAGACCCTGATGCCGGGAAAGATTGAAAGCAGGAAGAGAAGGGGACAACACAGGATGAGATGGTTGGATGGCATCACCGACTTGAAGGACATGCGTCTGAGTGAGCTCCAGGAGTTGGTGATGGACAGGGAAGCCTGGTGTGCTGCAGTCCATGGGGTCGCAAAGAGTTGGACACGACTGAGTGACTGAACTGAACTGACTAATAGGTTTAACGCTGGCTGAAACTGAAAAATACAGAAAACAGTGCTGGGACGAGGAAATGGGTGTTTTCTAAGGGCCTGGAAGTAGTGCTGAGCACACTGTGTACCAGCCCCTAGTGCTTCGTTCAGAAGGTGTTTATCCGTATCCAGCTCTTTCCACTGTTTACAATGGTGTGGTGCAGACACTGGCCACCAGCACCTCGAGAGGAAAACGGTCTCAATTTCTAAGAGTACTATTTTGTTAGTGTAATCATTTGAATCAACCATCAGCTGCTTTGCAGTATTTCTCTATGGGCTTAGTAAGAGATGATGGACCCTGTATGCTGTTGGCTTGCAACTTAATTCTCACAATGAACCTTTTTAAAGTAAATTATTGGCAAAGACAGTCTCTGAAACTGAAACAACCAGCAAACAATTTGCTGAAACAATTTATCTCCTCAGGAGATAAGTTATCCTTAACAAAATTTCAGTCAGTCATGATCATCACTAAAGACTGTTTTGTCTGTTTCTGAACTTTATATAGATGAAATCTAACTGTGTATATTCTTTTATGATATGCTTCTCCACTGAACACTGTATTTATGAGACTTATCATGTGTAAACTTGTAAAGCATTTTTTGATGCTGATGTACATTTTCCAAATTAATTTAGTAATTCCCCGTCTTCTTTTTTAAAAGTCATGTTTTTTTTGAAGTAAATATGTATAAAAAATAAATGTACACACCATTAAATTACCATTTTAGGAATTCCCTGGTGGTCTGGTGGTTAGAACTCTGCACTTTCACTGATGAGGGTGTGGGTTTGATCCCTGGTCAGGGTCTAAGATCTCAATAAGCCATGTGGCATGATTAAAAAAAAAAAAACACACCATTTTCCTGTGATAACCATAATGGAAAAGACTATAAAGAATGTATGTGTGTGTGTAACTGAACTTCAATAAAAATTTTTAGGAAGGTTATCACTTTACCTCAGCTTAGAAATGTAATAGTTTTGCCAAGGATAGCTTCTCCCAGGACACATTTGGGTCTGGGTGTCAGCGTGGAGGCACTGAGAGATCTCGACAGAAAGAGGGGCCAACAAGGCAGCTTCATGTCACTGCCCGTGGGTAAAACTGAGGGACTGGTCTTCCTAGGATAAACAGTTCACAGCAGATCCTGCCAGCCTGTGGACCTATCTCTAACTTCCACAGCGAACTTAAAATTTTCTGAGAAAGACTTATATCTCATTGAAAGAGAGTACTATTTGGATACAAAAGTCCTTGGTAGAACAGAGAGCCTGACGTGACTCTTACTTAAAAAAAAAGAAATTCATCTGTGTATGAATTTTATGGTGTATCATAAATACATTCACGCTCTATCATACATTCTATTAAGAAGCGCTGTCATTCACCACCTCTCTCTGCAGACTGGTGCCCCGCCTGATTGCCCCTCACTACATCAGGACCATGATGGAACCAGAGGACCAGGCTCCTGCGGACCTGGCCTGTCATGAAGGCCCGGCGGCTCACTGCACTTGGAACTTCACACTTTCTTTAAAGAGTGTATCCAAAACCCACCATGGGCTTAATTTTTCCTTCCACATTAAAAAATATAGCACAAAGACCAAAACCCGAATAATAACGTGAGAAATCAGGGAACTCTCTAACAATGGTGATTTTACATAAAAAGTATTTGAAGGATTCTAGGATTCACTATATCCTGACACAACTCAGAAGGTAGTACTTAAAAATAAATTTATTACTAGGAAGTTTCTACTCTTAAAATTACATTAAAATTGGATACTAAAGTCATATTCTTAAAAAAAAAAAAGGTGTGATTTCAATGCAACGGTGTAACTTCTGTCAGTGAAAGAGTACCTCTGAAAATTATCTCCTCCATTAAGTTATGAGAAAACTGACAAAAATTCTCAGAAGCGACTTTTTCAAAACTCAGTCATTTCTCAGAAAACAGCATGTACAAGGCCACCTTGTTCAGGACTCAGCGCTCTCAGACCAAGAAGCCTTTTCCCGGGACTGTTTGTTGAGATAATTACAAGCAACTGTATAATTCTGTGGCTGCCTGAGATGACGGACAACTGCTGGGACCAATTCAAAAGCTTAAAGGTAAATGAGATGCTCAGGGGGACTCTGAAAGCTGTCACATTCCTGGATGTCATCCACACATGTCGCGGGGCTGAATGCATCCTCACGAAGACCCGAGCACTACCCACGGCTGAGCCTGAGGCTCTGTGTGGCAGGAAGTTCTTTCGGCGGAAACAGCAAACTTGTAAAACACTTTCTCTAATTAGTAGTCAGCCAGCAGCATGACCTTGGGGAGTCACCCTGTCCCTTCTGAACTTCTCAATTTCCTGACTGGATTGAACCTGTGTATGGGGGGCCTGTGTATGTTGAGGTGAAAGTATGTGTGTGTGAGAAAACATGAATGTGGCTGTTTATGGATGAACTTTAGATGAACCAAGATGGCTCAGAAACTACAAAATGTCTGCATGCATATTTGCACTTTTTCATCAAGGGTCTAATGTTTTCATCAGATAGAGGAGTCAATTACTCAAAAAACAGTTACGAATGATTAATAAGACCAGATCTCTGGTAGGCCTTTTACAGTAGTGAAATCTAAGGAAAGAAGATTTAGAAGCCACGTACACACATACACACACATGCACGCATGCGCACACACACGTCCTTGCTATAAGTGAGTAGAGGCCTTTTAATATTGTCTCTGTGTGTTTATTTCACAGAAGATGAAAGTATAGTAGCCAGAAAGATAAAAATAATAAAACATACACAAGTTAATCACATAAAAGATTTGGAAATATATTCAAATAATTGCAAGCCTATAATAAACATTATAAATTAAATTACTTCATATTGAATTTTTTATCTGTAGGTTTAATATATTATTTCTGTTCTAACCCCAAATTTTATTCATGAAAAATTAAGACCAACTTTAAGAAGCTTCAATATTCACTTTATTATTTATAAAAAAAATTAAGGTATCAGAGTGCATATGGTGTACTGCGATCTTGGTTTTGCACATTTATTCACGTTGTTTACATTATTTCAGCTGTAATAAACAAACCATATGGGTATCTTTACAATACCTGATACAGATTTAAGCTGTCTGGCACTTATACATGTATTATTAGTTCATTCTGATGCTCTGCACGTCAAGAGATATTAAGAATGATTGGCCTGAAATAACTCCAAGATGAAGAGTGATTGAAGCAGTTATGCTCCAGCATTTGCCACGCATTTATTTGTGCCGGTTTTATTTTTTCCCCTTAATTGAATGTAAACGTTTGCCAAAAAAAAAAAAATCTGGAAATGAAGTTCTGTTACTTTTTAGTCCAATAAATAATTTTAGCTACGCTTAATGTAGCTTTTTTAAGGCCTTCATACAATTCAAAAAAATTAAAGTCAAGCATGTTAAAACCCTGTTCATTTATAAAATAAAAAATAGAATTTTACAGGTTTGCAGTTAAAAGTTACTGTTCAAATCCTCTCATGCATGTAAGAGCTGCAACCCAACTGAAAGTCCTTTGTGCTGGCACCCAGGGCACAGCCCGCTGCCAGCAATGTGAGGCATTAAGAAAACACCATGATGTCAGAGGTCTAGGTTTACATGTATTAAGCCACACGCCAGCAAATTCTCTGATAAATACATATCATTTTAATAATCAGTATTTGATAGCAGATGAAAACATGCATTAGACTAAAAATGCCACAGATTTGTTTTTATATCCATTCACTATAAAACTTTCTTTTTTAAAATGTAAAGTCTTGGTTCCTATTTTAGAATACACAATAATCAGGAGGATACATGATGGGGAGCCAGTTTTCAGTAAAAGACGCACAATGGGTCCATCCAAGCAGCTTCATCAGCTGTAATAAAACATGAAAATAATAAAACATATGAAAATACTATTTAAAAAATAGATGTTCCAAGCTCAGTATTTAGGGTAAATTCCAAGTTAAATATGTAGCAATAATAAAGAAGTAGCAGGTAGACCTTTTCATCCATCCAACCATCAACCAATCCACCACCAACCTTCCTTCCTACCAACCAGTGTTCTTCATGATCTACTAGTCACCCAGCTTTCATACCAACCAATCTCAAAGTGAAAGTTGCTCAGTCGTGTCTGACTCTTTGCAACCCCATGGACTATATAGTCCATGGAATACACCAGGCCAGAATACTAGAGTGGGCAGCCTTTCCCTTCTCCAGGGGATCTTCCCAACCCAGGGATTGAACCCAGGTCTCCCGCATTGCAGATTCTTTACCGTCTGAGCCACTAGGGAAGCCCAAGAATACTGGAGTGGGTAGCCTATCCCTTCTCCAGGGGAATCTTCCCAACCCAGGAATAGAACTGGGGTCTCTTGCATTGCAGGCGGATTCTTTACCAACTGAGCTATCAGGGAAGCCCACCAACCAAACTACTTGGTGATTATCATCATCCCCGGAGACTTTCCTGCTTCCCTCCCATCTTCCTCCCCATCAACATGACTTGACCTGCTCCTTTCCTCCCTCCTACCCTAGTTTTCTTTCCTGCAAGCTTTTTGAGTGCCTACTGTAGTCAAACCCTGCTCTAGGCGTTAGGAAAAGGCATTGAACAAACTCACTTCTCATTTTTAAGAAACTTATGTTCTGTTCAGGAGTCAAAAGCTATCAAACAGATGAATGCTGCTGCTGCTAAGTCGCTTCAGTCGTGTGTGCGACCCCATAGACAGCAGCCCACCAGGCTCCCCCGTCCCTGGGATTCTCCAGGCAAGAACCCTGGAGGGGGTTGCCATTTCCTTCTCCAATGCATGAAAGGGAAAAGTGAAAGTGAGGTCGCTCAGTTGTGTCCGACTCAGCGAACCTATGGGCTGTAGCCCACTATGCCCCTCTGTCCATGGGATTTTCCAGGCAAGACTGGAGTGGGTTGCTATTTCCTCCTCCAGAACAGTTGAATAAATAAGTATATAATTAAGAATATATCAGGTATATAGTACAAATAAAGTTGCTCTAATACAGATTGGTAAGTGAGATGGTCAAGATTGCGATCTCTGAGGAGGTGACCTGTAAGCTGAAATCTGCATGACAAGAAGAAATCCGCTCTGTGAAAATCTGGGGACGAGCTCTCCATACAGCCGGGTCCTCTGGGGGGAAGGGTGCAGCTGTGTCAGTCACACGCACAGGGGAAGCAGAGGGCGGACGCGAGAGACGAGAGACGTGTGACGTGTGACGAGAGACGTGTGACGTGAGACGTGAGACGCGAGACGTGGGTGAGCTGCGGCTGGGGAGTGTGGCAGCAGCTGGACCACACGGGCCTCACAAGCCTTGGGGAACGTGGATCGTCCTCTGAATGTGCCGGAGCTTCACCCCGAGGGTGTGAAGCTGTCCTTTCCAGCTGCTGTGTGGACAGCCAGCCGGCGAGCGGACGGAGACAAGCCGTGGAACGTGCCCTGATGAGCGAGTCTTGGTGGACGGCTGGCTGCACAAGCACAAGGGCTCCGTTTACAGAGTCCGTGATGGGAGGACACCACCAGCTGTTCCAGGCAGAGCTCCCTCCACCTCCTCAAAGGTCTGAAGACGTGAACTGAGATCTTATGGGGCTGCCCTGGTGGCTCAGAGGTCAACAATCCGCCTGCCAAGGCGGGAGACGCAGGATGGATTCCTGATCTGGGAGGATCCCACCTGCCTCCAAGCAGCCAAGCCGGTGCGCGCCACCACCCCCAAGCCTGTGCCGTGGAGCCCGGGAACTGCAACTGCTGAGGCCTGTGCGCCCTGGGGCCTCTGCTCTGCGACAAGAGACGCCACCACGACGAGAGGCCAGCTCGCCGCAACCAGAGAGGAGCCCTCACTCGCCGCAACTCGAGAACAGCCCACGCAGCAATGAAGACCCCAAAGTAACCAAAGCATTTTTTTGATAAAACAGAAAATTTTTAAATGTTTTACAATCTGAACTGACTTGGTAAAGATACACAGAAGAGTCTAAGAGTAAAGATAAGCTATACTTTAACTGGAGAAGGAAAGGGCAACCCACTCCAGTATTCTTGCCTGGAGAATTCCATGGACAGAGGAGTCTGGCGGTTTGCAGTCTATGGGGTTGTAAAAGTCAGATACAACTGAGTGACTATACCACACATAGTTTAACCACCAAAAATGGCCACAGGTGAGTTTTTACTGCCACCTGAAATATGAAGATCAGGCCCCTGGCCGCCTTTGGCGTGACCAGTTCTCAACCATCATCTACCTTTTTGGCATAAACTAATCATGTTTGTACAAAGACCAGGCTAGGCTGAAACAATTTCTTCAGAATTCACTAGGTTTTTACACTTGACATTTAATTTGTGCAGAAAGCTCAACGGTAGAACTTGTTTGCATATAACACATGGTAAAATAAAAAATGGCCTATCATTTAAAATGACAAATCAAATCAAACAAACTCTAAAAGTTCAACCACTTTGGCTCTGAGCCAACATGTATTTAAAAGAAATTATTTGTTTCCTTCATAAAGGAAACCTGTCTCCTAACTACACGAAATCTGCAACACATTTTGCCTGTGTTGAAAACACTAGAGACTAAATATAGGTTTTCTGGACAGAAGTGAAAAATGTTAAAAAAAAAATGTAAACAGCTTACTATCTTTCATGCATTTATAGTATTGTTCACATCATGTTAAATTAGACTAATAATTAAAAGTCACAATGAAGTTGGTGTTATCCTATCACTCCCATGAGGCTTTCTAACTATCTTGTCACTAAACGATACTGAAACGACTCTCAACACTGCTGATTTAAATACTGAACACAATTTACTTACTTGAATACAGTTTTTCCAGTTTTCTTTTGTTGGTTTTTCTTCTACAAGTTTGGTTGCAAATTTAAGGCCTCTCCCATACATTTTATTCACTAATGCATGCTTGTATGCAAATGTCAAAACCTATAATATAAAACAAGTTACAGCTTATCTACACATAGTTTACAATTTAAGCATATTGCTTTAATAATGAAAGAACTGAAGCATTAACAGAGGTGTAACTTTTCAAATGAACATATCACATCAAGCCAATTTTTAAAACTTTTTAAAAGAACAATCAGTGTCTTTAAAAGACTCCAGTGCTGCACAGAACAGATGACTGATTGGAGGGAGAAAGCTGTTATGATAAATCATTAGCAGTTACTTGTAGCCATTTGTTCTTTCCTCCCTCAGTAGGCCATTTTGTCAGGACCCTTCTCCATGACCCATCCATCTGGGTGGCCCTGCATGGCATGGCTCACGGCTTCATTCAGTGACACAAGCCCCTTCGCCACAAGGCTGTAATCCATGAAAAGGGTTCATATGCAATAGTCTCCACTTTTAGAATGTGGAGAATGTCCTCAAAGGAATCCCATCACATTTATTTGTATTCTAGAGTCAAGCAAAGGGTTCAACAGCCGCTGCTACAAGCACAGTAAACCTATTGGTTTACTAATTCTAATAAAATGCAGAAGTGGCCCTGAATAACAGAGGCACTATGGCAAGAAGGGAATTACTTGTAATGATTTACTGTGATGCTCATCAAGTGTTTAGCCACTGGCTGTTGGACCAGGTTCTTAATCATCTTTTCCCAGCAGCAAGTGCAGTGTCTGGCACACAGCAGACCTGTGGTAACTGTTATAGTAACAGTGAGTATTGCTGACGCCCATCCAGGCTCTTAACACTCACTCCTGAGAGCCTGTGGGAGCCCACAGCCCATATCAGAAGCCAGCCACCCGCCTCGGCTGGCACGGCAAGCTTGGTTCAAGCCCTAGGCGCTGATTTCAGATCTAAATTCTCAACCTATGGGGCTGACTCCTTCAGTCTCCAGAACATAACTGAGTTTCTTCTCTAACAGCACTTCTGTATTCAGGTGGAAAAACCTGGTGGACAGGAAGAATTTTCTCCTACTTCTATCCAGAGGTCGTTACTACTAACTACCATAGCTGTTCTTGCAAATAAGCATCTGTCTGCTTAAAAAAAAACAAACAAAAATCAACAACACACCCAAGAGTTTGTGCTGGGTGAGAAGCATTCCACTGACTTCATCTCCTTTATGTCCAGGGGAAAGGCAGACTGACAGTGACCTGCAGTTACATAATCTCTACCATAAGAATTACAGCTGAGCACCAGAAGGGATTTAAAAATCAAAATCCAAAAAGCTCATCCAGGTTGCTTTTTCTAAAACTAGGTTTTAAAAACTGATCAGCTATAAATCAAGGTGATAACTACTCAGCAGTTAGAGCCTGGAGGGAAAAAACAAACACCTAAACTAACCAGAATACCCAAGCCTCCAACCCTGACAAGTGAGCATGTGGACAGGTGTGGGAGCCCAGGTGCCTGAATTTGGGTTCCTACATAAATAGCATGACCCGAGCCTCCAACTCCATTTACACCCTCCAACTCTTTCCAAAGTAGCGTGGCCACTGGCCACTGTGCACACAGACTGAACAACGGTCAAGTGGTTTTCAAAGCCGGGAAGCCAGGGGAACACCTCGCTAGGACTGTGGCTTCTTCAGAGCCCAGCTCAGCTTCCATCCATGTACCCTGTCCTCTCTGGTCGGCCCACCGGGCCCTGGGATGTACCCCCAAGAGCTGTGCCGAAACAAAAAGCAGAAAGGATACCTTATTGTCAAAAAGATCGGTCCATTTGGTTGTCTCCCAGAAGGTCTCCGTCAGAGAGTCCAGGGTGCTCTCTCCTTCCTCCTCTCGCCCCTCCGAGTCACTCGACACGGCACCGTCCTGTTCCTGGGCCTGGAGAAGGTGGTCGGCCAGGGCGCAACCCTTCCGGCAGAGCGCGTCTACCAGTGTCGACTTCTGCTTGTCCATGTCACTGCACACCAAGCCCAGAACAGTCCACAGGTCAGTAACACGGCATTAAGAGCGCAGCCTTATCTGAGATTAAACTCATGCACCCTTCGCCTGAGGTTTACAATGCAGAAATATCGTACAGCCCTGGACAGACGTTTGCTGGTACGACACATGAGCCATGTATTCACGCGCACGGATTACATGAGTTAGGGTCGCTGTACTTGGTTGAAACAGCATGCCATACGCAACAGAGGGGAGAGTGCTGGGTTCTAAATTCTGTCAGCTACAGAAGTCTTAGAACAGCATCTTCTAAGTGTTTAGGCATCTCGTAAATATCACTTGTTACATATTTCTGTAGTCGTGAACTTCCATACATGTACAGAAATGGAATGCTTATTCTGCATGTGCCAGCAAGTGTTTTTTAGTATTTTAACGTATTAACTCATCTATACTCAAAATAATTCTGTGAGTAAGTGACCACCAATCGCCCATTTTCCACAGGAGGAAACTGAGGCACAAAGAGATCAGGCGATCTGTTCAAGGCCCCAGTCAGGAAGTGGCAGGGCCAGGACTCAGCTCCGCGGCTGGTCCCGCAACTGCTGCTCTTATTCCCAAGGCCCCCTGCTTTCCAGGCAGGCGTCTCTGTTTTTGGGTGTATTCCAAGTGCCCAGAATAATGCCTGCATGGAACACTCAATAAACCGCTGCTGAATGAAATGCAGTAACAGCCTACACCCTGGGGAACAGCGTGCGCTTCAGAAAGCTTGCTTATTGGAGGCACCCTGTCCAACTTGCGCACAAACAAGGATTAAAGTGCTGAAATGACGACCAAGAGGCACTCAGAGACGGGATGGACAAGCTGTCTAACCGGAAGGAGGATTCTGAAGGATGCAGAGTGAAACGTGCCCCATGTGAAATCCACAGGGACTATCAACTCTACAGTAACCAGTTCAAAAGACAATTAAAATGGGAAGGGAAAACACCCCCAAACAACGCAGTAACCTGCTACAACCTAAGTTACCCACCTTCATACATTTGCAAGGCAGATGAAATTAGGTCTAAAAGATGCCTAGGAGTTTATCAGCAAAGAGTTGTAACGTTTTAAAAGAGCCCACTCTTACTCTCTTCATGGAGAACGTTTCCGGGGACCTGACGCGCTTGGTCACTTTGGACTTGAGAACAGAAGGATGGATGGGGTTGGGGCAACCATGCAGCTTTTTATTTAATGGGGTCCCTCACCCCCCACCTTGTAGATGGCGGGCAGCATCTGAAAGTCTCAGGAGCACTTCACTTCTGCTCACGGTGACCCCAGCAGTCAGGCACAGGCACTGCGCCCACTCTGTGAAGAAGGGGGGCCGTGGAACAGGAAGGGCAGACACAGCGCGGTCTGGACATCCGGCTGCCCGTGGCATCCTGGCCGACTGTGCCCGCTGCCTCGAGAAGGGCTGGAGGACGCAGAGGGTGGAGGCCAGGCTGGGGAGGGTGTGCTGGACAAGCCGGGCCTGGACTAGATCACCTGTGAGACGCCCTGCTATTTCCACATTCTCTGATCCAACAGCCCAGATTCCATATATCTGGAATATTCTTTTCCTCCCCTCTTCCGAGAACTGACCAGCTCAAATTAAATACCTATCATTCCATGAGGTTTTGCCCTTCTCAAAAAAAATAAGTCTGCTCTCCTTCCCATAAGCCTTCACAATTTAACATACTTCTTCCAACTCTTAGTCACATTCTATCTCACTATTTCATCTTCACTATTAGACAGTACATTTTCTAAGAGTGGAGACTGTCTGGTTCATTCTTTTTTTTTCCACATTCCTCTCAAGGGTGTCCCAAGCAGTGTTTGCTCAAAAAACATCTCTGAATCAAATTTAGTTAGGGACTGATCAAGGTGGTAATAGATACATTTGAGGAAGCAACTTCAATTAGACACTTTGGTGGCCAGAATAAACTGCAGTTTAAATGTAATTAAAACTTGGTATTAGATCACCTAAAAAAATTAGAATTTTTAAGATTACAAAATGGCTGTCTTACAACTGTTGACACAAGTGACTTAAGTGAAAAAGCAGTTTTGCATGGAAATGAGAAATTAATGCTCCTAGGAATCCCTTGTACATAACTGGTGGCTACACTGTCCACTATTATAATTTTTTTTTAACATCAAAAACATTTTGTATTGGGATATAGTCAATTCTACTATAATTATTAACAATAAGATAGCAATGTTTCAAGAAGGCTCCTTTGGAAAGTGTGGAAGGGTGCTGACAATGGCCAACCACCAATTTGGAAACATTTTATTCTGCTTGAAAACTGCTGCTTGTAAGATTCATAAGACCTATATCAGCAGTATGAATGATGTAATGCCAAGAGTTCTAGCAGTTTACCATCAAGCTTTTTGTATTAAAAACAAATCCTGACTATAGCAGGCAGAATCTTTAAAGGAAATGACCGTTCTTTCAGGCAGTCTGCACAGTTTCCGTTTATTAGTTATAGCAACTCTAAGAGAAGGTGGGAGTTAAGGACCCCGGGGCTGGAAATGAACCCAGGCGACAGGAAGAAGTGATCCTGGACGAGCCACCGGGAGTGATGGCAGGAGCTCACGAAGCGGGGACCGTCACGGCAGCTCGTGGGAAACACACTCTCGCATGGAAGGACACCAAGAAACGCGCAAATCTGGCGTCACTTGTTCTACACACCACACTGGGGTTCAGTAAGGCTGAACTACAATCCCCCTTCTCAAGTATTCCTGTCAACCCAGTTTCACAAAACTGAGGTTGCTAGATAATAGTTTTAACCTAATTTTCTTATCATTTTATTAAGTATTACAAGCTAAATTTGGAGTGTGTCATGCTATTATTGGTCAATAAATAGTTGAAAAATTAGTTTTACAGGCCACTGTGTGCTTTTCCGTATGTCCAGTTCACACAAACCCCCAAATGGCTGGACTGCGTGATCACAGTCACTCTAATCTCTTCACCACGACAGCACCTGATGGTGGAGAAAGCCAATGACTTTTCTTTTTCTTAAATGACTACAGAAAACTACCACCAAATATTTAAGGATGGAGTATCCCCAGCTTGATAACTCCAATAATAAGGATATAAACAAATACCAGAAAAGGAGGATATTTTCAATAACCAAAAAAAGTAACTAAGAAATGAGATGCAAGAAAGAGTATTTACTGGTTAGGTACTTTTTTATAATAGCTGCATCGGGCCTGGGGTCAGTCTTCATGGCAATATAAACTGCTAGGGCTGTTTGATCTATATGAGAAATTACAGCATTTGCAGCTTCAACAATTTCATTCAGTCTTTTCATTCGTTCCTGGGGAGGAAAGAAAAGAAGACATAAGAAAAAGGAAGTATCGACGAGCATCCTGAGTGTGAGGAGTGACAATTGCAGTGGTGCAGGAGCAGGCAGGCTGTGCAGGCCAGGGGCCGGGTGCTACCACCCGGTGTGACCTTCACGATCACCAGCATCTCCAGAGAACCTGAGGGCAGAGGGAGAACACCTACCCCTACACTCCCTGCCAGCAGTGAACAGTAAGACCAAGCGAGAGACCAGGTTCATAGAGACGTGGACTGTTCTGTCCAAGGCAACCCTTTCCCCGGCATCTTACCAAGAGTTTGGAAATGTGATTGGCTCTGTTACCCTAGGGGCACCGCATGTGAAAGCAGGAGTTAGACAAGCACGAGCGGAGGAAACAGATTCTTCACTGATTTACTACCGGAATCTCAAAAATGAGAGAAAGCAGGACTAGAAACGGGAGTCTCACTTTGGGGACCGCAGTGTGGTGGCCCCAGGAATCTGCTCCCTCTGGTACCTTCCAGCTCCCGCTCAAGCCTCCACGACTCTGAGCTGATCAGGGCTGTAAGCACCTTCTGCAGCCACGGCTCCCAGTGGGAGCCGCTCCAGTCAAGACAGCGGGGAGCTAGGAAAATCGTTAAACACCAAGGAGGAGCACTCTGCTTCTGCTGCAGATGCTCAGGCTTCCAGCAGGCCAGGACCACTGCCTTCTGCTTCCAGCTGTTTTCAGGCCAAGGTCAACAGAGCAACCCTGAGGGTTTCCTATCTCCTCTTCCTCCCGCTGACTGAACCAGACCAGGCGAGAATGTTCAAACAAATAATAGTAATGGCCAGGTCCAGAGCTTTGTGAAAACAGTTCAACAGAACAGTCAAGGTGAGGAAACATGTTTCTAGTCACCAGGAATAGATGATCAGGACTGGACCTTTGTTTCAAATGCAAACCTTATCTAATACTGCAAGCAAAGTAATACACTCATAGTAAAAATGAGCATGCCCAACCTTTTCAGCGTCCAACTGATGAAGCCGTGCAACGTACAAAGGAAGGTAATTAGGGTATGTTTCCTTCAATTCATTATAAATGTCACTAGAATCCAGCCTATGGAAATAAGAAAGAAATAGTCGTCATTTAGTTCTTTCAGAAAGAAAAGGATCTCTGTCACTACTATTTAATACTGTTTTGATGCTCCAGGCAATATCCAAAGGCATTGATCTGAAATATAATTATTGACAAAGATTTGCAGGCAGTATAAATATATGTATCTAGAAAAACCAGAAGAATAAAACTGAAAATTATTTCAATTATGAGTTCAGTAAGATGGCTGGATAAAAATAAGCATCAACAGCTTTCCTACGTACCAGCTACAACTCAAATTATCAAAAGGAATGCAAAAAAAAAATTCAAAAAGAGTTAAGAAAGATGAAAAGATCTAGAAAGGTCTAAGATCTACAAAGAAGGAAAATGTACACTTTCTTGAAAAACCTGAAGTCTTGAATGAGTAAAGAGACAAATGTTGCACGTTCCCGGCTGGGGAAGCTGAGTAAACTGTATTCTTGATGATTATGTGGCAGGAGGAACAGCAGCTGAGGTCGGGGTTTGCCCTGCCGGATGTGACGTCACTGCTTCCCTGCGCGGGCAGGGCCTCGGAGTCTCAGCGGCAGCCAGCTGGGCAGACCCTCTGCTTCAAAAGCAGGGGCTGAGCAGGAGGGTCCTCTCAACCAAATTCATCCAGGACTTGGCCTCAGCAACTGCTGTTCCTCTACTGGCTGCATGTTCCTGGGATCATTTCCAGATGCTTAAAAAGGTGGTTTTAAATTTGCTCATAACCAAATAGTAACTGGAAAACCAGGACACAGTATCCGCCCACCTGCTACGTGTATAAACACAGAGACAAATAATAATGGGACACTGATAATCTTTGGAGAGTGGGCAAACAGTGACGTGTTTTCTTTGCACCTTCCAATAAAATTCCCTTCCAAGAGCCAGTGAGGACAGGATTTAAATAAAAACTCTCATTACAAAAGGGAATTAAAAAATAAATGGAATTACAGGAAAAATTTAAAAGCACCTGCAATCCTATTCACTGCTGTCATTTCTGAATACAGTCTTTGCATATATACGTAAGCGCTGCTGCAGCTGGGAAAGAAAAGTAAACACTTGGAGGATTCAAAGCCATTTAGAGCTTACTTTGTCATCCACTGAATTTTAAGATCTCGTAACGCTTCGGTAAACTCTTCTTTTAAATCCTTCTCTTTTTCCGAGTCTTTCTCCTTGTCCTTGCTGCCGTTCTTAGTCTTTGTTGGTGGAGATATCAGGTAGTAATGAACAGGGATTACATCCTGTGGAGAGAGTCCTAGATTAACATGTGTGACTATTTTACTTACTTAGAAATCTCCACTAGCTGAGTAGCGCGTTAAGATGGGCTGCACCTGAGCGGGACTACATTGCACTTCGGATTCTAAGTTCCAATCTCATCTCAAGTTCCAATCTGTGATCAAAGTCATTTTCTCCCAAGCTTTAGAGGTGATGCTTCTACTATCTCCTTTAAAACAAAGGAAATACGGACCAATTTTCCCCCATGTATGTGTATTTGGTATTCTTGGTTTTCTGTGAAAGACTACAAAAAAAGTACTGAGCGATCACATTTTATTTCTGCGGAGGAAAATCAATTAGAATTGAAAAGAGGAAAGATGCTCTTTGCTCAGTAAATTTAAAAAGAAATTTCTTTCTTCATTCGATCCTTAGAACTTGCTGAGCCCCCATGACGTGCAAGGTAATTGCTCTAAAACAAAGCAGACAAGGGCCTTTAGCGCTGCAGGAAGACAGCCAACACACGGGTGAGTAAATAAACCAGTTGAGTAACGACACAGGATACTAAGAGGACAGACCGGGGCGAGGGCAGAGAGTGCGACAGGTGGGGAGGTGGTGGGGAACCCGTGCAGACAGAGCTGTTAACAGAGACACTCTACGGAGCTGATGTCTGAGCTCCTGGAGCCTCAGTGACCTAAATGAAAGAACCGCAACGAACCTAAATAACCGAAACGAGGCGAGGAAGGAGCGCTTGCAGGGACAAGACCAGCACGGGCAGAAACTTCAGCAGGGGGCGGCAAGCGCAGGGCGAGCTGCCGAGACTCGGGCGGCGACGCAGAGAAGGTGAGCTGAACAGGACGGGGTTATTACGAGCGCAACAGGAGGAGCCGGGCGCAAGGCGGTGGCATGAGCAAAGATCTGTGCTCTTGGCTGACTAACGCTGGATCCTGGGTGGGTGGACCATTCTGGCTGGCGCTTAAGAACTCTTTGATAGGCTATTTGGAGACTGGAGGACGGAGGGCTAAGTGGAGAGAGAGCGGAACAAGTTGGCAAGAAGCCGGGGTCTCCTGACACTGCTTGGAACTGCAGGACGGCTGAGATTAGAAATGAGCGGGGCGGGGACGCCCCGTGAGCGCAGGGCTGATGGTGTCTGCTGGGGGCGCGTAGGACGAGGGGCTGGACGGGACCAGCGAGGGGCGGGGAGACGGGACGAGGGTCCGCGCGGGCGTGGGCCACAGCGCTCCATCCCAGGGGAAGTCTGAGGCCACGGAAGCCCCGGGCAAAGCTGGTGTGAAGACCGAGGGGCCGCCGGGGACCGCTGAGGGGGGCGTCAGGCGGGAGAGGGAACCGTCAACCCGGCCGCACGGTGGGCACGGGCACCGGCCGTCCAGGGCCGCAGGGGCGGGGGGCGGGGGGCGGGGGTCCTGCAGGAAAGGCCGAGGGAGAGGAGAGAGGGGAAGCAAGCAGGTAGAGGTGGTTCTTCTGAGAAGTTCCGCTTTGACGAGAGCCGTGTAACTACCACGATCTGCAACTATTTCATTAGCATGTCGTCTACACTTGAGGTAAGTTAACTCGGCATCTGGGAAATGACATCCCATGTTCCGCTTGCTAGGTCTGTGCTTGACCCAGTAACCAGGTGGCCCTAATGACATCATTATTAAGACAACTTCTAAAATTCTATCTTCGGGTTTATAGTAAAAGTAGCGCTAAGCTAAAATCTTGTATGTGTTTTCTTTAATGGAGCTGCTACAACTGGAACAAATGACACTGTTGATGTTTTTAAGGCCCCAATCACGTAATTTCAGGAAAAAACTGCACAGGTTGAGTCACAAAACAGTACTGGCTTCATCTTTCCTAAAACAGGATTCTGAGGTGCGAATGTTACATAAAATACGTCCATTCTAACAGCTTCCATAATTAAACTTTATCTGGGGATACTGTAACAGGAAGCGCAGGAAGCTACTGCGCAGAAGTGCCAATAAAGTAATAACTGCTATTCCAGGAGGACCCACTGAAGGCGCAGAAAGCCACGGCTGGGGAAGGACCAGCGAAATCCACTCTTGGCCACTGCGGCGCCACGCAACCTCTGAGGTCAGGGGGTGAGAGGTCAGGGGGCAAAGGGCTCCAGAGACACGTGAGCCCGCGGAGAGGAAAGGGTCCCTGCCACCACCCTGCTCGCCCCTCCAGGCGCACTGTCCTGGGTGGGCGCTGGCCTGGCCTGAGTCAAGTCAAAAGTGCCGGCACCCGGAGCTGACGAGTCATCGCCAAGTTCTCACGGGGGCAGACACGCCGTGTCCACTGCTTAGCAGAGGCCGCACACCTAAGACTTGGAGGCGGAGGGACTCCAGCCCCCGCGGTTAGCGGAGCCCCACCCCGTGAAGTCACGTGCCCGGGGAGGGCAGCCAGCACTCCCTCTGACCCAACGCGCCCCCTGGGGACCCCGCCTCCTCGCCCAGGCGGCGGGAGGGACAGACTTCAGGAGGGACGCCTCTCCATCGTGAGCCAACGCCTCCTGAGGCTCACAGGCAAGGCCTTGGCCAAGACGTTTTAGTAAAGAGAGAAAACAGAGTTGAATTTAAAATGAACAATCCATTAAACTGAACTGATGATTAATAATGAACTCTAACGAAGATCTATATATAGATAGAAACCATATGTAATAGCAACCATAAACTACACTGAAAATGAAAGAGATGGGGGAAGTTAATGACGAAGGACCTTGATTATGTAATCAGCATTATATACATTAAATATATAGCAAATTAGTAATTAAAATGTTCACACTATCCCATAACAAAATTTCAAGAAAAGCACTACTTTTTATTATTAAAAATTATTGACATGGCACTTTTAATCCCCAACCAAAAAAAAAAAAGAAGTCATTTTTCATTTATTTTATCATGGTCACTTGTTCTTTCTGTCAATACATATTTTTACAACTCAACTTCTAAAGGGTTTAGTAAAGGGTCAATTTAACAGAAATGATTTTATACCATTACATCAAAAGAAATCTTAATTATGATTTAAAAAGACAGTCAAAAAAGACTATTCAGAGCAGAAATGCTATAAGTTCTCTACAGCAGACACTTAATAGTAAGCGTTTTTTTAAAGAAAAAAAATCACTCCTGCTATTCACAAAGAATTTCAGCAGTGTTTGAACTGATCAAGAGAATATCAAACCTATCTGCCAAACCAGTAACTGTTCTTTGGACAATAAAACACATCACCATTTAAATTGTGGTTCAAAACAGAATACCTTTATGTCTTAAATTATTTAAAAAATATAAATTCAAAATTTTAATATCTTCACACAAAGTAAAATAGCTATTTTAAAAATTAATATCATATTTGAGTGCTATTTATGATGTTAACTATATTCTTTCACATTACAATGAACTTAAAAATGGGTAGCATACATTTTCAAATGATAAGTCACTGAGACCCAGAGGACAAATCCATTGAAGATTATGTACAAAACATTGGTATTTTGTTCAGGTGATAAATTATATCTATATCTATATAATTTTATAATGTGTAATTATATAATTAAAATATAAATTATAGACTTATATAAATTAAAATATATAATATAAAAATTTTATATAAATTTATAATAAATACATAATTATGCAATATATATAATTTTATAATTGTAATGTAATTAGAAAACTATAAAAACAATTATTTTTAAAATAAGAGTGTCACTTGCACTGAAGACGGGAAGAAATGGAGGCGGGCACTCCAGCTGTCAGCTCCAGAAGCTTCCTAACCACAGGAATGAGGCTTCTATTCATATGGTAGTTTCTCATCTCAAGTAATCTAATACTAACAAAATTCACCAAAACTCCCAAAAGATCAACTAGACTACTCAACAGGTAGAAAACACCGCTCTGCCTTTGAGACATGCATGTCTTTTGAGTAGGCTTCAAGAATGCCTGCCCTCATTCTCTGAAGCAGTGGCTTTCAGGCTGTTTTCAAAATGATCAGCTACACACAAAATGAAAGTACAGCTTTGTGAGTCTGATGAACTCACATTTTGTTTCATTCTGTTTTTGTTTTAATGATGGTGAAGTTCCATTGGGTGAATCTGCATGGCCTTCCAAAGGGTCAAAATGCTCAGTTGAGGAATGTGGTCTTCAGAGAAGACAAGGTTCCTTTATCCCCCAGTGGTGCCTTTTGTTTGAACAAAGTCTTTACCGATATATAGTAATACAGAATTTCAGAAGTCATTTTAATAAAGACATTTGACCTTTTATAAAATGGTGATCCCCATTTTCAGATCACTATGAGTTTTCTAGATCACTAGAAACAGCCTTATTTTTTGTTTCTATTTTGAAACACTAACTCTCCGCCTGCAGTACTTCCTGTGTGAGCCATAAATCTCTACAATGATGCATGATGCCAGCAGGTCCTCTCCAAAGAGCTTAGTGAGCATGTAACCTCTTGTCTGAAGTAGACTTGAAGAAGAGTTTTTCAAGTTAAATTTCGCTCCAGCAGTCAGTCAGAGATGGTCTTAACAAGCAGCAGGGCAGCGGATCAGACCACTCACTAGTTATGGCCTTACTCTCTGCTCTTGCTCAGTGGAAAGTTTGACTTCGGGCCAACAGTTCTTACTGCTGTTCCTGCTACGTCCACTGCTCTTTTTGTCTCTGCCTTTCTAGAACTAAGATGCAAGGGCAGGAAATAAACTTCACTTTAAATATTTTAATAATATTTTATTAATTAAATCCACTTAAATAAATAATTTAAAAACTTCAATAAATTAATTCCACTTAAGAAATGTCTTTAGACTTTAAAAATAACTTTGTCATATATAGCTAAAAAAAAAAAAAACCCACATTCATCTCTCTCTATGATTTTAGAAATCCAAAAGTTCAAGTATTATTCCTTGGTCATACGTAGAGTATGAAATGAAATACTATTAGAATTTTCTCTATACACAAATAAACCTGGGGTCTTCAAGAAATTCATGGCAGGAAAATAAATTTCAGACAGCAGTATGTCAACACTGATAAGCTAAAAGCATTATACTGCAGAACTTAAAGAAAGGAAACTAAGGGAGATTTTTTTAAAAAAGATAATAGTGACAGAAAAAGAAGTTTAACTCATATGCAAATAAGGCTTTAAGACATCTTTTAAAGAACTGACAATCAGTACCTTTTTAAATTTTCCTTGTCGTTTTGCTGCAGACTGCCCCTGGGAGTTAGAAGGACATTCTGTAAGAAAACATGCAAAATCTATACAGGATGGTGATACCACCTCTGTCTGATTCTCTTCCAGCTTCCGTTCTACCTGGATGTGTCACAGAACTTAGAAGGGTCAGGTCTGTCACCAAAATGGCAGGCTTTTAAAGGAAAGCAATCCTGCCACTTGAAAATTTTTTTTTTGGAATAAAAGTGCACTCAAATATGTTATTCCTAAGGGTCGATGTATTTCAATAATTTGTAAAGCAAAATTCCATCGGTTATCAGAACAGTCCTGAAGACGTTAAAAGTCAGCTGACGGTTCAGAGCCGGGTTTTCGAGGACATCACAGCGAGCACACACGTCCAGGCGCAGAACAGCAGCATTCGAGGTGACTGGGCGCGTCAGAGAGGAGCAGCACGAGCCACAGTCACCTTCGCCCCTG
This sequence comes from Muntiacus reevesi, assembly GCF_963930625.1. NCBI lineage: Eukaryota > Metazoa > Chordata > Mammalia > Artiodactyla > Cervidae > Muntiacus > Muntiacus reevesi. The sequence goes on along the minus strand of NC_089259.1, from coordinate 75,561,127 downwards.
CCCAGAGCGCAAGACACGCAGCCCCAGACCGAGGTCGGGCGAGATAAACAACGTGCTGCGAGTGACAGTAGTTAACTGTCATTCCTAAACCTACAGCTTCAGGTTTCCTCAAGGAAATCTACCCTGGTGGGTAACAACTACAGTCAATCCCGTCTGTTTATAATTTAATTTCACAATGGCCTCTTAAAGAATACAGCCAGGAAGCAGAGCTCTGAGTGGCTAAAAGCGTACTTCCACGATCACAATGCTCTTCTGCCTTACTCATCACAGGCAGCGGATGCTTCAGAAAGCTGGTCTGGATGAGAAGCCTCGCTGGTGAAGCCCCATAGCAGAGGCAGAAATGTTTCCCCTACCGGAAAATGAAATCTCCCTAAAAAGATTACTGACTTCTCAAAATCAGAGCATCTATGAATTCCAGTAACTACTGATTCACTCCACATTACACTGAAATGTTTATAGCTTATACTAAAGTACACACAAGCAAATAGTATGAACTGAAATAAGACTCAAGAAATGTTAGGGAAAACGACTTCTAAGGACAAAAGTCTTAAGGGATGATGCTTCTGTGTCAGCAAATAAGCCATCCTTGGTTCAACATTCATTTCTTGCAATGAATGAGCATACTTGTTAAGACGTTTGAGATCTATTCATTTTGATAACAGCACTCATAAATTCCAGAATTAAGTGGTAGATTTACTTTGTAAGGACTAAAGCTAAAGAGAAATATAAAATTGTAAGAACGACAACTTTTATTGGCATGGAGATGAATGACTTTATGACAAAGGGAGATATACCTATATAAACACTGTTATCACAATAAATCTGTAATAAAAACAGATGGGAACCAAAACAGATACCATCAAATCTAACATTTACCTCTAAAATATAACCACCATATAAGTTTTTAACAAGAGGCACGATTTTTTTTTTTTAAGAGGCATGATTTTGAAACTACAACATCAAAAGAAGTATCTTGCAGTTATCTATACAATTACATAAAATTCCAATAAGAGAAAGATCTGTACAAGTGAAAACTACTGCTTATTAGCAATAATTGTTCTGACTGGTTTTTAGAAGTCACCCAAGAAGATCTGATTTTTTCCCTGTATCCACAATATTATATTCTTAAAACTCAATCAATTCTCTAATTTTAAACATCCCATTCACTTAAGACAAGTTTGATCTGGATCTATGTATTTCATGGGAAGTTCAAGTACAGTAACTGTGCAAGACAGGACAGGTTCGAGGCCCAAGAACTTAGACTTTAGAAAAAAGAATACTAAATATATAAAAATACAACCAAACGTTAATTAACCTTTACTAGTAACTTAGAAAAAAAACTATTAAATTTCATTTTCTGGAGAGATCTTCTCATTTACTGAAATGTGGAATTAATTTCCGTTTTTAAAGAAAAGGAAATTTTGGAACAGGCAATTTCAATGTAAAAAGAAAAAAAAAAAAACTACTTACAGCTTTCTTTCCAAGTTCAGTCTTTGACAACGTTAAGGACCCCGAGAGGTAGCACCCAGGTCCGGCCCCTTTAGGGATTCTAATCAGAAGATTCAACAGAGGAGAAAAGGAACAAAAGAGAAAGTTTCACAAGGATAATTAGGGGGAGAAACATCACAACTGCATTCTGAAATAATTCCCGTAGCTAAGGTGTCAAAAGCCAAAGGGAGAAGTTAGTCTATAAAGGTGAATGACAACCCAGTGTAAGTGTAGCCCCATGCAATAAACTAGCGCGTAAAAGACCAGGGAATGATACAGACACTGAGAGACAGCCATGTCATCACTTACTTGTCATCGGGCAAGGAAGTGACAAAGAATGGCTGGTTGTATTTGGGCGGTAACGTCAAGTTACTTGATTTCTTCTTTCCTAGAAGTGCAAGGCTGTGATTCTCATGAATATCTAAGCTCAAGGTATTAGACAACCTATGAGAAACAATGAATGGAAGATCTTTCAGACGTTCCAGATCACTGATTTGCTCGTGACGGATCTGCAGTCGAATTGTATAATCTCCTTTCTCCAGTTTCAGGGAGTACTGAAAAAGAAGAGTATTTGGGAAAAGTGAAGTTGAGCCACATGAACCAAACCTAAGGGGACAGACAGTAGGAATGCCCCTTACACAGGGTTTAGTGTGTGACGTCCTGTGAAAGTTACGACACACACATTTACACGCACACAACATACCGACTGTGCGGCTGACGGAGGCTGAGGGTCAGAGTCGTCACGTGACCTGGCCAAGGTCACGTGCAGAGTAGAGAATAAGGGTGCTGAAGGCGGCTCTGGCTCTGGAGCCCTGTACCTCTGACGACAACAGGCTACTCTGATGCTTTCAGCTGACTCCGTCTCCACTCATAAAGGCAATGATGTACCCCAGTTCATGGGTCTTCATCAGTCAGTTCAGTCGCTCAGTCGTGTCCGACTCTTTTAGATCCCATGAATCGCAGCACACCAGGCCTCCCTGTCCATCACCAACTCCCGGAGTTTACTCAAACTCATGTCCATCGAGTCGGTGATGCCATCCAACCATCTCATTCTCTGTCGTCCCCTTCTCCTCCTGCCCCCAATCTTTCCCAGCATCAGGGTCTTTTTCAATGAGTCAACTCTTCACATGAGGTGGCCAAAGTATTAGAGTTTCAGCTTTAGCATCAGCATCAGTCCTTCCAATGAACACCCAGGACTGATCTCCTTGCAGTCCAAGGGACTCTCAAGGGTCTTCTCCAACACCACAGTTCAAAAGCATCAATTCTTCAGCGCTCAGCTTTCTTCACAGCCCAACTCTCACATCCATACATGATCACTGGAAAAACCACAGCCTTGACTAGACGGACCTTTGTTGACAAAGTAATGTCTCTGCTTTTTTTTTTTTTCTCTTTATCAGCAGAAAAATTTTATTCCCTTGAAGGACAAACCACATCCAAGGCCTGAACTTACAGACACAAACCAAAGTAGCCATTAAAGCGTGAGATACTGAGGTACAAGACACAGGGCGGGGAGCGCTTCGCCATCGCAGGCTGACGCCAAACTCGCTCCATCCACAGCCGAGCTCTGTTGCTTCCTGACCTGCATACAGGTTTCTCTCTGCTCTCGTGGGCGTGGAGAAGGGTAAGTGCTGATCTGCGGACCCGAAGGAGGACGCTGCGCTCTACAAGTACTGAAGCATTGCATACCAGCTTTGGGGGGAGATACGTTCACAATGGAGGGGAGAGGGGCGAAGCAGAGTGCCCCCGCGGGGCATTAGGCTGCCTTGCAGAGGGCCACAGCCGAGAAGCGAACCTCCCCCTGCTCACGCGCAGTGAATTCTCTGCAGACCTTGGCGGCGTCCTGCAGCAGCGAGTCTTCTGAGCTGGTGCCATGGTTCACCGGGAAAGGCATCCGCCCATCAAGTTCATAGAGGTGGCCATCCACGTTGTTAAACAGAATAAAATGGAAGTTCACTTTGTCATCTACCCGACATTGGCCTTCCTGTGCCACGGCATCGTGGGCTGCCTGAATGGCCTCATTCTTTTCAAAAGCACTTTGCTCTGTCTTCAGGGGACAACTTCTCTGTTTCAGAAAGAAACTGTTTCAGAACAGTCCCATCCTCGAACTCCAGCTTGTCGCGATTATTGCCCACCGCGTGAATGAGTCCAATGGTTCCACAGGAGTTGCCAATGGTCTGCTTCATGAAGTACACCTTGGGACTGACTTCTTGTCCCTTCAGCTCTTCAATTTGTTTTTTCCTGAAGTTCTCATGCTGCGCCGTGAGCGGGAAGAGCAGCAGCAGCGCGCAGGCTGGCGCCGGCACCGAGCCCAGAGACTCCTCCTCCAGGCCCAGGACGTCCTCGAAGCGCCACTGGCCGGCGACCCCCAGCCGGCTCAGCACTTTGTTCAGCATCTCGGGGTTAATCTCCATCGGTTTGAGCTGCATCTTCGCGGACCTCGAGAGGAGCACAACCCAGAGAAGCGAAAAAACAGCCTGTCTCTGCTTTTTAATATGCTATCTAGGTTGGTCATAACTTTCCTTCCAAGGAGTAAGCATCTTTTAATTTCATGGCTGCAATCACCATCTGCAGTGATTTTGGAGCCCAAAGAAATAAAGTCTGCCACTGTTTCCCCATCTATTTCCCATGAAGTGATGGGACCAGATGCCATGATCTTAGTTTTCTCAATGTTGAGCTTTAAGCCGCCTTTTTCACTCTCCTCTTTCAATTCCATCAAGAGGCTTTTTAGTTCCTCTTCACTTTCTGCCATAAGGGTGGTGTCATCTGCATATCTGAGGTTATTGATATTTCTCCCAGCAATCCTGACTCCAGCTTGTGCTTCCTCCAGCCCAGCGTTTCTCATGATGTACTCTTCATATAAGTTAAATAAGCAGGGTGACAATATACAGCCTTGACGTGCTCCTTTTCCTATTTGGAACCAGTCTGTTGTTCCATGTCCAGTTCTAACTGTTGCTTCCTGACCTGCATACAGGTTTCTCAAGAGGCAGGTCAGGTGGTCTGGTATCCCCCTCTCTTTCAGAATTTTCCACAATTTATTGTGATCTACACAGTCAAAGGCTTTGGCATAATCAATAAAGCAGAAATAGATGTTTTTCTGGAACTCTCTTGCTTTTTTGATGATCTAGAGGATGTTGGCAATTTGATCTCTGGTTCCTCTGCCTTTTCTAAAACCAGCTTGAACATCTGGAAGTTCATGCTTCACGTATTGCTGAAGCCTGGCTTGGAGAATTTTGAGCATTACTTTACTAGCATGTGAGATGAGTGCAACTGTGTGGTAGTTTGAGCATTCTTTAGGATTGCCTTTCTTTGGGATTGGAATGAAAACTGACCTTTTCCAGTCCTGCAGCCACTGCTGAGTTTTCCAAATTTGCTGGCATATTGAGGGTAGCACTTTCACAGCATCATCTTTTAGGATTTGAAATAGCTCAACTGGAATTTCACCACCTCCACTAGCTTTGTTCGTAGTGATGCTTCCTAAGGCCCATTTGACTTCATATTCCTGGATGTCTGGTTCTAGGTGAGTGATCACACCACCGTGATTATCTGGGTCGTGAAGAGGGTTTTAGAGGTAGCACTTGGGCTCTCTAGGTGCAGTATGGAGGATCTACTTCCCTGACCAGCGGTCAAACACAGACCCCATGCCTTGGGAGCATAGAGTCTTAGCCACTGGGCCACCAGGAAAGTCCCCCTTGGGTCTTCATAGGCACGTATAAAACAATACAAGAATCAGCAAAACTGAGCTGCTGTGTAAGATCTCAGACAGACATACACACTGTTTTCATACACACAACTGGTTGGATTACATCCAGTGTGCTACCCCGCTTACTGCAGACAGGAAAGGCAGGAGCCCGTGGGCATGAAGGAATACGAATCTACTCAGTCCCACGCTCCATCCAGTCAAGCTGCCCCGAGGACGGAACACTGTCCTCTCTGTAGCAACAGTTCTCCTGAGACTAAAGCAACCACAGGAACGGCTGCAATAATAACCCATCTGCACTGGGGACACGTGCCTGGCCTCGCTTTGATGAAAAAGGAAACCATTCCCTGAATGACTGAAAACCCGGGATAGGTTATTTTTACAATTTCGCATAGAATTATTAATGTTACAGGAAATACCTCATTTCTTGGTCACAATATTTCAATCAGGGATAAAATTTCTACAAAGGATTTAGGGACTGTTTTCCTTCCAAACAACAGTGCCAGGCACAGTGCCTGGCAGACAGTCAGGGCTCACTATTCAGCCCACCGAGAAGGAACGCATCTCAGAGTTCTAATAACCTGAGGACACCTGGCCCCGTCATCATGCTCTTGATCCAGTTCAGACCTGGGACCACTTTTCGGCGCTCACATATCCTGATGGTTTGCTCTCAGCATTCAGATGGCAGCGGGCATGGGGTTGGAAGGAGAAGAATCAAAGGCCCTACCAGCCAGTGTCCGTGAGCATCCTTCTGGGACCCCCTCTAAGCAAAGCCAGACAGAGCCCAAAGGTGTGGCTGAGCAGCTGCAGCAGACACCCCCATGTCACTGAACACCAACCACATGGCATCACAAAGCAGGGACGTCACCAGAGCAAGAATCCAGGGCTCATTGGCTCAGGAAACGGCTTCTGTGAATTCTAAAAATCACTGCCCACTTCCTACCTGATGAGGATACGCGTCGCCGGAGCCCATCTGTCTCTTGTTCTGGTCAAATATAATCCAGAGCTGACTGTCAAATTCTGACTCATACAATAACTCACACAGCAGCGGGCAGCTGGGGGTCACTTCCCCGCTTTTGGGCTATAAAAAAAAAAAAAAAAGATTACTTAACATGGCTTATATGATTTGTAATGTAGATCTGTAATACTATTATTGAAACTACATTAAAAGTATTAAAAACCTAGCTAATTGCATTTATTTATAAAGCTATATATATTCTATAGGACATTTAATTCATTGGTTTTTAATAAAACGAATATATTTATAAGGTTGAAATTAGACAATCCACCAGTATCAAACATCTCCCCAGTGGCAGCTCATTTTATGCTTCAGTAAGAGTTTTACTAAAATCTTACTGATTCTCCATAAGCTTAAATCTGACATTTATGGTCGTCTCAACTACCTTTACCACCCATTCAACCAAGGAGCCATTCTGCCGTCTCACTGTGCCAACACAGAGAGCAAAGAGGCCCAGTTCCATAATCAGAAGGCAGCTGGCTTCATAAGACACTGAACCAGTGGACAGGTACTGGGAGGACAGATGTCAGTGATCACAAAAACTAAGCCTCAAAGGTCAGGTCGCCACTAAGTGAGAACTTGTGACTTCAGATCTGAATGGTGCTTACGTCATTATATAAGCAATTTCCCAAAGAGTAACTCTAAATTAGCCAGTGTGACTTGTTTGGTTCTATTTCACATACATGTATGTATACACACACCCCCTTCCATTTTTTATTTTATGATTTGTGAAGACACAGAAATTTGTTTCGAGGGTGTGCCTGGTCACACACACACTTACTTGATGAAAGCTGTAAGTCAGGATCATCTCATAAAGTTGCCGATTATTTGGCAAAACGTCTCTTGATCCTAAAGGTTTTGTTTTTGCACTCAGCGGGCTGTAATTAGATAATTGCATAAGAGTCAAGGGTTCACTTAAACGAGAGAAAACTATGATCAGCAAAAACTGATAAACAAGCATTCCTGGACGCTGCCCTTTGCAGTGTATTTTATAACATTTTAATCACTAATTTACATAATTCTTTACTGACCAAACCATAACAACACACACAGTTAAAATTCTGCAGTGTTACAAAGGTAACAATCTTTTCATGATAAAAACATTTTCAACTGCCCACTAAGAGTCCTAATGTAATCAGATCCCAGTACTAGGGTGACGATCCTTAACAGGGTTGAAGGACAGGTTTGAACGAGACAGTCCTGCCCTCGTCACAGGGTGGGTCCTGCCAGGTGCCCCCCGAGGGCTCCAGGTACATGCCACTTAAGGCAGAAGCTACTCTGGGGCTGCCTCCCAGAGACCTGTCCAGTTTTCTAGGCTGGAAAGTCGTGCAGTGAATTTTCATTGCCAGCCTTCACGTGACTTGAAGGGAAAAAAAAGGACCCTTTCCAAAGAGTGAAGAGGGCCCCCCACCATCCCCCTGAAACATTTACGATACCGCAGGGTTTGGACCCAGCTCTTCAGAGTTATGCAGGGGGCCAGGTCTTCATACTTCAGGGAGGACTGGACATCAAAACGGTTAATTCCTTCCGATGCATGCTACAAAGGGTATTTATCAAATCAGTTTCTCCAACTTACTGCAAATGAACTGTATTTTAAAATACTTAAACCTCAAATAAATGTGTCGAATACAAAGTTTATAAGCACCCATGAAACAAAGACTATTGCTGTTTCCTGAACATAGGTAATGTCCCCATTAAAATTTAAATCCAACTATTGACATTATTTCACAGTAACACACGTAATTGATCTTGAAAATGATGGAAAGGTGAACTTACAATGTTTAACTGAGGAGCAGTGCATACGATCCCGTGGAAAGAGACAGTGTAGTCGATGTTGACGTCGCTGAGGCTCGCCCACCAGCGAGCGATGCAGAACTCGATCGCTTTCCCGCCCTGCAGAGAAAGATGAAACTACTGTGAATGCATGAGCCACAAAACACAAACAGCTGTCTCAAAGCGGTTCCATGGTTTCAAACTTCTCCTATTTGTACGGAGAGAAAACTCAAAGGATCTTGTTATTAGCTACGCATGGAGTTACCCAAATCAGCTGCCAGGACAGAGTGCAGGTATTTAAATACACAGTTATCTACCCGTAATCCTAAACTGCTTGTCGTAAGAGATCTGAGGCGGTTTCCAAGTACATATAATAAATTAACAGTGAAAACAAGCAGAATAAAAACAGGACCAAAGGAAAAACCATTAAGAACAATGGCAAGGAAGGGGTGTGACCGCTGTGTAGGCATTTTCAGTAGTCACAGGTAGTTGTCTTGGGCTCAGAGCTCCCCGGCAGCCAAAGTCAAAAGAAATTATGGTCCCTCCTTTTGTTCTTACTAAAAAAAAAAACAAACTGTTCCTTGAATACTGAGTTTTAAATTTTCTAGTAATCAGTGTACTCAGTTCAGACAGTCATATTTGACTCTTTGTGACCCCATGGACTGCAGCACGCCAGCCCTCCCTGTCCATCACCAACACCCGGAGTTTGCTCAAACTCGTGTTCATTGAGTCGGTGATGCCATTCAACCATCTCATCCTCTGTCGACCCCTTCTCCTCCTGCCCTCAATCTTTCCCAGCATCAGGGTCTTTTCCAATGAGTCAACTCTTCGCATGAGGTGGCCAAAGTACTGGAGCTTCAGCTTCAGCATCAGTCCTTCCGATGAACACCCAGGACTGATCTCCTTTAGGATGGACTGGTTGGATCTCCTTGCAGTCCAAGGGACTCTCAAGAGTCTTCTCCAACACCACAGTTCAAAAGCATCAATTCTTTGGTGCTCAGCTTTCTTTATGGTCTCTCACATCCATACATGACCACTGGAAAAACCACAGCCTTGACCAGATGGACCTTTGTTGACAAAGTAATATCTTTGCTTTTTAATATGCTGTCTAGGTTGAACAAAGCTTCTCTTCCAAGGAGCAAGCGTCTTTTAATTTCATGGCTGCAGTCACCATCTGCAATGATTTTGGAGCCCAAGAAAATAAAGTCTCTCACTGTTTCCATTGTTTCCCCATTTATTTTCCATGAAGTGATGGGACCAGATCTTAGTTTTCTGAATGTTGAGTTTTAAGCCAACCATTTCACTCTCCTCTTTCACTTTCATCAAGAGGCTCTTTAGTTCTTCACTTTCTGCCATAAGAGTGGTGTCATCTGCATATCTGAAGTTATTGATATTTCTCCCGGCAATCTTGATTCCAGCTTATGCTTCATCAGCCCGGCGTTTCTCATGATGTACTCTGCATATAAGTTAAATAAGCATGATGACAATATACAGCCTTGACGTACTCCTTTCCCAATTTTGAACCAGTCTATTGTTCCATGTCAGGTTCTAACTGTTGCTTCTTGACCTGTATACAGATTTCTTAAGAGGCAGGTAAGGTGGTCTGGTATTCCCTTCTCTTGAAGAATTTTCCAGTTTGTTGTGATCCACACAGTCAAAGGCTTTGGTGTAGTCAATTAAGCAAAAGTAGATGTTTTTCTGGAACTCTCTTGCTTTTTCAATGATCCAGCAGATGTTGGCAATTTGATCTCTGGTTCCACTGCCTTTTCTAAATCCAGCTTGAGCATCTGGAAGTTCACGGTTCACGTACTGTTGAAGCCTGGCTTGGAGAATTTTGAGCATTACTTTGCTAGCATGTGAGATGAGTGCAACTGTGTGGTAGTTTGAACATTCTTCGCACTACAAAGTTTAAAGATGAATCATATTACTCTAACACATACAAGAACACAAGTGAAAGTTCATCTTCTGACCACTTATCTTCTGAGGAGAGATAAAGGGAAGACAAGGGATCCAACTGAAAACAGTAAGTAGCGAGCATGAAGAACGGCATCAGTGATTCAGCTTCTAGAAGGAAGCCCCCATTTCTCACACTACAGGTAAGCCACAATGAAGTAATCTGTAGGAAGGAGTGGCAGTCTTCACCTATACAGCGAATTAACCTCATGGGTTCTTAACAACAGGGCAGTAATAAAATGCCTAAAGTAAATAGAAAAGTCTTAAATAAGGAAACAGTCTACCATACAATGAGAAAACAACCTCAACCAGGGTCCACTTTGTGAAGCGTCAGCATCTAGCATACCAGAACTTTCTTTTGACTAAATTATTCAAGAGTTAAAGAGAATAATATTTATCTCACTTGGTCTTAAGTGTCTTAGTAAGCTGACCTATCTTCTGACATTACTCTAAAACACACAGGCCCAGTGTGCTTTGAATACAAACTATAAAATCAAATCAAACACTTAAGTCTTAGCCCACACCAAGGGCTTCCCAGGTGGCTCAGTGGTCAAGAATTCGCCTGCCAAGGAGGAGGCCTGGGTTCGATCCCTGGGTCTGGGTCGGGAACAGCCCCTGCAGGAGGGCGTGGCAACCCACTCCAGTATTCTTGCCTGGGGAACCCCACTGATACAGGAGCCTGCTGGGCTACAGTCCTTGTATCACAGAGAGTCGGACACGACTTAGCGACTGAACAGCCCACACGAAAGACAAATGGAAACATCCAGGATTTCAGGCTGCTAATTAAAACTTACTAAGACCGGAAAAGCTTCAGTGAGCGTTCCTTTCTCTGGAAGGGAACAAAATTTGTAGAATTCGTGACTTCTGTACGCTCTCTGCTTCACAAGCTGCACTGCGTGGAGGACAAACTTGGCAGACACCTCGGAAGAGCAGGAGCACACGGTGACCTCTGAGGTAAGAAGGCAAGAGGCAACATTTTCACTGCTGAGATTTCAAACGGACACAAAATGGTTTCCATTAACGCCTACCTGAGGGGAATCAGCTATCAAGAATAGAATGATACATTCAAACCCGAAACCTGCATATCTCCTTAAAAACAATGAGTTGACAAAACAGTAATTAAGATGAGAGGGTAGAAAAGTTAGCTGTGGAAAATAAACAGATTAGGATTTAAGTGAGCAACCGCTAGGTTGCAAAGAGCATGAAACAGAAGCGGTCCTCGGAGGGACAATTATCCTAGTCGGGGGATTTTTAAAATCTCTTCCTCCTCTGTTGCCAAGTTCAGCCTTTCCTCTTGCTTTAGCTAAAATCCAATCAGTTCCTGATAAAGAGGACTTGAATTTTAGAAACCTCTCTTCACTACCATGCCTAAGTTCCATTAGTATCCCTTTATTCAACTTCGCTGGTAAGTTTTCCTAATCTCTCCCCCCTGGTTTATCTGCTCTGGTCTTCGGAACAGAGACAGAATCCACGGAAAGACAAGGGGGGTGGGTGCGGCTTGGGAGGGAGTTTCAGGAGGGCGGGGACATGTGTATTTCTGATTCATTCATGCTGTTGTACGGCAGAAACCAACACAACATTGTAAAGCAATTATCCTCCAATTAAAGAAAAAAAAAAAAAAAGACAAGTGGGCAAGACAGACTTTAATTTTACTTACCAGCCCATGTTGCACCCTCAGGAACCTCAATAAAATGTCTTCGAATCTGACCAGGTTTAAAATGTACATCTGTCAAGGCTAAGTCATAATGTGTTGATTCATTTACTCTGAAAATTAATAAAAATTAATGATTAAACATGATACTTTCATTAAAAAGGGCTTCATATTGTAAACCCACCGGCACTCTAGATTTCAATAGCTCCTGAGAAATGAACACAGGAAGTTAAAGGCTGGGAACAGAACAGTATGCACAGAATCATCTCATCTTTGCAACATCTTAGCAGACAGAACCTGGGGGGAGCCCAGTACAGAGGATTCTTCTGCTTTTCACTTGTTTTATAATTTGTCTGTAAGACACACAGACACACAGTTCTTTTTTGTTGTTGTTGTTAACGGAATTCTACAACACCCACGGAATTTTCCAATTACGAGAATCTGGACTATTTTGAGTCTAAAATATTGAAATCAAAGGCAACGTTTTGTGACTCTGATAACTGTCTTATCATTCTGAAACTGCTATTAAATTTAATCCCTTTTGTAGCTTTAAAATGCACCCATGCCAGAAATGACTCAGTACGAAGGAAAACTACTTTCACAGGATTTTTGTAAAGGATCAGTGAAACACAAAGGTCAAATGTATCCTTATCCACACTGGAAAGCTAAAGCAGGTACTAAGGATTAAGTCTACTCAGCGTGACAAACATTTCATGAGTGCCTACTACACTGCTGGCACAGCTATCAGACGCTACAGACACAACAATGAATGTACTGTTTTCCTTCTCCTCGGCCAGTCCTGTGGGGTCAGACAGCCCAGCAGCGATGTTGAACGCAGCCTGCTTCGGGAGAAGGGGAGTGTTCGTGGAGAGACACACAGGGCTTCCTTCGTGCGGAGTGGTCCCGGGGAGCTTCCATCAGGAGAGGTCTTAGCCGGTTCCTGAGTCTTACACGTTACCTTGTCTAATAGGTTCCTATTGGACTTCCAGGGAAAACGCGGCTGAGAATTTAACCGTTCTGCCATTTTTTCACTTGTGTCACTAGTTATCTCCACTCATTCTACGTTTCATACAGGCTGGGACCTACTGCATATTAAGTATCACTGTGCAACTAACTCGACAGACAGTGCGAACTCAGAATCTCCCCGTTTGCAGAACCCTCATCTCGGTCTTGCCCTTCATGCACGGGACCGTTTGCTGTGTCTGCTCTGCACAGTGGGGTCCATGTGGGACTGCGGGAGACACAGGCCTTGAGTCTCCCGTGGGCTCACAGTCAAAGGGGGTAAAAGAAATAGCGCACTGCTAAAGCCGGAACCACAGGCGTGCAAAAGTGAGAAGCAGCAGAAAGGAGGGGCTCCCTTCAGCCGGCGATGACCGGGAACCTGCCTGGTCGTTGGGTTAGGACAGGGGACCGAGGCAAAGAATCAGCTGTGCAAACAGGCCCGTCCCGAAGACAGCGGGAGGGTCAGCTCTGGCGGGCTCACGGGAACGAAGAAAGGGGTGATAGGGCCGCAGGACACACGGGCTCTGCAAGCAGGGCAGGGTTCTCAGGTGAGACGCTAGAGGACCTTATACGGAAGCAGTATGAGCAGACCTGGTCCTTCAGTCCAGGGTGGAAGACAAGATGGAAAGGGCAGAGTGTGGAAACAGAGGAGACCAGAGACTCAGAAGAACCAGGAGAAGATGTGATTCCAGAGATGGCGGCGGTGGCTGTGAGGCTGGGTTGGGAGGGGACAAGTCACTGTCAAGACACTGCAGAGGCTTCAGGCCCCTGGCCCGGGCAGTCGGGAGGGCATTGTGACCCTGGTGGAAGGCAGGGGGCAGAAGCCATTAGTCCTCCTCCCTGTGAACAAGGAACAGCTGACTGACCATGGGCCACCTTGGACGCTGAGCAAGGAGCAGAACTAAAACCCAGTTCCTCGGTTCTGGCCTATGGATCCTTTGCAGGCTCAGCCCGTTTCCATGAACAGCCGCCTCATAATTACACGAGCAGCACGCTGGTGGTGACTGGGCACTTACTTTGCTGCGATGACCGCGGTGATGGGGACTCTGAACAGAGGACCCGCGTTGGGCGATGCTATGTCGTAGCCACATACCTTGAAAAATAAGTTAAGTGTCAGTATCCACAAATGAAGCTTCTCTAAAAAGAAGGAAAGAAGGTGGACCTACTCACGGAAACAACTCATCTCATAGTAAAGCTGAAAGGTCCTAAGTAAAAGCATCAATTTTCTGATGTCATGTCACGTACCAATGGCAAATAGCCTGAACAACTACATGCAGGCCAACCCTTGACTTACTCAGACTAACGGGCAAACGGTCTGCCACACAAACACTCTTACACAGAGCAAAGAAAGCAGAAATGAAGATAGACAGGTGAGTACCTCTGTATAATGCAGTCCTTCCCTTAAGCCCCTGGGGTCCACACGGATGTTTATGTGTCTGCACTGATTCATGAGTTCCAAATGACTGGGACACTGAACCCATGATGAATTCGAAGTTAAGGCTAAATGAAGCTGGAGGGATATTTTCTCAGAGTTTTCTGGCATTAAAAAAACCAAAAGGTGAAGATTAGCTCTGTTTTCCTCTTCTTCCATTTTAAAACATTCTGTCATCTCTCAAGAACATTCAGCAGCAGGAAAGCATGGTTGGCTGTAAAATGTAGTAGGCACAGGCTTCCCAAGCATAACCCACACACATCAGTCACACAGTCTCCCACACACGTATTTCAGCATGCTTGCGGTCCATCCACGGGCTCACCCAGCATGGCCACAACCTTAACATAAGGCGTTTAGTGCCAATTTTTCATACTGCATGCAGTTAACAGAATCTAAGAGACTCCTAATTGACAGTGATGACAAAATTGTGTTTACATTCGCTGAGCTGGGGTTCTCCCTGGTTGCTTCTCCTTTTCCCACTCTCCAACCAGAATCTGGGTCTTATACTCAAGCAGTAACAGTGGGAAAGAAAAGTCATCGATGCTCTATGATCCACAATTTAGCAAGAGCTCTAGGTGACTGGAGGCCCACTCTACTATTTTCTTGTAGTCATGCTGCTAACTCAACTGCCACTGTATCAGGATCCCCAGTTGCCATCAGTTTCCCCTGTGCTCTGAAATTTACAATAATATTAACACTGTTGATTCCTATCTCCTCTTTAAAAGATCAGCCTCAACAGCACTTCTCTACTACAGTACAATTCAAACCAAAAACGTGAGCATGTGAGCTTACTGTCTGGCTATCACCCACCAGTATTTTCTGGAAATACAGGTTCAATGCCCACGCCATGATCCGAAGGTGCGGCCACCTGAACAGGATCTCGGAGGTAGATGCCACGGTTAGTTCCCACAGTAACAGTGAAACCTAATTTATTAGCAAACGATGTGTTCTGAACGAGGTAGTCATAGGCTTTATCGACCTAATTAGAAGGATACAAACAGTAAGATACACAGTTGGGTCAAAAAAATCTTCTATTGCAAATCGCCCATTTCATTTTGGTTGTAGCAAAGTACAAGCAAGAAGTCAGCTTCAACATTTGCCTCTCTGAACTACATGATAAACCCCATTAAGAGGGCAGTTCTACCTCACTGGACAAACACTGGTCCAGCAACTGGACTCACCTTCCACTTCACCCTCTTACTCCCAAGTGATGACGCTAGGAACCCTCCCCGTGCCGTTTTGCCTGTTCAGCTTTCACCCGCTGCCCTCTGCCATCTCTCTATATGTCCTACATCAATTAAATTTCTCTATCTTAGCACCACAAATTCAACTATAAAGTCTGTTTTCATATCTTCTTTGCTAATAGTTCAGAGAACTACTCTGGCCATATAGTCTACAATTAGAAAAACTCAATCATCACCATGACAGGGATATTATCCAATAACAGTTAAAATATTATCCTATTGATCTACAACCTGCTTCTCAAACAAACAGCAATACCTGAATAATACCATGTCCTTGGGCAAATACTTCTATGTTGTCAGCCTTCACTGCAGTGTTTTCAAGAGCTCTTCTGACTGAATGAACTGTATAGTTAACATCATTAGCTTTCAGACCTAAAATCAAAAAATGAAATCAAGAAACTAGTGTTTATTACAGAAGACAGTTACTTGAAACTCTTCCCTGGCCTCCCCCTGCCCCAGGGTATGGATAATGTGTATGTTTTCTACTTTTAATGTTTTTACGTCTGAACACACCTTTTTCAATCTTTTTTTTTCTTAAAAATGTGACAAACAGTATGACTCATAACACAAAGACTTCACTCAATGAAAACTTCCGCATGCCCCCTATGATGCAGCATGAAGGTGGGCTCCGCAGAGGGACCAAAAAGCATTCCAGTGAGGTTTTCCTTAAAAC
Source organism: Muntiacus reevesi (assembly GCF_963930625.1). NCBI lineage: Eukaryota > Metazoa > Chordata > Mammalia > Artiodactyla > Cervidae > Muntiacus > Muntiacus reevesi. The sequence continues at coordinate 75,545,196 of NC_089259.1, read as the reverse complement.
ACTGCTCGTCAACCAACATGGTCACTGGCAGAAGGTCTCAACCAGGGCGCACAGGATAAACACCAGGGGTACGTAAACAAGCCAGAAAGATGCCCAGGCCCCACGCAACTAAAGCGACCGGATCCCAGGCACTGGCGCTGATGACAAACCTCCTGGGCTGGGGGTGACTGTCTACGTGATGTGGAGGCCACCCAGCCGTCCTCTTCAGAACTGAACATGCAAATAAATACTCATGAAGAGTGTAGAACGTGAACCAAATAAACGTGGGAACACGATGGCACTGTAGGAGCCAACCGAGAAAGCCAACGATGTTGTCAGGGAGCATCCTGGAGAGGGCGGTGCTCCAGCAGAAGAACAGAGGCTGGGTCGGCTCTCGGGGAATATACAGGCGCTCACAGGGCCAGGACCCGGCGGGAAAGGAACTCCAGGCAGAGAGAACAGCGCGCCACAGACAAGAGGCACCAGCGAGCCCAAGACACTTGGAGAGGCGGCACAGTGGAGCGGGGCGGGGGGGAGCCCCAGGCAGTGCTGAGGGCCCCATCCTCCCGTCAGCGCAGCCGCCTCCCCGCGGCCCCCTCCACCGGCGGCACAGTGTGGGGGGTGGGGGGGAGCCCCAGGCAGTGCCGAGGGCCCCATCCTCCCGTCAGCACAGCCGCCTCCCTGCGGCCCCCTCCACCGGCTCCACGGCAGCGTTCCCTACCCTCTACTGTGTCACGGAAGCGAGTTTTCACTTTGTTCATAGTCTGCTCCTCCTCCAACTTTAATATCAACTCCACATGGGCAGGTCTTTTTGATGTTCTGTTCCCTACTTTAGCCTCAGAGCCAAAATAAAGCTTAATAGTAACAGCCAATAAATACGCTTGCTGACTGAATGCACGTTCAAACCATTACAATCACATAAATGATTCTCCACCTGACACTTTACTTTGGGCCAGGTCTCTTGCCCTGAGAACTTTAGAGAACAAAAATATCTGTCTGCAAGAAGAGAAAGGTACTCAATTACTTTTTATGGCTACAACCTGATGTGACTTTATGCCATCAACTTTATTTTATGAAACTGTCTAGACACCTCACACCTACTTGACCAAGCTTATAACCAAATAAGCCGTGGACTCTAGAACCGGGACAGAGGTGAAGCGCTGGCAAGGACAGAGGAGCCTGGCAGCCCTCAGTCCACGGGCTCACAGAGACACCAGCCAGCGGCAGAACAGCAGCAAGGTGAAGCGTGAAATGACGCTCTGAAAATCCTATCTCATTAAGAGTACTTAAATTGTGACTGAAACGCGGGGAAGAGCCGGCGACCCGTGGCTCCAGCAGGAGAGTCCGCAGCGGGTGAGCTGAGCCGGGGACCCGCGCCTCACCTGACAGAACCAGCGCGATGCCCCCGCAGGCGTTGGGAGACGACATGGACGTCCCGTTCATGAGCTGGGTGCCCCGCAGCGTCCAGTTGGGGACGGAGGCGATGGCGCCGCCCGGGGCGCTGACGCTCACTCCGAGGGCCCCGTCAGCGCTGGAGGAGAGCAAGGCAGAGTCTGCTTAGGGAGGTGGGCGCTGGGCCAACGGGCAGGTGAACTCAGGGCAAAGCCCTGCGCCTCGCCCCAGGCAGTCCCATGTTGGGAAGAACCCCGCAGAAGGGGAGGGCTACACACGCCAGTGTCCTGGCCTGGAGACTTCCACGGGCTGTGTAGTCCGTGGGGTCGCAGAGAGTCGGACACGACTGAGCGACTTTCACTCCACTTCACTTCCACGGGCAACCTACCTGGGGCCTCGAGAAGACCACGTGTACTGATTTGCAGGTAACTTCTCCCTCAGAGAGTACTCGGCGACCATCATATCAGGAGAAACGTAGGCGCCCACACCTGGAGGTGGGGGTGGGGATGTGGTCAATGACAAAGGGATAGAGAACAGGGGACCCCGTGCAAAAGCAAAGCCCCCTGCTCCCCCGGCCGCGGGAACCCGGCGAAGCACCCTCTCTCACAAAATGGAAAGGTGTAAAAACCTAACGCCCCAGGCAAGGTTACTCCGTACCAGACACTACATGAGGGGCCGTGCTTTTGTGTATGAAAATACCTACCAGGCCTGTTTTGTGGACTAAACAGGATAATGCAGCTAAAAGTGTATGTGTGTATAAAAGAGAAAGAAAAAAGTGTTTCAAACTGTAAAAATGTAACTTCAGAAAAATAAAGCAATTAGTTGACTGATCTTCATTTTTAAATGACCATGGTATAGAAAATTCCACTCATGAAATTGGCAGTAGCCCTTCCCTGCAAAACGGCTGCAGTAAGCCAGTAACAAACATGTGACATGCTGCAGTCTCCTAGACAAATGTGCAGAGGCAAACTAGTTAGACTCTGAAATCACAGAATTCAGAGACCCAAGTCAGGTCCTTCATTCCAGGGATGTGGAAACAGGGTCGAGAGAGGTTAAAAAATGTACTAGACATAATGACCAGCAGAGCCAAGACTCAGAATCCAAGTCTATCAGCTCCTCATTCTCCTTCACAACACACACATCTCCTGGGTAGAAGGCTGGACAGAGTGAGTGAGCCAAGAGGACTGAGGTTAACAATGCTGCCACATGAAACTGTAGTCATTTTGCAGAATTTAGGTTAAAATGTTCTGCGAATCTGGGGATGAGAAAATGATAAAACACTGCACACGGCAGCAGAGCAGTGCGCTTTGATCACTGGGTGCCTCCCAGGTTTATTTTCTTTCATTTCGTGTCCTTAAAAGTATCCAGAGATCTGGAACACACAATGCATGAATCACTGGCAGACACTGCTGTCTTAACACACCATTTAACAGAATTACGTAATCAAGAGATTTCAGGTTACTGAAAGCAAGCTACACCATGCTTAAAATTTACAAGCCACGAATACGATCATGTCCCATAAATATAAGACCACTAATGTTTTAAAACAAAAATATTTTTAAAAGGACCAGTTTCTATTCTAAACTTTAATGCCCACATATTATTGTTTATCTATAACATCTCTAACACCTATGCAACTATATAGTAACTCCTATGATATGTATGTATCTGTGCAGTTAATGATGGATAAACCAGGAAAACTGTTTGGGACCAGTTTTTATAGTAACATATTCAATCACAAACATTAAGAGGTGCTTTGAACCCAAATTTAAAAATAAACCAAAAATCTTCAGGTCTCACTTACTAATTAAGGGACCTCAATTCACCCTTCCTCATTCATGCCTCACATTAAAAAAACCAAGGGGTGGGCTTCACATTTTGTGGGTTTTTGTTTTCTGCACAAGATGGCAGCTACTGTAGTATAATGGAAGCTGATTTTATGACTGCAAATAATTTGATCTCTTACAACTTTCGTTGACAGGCATGATTTTTTCCTGTTGGATTCCAGTGAAACAGACAATAAATACTGTATCAGATCCTGAACACCAAGGCCACATTCACACAATAAACGTGTTTCAATTGCTTTTCTCAATAACGAAGCTCCCTTCCTCTACCTCTAGGGCTTCCTGCGTGCTCCCAGAGAAACTCAAGGAGGAAACTCTGCTATAAATACACAGCCGTACACTATAAATAAGAAGTGAAGCAAGTGTCTTCACTTACGCTGCTCACTTAGCCTGGAAAGCCCGTCCCCTGCTTGTGACTACCTACTGAAATCCTTGTTCTCACGCTTCTTCCAGAAAGCCCTGCCCAGACTCTAAAATCAGAGGAAACTGCACTTTTGTGATCCCACAGCCTGATGGGACTGCAAGGAGATTCACCCAGTCCATCCTAAAGGAAATCAACCCTGAATATTCACTGGAAGGACTAATGCTGAAGCTGAAGCACCAGGACTATGGCCACCTGATGTGAAGAACTGACTCACTGGAAAAGACCCTGATGCTGGGAAAGACTGAAGGCAGAAGAAGGGGACGACAGAGGATGAGACGGTTGGATGGCATCACTGACTCGAAGGACATGAGTTTGAGCAAGCTCAGGGAGATAGTGAAGGAAGCCGGGCATGCTGCAGTTCATGGGGGTCACAAAGAATTGAACATAACTTAGCGACTAAACAACAGGCCTGATCTATACTTCCACTATACGTGATCTGTACGTCCCCACTTACTCCAGTCTGCTGGAGATGAAATTCTACCTCAGTGGGTCCCTACTAGAGTTCACTTTCCTGAGGGTCTAGAGTCCTGCGTGTAGGAGAGATACAGTTAACACTGGATGGACTGAATCTTTTCATCTGCTTGTTTTTAAGTTTATTTCTAAAACAGGAAACTCACCTATCACACTGGACGTGGTTCCTCCTGGACACCCGACTGTAGACAGGCAGGGGCCGTTATTCCCAGCACTTGAGACATAGATTATATTGTGCTTCCACACGGCTTCACTGATTACTTCACAGATTCTCCTGAAAGAGGGATTCCTTTGAACATATGAACTGTCCACTTTTCAAGAAATGGATTACTGTAATGTGAAAATATTTTCAAACATGGTTTATATAAAAAAAACAAAAAAAAACAAACCCAAAACATGGGTTGCGAGCAGCAGAAGTAGACAGTGGTCAGGTCAGGAGGGGTGCTTAGAATCACTCAGGGACATTCTCAAACTGCAAGCGCATTGCTTCTGCTCACAAAATGTTTATAAAACTAAAACACATTCAAACACAAGGTCAGGTAAAGTCTGGCATGCCCACTAATGGTGGACATACCCTAGTTGGGTTTCAGTGGAGGGAGTTAGGAGGCCCCGTTTTTAGCGGGGAATGTGCTAAAAACAAAACTGTATATACGTGAGGAAAATTAACTGCAAAATGGCCAAAAGAACAGACCGCACCATTAGCAGAGGCTGGGTCAGGGGCCTCGGGGGTCCACTCCACCCCACACTTGAAGTATGGAGAACCAGCTCCTCACACAGCTGTGACAAGAGGCAAAGGTGAATGGGGAAATAAGGCACTAGGGAGATTTAAAATAAAAGAGATCTGGTCAGAGTTTGACAGCAAGGAAGAAAAATACACTGGTAGTAATTACAGGAAGTAAAGTTAGACCACGAGGAAAAATAATGAGGTCGAAGTGGTCGAAGTAAAATAGGTAAAGGGCCAAGGATACTCCAAAATCATAAAAGTGAAGGAAAAAGAACATTAGAGTAAGAAGACTGTATAAGAAGTAAGATCCCAGGAGAGCGAGATATACACTGCGGTAACATAAGCAGGAGAAGTGAGGTTATGTTCACGACCAATGCTGACAGCGCGCTCGTTACCAGGGCCGGAAATGAGCATCTGTTTCACAAGGAGCCCAGTACCAGTCAGCTGAGGAAATGATGGGTTTTAAAATTTTTATTTCTTAAATCAACATATGGTAGGGCCGACCTTCTCTTTGGTGCCTAGTTCTGAGACTTCATGTATGTACAGACCGTGAAACCACCACCGTTAAGTACAGGAATTTCAGCACCGCAATAAACCGTCTCCCGGGTTATCTGGCCACTGCAGGTGCAGGGTCGCTTCTGCGCGCCGGCGCCCAGGGATCGTTCCTGAGCCCTGCCGCTGTGCCTCTTTCAACATGTCACCTAAATACAACCCTGAGACACAGAGCCACCGAAACCGGCTCTTTCCATCTGGCCAAAGCATTTATGACGCACCCATGAACACTAAGTCACTGCTGACAGCCAACTACAGGCTCTAGTTTGGGGACACTTGCGTTTTGGCAGAAAATGCACGATGGGTGCATCTGGATGGGGTGTTGGGAGGAAACTCTCCAGAGAGCGTCACTGCCGAGTTAGCGCTATGAAGACAGAAAGGCTGAGGTGACCTGAGGTCAAGGCTAAGCCAGAGGGCCCTGCGGCTGGAAGACCCTTACAGCCCCGGGAGGGGAGTGGGCAGTGAGACCCGTCCAGGGGAAACAGTGAACACACCTGTCTAGGTTTTGCTGGAAAAGTAAGGGAAGGCCATGGGAGACGAGGAGGCTTGTTATTAGTTAGTTTTAAAGCTAGTGGATACTTGAGCACGTCTGTCTAACAGCGAAGAGAGCCAGGAAAGGAGAGGTTCGGTGCTGGAGGGCATCTCCGAGGCTGGAGGGGACCAGAGCCAGGCTCTTGGTCCTGGGCACGCTTCATGAGAGAAGAGGGGCCGGCAGCAGGCGGGGTCAGGCGGGTCACAGGAGGGCCCGGAGCGCCCCTGAGCACTTTCATCTGCTCCGGGAAGGACAGCAGTGAGCACATCAGCTGCGGACTGACGGGGAGGTGGCCGGGAGCCCCCAGGGGAAGGTGTGACACGGCCGTCCAGGAGGCCAGAGACAGCGCTGACCCCACACGGGCGGTGCGCGGCCCCGAGCCCGGCGCCAGGGCGGCCTCCGCGAGCCCGGCAGCTGAGGGGCGCCGTCGCGGCCCCGCTGCGGGGCTTCCGCCGGCCGGGTTCTGTCAGGCGAGCACGCCCGAGAGGTCGGGCTGCCTGTGGACGGGGGCCCGGGGGCCGTCGGGTGGACAGCCAGGAGGGGACCCCGACGTCAAAGACGTGACCGAGGACGAAGGGTCTCAGGGACGCACAGTCAGGGCCGACCCACCAGCCCGCCCTGTCAGCTGTGACGCTCGGCCCAGTCACCCAGAAACGCTCACTGCTCTGTCAGCTAAGCTCCCACGGCTGACGCGCGGCAAAGAACACTCACCCGGAGTTCGGCCAGTGAGTGGCTTCCCCGTAGCTGTAGTTGACAAGATCACATTTATGATTTATAACTTCTATCATCTATTAAAAAGATAGAGAGTCCAGCTTAGGCAGTCATTTATAAAAAACTGATACGCTAGCACAATAAAGGCATGGAATCTCGCAGTCCCATAACCAGTCATATTCCAATTCATACCTAAATTCATAAGTTACTGCCAGACACACAGCTGACAAACCTAAAAAAGTGTGTGTGTGTTTGGGGCAGGGGTTGATACACAGCACAGGAAGGAGTCCATAAAAACCAACCAGCATCTGCGGAATTGAGCTGGAGAGAGGAAGGGGCTCTCTTTTAAAGTCTAAATTCACTCAAGTGAAAGAGAATTCATATGTTAAAATGACGAATAAATTCTTACACTGATGGAACAGGCTGGCCGAGATGTCTTCCTGTCTTTTTACATGCTTTTAAAAGTGTCTCAAAATAGTTTGCTAAGGGATTTACTACAAGTGAGAAGCATAATGTAAACAATGTTTTCCTTTTTCCCCAAATCCCTTTAACCCTAACAATTTCTAATAAAAATATTTTTTAAATGAGTTAAGCATTTTGGGCTTTGAAAATAAAGTCCTATGCACTGAATACAGCTCCATGTGTTTTGGGGAAAGCAAGAGCAGCTTGCTGACGAAGTGTCCACGACCGTGAACCGTGCGCCCCGACACCCGCGGCTCAGGAGCACTCACGGCTCTGATGAGGCCTGTGCCTGTCTCCATCGTGCTCAGCCTTGTGTCTCCAATCTTGATGGAAAGGATCTGAGCACCAGGAGCAACGCCATTCCGTTCAGGCTCTTCGGGAAAATGCCCGGCAGCGATACTAGCTACATGTGTTCCGTGGGCTCCTAGAGGCAAAAGGGGGAGAAAGTGAGGAAACACCCTCAGAGGCTCAAAGTGTTAACTGCAAGATTCAATCTGCATATTAGTAATCAGAATAAAAACACACTTATCTTAACGCGTAAGGGGGTATTGTTCTCTTATGTCTCTTCATAAAAACTCACAAAAAATGACTTGAATTACATACACTATTTGCCACCCTGGATTCTTCGCGGTTCAGTCACAAAGGTGCGAAAGTATTCACACACATATAACTGACAAAGCGCTTATATCTAGAACATGCTCTTTCAAATCCAAAAAAATAAGAGAACCCAAAAGAAAAATGGGTAAAGAGTGTTGTTTGAAAAACATTTCCCCAAAGAGGATAAGCAAATGGCAAATAAATGTATGAAAACATGAGTCACCTGGGAGATGCAAACGAAGGCCACACGGAGCCACGCCCTGCTGAAGAGCTGAGGCTGAGGGCGGCCACCGTGGGCGGGTGTGACCCTCCCACTGCCAAGGGGAGCTCGGAGGGCCTTCAATGCTGTGTGGACCTACCACACCCAACCAGCTCTCCCAAACATGGGTTCAAGTTAAACAAAAACGAACTTCCACACAGACCTGTACACAGTTGTTCAAAAAACCCAAATGTGCGTCAGGAGCTGAGTGGATAAAGAAACCACGGTGGAGGCACATGATGAAGCACAACTCGAGAATAAGGAACAAGCTACTTGTAATCACAACATGGATTCAGGCCAACAGGCTGAGATGGGCAGGCAAAAAAAAAAACTGCATTTTTTTTTACTCCATTTATGTAAAATTCTATCAAATGTACAGTAATCTAGGGTGGACAAGAAAGCCATTCGGTGGCTACCAGAGGATGTGAGTGGAGACAACTGGATTATAAAGGAAGAACAAGCTGGGCTTTGAGGGTGGTGGTGATGGAGATGTTTGTTATTTCGGCTGTGGGAATGGTTTCCTGGGTGTGCGCACACATCAAAACTCACCACGCTGTGAGTGTGCGTGTGCAGTATCCTGTACCAGAGCTGTGCCTCTACGGACGTGGGGGGCCGTGGGGGGCGCGGGCTGCCCCCACCTCACCCTCCTTCTCCCTCCCAGAAGGAACCACTGCACTGCAGCTGGGGCACACCTTCTTCGCACCTATATTCTTACCACACACACACACACACACACACACACACACACACACACACACCCCCCCCCCCCCCATAAACATGACACAGTATCGTTCAGCATGTTTAAAATTTTCACACAAATTTTTTTAACATCAATATATTTTTTTCAGTAAGATTTACATATGAGATTTATACAGTTACATGCAGATTCATTTTGATTACTATATAACATATTCCACAGGATAAATCATATAATTAAAAAAAACATTCTTTTCTCGATGGGTATTTAGAAAGTTTATAACTTTTTTGAAATTACAATGAAAGCTGTGGTGAGGATCCTTTTATCTGACTCTTCACAATCATGGTGAATTTTCAAGAGTCAGTATTTGAAGGTGAAATTACTGTTCATTGAATGAACTATGTTTATGTTATTTTTTGTTGCTGGACCATGCTCACACTCCTGGAATGGCTCCTACATGGTTGCGGCCTTAAAAAAAACAATACTTTTCCAGGGAATCAAATCACATCCATGACTCCAGACCAATTCTGTCATAGGGAAGTCAATTCTCCTTAAGGCTGTTCTTGGGCAGAGGAATTTACCCTCCTGGTGTTTTGTATGTTCATCTCTAGTTAGCAAACCTGAAAGAGAATACCTCCACTGGTCACTATGGAGAGCAGGTTTCCGTCGTCGTATATGTTAACGGAGTAATTCAGCATCTCAGCGGTGCCGAAGGAGCCGTACTCCTGGGCCTCTTTGTAGTTTCTCAGAACAGTCGATTTACTCAGATCCCCGTCTTCATTTGAATCAATGCAGGCTCTGTGAAAGGAGAATTAAGAGCAGGTAATGCAATTCATCTTCTTTTTCTACCTTTCTAAAAATCACGCAATACAGTTTCTCGGCTATCTTTCTCAACACACTATCTCTGTTTACCACCACAAACGTGGCAGCTGCCTCTGTCAGAGGCCTCAGTAAAGACTGGGTGAGGTGACTTAAGCAACCAGCCCTTAAATGAACTCAGGCACAAGGGGCTCTAGGAGCTGTCCCTCACAAACCTCCAGGAAGAAAACCACCCATCCATTTAAGGAATCAGACCAACTTAGCATCTAGGTCTCTAGTGGTAAATCTTTATCCCACTTTCCTTCTCTGCTCTTAAAACATTTATAGTAGATACTCTGCCCAGCTTCAATCAGGAACACTTCTACAATCAGCCTGCTGTTGTCTATTTAATGACTACTGTCTGGTTAAGGAGGTAAGATTCTTTAAAAGAGATGAGTCAGCTCTCATGCCTAACATACTAAGAAGATCCAAAGGTTTTATCCAAAACTACTCAAACGTCAACCCAACCCAGCTCTTGAGGAGTTTTGCTTAGAGATATTAATGTCTTGTAAACCAAATCTCCAGGCAGTTTTGAGGGCTTAATGTTCTTTAGAGCAAGACTATTTTTAAATGAAGATGCATAAAATGCACATGACTTACCTCCAAGTCTCACCATCAAACCACACCAAGCAGTCATACACAGGGCCAGGATCACTGTATTTTTTCTCAAAAGAGTTTAGCAATTCCACTTGACTCTGAAGCTCCTCCTTGATTAATTTATTTGCCTAATCAATTAGAACACATGTTAATGTTAATACATTTTGTGCTCTTGACAAGTGATATTAATAGACAACCAAAGACAATGTGAACTAGCAGTAAAGTCATTTTACCCTGGAAAAATGTAAGAAACTTTCCTTTTATATCTGTGCAATTTGAAATTCAATTTAGTGGCAGATATCAATTAAAATATTAAATAATTAAAAAAAAATACTTCTTTCACTATCATAGTCTGTCACTCACTGTACCTGCTTTGGGAAAGAAAGGGTGCTGTGTGGTGGTGATCTCATTTGGCCAAGGGTATCAGTCACATACCTGTGTTCCAAAAGTAATGCTAAAGTTGCTACATGTTAGTTTATCTATCTTTAGATTTTTATATCCAGGAACATTTCCATTTCAAATCTGTTTCTTAAGAGCCCAAACAAATAATAGGAATTATGAATAGTCTCACCTCTGTTGAATTTGCTGGGTTAAATACATACTGTATTTATGACCAAGTACATATACGCTGCTATTCAACCATTCTGAGCTATAAAAACGGAAAATTTGTATGCTTCAACCTAAGCACTTTTTAAAACTACATACTATATGAGATGGACCTACATTCGCCTGAATAGTCCAAGTGAATAAAAGTTTAGGTTTCACATGTTCCCAAAATCTTAAGTTATGCTTCATTTTTCCTTATTCAATATATTCAATGTTTACTCCTCCTCAAGGAAACAGACAGGTATATAAACATTTCTGGCATACAAAATAAAATGGTTAATTAAATTCAGATCCCTCTTCTATAGTTCTCTATATGTAGTACCTGAAATACTACATTTCATGTCTCCAACGGGAGGTTGAAGAACCAAAAGTGATCTCACCGAAAATTCTACAGCTGTTAAAAATGAACACAGATAAAGTAAATAGAAGCGTGTGTAGGCTGGTGGGCCTCGACCTGAGCTGCATGTTAATAAAATCTCCTGAAAAGTTTTTAAAATACCTGCCTCCTCTGTAAGGTTCTGATTTATTTCCTCTCTAGGACACAAACATGGAGTTTTTAAAGCTCCTGTGATCCTACCATGCAGCCAGGGCTCAGAATCACCAATACAATTCCATTTCTGATTAAGAAAAGCATGCCCTAGAAGTCTAAACAGGCGCTTCCTCCAGAAAAGACACACATGTGGCCAACAGACACAGGAAAAGATGTTCAACGTCACTTATTATTAGAGAAATGCAAATCAAAACTACAATGAAGCCATCACCTCACGTTGGTCAGAATGGCCATCCTCAAAATGTCTACAAATAACAAATGCTGGAGAGGGTATGGAGAAAGGGAATCCACCTACACTGCTGGTGGGAACGTAAACTGGTACAGCCACTGTTTCAAAAACAGTGCGGGATTCCTTAGAAAACTAAAAACAGAGTTACCACATGATCCAGGATCCCATCAGGGCATATCCTTGGAAAAGATAAAAACTCCAATCTGGGAAGACAGCATGCACCCCAGTGTCACAGCAGCACTGTTTACAACAGCCAAGACAAGGAAGCAACCTACACGTCATCAACAGGTGGCTGGATAAACAAAATGTGGCACATACATACACACAATGGAGTCCTACTCAGCCAGAAAAAGAACAAAATAATGTCGTCTGCAGCGACACGGACGGATATAGAGATTATCATACTAAATGAAGTAAATCAGAAGGAGAAAGGCAAATACCATGGTATCATTTATATGTGGAATCTAAAAAAGAATGACGCAAATGAACTTCCTGACAGGACAGAAAAGACCCACAGACACAAACAGACCGGGGGGGGGGGTGGGTAAGTTAGGAACATGGGCGTGACAGATACACACCACTACATATTAAATAGATAAACAAAGACCTACTGTATAGCACAGGGAATTATATTCAATATCTTGTAATAATCTATAATGGAAAAGAATCTGAAAAAGAATATATATATATGCATGGATAACTGAATCACGTTGCTGTACACCTAAAACACTGTATATCAACTACACTTCGATTAAAAATTCATTTAAAAAGTGGCATGCATTAACAGAAAAATTCAGAAGGACGAACATCAAGTTGCTGTTAGCATCCCTGGGTGGTGACATTCCAGAGACTTTCACCTGCTAAACCGTACATACCTCTGGTGCTCCAGTTTCTGCAATGAGCACTTACTGCTTTTATAATAAACTGAGATGCTATTTTCATCTCATAGACTGATTCACAAAACATGCAACGGCAAGAATGTAGAAGAATGGGAACTCTCATACGCTTCCTGTGGAATTGGTACAGTCACTTTAAAACCCACCAGAAGACATGCACGAGAACTTTCAAAAGAGGATTTTCATCCTCCTAAAAACTGGAAACGAAGCAAGGATCAGTCTGCAGAATGGACACATGCATTGTGGTCCAGTCTTCACAGAGCAACGAGCGTGAACACTGCAACACCCCGCACGAAGAGGGATCGCGCAGAGAACGTCGGATGAAAGCAGCGACGCGGCAAAGGACGGACACTGTATGACTCCCTTTGACAAAATTCAAAACGGGAGAGGTCACTCGACAGTGTCAGCCATCAAGGGTGGCGGCTGCTTCTGGGCGGAGGCAGCGGTGAGCAGCCAGAGGCATGAGAGGCGCTGGGGTGCTGCGCACTCGGGGCGCTCCCTTTGTGACGATTCATGACATCACAACTAGGATGTGTGCACTTTTCCGTGCGGGTGTTCTGTGTTCATTAAGAACTTTTAAACATTCGACCGATATATAAATTGATTTCAGGACAAATGAGGAAAGGAAAAGAGGTAAAATTAGACAAGTTAAAACATGGGGGAAAAAACAAACTTGGGGAAAAAGTCTACTGATTCTCTAAGAAGTGTTAATTCTCTAAGAACACAGTAATGTTTAAATAAAAGCGACTAGCACCAACTTGAGAAGGACAGTTGTTGGCAACGTCGAATTCCTCCTGCTTCCGACAGGCCTCCGCAAGGGCGACTCTGTGGGCAGGGTCCCAGATTTTCTCCTTCCGTTCTTTCTGCAAAGACAGAGAAATGGCCTTCCAGTGAGGTGGACTAACACGCAGGTAAACAGAGACAGGAATTTAAGAGCTGATATCCGCTGCGATGCTATACCATGCTCACACGGAGGTTAAAAAAAAACATTGATAATCAAGTTGATAAAGCAATGGATCAGTTATAAAAAACTTGATTACTTAATTCACCATGCCTAGGCTCTAAGAGCACAAGTTTACCAAGGCACAACCAAATGTATTTTTAACACATCACAGGCCCCCATTAAATCCTTCTCCAAGAAGAGATTAACACCATGTCAGGTAACAGCCCGAAATCCCATCATTTGAGGAAAAAGAAATGCCTTCAGCCAAGAGCAAGCAGAAGACAGGGGCAAGCCTGCAGCTGCACTCTGGTGGGCGTCCTCAGCCTCCTACCTCTCTGGCCTGTTCTTTTTTCCCACCCTCATTGACTTGATGGGGTTCTTTGCTGCTGAAACTGGTCTTCCTGCCATCCCTAGTGTCTTGAACCACACTGCCTCCCAGTGGAAGTTGGCTAGTGAAAGAAAGCTCTCCAGTAAAAGAATCAACTCCACGGACTAAGGAAGGGGATCTGCTTGAACCTAATATCTATACCTGAATGTGGCTGATTAACTTTAATATAATGCATAAAAATACTGTGCATTTTAGCCTGAAATATTAAAATAAAATAGTATCTAATAGAAGTTGAGTTATGTGCACTTATTTTCTGAATTTTTTTTTTTTCCCCCAGAATGACTGGAATCTGACAAGTAAAGGTTTATATGTAAAATACTAAGCAACTTCTTACTGACCCCTGGAGAAGCAAATCACAAGCCCAGACTACAGGGCCCGTGGGTCTCACCCTGAAGGCCCATTTGCAAGGATCACATCTTGTTTTACTGCGTTAAAATCTTACATAAAAGTAAAACTTCATTTCCTTAGTCATACTAACCACACTTCAAGTTCTCAATAGCTGCTTGTGGCTCATGGCTACTGTAATGGAAGGATAATGAACATTTCAAACTCGCCCATAACTACTGAAAGGTCGACAGTGCTGCCACAAAGCAGGCTCCGTCTCACTGGTTTTACAATTCTTAGCTCTCCAAAGACAGTCTGTGCTTCCCGTCCTTCAGCTGCTTTAGGTCTGAGTTACTTCCTTCCCTAGTACTGAATCATCACTTACCGCAATCAAGAAAGCAAGGCAAAGACTAGAAAAATGGGATAAATTACCATAGAAATGACAGGAACAGGAATAAATAAGGCAGTCTAGGCTTTAAATTGATTGTCCAATGAAAGCATATCCATTCTCCCAGAAAAACACAAATACACAAAATGTGAAAGAAATTTCAAGGTGTTCAGATTCCCTAAACTTATCCATGTATCTCAGATTAGGAAACACGAATGGGTAACATTTCACCGGATAGTGTCTTTCTTGAAGCAGTCATCATTTGAAAGTCTCCAGATCCCCTTATTCATCAGGTTAGTGAGAGCTAAGGAAGCCTCTTTCTTCAGTTTGAATAGAATCTGAAGAAGTCATCGATACCATATTGTCTCCGTTACCTGAATTCTTTCCTTGAGAGCCTTTGGATAGAAATCGTAGCCATTTTTTATGCCAATGTGGTATCTGCCTGAGGGATTTGTCCAGGTCACAGGAATCTACGGGAAAAAAGAACATTTCTCACTAAATGCTTCCCAATCCCAATGGTACAGTCCTGGGGGAAAACCCATCCTTGGGGCTCAACCTGGAGCAGGCTCCCGCCTTCGAGCAGTATCTTTACTACTCTACGTTGCCATTTAACCTCACTCTGGCTCCTTCTGTCTCAACAGTGAGATAGCTCAACTATAGTACCTTTCATTTACACAATGCTTTACAGTTTATACAGGGCTTTCAACCCACACTAAACTGCTAAGACCTTCAGTTTCCAAGCACTCAGGACAACTCACTTCCCCATCACCCAGCTGCCCATCAACGAGGGGAGGGAAGCAACTTACAGGACCTCTCCGCCCTCAGATGTCCCGTTAAGAAAACAAACTCACTCTCCTCCAAGATACTACAGGGATGGGCCCAGAGCCTATAAAAAGAGCTCTTTGTGTTCTTAAGAAAAAAGCTCTATAAAAATCATGATAATTACATACAACATCTTATAATAGTCTTTCCTGCTCTCTCAAGGTATTTAAAAATAACACTTCAAGCTTTTAATTTACATAAAATACAAAGAGCATGCCCAGTTTACCAATGGAGAAAGCAGAGAAGCAAAGAGAAATTAAACTTCTGGCCCAAACAGGAGGGTTGAAAAGAAGGCTGGAATGTAGTTCTATCAAGAGACAAAAACCTGGTGTAAAGGATACAGAATTTAAAGCCAGACAAACCTGGCTATGGCCCAAACTCTGCCACTCACCAGGTGGGAGGCACGGGCTTCCACTTCCTCACATGCAAAAGGAAGAAAATAATCTTTACTTCACAATTCACATGAATAAGAATTTGTGTGAACATCAACCAACTTGAAATATCAATCAAGACCATGGGGACCCTTCATATTCTATCATCTCAGGACTCATGATCACTAAAAATAGCTTTTAAAGGTGTACAGATTATGAAGCTGGACTATCAACCACTAAAAGCTGTGGGACTGACTCACAATTCTCACTTGTGCAGGACCTCGAATCTTCAAGTCCCTCTTTATCAAATTATTCCCCAGGCAGGAAGCCTGTGGAGGAAATTTTCTCACAACTAAAGGAAGACAATTGTGCACAGAAGTTCCAAGATCTACTGACCTTCAAAAGCCTGCACATACTGTAAAGCAATTATCCTTCAATTAAAAAGAAATTTAAAAAAACATCTGCACATCAGTAATCATTTCTGAATCAAGGATGTCTAGAGTTTGTGAAATTTTAAATACGCTGGCACACAAACTAGTGCTTTTCATTCAAAGCTGACCAGCCTTCTTTAGATAATAGGGATTCTTAACCTGCGCTGGCAGCACCCGTGACACATAGTAATAACTCGCTGCAACAATAAGAGTAAGCAGTCACTAGCTTATTTAATCACAGGTGTCCCACCACCCAGCTGGCTCTGTTCCCCTGTGCTACTGACAGCTTCTTTGCACAGAGATTAGGAAAAGGTGTGAAATGCGTAAGGATTAAACAAAACAGCTGATCAAAGTAACTGCAAAATAATCAGGTGTTGAGGCAATCACAATCACTTAAACTATGTATGTAATACAATAAAAGTAATCGAGTAGACATAATTTATGTCTAATTAAAGCGAGACTAAATTCTGCAGGGCCCATAAACCAGATATTCCTCAAGTCGCTACCATGCATTTCCTTCATAACACAGGTGGACCAGTTACAAAAATGTAACTAAAATAATAATAAGAAGAAGAATTATGCATAATCATGGTTTTACTAGTCAACCTTAACCAGGTTACAGCTACATCTGTTGTTTGTTGTTCAGTTGCTCAGTTGAGTCCGACTCTTTGCAACCCCAGGCCTCCCTGTCCATCACCATCTCCTGCAGCTTGCTCAAACTCATCTCCATTAAGTCGGTGATGCCAACCAACCATCTCATCCTCTGTTGTCCCCTTCTCCTGCAGCCCTCAATCTTTCCCAGCATCAGGGTCTTTTCAAATGAGGGGGCTCTTCATATTGGGTGCCCAACATATTGGAGCTTCAGCTTCAGCATCAGGCCTTCCAGTGAATATTCAGGGTTGATTTCCTTTAGGATGGCCTAGTCTGATCTCCTTGCAGACCAAGGGATTCTCAAGAATCTTCTCCAACACTACAGTTCAAAAGCATCAGTTCTGTGCTCAGCTATCTTTACTCTTAGGCCATTAGAGAATATGTCATTTTACAAATTTGAGTATTCCATACAAATGAAGTTATTGTGAGTCTCAAAAATCAAATCAAATAAATAAAAATTTATTTACTACCATTTTAAGCTGCTCTCTTTAAAACAGTTTTAATTACATAGTAACTACAATGTGGTAAGACTGATTCTTAAAGAAGAAACAGAATTTCTTTAATTACTAATTACACCTCATTTTACTGACTCTTTTAAAGAAAGGCTGTTTAATGAATTGAAGGTTTTCTCAATGAGACAAGTGTCACCGTGAGTTGTTGACGTTCCATGCAAGAAAATCATGTTGAGTTTTTTGCCTCAAAACTGTACTTCAGATTTATCAGGCTCATGATCGGGTTGGACATAAGGACCCTCTCCCTTTTAGCTATCACTGCATCTAAATTCGATGTTAAGTCTGGCTGAAGCATTCACGGTCTCTCAACTAGCCTAAACTAGGCTAAAAAGTGATGATTTGGAAAATGACTTCAAGTTAAATGAGGCAGAACTTTAAAAGGCACTGTGCTTCCTTCCAAATGCTGCCAAAATTAGAATAAGGAAAAGGAAAAAAAACAAAAACCCTAACGACAAAGAATGGGCAATGAGGCTTTAGAAGCCAAAAGTCACCACATTTTGAAGGCTGCAAAGTGAATGGCGGCACTGAAAATTGGTGGGTGAACTATGGACTTTTAACACACATGGTGGGACAAGTGGGTGTTCAGATGGAAAAAAAGAATATAGGGACTCCTATTTTAAATGAAGCGTTAAATCAAGTCCAGGTGAATTCTAGAACAAACAAGAAAAGAAAAATGATGGATGCTTTTAGAAAATAAAAATGGGAGAATATCCTCATGATTTCAGATCAGGAAGAACTTTTTTTTTTTTTTTTTACTATCAAATATGATTTTAAAAAACTCAAAGCAAGTGATCAAATGTACTCAAGACCTTTATGGTTTCTTCTGCTTGTCCTTCATTTCTGCTGCTCCATGCTTTCCTTTGAAAAGTCTTTTTTTTTTTTTTTTTTTTTTTTTTACTATTTTAAAAAAGTGTATCTGCTGGTTATAAATACTCCTAGTTTTACTTATCTAGGAATGTCTTTATTTCACCCTTTTCCCCTGAATGTATTTTCACTGCATACAGAATCTGGGATCGACAGATCCTTTCTTTCTGCACAGGAAAAATGTCATGCCACACCTTTCGGGCCGCTAGGGTTCTGATGAGAAGGCTGTCAATCAAGTATCCTTCCCGTCTATATAGTGGGTCACTTTTTCCTGGCTATTTTCCAGATTTTTTTTTGGGGGGGGGGGTCTTTCATTTTTGGCAATCTGACTGAATGTTTCTGGGCATGAATTCCTTTTGGTTTATCTTATTTGGGGTTCACACAGCTTCTGGAATTAGTAGGTTTATATCTTTGCCAAACTTGGGAGAATCTCCCAAATTTTTTCAGAATTTTTTTTTCCAGCAGCACACTCCTTTCCCCTCTTTCCTAGGGTCTGATGATGCAAATATCTGACCATTCATTATTGACCGACAAGCTCCTCAAGCTAAGTTCATTATCTCCCAGTGTTTTTCTCTTCATTATTCAGAATGGTTATTTTCTATTGGTTGATCTTAAAGTTCGCTCAGACTCTTCTGTCATCTTTCTGCTACTGCATCCTTCCAGTGATGTTTTCTTAAAAAAAAATATTTCAGCTATCGTAAAAATTTCAGTTCTAAAATGTCCATCTGAGTGTCTTTTACAGCTTCTATATCTTTTGCTGAGTCTGTTAGTTACTGCTGTGTTACGAACTACCACAAACGCTGTGACTTAAAAGAACACACATTTCCTGTCTTACACGCTCTGTCACAGAAGCTGGCACCGCTGGGCTGGATCCTTCACTTGGCTTCAACCGAGGTGCCGGCCAGGGCCCTACTCTCGTCTGCGGCTGGTCTGGTGCAGGTCTGGTGGTGTTCGCTTCCCTCTGTCTGTGAGGTTCAGGGCCAGTGCTTCTCACTCATTGTTAGCGGAAGAAGGATTTCGTAAGACACAAAAAGCCCTAACCAAAAATGCAAAAGGCTGATTTCCAACCACAACAGACTTGATGTCCTACCCATGAAAAGACATCACTTGGAAGGTGTAAAAACGAGTACAGAGGTGGAGAAGACACCCGAAACACATGAAATCCAAGGACAGATCACCCCACACACCAGTAAGAAAACAACAGATGACTCAGGATTCAAAACAACCAGCAGAGGCGCACTTCACAAAAGAGAAGATCCAAACGCCTGAGCAACACGTGAAAAGGCGTTCAATCTGAATAGGCATCCGAGAAATACAAATTCCAACTACAAAGTAATACAGCTAAGTTCCAATCTATTCACAAAAATTAAAAAGCCTGAAAACAGTAACTGGTAGCAGTGTGACTGCTACAAGTCCTACATGTGGTTAGTGGAAATGCATTTTAGTGCAACAGCTGGAAAAACTGGTGAAGCTGTCACCCAAGAAAGGTGTATCTCTGACTCAGCAATTCCACTCTCAGGCACAAAGCCTAGAGCCACGTGCACACGGGTGTGCAGGGTACGTCTGCAAGGACATTTTCTAAAGACTGCGACACTCCCAAAGCGGAAGCAACTCTTCCCGGCAGAATGGACACCCCGTGGTACAGCCAACCACGTCCCAGACGTGAAACCGTCCCAGCAATGAACCGAAGACACCACTGCTCCACGCAGACCATGGCTCAATCTCATGGACCTCACAAACACCCAGGCAAAGAGGACATGAAATGACACATAAACGAGGTCATTCATATGAAGCTCACAAACAGGCAAAAATAACAATATATTCCATGTATCTGTGCAGAGGTGGTAAAACCATAAAGGAAAGCAAACAACTGGTTTCACAGAAGCCAAAATATGTTGTGATCTGGAGAACACAGTGAAGTCCTGAGGTTTGGCAATGTTCTGTCTTATCTATAGCAGGTAAAGCGGTCTTCACTTAAATTACTCATTCAACTGTACATATGCATCTTGTGCATTTTTCTTTTTGCCTGTACAATTAACTATGAAAGGCGTTATGCTTCTATTCACTCTTCTGCTTTAATCTGTTCCCATAACTACCACTGGCCGTAAGTAACTGACCACCAGTTACTCAAGATGGCTTAGTAATAGCATCCTCAGAGAAGGAGAGGACGAGCATCTTCAAAGCACCTAACCAGTAGCTGATCTTACAGGGAAGAAGAATTAGACGTCAACCATCAGCAGTTTATGTGCTATTTGGAAGAAGCAGAACTAGAATATAGGTAATCTAACCAGAGCACAGTTAAGTCAAAGACACTTGAAGACTTTACTGTCTTGCTTTCCTGACTCACAGAAGCCATAAACATTGGTTCCTTGAAAGCATGACATCTCAGGGTGATCTATGATACAGCAACAGGTAACGAACATCATACCACGGAATGTAAGGTAAAAACATAAGATGCTTTGAGGTGAGAGCACAAAAAAATAAAGAGAAAAATTCAGTGAAAGGATAAAACACTCCAACCTTGAGCACCCTTCCTGAAAGACCAACAATTTCACCATCCTTTGGCTCCACCACCGTGGCCGTGTTCACGTCGCCGCTTCCCGTTGTGTCAATGATATCGATGATTTTCGGTTTCCCGTCAGTTGTAACCTGAAGATTAAGAGACCATTAAAACATGAATTATAGAATCCAGCTTTTATCGTGAAAGCAATGCCAGCCCCCAAATGTGTGTCTGTGCGTGCATACGTCCCCGTATGTAAAATATCCTATAAAATCTGCATTCATTTAAAAAAGGGAACTGAGCTGTTTTAAGCCAAAAGCTTGATGAATACTCTGAAGAAAATGTAGTCATATATTCAGGTAAATACTTCCTGAACACTTACCAGAGGCCACACTCCGCTAAGTGTGGGGAATACACAGCAAGGACCAGTACAGAAAATTCTTGACCTCACAGACTTTGTGTTATATGGACTCAATAAACCAATAAATACGTAACATGTCAGTCGGCAGTCACGACAACCAAGAAAGTCGAGCAGGCAAAGGAGACAGGTGGAACGGGGCGCTCAGCGCTCCGAGGCTGGGCAAGAAAGGTCTCGCTGAGAACGTCCACATTTGGAGAGAGATCTGAAGGTGAGTTTGGGGCTGGACGAGTACAAAGCTTGAAGGGAGAAACGCTTACTAGCATTTCATTACTGGAGGCCACAGTAGCCCTCAAACTGAAGTCAGGTTCAAACTCACCACCACAGCCGCCCCCTCCCCAAGCCCGGCCAGCCCGGGAAGCCACCACCCACCACCCACCCGGGTGCTCAAGCCAGAAACGCAGGAAGTCCTCCTCGGCCTCTCGTGTTTAGTGCTCACAGCCAGCTTCCCAGAGGTCCTTCGTTCTACCTCTTTAGTGCGGTTCAGACCCCCTTCTCTAGATGTCCACTACCGGCACCCCGAGCTTCTCCCCCCCGTCACCTCCTGCCTTCCTGACGGGACGCCGCCCCCGGGAAGCCCTCCAGGATCAACAGGAGCACCCTCCTGACCCTGGCCTCTCGGTCTCCTTCCCGCTCCTCGGCCGTGGCCGCCACCCTCCTGCACCAGGCCCTTCTGCTGAGAACTTTCTGTCCCTTCAGTTGTCCACAAGGGTCCCGGTCTCGTCTCAGGGACCCCGTTTTCTAGAGAACGCTGCCCCTTCACAGAGACCTCCCTGCTGGCCTCGTGTAAGCGTGCATCACCCTAAACCCGGTCATTCCTCCTCACGGTACTGGGGGGCCTTTGCAGAACTCCACTGGCTTCGTAACCACGGCTGGGGCTCTTCCCCGACTCGCACTAGTGGAAGGGAGGCGCCACTGGGGCAGGGGCCGCGTCTGTTTTATTCCCCACATTAGTCCAAACCCGGCAGCGTCTGTTAGGCACGCGAGGCTCCTGGCTTGTTGGACGGCCTGGCACTCCTTACTCGGCATTAAGATGGATTTTCCTCGGCTGTGGGGTCGCGGCCAGCCCCACCCTTTCAAAGCTGGGCCCTCCGACTGCTGCAGCCCACGGTAACACTGAACACCCCACTGCCTTCGTGGGGGGCAAAAAAACCCCATTCTGGGGCTCTTTCTGGGCTAGCTTCGTCAAGGGGATTTGTTGCATTCAAGAGACACGTGTTGAGTGAGCAGCAGGAATCAGGTGCGCAGACCCGAAAAGGACAGGAAAAAACAAGACCCCTGCCCTCATGAGCGAAAGAGGAACAGACGGCCGGTGGGAATTTGCTGGATGCGGCAGGGAGCTCAAACCTGGCACTCTGC
Organism: Muntiacus reevesi; assembly: GCF_963930625.1. Lineage (NCBI taxonomy): Eukaryota > Metazoa > Chordata > Mammalia > Artiodactyla > Cervidae > Muntiacus > Muntiacus reevesi. Next base: position 75,522,845 of record NC_089259.1, on the reverse strand, counting down.
GCCCACCTCGAGGGGTGAGAGGGAGGTTCAGGAGGGAGGGGACCCATGTGTGCCCGCGGCTGACTCACGCTCATGCGAGGCAGACACCAACCCAACACTGTTAGAGCAATCATCCTCCAATTAAAAACAAATTAATTAAAAAAGAGAGAAACAGGAATGAAAAAAAAAAGCCCACAGGGGGCCAAGAGCCCAGCCCCCGGATTCCCGTTCCACCCGAGAACTCGCCCTCTGAGATGAAGAGCAGGGGCCACCCCTAGGAGTCTCTCCCGTCACCGCCACCCCCACGGCAGGGCACTCAGAGCTCTGCAGTTAGGGCGCAGAGGAGGGGGGGGTTCCCTATGTGGGGGAAACGCACACGCACCTTCTTTACGAGGGAAAATGAGGGGGTGGGCGGGGGCATCTCAGATCTCACCTCAACCATCGGCCAATCAGGGGCTGAGAGTTCTGTCCGGGGGCACCGCTGTTAGTTTGAGGTGATGTAATGCTTTAACTGGGTGATTATTTCTTGGGAGCTGTCTATATTAGGAATAAGTATTCTAATACACTCAGAAGGCTCCAAATCATAATTAAAAGGCACCGCAGGAATCATATCCAAACCCGGTAAGATTGTGATGAAACAAATCAGACACAGATTTTTTTTTTTTTTCTTCTTCTCTTGTTGCAGAGTGTCTTCCAATCACCAGATACTGAGCAAACTGGGAATGGAATGGGTACCTCTGCCAGGCTTGCTTTCCCTCCCGACTCCGAAACTGGCAGAATACAAGCCATTCTCCAGATGCGATCCTGGGAGGTTCAGACACAGATTTTGAAAGGACTGGCTACGTACCTTCAAACATGAAGTGAAAATATAGGAACGAAGAAAAACGTGAGAGAATCTAACAAGATAAAGACAGAAGCCACTAGGAGGAAGTTCAAACTCTCCTATAAACTCTCCTGTAAGACTAGTTAGATCATGTATTAAGACCAGAAGCAAATAATCTCCTTGAAAACGTATTCCAAATAAGTGTGTAATTTGAAAGCTGCACCATAGCACTAAGAACACAAACCATTTGCCTTCATCTTCTCATTCAATCAGCCAACAACATCAGTGCCTTGAGATCAAGAATCACAAGAGATCGCTAACAAGTCCGACACAGCTCCTTCTCATTAGAAACCTCATTCATCAGTGTGTGAGCAAAGGAAGAGAGCCTAACGGGATTTCGTGGCTTATTCAGCATCTGCTACTGTGATCAGCTTTACTCACTAGGACCTCTCTTACCCATGAAAAATTCTCACATGGACAGTTTTCTCTCTGTGTACTTCTCCCTTCCTCATGAGGTGAAGGGACCTACTCCACCAGAGAGAAGACAGAGGGAATTTAAGGCTAGGAAGGTTTTAGAAAGGCAAACCGGCTGAGAATCCTGCAAGCAGCTCTGGGAGGGAGAGAGGCACCTGCAGGGCTAGCCTGAGCCCGCTGTCCCTCCACTGTGGGGCTGCACGGTCACAGGAGCCTGAAGACACAGCTGCTGTGACAGGCGCAGAGGTGTAAGCCCTGGGAATGGAGTCGAAGACTGAGAGAGGTGCTTACCGCGCGATGCTGGCGGAATGGAACAAAAATTTGCCCAAAGGTTCTTCCCCAACATCAAGAACCTCAGCTACTTTTTATCTCCAGAGAACCACTTACTGTGGCAAAGTTGGCCAGGGTTTACAGAAGATCAGAATCAGAGTGGGAAGCTCGCCAATTTTTCTGCACAAACCGCAGTGAAGGAACAAGCGCTCACTTGAAATTTCAGGGACGATACTGAGAACACTCCTCTGAGCAAAGCATGGTGTGTTGCAAACAAACAGTATGAAATGACTCTTATTCTAAGAACATAGTGATAAAATGAGTAAGACAGGCTTTGCTTTCAGAAAGCTTACAATCCAGCTGGAAAGACAAATGAAACAAGAGAACAGTGACACAGGACGATGAATAACAAACGTGAAGGACAGTGTCTAGGAAGGCATGTGAGAACACACAACTCAGCTTGCAGGAAATCAGGAAAGGCAAACTGAAAGGCAAACTTAAAACTGGCAGCACCTCTCATCCGTAACTAAGTACACGTCCATGAGAATTTCCTCACTGTACTCTTATCTTCTTGTGTCTGACCATGATCCCACAGTAGCCCGCCAACTTCTTCTGTCCATGCGATTTCTCCAGGCAAGAATACTGAAGCAAACTGCCATTTCCTCCTCCAGGGGAGGACCCAGGGATCTAACTCATGTCTTCCGCATTGGCAGGTGGATTCTTCACCACTGAGTCACCAGGGAAGCCCCCTCTATTATATTTTAGTGAATATGAAATTAGAAAGACATTTACAGGACTACTTGTAACCTCCGTCCCCAAGTTATATTTTTTTTCCATGAGGAAATTACAGATATTATCACACATATATATATTTTTTCCCACTCAACACAAGCACATTTCACAGAAAATGAATCTGGATAGGTGCTTTCGAGGAATTTTAACTTAACCAGGCAAAAGGTATGAAAAGCAAGAGACCAAAATGAAATGCTAAGTGCTATAGGAGGATATGAATAAACCGCTATGAGAGCAAAGAGGGAAAAGGAACTGTCAGCAGGGACTGGGCCCTATCCCTCTTTGAAGTCCCAGGTCCTGACACAGCGGTTGGCATATACACAAAAATACACAGTATACGCGTTGGGAGATGGCTGAAGTAAATCAGCAGATATCCCCAAAGGTAACAGGCAAGGGCCCAGCCAGGTCTTATGGGATTAAACAGGCCTTTACAGGTGTCTGTAGAAAGTCTGCGGGCAGATTAAACCTCACGTGTAGCGGCATGTGCTGGGGACAGACCTGGAAGATCTGGGAAAGGGGTGGAGTGTTGGTGGTGGCAGTCCAGGGTCGGGGGCGGGGACAGAAGTGCTGAGATGTGAACAAAGGTTATGCACGGAGCTGGAATCAGGTGGCAATGGGCTGTGCAAAGTTCAGGACCGGGGGTTTGCACGCAAAGACAACTGGAAGGCCCAAATAGGTCGGTTTGATATTAAGCAAGGGTGTGATGGCAGGGTTTTTTCTTTTTTTTTAAGGAAGGGTACTCTGGCAATGCGGGGGATGACCAGTGATGGCCAGGAGGCCCCTGAATTCCAGGTCCTGTCCAAGCTGTCTCTCCTCCAAGAAGCCTGGCTGGCCCCCTGATCAATCTGTTAACAGTTACAGTCTGCACGACTCCAGAATCTTTTAATGCAAAACCTTAGATGCCTGAATATCTGCTGCGGAAAAGACCTAACCACTTATTTAATTATTACTCCTCTCATCCTGCCACCCTCTGCATTTAGCAAGCCTACACGCTGTCACAAAAGAGAACTGAGCCCGAGGCCATCTCCAAAGAACGGGCCTCTCCACTGTGTTCCTCAAAGTTCTCCTCCGGTCTCTGGTCCTCTGCTCAGACTTCACTGGCTTTTCAGATGTCCAGTCCAACCACCTCTTCCTATTTCACTCGCTCCTTCCACTTTATTTTTATCTACCTTCTTACCTTAATGATGCATACACAGATCTACAAAACACGTTTGTTACAGGTAAGGAGGGGGAAAAAAATACCTTAAAAATTCACTCGTGTTTGCAAGTCACCTTACTGAATTCTTTTTGGATGGCCATGTTTAGGTCAATCTCTCCAAGCTGTTAGAAGATAAGAGTTAAATTTTCATTTCCCTTCAAATACACTGTTGTGCAAACATTTGTTGTTACATGGACACATCTAAGGGCTTCCCAGGTGGTGCTAGTGGTAAAGAACCTGCCTGCCAGAACAGGAGAGGTAAGAGATGAGAGTTCAATCCCTGGGTCGGGAAGATCTCCTGGAGGAGGGCATGGCAACTCACTCCAGTATTCTTGCCTGGAGAGTCCCATGGACAGAGGAGCCTGGTGGGCTACGGTTCATGGGGTCACAAAGAATTGGACAAGACTGAAGGGGCTGAGCACACACACACATCTAATGCACATTTATCCTTCAGAGAGCCAGCGATTTAAGATCCAGCATAAACTCCCTCAAGGTTATTTAAGCCTTGCTTAAAAACATGAGTTTCTTGAACGGTTTTCTTGAGCTCTTTTAGCAGTCACAGGTAACTAATTGTCTCAATTTTCAGAGCAGCGCGGTGGGATGAAAGTCACTGCCACTTTATAGAGGGAGGAACAGAATGACGGGATGAGCAGGTCTGGGAGATTCTACAAAAGCCTCTTTTCCCCAGACAGTACTCCTCCAAACTCTTCCAATCCCCTTATTATCCTGACAAAAGAGCCAGTGAACCACGGCCTCCAGCTGTTCTCCTCCCACTTATCCCTATAAAAAGGGAACACACACCACCCCGGAAAGAAACCATCGCTCCCCAGGAATAAAATCTCGAGGAGGTGATGGCTGTCACTGCTGTGAGTCTCCCGAGTTATTAACATGACTGGACCATTCCAGCACAGGAGGGAAGGCATCACCTGCTTCTCTTCTGAGGCTCCAGAGCTGCCCCGCAGGGTCAGGGGCAGATGAGTGGCACTCCTCCCCACTGCTTAAGAATTAAGGGGAGGAAGCAAGATACCCCCCAGAAGGGACTCTCTACAGAGCAGACTTGACAGTTTCCTCGTCCCCCTGAATTACATCCTAACTTCCCAAATGCTATCCCGCTTTTAAGAGAGCACAATCAAGGATTTAAGAGGGCAGAGGCACGTGGGAGGAAGAGAATCCCTCAACTTCAGGGTTTTAAGACATACAGGTGAAGGGCTGACACAGGGGAAGAGAACAGCAATCAGCCAGGTTAGACGTTGGAGAGATGGGACCTTGAGCAATGGTGAGGTTCTGCTGACTACTGGGTTTCCCTGCAAGTCTAAGGCTAAATTTACAAAAGCCAAACTTTGAAAACTTTAATCAGAAGGCTTTCAACAGAGATCAACGTTTTAAAAAAATTACCTTTTTCACAAGGGTACCTTGATTCAGCGATCCCAAAGGTGCCGAAGGCCAAACAAAATCGTCTTTTAAAAAATGATAAAGTACGTGGTCTTACATTTTGAGGTTGAAAAATTAAAAAGAAAGAAAGCATAATTGAATGCACCCTGGAAGAGTTCGCAAAAAAAAAAAAAAAAAAAACAACCCAAACCAACAACAAACTCAATCGGGTTCTTCTTTACGTAAAAGCCTAATAAGCCCTGCGTTGCAGCTGACCCTAAACAAGTACACTGCAGAAGACGGTTTAAAAATAGCACCCAGAAAACTACCGGAGGAAACAATTCCGGAAGTTGACTTATCTTCTTGAAACCGGCGGCTTTCGTTGTTTCGAGATTAAAAAAAAAAAAAAAATCATTCCACCCCAAATCAAATCACCCGAATGACAGTGAGAAAACACACATACACACGCACAAAAAACCCACGAAAAGTTCTGATTTGCCTCTTCTCTGAAGCCTCCCCACCACCACCACACCACCCTCCCCAGGATAATAAAATGGTAAATAACGGGCACTGGCCGCTCGGGTCCACGAGGCAGCCGCGGCGGCGGCGGAGGGCGCTGGGCTGGGCAGGAGAGAGCCCGCGGGCCCCGGGGCCAGGCGGCGCCCAGGCTGGAAGGGGCTTCCCGGAGGCAGGGGGGCGGCGATTAGCGCCCCGACCGGCCGCGCCGGGCCCCGCCGCTTTGTCTGGGCCGGGATCGGGGCCCAGCCCGGGCGCCCCGGGCTCCGCGCCTCCCAGCCCGAGGCTTCCTCCCGGCGCCCGGCTCGCCCTCGGCCGCACAGTGGGACTCCGAGGCCCGCGTCCCCCCGCCGCCCCCGACCCCCGCGCTGGGGCCCTCAGCGGCCGCCGCACCTGCATGCCCGGGGCCCCGGGGTCGACCCCCGTGTCCAGGACGGCGATGAGCACCCCTCGCCCGTCATACTCCGGGTAGCGGCACAGGAAGGCCGCGGCCCCGGTCTCCTTCTTCGGGAGGAGGCCGTGGAAGGGGAAGGGCTCCTCGGTCGCGGCGGTGGCCATGGACGCAGGCTGCAAGGCGGCGTGGAGGCAAACGGCCGGGCTGCGCGCGGACGAGCGGCGGCGCGAGGACAACCCGGGCGGCCGCGGGCCTCGGCTGGGAGAGGAGGCGCGGACGGGGTGGGCGGGGCCGGCCGCCGGCCAATCCTCGGGCCGCCAGGGAGGGCCGGCCAATCCCGCGCCTCCACGTCAGAGCCGACGGCGCTGCTCTCCGGAAGCCGAGTCCTGGAGGTACCCGGGGCCGCAGAGAAGGGGGCGGAGCCTGAGGCGTGGCCGGAGGGGTTCGGGGGCTGGAGCTCCCCCGGGGGGTCTTAAACGCGAGGGACTAGCGGGGCGGGGATTTTTTTTTTTTAGGGGGCGGGCCGGCTTCTAAGCAGAGGGTCCGCATATCCCCGCCCCAAGGGGGGATAGAGAAGGAAGTGGGGGCTTGGCGTCTGGAGAAGCGGGAAGACCCTCTCTGACAGTTGATGGTTTCTGAAAGTGCAGGTGTAATTGAATGAAACTTTGCGCTCAGCTGCGGCGGAACCCCCCGGGTGGACCCGGGGCAGAGGGAGCCCACGCGAGCTCGCTTAAACCCCTTAGGCGTGTCGGATATTGGCGAAAAGCCGGGAGATCAATTTTTTGATTTGGGAGAGTGGGAGTGATTTTTCTGATTGGGAGTTCTTTGATTCAGTGGTGGCTGGCGTTCCCCTCTCTCGAAGGTGTGTCCCTTTGAAGAATGGTGGTGGTGGTGGTGGGGACAGGCCAGGACTGCAGTCTGCAGTCAACAGGAAACGGGTTGCTGGCCATTCCATCGGCCTCTGCCGCCAATAACGAAGTAGCATCCCGAAGTGGGCCCCTCCTATCCTCCTGTCTTACCCTGGGCTTCCGGGATTTCTGAAAAACAAATTTTATTTTTTCTTCCCGTCCCCACCCCGACTCTGTCTTTAAGTTGGTGTTCCTGGTTGGTCCTCAGGGTTCTTCACTCAACTGAAAGTGAAAGTCACTCAGTCTTGTCCACTCTTTGCGAACCATGGACTGGATGTAGCCTGCCAGGCTCCTCTGTGCATGGAATTCTCCAGGCAAGAATACTGGAGTGGGTTGCCATTCCCTGCTCTGGGGGGATCTTCCTTGACCCAGGCATCGAATCTAGGTCTCCTGCATTAAAGGCGATTTCTTTACCATCTGAGCCACCAGGAAAACCCTGATAGAGCCATAATTGGCAATTTTCCTGATTAAGAGTGGCTGCTATCAATTGCTCCACGCTGCCCCAGTGGCACTTTAATGATTTTTCTGTCTGTATTCATGCCAGGGTAATCTCAGTCTTTGTGAGGATGTGCCAAGGGTGGATGCCTTTGGCAATCTGGTCAGCCTTAAGATCAGCTTCTCAGAACAATTTTAAACTCATAAAATATAGAGAATTACAAAAGAAATTATGTTGAAAGTTATCAAAATGTGAAAACCAACTTTGTTATACAGAAATAGTTTTATACATGTGTGTATGTAGTTATACATATGTTCTTTGCATAAAGTAAGCAGGAGCTAGTGCCAAATCTAATAAGCTCCCGTAATTGAACAATAGTAAAGAGCATAAATGATACTTTGAGACCTGTACTGTGACAAGAAACTGATTTTTTGGGTGACATAGGAACAAACAGTAATGCTAACACCACTCTGGTTGTTACCTACATCTATAATTGAAGGAAATACTTAACTAAAAGGTTAGTGGAAGTTAAGCTGTATTTCTCTTGTTCTACTCAAATTTTTGAACCCCTCAGATTCTATCATGGACTCCAGGTTATGAATGCATGGTGTCAAGGGAAATCCTATGTACACCAGTTTCCACTTCACGGGATTGGGGGATTCTCCATGAAGTCTCAAAAAATTACTGTACAGGCTGTGCAGTTTTTTTGAATTGATTACTTGCCCATTCATTCTACTCTATAAGGCTTAGAGAAGCACGTTCTCTTTAGTGAAGAGGAAACAGGATAGTTAAAGTTTTCCTTCCTCCTCCCAACTGTGTTTATGTTACCTCGAAAAGGACTTACAGTGATTGAGAAAGAAAAGAGAAGGACAAACTCAGAAGACATTCAAGAAAAACATATAGTGACAGAGTGGAATAGCTTCCAGGTTCAACTGTTCAACTGTTGTCCAGTCATTTCATTTTACAGATGAGGAGCAAAGATAGACAGGTTTATTGACCGCCACAGGTTACAAAATGAATTGATGAAAAAGCTGGATTTCTATTCTGTCTGTCTCTGATGTTTTCTACCACACCAGTCGAGCTCTGCTGGAATGCCACCCAATGAATGGATGGGGAATGAACTGTTCACTATGAAACCAAAGTGGGAGACTTTTTATTAGACTCCTGTAACAGTGTTTAAAAAATGTCTTCTGCTTATGTATCCCATAAAAATATTTTAGAAAGATTATGTACCCTCTTATATAGTTTTAATATAACTTAGAATTTGTCATCATACTCTCAAGGAATAAAGGATGTAATATCTGACATTTTATAAATATTGATATTCTTTAAACTTCTATGTCATTCATTTAAATGTAGCTAGTTGAATGTTACTCTTTGATACTGTTGTTGTTGTTTGACACTTAGCATTGTACATTTATATACCTGAACATATTCCATTTAAATTCAGACATTTGGCATCGCTCTTTCTTCTTGAAGTTTTATCATTCTACATAGAATTTTATCCTAATGTAACTTATCTTTATAATGGAAAGTCCTACTGATCATTTATTATCTGCAACAAAAATGTTAATATTTTAAATTTTTTCCTGGGATCAAAGTGTTAATATTTTTCTTTTGGATTATCTTTCAGGTTGATCAAAATGACAAACATCCTAAGCTTTACTATTTGATTAAGATAAAAATTACAGAACAAAAAGAAAATTGTTATTGAAAATGCAGGTCTTAAAAAGATGCATGAGATGCATGCTTTGGGGCTGTGATTTAAGATTTTGCTGACAGTTTTTCAAATCGTCCGTTTATTTGATGTCGAAGAAACTGTTTCACCTGCAGGAGATGCACCACAGTAAGATGCCTTTTTATCTTTAAAGCAGGAGACCCAGCTGTGAAACAGGTGGGAAGGCAGTATGTCCTTCCATCACAGGCAGATCTTCAGGCAGGTCAATTTGGAAAAGAGGAGATAGGACATTTAAGCCTCTGGAAACTGATCGGACTGAAGTTATCCAGGACTTTGTACCACAGTTCGAAGACCACTGCTTTTTAAAACCTCAGTAATCACTTGAGCTCAGGACGAAGTCATTTACGCTTTGTCTTGGAGCCCCAGTATTCTTCACTCTGTGTTTTTACCCCAGCTGCTCTCTGGATTTAATGACTTTCCCAGCTAACGTAACTCTTTCAATGCCCAGTCCCTTTGCGCAACCGGACAAACAGCTCAAAGGTTCATCCATCATTGGCTCTCCGAAGGAAACAATGAAGATACAGATAAACACAACCAGGGCTTAGGAACGCGGAGGGGGAGGAAGGGGAGGACGGGACAGCGCAGGGTCAGGAGGGCAAGGCCTGGTATCCGGAGTGAAGTGCCAGACTGGACGCCCACACCTTCCCACGCAGCACTGTCGGAGCGGGAAGCGCTGAGCCGGGTGTCCCCAGGCCCACCTCCCTTCCGCATCACCTGCGGGGCGGAGGGGGCAGCGTGCCAAGGCAGACGCGGGCAACAGCAGTCTCTTCCCCTGACTCACCTGCTTTGTAAGTATTGTGGCACCGTATTGTTTACAGAAAACCCTTTGATCAAGCATCCCAGGCCGCCGAGGTTGGGAAAGCATCCCACGTGTCCAGATGCCTGGCTTGGCAATCCAGCGCCGATTGCCAGCGAGGCCCCTCCTCCCGTGGGCGGCCCCCCAGGCGGTGACCCCGGGGAGAAGGGACGAGAGGGACGCTCGGGTCCTGCGAGATGAGCAACTTCCTTGACAGCCGACTGGGGCTGGAGGCGGCTTTGCCAAGCCTTCCGCTAGGCTGCGGGGCACCCAGCGCTGGCGTTTCTCGTCTTTACTCAGGGGTCGGGCTCGCATCGCGCCCTCACGGCTCTCCCAAACCTTTGGTGGACTTTTGACCATTTTCCCTCGCCCAGGCATTTTCCCCGATAGCATCCTTGCTCCTTGAAGCCGGGCTTGGCATCTGCTTCTCGGAGGATGAGGATTACAGCTCACACCAGAGAAAGGGAGATTCAGGTGTTTCAGACTTGAGCACTGTCGCCCCCCGGAGGCAAAGGCCGTCCTTGCCCAGCGTACAGGCCCACTGCCTGGACCGTCTCCAGGGCACAGTCGGATGGACCAAGGTGTTCCACAAAGTTTAAGGCCCAGGGCTGTGTTTAGCTGTAAAGGAGGCTGGGGGATTAAGTTCTGACTTCTTGCATGGGCAGGCAGAACTGATAATCTGGGAAAGTCTGTAAACATAGAAAGGCCTTTCCAAAGATGCCTAAGTTCAAAAGATTTGTTCATCATACCAAACATTCACTATGCCAGCATATAAATAATATCTATTCATTTAGTCTTAAGATTTACATAATTCTAAATAACTCTGATACTTGCTACTTTATTTCTATTCTTTTTCTGTTTCTATTCGTTCTACCTCTGAACTCAATTAAACGAGGTAACACAGGTCCAGCTCTGAGAAACTTCAATAAGAGAAATAATAAACTAGGCAATTTGGATCAAGACTCCTGCTGGGAATATTGAGGGGAAGCTGGATGACATATGAAAAATACCTGCTTGTAGGCCTCCTAGGGCTAGCAGTAGGTTGAAGAATTTCTGGAGCAGATATAAACCCAGAGCCTGGAGCCAAACATTTAGGACAATCTTGCCTTTCAGGGCAAAGGGAAGTGAGGAGAAAAATCCTGGAAAAATTGAAAAGTTGAAGATCATGTACCTCTGGGGTGGGCCATGTTAGAGGGCCGTTCATGTCTCCCCTGCGCAGAAATTGGTACTGGGAGGTGGATGTGAGCTGCTGAAGCTGAAACTCCAATACTATGGCCACCTGAGGTGAAGAGCTAACTCATTGGAAAAGACCCTGATGCTAGGAACGATTGAAGGCGGGAGGAGAAGGGGACGACCGAGGATGAGATGGTTGAATGGCATCACCGACTCAATGGACATGAGTTTGAGTTAACTCTGGGAGATGGTGATGGACAGGGAGGCCTGGCGTGCTGCAGTCCATGGGGTTGCAAAGAGTCGGACACGACTGAGCGATTGAACTGAACTGGGAGGTGGCTTTAGGAATCTGGAGACCTGAACTTTAGTCCTAGCTCATTGCTTTGTCATTTTAACAAGACAGTGAACCTCTCTGGACCAGTTTACGCGTTTGCATGGGAAAGAGTTAACGGAGCCCCCTTCCTTTGTAGTTATGGGGGGAAATTTTTGAGTCAATTTCAAAACAGCACATTTTATTGTCAGTTAATCTGAGAAAGTTTAAACATGTCCCCCAGGGCATGTGCTTTTAGCATACTAAGGCTAGAGTTGTCAGTTCCTGAGAAATAGAGTCGATGTTATATAAATAGGACAAGTGTGAGTTTTTCACATAGGAGAGAGAGGTGCCTTTGGAAGGAAGTAAATACTGGGAGAGATGAGATGCGTTTAACTGCAGATGTTTAGTGCAGATAAACAAGTGCACGCCACAGTGTAAGTCTCCATTTTCCTCTCCTTTCTGGGACCAGCGCAGCCCTTTACCCCTCTGACCAGCTGTCCCTGGGACCAGAGACCACCCCTTCCTTCTGCAGAATCAGAAGAACGTGGGCAGAATAGCAAATCCGTTGACTTCCAGAGGACTTTTGGAGCTGGTAGACTTAACGGACATGCAAAATACACGCAGTGGATTGGGGTTGATTATTTGTGGAGATTGTGAAGGTGTGTCCTCATTTAAGAAGCGTGGGGAGGGCTTAGGCTTCCCTCCATACAGGGCACACGGTCCCCGCTATGTGGGCAGGAAGGATGCCCCCATGTTCTTTCTGGCTGTAGGTGAAGGGACTAAGAGTCATTATGTGCTCAGGCGATGAAAGAAGCAGCGGGCGTGTAGTGTGTGATGGAGGGTTGGAGCGAGGTTCTTGAAAGCTGGCTCTTGGGCCCTGCTGCCGGGGGGCTGAGAACACTCCATCCTCCAGAACTATCGTATTCTCAGGAAAGCCCTAGCCCACTGGGCTGCTGCTTTCGGTTTGATTATGGTGAACCCCCCCTCTTGCTGCTTAGACACTAAGCCATGTGCAACTCTCTGTGACCCCCTGGACTGTAGCCCGCCAGGCTCCTCTGCCCATGAGATTTCCCAGGCAAGAATACTGGAATGGGTTGCCACTTCCTTCTCCAGGGGATCTTTCCGGACCAAGGATCAAACCCTCATTTCCTGCATCCGCAGGTGGATTCTCTACCACTGAGCCACCCTCCCTATATTAAATACTTTTATTTCATAGTCTTTGGAATTTTGTTTTACTTAATCAAAAGAGCTTTACCTGGAACAGAGCATGTGGTATTTATTTTGTTCCACCCTCATTCGTCATGTGTATCAGTTAGCAAACACATTGCTCCCACTGAATCCCAGGACAGTAAATCACGCTTCTGTGGACAGACATGAATTAGGTTGTTCAATGCAGGAAGCACCCGAGGACAGTTCCTGCCCTCTGAGTGGCACTGCAGGAGGCATCTCAGAGCCGTGGGTCTCTCTCGACAGGACAGGCACAGGCTGGACCAGCCCAACCACTGCAGCTCTTGATATTTGCACACCTGCATGGGATTTCTGAAGTCCCATCCATCTGCCCAAACTCGGAGTGCGAGGAAAACTTGTTAGGTTCAGGTTCCAATTAAAGGCCAGTGCTAATGATGGCCCCAGGGCTTCCTGGTGGCTCAGCTGGTGAAGAATCTGCCTGCAGTGTGGGAGACCTGAGTTCTATCCCGGGGTCGGGAAGATCCCCTGGAGGAGGGCATGGCAACCCACTCCAGTATTCTTGCCTGGACAATCCCCATGGACAGAGGAGCCTGGTGGGCTACAGTCCAGGGTCACAAAGAGTCAGACATGACTGAACGGCTAAGCACAGACAGTGTAATGATGAGCCCAAGTGTCCTGACTTGATGGAGAGAAGCCAAGAATAAGCGAGTAAAAGCACTTAGAAGCTAAGGGGTCTTACTTCTGGGGACTGGCTCTGCCACTCACTCATTAGCTTCATAGCCTTTAACAAGGCCTCAGTATCCTCAATTACAAATCTGAAGGTTTTATCAGGGTTAAAAGAGAAAAAGTACCTTCCACAGCGACAATAAATAATCAAATAATCACAATCATTACAGCTGGGCTCGGATGCCATAGCGACTCAGTGTGGGGGGGCCAGTCATATCATTTGGCGTCCTGCCACCTAAAGTTAAGACTTCCAGAGAATAGGCAATTCAGTTTTTTTTTTAAAAAGAATTATTTAGTTTGTAAGAAATGGTCTGTAAAAATCAGCTGAGGCTGGGCTTCCCTGGTGGTGCAGTGATTAAGAGTCGGCCTTACAATGCAAGGGATACCAGCTCCATTCCTGGCCCGGGAAGATCCCACGTGCTGTGGAGCTACTGAAGCTCACGTGCCTGGAGCCCATGCTCACTGAATCAAAGAAAAGCAAGAGAAGTCACGGCAAAGAGAAGCCCGCACACCGCAGTGAAGCAGCAACTAGAGAAAGCCCGCATGCCGCAGTGAAGACCCAGCTCAGCCCGGAAGAAAATAACTAAATATAAAAAAAAAATCAATTGAGGCGTGGAGTAAAGAGACCTTAAAAACCTGTTTTCTTGAGGTAAAGAGGTCAGTTTGCTCCATTGTTGGTGAGATGTAACATGGACAGATAGGCTTTTTACTATTTCTAGAATCTAGAATTCTAAAAATTAATTTGCTTTAGGGAAAGACATCTCCAATCTCAAAGAATCACAGTGTCGGGCGTGACTGAGCGACTAACAGCACGACAGCATGTATTTGCTAACTTTTCTTTATCCATTCGTCTGTTGATGAACATTTCCATTGTTTCCACGTCCTGGCTGTTATGCATAATGCTGCAAAGATCATGGGAATATAGATGTCCCGTCAAGAACCTGATTTCAATTCTTTGAATATATACCCAGAAGTGGGATTCCTGGAGCATCTGGTGGTTCTGTTTTTAATTTTTTGAGTGACCTTCATACTGTTTCTCATAGCAGCTGCATCATTTAACATTCCCATCAAGAGTGTACAAGAGTTCCAATTTTGCCATATCCTTGCCAACACTTCTCTTTTTTATTTTTTTACAATAGCCTGACAGGTGTGAGGTGATATCTCATTGCACCTATGATTATAATTAAAAGCATTGTAATTCCACTGCTCTGAAATAGAGACCAATAGCCAAAATTAGACTTTTACTATGGATTAGATTAATATGGATTAGTTTCATATACAAACTTTTCATTTAGCTTTGCATTATTCTCATTTTCAGAGTTTAAAACATTTATATGCATGATCTCTATATAGTTCAAAGAATATACCAAATTTTTAAAAACATTCCCAATTTTTAACCACTTCAATTGTTTCTAAGTAATTAAATGACTGTGATGTTCACAACTGAGGACTTACTATAGAAGAAAGTAAACTGCAAAGCTACACTTTATAGGAAAACATGCTGCAGTGGTCACAAGGTTAAAATATGTGTTTAGTTCTACAATTGCAATTCCATTATAATCATTATTAACAGGGGTAAAAATGTCACATACAAGCTTTAATTCAGTTTCTGTGTCTGTGCGTGAAAATTCTGGACAATGTTACTTATCAAAACCAGTTCCTGTGGGTTTATCCATTCAGCTTTGCCTTTGCAACAGCGCCACCGTCTGGTTAGAATGTGCCTTTACAGGCTGGTGTCCCACCTTGCTGGGTAAATTGTGATTCTGTTCCAGGGAGTGAATTCCAGTGAATCAGTCTCAGCAGAGGACCACCCTGAAGATGCTGGTCTGATAGGCGCTAGAGGACAAAAAGCATAGGGGATGCTGGAAACATAAGAAACTAAGAAGTTATGTTGTTTATAAACAAGAGAAGCTGAAAGTGTTAGTCGCTCAGTCGTGTCCGACTCTTTGCGACCCCATGGATTGTAGCCCGCCAGGCCCCTCTGTCCATGGGATTCTCCAGGCAAGCATACTGAAGTGGGTTGCCATTCTCTTCTCCAGGGGATCTTCCCGACCCAGGAATCAAACCTAGGTCTCCTGCATTGTAGGCAGATTCTTTACCATCTGAGCCACCAGGGAAACAAAACCGACCATGTAAACTTGGAATGCTTCTTTACTTCTAATTGACCCATTCTCTTTTAGAAAGATGTATTGGAACTGTTTTTTTTTTTTTTTTTAGTTGGAGCAGAGGGGAGACACTCAGCGTCAGGAACAGCTGGACACATCACCCGTGAACCACAGAAGGACGACTGTGCAATGAATTTGCATGTAGAACTTTGGCACGTGTTCCTTTGTGGACCGTCACCCACAGTTCCTGGGTCATTTCCACCTTCTACAGCCCTTCGTTCCTGAGGGACCACCCTCCCTGTCCCCCAGATTTGACATTTCAGTGAATTCCCCAGGATGTACAGCCTTCTTAGTTGAGGACTGAGGGAGGTACCCAAACTGGTGGGTCCAGGTGGTGTTGCCAGACTCTTCCTGGCTGCTAGGCAAAGCCAGGCACTGTGTTAAGAGCTAGGTCACTTGCAAGAAGTCTTTGATGCAGTAGCCTCTTGGGTTTTCTGAGCAATGTGTCTCGTGCGCGGTAGGTACCTGGTAACTATTTAGGATTAATGGTTTCTAGGACTGGCATTATGGATGTCCTCTTTGCAGCCCACCATTCTGCGTGCATGTACGTGTATGTGCTCCGTCGTGTCCGACGCTTTTGAGACCCCTTGGACTTCAGCCTGCCAGGCTCCTCTGTCGAATTTTCCAGGCAAATATACTAGAATGGATTGCAATTTCCAGTAGTCCAGATCTCCAGGGGATCTTCCCGACCCAGGGATCAAACCCAGGTCTCCTGCGTCTCCTGCATTGGCAGGCGGGTTCTTTACCACTGCGCTTCTGGGAAGCACACCATTCTGGCTAGAGAGATGAAAATTTTGAAACAACAAGCCATCCTTGTGTTTCTAAGTATGAGTCTATGGAAGGAAACGATCTAATATCGTCAATTTCCTACCAGAGTGCAGTTTCCCATTGTTTACGCTGAATCCTGTTGAGCATACGTACATGAGGACTGCTCAGACGATTCCCCGTGGCACCCCCTCAAACGGGGAGGCATCTGTTTGGTCTCAGCTGGGAAAGCATGCTAAAAATGTCCTCACTTTGTCATTGAATCAGTTTTTTTGGAATGTGTGTGCTCCAAACGAGATGCTGCTTACATTTCTTTTTTAGTAAGGTATTTCACATTTACCGTCTATTTCTGGAGGATGCGGGGTCTTTAAATACAAGTCGAGGACTTGTTTTTGCTAGCTAAAAATAGTCACTGTTTTACTTACAGTGTGAAATGATCAAAGAGGAGAGTTTCTTCACCAAATATCTGAGAAGACTTACTCCTGAAATAAAAACTGATGTGGACACATGGAAATATTAGCTCAGCAGAAGAATCACTTTCCACTCTAAGACAAAAAAAATAGGCTAACAAAGCTGAATCCCAAAGGGGGTTTTTCATAGCTGATTTTTGAGGATAAGCTGAAAATTTACTTGTGAACAATGGTGGGGGGCAGTGGGATGGGAGGGTGGGGGTGAAGGGTGACGGGTGGGCAATCAGGTTATAGAAGCTTATAATAAGTGGCAGGTAGTCTGAACACCAGAAGATTACTGTTAATTAAGGAAAACCAGGAAATATCAAGTTAAGGAATATATAGCACTGTTGTGCTATATCTGTGTATGGGAAGATGCAAGAATCTGGGCTTCCTGAAATCATTCGTTTAGTGAGTATCTCAGCTATCTGGGACCAGCATCCTGTGATTTGATTTTTCACATGCTTAGCTCCTCCTCATAGTGGGGAGTGGTGGCAGGCTGAGAGCTACCAGATCACAGGCATTGGTTTTTTTCCCGGGCTCCACGTGGGTTCAGAAATTCACATTTGGAGAGCCGGAGTAGCTGATGGCTGTGGCATCCTTGTTTATTGCTGTGACAGGAAATGCTCCATTTCATAGGGCTGACATGCGGAGGCTGCCTGTGACCTCCCTGCCAGCAGCTGGGGCCCAGTGCTTCCTGCAGTGGGATCTTGGCGGCGTCTCTTTGAGTTCACTACAACCCCGTGGCTTCCACATCTGTATTCAACTTCCCCTAGGTCTTCAAAAATGTCTCCACATTAAAAGTTCTTTCTGATTTTAACTTTTGTTTATAATCTGAACTTTTAGTCTGAACCAAATTGTTTGGTTCAGTGCAGGAGACACAGGATACTCGGGTTTGGGTTCAGGTTCGATCCCTGGGTTGGGAAGATCCCCTGGAGAAGAAAATGGTAACCGACTCCAATGTTCCTGCCTGGAAAATCCCACGGACAGAGGAGCCTGGCGGGCTACAGTCCATGGGGTTGCAAAGGGTCAGACACGAATGAGCGCGAGGCTTCTCCTCTATTACAGACATTTTCATAAACATCTGTGGAAGATATATTACAAATCTCTGTATGAAGCTCAGAAAGACGGAGCTTAAGACAGCATGCCTGTTTGGCATGGATACTGCTGATTTAAAAAAAAAAAAAGCCCAGTGTCAGAGACGAGAGTTAAGTTTTATTTCAGCCTGCGAGACGGCATTTCAGGTAGCTCTGAGAAACTTCTCCAAGCTGTTCCTGCAAGGGGAGGAGCTAGGAAATGTAGGAGTTTTGCAGCAAAGGGCAGATACTTGGGAACATCAAAAGATACTGCTAATTAAAGAAATGGGGTATGTCAAGGGATTTGGGGCTTTTCTCTGGTTGAGAAGAGGCAAGAGCCAGGGCTGTCTGAAATCATTCCTGTGATATGCGCCTCAACTCTCTGGGGCCAGTATCCCGTGTTTTCACATCCCGAGTTTCCTCAGTGTTCAGAGCAGGGAGTGGCTGTATTCCAATGGCTGCTAGAAGGCAGGTGTTCTTTTCAGCCCTGGATTCCCTCAGGGCTCAAGGTGGAGGGCTGCAAAGGCTGATGATTGTGACACCCTTGTTTACTGCTATAGCAGAAAATATTCCGTTGCTCAATACCTACAGCATCACCACTATGCAATCCTTCAGGCAATGAGGCAGAGATGATTTAGCAATTAAAGTAAGTCTAAGAACTCATCCGATGCTATTCTTTGTACTGCTCACCTGATGAAGATGAACTTATGACCAAACAACCATGTGGTAAAGAATCCACCTGTCAAGCAGGAGACGCAGGTTCAATCTCTGGGTCAGGAGAAGGAAATGCTGACCCACTCCTGTACTCTTGCCTGGGAAATCCCACGGAAAGAGGAGCCTGGTGGGCTGCAGTCCACGGGGATACCCAACTTGTGACTAACCAACGACAGATAGGAACCATGTTAGAACCAGTGAGTTCTAAGCTACCCCTTTAAACATGCTAGTTTCCCCTTAAACTCATTTTGGGCTTTTTGCCTAGAGAATCCTCAGCTGTTGCTTCTGACTGTTTTGGCTCCATCCTTACCAGCCGACATCTGTCCTAAAATCGATTTCCCTTCGCTTCCAGACTCGTCGGATCCCATCTTTATCTCTCCATCACAAGCGTCCATCTGTTTGCTGTTCATCTCCTCCCTGCTCCCTCCTGCGGCTCTTTCTGCTCTCCCAGCCCCGGGACTGCAGGGCTCTTGTCACGGCCAGCTCGAGCAACCGCTTCTAGCTCCTAAGGGAAAGAAGGCACCTCGGCAGGGGAGATCCGGTGTCCATGTCACTCGGCTTGCCTGGGGGACACTGTCTTTGTGCAAGGTAGGATGCAGTCCTGATCTTGGATGACGTGGGTTTGGCTGGAGGAGCATCGGTACATGTGTGAATTGGCAAAGGATTCCACACGACCAGTCCCTCTGTGTGGGATTACGAAGTGGGGCTCAGGACAGGCACAGAGAGACCTAAGTCAACCGTACTTAGGGGAAAAGCATTTACAGCAAAGCTCTCAAGTTGGTGGGCATGTGACTCTCTAAGAATAAATCCCGAATACATCCGATGATTGAGACGAAGGTTGTTTTCAGCCTCCACTGTCTCCTTTTTCTGCCCACCTGATTTACACATGCTTTTCTAATTGAATATTAGAAGTATGACTTAATACGAGGAGTTCCTGAAACCAACACAGATTATAATTTGCTATTAGAGACTTCTGGTAATTAAACTACTCATGCTTTAAGATGATGCTTTTGAATTGCAGTGCCGGAGAAGACTCTTGAGAATCCCCTGGACTCCAAGGAAATCAAAACAGTCTCTCTTAAAGGAAATTAACCCTGAATATTCATTGGAAGGACTGATGCTGAAGCTGAAGTTCCAATACTTTGGCCACCTGATGAGAAGAGCTGACTCATTAGAAAAGATCCTGTTGCTGGGGAAGATTGAAGGCAGGAGGAGAAGGGGATGACAGAGGATGAGATGGTTGGATGGCATCACCGGCTCAATGGACATGAATCTGAGCAAACTCTGGGAGGTGGTGAAGGACAGAGGAGCTTGGCCAGCTGCAGTCCCTGTGATCTCAAAGAGTCGGACACAATGTGGCAACTGAGTAACAACAGGAAGAGTCTGGGCCCCACACTCCTTTCCTTCTGCCTGTTACTTTAAGAGGAGTTCCATTGGGCAGAGATTTTGTCTACAGGCTTTCACTTCTACTACATGCAAGGGTTAATTCTTTTTTCTTTGACCAAATCTTGGGGTCATGTGGGATCTTAATTCCCCAACCAGGGATCAAATCTGTGTCGCCTGCATTGGAAGTCTTAACTACTGGACCCCCAGGGAAATGCCAAGGGTTAATTCTGATGGAGGTTACCCTCCTCTGGCCTATTGTTGAGTTAAGACCCTATAGCTTTTCTTAAATAATTGAAATAAGCAATAAGCATAAGCATGAATAAGCATAGAGCATTATATCATAAAGAAAGCTGAGCATGGAGAATTGATGCTTTTGAACTGTGGTATTGGAGAAGACTCTTCAGAGTCCCTTGGACTGCAAGGAGATCCAACCAGTCCATCCTAAAGGAAATCAGTCCTGAATATTCATTGGAAGGACTGATGCTGAAGCTGGAGCTCCAATACTCTGGCCATTTGATACGGAGAGCTGACTCACTGGAAAAGACCCTGATGCTGGGAAAGATTGAAGGCAGGAGGACAAGGGGATGACAGAAGATGAGATGGTTGGATGGCATCACTGACTCTGACATGAGTTTGAGCAAACTCTGGGAGCTGGTGACAGACAGGGAAGCCTGGCGTGCTTCAGTCCATGGGGTTGCAAAGAGTCGGACACGACTGAGTGACTGAACTGATAGAGCCTCTTAGGTATGCTTCACTGTTATTAAACACTAGTATCTACAGAGAGATAAGGGCAAAAGTGACAAAAGAAAAAACTTAGAAGTTGCTAAGACTCCCCAAAGAAGTTGCCGCTGATGTTCATTGGAGCAAAACTCACCTTTTCTTTCCTTAGCTACAAACTCCTCTCCTTGTTGACAAGCTCCATACAACCTTCTTTTCTTTTTTCTTCCAGAATCAGTGGGCTCGGGTCTCCTTTTCTTATAAAATAAGGCCAACCCTATGTCTTCACTTCTCAGTTGTTGGACTCCTGAACTTAAGTGAGTCATCCTTTTTATTTTGGAGTTTTTTTTTTTATTAACCTCTTGGGGGCAGCAATCCCTCAGTTCTTTAGGATATTTCCCCAGACTAGATGATGTTAAATTTCAAGTGAATCAGTGTTGGCTTATTTGTTTTGTTTTCCCCATTCGAGTTTGTTATGATGTCACTCTGTTAATTTCTGCCTCATTCCATTAGCTAAAATAGTAAACCTATGAATCAAATTCAGATGTCTTTATAACTGAACAGAGAACAAATTTGCATGTTCCATGAAGAAGCAGTTGATAAATTGACTTTCAGTTTCATTTAGCTAATTTTCATCCTTCTGAAAACCTATAGTGAAAAATTCACCTTTCCCTCATTAAGCAGCCCAAAGAGTTGGATTATTATTCTTGAATTGTTTTATGTGTTTGTTTCCATAGCTGATTGTAACCTCCATGAGATCAAGGACTACAAATTACAGTTCCATTTATTTTGTAATTAGCCTGGTACTCATAAATGTATTTATGTAGGCAGTGAATAGTGAGAATGCTATTGGCTTGAATTGAATTATATCATTTTAATGGATATTTGTGTCCATTTTAGAAAAGGCACAATGCTAGGTAATTAGAACACAAAGATAAATAAGATAAATAAGATATAACCATCACTCTCAAGGACCTCACACATCCTTACCTCTGTGTCCTAAGTCTTTGCGCTTTGTTTGGGTAGGTAACTAGAGACACACGGTTCCCAATGGAAATGAGATATTGAGATTTGCAGGTGCTTCTCAAGTGGCAAAGGATCCATCTGCTAATGCAGGAGATACAAGAGATGCAGGTTTGAGCCCTGGGTCGGGAAGATCCCCCGGAGAAGCAAAATGGCAACCCACTCCAGTGCTCTTGCCTGAAAAATTCCATGGGCAGAAGAGTCTGGCATGCTGCAGTCCATGGGCTCTCAGAGTTGGACACACAGCTTAGCAACTGAACAACAATAACAATACTGTAGGTAGTTTCAGGTGAGAAGGTGATTTAAAAATACCTTAGAGCTTATGGAGACAACATCTTATTACTGTGTCACAAAGCTTTGATAGTCATTGCATGAAAGAACCTCACTGCTTAGTTTACAAATCTGGAAAATTTCCTCTGTGCAACTGTTGACATGTTTTCATATATAACATTTGTATAAAACATATACACACATATAAACTATATATAATATATATGCACACATATACTAAATATAGATATACACGTACACACACATGTATACACATATATGCTATACATAATAGGGCTTCCCCAGTGGCTCAACAGTAAAGAATCTGCCTGCAATGCAGGAGACTCAGGAGACAAGGGTTTAAACCCTGTGTTGGGAAGATCCCATGGAGTAGGAAATGGCAACCCACTCCAGTATTTTTGCCTGGAAAATCCTATGGACAGAAATGCCTGACAGCTACAGTCTGGGGGGTTGCAAAGAGTTGGACAGGCCTGAGTATGCACAACTATTACTGCTACTATATATAATATATACACTTACATACACTATATATATACAGTGTATGTGTCTTGTATATTATAGACATGTGCATATGTGTATACTAGTATATATGTACATAATATATATACATATATAAGATATACAATGCATATATACTTTGTATACATAGACAAATAAATATCTTTATGTCTAAGTATTATATATAGTATCTGTACAGATGTATATTATGTATGTATGTATAGAAATGTATATATAGTTACCTATGTATTCATATATGGAGTATGGGCTTCCCTGGTGGCCCAGACAGTAAAGATTCTGTCTGCCAGTGCAGGAGACCTGGGTTCGGTCCCTGGGTTGGGAAGATTCCCTGGAGAAGGGAATGGCAACCCACTCCTTTGTTCTTGCCCGGAGAATTCCACGGACAGAGGGGCCTTGTGGACTCTACAGCCCATGGGATCACAGAGAGTTGGACAGAACTGAGAAGCTTTCACTTTCACATGCATTCATCTATAGAATATATCCGTATTGTATATGTAGGTGTATAGTTCTGTTAGAATGTCAATAGGCCTCTATGTTCCCGTGTTGGTGAAATGGTATTTCCTCTCTCACAGAGCTCTCGTGCTGATGCCGGTTTTCTGCTTCGTGAATATTTCTCGAACTGCTTCTCCTGTTGCTTCTGGTTCAAAATCGCCTTGACTCCAAGGCCCCCTTTGGACTCTGTCCTGAGGCTGTCATGGTCTTTGTCGTCCTGTTTATTATAAAAGGAGATGGAGGAGGTGGCTACATCTCACCCAGAAACAGTGCTAGAATGCCAGGCAGCATTAACACGGAACTGAAGAGATGTGAAAGGAAATCATATTTCAGGATATTATTTTGCCTAAATTTGTTAGCAGCCCCCAATTATTCTCCATTTTCCCACAGAGGGCTTACTTAATCACAATAATTGAGATTTTCATTTCTAGGGCAATTTAAAGTGTTTTATGAAGGTTTCACACTGACTCGTTATTATTAACCCCGGGGAGCAGAGAAATGTAAGAAAACAGTGTGCAGAGAGAGTGAGGTCTTGAGAGGCTGAGAGTCTAAACACAGGAGAATATCTGCTATTTAAAAAAACAAGGCATTTCATAGAAACCACCTTGGGAGATTCATAAACACGGAAGCTTAACACATAACAAGCGCTGACTTGAGCTTTAAATATTAAAAGGTAAAATTAAGGCGTTTAAACACGCCTCGGGTTTTAGGCTGTTTTTAACTCACTTTAGGTGTTCTTTCCCTTCTTAAAATATGAATTAGCCGTGCCAATACACAAGCAATTCCCCTTTGTAATCACTGCAGGGAAAGCCTCACAGTTAATGATACAGTTTTTATCTTAACGCCACTCACCTTCCGTATATCCACATCCCCACTCAAATCTAACTCCCCTCCACCATTTTCGGGGCCTTCAACTCTATTCTTAAAGCTCTTGGGGCATTTTTGTGTATAGTCCTAGTCAACAGCTACAGTGATTGGGGATGTCTCTGTCTATGTTTCCTAATGGCGTGTGAAATATTTGGAGACAAAGGCTGTACCTGATTCAGCTTTCATGCCCATTATCGTGAACAGCTTGTGACACATGGTATTGAGGAAACAAAATCAAGGAAGGCATCACATGTTTTTCCCAACTCACTTTTCCTTTTAAAAATCTCCATGATTGTCACTGAAATATTGGACTGGCCAAAATGTTCCTTTGGGTTTTCCATACCATCCATCATACAGAAACACCTGAACAGGCTTTGTGGCCAACCCGATATTTACATGTTAAACAGTAACAGGATTTCCGTGTCACTTCAGTGCAAGGCCTGTGGCTGGCTCTTTCTTGTTGAACTTCCGTGCTGGCCAAGAGACTGATTGATGGCACACAGCACTTCTCAGGCAGTCTACAGCCCTGGTGGGAAGTAGGCAAGCAAGGGAAATGTGTGCATGGTTTGAGACAGAAACATATTTCTCTGAGATATTCAGACAATGGAGTCTGAGTATTTCAAGCTGTTATGGGGAGATGTTATAGGGCTTCCCTGATAGCTCAGTTGGTAAAGAATCTGCCTGCAGTGTGGCAGACCTTGGTTTGATTCCTGAGTTGGGAAGATCCCCTGGAGAAGGGATAGGCTACCCACTCCAGTATTCTTGGGCTTTCCTTGTGGCTCAGTTGGTAAAGAATCTCAGTGTGGGAGACCTGGGTTCGATCCCTGCGTTGGGAAGATCCCCTGGAGAAGGGAAAGGCTCCCCACTCCAGTATTCTGGCCTGGAGAATTCCATAGTCCATGGGGTCACAAAGAGTCGGACATGACTGAGCAACTTTCACTTCACTTCGTGGAGAGATGTAAACAAAATATGATTTGTTTAAGTTGAAAGTGAAGTTATTCAGTTGTGTCTGACTCTTTGCGACCCCAGGGACTGTAGTCTGCCAGGTTCCTCCATCCATGGGATTCTCCAGGCAAGAAGACTGGAGAGGGTTGCCATTTCCTTCTCCGGGGGATCTTCCCAACCCAGGGATCGAACCCGGGTCTCCCACACTGCAGGCAGACTCGCTACCATCTTGAAGACAGCACAAATGGCTAGTTTAAGATAAAATCCACCTTAGGTTTTGCAATGGCCAGATTTTTTTTTATTGTTATCAAATAATTGCCAAGTCTGTTTTTTCTTTCCTATGATCAAACAGCGGAAGCAGTTGTTCATTTGCGTCACCCAGATAATTGTCCTAGGTTTTCTTTCCTGATTGATAAGTTTCAGGGGATTAGATCCCCTTCCTTTGATTAAATGATAGTCATTATGAAACCAATTTTTCAACAGAAGAACCGTAAGGGGAGAACCTACAATAGATATTTCAGGAGAAAAAGGAAAGGGAAAGTGTTAGTCGCTCGGTCGTGTCTGACTCTTACGGCCCCCTGGACTGTACCCCACCAGGCTGCTGACCTTGGAATACCCCAGGCAAGAATACTGGAGTGGGTTGCCATTTCCTTCTCCAGAGGATCCTCCTGCCCAGGGATCGAACTCTGGTCTCCTGCATTGTAGGTGGATTCTTCACTGTCTGAGCCACCAGGGAAGCCCTACAATCGATATTTCAGGAGAAGGAGGAGGAGTTGAGCTACTGAGTGGTAACTATGGTTGTGGGACTGGCCCCCACACTCTCATCAGGCGTGTCCTGACAGCAGGGGTTCGCTCAGCAATCTCTGGCTCTTCAAAGTGGTTTGAGGGTCAGGTCTGTGTGAACCAGGCCCCAGCCTGGTGGGGCAGGGGGCAGGGTGGGGGCGGCACGGCTGAAGGAAAAATCTAGGGGGCTGAGGCTTGAAGCGCTTCCTTTCCTGGGTGATGAGCTGAGAGAGTGGCGTTGATGTATGCACACTACCAGGTGTAAACTAGGTCGCCGGTAGGAAGCGGCTGTCTATCACAGGGAGCTCAGCTGCATGCCCTGTGATGACCTAGAGGGGTGGGATGGGGGGTGGGAGGGAGGGCCAAGAGGCAGGGGATACATGTACACATATCGCTGATTCACTTTGTCATGCAGCAGACACGAACACAACATTGTAAAGCAGTTATATTCCAAGATAAAAAAAGACTGCCGTGAAAATACATTTATTTTGCAAAGCTACCATTTGGTTGAATTACCCATTGTGCGTGTACATCCTAGTTAAATAGAATATAGAGTGAGCTTATTTCAAAGAAATAATTTTGCAAATTTTCACTGCTTCAACCTTGAGTCATTTTGCTATTTTTCACATAAAAACATTCAATTAATTATAAGACATTTCTCCTGGGCCATTACCCTTTCAATCATTTAAAAGTATACAGGCTATAATTACATAATTATTGGCTGTTAAAATGTCAATGCTGAGTTTTTAAAATGCTAACTTAGATTTCAAAAGGATGATATGCAACAGAAAAGTATTTGTTGTATTTCAATTAGCACCATTACAGTAAGAGAATTTCTAGTCACATTACATAAACATCACTTTTTTTCTCTGTTAAGGTGAAAGAAATAAGCAACTGTTCCTTCATCAATTAGTCTCATAATAACTTCAACCATTATTTTGCCAACAAAGGTCTGTATAGTCAAAGCTATGGTTTTTCCAGTAGTCATATACAAATGTGAGAGTTGGACCATAAAGAAAGCTGAGCGTCAAAGAATTGATGTTTTCTAATTTTGGTGCTGGAGAAGACTCTTGAGAGTCTCTTGGACTGCAAGGAGATCAAACCAGTCAATCCTAAAAGAAATCAACCCTGAATATGCATTGAAAGGACTGATGCTGATGCTGAAGCTCCAATACTTTGACCACCTGATGCAAAGAGGCAATTCATTGGGAAAGACTCTGATTGTGGGAAAGAGTGAGGGCAAGAGGAAAAGGGGGTGACAGAGGATGAGATGGTTGCATGGCATCACCGGCTGGATGGACATGAGTTCGAGCAAGCTCTGGGAGATGGTGAAGGACAGAGAAGCCTGGCGTGCTGCAGTCTGTGGGGTAGCAAAGAGTTGGACACGACTTAGTGACCGAACAACAATAACAGAACCCAGGAAACAATAAAAAAGAACTTTCATTCTGAAACAGAACTGCTGTATCTTCTGAAAACCTCTATGAAAAGTTCTCCACCTAGGACTTCAGAATTTCTCTCCCTGTCTCAGAGAGAGCACTTTAAATCTATTATAAAATATGATTCTCTCCATAATTCAGAGAGGGAGCATATTATTCATGCCATCTCTTGATCTGGTCTGCTAACTAGTAGTGGTAGGCAAGAAAAAAAAAGCTAGAGTATTGTCTTTCCTGTATCATAAGAGGAATTTGAAGGTCTAATACATTTTAAGATTTCATAAAGAGCCATGGGAGATAAGAAGTAGGAGGTATTTTCCTGTCAGCAGCATGAGTGCTTTTTGTTTAAATAATATTCAAGGGCCATGTGTTAATAGTGGAAACCTCATTTGGGTGTCCAGAAAGATGTTGCATATTGAACTGCAGGCTGTGGATCAATCCCTGATAGCTCAGTTGGTAAGGAATCGGCCTGCAATGCAGGAGACCCTGGTTCGATTCCTGGGTCAGGAAGATCTGCTAGAAAAGGGATAGGCTACCCACTCCAGTATTCTTGGGCTTCCCTGGTGGCTTAGCTGGTAAAGAATCTGCCTGCATATGTGGGAGACCCTGGATTCCATCCCTGGGTTGGGAAGATCCCCTGGAGAAGGGAAAGGCTACCCACTCCAGTATTCTGACCTGGAGCATTCCATGGACTGTATAGTCCATGGGGTTGCAAAGAGTCAGACATGACAGAGCTACTTTCACATTCACTGTGGATCAAGACAATCTTTACTTGTTTTCATTATTCATTGTTTGGTGATGAAATCTTTTAAATAGCAAGCATCCTTGTTAGGGACATACTTTTTGACTTCACAAGTGGTTTAGAGAGGGGGTTTTCAAAGGGTGGTCTTGAGCCACCAACAGCAGCATCACCTGGGAATTTGTTGTTCAGTCACCCAGTCGTGTCCGATTCTTTGCAGCCCCATGGACTGCAGCACGCCAGGCCTCCCTGTCCTTCACGCCTCCCAGAGGCTGCTCAAACTCATGTCCACTGAGTGGGTGATGCCATCCAGCCATCTCATCCTCTGTCGTCCCCTTCAATCTTTTCCAGCATCAGAGTCTTTTCCAACGAGTTGGCTCTTCGCATCAGGTGGCCAAAGTATTGGAGAACTTGTTAGCGATGCAGATATTCAGGTCTCACATCAGACCTACTGAATCAGAAACTCAGGGTTTGGGGCAGGGCCACCTGAGGTTTAAGAAGCAATCCAGGTGATTCTGATAGAGTTTTAGCTAAACTAAAGCAGGCATTCTCTACAAGAGTGGTTTTACTCGCCAACCTGTCCCTAAGGCATTTGACTATGTCTGATGACCTTTTGGGTTGTCCTAACTTGAGGTGATGATGATGAGTTGGTGATGGACAGGGAGGCCCGGCATGCTGCAGTCCTTGGGCCTGCGAAGAGTCGGACAACGGCTGAGCGACTGAACTGAACGGGAGGTAGGAGTGCTACTGCCATCTAGCGGTGAGAGGTCAGCGATGCGGGTCAACTTCTTACAATGTATGGGACGGTCCTCCATGCGCCGACGAGCAGCTCCCCAGAGCTCACCCGCGCAAAGCGTCCACAGCGTCGAGACTGAGAGATTCTGCACTAAATCCTTTAGGAGGAACTTCTTGAATGTCGGTAACCTGAGTCTAGAGAAAGGCGGAATGAATTAGGGACTGAGCCAAAGTCTAGAATTCAGGTTCTGACTCTGCTAATTGAGTAGTATAATTTCACGTTGCATATTAAAATCAGAGACATTACTTGTCCACAAAGGTCTGTCTAGGCAAGGCTATGGTTTTTCCAGTAGTCATGTATGGATGTGAGAGTTGGACTATAAAGAATGCTGAGAGCAGAAGAATTGATGCTTTTGAACTGTGGTGTTGGAGAAGACTCTCGAGAGTCCCTTGGACTGCAAGGAGATGCAACCAGTCCATCCTAAAGAAAATTAGTCCTGAATATTCTTTGGAAGGACTGATGCTGAAGCTGAAACTCCAATACTTTGGCCACCTGATGCAAAGAGCTGACTCATTTGAAAAGACCCCGGTGCTGGGAAAGATTGAGCGCAGGAGGAGAAGGGGATGACAGAGGATGAGATGGTTGGATGGCATCACCGATTCAATGGACGTGGGTTTGGGTGGACTCTGGGAGTTGGTGATGGACAGGGAGGCCTGGCGTGCTGCGATTCATGGGGTTGCAAAGAGTCAGACATGACTGAATGGAACTGAACTGGATTTCACGTTGGTCTCTTTATATCTCTGTTTCAGTTGTCTCACTTATAAAATGGGAATGATCCCCGCCTCTTGTGTGGATTACTATGAAGATCAAATGAGATAATGTGTATGAATCCACTTTGTAAACTGTCATGCTAATTAAAATGAACTGAAGAATTTTTCCAGTGGGAGAAAGACACAGACCAGAGGTGGGCGTAGGATGCTATAAAAGGTTAAAGCATCTGATTCAGCTTTCTGAAAATAGCCAGATTCCTTAGTGTAAATGTGATTTGTGTTGGGGATTTTTTTCCCCCTTTGTGCGTCTTAACCCTTTCCCATAACTACTTGACTTTAGCTTTTTTTTTTTTTTTTTTTTTTTATACTCAGTCATTGCAAGGAGATCAAACCAGTCACTCCTAAAGGAAATCAACTCTGATGGAAGGACTGATGCTGAAGCTGAAACTCGAGTATTTTGGCCACCTGATGTGAAGAACTGGCTCTTTAGAGAAGACCCTGACACTGGGAAAGATTGAAGGCAGGAAGAGAAGGGGGCAACAGAGGATGAGATGGTTGGATGGCATCACCGATTCGATGGACATGAGTTTGAACAAACTCCAGGAGTTGCTGATGGACAGGGAAGCCTGGCATGCTGCAGTCCATGTGGTTGCAAAGAGTCGGACTTGACTGAGTGACTGATAAACAACAATTGTGTGATAAGGAAATAACTGGCTCCTGACTTCCCTCTAGGTTCAGTTCAGTTTAGTCACTCAGTCGTGTTCGATTCTTTGAGACCCCATGGACTGCAACATGCCAGGCTTCCCTGTCCTTCACAATCTCCCAGAGTTTGCTCAAACTCATCTCCATCGAGTCAGTGATGCCATCCAACCATCTCATCCTCTCTTGCCCCCTTCTCCTCCTGTCTTCAATCTTTTCCAGCATCAGGGTCTTTTCCAATGAGTCAATTCTTCGCATCAGGTGGCCAAAGTATTGGAGTTTCAGCTTCAGCATCAGTCCTTCCAAAGAATATTCAGGACTAATTTCCTTTAGGATGGACTGGTTGGATCTCCTTGCAGTCCAAGGGACTCTGAAGAGTCTTCTCCAACACCACAGTTCAAAAGCATCAATTCTTCTGCGCTCAGCTTTCTTTATAGTCCAACTCTCACATCCATACATGACTACTGGAAAAACCATAACTTTGACTAGATGGACCTTTGTCAGCAAAGTAATGTCTCTGCCTTTTAATATACTGTCTAGGTTTAGGGGTTTTCAAAAATTTGGCTGCATTGGAATCACCAGGGGATTCTTACTTTATATTAGTAATTACACTTAAAATGAGATCTACTGTGAACAAAATTTTAAGTGTGCAATTCCATACATGGTTGACTATAGGTTGTACAATGTTGTACAACAGATTTCTAGAGTTTATATGTTTTACTGAACTGAAACATTATGAGTACTGATTAGTAATTCACGTTTCTGCTCCCCCACCGACTCCTAGAAGCTACCATTCTATTCTCTGCTTTTTGTTACTTTCCTTCCTTTAGATACCTCCTGTAAGTGGAATCACACAGTATTTGTCCTTCTTCAACTGGTTTATTTCACTGAGCATAATGTCCTCAAGTTTCATTCATGGTGTTGCATGTTGCTGGCTGTTATGCATAATTCTGCAATGAACATGAGAATGCTGATAACTTCTTGAAATCCTGATTCCACTGTTTTTGGGTATATACCCAGGTGTGAGATGGCGGGATCCTATGTTATGTTTTTGAGCAAACTCCGCACTGTTTTCCATAGTGGCTTCGCCATTATAATATTCTCAGCAGGTTCCAATTTCTCCGCTTCCTCACCAGCTCTCATGGTCTTAGCCAGAAGGTTCCTGTTATCCTGCAGATTCCTAGGCTTACTCTCTAAGAGTTTCTCACTCGCTGGGACCGGGAGGGGTTTAAGATGTTACTCTTTTTCTTTTTACTAGAATCCCAGGTAATGCTGGGATAAGAGGATGAGATGGTTGGATAGCGTCACTGATTCACTGGACATAAACTTGAGCAAACTCCAGAAGATAGTGAGGGACAGGGAGACCTGGCGTGCTGCGGTCACGGGGTCACAAAGAGTCGGACACAACTGCACAACAACAACAGGCGATGCTGCTGGAGTTGCCCTGGGGACCACACCCTGGAGCAGCTGCCCCATGTGAGACACTGGCTGGAGCCGCTCATTTCTAGTTGTCACTGACAAGCTTTGACGTCAAGCTTCTTTGCCAGGCCTCTTCTGACATAAGGAATAGTTTTTATTTTCTTGGCAAGTGAATCCATTCCCCTTATTAATTCCTTGCCTGGAAAGACCCCTTTATTTCTCTTTCCTCATCCCAGTGATGTTAACAGTTTCAGCCATCTAGTTCTGATAATAGCTTTGGCTTGTTCTCAGTTAATTGAGGCCACTCTACTTTAGCAATCATCGTTAATGACAGAGGATGCAGTCTAAAGACAGGCTGTCCTAATGTATTTTAGATAAGGGGTTGTTTTGTCATTCGGTGTTTGTTTTTAATTGGAGGATTTTGGTACTATCGAACAAGCAAAAACACGAAGATGAAGAGACAGATCTGACCTGAAGTCTCTGTGTTTGAAATGCTTTTCTGCAGTGTGGATCACAGACTATTGCCCTCAGAGTAAACTGGGACATTTGCTTAAAAGGCAGTTTCATGGGCCCCACTCCAGGAGTGCGCGTGGCGCTGGAACGTTAGTTGCTGTAGACGGATCCTGAGAAGGGGCCGCCCAGGGCTCTAGACGGTGACAGTGACGTCAGCAAAATGGCAGAATAGTCCCTCCAAGAACGCTGATGAACCTACGTGGGCACGAGATTCTGCCCTGATAGTCCATCGTTTATATTAGGGTTCGCTCTCCGTGTTGTAGGCTCTGTGGATTCAGACACATGTGAAAAGACCTGTATCCATCATGATGGGATCATACAGAACATTTTCATGGCCTTAAAAATCCTGTGTTGGTTTCATTCTTTTGTCCCTACTGTGCTGTGCAGGTTATGACATAATACAAACTTGTTGAATAAATACTGGGTTGGCCATAAAGTTAGTTTGGATTTTTCCATAAGACATTATTCACATTTTGGTCAACCCAGTGTCTGCACTATATTGAAGTATGCTATCCGTTCAGTTCAGTCGCTCAGTCATGTCCAACTCTTTGCAACCCCATGGACTGCAGCATGCCAGGCTTCCCTGTCCTTCACCATCTCCCAGAGTCTGCTCAAACTCATCTCCATTGAGTGGGTGATGCCTTCCAACCAACTCATCCTCTGTCATCCCCTTCTCCTCCTGCCCTCAATCTTTCCCAGCATCAGGGTCTTTTCCAATGAGTCAGTTCTTCGAATCAGGTGGCCAAAGTATGGGCGTTTCAGCTTCAGCGTCAGTCCTTCCAATGAATATTCAGGACTGATTTCCTTTAGGATGGACTGGTTGGATCTCAATATTCAGGTATATTTTTTACATGAATGGCTTTTAAACCATTGAGTTTTTCACCCAGAAAAGAGTCTCAGAGATTATTTACCTTCCTCTGTTTCTGTTGTTGCTGAGGTCCAAGATGGTTGGGGTGCTTAAGGTCCCACGTCAAAATTTCTCTTCTAAGGTGTTTTTCCATCACTAAGGGCTTTAACAATTGCTTTTTTTTTTGGCTAATCACTTACCTCTTTTTGTTTTCTGGCTGTAACACACTGCTCACTTCCAGTCCCCAAATGAAAGAAATATTTACACACCTCTGTGCCTTTCCTGATGCCATTCCTGATTCCGGGAAAGTCCTTCCTTCCTCCTGCTCAATGTTTAAACTCCAGCTCAGTAGTGACATGCTGACCTAAACAGCGGATCACTTAGTTTTCCTCTGAGTTCTGGCAACATTCCAAGTATAACCGGTCAAACTCTGTGCAAGATGCTGTCTCCTCTCATCTCCTACTGACTGAAGATCTAGTGATAATTCGAAGTCTTGAAGGAGAAAGATGTACAAACAATACAGGACCCTGATGTTTATTCTGAATCTTTCTTATGTTGAATCAAAACCAAAGAATTTATCCAAAGAAAATAAAGTCTCCCTTTGTATCGACTTGTAATGTATTCAGGCCAAGGGACCTTTCTGGTCTTCCGGGCACAATGTATTTTATACTGAATTCTAACCAGCTGAAGCCTGCTGTTCATTTCTGATTTGGGGGCTTAGAAAGATGTCTTTCTCATATGAGTGGCAAAAGAGATGACTTACTGTTTCCTGTGAAATTTTACCTTTCACAAACTGTTCATCTTTCTGCCCACACAGCTGCCCCCACAGTCTAACAAGATCTTGTGAATTCAAGAATTACAGCACATAAGAACCACACATGTATGGAGTGGTTACAAGCTACCCTCTCATCAACTAGCAGACTCTCAGTAAATATTGACTGAATAAATATATCAAGGAAAAAAGGACAATAACCTGTAATTTCATATGGTGGTTATTGTTGTTTAGTTGCTCAGTCAAGTCTGACGCCTTGTGACCCCATGGACTGCAGCCCTCCAGGCTCCTCTATCCATGGACTTCTCCAGGCAAGAATACTGGAGTGGGTTGCCGTTTCCTCCTCCAGATCTTCCCAACCCAGGTTTCGGAACCGTGTCTCCTGCATTGGCAGGCAGATTCTTTACCACTTCGCGGTAGTGAAATGAAAATATCTTTTCCTCTAGGCAGCAAGACCCACTCAATATTGTTTTAATACCTTAGAAGAGGTAAAAGCTTGCCCCTCTCAAGTATAAAAGTAACACGGTTTAATTATAATAGCAATGAAGTTTTGAACATCCTCCCAATCCACTACTTGGTGTCTAGTCGCAGCCTACATCAACCCAGGTTGCATATATTTCTTTATTCTTATACTTAAATTTCTTTATAATACATGCAACATATACTTATTATGGTCTTATGTTTCCTTATTCTTACACTGAAATGATTGAAAACAAATAGGAGTAATTTGTATTTTTGTGTGAAAAATCAGGTTTTTGTCAGCTGGAGAAATTAGTCAGCTGGGGTCTAAGGTCATCTCACCTTTGGTGAATGAGCTTCTTATGACCCCTCAAGAGTCCTCAGCTATGTGATGCTTCCATTGGTCACACTTCCTTCTGGGCCTTCTGTCAGTATTAATCAATAACTGTAAAGAGTGGGTCTTGGTCTGTATTAATAGAAGGCATGTAGCTTTCAGGGCTAGTATAAGCCTTTCAACCTCACTAGGATAGAGTGTACAGTCAAAAAAAAATCTCTGTTGTTATATTAATGTGTTTGGAAAACTCTCAAGAAAACTTTACTGGTCATTCATTAATTTATTGATGCCAAGCAATTATTTTCCAAAAAAATCTGTTTGCAAGACTGAGATAATGCTCTCTTCATCTTTTGACTCATCTATCCAGCCAAATATTTATTGACCTCCTATAACTTACAGATTTCTGAGCTTGATGAGGAGACCATAACAACAAAAATATTGGCTTCCCCAGTGGCTAAGCAGTAAAGACTTGGCTTATAATGCAGGAGACACAGGAGACACAGGTTCGATCCGTGGGTTGGGAAGATTCTCTGGAGAAGGGAATGACGATCCATGCCAGTATTCTTGCCTGCGAGATGCCGTGGACAGAGGAGCCTGGGGGTGCTACAGTCCATGGGGTCACAAAAGAACCAGTTATATCTTGATGACTAAACAACAACAAAAAAATAGTGACTGATCGATGCCCTACTTGGCACCTGCACTCACTGTACTGAGTGTTGTATATGGTCTTTCATGAATGCACCATGAAGAATTGTATAGTTTTAATTCTGCTTACCCTACTTAAGAAATTAAAGTCATTGATCTGTGTGCCGTTTGTAAATAGATTGAAAAGCAAACTACATATTTAATGCTCATTTCAACAAAAGGATGGACACGTTACTGAGGACCTAGGATGTATGAGGCAGGAAAGAAGGATATGTATAATGACCATAGAGGGCTTACATAATCTGGTTATTAAGTCATCCAACTACAAAAACACGCATGTTATAGAGTGCCTTAAAGTGCTATCAGGTTTCCCTGGTGGCTCAGATGGTAAAGCGTCTGTCTGCAATGCAGGAGGCCCGGGTTTGATCCCTGGGTCAGGAAAATCCCCTGGAGAAGGAAATGGCAACCTACTCCGATATTCTTGTCTGGAAAATCCCATGGTCGGAGGAGCCTGATAGGTTATAGTCCATGGGGTTGCAAAGAGTCAGACATGACTAAGCGACTTCCCTTTCACTTTCTTTCACTTTAAAGTGCTATATGGGCAGTTATTGAAAGAATTCAACGAAAGGAATATGCATCCAGGATTAGGCAACTGGATTGACTATCCTCATTGATTTTGACTGGCAGGCGCTGAAATCGCAAAGCTGTAATGTGGCTGAGGTTTAGCTTCAGCAATCTGAAGAAAACATGAACAAGCCTCACTCTGGTTTCTAGTTTGGGTCTTTGAAGCCTTACTTTTTATCAACTGGCCTGCCAGGCTTGCTTTAGCATCAGACAGAAGCTGAAGACCGGAAAGAATCCAGGTGGCAAATGTTTGCTTCTAACTCGCAGGGGGAAAGAAATCAACAAGGGAAGACTCTCATTTCCCTGCAGAGATGCGGAGCAGCTGCTCTGTCGGGGAGAGAGGTGACTTGTGTAGACCATTGTACGCAGCGCGCGTGGTGTGCACGCCCGAAGTTCTGGAACCTTATAATCTGTGTGTCTGTGGCTCCGATCAGCCTCCCTGCTGAATGAGTCACCACGGAGCTGTCATGGGGCAAAGACGGGAAGATGAATCAGATAAACCTGCTCTTGCCAGAACCTGTATTTCCACCCACAAGCATGTCAAATGTAGCAGTCCTCCTTTCTGGAAGCTTCTTCTTGGAAGGAATTCTTGCCATTCTGCAGCAGCTCATGGCACAAAGGTCACTGCACAGTGTTTTTATTTATTTGTTTGGCTGTGCCACATCTTAGTTGTGGCATGTGAGATCTAGTTCCCCGATCAGGGATCAAACCTGGGCCCCGGCGTTGCGAGCTCAGAGTCTTAGCCACTGGACCACCAGGGAAATTATTACTATTATTAGTTTTTCAATGTAGAGTTTTTGAAGAGAGTTTTGAGCCTGGACAGCCCATGCTTTCCTGGGAGATAAGATGATGTTTTTGAGAAAGTGAATGAATGAAATGAAAATACAAGTTTCCTTGCCCCTAAAATTAGACAAATGTCACAGTCAAGTAAAGGGGGGGAAACTAGTGATCATCTTGAAACCATTTTTGCTAAAATAAGCTAAGTGAATTAAATTATTTTTATATTCTCTTGTCTCATGGTAATTTGATATATTATGCCCAATGAAAAGAAGCTTCTTCAAATCCTAATATATTCTAAAATTGCTCATTACAAAAGTGTTCTTCTCTTTGTTGACTGGTTTTTATTTCATTATTATATTATCCATCAGAGATTAGGGAAACCCTGCTATGTGCGTGCGCGCTCAGTCGTGTCCGACTCTTTGCGACCCCGTGGACTGTAGCCCTCCAGGCTCCTCTGTCCGTGGGATTCTCCAGGCAAGAATACTGGAGTGGGTTGCTATGCCCTCCTCCAGGGGATGTTCCCAACCCAGGGATTGAACCCGAGTCTCTTACGTCTCCTGCATTTGCAGGTGAATTCTTTACCACTAGCATCACCTGGGAAGTCCTGAAACCCTGCTCCTTAAAGTTTAAATCATTTTTATTTCCTGTAAGTTTAATTTTGTAACAAATTCTGATATATCTACAGAGTGTAGATATAATGTGATTCCCTCTGCAAATAGTTTCAAACTATTCCATGGCAGAAGACAAATATATATGATATAATATTATGTGAAATAATATAATAAATGTCTATACATTTAAAAATCTGAGTGCATATGTGTAAAGTCACTTCAGTCGTGTCCAACTCTGTGTGACCCAATGGACTGTAGCCCACCAGGCTCCTCTGTCCATGGGATTCTTCAGGCAAGAATACTGGAGTAGGCTGCCATGCCCTCCTCCAGGAGAATCCTCCCAACCAGGGATCGAACCTGAGTCTCTTGAGTCTCTTAAGTTGGCAGATGGGCTCTTTACCACTAGTGCCACTTGGGAAGTCCAAAGATCTGAGCGGCTCCTGGATATTCATAGATACGTGACTGTTAACCTGAGGTCCGTGGATCACCGGCAATTTGAGGCACAATTTTGGGTGAATGTATTATTTCCTGAAAATTAGACCCAGAATTTTCATCGTTTCCCTCAAAGGATCTGTGATACAAAAAAGATTATAATTTCCTATATTAAATAAATAATGCACCTTAGTTTATATATTGACAGTGTTTAAATGCCTTGAGACCCACCAGACAATGCTAACAGGGATTATTGTAATTAAGAAAAATGTGTTTTTCCTGGTACTGAAATAAGAGTGTCTTTCCCTAAAGTCTGCGTTGAAGTAAACACTTATACAATAAAGAAATCTTCCTGGACATTTTCATCCTTTTCTTCCTTCAGTTATGGTACCTCTGCATGTTCTTGATGTGTGACTGGTGTTTCATAGGTTAAGACTTGGGGTTTCATAGCTCAAGATTTCATCTAGAACAGGCTGAGATTGAATTCACACATTTCATATCTTTGACTCCACAAATTCCTGGTAGATTCCTTGTTATTTAAGTGTATTAAATAATACAGTCATAGATCTCTGAAAAATTTGTCAGAGATAGACGTTATTTTTCAGAGTGTAGATGTAATTTGTCTGGTTCTGTCATTTACATTGCCAGGGCTGGAAGACTGGCAATTTTTTCCCCTTCAAAATAGGTTTTCTTAATACATAGACTATAGAGATGATTTTTCTGGAAAACATTTTTTCCCCCGAGAGAGTTTCTTAGTAGAGTAGACATTTGTAGAATATACTGATCCATTCTGACATTTAAAAGGAGTCACAGGGAAGTAAAATTTCTTTGTTTCAAAACATTGAAAGTCTCAGATGTATAGTTGCTCAAAATTCGAGTTCCTAGTGTATCAGGCACTGTGATAGGCACTGTATTCTAGTCTAGTGGAAATTAAAAGGCTTCATAGTCCAAATCATTCATTTTATGTGTGGATAAACCACACCTATTCTGATGGTTCCTATATTCGCCAAGGGAATCAGAAACGACGTTTGATTCTCTTCTATCTAGGTTTTCTTACTAGGTTTTCCCTTTTATCTGGGTCCTTCAGTACGATAGGTCTGAAGACTCCCAGGCACTGCGGAACAAGGAGAAAGAGCCTGATGTTCTGTTGGTGCTAACAGCGGAGCAGGCCCCACCCAGGCCAGCCCATGCTTCCTGGCCCTTTGCTGTAAAGCGGGGTACGCTCATTTGCCAGCAGCCTTCCCCTTTGCAGGGTCCAAGCCGTTCGGGTGGCTACAGTGGACGTAGTCCAGCACCTCCTTCACCCCAGCCCCGCTGTGACTCAAGTGAAAGCCAAGTCAGAAACTAAACCCTCAGATACTGTTGATTTGGAGTTGAGGATACTGACTACTGGAGTTTCTAAGTTCAACTCAATGAAAACAATGTCAAAACATATCATATGTAACTAGAGATGTTAGGAGGCTTATTTTGGAAAACATTGAGGCTTATCAAGCGTGTGTGTGTGTGTGTGTGTGTGTGTGTGTGTGTGTATGCATGCTCAGTTGTGTCCCGCTCTTAGTGAACCCATGGACCGTAGCCCACCAGGCTCTTCTGTCCATAGATCTCCCAGGCAAGAATACTGGAGTGGGTTGCCATTTCCTTCTCCAGGGGAGCTTCCCGACCCAGGAATTGAAACCATGTCTCTTGCATCTCCTGCAATGGCAGGTGGGTTCTTTACCAGCATCACCACCCATACTTCACTGCTTTTCAAAGTACAGATTTAAGACAACTGCCTCACAAGATGGAATGTAAAGCTATCCACCGTGAGAAGGAAGGCAGCCTCTCAGACAGCAGCAGTTCTGAAATTGTTCAGGAAGAGATTAGATCCACTGAGGGACCGTTTTGTCCTTGGTCAAACTGCTTACCAAGCTGAACCTCAGTTTCTTTATCAGGTAAGCAGAAACACGTGGGGATGAGTGCTATTTACATCAAATGGCTCTTGTGAGTGTCATTATTACATGCTATTTAGAAGACATATAGGTCATGTGTGTGTGTGTGTGTGTGTGTGTGTGTGTGTGTGTGTGTGCTCAGTCATGCTTGATTCTTCATGACCCCATGGATTGTAGCCCACCAGGCTCTTCTGTCCATAGGATTCTCTAGGCAAGAACACTGGAGTGGGTTGCCATTTCCTTCTCCAGGGGGCCTTCCTGACCCAGGGATTGAAACTGCATCTCCTGCATTGGCAGGCGGGTTCTTTACCACTGTGCTAACTGGGAAGCCCGTAGGGCATACTCATGGCATTCAATATACAGTCATTAGAGTTTATCCCATATACGCAACAGTCATGGCTCTTCCTAGGATAAGGAAAAAAGTCTTTTAAAAGTGTGTTTATGTGTCATAAATTAAAATCCAAACTGGACAGGATGGCTGCTATCCAAAAGTCTACAAGCAATAAATGCTGGAGAGGGTGTGGAGAAAAGGGAACCCTCTTACACTGTTGGTGGGAATGCAAACTAGTACAGCCACTATGGAGAACAGTGTGGAGATTTCTTAAAAAACTGGAAATAGAACTACCATATGACCCAGAAATCCCACTTCTGGGCATACACACCGAGGAAACCAGATCTGAAAGAGACACATGCACCCCAATGTTCATCGCAGCACTGTTTATAATAGCCAGGACATGGAAGCAACCTAGATGCCCATCAGCAGATGAATGGATAAGGAAGCTGTGGTACATATACACCATGGAATATTAGTCAGCCGTTAAAAAGAACACATTTGAATCAGTTCTAATGAGATGGATGAAACTGGAGCCCATTATACCGAGTGAAGTAAGCCAGAAAGATAAAGAACATTACAGCATACTAACACATATATATGGAATTTAGAAAGATGGTAATGATAACCCTATATGCAAAACAGAAAAAGAGACACAGAAGTACAGAACAGACTTTTGAACTCTGTGGGAGAAGGTGAGGGTGGGATGTTTCAAAAGAACAGCATGTATATTATCTATGGTGAAACAGACCACCAGCCCAGGTGGGAGGCATGAGTCAAGTGCTCGGGCCTGGTGCACTGGGAAGACCCAGAGGAATCGGGTGGAGAGGGAGGGGGGAGGGGGGAACGGGATGGGGAACACATGTAGATCCATGACTGATTCATGTCAATGTATGACAAAAACCACTACAATATTGTAAAGTAATTAGCCTTAAAAAAATAAAATAAAATAAAAACATGAAAAAAAAAATCCAAACTGGAAAGGCAGAGCAGACTGGTAGTGGATTGGTACTTAAGAGGATCATTACAAGTAAAACATAATTTGGACATCATTAAATACACATCTTTTTTGTATTTCCTGGCAGTCTGGTGGTCAGGACTCTGCACTTTCACTGCTGGGGGCCCAGGTTCAATCCGTAGGCAGGGAACTAAGATCCACAATCCATGTGGCTTGGCCAAAAAACAAAACAACAACCTACTCCATTTTCATAGCTTTATTTATTTATTTATTTATTTATTTTTTCCGTAGCTTTTTTTAAAGGTTAACTTTGATTTTTTATCTTGCTTGGAGCTAATAATTAATAGTAGCATTAAAACAACTCATTTTGGTGGTGGGGATGGTTAACTAATACAAATGCCTTTCTCTAAACTTTGAAATTCAGTTAGATGCAAATGAAATGAGTTTTTATAACTACAGCTCAACCAGTAAATAAGGAAATTTGCAGAAACATCATTGTAAGTATTTTTTAAAAGACAAGCTATACACGCTAGGAAAGTAAAATTGCATGACTATATGCCCGGAAAACAAAAGAAGTAGCTCGTGGTGCTCTTAAATTCTAGGAAAAGGATTTGAGTAAATTGCATTCTATTTGCTTTATAACGGGAAAACTCAGAGCAAGTTAAACTAGTTGCGTGACTAATGACATAAACAGTTGACATTGTTCTGGCTGAATTCTGTCTAATCATGCCTAACTCAGACATATTATCTGACTTGTTTGTCTGTTTTTTTACCAACAAGAAGAAATTAGTAGTAATTGTTGGGATTTACAGAAAGTGCGAGCTCTGTTTGATCTCTCCGCCTTGTTCCACTTCTCTCCCCAGCCTCCTATCCCTTTCTCTTCCTAGTTTACATTTCTGGGGGACTCTGGGGTTGGTGGTGGCGTGGGCTCTCCAGCTGGGGTGAGTGGGGTTAACTGCCCTGCAGCACAGGGGGATCTTATTTCCCAGCAGGGATCGAACCCCATCCCCTGGTGGCAGAGCAAACTCTTCACCTCTGGACCACCAGGGAAGTCTCCACTTCTCTTCCTCTCGTTTTACCTCCTTTTTCTTCTCCCCCCCTACCTCCCCTCCATATCCTCTCTGCCTCTTCTTCTTCCTCCTCCTTCTTATCATCAGTATGCTGATAATCTAATTTTATCCAAGAGAGGGTGTTTCATGCAATTAAATATGTACCTGAATTCCATCTTTTCCAAAATGCAGCACCCTTAGTTAATCCCAGTGCAAGGCTCAGTAGGTACTGAGCAAACACTAGTTACGCACTGGTAAGAATACAGATAGGAACTTGGGTTTTTGTTTTAATTTTTCATGGAAGCATAATTGACTTAAACAACGTTGTGTTAACTTCTGGGGTACAGCAAAGTGATTCAGTAACATACATAAATATATATATTCCTTTTCATATTCTTTTCCACCATGGTTTACTGTGAGATATCAAATATAGTTTCCTGTGCTATACAGTAAGACCTTGTTGTTAATTTATTTTGTATATGGTAGTTTGTACGTGCGTGTGCTAAGTCATTTCAGTTGTGTCCAGTTCTTTGCGACCCCAGGGACTGTAGCCCGCCAGGCTCCTGTGTCCACGGGATTCTCCAGGCAAGAATCCTGGAGTGCGTTGTCAGGCCCGCCTCAGTTTGTACCTGCTAATCCCGAGGTCCTAATTTATCCTTCACCCATCCCTTTCTTCTTTGGTAACTGTTAAGTTTGTTTCCTATTTCTGTGAGTCTTTCTATTTTGTAAATAAGTTCATTTGTATCATATTTTAGATTCCACACATAAGTGATAACATGTTATATTTGTTTTTCTTTGACTTATTTTGCTTAGTATGATAATCTTTAGATTCATCCATGTTGCTGCACATGACATTTCATTCTTTTTATGGCTGAGTAATGAGAACCTCCACTTTGATGGATAATATGCCCGTTTTCCTTTTCAGTTGACATTTAACTGCACTGCTTCAGCTGAGCTAAGACGGGAATATGTCTTAGGATCAGCTGCACGGGTGAGTGACCAGTGAACATGTCTTTGTTAGTCGCTCAGCTGTGTCCGACCCTTTGCGACCCCATGGACTGTAGCCCGCCAGGC
Source organism: Muntiacus reevesi (assembly GCF_963930625.1). Classification (NCBI taxonomy): domain Eukaryota; kingdom Metazoa; phylum Chordata; class Mammalia; order Artiodactyla; family Cervidae; genus Muntiacus; species Muntiacus reevesi. Next base: position 75,480,405 of record NC_089259.1, on the reverse strand, counting down.
TCCTGTCCTTGGGATGGTCCAGCAAGAATACTGGAGTGGGTTGTCATTCCCTCCGCCAGGAGATCTTCCCAACCCAGGGATCAAACCTGTGGCTCTTCTGTCTCTTGCATTGCAGGTGAGTTCTTTACCTGCTGAGCTATGAAAGGAGTGGCCAGTGAGGTTGCCCTGAACTCCTCAGAAGAACCATGTGTTTGGGGTATAACGCTCAGTAATTGCAGTCTTGCAATTCTTAATACTTTTTCTTTGAACTTGTAAAGCAGTTGGTAAGCATGTGCTGGGGGCTTCAAGCTCGGTTCACACGTGGTTCTGCCTCCCTTCGCCTCCTTCCCTCTTCCGGTGATGGGTTCTTGGCTCCCTGGTGCCTGCACTGTCCCTGCCCACCCTCATCCGATGAACCGATGGTGAGGTTGGGAGGAGGGCCCTGTCTGGCCATTGTTTTCTCCCTGACTGGGGACCTGGATGTGGGCTCCTGGGTGGACGATGTCTGTCCATGCCCAGGGAGTCTTGGGTGCGGGGAGCAGCAGCGCCGGGCTCTGGCCCAAACCCCTCCGGGTACCGCCCACCTCCTGATGCAGGGGCCGACGGGGAGGTTGCCATTCCTGTGGGTCAGTGGACTGCTGTGGGAGACGCAGAGGGCCTGGTGGGAAGGGGAGGTCGAGTCCCCCATCCAGCTGGGACTCGTCGCTTCCAACGTGCCCTGGAGCTGATGGACTGCGTAGCGGCTTCTGGTTCCAGTGTCATTATCGGCGTGCTCTGTCCTGAGGATCCTGGTTACACAGCCACATCTCTGGATGAAACCATAACCATAAACTATGCTGGTGGCTTAGGCGCTCAACTGTGTGACCCCATGGACTGTAGCCTGCCGGGCTTCTCTGTCTGTGGAATACCCCAAGCAAGAATCCTGGAGTGGGTTGCCATTTCCTTCTTCGGGAGAACCGTAAACTATACTGAGAGTATTAAAACTTATGCTTTCCGAATCCAGCTAAGCATTCAGTAATAAATGCCTTTTCATATTCTTTATCACTGGGGCTTTTTTGTGAGATATTGAATATAGTTTCCTGAGCTATACAGCAGGACCTTGTTGTTTATTTTACATATTTTAGTTTGCATCTGCTAATCCCCAAATCCTAATTTATCCTTCGCCCACCTTCTTTCTTCTTTGGTAGCCTTAAATTTGTTTCCTGTGTCTGTGAATCTGTTTCTGTTTTGTAAATAAGTTCATTTGTATCATATTTTAGATTCTGTTTGGCTAAATATTGACTCCTAATATTAAGAGACCACCCTGGAAGAGCTGATTCTTTTGCTAAGTTTGACTACCTTCATTTCATATCCACTATAAGCCCTGTTTGCAGGGAGCTCAACCTCGTGCTCTGCAGCAATCTAGAGAGGTGGGATGGGGCGGGGAGGAAGGAGAGAGTCTCAGGAGGGAGGGGACGGATATATACCTTTGACTGATTCGTGTTGATGTATGGCAGAAACCAATACAACTTTGTAAAGTAGTTATCTTCCAATTAAAAATAAATACATAAATCTTGTTTGACCTTGACTAACACTTTTTCTGTGAGGCCCAAATACCTGAGTATCTTTACAAAGCTTGTTAAGCTGAAAAATACATGGGGCTAAGTGACGTGGATTACAGAAGAGGGGACAGAAAAAAAAAGAAAAAAAGCAAGGAAAATAAAAAGAAATAAGAAAACAAGAAAGAGGAGAAGGAGGTGCAGAGTGATTAAAAATCAAGGAATAAAGGAATGACGTCAGCAAGACGGCAGTATCGGAAGTTCCGGCCCTCAGACCCCTGAGGAGACAGGTGACCTGCTGGACCTGCAGGATGCCAGGTGGGGAGAAGCAGGTAGAAACTACTGGAGGTGGTGCTCATTGCAGCAAGCAACCTAAATGCCCATCGCCAGAGGAGGGGATAAAGATGGAATACAATGGAATACTACTCAGCTGTCAAAAAGAATGCAGTGATGCCATTTGTAGCAACGTGGATGGACTTAGGACGCTCTCTAATGTCACACTGAGTGAAGTAAGTCAGACAGAGAAGGAGAAATACCTCCTGACATCCCTTATATGTGGAATCTAAAAAGAAATGGTACAACTGATCTTACAGAGTGGAGACTCACAGACTTGGAGAATGAACTGGTGGCTGCTGGGGGTGGGGAGAAAGGGTGGGGGGAAGGGATCGTGAGGGAGTTTGGGATTGACATGTACACACTGCTACATGTAAAATGGAGAACCCACAAAGACCTGCTGTCTGGCACAGGGAACTCTGCTCCATGTTCTGTGGCAGCCTGGATGGGAGGGGAGTCTGGGGGAGATGGACACGTGTATGTGGATGGCGGAGTCCCGTTGCTGCTCACCTGAAACTCTCCCAGCATTATTAATCAACTATGCCCCAACACCAAATAAAAGTTTTTTAAAAAAAGAGAAAAGAAAATGGCTGGAGATAATACTATTAAATATAATCAGGTCAGCTGAGGAGGTACTATGCGTCTGGCACTGTCTAGATACATAACTTGTGTGAACACATTTAATATTCATCAGAACCATGAAGGAGAAGCCATTATTATTCCACTACTGTGGCGGGAAACTGAGGCTCAGAGAGGTTAGATGATGTATTCTAGGCTACATAGCAGTTTCATAGGTGACTCTAGCAGTAAAGAATCTGTCTGCCAACACAGGAGATGCGGGCAAGAGACGGAGGATCAATCCCTGGGTTGGGAAGATCCCTGGAGGAGGAAATGGCAACCCATTCTTACCTAGACAATTCTATGGACAGAGAAACCTTTTGGGCCACAGTCCATGGGGTTGCAAAGACTTGGACATGACTTTGAGACTGAACATACACCCACACAGAGGCTACACAGCCCAGAGATTGCAGAACAAGAATCTAATCCAGGCACTTGGTCTGGAGACCAGGCTCCTAATTAGTATTCCTAGGTGAGCTGTTTGGAGTCTGAGATTGTATTTGGGCTGCCCATGGATGAGTAGTGAAATTACAGAGATCAGCTTCAGTAACAAGAGCAACATTTTAGTTTTCAGTTCCTTCATTGACAGAAAAATAGCTGGAGGATTCAGGGAGGGAAAAAAAAAGCATGAAATGAAAATACCAAAGAACTTTTTGGTCTGATAGTATCTTACATTTGTACATAACATTTTGTACTTTGCAAAGTGTTTTCAGGGGTACTGTCTCGTTGATTTTGCAAGATGACTTGGCAAGACAAGTGTTATTGTCCCCACTTTACACAGATGAGGAAATGGAAGCTTGGAGAGATTAAGTGATCTTCAAGCCCAGATAGCTTATAAAATGGATATTCAAGTCTTTAGACTTCTTTCCACTAAGGATTAATTACCTGGGGGAAAATTGTGAGGAATGAAATATATTCTAATCTCCATTGAAATAGTTCATTACAGAGCATTTTCTTCTCGCTGAAATCACTTTCAAATGGCCACTGTGTCGAGTGCCCTTTATTACTGGAAATTGTAATAAGCCAAAATAATGAAAAATTGCAATGTATAAGAAGGGAGCTCATGGATCAGAGACAGAATTTAATCCAATTTGTTAATCAGAAAAGCCATCTGGATATTGGTGTTTGTTATTTTACTTCTTTTCTGGGCAGCTCTTGCTAAATTGACTTAATTTTTTTAATTAAAAAAAGTTTTAAAACATTTTACAATTAATTTTTGTTGGAGCATGGCTGTCTTACAATGTTGTGATAGTTCCCATGGTAGAGCAAAATCAATCAGCCGTACAGATACATATATTCCCCCCCTTTTGGGTTTCCGCCCCATCCAGGTCCCCACAGGACATTCAATAGATTTCCCTGTGCTGTGTGGAAGGTTCTCCTTAGTTATCTGTGTTACACATAGTATCAATAGTATGTCAATCTGAATATCCCAATTCCTTCCCTCCCCTTTCCCCCTTAGTACCCATATATATGTTCTGCTAAATTGACTTTAAACAGTGGTCTCCCAGTATGTTTTGCTCTTGAGCCAACATTTAGCAAACTGTATTTGGTTTTGAATTTTAAAGAGGGAGAGGGGGGAGGCGAAAGGGTGACTCATTTTCCAGAATTATACACGTCGAAGAGAGCAGCCTAAAGGAGTATACCATTCCTGACATTTGCAGTGAGCGCCGGAGGAAAGGAGGCTTGGTGTGTAGCGGCCAGCACGACCACTCTCACATCCACTGAGCAGAGACGGGCTCTTTCAATCTCCATTTCTGCAGAGGTTACACTTTTGTGGCCCTCAAACTCTCAACCAGCATGTCAAGAAACAATGTTAAGAGACTGAAACTTCGTATTTGTTTTCCTAAGAGCGCTGTGAAGTAGGACACAATTAAGCAATGCTGCAAAATTGAAGATGACAAGGTGGTGAAGTTACTATCATGTTTTTTCTCCATCAACTTGAAGCTGGACTAGCATCCTTGAATCAGACTTACAGAATGGCTAAGTGCAGAGGATCTGAGAAAGCTGAGGAAGACATTAACTAATTAAAGAATGTACTGTGCTCTGTGAGGCACTGGGACTGCAGTGGGAGAGGAGAGAGGTACAGCCCTTATCCACAAGAAGTTTCCAGCTTAATGGGAAAGACTTCCGATAGTCAATTACGGATGTGAGAGTTGGACCATAAAGAAGGCTGAAAAACTGATGCTTTTGAACTGTGGTGCTGGAGAAAACTCTTGAGAGTCCCTTGGACTGCAAGGAGATCCAACCAGTCCATCCTAAAGGAAATCAACTCTGAATATTCATTGGAAGGACTGATGCTGAAGCTGAAGATTCAAAGCTTTGGCCACCTGATGGGAAGAGCTGACTCACTGGAAAAGACCCTGATGCTGGGAAAGATTGAAGTCAGGAGGAGAAGGGGGCGACAGAGGATGAGATGATTGGATGGCATCACCGACTCAGTTTGAGCAAACTCTGGGAGATAGTGATAGACAGGGAAGCCTGGCATGCTGCAGTCCATGGGATCTCAAAGAGCTGGACATGACTTAGCAACTGAACAATACAGTTATACGAGGAAGTGCCTGTTAAGCATACCAACCACTGGTTCTCTCGCCTGATCATGTCCCTCTTGTTGACCCATCAAGTGACCAGAGAGCCCTGAATGTATAAGGCTGGGGAACCTGACCTTAAGTTAAAAGCTCAGTATTACATGTGCCTTGACATGTGGGATAACCTTGAGTGCCTGAAGTTTCCCTGCTCTGCTCCTGAGGATGGGGTTCCCCAGTAAACAACTTCACTGATTGAGGCTACCAGGCACAAGGCCGTTCACCCCTGAGCAGTGGGTTTCTGACTGCCCCCAAATTATTCAAACAGGCCAATCACATCCTCCTGCCAGGAGCCAGGGGTCACCCGCTCTCTTGTTACAGCAAAGCCTGCCTCTGCCAGCCTTCGGTTGACCAGCCTGTCCCAGAGCACATCTCCCACCCCCGGGAGGCCCTGCATGGCAGGGCGTCCTTTTGTCCTGGGCTGGGAGCCCTTGTGACTCATAACCTCCGTCAGTCGCATCTGTCCAGTTGGGGTGCTGCAGGTTGGACTGAAATCTCAGGCTGAGAATCCCTCCCTCACCAGTGGAGTCACGACACGGCCATCAAAACAAAGGACACTGAGTTCCAACTTGGTTTCTTATTATCCACCCACTAACCGCGGGAAAGTGAGCAGTGAAATGGTTGATATGAATGCTAACTGCTCTTTTTTAAAAGATATGTTGCAATGTTAGCTTTTTACATTTAACTTTCATATTGGAGCACAGTTGATTAGGGCTTCCCAGGATGTGCTCGTGGCAAAGAATCCACCTGCCAATGCAGGAGACATAAGAGATGCACGTTCGATCCCTGGGTCGGGAAGATCCCCTGGAGGAAGGCATGGCAACCCACTCCAGTATTCTTGCCTGGAGAATCCCATGGACAGAGGAGCCTGCGGGCTACAATCCCAAGTTCACAGGGTTGCAAAGAGTCAGACACGACTGAAGTGACCTAGCACGCACACAGAGTTGATTAGCAATGTTGTGTTACTTTCAGGGGTACAGAAAAGTGATTCAGTTATGCATGTATATATATATTTTTCAAATTCTTTTTCCGTTAAGGTTAGTACAGAGTATTGAGCAGAGTTCCCTGTGCTATACAGTAGGTCCTTGTTGGTTATTTGTTTAAAATATAGCAGTGTGTACATGTCCACTGCTCTTTAAAGTAGTTGACAACAAATTCAGGAACATGGACACTAAATGCTGCCGTACACCTTCCCTCAAAGCCTTGTCTTCACGGACTCAGAAATAGCTCAACAGCGGTGAAACTGTTTTTGTCGATGAGTGTTATCAGTCTGAGCTATAAACTGATAGAAGAATTTGGAGATGTTAAGGAGGCAGAGATTGAAATTTCATATTGTTCAGTTCCAATGTTTGGCTTACCTGGGAGGTTCAATTTTTCATCTGTCGATTTTCAATCATCACCTTGATTGAACAAGTCTTGCAGAAAATTATTCATCTTTGTGTGAGAACTCTATTGAGGGTGGTTGACACATGCTTGTAAAGCATATCAGAATAAAAATGAGGTGGCTCATGCATGTAGCAATACTCCAACTTGTTTTCTTGAAGCCAGACTTCTCTGACTAAGGACAGACTTATCACTTTACCATCTCATCTTAATTAACTCATATTTTCATTTCAGTTAAAAGCAAACAAATCACAATCTGGCCATCCTGGGAATGGATGTGTCTCAAATCAGACGCTTGCAGGGTTTGTCTGGCCATGTGCCAAGACAGCCATGACAATGGTGATGTGAAATTAACCAGGACAATCATTACTGCACTGCACAAAGAAGAACTAGAATGAAAATATGGAATCGGATGACAAAGGAACCCAAACAGCCACACTGTGTCACTGAGTAGAGTTGGAAGCGGTGAATCATGAATTCCAACCCCATGGTTACCCTGGTGCAGTGAGCAGTGATCAGGTTTACTACAGAGAGGTCACTAAGATGACCCCTTGAACTGAACCTCACTTTCTATGAGTCCAGGCAGTGTGAAATTCTACTCGGAGAGAGTAACTTCCTACCCTCGCCTGGCATCTTTAATTTTGGGTATAGAAGATGGCTATTTTGGTGGCTTTTTAAAAAAAATTATTTTATTGACGTATATTTCATTTACAATGTTGTGTTCATTTCTACCGCACAGCTGATTCAGTTATATATACTTCCCCCCCCCATTTTCTTTTCCACTGTGGTCTATCACAGAATGTTGAATACACTTCCCTAGATGCCTATGCTATTAAGTGAGTAGATGGGGAGATAATAAAGGAAAGTGGGTTCTCAGCAAGGGCGGAAAGGGAGGGTGGGGTGAATAGCGAAATTGAGACTGACATATATACACTACTGGTACTTGTATAAAATAGACAACTGATGAGAACCTACGGCAGAGCTCAGGGAACTGCACTCCGTGCTCTGTGGTGAGATAGCTGGGAAGGAAATCCGAAAAGGGGGGATATGTGTGTGGGTACACATATGTGGTCAACAGAAAGTAAGACTAACTAGAATCTACAAAACGAAGTAGAATTGTAGAATTCTAAGCAGAATTTCTACTCCAATAGAAATTAATTTAAAAGAGGAAATGAAAGGGGACTTTCAAAGGGATACACGTGAGATGTTGACGGCAAGGAAGCTCTAACGCCAAGTTCTACTCACATTAATAGTCTGGAGACACCTCAGGTGACAGAATGGCAAGACAGAAGACATTCTGAGACTTGATAGGTCATGATAGTTACAGCCAACACAGACGGAAAGTCTGCTGAGGGGCAGGAGTGTACTAGATGTGTATGTATATAAGAGCCACGGGATTCTTGAACTTGACTCAACAATGGCATCTGCCGGGGAACTTAGCAGAAAATACTGAGGCCTGAGTGGCCCCCAGAGATTTTGATCATATTGGTCGAGGGGAGGTTTGAGCATCTGGGTTTTTCAAAGCTTCCCAGGTGACGCAAAATTAACAAGAAGCTTGAGAAACACTCAATTTAATTCTTCCCACACCTTAGAAAGTAGATACTATAATCCAAATGTATATAGTGGCACAGGCTTCCCAGTGGCGCTAGTGGTAAAGAACCCACCTGCCAATGCAGAAGACTTGGGCTGGATACCTGGGTCAGAAAGATCCCCTGGAGAAGAGAATGGCAACCCGCTCCAGTGTTCTGGCCTGGAGAATCCCAAGGACAGAGGAACCTGGTGGGCTACAGTCCAGGGGGTCACAAAAGTCGGACATGACTTCGTGACAGAAGTAAGCAGAAGAAAGATTCAGAAACCTTATTATCCTAAGTCACGCAGCCAGTAGGTGTTAAAGCAAGGGCTGGAATGCTGTTGAGCTCAAATCCAGGTTTGGGCTTTTCCACAGGCTCATATGCAGTCTGATGGCTTCTATTGAAGAGCAGGGCGGGAAGGGTAAATGAGAGTTGACGATGGACCTTAGTTATTCATTATTCATCCTTTATACTAGAAATGGAGTATGCATGAGAAAACTGGGACTTCAGAATCTTAAAAAAAGGCTGCTAACATTTTATAGTCCCATTTCCCAAGTTAAACAGATTTTCTATATTTAGAGATATTCAAGCTGAGGTTGGTTCTCAGAGCTCCTTGACTGAAAGAAAAGAAAGGTTATCTTGGAATTATGCTTCAAAGATTGAAATTGGTTCTCTTCTGTTTTATGAATGAATGGCAATGAATATATTTGGCATTTTGTAATTTTTCTTACCACTCCTATTATCTTCTTTCTAGCTCACTTTTCAAATGACAGAGTGATTTATTGACTGTCTTTCTGATGTTCCATTTCAGTGAACAAATGGTGAATATAAAAATCTGCCGCTTGACCTCACACTGACTCAGATATTTAAAAGCTTCATTTGATTAAAAAGAACTCATGGAAATGGAGGCCAATACATGTTAGATTATAATAAAATTCAGAAAATTCCAAGACTTGTTCTTTTAAAAATCAGTGGGGTCCAAATTACATTTTCTTTCAGTGTGACCAGAGGCTGGGTTTGCTTTTTATTTGTAAATTACATGCTTTTGGTCCACATTTGTCTGTCTGCCATTGACTTCAGTCATCTTCACCCAATGAAACCAAAATGAATTAGCACAGTGCAAGAAAACCTCTCAGTAAACATATCTACCCTTCCTGCTGAAATCCAGAGCAGGTCACATACAGGGGGACGTGAATGTATAAAAACAAGCATATATTGGGAAAAGGAGCCCCAAAACAAAATTAAATTTCTATGCTCTTTTAGGAATTATTTAGTCATGAAAGGTCTGATTATTACTTACAAAAGCAAAAGGGTAGAAATAGCCCAAAGTGGCAAAAGAAAGTGAAGTGGCTCAGTCGTGTCCAACTCTTTGTGACTCCATGGACTGTAACCCGCCAGGCTCCTCTGTCCATGGGATTCTCCAGGCAAGAATGTTGGAGTGAGTTGCCATTTCCTTCTTCATGGGATCTTCCTGACTCAGAGATCGAACCCGGGTCTCCTGCACTGCAGACAGATTCTTTACTGTCTGCGCCACCAGGGAAGCCCAGAAATATCCCAAATGATCTTCAAAAGAGGACAAGTAGAAAAAATTATGAAAAATCCTTTTGCAGCCTGCATTGTGTTAAAATTTTTAAAGGTGTGATAATGGGATTGTCTCTCACCATCTCCCTGAGTTTGCCCAAGTCCACTCATGTCTACTGCATCGCTGATGCCATCTAACTGTGTCAACCTCTATCACCATCTTCTCCTTGTCCTGGTGAGGGATAGGGAAGCCTGGCATGCAGCAGTCCATGGTGTCATGAAGAGTTGGACAGGACTTGGCAACTGAACAATGATATTGTGCTTATGGGAGGTAATTTTATTGTTTCAAAATATTAGTAATAAATATTAAATGATTTAGTGTTGAAATGACATCACATTGGTGGCATTAAATTTTTTAACTAAAACAAAACAACATCCCATTTCAAAACAAGAACAAAACACAACAAACAAAAGAATCTCAAAACAGATAAACTAAGTATGACAAAAATTTTGATAAAATTTTAACTCTGAGTGGTGCATCTATGGGAGTTTATTGTGCTGTTCTCTCTACTTTTATGTAGGTTTAAAAATATTCAAAATAGAAATATTCAAGCACTGGTAGACTCAGCCTCCTGCCACTTGGTGAGGGATATATAACTAAGAGCTTACATTCTTGTCTATGTTTCAGTATCCTTATGCAACAAAAAGGATTGTTATAGACATGGAAATAGGCCACTTAATATAGCATCCAGGTTTGGCTAACTCCTTGTGCATGGAAATATCCCCTAGCTCAGGATAAGTAACTGTGACCTCATCCAAAAGTTGGGCTACAAACCCCATAAATGGAGAGTGTTCTAGTTCACACTGGTCTTGGCGAACATTACTTAGAGCCTTCCCTACTTAAAGTCACTGTTTAACTGACATGACTCAGTTTAGGTGAGCTGGGGTTCTAGCAATACGAGTTCTCATTATTCTAATACTCTGAGTAAGGTTGGGAAAAAGACGTTCATATATCTGAAAGCTGCCCCAAAGGGCTTTTGCCAGAGGTGGTCTTTGGTAAAATTTGAAAGACAGCACTTCCTAATTTGCCCCTGAACACATTTCTTCCCCACGGTGATTCTTACGGGACCATTTCCACGCTGAATCCTTGTGTTATTTTCTTATTCTGCCTCTTCCTATGCAGGGCTCAGTGTGCATTTTGGGGACCCAGTTGGGGTCCTTGGTTTGTGCGATGCTGTGGTCCCAAGGTGCTCAGCACTTGGTTCATTTTCTTCCCTCTCCTTCCTTACCTTTATCCTATAAATTTAAGATCTACTTGTAACTGAGAGACCAGGGTGTGAAACAAGTGTGACTTGGGGGGAATGGAATTTGAGTCCTAAATTAAACTGAAAGTGAAAAGTGTTAATGGCTCAGGTGTGTCCAACTCTTTCAGACCCCATGGACTGCAGTCCACCAGGCTCCTCTGTCCTTGGAATTCTCCAGGCAAGAATATTGGAGTGAACTGCCATTCCCGTCTCCAGGGGATCTTCACGATCTGGATATCAAACTCAAATCTTCCATGTTTCAGGCAGATTCTTTACCATCTGAGCCACAGGGAAGCCAAATCACACTGGGGACATTGAAAAGAAGCTAAAATATCCCAGTCAGGTGGTATCTCCGACCCCCAGCAGAGACAATCACAGATCCTTCCACAGGGAGACCATCCTCAATTATGGTCTCCAGTTTCCCCACAGATTAAGATCAACCAAAAAAAAAAAAAAAAAAAAAAAAGAGCTAAAAAAAAATCATTAAACATACAAGGAAATAAATCACCATGAATGAATTCAACAGGAAAAAGCAAAATTGAGTTAGGGCTCCAATATTTCAGATTTTGGCATCATCAGATACAGAATATCAACATCAATTTAGAAACTGCTTAACAAAGTAAAAGGGAATTAAAAAAAAATCAGTAAGAGACTATCCCAAATAACCAATAATAAATCAATGTAACATAATCAAATTAATGAAAAATGACCAGTAACATATAAACATGATAATATAATATAATATGAGCAAGTATATTAATCTCACAAACACAGTGTACAATGGAGCAGACATACTATGGACAACAGTTTGGCTATTTCTTCTAAAGCCTACATGTGCTTACAATGCAACCTAACAATTTTCCTCTTGGGCATCCCTCCAGAGAAATGAAAACCTGTTCACACAAAGCATTCAAGTGAATGTTTATAGTAGCTTTATTCATAACAGCCCCACACTGGAAACAACTAAAATGTCCTTCAATGGGTAAACGGTTAAACTTATGTATATTCATATCACAGAATACTTCTCAGCAATAGAAAGGGAGAAATTGTTGATACATTCAATAATTTGTTTGGAGCTCAAAGAAATTCAGTTCGGTTCAGTTCAGTCGCTCAGTCATGTCCGACTCTCTGCGACCCCATGGACTGCAGCACATCAGGCCTCCCTGTCCATCACCAACTCCCGGAGTTTACTCAAACTCATCTCCATTGAGTTGGTGATGCCATCCAACAATCTCATCCTCTGTTGTCCCCTTCTCCTCCTGCCCCCAATCCCTCCCAGCATTAGGGTCTTTTCAAATGAGTCAGCTCTTCACATCAGGTGGCTAAAGTATTGGAGTTTCAGTTTCAACATCAGTCCTTCCAATGAACATTCAGGACCGATTTCCTTTAGAATGGACTGGATGGATCTCCTTGCAGTGCAAGGGACTCTCAAGAGTCTTCTCAAACACCACAGTTCAAAAACATAAATTCTTTGGTGCTTAGCTTTCTTTTTAGTCCAACTCTCACATCCATACCTGACTACTGGAAAAACCATAGCTTTGACTAGATGGACCTTTGTTGGCAAAGTAATGTCTCTGCTTTTTCATATGCTGTCTAGGTTGGTCATGACTTATCTTCCAAGGAGCAAGCGTCTTTTAATTTCATGGCTTCAGTCACCATCTGCAGTGATTTTGGAGCCCCCCCCCCCCCCCCCCCCCCCCCCGCCAAATAGAGTCTGTCACTGTTTCCATTGTTTCCCCATCTATTTGCCATGAAGTGATGGGACCAGATGCCATGATCTTAGTTTTCTGAATGTTGAGCTTTAAGCCAACTTTTTCACTCTCCTCTTTCACTTTCATCAAGTGATTCTTTAGTTCTTCTTCGCTTTCTGCCATCAGGGTGGTGTCATCTGCATATCTGAGGTTATTGACATTTCTCCCAGCAATCTTGATTCCAGCTTGTGCTTCTTCCAGCCCAGCATTTCTCATGATGGACTCTGCATAGAAGTTAAATAAACAGGGTGACAGTATACAGCCTTGATGTACTCCTTTTCCTATTTGAAACCAGTCTGTTGTTCCATGTGCAGTTCTAACTGTTGCTTCTTGACCTGCATACAGGTTTCTCAAGAGGCAGGTCAGGTGGTCTGGTATTCCCATCTCTTTCAGAATTTTCCACAGTTTGTGGTGATCTACACAGCCAAAGGCTTTGACATAGTCAATAAAGCAGAAATAGATGTACATATCATTACACATTTGTCAAAACTCATAGACTGTACAAGACCAAGCATGGACCTTAATGTAAACAGTGGACTTAGGACAATAATGACGTGTCAGTGCCAGTTTATGGATTACAACAAATGTCAAGGTGTTGTCAGTAGGGAAGGCTGTGCATGCATGCAGGAACAAGGCAGGTGTATGGGAACTTTGTACCATTCGCTCCATTTTGCTGAGAACCTAAAACTGCTCTAAAAAGTAAAGTAGTAATAACTATCAATGTTAATTTCCTGACTGAACTGTGACTATGTAAGAGAATGTCCTTAATTATAGGAAATAAACCCTAATGTATACAGCAGCCATAGGATATCAGGTCAACAAGCCCCTCCCAAATACTTCAGGAAAAAAAATTGTACTTTTTCTTTGAGAACGTTTCAAAATTAAAAAAAAATTAATGAAGCTGATCCTTATCAGTGTTCTTAATGGGAAATTTCAGTTTTTGTTTTTGCTTTTTTTTGGGGGGGGGGGGTCTATTTTTCTTATTTCCCTAGGTTAGAAGTATGTAGGCTTCTAGCTATTCTGAAAAAAAAAAAAAAAAAAAAGAAAAAGAAAATCTCCCGGGAGCCCTGGGGAGCAATTATTCTCAAGCTACTGTTCACTCCCTTGGGCCACGTTTTCTTCAGGGCTGACTCAGGCTGCTGACCCAGTGAGTAAGAATCTCCCTCCGGAGACAACTTATACAAGGCCATCTGTCCAGGTGCACTTTTTTTTTAAGGTTTCCATTTCCGTGTTCTGGAATACAGGGCTGTCAGACAGAGACATGGGGGCATTTGGGGCCATTCCCAGGCGGGTGTCGTGACAGAGGGTCTCATACACCATGATGCCCCAGCAACGCAATTTCAACCTTTCCTGACCACCCTCCCTGCTTGTGTGACGTCCCTGTCTGTACCGCGTTTTGCCCTCCACCAGCCCAATTCAGACAACCCCCCCTCCTAACCCGTGAGACCCCCGTGTTCTCACCACTGCTCTTGGCTGTAAAGTTTGAAAGGTCCCTGAAGGGGATTGTAGAGGGGATTGACTAAGCTCTCCTCTGTTGCTCTTGTGTTGGCCCCCATTGAGATAAGAAATGGTTGGATCAGGGAATCCGCATACCTATTCTTACAGATTTATTCTTTGTTGTTGTGGTTTAGTCGGTGAGTCGTGTCCATCTCTTTGTGACCCCGTGGAAGGCAGCCCCCCAGGCCCCTCTGTCCGTGGGATTTCCCAGGCAAGCATACTGCAGTGGGTGGCCATTGCCTCCTCCAGGGGGATCTTCCTGGCCCAGGGATCAAACCCTCGTCTCCTGCAGTGGCAGGCGGGTTCTTTACCACTGAGCCGCCTGTCATGCCAAAGGTATGAGTAGGGAAGGAAATGGTGTGGTGAAACAGGTGGGAGGTTCCCAGCTAGATTTAACTTCCTGTGGTTCTGGTGCAAGGTGGTAAGATGTCATGTGGCCTGGTCTGTTGAACAACAATTCACACAGTAGAATTAACTGAATAACACCAGCCACTGCGTCCTGTGTTTCAAACACACCTGCTTTCTCAGCTAAATAATCTTTGAGATTATTTAGAGAATCCTGAGAACCCTTGCTAGAACTTCCCAACCCAGGCAGCTCCTGAAAGCTTCTCCACTTGGTTCCTCAAGTGAATTTAGTCCCTGCTCAATGTTTCTTTAATGTCAACTTCTCTGTGGCTCAATAAGACCCAAGTTCTTTTACCAGGCATATTGCTCAGTCTCTTTAGTAGTTCAAATCTTTCAAACTGTTCCCTGGTAATGAAATAGGAATGTGTTTTTGTTTGGGAGAACATGAAGATTTATGGTCATTTGAGATACTGGGTTAGTCTTATTTTCATTCAATGCAGTATTTATCACTCTTGGTCATTAGAACATAATATTTCTCTCAAAGAAAGTCAATACTTGTATATGCCTGTGAACATGAAGTGCTGTCAGACTCTAAACTGATCCAAGAAGACAACAGAGTGACTAAGCAAGGAGATTTTGCCTCTTATTTGAAAATCTCCTACTTGCAGAAATTTGTGACTCATGAGTCAAGCTGCAAAAGCTTATTAATCTCTCTGGTAGTGAGGTAATTGTAGTATAAAGAGTACCTTGGTTAGAACTTTGCAGAGGGGTTTGGATTCAACTATGGGGAAAAATCAAAAGTAAACAAAACAAACCATTAAACTCTTTCAGGTGTATGTGATGAAATCCATTTTGTTAAGAACAAGAAGCATGCAAGCATCTGCCCCCCCCCCCCCACAGCCCCCACCCTGGGTTCTACCATCCCTTCTGTTCTTTGGATGCTGGTGAATGTCTCACCAGATACATTGCCCAGGCAACGCCATTCCTCATCTGTTGCATGCCAGGCCCATGCCAGGTATTCTGCTGAATGGAAACATGAAGAAGAGAATTGTTTTTTTTTTTTTTTTTAACTTATTTATTTTTTAATACCAAAACCATTTTGTATTGGGCTATAGCCAGTTTAAAATGTTGTGACAGTTTCAGGAGAATGGTGAAGGGACTCAGCCACATATATACTTGTATCCATCCTCCCCCAAACCCCCCTCCTGCCCAGGTTGGCACATAGCAGTGAGCAGAGTTCCATGTGCTCGACAGCAGGTTTTGCTGGTTATCCATTTTAAATATGGCAGTGTGGACATGACTTGCCCAGAGTCCTTAACCATCCCTTCACCATGGCAACCACGGGTTTGGAAAACAGTTCCTTTAGATGGGGAGCGTATGATCTCCTGAGTGAGACAGACCTGTACAAAGGGGGTAAGATAGACCTCATAAGTGTGTCTGCTTCCACCTCGAGGAAGGCCCACCATGGGGTCTCACGTGGTTGAGGGGTCTGGGTCTACTGGGGCTGCCGAAAGTGGAGCAGGACAGGGGCTGAGGGCTGGTGAAATAGCTGCAGCCAGAGATGGGGGCAGGCCTCAACACGGGAGGTAAAATCAGAGGCTAACTGGCAAATGCTGGAATATGATAGGATGTGGCAGCGGGTCAGGGAGAAGCAGGAATCAGTATGTAGGGCATGATTAGGCTTCGGTAGAGAGGTTTCAATTTTTTATTCACTTGATTTTGTTTTACTTTTTTTTTTTTAAGATTTTTTTTATGTGGATCACTTTTTTCCCCCTCAGTGTTCCACTGTAGTTATATGTGCAGACAAGATAGGATCCTGCATCCTTCAAGACCTTCACTGAAGGCAAGTGGGAATTTTATTGTGGATTAAGGGTTCCCTGGTGGCTCAGATGGTAAAGAATCTGCCTGCAATGCAGGAGACCTGGGTTCGATCCCTGGGTTGGGAAGATCCCCTGGAGAAGGGAAAGGCAATCCACTCCAATATTCTTGCTTGGGAAGTCCCATAGACAGAGGAGCCCAGTGGGCTACTGCCAATGGGCTTGTGAAGAGTCAGAGATGACTGAGCAACTAACATTCTCACTTTCAAGGATGTTAAGGCATTCATTACTGTCATTCCTTACAAATGATGCTATTCAACCTTTCCAAACCCATCAACTCATGTAACAACACTTTGGGATAGTTTGGCTCATGTGCCCACCACACTTTACTCACTAAAAAAAAATAAAAGGACACAAAGAGATGAAGATACAGCAAGTCATCAGACCCATGATGACTTCTGGAGGCCATTTTGACAATATTGCTTCTGCTTTATGTTTTGGCGTTTTGGCCTTGAGGCACGTGGGATCTTAGTTTCTCAATCAGGGATCGAACCTGCACGCTCTGCACTGGACAGTGAAGTCTTAACCAGTGGACCTTCTGGGAAGTCCTGTTGAACTTTTTAATTGAAACAGTATATAGATAAGGGTACACACACAGATCATAAGGTGTACCTTGGTGAGTTACCATGTCACCGTGAGCAAGGTCAGCCAGGGGAACATTCCCAGCATTTTGTAAGCACCCTCTCTGTCTGTCACCTGGGTCTGCAGGGAATTGTGGGGCTGAGCTGGGGCGGAAAGGGGTCCAGACAGTGGGAAGCCCTGAGGCAGAGAGATTGTGCAGCTTGGTGAAAAAGCAACCCACTATCTCAAGGGGAATTTGAAGTACACGCTCATAAGCTACATGAAACTTGCCTCAGTTTCCCCCAATATTCTTTTCCACCCTCTGCAGTCTGTTCCCTGTCTTGGGATGTCCTTCCAAGGGTCACCTCGTGGATGAAAGCACAGGTCATGTCCTTGGAGCTCTGGGTGTGTCCATGGGATCAGCTGGCCCATTTCAGGGGAGCCTGTGGTTTGGTAATGTTTTGTGATTTTCAGTGTATAAGGCTTTGACCTTCTTGGTTACTTTTATAACTAGGTATCTTATTCCTTTGGATACTATTGCTACTGGAATTGTTATCTTCACTCATTCATTGCAGCTGATCCTCTTGGCTTTCAAGTCTCTTGAGGGCTCTGCTCAACTTTGAGACTCTCATCTGCAACCTCCAGAACTGTCAGATGCTCTTTAGGAGAGCTAGTCCAAACACCGGTCTAAACACTTTGGACTTTCCTCATCTCCTGGGTATTGGCCTCACAATTATACCCTTAGGTAACAGAAAACTTGTTGTTAAGTTTTAACAGGCTGCAGGCCCCACAGTGTTTGGTTAAGTCAAGTGGAGTACAACTTACAAGGTCAGTCAGAAATAACATGTTAGAGCATATAAGTGAGAAAGTTGAAACAGACAGACTTGCAATCGACCTTGACTTTTCCTCTCTCTGTTATGTCTCTACATGTCATGGCTCATAGTTCATTGAGTTAGACCTGTATATTGTCACCCTGCTTATTTAACTTCTATGCAGAGTTCATCATGTGAAATGCTGGGCTGGAGGAAGCACAAGCTGGAATCGAGATCACCAAGAGAAACATCAATAACCTCAGATACACAGATGACACCACCCTTATGGCAGAAAGTGAAAAAGAACTAAAGAATCACTTGATGAAAGTGAAAGAGGAGAGTGAAAAAGTTGGCTTAAAGCTCAGCATTCAGAAAACTAAGATCATGGCATCTCGTCACTTCATGGCAAATAGATGGGGAAACAGTGGAAACAATGGCAGACTTCATTTTCTTGGGCTCCAAAATCACTGCAGATGGTGACTGCAGCCATGAAATTAAAAGACGCTTACTCCTTGGAAGAAGAGTTAAGACCAACCTAGACAGCAGATCAAAAAGCAGAGACATTACTTTGCCAACAAAGGTCCGTCTAGTCAAGGCTATGGTTTTTCCAGTAGTCATATATGGATGTGAGAGATGGGTTATAAAGAAAGTTGAGTGCCAAAGAATTTATGTTTTTGAACTGTGGTGTTTGAGAAGACTCTTGAGAGTTCCTTGGACTGCAAGGAGATCCAACCAGTCCATCCTAAAGGAAATCAGTCCTGAATATTCATTGGAAGAACTAATGCTGGAGCTGAAACTCCAATACTTTGGCCACCTGATGTGAAGAACTAACTCATTGGAAAAGAGCCTGATGCTGGGAAAGATTGAAGGCAGGAGGAGAAGGGGACAACAGAGGATGAGATGGTTGGATGGCATGACTGACTGGATGGACATGAGTTTGAGTAAGCTCTGGGAGTTGGTGATGGACAGGGAAGCCTGGCGTGCTACAGTCCTTGGGGTTGCAAAGAATTGAACACTACTGAGTAACTGAACTGAACTGATTATGTCTCACTGACAAGCTGAGGATTATGTCAGTTTTGTTACCTGAATCGAAATGATGGTAAGTACCACATAATGTGGTTTTGTAGATCAATGGAGATAAATTGAATCAAGCTCTTTATAACTGGTAACTCTCATTCCTAATTACCATGTTAGAGAAGGAAAGCAGTGTGAGAATGGCTGATAAAACTCTGAGAAAGGTCATTTGATGTAATTTGGTGAATATCCTTTATTATCCTATAAGTATACCAATCTATCTTAAAGAATTTATCACTCATCAAATTAACTGAAGACTTTCTAAAAAATTAAAAATGGTAATGTTTAATTAAAAATACTAAATTTGATAACATTTGAAAATAATTTCTTTCTAAGTGGAACACTTTCCTCTTGAACAAAGATGAATGTAAACAAGTCTCAATTTAACCCTATATACTGGAATGAGTGTCAAATTACGGACAGTCATCAAATATGCAGACATCTAAAACAGCAACAGAATTTTTAAAAAGATAGTGGAAGAAAAACTAAACAGAAATATTAGCAGTTGAACATATAAATGTGAATTTAGATCTTAATTATAATTACGATTTTTGAAGTGTTCTGTAGATACGCTATACATTGATGCATTAAAATTAAGAAATACATAGGCCAACTGGGGACCACCCTAAACAATAAGAGGTAGGGATATGTTTAAAAACATTCTAAGAACTTCTTGGACAGTCAATTCAGGGGCTCAGACTCCACCTTCCAATGCAGGGGGCACAAGTTCCATCCTCGATCTAGGAGTTTAAGATCCCACATGCTGTGCGATATGGCAAAAAAAAAAAAAAAAAAAAAAAAAAAAAAAAAAATTTAAGCAAAAAAATTCTATTATGAGGTTGAGGTTGCATTGAAAAAGTCTATGGTTTTATTTACATCCTGCTTCTGTGAATTTCCCCTTCCCTAGACTTTGCAGCTGTTACAGAGAAGTCTGTCATTTACCGTGAGAGGAAGAGAGCCTAGATGGATTTGCTTGTATCCATCACGACTGGTGAAAAACAACTTTTGCTGTCTTAACAGTGAGTTATTATCCATGCTTTCTTACATGAAGGATAACGCTTCAATTTTTTCATTAGTTCTGCTACAAACCTCTTGAACAACCATTGATATGATTAAGTGATTTCCTGACAATTTGGGCCAAAAAATAATGAAAGCATATGCCTCTGAATTATTTGTTGATTAAAATTTTGACATAACTTATTGAAGAGAAAATAAAGAAAGTCTTAAAAAAAACTTTATCATTGAAGTTGTAAAACCATTTTAACATGGTAGGGCAGCATTTTCCAAATTTATTTGAGATTTTGGTTGTTCTCCTGAGAAAATAATGCTCAAATTTGGCCAGAGACATGGTCATAACTATGATCAAATGAATTTCAGAAACTTGGGGAATGCAACCAAGGTAATCTGATTTCTTTAGTTGAGAACAATTTGAAATCTGTAATGTGATAATGCCTGCTGTGAATCTCCAGAGGGATGAAAATTGGGCTAGAGTTATCGAGTATCAATTCCCAGGATCACAGAGAGTATGTCTCAACCTTTTTTCTGTGGAACATTTAGGAGGAGAGAACATTGCTAGTAATTACATGCTAATGGATCCGCTTCAAAAATTTTGTCCTCCTTGTTCTGGCAACAGATATTTTCATTCAGCTTACCTTTATTTGTACGACTCAGTGGCTTCTTGAAAACTTACATCTCAGGATCAGTACAGTAAGAATTTGGCATCGATGGATGATGAAATAATATCTTGATTATTCAGGCTGCTGTAAAAAGTCACCACAGACTGAGTGACTTATACAACAGAAATTGGTTTCTCATTGTTCTAGAGGCTGGGAAGGCCAAGAGCGAGGTGCTGGCTGATTCCTTTCCTGATGAGAACTCTCTTCCTGGCTTGTGAATTTTGGGTAGGCACAATTCAGTCCCCAGTAAATGATGTACCAAAAAGAAAGTCTTTATAGTTAGTATATTGGTTATAACTCTTTTGCTGGCAAGTGCCCAAAATCAACTTGAACTATAGTAAGGAAGAAAGATGGGATTTGTTACAATAACAAAGGTATCATCTAGACCCCAAGGGTAAGAATGCAGCTGGACATTAGGAAGATCTAGAACAATGCTGTCCAATAGAAAAATCACGTGAACCACAAATGTAGAACACATGGTAATTTTAATCTAACAGCCATGTGAAAAAAGTAGAAAGAAATGGATGAATTTAATTTTAGTAATATATTTTACTTAACCAAATCTATGAAAAATGTTTTAATTTTGTAATCAGCACAGGAATATTAAGATATTTTGTATTCTTTTTGGGGGAGGTACTAAATCTTTGAAATCTAGAGTATATTTTGCAGTGATAGTACATCTTAATTCAAAGTAGTCACATTTCAAGTGCTCAAAAGTCCTATGTGGCTAGTGGCTACCATACTGGACCATGTGAGTCCAGAGCAAAGAATGACAAGGGTTTAGGGAACCCACACAATTCTCTCTCAGTATTCAAATTTAAGAGCAATTTATTTTGGTGGAACCATTTTAAAATTTTGTTTAAAATCTGTTGAAGAGATGAGGAGTGTCACATAAAATTTAAAAATAAACTCATCTATGTGTTATTTTCAGGAGTTGTATTTCTGAAAGTTTGAAAAGTAAAAACATAGAAAAAGCTGCATCAGGCAAACATTAGACAGAAACAGACTCGAGCATCAAATGAAACAGAGTTTAAGACATAAAGAGGTGCCCAGTATAATGATAATGTCTTCAGTTCACCAAGAAGATATAGCCATCCCAAACTATAGCCATAAAACAGCCTCAACATACATCGGGTGAAAATGAGGAGGACCAAGAAATTCACAAGACAATTGCTTTGATAGAATATTTTAAATACTTCTCATAGTTATTGGTAGATGAAGAAAAAAATGAGTGGGATATAGAATATTTAAAAAATTGACAGCACTTGTTATTTCCTACTTTTTTTTCAGTAATAGCCATCCTAATGGGTGGGAGGTGATTAATTAGGTATATTTTTAAACACCTAAAGTTCAGCAGACCTCAACCAGTATTAAACTTTCATTGACTTTTAAATTGATATCTTCTTTTTTTCACTCAGTATTTTAAATTTATTTTTAATTGGAGGATAATTGCTTTACAACATTGTGTTGGTTTCTGCCTTACATCAACATGAATCAGTCATAGGTATATCTATGTCCTATGTGGATCAACTAGTAACGAATCACCTGCAATGTGGGAGACCTGGGTTCAATCCCTGGGTTGGGGAGAACCCCTGGAGAAGGGAAAGGCTACCCACTCCAGTATTCTGGCCTGGAGAATTCCATGGACTGTATAGTCCATGGGGTTGCAGAGAGTCAGACACAACTGAGCGACTTTCCCTTCACTCACTCTAGAACCTCCCTTCCACCTCTCACTTCATCCCACCCCTTTAGGTTATCACAGAGCACTGGATTTTAGTCTCAGCATTATACAGAAAATTTCCACTGGCTATCCGATTTTATATATGGCTATGTGTATGTTTCAGTGAACCTACCTGCAGGGCAGCAGTGGCGATGCAGCCGTAGAGAACAGACTTGCGGGCATAGGTGGGGAAGGAGAGGTTGGGATGAACTGAGAGAGGAGCACTGAGTAAAATTAAATATCTTCTTAAAGCACCACATAGGGAGAATACCAGTCTTAGCGGCCACTCGTCTACTAAGTCTGGGATGCAGGGACCACATCCAAGCCTTTGTCTAGTGCAGGGCCTAGCAGAGGTCCTGACATGAAAGAGAACTCTGGGCACATGTGTTGAATGAGTGAACGGTGTGTTTCTATGACAATGAGCTTAGAAACGAATGATGAGCTGCTTAGTATCAGTGGCGGATGCCGGTGTCAAATGTGTGACCACTGGCAAGCCTGGGGCTCATGGGACCCTGTTTCTCTTAAGCAGCACATTGGAGGCAGATGACGGCTCTCCTGGTTGGCTGGCATCACTTGGTCTTGAGTGTCAATGAATAATGAAGAGGTGACTTTCCATGCGTTCCCTGAATGCCCAACTCTTTTACATTCTAGAACGAAGTAGAGTGAAGAACATTTGGGGGACATGGCTCTTCACCAACTGGGTATGAGGTCTTTAAGAATAATCTCTTCTCTCCCATGCCCTCATGTGTAAAATGGAATCATGATACCTGCACCAGGAGGCTGTCAAGAATTTAAATGAGATAATATATGAAATGGTGCAATGCATATGTATGTAGGTATTATTGCATTGAGTTGGCCCAAAAAATTAGTTTGGGGTTAGGTATTATGGAAAAATATAAATGTACTTTTTGGCCAATCCAATAAATCTATTTTAATTAATTATAGTTTTGCTTTTATGTGTGATTGTTTCTCATTGATGGGAAGGTCTTTGCATTAAAATCTATGAATAAATTATAGAAAAACTCCTAAGATTTCTTTGGAGACTCGTATGATATTTTCTTTCAGTTATCTCATTAGAATTACTTTGATCAGAGGATAAAAACATAACACTAACGTGCTACTTTTTGATTGACAGTTCGCCAACTGGAGTTGGTGGGCTGAGAATACTAGGCTTCAGGTGAAGAGGTGAGTTAAGCAGTAAATGTCTGATCTCACTTTAAATGTCCTTAGTCACTATGATGGAGTTGCCATGTACCTCCCCCAACTTTAATCAACATTTTTATGTTAGCTAACAAAGTTATCAGTGAGCGTTCCTTTGAAAGCTCTAGAAACAGTGAGAAGAAATCAAATTTTTCTGGTGGGCACTTCAAAATTCAGAGAGTTCTTTGTTCACTGTGTATCTCATGATTTAAAACCTGAATCTCCTCAACTGTGGTATATTCAATACGTTTTCCACAAGATTAACCACAGGTTAGATAAGTGTTATAAAACTATGTAACAGGTTAACAAAAGTAAGTACATATTTTTTTCTCCCCACCTAGAATGGCACCATCCAATAAAGGTTTCTGCATTGAAGGAAATGTTCTATAATTTTGCCCTAATTGAATCATGGGTCTTTCCAGGTGGCTCAGTGGCAAAGAATCCATCTGCCAATGCAGGAGATGCAAGAAATGTGGATTCCGTCTCTGGGTTGGCAAGACCCTCTGGAGCAGGAAATGACACCACTCCAGTATTCTTGCCTGGGAAATCCCATGGACAGAGGAACCTGGCTATAGTCCTCTGGGCCGCAAAGAGTCAGACACGACTTAGCAACGGAGCACCCACAATCGAGTAGACACCAGTTGCACGTGGCTATTGAGCACTTGAAATGTGGCCGGTGTCAAAGTTTTAATTTTATTTAATATTAGTTAATGAAAATTGGAAACTTAAGTAGCCACACGTGGCTGGTGTCTACTGTATGGACAAACGAACAGTACAGAGTATCACATCTCTAGGAAAATGAGAGATAAGAGATATACTCGAAAATGGTCTAAACTGGGTAAACGTACCTGCAGCTCCTCACTCTGTCTTGTTTTGTTTCAGTTTTAGTTTCTATGTAATGAAGGAAAAATGTTATTCTAAACCAAAATTGACTGTTGTTATAATGGCTGTTGAGGAAGAAAATGCATTTCAGAGGGAAAGTGCGTTTCTCTATGACTCTTTGCCTTTCGTAAAGATGGGAGAAAAAGAGATACAAATAAAAGACTGAAATTTCAAAGCTTTGGTCAGTTCCTCTGTGTTGCTACTGGATGAGACCCAGGTTATAAAGCTGTTCCTTTGAACCAAAATATTAACAACATTTGTGTGCGAGCTTAGTTGCTTCAGTCATGTCCGACTCTCTGCGACCCTATGGACCATGGCCTGCCAGGCCCTCTGTTCATGGGATTCCCCACGAAAGAATACTGGAATGGGTGCCGTTTCCTTTTCCAGGGCATCTTCCCCGACCCAGGGATCGAACCCAGGTCTCCTGCTTGGCGGGAGGACTCTTTAACAACTGAGTCACCTGGAAAGCCCCAAGTAACCCCCATATATCAAAATTGCATAAGGAATGAAGATAATAAATATGCTGTATTAACTTATTGTCTTTCCACCTTTTGAGAGCGATGGAATTGTGGGTTTAGTTCATGGTGGAGGAGTTCCTATTAACCCATATGCTATTTCAACTAAGCTTTTCAAAAGCCTTGGGTTTATTGTTGTATCACCAACAGTCCTGATTTACATTTACAGTGATCTCCTGAGTGCACTTCAGTAGCTGAGTTTATACTTCGGGCAAAAAGCGAAATCTCCTTTGATGTAGAAATGTATGCAATTAGGAATACAAACCAAGATAAAACCTCTGAGCCCTCCAGGTGACTGCTGGTGTGTGAGAGGAGCTATGATACATTTGCAAAGAAACTAGAAGAGTCTTCTCTGGAAAACGCCAAAAAATAAACAAACAAACCAACCCACAGTCTTTCCTGGAAGTGAGAGGATAGAATTTAAAATGTAGGGTTTCTTTTGGCCATGAAATTCTTTGATTTCTGCAACTCCTGTACCTCCTTTCTTTCTTTTCTTTCTTTCTTTCTTTTTTTTTTTTTTTTAATGTATCCTCCTTTGAATCTAGCTAGTGGAGTTCCATTCCCCTTGCTCTCCCCTTTCTGCTGTGAAATTCTGATAGTTACAGACTGTTTCACCACTTTTGTTCACTTACTTGTTTTGAGGCGAGTGATTCTGAAAACACAGGTTGTCACACATGAAGTATACTTGTCAGTGCGCAGGCAACGTTTTCTTTGCTGAGCTCCTCACAATGTGTGCCTTGAACACACACACTCAAGGGCTCTTGGCTGTGGCCATCTGTCAGGTCTGAAGACTGGATTTCAACATGCTGGTGCCTGGACTCACGCACATTCTGTCCTGTCTTTTGCAAGTCCTCCCACAGCAAAGAATCTTCCTCTCGGAATTTAGAAAGAAGTCCAAGTCTTTGGGGCTTTTGTTCCACCTCCTGCTGTCTCCTGGGCTGGGCAGTGGAGGGCATGGATCCTTCCATGAGTACACCCTTTCGCATCCTGTACCTTGGGGGTCTTTTCAGAGAATGAATGGGCTGAATTCACGATGACATCTGACTGGAGGAAGAACTGGACCTTTCGAAATGTCCTAGGTGAACCACTCTCTCTTTTGAGGTTTCCGAATGAACCATATGCAGAGAATCTTGCCAGGACAACAGGCACGTGTTTTACTCGGAGACGGGGCCCTGAATCCCTACGTGTGAACCCCTCAGGGCTGCCTGGAGGAGGTGACAGTCCTTTCTGTTTGGGCTAGTCATGAAAGCAGAAGTGTTAGTTGCTCAGTCCTGTCCAGCTCTTTGTAGCCTGCCAGGTTCCTCTGTCCATGGGATTCTCCAGGCCAGAGTACTGGAGTGGTTACTCTCTCCCTCATCTCACCCTCTCCTCCCCTCTCCCCGCGTCCATAAGTCTGTTCTCTATGTCTGTTTCTCCATCACTGCCTTACAAATAAATTCATCATACCATCTTATATGTAAAATGGAAAGTCAATGGGAATTGGCTGTCGGTCACAGGGAACTCAAACAGGGGCTCTGTATCAGCCTAGAGGGGTGGGAGGGGAGGGAGATGGGAGGGATGTTCAAAAGGGAGGAGACCTACGCACACCTATGGCTGATCCGTGCTGAGGTTTGGCAGAAAACAACAGAATTCTGTAAAGCAATTATCCTTCAATTAATAAAAAAAGAATCCTGGCGTGGGTTGCCACTTCCTCCTCCAGGGAACCAGAGAGTCACTAGTCATCAATGTCAGAGAGCAAACCAGAAGTCTCCTGTCCTCTGCTGTCCCCGTAGCCATGACTGCCACATGGTGTCACTGTTGAAACACAGCCCGAGCAGCTGCCCCAGCGCTGTTTCCTGTGTCCCCAGAACTGGGCCAGGGCCCCCTGACCTCGGTGTCCCCTCCCTAGACGGTCTGGTGGCCTGCAAGTCTAACGTCATCCCTGGCTGCTGTCCGGCGCTGCCCCCCAACTCAGACACTTCTTTCCACAGGGCGGGGCCACCATCACTGATTCCACGTTCCTACACGACATGCAGGTGTTTGAGCTACCTGTCTCAGGTGTGCAAAGGGAGCCCACAGACTCTCGGACCTTCCAGACCAGTGATCTAGGCTCAACTTCACTCACGGCTCACACAGCTTCTTGAGTTTAGACATGTGGTGAAGGTGACCTGATAAAAATAGGTCTACCCATTTTTTTCCCCCTCCCATCAGCCAAGAAAAAAAAAATAAAACTCCTGTTTTGATTTGGGGTGTGTGTAGGAGAGCCCGTTTACTCAACTGGAAGGAGGGAGGGTGGAGATTGTTCTTTCTACCCTATATGTTCAGTTCAGTTCAGTTCAGTCGCTTAGTGGTGTCCGGCTTTGTGACCCCATGGACTGCAGCACGCCAGGCCTCCCTGTCCATCACCAACTCCCGGAGTTTACCCAAACTCTATCCACTCAGAGGAGAAGGAAACAGCAACCCACTCATGGACAGAGGAGCCTGACAGGCTACAGTCTATGGGGTCGCTAGAGTTGGACATGACTGAGTGACTAAGCACATATGCTCAGAAGGGGCATAAATGCTTTTACATTTTTAACCTCCAAGTTTTTCTCTTAGAGAAAGGAAAAAGATTGCCTTTCTATCTCAAAAGTCCAGGCCTTCTTTTGGGTAATCATTCTTCTTTCAGAGAGAAGGAGCTGATATTTCAGGGGTGGAAAAGAAAAGCAGCCTGACTCTGTGGGTATCCCCAAATTCAGGGGGGAAGGGGAAGGTGAGCGTGGCTTTATTGTGCGTGGGACACAACGCTCTGTGGTCCAGGCTCAAGGAAATGCTGGAGAACAAGCCTGAACACTAAGCTGAGGTCCTGCCACTTAGCCATCTGGGTCCCAACACCTCAATCACAGCTTTCAAAGGACCTGATGGGCCTGAGCCTGTAGCTGGTGACACCTTGGGTTTTGTTGACATGGGGGAGGGCCAGTTGGAAGTCCAAAATCAGAAGAAAATGTCCATTTCCTTTCTGAGGAGTGGACATTTGGGGCGAATTCTTTGGGACAGAAACGGACATTTGGGGAGAACTCTTTGGGACAAAAGTGGACTAAAGGAAATCAACCCTGAATATTCAGTGGAAGGACTGATGCTGAAGCTGAAGCTCTAATACTTTGGCCACCTGATGCAAAGAACCGACTCATTGGAGAAGACCCTCATGCTGGGAAAGATTGAAGGCAGGAGGAGAAGGGGACGACAGAGGATGAGATGGTTGGATGGCATCTTCCACTCAGTGGACATGAGTTTGAGCAAGCTCTGGGAGATGGTGAAGGACAGGGAAGCTTGTCATGCTTCAGTCCACGGGATCTCAAACAGTCAGACACAACTGAGCAACTGAACAACAACTTTGGGATATGCAAGGCATTCAGTTTCTTTGACTATCCAAGAGAGAGGGGGGAGAGCCCTCAAGAATTAAGATTGACTTCATGGTCAATCTGGCATTTGGCTGCCAAGCTAGATTAAATTGAGTTGGGAGACATTCAAGTGAATCAAGATTGCATCCAAGGGCAGAGCAGTTGCAATAGAATCACCCACATGCATAGACCCCCCCCCCCCATCTAGGTTCAAGCCTTCCCCCTGCCTGATCGGTTTCACCATCTCGGGGAACCAGAGTCCCATCTTTTCAATCTCAGCATCTCTGAGTCTCAAGGGTGGAAGAAACCTTTTCCTTTCTCAGATCAGCTTCACTTCTGAGTGGGAGACATTCTCTTCAGAAGAAATATAGACCTGGTAATGTGCATTAAGCGAGTTCTATCAAAGTTTTATTATGTGTATCTCTTGTACTCGGGTTATGCTGTGCAGGTACGTGACCATTCCTATGGAGCAGCAGCCCAGCAATAAGCCTCTACTCAATACGTTTCCCCTGAGCGACTGGCAGGCTATTAATAGCATCTGTCCCAGAAATCATTTGGAAATAGTCGCCGGTTGGAGCCCACGAGGGGGTGCCAGGCACTTCTCTGTCCTCTCAGTTGGTGACCCTCCAACCCCACGCTTCCTTCCCAAACTAGTGTACCTTTTCCCTTTCCTCTGGCCGTCTGAGGGTGTTTCTCTTTACCCTTCACGGACCTAATTCCTGCAGTAAGCTGGCTGAGCAAATGTCCCTGGTTCCTTCCCTGTTTGCGTCACACTCACTCTGTAACAAACTCAAATGCTTTCGCTGACCTTGTCCTGCACATTACGGATAGATTCCCTGCTCAGTCCGCATTCCCTCTGGCTTGAACTCTGTCCCCCTCGGAACGGAGGTTTGGAGTTGCGATCTCTCTGGATTTATTGGACTTTGTACGTGGTTTCTGATGTTCAGATCATTCAGGCAAACACCACGGCTTCCCCTATTTCACTGTAATCATCCTTCTGATGGTTTGATGTTGACCTTCCTGCCTCTGTTCCCAGTGTGACATGGTGACCGCCTTCGTGGGGGCTAGTGTAACCACTCTCCTCTCTGGTTGCTAAAGACTGGGCATGTGTAACAGAGCTGTATGAGAAGAACCATCGTACAATCTTTAGACCCCAAGCAGTAAAGGGCTCCTCTCATCATAGGAGCTCTAAGATCTTTAACAGGCTCACAGCATGGAGAATATCCCTGCTGGACCAAAACAGGGCAGAGAAGAGACCCCTGTTTTAAACCTTGAGTGTTCAGATACATGGGAGACGTGCAGTCCTGTCACGGGTGACTCTCATGAAGGCCAAAAAAAAAAAAAAAAAAAGCAGAGATCCTGGGGCAGGTCAGTCTGGGAACAAGGAATCCACCAAGGAGCATACAGACTCAGCCCAGAGCTTGCTACCTCCGTGCGCCATTGCTAATTCAGAGTGAGTAATTAATATGCAGAGTACATGACATGCCATTCTCGACAGATCCTTGTGGCTTCTTCGCGAAATTCCTCCCTCCCATCAAAATGAGGGAGACCAGTCCCATCACCTCATCATCAGGAGCTAGCTGCCTGAGAGACTGCCTCTCCTGGATTATGCCCTCTCTCTTTCTGAGTCTTCAACCTGTACTCTGTCTTAATCTCTTTCCCATCAGCCTTTCAACACATTCCAGTCCCTTCTATCTTAAAAAAGCTTTCTATGACTTGCCCCCTAATCTCTGCATCCGGAGAGCAGTGCCTCTTATCTGTAGCTAGACACTGACCACAACCCGCAGGAAAGAATTTGCCCTGTCTCCTGCTTAAAACAACAATAACAACAAAACCTGCTATGACCTGAGTCACTAATTGCAGTCAGTGAGGTGTGCATGCATGCACAGTGGTGTCTGATGCTTTGTGATCCCAGGGACTGTAGCCCACCAGACTCCTTTGTTCATGGAATTCTCCAGGCAAGAATGTTGGAGGGGGTTGTTATTTCTTTCTCCATGGGATCTTCCTGACCCAGGGATCTTAACTTGTGACCCTGCATTGGCAGGGGGATTCTTTACTATTGAGCCACCAGGGAAGCCCCCCTCATAACCTCATCTAAACCTATTTATTTCCCCAAAGCTCCACCTCCACATACCATCAGATTGGGGGTTAGGACTTCAACCTCAATTTTGGAAGGGCACAAACATTTAACCCATAACATTCTGCTCCTGGCCCCCGAAATTCACATTCTCCTCTTATGTGAAATATATGAATTCCTTCCCAGTAGCTCCAAAGTCTTAATCCCTTCCAGCACCAATTCTAAAGTCTAAAGCCCCAAGTCTAAATATGATCTCAGTCAGAAATGGGTGAGACTTGAAGAACGATTCATTCAGAGGAAAATTCCTCTCCAGCTGTGAACCTATGAAACCAGGTAATTCATGTACTGCCTGGTGGGACAGGCATGGGACGGATGTTCCCATACAAAACGGGAGAAATAGCGAAGAAGGAAAAGGTGATGTGTCCCCAGCAAGTAAATATCATTAGCTCTTAAGACTCAAGAAGAATCCTCTCTGGTTCAATGTCCTGTTTTTCAGACCCCCTGAGGGGGAGGTCCTGCCTCTGCTGGTCTGCAAGGCAAGTGTCATGTTCCCAAGGCTCCAGGTGACCGCCATCTTGCCTGTTGAATCCGAGATGATGGCTTCACTCTTTGAAGCACAAGAGACAGCCCTGGTGACCTCTGAACTGCCTTCTAGGTCATTCTTGACTTGTCTTGAAGAACAGGGTACACCCGCACCTCAACAGATTGATACAGGATGGAAGAAGTGTGACGTCTTCCTTTATTTGTCCCATCTTCCCTTCCACCCTCAAATGCTGTGGGTATTTTTATTTTTATTTTTGCCATTCTTCCCACTTGCGGCCTCTAACAGATGTCTGGCAGGTTTTTGAGGACATTGTTCCCAACTGGAGGCATTGTTTTTCTCTCTCACACACCACAAGGTTCCAAGACACTTGGTGGGGCAGGCGTCCTCCTTAATTCTCATCACCCCTTCTGGACTATCAGTCTTTTTCGGTCTTTTCCTCCCTGCCTCCCAGCCTCCCTCTTCCCTCCCCTTCTCTTCCCTCTCCTTCCTTCCTTCATTTTAAACTTCATACTCACACCATTGGATCCTATCGTGGTATCAGAGATTCAGCAAAGAAACAGATGGCACCTCAGAGTAGGAAAATTCAAATAGGATTTTAAAAAAGGGAGACCCTACAAAGATACAAATAGGGTGAGGAGAAACCACACAGAATAGCACAGGAATGGAGCAGAAACCGGGAGCTGGTAACCTTGGTCGCCTCAAGGGAGGCAGGAGGGAATTGTTATCAAAACCCAGGACGAGAGATTCAAGTAGGGTTGGCTGCCTTGAGCTACTAGTGACCTTCAGCTGAGGGGCACAGTCAGCCTGGTGGCCCCTGGGGGAAATGTACTCAGGCCTCCCTGACGCCAGTCTCCTGAGAGGGCTCTCCAATGGTGGAACCAGAAACCAGAGGGCAAGGAGACCCCAAGAGGTTTTCCACACAGGAGTCTCAGGGTTACAAAGATGGCAGCCAGCATAGTCACTCTTTTCTCTCCCTCACTGCTTCATCCACTTCATCCACGGCCTCTGTGCTTCATTCCCCATCCTTCTGGCTCCAGCCTTCCCCTTCTCCCTGATTCACACCGTCCTTCCCAGGGATTTCGCCATTCCAGGCATGTCCCATCTGGGATGCCAGCCTCTCGGTTCCTCGGCCCCTTTTTCCACAATCATCCTTTCCTCCCCCCACCCCCTCAGGCTTCCACTCTCACAGTCCAACCTGAAACTTGTCGTGTGGATAAACTGCACCGCCTTTGAAGTCTTCAATTTACCTCAGTTCTTCGACCACCTCCTTTCCTCGCTCATGGGTTTAAATAATTTCACAGCAAAACCTCTCATCAGTGAATTCTCTCCAGTGAACCTACCTCAGCATGTCTCACCGTCTCATACCCTTGCCCCCCCACACATACACACCCGTCTTCACTTTCTTCCTTGGGCAACGCAGAGCCCTTGACTTATCATTATTTCATCATTGTTACTCTCCTGCCATCTCCTTCACCTTCTTCTCTTTTCTTTTGTCATTTTTTGCCTGGTCAAACCCCAGTCTGTGATGACTCAACCACCTGACCATGACTTCTGTGCTTACACACAGACAGATGAGTGTTTTAGGAGGAGAGAAATGCAGACAGGCAACATAGCTTTCCTTTAAATAAAACATCTCAAACTCCAAGGGGGCACCCGGCCCTGCCTGACAACTTGACCGGATTTGTCTTGCAAGTTTCTCACTCTCTATTTTGTCCCATTTCCCTTCTCCACAAATTACTCCATCCCTCTACTTTCATCCTACTCCTAACTTTAAGTCTTTCACTTAAACATTGAAGTCATCAGCTAAGAATTTCATCTGCTCACTTCCAAGTCTAGAAACCTACCAGCATCAAAACCCACGTATCTTTTCCCTCCAGAGGGAGGGAGGGCATTTTCTAAAATTTCAACATGTCCTAAACTTCATTTAGGTTCTGCATCATCTCTCTCTTAAAAAAAATTTTTTTTTATTGGTGTACAGTTGCTTTACAATGTTGCATTAGTTTCTGCTGTAGAGAGAAGTGAATCAGCCATGCACAGATATCCCCTCTTTTTTTAGATTTCCTCCCCATTTAGGTCACCTCAGAGCACTCAACAGGATTCTCTGAGTGTTCTCATTAGTTGTCTGTTTTATGTGCATGCTAAGTCGCTTCAGTTGTGTCCAACTCTTTGCGACCCTATGGACCGCAGCCCACCAGGTTCCTTTGTCTGTGGGATTCTCCAGGCAAGAATACTGAGTGGATCTCCATGCCCTTCTCCAGGGGATCTTCCAGACCCAGGGACTGAACCCAGCTCGCTGACGTCTCCTGCATTGGCAGGCAGGTTCTTCACCGCTAGTGCCACCTGGGAAGCGTGGTGTGTGTGTTAATCTCAATCCCCAACGTGCCCCACCACTCTCCCTCCTCCCTGTGGTGTCCACATGTTTGTTCTCTCTGTCTCTACTTCTGTTTTGCAAATAAGACCATCTATACCATTTTTCTAGATTTCACATATACGCGTTAATATACAGTTAACTCTTTTAGCCTTCTCACAGTCTGTGATGAATTCTCCACGCTCAGGCTGTAACCTCTCTCTTTTTCAACTGGACCTTTCCCCCAGGAACATGACCACTCTGCAGTGCTTCCCATGAGATGGACTTCCCTTCCTTCCACTGTGATTTGGTTTCTTCATTCGTTTCTTTTGTCTTGTCTTGTTAAACTCCACCCGGTGATTTCCTTCTCCCTATTGGGCAGCTTTTCCTCCGGCTCCTCTCCTGCAACCTCCTCCAGGGAACAAGTCCCTTAAAGGGCAGGAGAGTCCTTGCTTGTGGAGGGAGACGGCTGGGGCTGGGACTGGACATACTGGGGCTACTCTGGGGCTGGTTTGCTTCTTTTCCTTGATCTGTGAAGTGGATGCAATACTGTGCACCTCGTAATAATTCACAAAGCCGTATCGATCAAGTAAGTAGCATTAAAAACGTACACAAAGTTGTTCATAATTTCCTCTTTCTCCCCTTTAAATATCTGCACCATCCATAGTGATAGCCCCCTTTCATCATGCCTAACGTGCGCGCGCATGTGTGTGTGTGTGTGTGTGCATGACTGTGTGTGCTTTCTTCATTTATTTTTTGGGGAGGCAGTCACTATCAGTTTTGCAAGTTTTTCAAGGCTTTGTTGATGTTCTTTTATTTTAATATTCATTTTGCTGATTTCATTTATTTTTTCCCTCCCCATTATTTGGGCAATTTGCTCTTCTTTCACTAAATTTTTGCAGTTGACTCTTTGCTCATTAAAATTTCAGCCTTCCTTCATTTCCAAGCTAAATGTTATATCTAGTCTTCAACTACTATCCGCTGAAGTAAAATTTAATTCCTATATTTCTAGTTTCTCATGGAGGCACTCACTGTGTTTTCCAGGTATTGACAACATTTGTTTTCTTGATGATCTGATAGTCTTCTTATTTACTGTGGTAAGACATTTCTAATTCATAATGTTTTCCTTTTTCCCAAGCTCCCCCAAAACTCAAATTTGAAATGTAGGCACATTGATCAGATTGATTCTTGGTTGACTTTATACTTATTTTATAGTTCTATATTCTTGCAAGTATCTTTTAATAGGTTGATTTTGTTCCATACAATGGAGAAAGAGACAGACACGAATAACTCTCAAAAAACACAGGGCACACCCAGAAATGGAGAGTCTATTTTATCATGGGGAGCAGGCTTCCAGATCACACAAATTAGTGAAGCATATAAAATACAGCTCAGAAAATTTCATTGATCCTTGATCATGTTCCACACATTACTCAGTATCTTGCTTATTTGAATAACTCCCCAACTGCACCTGTTTCCTCATCATTTTTTAAGAGAAGATAAGGAAGTTTCTGATGATGCTTTCTTCATCTTTACATTACCTAAAGAAATGACTCAGTAGTTAAAACAGTTATTGCCCAACACTTCTACAATTCATTGTCTTATTTTATCCCTAAAGTTAGTTCAGTACCAGCCTCTGTGTCCTCCGTCCTTTCCTTGGTTCCAATTACTTTGTAAATGTCTAACTGCCTCTGTTGTTTAGTCGCTAAGACACCTCTGACTCTTTATGGCCCTGTGGACCGCAGCCTGACAGGCTCCTCTGTCCATGGGATTTCCCAGGCAAGAATACTGGAATGGGTTGCCATTTCCTTCTCCACTAATTGCCTCTATTACATCCTTAATGTAATATAGAGTGATGTCTCCTTCCTGAATCAAACGCTAACTGCGACAATCTTTGTCTCCCGAGAGTTCAAACATAATCTTTCCTTTTATGTGTATTTAAAAGCCATAATGGAAATTTTTTCTCTTGTCTGCCATGATCAAACCATCCCATTTTGCCCACATGGTTTGAGTTGAGTGCTACCATGTTATGATATTACCCTCTACCCCCACGATCACTTTCAATTTGCCCAGAGGTGATCAGCTGACTCAAGCTACATCAATCAGAACATCTCCCTGGAATTTCTAAACATGGGTCTGGAGGACAAGTTTTAAACCTGCACTGCTCCTGAAGCCTTGGGACTTTAGGAATCATTTTTTTCCTTAACTGGTAGAGGAAGTCCCTCTGATAGAATGAATCTGACCTGCTGAGAGAACAGAGATAATAGATGGAAAACTCATTTTCCTCTCAGCCTTGAGAATCAGTGAAAATTTTGCTCTTCTCATACTTAATGGTATCAATAGTTAAGGTTGTATTTCTGTTACGTGCAACCAAAAAAGTCTTTTAAAAAATATTTCAGACCATGTGAAACTGCTCAGTTGTGACGGCTAGTCTGTAATCAGCCTATATTGATGCTAGGGTGTTAGGGAAAGTTTATAAAGTCACAGAGCTTACTAAAAAATGTCCAATAGAGAAGTAAGAGCTGTTATTTTCCAAAGTAATCAGAAAAACATAGATTCACACTCCTTCCTGCTTCCTCCATGTGATTTTTGTTGATAAACATTTATGATTCAACTTGGTGAAAGCATTGCTCAGTCATGTCCAGCTCTTTGTGACCCCATGGAATGTAGCTCACGAGGCTCTGTTTATGGGATTCTCCAGTAAGAATACTAGAGTGAGTTGTCATTCCCTCCTCCAGGGGATCTTCCCAGCCCAGGAAACGAATCCGGATCTCCTGCACTGCAGGCAGATTCTCTACTGTCTGAAGTAAATTCACATTGTAAGTTACTCTTTCTAGTCCAATCACGTGGCAATGATGAATATACTATAAAAACCAGAAGCCAAAGTTACATATCTGGGGTCAAAAGTCAAGATTGCTATTTTCAGGAACCAGAAATAGAATAGAAACTTGAGGGTTTGGTTCTTGAGGGGTAATGGGGTTTGGAGGTCAGGAGCTGGAATGGGATTCCCAGCCTTGTAATGGCCTCAGACATCATTTTTCTTGCTACCCCCAGGGATGTGGGAGATTAGGAGCTTAGGAAAATAGATGATAAAGGTCAGGTGGCACGGTCAAGTACTCCCCTGGGAACTGGATGCAGTGTCCTGAATATCAGCAACGCCATCAATCCTAGTGTGAACTGTAATCCTGGGAAGTGGAGGATGGAGGAACCGTTAGAGCAGAGTGAAGGGGAACAGGAAGGAGAAGAACAAAAATATAGACAGAAATCTTCCTGCTCACCATCTAAAAGCCAAAATTCCAACATGGATTTGAATCACATGCTAAGGAACACCACTAAGAATATGAACTGTTGGAATGCAAATTCAATCCATACTCCATCTACTTTCTAGAACCATCTGACAGAGACTTTAATGCATGCTTAAGATGCTTGAGCAGAGAAATAAAAACACAACACATGTCAACCATGAGCCAGAAATCATGAACCCAAGACACAAAGGAACAGGAATCAATATTTCTGTGTTAGAATTTCCAGGAAAAGAGAATGGAGAGAATGGCAAGGAATAAACATCTGAAGAGGTGATGACCAAGAATTTTGAACTTGAAGAGTCTCCACCGTATGGAACGCAGGCTCAGGAAAGATAAATCCACTCATAAGCACACCATGGAAAAACTGCAGATCACCAAAGAGAAAGAGGAAAATCTCAAGAATTACCCAAGAATAAAAATTTACCATGTGTCAGGCCCTATGGAAGGCCCAACACACCATATTCTGAAAATACAACACTTCTAAATGGGAATACTTATAAAAGGAAAAGAATACAAGAATAAAAGAAGAGCAATTTAAAAGAGAAATTACTGTAGATGTATAATTAAAAGACAGCACTTGTAAATTACTGTGAAGAATAGCTTAAAATGAAAATACATGTTATGATTTCACAAATCAGTCCAATTTTAACTACACAAGTATAATATTGGGGAGTGAGAAGGGTTAAGGAAGTCTTCTGCTCAAGGCTTGCTGGTTAACTTGCTCATTTTCCATAATTCCAATGTGAATGGGGATGGTGGAGAGGAGGTAGAAGGAGATGTTGGCCTTGGAAAAGTGATATAACGGCAAAATCTCATAGGATTTTACTCAGCCCAGTTTTACAGAAGTGGTCCAAACCTGGACCACACGTTCAGGTCCCTAAAGCCAGTGTTTTTAAAGAAACACCCGCAAAAATCTCCCTTTGCAGGTAGCACCACATTTCTCTATTCTTTTTTAAACGTGACAAAATGAACGGTCAATTTAGGAAAAGTTACGTTCACAGAGTTGTGTATATATGTGTGTTCGTGCAAGTTTCTTATTAGAGAGAGGGGGGGATAGGAGAGGGCAGAGAGAGACGGAGAGAGAAAATTAATGCCGGTGGTCTGAATTTTCAAATTTTCAATGGCTGGTCTCACAGAGACAAAGCTGAAATTCTCTACAGACTTAGATTTTTGAACACTCCTAGAACCTAGCCAGATTTCTCATGAATTGGCTGGCTAAATGCCAGAGTTAAAAATCAGTAGACATGCATGATATAGATTTGCAAATATTTTTTAAATAAATAGAACTAGTAATCCTCAAATACATTAGATTCAGGCCAGCAGTCCACTATGCTTTTGGTTGAATACCGTTCTGACTTTTGTATGTTTGAAATAAATATTCATCAGCTGCAGAAATTGACATTTAATATGTTGGAGAGACGTGGTAGCATTTCCCTGGTGGTGTGGTGGTAAAGAATCTGCCTGCCAATGCAGGAGACACAGGGGATGTGAATTCCATCCCTGGGTTGGGAAGATCAGCGGGAGAAGGAAATGCAACCCACTCCAGCATTCTTACCTGAAAAATCCCATAGACAGAGGAGACTGGTGGGCTACAGTCCATGGGGTCACAAAACAGATGGACATGACGGAGCCACTGATCATCGCAGGGGCAGAGAAGACGTGAGAATGGTACAAAGATATTTGTTTAGCACTCAGGTTTCCAGGAATGACGAATAATTTATTTAGAATACCACCAGGCACATTATCCTCTGGGCACACCAATTAGAAAAAGGTAGAATATAAGGCAGAGTTTATCTGAATTTCATACTTCGGATTAAATTAAAAACTTACCATTCCTTCTGAATCTAAGCCTGTCTTCTTTGATGAGTTTTATGTGTCTATACCGTCCCTTCTCTAGAGGTGGATCCCCTTGGTGTCATGGGTACTTAACAAGGGTCTCCTTGGTCTGGTGGATACCTTGACAGGAAGGCCTCGCTTTCAGAGCTCCATGCAAGTCAGAAAAAAAAAAAAAAAAAAGTCCTTTCTGTATGGACCAATCAGAAAAAAGGCACCCGTTTTAGGTTGACCAGTCAAAAAAAGCATACCTTCTGGTCTGACCAATTAGAAAAAGGCATCACCTTTGGCGGACAAATGAGAAAAAGGCAGCCTCTCAGGGTGAACCAATCAGAAGATGTTCTTGGTTGATGCCTAGAGCCCTGGCTGACAAATGGAACCCAGCTTGTCTTTTAGTCCTGACTCACAACCACCTTGGTTAGCGGCCTTTGAGTTTCC
Source organism: Muntiacus reevesi (assembly GCF_963930625.1). Taxonomy (NCBI): domain Eukaryota; kingdom Metazoa; phylum Chordata; class Mammalia; order Artiodactyla; family Cervidae; genus Muntiacus; species Muntiacus reevesi. The sequence goes on along the minus strand of NC_089259.1, from coordinate 75,441,763 downwards.
AGTGTTCAAAAATTAAATGGCAATGTTTTGCTGCAAGCAGTGGTCTTTTCCTCTGTGTTGTAGGAAATGAAATGAAAACATAATAGGGTTTCTTTTTTTGATTTTGTTTTTTTCTCCCAGATTTGACTTGAGATCTTGCTTCTTGCTGTTGTTAATGTTCACACTGTAATAAAGATGGTATGACTATTATCAGAAAAACATATTTAGTAATTTGAAGTTTACTGTAACACTATTTCATATGGCTCTGCATTCAATATCATACATCCTGCCTTCTATTACCTAAGCATATTTGAAAATCTTACTTAAAAGTGTTGCCTTAATGGAATAATATCAGATTCAATTTACTAATAGAAATTTACACACATCCAAACACTTGGGAATGCCTATTTAAAACATAAGTTAATTAAAAAAGCTAAAAACAAATGAACAAGAATATCCTATTGTGTATCAGAGCTTGAGAAATATCTGCTAAGAGAAAGTGGTTGATGTGAAGTTACCATATGATTTGTGTATATTTTTGTTCTGATTTTATCCTAATTGTAAATTCCTTAAATAAAATCTGAAATACTGGCCATGTTGTGCTTGACTAATTACTTACCTATTGCTCATTACAATGTTTATTTTTAAAAAACAAAGTCAATGCTAAGTAGTAATTATCTTGATCCTTTATACATGTGTGTGCATTCTATTATTTATCTCATACAAACAAGTAATAAAGTAAAATGCATTGTTGTCCAGAGACCAACAATACATTAAATCAAGTCAGTGTTCAAACACAGTATTTTAAACATTTTTCACACCTTATTGGACAGGGATTCAATTATGTGCACTTAGATTTACAATATTGTAAATGTTCATGAGGCTGTTGGTTGACATGAACAAAGAAATGAGACTTTTTTTCCCATAATCTTCAGAATCTAAGTTTATGTGGAGATTCAGGACACAAACTATTAGCTAGACATACATTTAAAATTAAGGTACCATATTAAGTGAGTTAAATAGCCTTAATTTTTGACCTCTGGAAATTTATGATCCAATAGATTTGTGCCATTTATTTTTTGGAATGTAAATTCTCTCTGAGTTGGCATTTTCCTTCATTGACTTTGTAACCAAAATGTTAGAATATATGACACACTTTTTTTTGGAATGGCGTGAAAGACTCATGTTAATTTAATGGCAGGAAATTTTGGTTTGTGGGCAAAATAATTCCATACACATTTTCTTATGTGAGCATTGAACTTGATTTTTTAAACCACTTTTTTGAGGAAATATGAGAGATAAGCCCAACCAAGTCATTTTCATTCAATTCAGAGTGAAATGTGCTTCAGAGTCAACTTGACTTTCTCAAACAAGTAGCCTGTTGGGTGGGGTGCTCAGCAAACATTTATGGGAGGAAATACTGTTTACATGTTTAAGAGTGTGTAATAAAACATGTGAATATTGGGTTGAAGTTTGTATTATAATACCAGATTTTTAGGTTTTATTGTTTACCATCACAAGGTCAAAGGGAATTCTTTATCAGTAAGGTACCCAGTTTCTACAATATATGGGCTTCCCTGGTGGCTCAGTGGTAAAGAAGCTGTCTGCCAATGCAGGAGACTAGGGTTCAGTCCCTGGGTCAGGAAGATCCCCTGGAGAAGGAAATGGAAACCCTCTCCAGTATTTTTGCTTGAGAAATCCCATGGACAGGAGAGCCTAGAGGTCTACAGTTCAACATGATTTAGCAACCAAAACTAACCAAGAATAGCAACAACTGGAATCTAGGCAGAGAGAATAATGTGTCCATCTGAGATCAGTCAGGATGTATTCCACTTACAAAGTGTTTTCATATGGGAACTGGGGATTTAGAACTAATGGCAGAGCTGAGAATGAGGCACGCACCTCTTCTCTTCAGGCTCATATTCAATACTGTTAACCTTGTTCTGCAATTATCCTCACTTTATAAAGTGAACTATGGTCCAGGGCAAATAATATTCTAAATTTTGAAATATCACAGATCTCTGCCCACATTGAGAAAGTTTAGTGGAGAAATTTCTCCTATCAGTGTAAAATGGTATCTTCAAAGTGGTCTTATTCAATGGTGATAGCGAGTAAGCGCCAGCTTCCAGGTGCAGGAAAGGTAGTTCCCCCTTGCATGCATGCTACGTCACTTCGGTTGTGTCTGACTCTTTGCAATCCTCACAACACCTCAAATCATGGATGACAATATCTTTCAACTGAGGCCATACTTTCACAGAAAAAGGTGCAACAAAATTTGGGATTAGTGGGAGAAAGTCGAGTGCTGCTTGAAGTAGTTGTATAGTTACCACTGGTTTGATTTAGTTTTAGTAACAATGTTTAATTCACATTGAAATTAAATCACACTGTTGTTGTTGTTCAGTGGCTAAGTCATGTCTGAGTCTTTGAGATTCTGTGGACTGCAGCACACCAGGTTTCCCTGTCCTTCACCATCTCCCAGAGTTTGCTCAAACTCATGTCCATTGAATCAGTGATGCCATCCAACCACCTCATCCTCTGTAGCCCCATTCTCCTCTTGCCCTTCAATCTTTCTGAGCATCAGGGTCTTTTCCAGTGAGTCAGCTCTTCACATCAAGTGGTCAAAGTATTGGAGTTTCAGCTTCAGCATCAGTCCTTCCAGTGAACACCCAAGACTGATCTCCTTTAGGATGGACTGGTTATGAGTCCCTTGCAGTCAAAGGGACTCTCAAGCATCTTCTCCAAACTATAGTTTGAAAGCATCAATTCTTCAGCACTCATCCTTCTTTATGGCCCAACTCTCACATCCATACATGACTACTAGAAAAACCATATTTTTGACTATATGAATCTTTGTTGGCAAAGTGATGTCTCTGCATTTTAATATGCTGTCTAGGTTTGTCATAAATCACATTAAAGCAGGTTTAACATGTGTATCAATGGAAAGCACGAGTTATGAATGCCCAGAGACCTTGATACAATGGGACATGCTGTGCAGGTCCTCAGATTGTTTAGGATCAATCCCACTTATATAAGGTTAATTCCTACCTGCCTCAGTGGATGACAAGAAGGGCCCCCTGGACTCTTCCTAAGCTGCACAGGACACTAGGGCTTTACTGTCATGCATATCCCTGGTGGCTCAGATGGTAAAGAATCTGCCTGCAATGCAGGAGTCCTGGATTTGATCCCTGGGTCAGGAAGATACCCTTGAGAAGAGAATGGCAACCCACCCCAGTATCCTTGCACGGAGAATTCCAAAGACAGAGGCTACAGTCTATGGGTTTGCAGAGTCAGACATGGCTGAGCCGACTAACACTGGCACAACAGCATATCTGTATGGTGGATATGAATTTGGGCAAACTCAGGGAGATAGGGGAGGACAGAAGAGCCTGGTGTACTGCAGTCTATGGAGTCTCAAAGAGTTGGACATGACTTAGTGACTGAACAACAAATATATATATTGGCTGAGATAAAGTTCCTTTAGGTAAGAAATGAATCCTCATGGCATTTTGCCAAGAGAAGATCATATTACTGAGGATTCAGAGGGTTTCACCTGCTTTGGCCTGTATCTCTTGGCAAGTTCCTCACTGTTTTATTATTAAAGTTGCCAACATAATAGGAATAAAGAGGAGGATTTTTTTTTCTTAAATTATTGTCTAGTATGGAGGGTGTCTTAAGACGTGATAATTAATTCTCCCCCTTCTCTCCACTTCTAAGTTCAAATTCAATATAGAAATATGGCCACATGAGTTAGAAAGATGGCTTTAGACATATTAGGGTTTTTTTCCATTTATTTTTATTAGTTGGAGGCTAATTACTTTACAATATTGTAGTGGTTTTTGCCATACATTGACATGAATCAGCCATGGATTTACATGTATTCCCCATCCTGATCCCCCCTCCCACCTCCTCTCCACCCGATCCCTCTGGGTCTTCCCAGTGCACCAGGCCCGAGCACTTGTCTCATGCATCCAACCTGGGCTGGTGATCTGTTTCACCCTTGATAATATACATGTTTCGATGCTGTTCTCTCAAAACATCCCACCCTTGCCTTCTCCCACAGAGTCCAAAAGTCTGTTCTGTACATTTGTGTCTCTTTTTCTGTTTTGCATATAGGGTTATCATTACCATCTTTCTAAATTCCATATATATGGGTTAGTATACTGTATTGGTCTTTATCTTTTTTGCTTACTTCATTCAGTATAATGGGCTCCAGTTTCATCCATCTCATTAGAACTGATTCAAATGAATTATTTTTAATGGCTGAGTTATATTCCATTGTGTATATGTACCACAGCTTCCTTATCCATTCGTCTGCTGATGGACATCTAGGTTGCTTCCATGTCCTGGCAATTATAAACAGTGCTTCGATGAACATTGGGGTGCATGTGTCTCTTTCAGATCTGGTTTCCTCAGTGTGTATGCCCAGAAGTGGGATTCCTGGGTCATATGGCAGTTCTAATTCCAATTTTTTAAGAAATCTCCACACTGTTCTCCATAGCGGCTGTACTAGTTTGCATTCCCACCAACAGTGGAAGAGGGTTCCCTTTTCTCCACACTCTCTCCAGCATTTATTGCTTATAGACTTTTGGATAGGAGCCATCCTGACTGACATGTAATGGTACCTCATTGTGGTTTTGATTTGCATTTCTCTGATAATGAGTAATGTTGAGCATGTTTTCACGTTTGTTAGCCATCTGTATGTCTTCTTTGGAGAAATGTCTGTTTAGTTCTTTGGTCCATTTTTTGATTGGGTCATTTATTTTTTGGGAATTGAGCTGCAGGAGTTGCTTGTATATTTTTGAGATTAATCCTTTGTCTGTTTCTTCATTTGTTATTATTTTCTCCCAATCTGAGGGCTGTCTTTTCACCTTGCTTATAGTTTCCTTTATTGTGCAAAAGCTTTTAAGTTTCATTAGGTCCCATTTGTTTATTTGTGCTTTTATTTCCAATATTCTGGGAGGTGGGTCATAGAGGATCCTGCTGTGATTTATGTCAGAGAGTGCTTTGCCTATATTCTCCTTTAGGAGTTTTTATAGTTTCTGGTCTTACATTTAGATCTTTAATCCATTTTGAGTTTATTTTTGTGTATGGTGTTAGAAAGTGTTCTAGTTTCATTATTTTACAAGTGGTTGACCAGTTTCCCCAGCACCACTTGTTAAAGAGGTTGTCTTTTTTCCATTGTATATTCTTGCCTCCTTTGTCAAAGATAAGGTGTCCATAGGTTCATGGATTTATCTCTGGGCTTTCTACTCTGTTCCATAGATCTATATTTCTGTCTTTGTGCCAGTACCATACTGTCTTGATGACTGTGGCTTTGTAGTATAGTCTGAAGTCAGGCAGATTGATTCCTCTAGTTCCATTCTTCTTTCTCAAAATTACTTTGGCTATTCGAGGTTATTTTGTGTTTCCATACAAATTGTGAAATTATTTGTTCTAGTTCTGTGAAAAATACCGTTGGTAGCTTGATAGGGATGGCATTGAATCTATAGATTGCTTTGGGTAGTATTGTCATTTTGACAATATTGATTTTTCCAATCCATGAACACTGTATATTTCTCCATCTGTTTGTGTCCTCTTTGATTTCTTTCATCAGTGTTTTATAGTTTTCTATGTATAGATCTTTTGCTTCTTTAGGCAGATATACTCCTAAATATTTTATTCTTTTTGTTGCAATGGTGAATGGTATTGTTTCCTTAATTTCTCTTTCTGTTTTCTCATTGTTAGTATATAGGAATGCAAGGGATTTCTGTGTGTTAATTTTATATCCTGCAACATTACTGTCTTCATTGATTAGCTCTAATAATTTTCTGGTAGAGTCTTTAGGGTTTTCTATGTAGAGGATCATGTCATCTGCAAACAGCAAGAGTTTCACTTCTTTTCCTATCTGGATTCCTTTTACTTCTTTTTCTGCTCTGATTGCTGTGGCCAAAACTTCCAAAACTATGTTGACATATTAGTTTTGATTGCTGATAAGATTTGTGTTGGGGAATGAAATTTAACCTGTGGATAGGAGTTGGTTTCTCTAACTTCTTCCCCCACATCTGAGTGTTGCAGTGACCACTCAAGGCAGAGTTTGAATCTGGAGAGCAGGCACTTTCCCCCGAAATCCCACCTTCCCTCTGCAAGCCTGTCATGGTTTGAGTTTCCACAGAGAATGAAGATTCTAATACAAGTGGTTTCTTTAGGAATGAACATAGCAGATGAGGGAGGGGTGGATCATGGCTCCCTTTGCCTTATCATTATCCCTCCCAAGGGGTCAGGGAGTTGGGTGTTTAGTTGTGGAAAAACTCTCCGAGGGTGTGCTAGTTCTGTGATTGCCTAGGCAGAGGGGACTTCTGTGGTTTGGACAAAATTCCTCAGGTTCAAAGATGGAGATGCTGGTAAATGAGAGCCATCTGGAGCACACTGATGTGGAAATGGGAAAGGAGTCTGCTCCAAGTTCCCTTACAGAATTCAGAGAGAGACTGGTCTCCAGGACTGCTTCTAGAAGACGGACTATGGGCTTCCAGGCTGGTGCAGTGCTTCCTGAGCAGAGAAACTGAAGCAGAGGGGGTCTGAAAACTTTCTGAAAGCCAGCAGAGCCAAAGAGAGAGAGAGCAAGAGAGGGGGACAGAAAACCCTGGGCCACTCAAGTCATTCCATCTTCACTGAGAAGCTGGGAGGTGGCAGAGAGAAGGACTGCAGTTCCTTTTCCAGACTGTTCTCTCCAGGAGAGATGACCAGAGGTGTCTGTGCTATGAGTCAGTGGAGGAAACAGGGTAAAGAAGATAGCGTTCCTATGAAGTAGTTAGTTCAGTGATGTGAAGTAGAGAATTATTCCTTAAAAAGCAATAATAACTGTAAGAGAAAGAATGATTAGAAATAATTGATAAGAGAAAGAATGAGTGTGCAAATCACAAAACGCATCATCTTTTCCAAAAAAAGGTTTGCAAAGTAAATATAGACACCGAGGGCCTTGGCTACACACAGGTCTTTTTCTGACCAACTCTTCTTCCAATCACTTTGCCCTCAGTCTTTCTTCTCCTTTGCTGTGGTGGTCATAAGGTCTAAACTGTCAGAGGTTACCTCTGATGGGCAGGCATCAGGGCAGAGGAGGAACGGGGAAGCAAGATCTGACAATAGGACATTTGCACTGGTGGTGAGGATAAGCAAGAGTGGCTTGTAAGAAACAGCTAAGAGATATGTATTCGCTACAGTGATTGGAAAGGAGAGTGGCAGACTGAATCAATCCATAGGTTATGTGTAATGTACTTGTGCTCTTTGTCTTTTTAAAAAAATTTGTTCCTGGGCTGTGCCACACGGCGTGCAGAATCCTAGTTCCCTGACCAGGGATCAAACGTGGGTGCCCCCTGCATTGGAAGTGCAAAGTAGACAGGGAAGTCCCTATCCTTTTAATATAAGTTCAGTTCAGTTCAGTCGCTCAGTCGTGTCCAAGTCTTTGCGACCCCAAGGCCTGTAGCATGCCAGATTTCCCTGTCCATCACCAACTCCCAGAGCTTACTCAAACTTATGTCCATCCAGTTAGTGATGCCATCCAACCATCTCATCCGCTGTTGTCCCCTTCTCTTCCTGCCTTCAATCTTTCCCAGTATCAGGCTCTTTTCCAATGAGTCAGTTCTTCACATCAGGTGGCCAAAGAATTGGAGTTTCAGCTTCAACATCAGTCCTTCCAATGAATATTCAGGAATGATTTCCTTTAGGATGGACTGGTTTGATCTCCTTGCAGTCCAAGGGACTCTCAAGAGTCTTCTCCACCACCACAGTTCAAAAACATCAATTCTTCGGCGCTCAGCTTTAATATAGGTAAATAACCCAAAGAGATAGGTGTTTTGCTATTCATATCAGGCCAGTCCATAAGATAGTAGAGAGGATAAGCTGCTGGAACAAAGTCACACAAAAATACAGCGGCTCAAAAAATAAAAGTTTCTTTTTCTGTCCCTGAGGAGAACAGAGACAGGTGGGTAATCCTGGAAAAGCATGGCTGCTCTGTCCAAGGTCCTGGGTTTCTTCTATATTGTTATTTCATTCCTGGTGTGTGTTCCTGTCCATGTTCTCAAAGCTGCTCACACCACTGCTTTCTGCTCACAGGAAAGAAACGAGAAACGTGGAAGATAAGCAACTTCCTTTGGCGAAAGTGACTAGGAAGTTGAACATGGCACTTTTGCTCACATCTCATTGGTCAGAATCTGATCACATGACCTTGCCTAACTGCAACGGAGCTGGGAATTACATTCTCTATTTGGATCCCCACGTGCCCTCCCCAAAGGGTGGTGGGGTTGGGGTTTTATAGCTAAAAGGAAGAATGAAGTAGAAGAGTAACTGGAACAACTAGAAAAAGATAGTTTTAAAGATTTTTGATAACAAATCTCATGAACGTTTATAGAGTCTATATTAAGATGAAATATATTTATTTTATTGTGTTCTGGTCATTACACTTAATTTTAGGTTTGCTCATTATAATATGCTGAATGTAAAATTAATTCTTGAGTGAGCCTGATTATAAGAACTGGGTTTATTTTACTTGAGCTTTGTGGTAACACAGTCTTTTTTTTCCACCTGTATATACTACAGGTTTTACCTCCAGTTTTACAGTTGCCATGAAATTTTCCTTATTTTCTTTAGCTCTAAAGCTTACATTTATTTTCTAATAGCTACTATTTTTGTCATCTAATATTGATTTGAATGTAGCATGGCAAAGGTTAAGTAAATATTTTGATGTCTTCCAAAACAAAACTTAAATAAGGGTCTGAACTTAGGTGGGTGTGAGTATCTTTGGATCATCTCTGAGCTGGAGGCAAACCACCTTTGGTCTTCTTTATTGCATAACTGGAAATCTGGTTTAGTTTTATGAATTAGCATGCACCATGGAGTCTTAAAAACAAAGAGGAACTAAAGAACCTTTTGATGAAAGTGAAAGAGGAGAGTGAAAAAGCTAGCTTAAAACTCAACATTCAAAAAACTAAGTCATGGCATCTGGTCCCACCATTTCATGGCAAATAGATAGGGAAACAATGGAAACAGTGACAGATTTTATTTTCTTGGGCTCCAAAACCACTGCAGATGGTGACTGCAGCCATGAAATTAAAAGATGTTTGCTTCTTGGAAGAAATGCTATGACCAACCAAGACAGCATATTAAAAAGCAGAGACATTACTTTGCTGACAAAGGTCTGTATAATCAAAGCTATGGTTTTTCCATTAGTCATGTATGGATGTGAGAGTTGGACCATAAAGAAGGCTAAGTGCTGAAGAATTGATGCTTTTGAACTGTGGTCTTTGAGAAGACTCTGGAGAGTCCCTTGGACTGCAAGGAGATCCAGCCAGTCCACCCTAAAAGAAATCAGTCCTGAATATTCATTGAAAGAACAAATGCTGAAGCTGAAACTCCAATTCTTTGGCCAACTGATGCAAAGAACTGACTCACTGGAAAAGAGCCTGATGCTGGGAAAGATTGAAGGCAGGAAGAGAAGGGGTTGACAGAGGATGAGATGGTTGGATGGCATCACCAACTGGATTGACATGAGTTTGAGCAAGCTCTGGGAGTTGGTGATGGACAGGAAAGCCTGGCGTGCTACAATCCATGGGGTCGCAGAGTTGGACATGACTGAGTGACTGAACTGAACTGATGGAGTCTTGTACAGTTATTTTCACAGCATGAATGTTCGATAAATATTAGTTGAATAATTACATAGGGTTCCTCAAAGCTTGTTAGAAATTGCAACTCCCTTTGACCAAAGGTGACCTGAATTATTGTTATGCCATCTTTTTCAGGCAAAAGTATTTGGTATTTTTTGTTTGTTTAATAATGAGATTGCATGTGTGTGTACTCAGTTGCTTAAATTGTGTCAGACTCTTTACAACCCTATGGACTGTAGCCTGACAGTCTCCTCTGTCCATGGGATTTCCCAGGCAAGAATACAGGAGTGGGTTGCTATTTCCTTCTTCAGGGGATCCTCCTGACCCAGGGAGCAAACCTGAGTCTCTTATGTCTCCTGCATTGGCAGGTGGATTCTTTATGACTAGCGCAACCTGGGAAGCCCTAGTAATGAGACTAATAGCCTATATAACGTAAATGAATAATGTGTTGGTAAATATAGGAAAAAAACTATAGAAATTTCATTCATTCTAAGAAAACATTTCTCCTTGCTTTAAACAGCAAAATAAAAGAGAAGCAACCAACACAGTGCCTGGCATAATAGATTCTCAGTAAATAGTAGTCACAATTAATCACCTTTTATGTTGCTCCTTAGGTCACAGGACAAAGAATTAATAAGTTTCCCACAGGTACGAAACAACCATAACTTTCTGGCAGTCACCAATCATTCACTATGTTAATAGGGATCAAGTTCACTGTCACAATGTATAGAAGAGATTCTAACTTGGAGAGGCAGGAAGAGCTGCTTTGAGAAAAACTCTCTCTACACAAACAGTACATGAAAAATGCAAACACGTCCCCAGATTTTACTCTAATTGTGATACCCCAGGGAACGCGGCAAGCTTTTACAGAAACTTTGAGCTTCGTGAGTTCAGAAGACCTTGATGAGGACTACTTTTTATCCAGTTGTGTACTTGGCCTATGTCCAGTGGTAACGTATTGAGATATTCTGGAACCCCTGACAGGACACCAGAACATTATAAAAGCAGCATGTGGTATGTGACCCTGATTGATTGATATAAAAAATTTTCTCCTAATTATTTGGCCATCTTGTCTCATTTTCCCTCTTTCAAAAAAAGAACTCTGCTATTCAGGTTTTTTTTTTTTTTTTCCTCAGGCTGATTATAAGTCATTTGGTGTTATATGTATAGACTTTTTTTTTTTTGTATAGACTTTTATATATTCTCTCTTCCTTTAGTTTTCCCAAGTTTATTTAAGTAGTTTCTTTACACTGTATGACATGATTCCTTAAGCACACTGAGGACATCAGCATTTAACTTTCATGTTTCTTAACTTTAATAAAGTTTGCTTGAATTAAATTCCTCTTCTATCTTGTTTAAAAATCAACTGACATTTCACAAAAGGGTTATGGATATTGGATACAAATTTGACACCTCAAAATTCTTCTTACATGTTAGAAAACACTAGCATGGAAAGTTGTTTATTATATTTTCATAATTTAGTAACTGATAAGTAAGCAGTTAAATTTCTTTAAAATCAGTTTTTTTCTATTTGTCTTCAACAACATGAATCTACATCTATTTGTTTATAAGACAGCTTGATTTCCCATGCAGAAGAGGTAATAGTTTTAATTTTTTGAAATTAAGACAGAGCTTAATAAGCTGGCATAACTTTAAGTCCTTTGCCTAACAACAGTGAAAGTGGTGAATTTTACTTTTTGAAAATGCTCAGCACACAAATATGAAATGTTAACATTTATTAATTCTGATTAGGAAGTACACTGGTATTTGTTATGTGATTCTTAGTAATAGTTTGTATTATCTTGTATATTTTCCCCAAATGAGATAAAGTAAACCAAAAGCTCTGCCCTAAATTGTTTCATTTTTCTGCGAAATTAGGAAACTGGGTTACATCTTGATAAAAGAAAAAAATTTGCCCGTTTTGTTAGGTTAAATGGTGGTGGCAGGTGACAAGTTTGTAGACAAGCATAAATACCAGAATAAGGATGAATTTAATGTTAGTTCAGTTAATGAGTGCAGAAAAAAGAAATGAATTAGTGTGTGAATCAAGCAGAGTGCTTTCTGTACCAAAAAAAAAAAAAAGTATTTGAAGATCATGGGTTGTCTAGAAAAGGCATAAATGTTCCCATTTACATATGACCCTCCTCAACAAAGTATAGCTTGTCACCCTGATCTTAATGATTGCTCTTTTAACAGGCAGTATCTGCAAGTACATACTTGTCATATGCCTAGTTTATATTTTTCCAACAGCTCTTCAAGTAGGATTCAAATAACAACTAAAGAAACTTGAGCTTTCCTTAAGGTTTTAGATGCTTTCCAGGCTGTTTTCGGAAAGTGTAAGGTGCAACTAATGTTGGCCGAGGAGTGGTCCTAAACTGCTGTTTCCGCTTAAACCCCTGCCTCCAGTCCATCCCAAGTATTTTTGAAGGTTTACTAATTATCATCAACTCTCCTTTTCAGAATTCACTGTGCAAGAGAAGGTTCTGTCAGCTGGCTTTGGAGGGCAAGCAGCAAGCCTCATCAGGCCGGGGAGAGGAGGGAGGGGGTCGAATGGTGGGGTTGGGGCTGAGTGCCGCCTGGGTGGGGGGGTACTCCGGGAGGGGAACCGGCGGGGAGACTGCAGTGATACTGCCCTCCCCGGGCGGGAGCGAGCATCTCACTGGTGACGGGTCTGAGAGCACGTGGCTACGTCATGGAAAGCCAGTCTTTTCAATGCAAACTTCAACTCCTCCTCCCTTTAATGCCTGTAACTCACATCGGAGGCTGGGCGAGGAATCCGGAGGGGAGATTTTCCCCATGCTCACCGTTGTTGGAAACTGGCGGAGCGCGAGCCAGGAGCCAGGGGGTTCGTGGCGCTGTCTACCTACGACCAGCCAGCCCAGGCACCTCGATTTACATCTTTTCTTCGTGGTGATTGAGAACTGCAGGTTCAATCCGATCCCACTGAGCACCGGCGATTGATTATTTAACAAAAAAAAAAAAAAAAAAAAAAAAAAAAAAAATCGACACAGAGAAGGGAGGCTGTGTCTTCGGCTGTCAGACTCGGAGGTGGTATCGGTGTGTGTGTGTGCTCGTGGTGGTTTTTTCTTTTCCTTTTCTTTTTTTCTTTTCCCTTTTTTTTTTTTTCTTTCTTTCCTTTTTCCTTTTTTCCCTCTTCTCTCCTAGGGACAACACAATGGCAGTCTTCTCTCAGTGAGACGAATCCTGCTTAGCCTCCTGCAGACTCACTCATCCTCATAGCGATCAAGTAAAAAGGCTATGATTTTCTCTTCGGGGATCTTTTGTGCATTCCTGTTCTCCTTGATTAACTCTGCTCTCAGTTGGGATTTCTTGGCTTTTTTGTTTGTCTTCACGCTGAAAAAGGATTTTTTGGCCAACCCTTTGGTAACAATCCAGTGGTGATCAAGGGGGATAAAATCGTTCACCCTGGCCGAAAAAAAACAATCACTGAGAAGTCTCAAAGAAATACACCACGTGAGGGGAAAAAACTGGGAGAAGATCCGGAATATCATCGTTTTTCCTATGGTAAAACCGGTGCCCCTCTTCAGGAGAACTGATTTCAAATTATTATTATGCAACCACAAGGATCTCTTCTTTCTCAGGGTGTCTAAGCTGCTGGATTGCTTTTCGCCCAAATCAATGTGGTTTCTTTGGAACATTTTCAGCAAAGGAACGCATATGCTGCAGTGTCTTTGTGGCAAGAGTCTTAAGAAAAACAAGAACCCAACTGGTAAGCAAAACATGCATCATGTTATGTTTTTCCTCCTAATAACCTGTCTGTTGCTCACTGAGCTAGATCTGCAGTTCTGCTATGCAGGAAGGCAGGGGAAACAGCAAAGGATCAGGACAGTGTAGTGTATAGAGCTATTGCATGGATAAACAAGTAACAGCTGGATCCGCGTCTCTGAGCCCCCAAACCCTTGTCAGCATCCCTTGGCTGTGACACAATCCATCACTCGGAGGGAGGAGGAAACTTTTTTTTTTTTTTTTAATTAATGTGTCTGGTTGCCGATGTTTGGTGAAATAGTGAAGGGTTTACGGCTTAAGGTTTGGCCCGAGGCAGCTGAAGCTTCGTTCGTTGCCAGGAAAAAGAAGCCGAGAGCTCCGCCGACTTCTGCTGCAGGTTTCAGGGAGACCTAGCTTGGCTCCGAGAACCTGCTTGAGACTTTCTGATTAGCTTGCACAATATCCGCCACCCCATCACCTTTACCAAAGTAGAAGGGGCTCCCCTCGCGGCCCCCGCCTCCCGCCCCCATCTAGCTCGCCGCGCCGGAGTTTTAACTCCTTCCCCCGTTTTCTGCCTCCGACACCTCCTGTCACTGGGGACACTTGAGCGGGGCTCCTGTCGGGAGGGAACCCCACACCGAGCCGACGAGCCCGGTCTCTCTCTTTAATAAAGCAGTGTCCTCGCCCCGCGTCTGGGTTCCCCGGGTGGGATGCGCCTGGCCCGGGTCCCTGCTTCAGCCTCGCGGCGATCGTGCGCCCCCTTCCAAAAGGCTCCAACCGGGACACTTGCAGTACGTTACATAAGAAATGCAAATGCAGGTGATTCGGGGGAGTCGGGTCCCCGGGGCTCACTTCCCGGGATCTCAGTCTGAGGCGTTCGGGGGCGGCCGCGGAGCTGTGGGCGAGCCGCCCTGGGGAGGCCATGCCGGAGGACTGCGTGGTGGCGGCGGCAACGCGCGGGCGCGGCGGGTCGGGGAGCGCGAGCGCTGGAGGCGGTGGGGCTGGGGTGGGGGCGGTGTGCGGTGTCCCCCGGTTCGGCCCAGGCCGGGGAGGGACCCGAGGGGCGGGGGGGCCGGTGTTTGTGTCTGGGGGCCTTTGGGGGGCGGGGGCGGGGCCCTGGCCGTCCTGCCGCCGTAGCCCGGGGCGCCCGGGGCTCCTGACGCCGGCACTGCGGTGTAGTAGATCATGGCTTCCCGCGGGCGCCCTGACACCGCGAGCTCCGCCGGGGGCGCGCCGGCACCCGGAGCCTCGCCGGCCGGGCGGCAAGTGGCGGCCGCCTCCCTGCCTCTGGAGCTGGCTGATGCAGCGTAGCTGGGCGGCGCGAGAAGACGGGGAGGAGGAGGGGGAGGAGGGAGAGGAGGGAGAAGAAGGGGAGGAGGGAGGGGAGGAGGGGACAGGAGGGCTGGGGGGAGGAGGGCTAGGGGGGAGGAGGGCTGGGTGGGCGGGGATGGAGGGGTGGATGCGGAGCCTGGGTCCCCCTTGTGCTGCTGTCCGGAGGGCGGGGAGGACGCCAGGCGGTTGCCTTCTGCCAGGACCTTTGGGTGGCAGTTGAGGGAAGCTCTGAGCGGCGGGGTGCTGCAGTGGCCCCCTGCCTCCGACCTGGAGTTCTCAGCTTCTTGCTCCGTCTTGCTTGACCCGCTTTCTCTCCGTCCCCCTCTTCTCTTTCCCCACCACCCGCTCCACGCCCTTTCCTACAACCCTCCTCTCTCTTAACTCCTCAGCATTTAGCAACTCTGAGATGGTACCACCATCCTGAGCATCATCCAAGGAGAAAGCCGTGTGGTCACCTCACCAACCGCATTTCCAGTTGGGCGGGGAGCTGTGGGTACCCCAACCAAGCCAGCATGAGGCCCAACACTTGCTTGCTGATGGCCTGGTCATACCCAGATATGCAACACTACCGTCTCCCAAGTTCATGCCAAGACCCTTGAGGCAAGGGTTACTCCCTCACACAGTCAGATCAGTGGTCTGTGAAGCCTTCTTGTGTCCTGTGAAAAGATTTATCTCCCTCTGAGAAAGGAATACTGTAAAAGCATTTCTTTGGACTTGGCCGTTTGTTTAGAGATCTCGAATCTGTCCCTCCATAGTGCTGAGAGTGGGCAGTAATTCAGCAGGGAACAGTAAGTTTCCTTACTGCCTTTTATAAATTTTATTTTTTTTTTGGTAAACAGTTTTACTGGAAACACGAATTTTCACCCATACACGATTCAAGATCTTTTTATTACACCTCCCCCACCCCACCCACTTTCATCTCTCTGGAATAGTTTTTTTTTTTTTTTTTTTTTTGCTTCAAAGGCGTTTTAGAAGGTGTCAAACAAATGATGAGTTATTTTTAGAGTGATTTATTTTGCAGCTTATGAATGCTAAAGTACTTGAGTGTGAATTGATGGGTTAACTCAAACTGTGTCTAACAATGCCTAAACTACTTGAATAGGATAGTTTAAGTCTTAGAATGCCAGGGGTGAGAGTGCCAACCTGGGAGTTGGAGCATTTTGTAAATCGTTTTAAAAATGGGACTTTGATGTGTCACACTATTTGTCTCGCCTTCTAAAGTTTTGCCTTCCTAGATTGAATCAAACCTATGCCTAGCCATTCACTTTCAGGATTGTAGCTGGTAAATTCTCTTCTCATTCTGCTGTTAACACAAGGCCTAAAGTCATTCTGATCCCAAGATAGCAGTATAACCAAGAAGTTAATTGGGTAATTAAAATAAAACAAAGACTAAAATCTTCTTAACTGTTAAAACCAAAAAGAACAGATTGACTACTACCTATTATATTATCTTAGATCTCAAATGAGGACAATTAACTGGTTTCAAACCAAGAAGCTTGGCAGAATACCTCCAAGTACCAGTACTAGGATCATGAATTTGCTGTAAAGACTTCTTATTAGAGGAATCTTTTTCTTCCCAGTTTTTCCAAGTTATAAAATAATTTACTGCTTATTCCTAGCGCTTTATCAGCAAGTACAGACAGTTTGCTTTGGGGTTCCTGAAAGAAATGTCAGAGTACTGCTATATAACCAGGTTGGTGTGGAAATAAGCAAATAATAGAGTCATAAACTTAAGGGCGTTTTATTCACCTACCCAAAAGTCATTGATTAGTGTTTAAATAAGAAGCGATAATTAAATAGGTTTTTACTGGTAGTTGTTTTTTATATAAAACTTAAATGGAAAAGAGCATGAAGAATGCATTTGTAAAATATATGCTTTTTAAATTGCAATAGCTTAGAAATCTTGGATAGAAAGTAAATTTACTGTATTCACAAAGATGTCCAATATCTCACAATACAGCTATTATCAGACACACAGTCACACACACGCGGGTGCGCATGCTTCTGCTTAAATGTCCTACTTTCTTCTATTTTCCTAGTAGAGGAATAGCTATATGTTTAGAATAGATGTTACCTGCTTCAACTTTCACTGCATGAGTCATGCAAAGGGACTATATTTTAGGCAGATCATTAAGTAGGGAATACTGAGTCCAAGGCACTTATTTTGCCTGGAGGAGGGCTTGATCTGTTTGTCTAAACTAGTACTGATAGTTTGGACTGACCAATGTGTATCCCAGGCCAGTTTGGGAAATAATCTAGGTCACTAAACTTTGACTGATGGCTGCTAAGGAAATAAATACAGTTGGAAAAAAGAAGTCCGCAATAAAGATAAATAGGAAGGTCATGTCATGGATGTCTATTCAGATACTGTCCAACAGACAAAGGAAGCCACAGATGCGCAAATATAGTAAGTCCCCTACATACGAATGAGTTCCAAGAATTTGTTCTTAAGTCCAGTTTGTTCATAAGTCTGACAAAGTTAGCCTAGGTACTCAAGAATCAACTATACAGTATTGTACTGTCATAGGTTTATAGTACTTTTCACAGAAATAATACATAAAAACAAACACAAAGTACATGCAACAGCCGGCATACAGGAACTGGCACTGAGAGAACGAACAGGTAAGCAGAGTCACTGACAGGAGAAGGGAGGGGAGGCGGGAGGTGGCAGAGCTGAAGGATTTTCAGCACTAGGCGCATGTGTGCTCACGTGCTGAGTTGTTTCCAACTCTCTGCGACCCCATAGAGGAGACAGAGGGCAAGTTGCAGTTGCACGCACACTCCACAGGTTCTGGTTCCTTGCTGGATTCAATTCTGTCTACCCTCAGAAAAATGATCCAGTGATGTCTGGGTACAGCCTGGGCTTGAAATAAAGATACTGTACTATTGTACTCTGTACAGTACTGTGTACAATTGTAGAGGGTGCGTGCACATGACTATGTCCACCAGACACATGAACAAATGTGACTGGACATAGGAATGCATCTTAGAAAGTTTGCTACATGAAGGGTCATAGCAGGGGACTTATGGATAGTTGCTCCCACACACAAATTGCCATGACTTGATGGATTTTGGAAAGCACAGATTTTAAGAAAAATTTGCAACCAGAGGTAATTTTATCAGGGACCAGTGCTAGCAGCAAGGGGGGTATGAAGCAGGTGCCCTAGATTTAGTTCTGCAAAGCGCATTTAGAAAATAGACAAACTCGTGGCCTTGAGTTTCCTCTTCAAAACTCTCTCTCTGCCATGTAACTTTGAGATGAAACAAGCAGGGCTTGGTAGAAGTCATTGTCACTTTCTATTTTCTCCTTTTTGAGGGTGTCTTCCAGCTTTGCTTTTGCCATTTACTAAGCTGTTTTAGGTGCCAAAAACATCTGGTGTGCCACTCTTACTCATGTAAATATATGTTAGTCTTTTAAAGCTAATTGCTTTACATCTGGGGAGGTCATGCCTTTGAGAAGTGAGAAAATAGGAAGAGGGAGAAGAAAAAAAGAGTAAGCATTTTCCACTCCTTCTCCTGCACCTGCCGACTCATCCTAGGTTCCTGTAGAGCTGGGTGAGCCACTAATGGGCCATAACCTCTGCATTTCTAAACACAGAGCAGATATAATATGGAGACATCAGATTCAGACTGCATGGCTAGAACACCAAACAGATGTCAGGTCCTTCTCTTTCTCATATGCTTGCCTTCAGAGTGGGATTCCATGGATTGGGTTGCCCAAATATTTCATTTGGGTTTTTTTTTTCCTGTAGGATCTTATGGAAAAACAAACAAACTTTTTGGCTAACCCAATAATACCAGTTGACCTTGGACTCCATCCAGGAAGCTTTAGTTATTGAAGTAGCCAAATGAGTTTTGCAGGCAGTGGCACTTCATGAACCGATTGAATGTTTGTTAGGCTTCCAAGTATTGACTTGTTGGGAGTGTTGTGTTTTTGTTTTATGTTTGCTTTAATTTCTATCCAAGTTAACAAGTGTGAAACAAAACGCATGATCATCTGAACTTGGTTTTAACAATGGAGCTCACTTTTGCTGTACCCATATCCAGCCTGTTCTCATCACAGGCAGCATCCATAACCGAGAACATTCGCTCAAACGATGCACTGCTTTCAGAAGGTGCGAAAGCTGATTCTATATTTCACATTTCCCACGCGGAACCACTCCTTTAAA
Source organism: Muntiacus reevesi (assembly GCF_963930625.1). NCBI lineage: Eukaryota > Metazoa > Chordata > Mammalia > Artiodactyla > Cervidae > Muntiacus > Muntiacus reevesi. Next base: position 75,422,922 of record NC_089259.1, on the reverse strand, counting down.
AATGTTCAAACCCAGTCTTCCATATTTTAGCAACACAAACATTGAGGACTTTTGTGAAGCGTTTTTATAAGTGTGGTAACAAGGACAATCACTGAAGTTTTTGCTCCTTTGTACATTCTGGCATCATAACTCACTCAATTGACTCATAAGCTTTCTATAAATATGTACATATCTCAAAATGGAAGCATTTATTCAAAATAGTTTCTTATGCCTTATGGGGAAACAGTTGGGATGTTTAAACAGTATATTTGAAGCTCTTCTATTAAATTTTAAATGAGACATTGCATTGTGTCTATATTCTTAAAACCTTTGAGCCCAACTTAGTACTACCTCCAGGAGGGACAGTGGGTCAAGGAAATACCTACTGACATGTCTAGCTGCCTAATGCCATAGTCTGTGCGGTGTTTCTTGGGGTTTTAGATTGTGTACCATGTGCTAGATTTAGTTATAAGAGTTGAACCTGAGGACAGAAAGGCAGGGAATTGCCTCAAGGAGATTTCTCAGTTCCTTCGTATGCCTCTAGAGAGGCGCTAACTTTCTTGCTATTCTGCTTTTGAAGACCAGGTGAGTCTTGATGTTTTCCCTGTATATGTCTGTAGCTGGTACAAACTCATGTTTTCTTTTTTTGCTTTGGCCAGAAGTAAAAGGAAGGATGATGAAGGGTAGAGAAGTTTAATGGAGGAATTCTTAGGGCCTTCCTAAACATGAAAGCAAAAAGGAGGTATACTGCAGACAAGTTTTACAGGAAACCCTGAAGTTTTTATCTAACCTACTAACACCATCTAAGAAAGTCACCTAACAATTGTCGAGCACTACTGCCTTTATCATTGTTCCCTGACAAAAACTGGTTGTGACAGATCACAGGTTTTCAATACATTTCAATTAACTGAATAGTGAAAAACAGGGTTCCTTGAGAAAGTATGTGGGACTGTAACTCCAGTATCATACGATTTACTTGGTTAAGCTCACTCGATGCTTACTCCAACAGTGCCAACCAAGAATTTGGCCTCTAAATGATAAAACAAGGAAGGAAAAAGCTGTTGGCTTTCTCACCCTTCATCCCAGGTCATTCTGAAACGTGGTTGGCAATATTCCCCGGGGCCCACATTTTTCTCATGCCCTTATGCTAAATCTCAAAACTTCAGACCTTCCTTAAACACATAAGTCCAAGAGTTGAGTCCTGAACATCCACTGGAAGGACTGATGATGATGCTGAAACTCCAATACTTTGGCCACCTGATGCGAAGAACTGATTCACTGGAAAAGACCCTGATGTTGGGAAAGATTGAGGGCAGGAGAAGGGGATAACAGAGGATGAGATGGTTGGATGGCATCACCAACTCAATGGACATGAGTTTGAGTAGACTGCCGGAGTTGGTGATGCACAGGGAGGCCTGGCGTGCTGCAGTCCCTAGGGTTGCAGAGTCTGACACGAACTGAACGACTGAACTGAACTGACTGGCATACACCAGTTCTTGCCCGCTCAGCCTTTAAATAACAAGTGTTAGGGCACCCCTTGGTTCCCTCTGCAGAAGCCTGCTTCATTTTCTTTTCTGAGCTTTAATATGCTCCTTGAAAAGCAAGGCATTCGGCAAAACAGTTGAGTGAATTTGAATCCTCTTTTCATTTCCAAGCTTCTTCTGAAGACGCGACTCTCCCATGCGGCACGTTTTTGTTCTTGAGGGGACAGCCCCTAAACCAGCAGCCTCGAGTTTCACTTGCTGGGAAAGGGGACGCCCCTTCCTTCTTTGCTCTTCGCCGTTTTTTAAGCTGTCATCTGCAAACTCCTGTTTTCCCCACAACCACACTCAGCTGCTCGGCTTCCGCCCTCCGGAACCACCATCAAAGGCACGACTGGGCCTCCCGAGCAGCGAGTGGACCCCAACAGTTCTCTGCCACCGCCAACCCGGCCACCTCAGCGGTTCGGATCTGCCTCCAGGAGACGAGCAGCCCCTCGTGTATCTGGCCGGACCGGGGCTCGGAGTCAGCCTCATGGAACTCTGGAGAGAGTTGTGGGGCAGGCAGGCGACCCCGCAGCAGAGCCCTGGGAGCCGGCCACAGCGCGCACGCTTCCTCAGAGCGCCGGGGGCTCGGTTACGCAATGCGGCGGGAGCGGCCCGTCCGAGCCGCCGTACCGCGAGACGTTTCCGTTGCCACAGAGATGACCTCCGACCCTGGGGCGTCTCTGGGGGGAGGAGGGCTTGGCGGCCGGCGCAGTCGTTGCTATGGAAACCACGTGGCAGGAAGCGGCCGTGCAGGCGGTACTGGACGTGCGGGCCAGACCCGCCGCCTGACGCCGGCACCCTGGGGCCGGCCACCACGCTCGCGTCCTCGTGCGCCCCCGGAGCCGGAGGACGGCGGAGAAGTGTGGTCCCGGCGCACAGGTGGCCGCCTTCACCCGAGGTGCCCGGGCGTTCAGAGGAAAAGGGGCTGGGCGGCAGGAAGGAGCTAACTTGCTGGCTGAGGAGCCCAAGTTCAGGACTGGGAGAGGATGAGCCCAGCCCCCACTCGTCACGGGCAGACCCGCTGGCTCCCTTAGTTCTCCCGTCCTCAGTTTCCTCACCTGCAGTGTATGCTGTTGTTGAGTCGCTCAGTCGGGTCGACTCTTTGAGACCCATGGACTGCAGCACATCAGGCTTCCCTGTCCTTCCTTCACCATCTCCCAGACTTTGCTGAAACTCTTGTCCTTTGAGTCAGTGATGCCATCCATCTCATCCTCTGTCACGCCAAAACCTCCTCCTGCCTCTAGTCTTGCCCAGCGTCAGGGTCTTTTCTAGTGAGTTGCCTCTTCGCACCAGGTGGCCAAGGATTGCCGCTTCAGGGTCAGTGCTTTCAATGAATATCCAATGAATATTGCCCCTGCAATTTATGGGCACTGATTAAAATAGTCTCAGGTCAGTTGCAGCTCTCACATGCCAAGTCTCTTATCATTTTCCAACCAAATCCGGATTCTGAATGAACTTTAACCTCTTCTGTCTCTCCTGGTCTATGTTGAGTATATTTTAGTTCAGTTCAGTTCAGTCGCTCAGTCGTGTCCGACTCTTTGTGACCCCATATGTGACGCCATATATTTTAAGTTGTAGTTTATATTTGAGATCAGAGATGGAAGGCCACCTTTGGGCACATGATTGACCTTTTAGAGGTGTGGCGGCTCCCTCATGGTCAGAAGTGACTGTTGGAAGAGCCGGTTTTGAGTTGCAGAGATAGCCCGTCTCCCAGCTTTGATCTTTGGAAGAAGAAACGCTTTCTACTTCACTGGTGACACCACCAAGAGCTCTATATGCATCTTACAGAGTTGTGTGGTTGGTGCTGAAACAGATGGCATTCCTTTATATCTATTGTATTCCCCAGATGTCTTTTCCTTCAGTCTCTAAACATTTTTTGGAGAGGACTCGGCCCACGTTGTCTTGTTTTTCCTTCTGTTATTTTGAACTATTGGGAAAAATCGCAAGCATTTTCAAATCTTAAAACACACACACACACAACTTCACTGTAAATTTAAAAATTTTGAAAAAGACTTTTGAGGGTATGATAAGGCAGGCTCCCTGCTTTATAAAAGAATGGCTAGACCCAAATTATGTTTCTGGGAGATAGAGTAGGTTAAGGTTCCCTGCTCAGATGGCTTTACACTTCTTAAAGACATCTGTTGGCCTAGTTTCCAGTCTTTTAACCTTTTTTTCTCCCATCTTATGATAATATTCTCCTTTAAGTTTGCTTTTCAAAGAATTGGTCATCAGTTCCTCAAGAAAACTAGGTAGACTATTTACATCTCACGACAGGGAAAGAATGTAAGATCCTTCAAGAAGGACTTTTGTTTCCTAAATACAGGATTTTGTAATACCTACCAGTGTAGGGGAGATTTGGGGATAGGTGAAATGGATAGGTGGACTTTGAATTGCTTCATGGGCTGCATTTCTGTTCTTTTAAGAACTCAGTTTCTGAAACAAGGGATAGTTTTGAATTCCTCAAAGAATTGTGTTGCAACTTTTATGACATCAAAGAGCTGATCACTCATCAGACTACATTATCTTCTGTTTGCTGCTTTAGAGTGGGGAGAAGCACTTCAACTAACATGGAAATAAAAAGATTTCTGTGTACTAAGAGCTGTCTGTTTCAGAAGGTCTTTCTTTCCTTCTGGGTTCATAGTTTCACTTAGGTTAGGGGTAGTGGTAATAGCAGTAGTTGTGTGTGTGTGCGCTCACGCCCATGGTCAGTTATGTTTGACTCTTTGTGACTCCATGGACTGTAACCCACGTGCCAGGTTCCTCTGTGCATGGAATTTTCCAGGCACAAATACTGGAGAGAGTTGCCATTTCCTCCTCCAAGTGATCTTCTGGACCCAGGGATCAAACCTACGTCTCCTGAGTCTCCTGTATTGGCAGGCAGATTCTTTACCACTGAGCCACCTGGGAAGCCTAACTTGGGGGAGGAGTCCTTAAAAAAAAGTTCTTATTAGGATCTGAATGTCAGATTTCAGTCTGGCCCACTTCTCACTGTAGAGTTATTTTAAATTAAAAAAAGATTTTTTCTAATATCTTGTCAGGTTTCAGTTGAGACAAATGGTAAATATTCTGGCAGTAATGAAAAACTTGTTGGATTCTTAGAAGTGTCCCCAAAGAATGTGCAAAAGGTCCCACCCTCCCAAGACCCAGAGGCACAGCCAAAGACAGCCAGAGAAAGACTCAGCCAATCAGGACACTGACTGCACATGGAGTGCAACCTACATTTCTTTCCGGCCGTGCTTTGAGGACCCTCAGTCTGATGGTTCCCAGGTCAAGTTCTCAGGACCCAAAATGAGACAAGTCAGTAGCTGTTGCTGGAAGAGAAAGGATCAATAACCAGTGGGTCTTGGAAAGGAAGAAACGGTGAGATTTTCTCTTCCTTTCTCAACTGGGCACTGAGATCCAGGAGAACTGAGTCAGGTAAGAATTCTTCGGCAGTCTTACCAGTTTTGTCAGGTTCCAGAGCAAGTGGGGTTTAAAGCAGAGTGTAAGTCTGGTATCTACAAATTTGTCGAGGTTGTTCATTAATTTAAACTTGAGTTTCCCACAGGCTGCTCAAGGGAATAACTAGTAGCGATTTCCTGGTTTCCTGGAGAATCCCTTGAAGGCCTGTTAGCTCTGAGGGGGGTCCATTTGGGGGCAATCCTTCAAGGGTATGTGTGAGGGCATCTGTAAGGTCACTAATTTGTTTTGTTTATGGTTTTGTCATTTCTTCAGAGTGGAGCGGCAGTTCAGATAGAGGATGGGTAGACTGTGAGGACTGAGGTGGAGGGTAGAGGGGAGTAGAGAGCCTTGCAGTCTTCTGTGTTAGGTACCTCTTGTGTCCTTAGATTTTCATAAACCATTTGCAGTGAATCTTTCAATTAAGCTATTTTGGACTCTTGTTAATTTTGGAAATAGTGTGGAAAAATCTTTGCGTGGAGCTGGGTTGAAGGTAAGAACTGCCAGAGAGGAAGTGGTGAAGTAAAAATAAGGCAGATACAGGGGCTGGAGAGGAAGTGGAGTCCACCTATGTCAGTCGCCAGTTTGAATTTGGGAAGGGAAAAGAGGGAGACATCTAGGATGTTCTGACCACAGGTTTGAATGATTTGGACGATTCTTTTTGATTCTGAGCTACTGACTATTTACCAATAAAACACCCCTGTCTCCTTGAAACACAGAGCAAAACTTGCCTCTCTCCAGACGGTTTACATTCAAGGGGCTGTGGTAACTTTTAATAGCAAGTAGGAAACTTTGACAAGTTTCTTCTTCTAGATCATAGTTTAAATAGGCAGTTCTTGGGAGAGTTGCTCTGGGTTAGAGAGTTCATTTTATTGACTCCAAAGTCCATAGGGATGAAAAAAAAAGCCTTACAATAAAGATAAATCAAAGGGTTTTTTTTTTTTTGTTTGTTTTTTCAAAGATGATATACAGTTCTTTGTTGATAGTAGATGCTTTTGTGCACAGTACTTGGTTGCATTTGGGGAGTCAAATAATACAGTTAAAAGCCAATTTCTCAGATTATTCAGGTCTGGCAAGAAAAAGGAAGTATGAACTTTATTGAATATACATATGTAGGTTTGTGCACCTGCTTCTTGGATAGAAATGAATGTAGTTGTAATTAAAATGTGTGGGTTTTTTTGCTCCATAACATTTTGTTGTCTGCACAATTAGAGTGGATCACTGAAGTGTGTGGTAGCCTCTGCTGAAATGCTGCCTCTTTCTTAGATAAAGTGTAGTTTGAGAGGGATTGTAATCTCTGATCTTCCCACTTCCTGTGTGGAGCATGCGGCAGATTTTAAAAAAGAAGAAATGTGAGTGGATTCTTTACCCGCTGGGCCATCAGGGGATCCCAGAAAATAAGAAGGCTCCAAGGCTAAAACAAGTGTTGGGTTTTTGTTTTTTTATTAAATAGCCACTTATTTGAAAGTCTGAAACTTGTTTTCCTTGGTTGAGTCTCTGTTGTAATCCAGGTGTTACCGCTTGAAAACAAAGAAAGGGCTTTGTTTGCCTGGAGGTCTGAGTCAGCTTCTAAATTAAATACTCAGTAGTCACTAACATTCTGCCTCAACATTTTCCTGGGGGAGGGGGTGGCTTGAAAACAGTGACCCAGTCTGCTGTTTCCTCCTTTATTATCCAATGACTTGTTTCCTAGGAATTCACTTTTTTCATCATCTTAATTATTTTTTCTTTTACATTTAAACTTTCCACCCAAATGCCAGTTAAGTGATGCAAAATTCTTCATACATCAGGCATATAATAATAAATATAAAATATTGGAAATACTTCTTAATAGAATGGCTTCTAAATGTTAGAAATAGCTTCATGATATAGCAACACATTAAAAAATAAATTTTTTTTTTTTTTTTTAAATTATTTTATTAGTTGGAGGCCAATCACTAAAAAATAAATTTTAAAACAGAAATTTGAGGGCTCATGTTTGTTTACTTATTTTACCTTTCCTAATTATATTTCTTTTAAATTTTTATGTCTTTTTTATATTTGTTGATGTTGTTTATCATTTTTTAGTTGGAATTATATTTCCTTTAAAAACCTTGGGAATAATCTTAAACAACACCATGCGGAAGTGTTTCTGGCCCACCCATGGCATACGGCCCTTTCCCTGGGAACACGAACCAGTGGCAAATGTGCTAAAGATGCTAAAGGTGCTAAAGATGCTAAGGTGCTAAAGGTACTCTCCTCTGGAGAGCCGTGGAGCCCAGGCCCCTCTGTCCTGGTCGCTTTAGTAAACTGCTTTTCCATCACCAAGGATCTCTCCCATTCTCCCGGTATCTGTACTCTCTTTCCCGAGATTTTGTCCTCTCACATTTTTCCTTTAGCTGTGTCTTTCAAATGGTTGGTCATCAATTTAACTCTTCAGGCAAGGTTGGGATTAGTATATTATACAACTGGCTTTTCAGCTTTTACGTATATTACCGTAAGGGGGAAAAGGGCAAAAAATGCCAACAGTACAGTTGTCAGACAGTAAATGAGACACATCAGCCTGAACTTGAGATATTTAAAGTAGCGCTATAATGTTTTTCTTTCTGTGCTTCAAATAACATGTTAGAAAAAACTGTGATGTGTATCTGTGACTTTAATAGATCATAAACAATTTGGGGGTATTATTATAATCTCTATAATTATTCCACCTAATATTCCCACTAATGAATGCCTATACTTACTAGATTTTTAAAAAACATATTGCGCTTCTACTTTAACAGATATACCATGAATTACTCTGAATCATGTATTAATATTTGTGCTCTCTGTAATAATAAAAATAATCTTTATAGGGTACGTTCTCTGTACTAGATATTTTATTTATATTACCTAATTTAGTCCTCAGAAGCATAGGTAGGAACTTTTCTTACATTTATCTGATAAAGGATGATGATCAGGCATGAAGAGTTTAAGGAATTTGCCTGATGCTACTCAGTTAGCAGTTGAAATGCAAGCAGGCTTTCTCCAGAGGCGTTGTCTTAAATCCCTGTATTGCAGCTCCTGATTAAAGGTGGGTTCAAAGGGTATACGTGAGAGTGGCTGGTATTGTCTCCATGTCTCTCTGAATCATTCTATCCTGAGACTAAAGGGGAATGCAACATATTCAGTGTTTGGATATTTAGAATTTGTAGTGCTTTTTTTTATTGAGCATAATTTACATACATTAAAATGCACAGCCTTCACAGTAGAGTTTGATGTCTTTGACTATTGTGTGAATTTTTGTGCCAGCCACCCCACTGAAGATCTAGAGTGTTCTCATCACCCCAGAAACCTCATTCTCAGTTTGATTCAGTTCCCACCCTTCCTCCTGTGAGAGGCAACCCTGATCTACTCTCTCTAACTTTACCTTAGCCTAGAACCTCAGATGGTTTCCCTTGGTTGCTCAGCGGGTAAAGAACCTGCCTCCCGATGCAGGAGATACAAGAGATATGAGATATGAGTTTGATCCCTGGGTCGGGAAGATCCCCTGGAGAAGGAAATGGCAACCCATTCCAGTATTCTTGCCTGGAAAATTTTATGGACAGAGGAGCCTGGAGGGCTACAGTCCATGGGGTTGCAGAGACTTGGACATGACTGAGTGGGCATGCGTGCGCACGCACACACACACACACACACAGCCACAGATGACCAAATCCTGGAATCCTCGTGCCCTTGAGCATGTGCTTTTCACTTGCTGATTTTGAGACTTGCCTGTACCATCGCATTTGAGATGTGTAGAGCTCCATGGGGTAACTTCTGTTTTCTTTTGTAAACTAAAAACTCCTAACTGAACACACTCACTTTCAGTTAACATCCAGAAGTTTTCCGAAACTGCAAAGGGTTCTTGAGCTGACCCCATGTGCAGGCTAACAAGCCGGTCCTCCCCTGTTACAGGGATGCTGGTTGAGGACGGAGGCTCCTGGGTCAGAGATGAAGGACTGGATTACTCAGGACACGGGTTTCCCAGGTGGCTCAGTGGCAAAGAATCTGCCTGCCAATGCAGTAGATGTGGATTCCATCCCTGAGTCAGGAAGATCCCCTGGAGAAGGAAATGGCAACCCACTCCAGTATTCTTGCCTGGAAAATCCCACGGACAGAGGAGCCTGGCGGGCTGCAGTCCATGAGGTCGCACAGAGTCAGACATGACTTAGCAACTAAACCACAGCAACAACGGAGGGTCAAGAGACTTCAGGTTCTCGTTTCTCTGGTCCTCATATCTGCCAGGGGGCAGTGCTGAGTGGCCAGCGTGGGCACCTGCACACAGTGGGTTGGTGTCAGAGCTGAGGACCTCCGAGTTTAGGAAATCTGCCTTCTTTTAAGGGAGCTTCTTGCAAAAATGCCCAGTCTTTGCCCATCAGGGAACCACGGTCTTTATTATCCTGGGTGGAAAACAAGTCCGCCCTCTAACCTGGAAACTGAGCACCAAAGAATCAATGCTTTTGAACTGTGGTGCTGGAGAAGTCTCTTGAGAGTCCCTTGGACTGCACATAGATCAAGCCAGTCAATCCTAGAGTAAATCAACCGTGAATGTTCATTGGAAGGACTGATGCTGAAGCTGAAGCTCCAGTGCTTTGACAACCTGATGTGAAGAGCCAACTCATTGGAAAAGACCATGATGATGGGAAAGAGTGAGGACAGAAGGGGAGGAGGTGACAAAGAGGATGAGATGGTTGGATGGCATCACTGAATTAATGGACATGAGTTTGAGCAAACTCTGGGAGATAGTGAAGGACATGGAAGCCTGGTGTGCTGAGGTCCATAGGGTCGCAAAGAGTTGGACACGACTGCGTGACTGAACAGCAACAACCTGGAAGCCCTGTCTTTAGATTCCAAGGTTGCTCTGCAAAGCAAATATCCTCCTGAAGATAATCTAAGTCAAAAGCTCTTTTGGAGACAGGACAGAAATCCCCTGAGTAAGTTGTCCTTTAAACCTGTTTCTACACAGCAACCTTTTCTTTCCTCTCTGGTGTCTTTAGGGCTGCCAATCTTGTCATTCTGAAGATGCACTAAATGTAGAGAAACATCTTATTTGGAAATTATCTAAAAGATGATCCCGAGGTTTTGAGAAGATGGGCCATATACAATCTATCTGGATAAACCTATCAGCATTTATTTATTTTTTTTTTTAAAGCAACATTTATTGCTGTAAAAAGGAAGTTATGCTATTATTTATTTTGAATCCAAGAGACCTTTAGTTGCCTTGGGGCAGAATTTTTTAGCAGCTTATTGAGCTATAATTTATATGCAAAAGACCTTGAATGTTTAATGTGTATGATTTGATGAGTTTGGATATATGAATACACTGTAGTGTTCTCACCACAGAGGTGAGATGTTTATTACTCATCCATCACCTCCAAAATTTTCCTTGAGTCCCCCTCTCCCTATCAGCATTTATTCGATAACTGTATGGGGTAAGTTGCATGTTAGTTACTGGGAGAGGTTGAAAACATTCTGTAAGGATTTGGTCTTTGGCCCCAAAGTACTGAAGCTCAACATCCAGAGAACACTGGTAATGAGATATGAAAGTCCCGCGGGAAGGCTGTAGGAGACCCACAGAAGGATGAGCTGGGAAGAAAGGGAAATCTCGTTGAGAAATGTGACCTGAGCTGACTTTTAAATGCGTGTGTCTTTTGGCAGGAGAGATGAGTATATTCTTGGCAAGGCGAGTACAATGTGAGTGCAAGTCAGAGGCTGAGCAAAAGTTCATGTTTGGGACTTTGGGTGATGGACAGGGAGGCCTGGCATGCTGCAATTCATGGGGTTGCAAAGAGTTGGACATGACTGAGCGACTGAACTGAACTGAACTGAACTGAAGGGACTCTTTTTACTTTGGAGGAGGAGAGGAATCATAATTCGGAGTCCTGAAGCCTGGCAGAGGAGCTAAACTGGATGTGGTAACAGTGAATTAGAGAATGTTTCTGGGATGGGAAGACTGAACAACTTGGTTTGCAGCCCTTAAGGTCCGTGGGGCAGCAGTGAACTTCCCAGCAAGATGACGTTTCTGGTGAAACATCACTAGACTGAAAATGTCACAGGCTATTGAGCTACAGGGAAACTTTCAGCAACGTGAACCACAATTTCTTGAACAAGAATCCTGATACACTGCTCTGGCTCTAGTAGCGGATGTGTGTTTGAGTAACCCCTGATGACTGTTGCTTAGTGGAGAGATGCGTTAAGGAAACAGTTTACTAAAAGCACAAGTCTTGGAAATGTATTTTGTTTTTCTTCTCCTTTGTGTTATAAAATTTGAATTGTGTTTGGGGAGGGGGTCAATATCTATTTCTTGGTTATCTTAATGCTTCAGAGTGTGATAAAATATATAAAATGATATTTTAAGGGTGATGACTTGTTAAAACAAGAGCATGAATTTAGTTATTAATGACCATTTAAACTTTATAGACACATACCTCGTAATGCCTTATAAGAAGCAATTTCAATTTCTTTGATTTAGAGCTAGGATCTTTCTTAGAGATCCTAGGTTGTAAGTTTATAAAATGGATATTTACAGGGCCACAGCATAATTCATACGAGAAGGGGAAGGGGTTCATTTTAAAACGGTGGTGATAACAGTTGTAGACACACTGTGGTGGGAGCAAATTGGCAGCAAAAACCTGAATTCTGTCGTTTCAGTGGGAAGTGAGTGAGTAAATGATTTAACTTTTTTTTGGTGCCAATTAGGGCAAAGGCAGTAGACAGCTGTACAACGCAAAAGGTCTGACTAGTGCAGAGTTAAGGAAAGGTTCTGAATGTTGTTGCATTAACACAGTCTTGAATAAAAAAATAAACTGCCGTGTAAAGATGCCACAGTCCAGGTCGTGTCCTAAGGACTGGCACAGTCATACATGCAGTTTCTCACCCAGGGTCTTTGGTGCCCATCACCATGTCTGTGAGAGCCTCGGGGGAAGGAAATGAGAGTCATCAGCTCTTTTTGTGAATCAGTCTTGCTCTCTTACCTTTATCACCCAGAGCAGAAGCAGTTACCTCTGTGAATCTTTGCCTGACTATGCTTTTCCTTTCACTGTTACAGGTGTTTTTTTTTTTTCTTTTTTAATGTTATTGAGCATCTGCTGTGGGCCAGGGTCTATGTTTGCTGCTGGGGACACAGGTGAGCAAATGCCTGTCTCCCGGAGCTGACAAGTCTGTGTGTGTGTTAGTCGCTCAGGTGTGTCTGCATCTTTGTGACCCATGGACTGTAGCCCTCCGGGCTCCTCCATCCATGGAACGCTCCAGGCAAGCATACTGGAGTGGGTTGCCATGCCCTCCTCCAGGGGACCTTCCCGGCCCAGCGATCAAACCCAGGTCTCTTGCACTGCAGGTGCATGCTTTACCATCTGAGCCACCGGGGAAGCCCCACTGTTACAGTTTTAACAGAAGATGGAACTTTGACCCTTTCTTTCTTGTATTCTATACAATTAGTAATTGGTAGAAGTACTTTTAAATATTATTGTATGTTTTATGAGGAGCTCTTCTTTCTCTCTTCATTTTAGAATTACTGAGAAAATTAAGGAAAATGATAGATGTTGGTACTGGTAACAAGTATGGCAGTACTGGTGCAGAGTACGTAAAAAATTGCCTAAAAGTAATTTCAGGTAATATACATTATATTTATTTCCTACATGTCATATTATTACATCTTGGCAAAATATCCATATTTTAAGCTGCTGAATAGTGAAATACTCTTTCAGCTAAATTTTGGTTTGGATTTTTCCAACTTGAGGGACAAACGTTAAGCATCTTAAATGTATTTATGGACTTGGAAGTATGTTAGACATTTAGCTTATCACTAAATCCTGGATGCTTGTGTGCTCACTTAATCTACAGATGAACAGAATTTTCATCTAAGATAGCCACTGGGCAAGGGTTTGTGTTAACAGCAATTTGAAGGCAGAAATGAGTAGCTTGGAAGTGAGATCAATGCAAAAATAATGAATAGGTTACTTATTTTGGGTTTTTAAACTTGTGATTTTGAAATTAAAAACCAGAATATTTTATACCCACACCAGCCCATTCCATGGCTTTCAAATAGTTTTTGTTGAGATCATTTTTACTTAAAATTAGATGCCAGTTGAAATTAGATTGCCAGAGCAGTCCTGAGAAGAGCAGCAAAGCTGGAGGCAACGTGCTCCCTGATTTCAAGCTATGTTACAAAGCTGTAGCAATTAAAACAGCATGGTATTGGCATAGATGCATACACATAGGTCAACGGAACAGAATATAGAGCCCAGAAATGAACCCATACCCTATGGTCAATTAATTTATGACAAAGGAGCCAAGAATATACAATGGGGAAAGGACGTCTCTTCAATAAACGGGAAAATTGGACAGACACATGCAAAAGAATGAAGCTGGACCACTGTATTATACCATACACTAAAAATTAACTACAGATGGATTAAAGACTGGAATGTGAACCCTGAAACCTTTAAACTCTTAGAAGAAAACAGTAAGAGACAGTAAGCTTCCTGACATAGGTCTCGGTAATGATTTTTTGAGTCTGACACCAAAAGCAAAAGCAATAAAAACAAAAATAAACAAGTGTAAACACATCAAACTAAAAAGCTTCTTCTCAGCAATGTCTACTGAATGGGAGAAAATATTTGCAAATCATATATTCGATAAGGGCTAATACCCAAAGTATATAAAGAACTCATGCAACTCAATAACAGGAAACAAATGATCTGATTAAAAAATGAGTGGAGGATGTGAACAGACTTTTTCCCAAAGAAGACGTACAGCTGGACAATAGGTATGTGAGAAGATACTCAAAGTTATTGTCAGAGAATTGTAAATCAGAATTGCAATAAGTTTATCACCTCACACCTTTTATAATGTCTGTTATCAAAAAGATAAGAAATAACAAGCAGTAGGGATGATGTGGAGAAAAGGGAAACCTTGAGCACTATTGGTGGGAATGTAAATTGGTGCAGCCACTATGGAAAACAACGGAGGTTCCTCAAAAAATCTAACATAGAACTACCATCTGATCCAGCACTTCCATTTCTGGGTATCTATCTGAAGAAAATGCTAACTAGAGAAGACATTGCACCCTCATACTTAATGCAGCACTATTTGTAATAGCCAAGATATGAAGCAGCCTAAATATCTGTCAATAGATGGACAGATAAGGAAGATGTGATATGTACCTATATACATGAGGAGTGGGAGAAATGAGTTAATTGTTTCTTCTTTATTACTTAATAAAGTTAAAAGAATTCTCTTTTGCACTACCAGGTGCTCAAGCTACTGTAGTCAAAGAATCCATAGACCTTCAACCAGAGACCCCAGCTGTCTCCATTTCACATCTGGTTTCTTGATGTATTACCCACTACCATCCAGGACTACCTGCCTTTCTTCTTTGTTCATGCCAACATCCACCTGCCATTCCATTCCCCTGAAACGTCACTCATTTTCCAGGTACTTGAACTTAAAGACATCCTACACACATAGGGTCCATGTGTGCACGTTATCACCATCACCACCAAAATAAGGAAATGATAGTAAATTAGAATGAGGAAATCTACCACCAATACATCCTTATTTTAAAGGTTCTGGCTCAACCCCACTGCAGGCTCATGGGCCGTGATGAGTGCTAACAAATGATACAGTTCAATGTGTCTGCGATGGTGTCTACTTTTGAGCATCTACTTGTGAACAGTGGTCCACCTACCTGACCACAGCAACCAGAGTTAAGTTTAACCAGCACCATGCTTGTTACAGTTCAGCTCAGACATGACGAAACGTATACAAGGCAAAGTCTTTCAGGGTGAAAGTTTTGTGGACCAAGAAATAATCCTGGGTACACATACAGATCCTATTGCTGTCTCTCCGGTCACACCAGGGGCCTAGAAACTGTCCAAGGAAGGAAGTCTCTTTCCCTCTGTTAAGCACTGAGCTCCATGGGATCTACCAGGGAAACCTTTCTGCTGCGCTGGTTCCTCTAATCAAGTGATGTAAAACCTGGAAACTAGTCTCAAATGCCTTTTGATGCAAGAGAGAGAGAGAGAGAGAGAGAGAGAGAGAGAGAGAGAAATTAGATGCTGAGACGTGCAGCTTAGGATGGATATCCTCAACAGGACATTTTAAAGTGTGTCTACTTCCTGTATCAGGCTTATTGGTCAGGCAGGCACCTTGGCGATGGTAATTATGGATTGGTACACTCTAGCTACGGGCCAGTGCAGGAGATGTGGCTTCGATCCCTGGTTTGGGAAGATCCCCTGGAGAAGGAAAGGGCGACCCACTCCAGTATCCTTGTCTGGAAAATCCCACGGACAGAGGAGCCTGTCAGGAGCCTACAGTCCATAGGGTTGCAAGATTCAGACAGGACTTAGTGACTAAACGACCACCACCACAGTCTAACTAGCACTTTAAACTTCTATCAAATAAGTATGTCACATAGGTAACTTATTAGAAGTTCATTTTGTTACCTCCAAATATCTGGTATCTTAGTCTTTCTTTAGGGATCAGAGGGGATTGGAAGGTCGGATAAAGATGGAAGAGTTACTGGGGTCTGTCCTGGAGCTAAAGAAGCAATATTGACAGAGGTGTAAACTCTATCATAAACTCAGGCATCCTCCTTCCCCTTTGCTCTCCCATTTCTTTTTCCCTTTGCCACTGCCAATTATGTCATGAGATTCTGCTTGTTGGACCAAATGAGGGATGGATTCGGACTGGAGTATTCCAAGTAGAATGGAGAGTCCATAGCTGTCCTTAGATAGCATTTCTAAGGGTACATGAACATGGGTACATGTTCAAATTGAAAAATGCAGTGAAAGTAGCAATAACTGTAAAATTACAGTTTATTACTGGTTTATTGCCCCACAAAACCAACTGGCGATGCCCTTGGGGTCTTTGTGCATTTTTTTTTGTACTTTTAGATTTGTTTCCTTGGCTATCATGGGCATGGGCTATCATGGGTTCTATCTCTGGGTTGGGAAGATCCCCTGGAGAAGGAAATGGCAACCCACTCCAGTATCCTTGCCTGGAAAATCTCATGGACAGAGAAGCCTGGTGGGCCGCAAAGAGTTGGTCATGACTGAGCGACTAACACTTAATTCATAGGTATATGGAAAGAGCAATTTTTATATATTTATCTCTGATTAAAATATTGCTCGGACTCTTCCTATCTATGTTTATCTATGTTTGAAGCATAGTCATTTCAATAATATACGGGACAATAATAAAACTGTATTTATATTTGTCTACTTAGCTTTAACGTTAATGCCATGAGGCTCAGAATTCACTGTGAGATATAAATCATTCTTTTGTTTAAATTTATTCTGATTCACTTCTTAAATATCTCATGCAAAACTTAAATATTCTGTGAGAGGAGTGTCATCTGAGGTTGTAAGAGGACAGTCCCTCCTGTTATACTTTAATGGGCTTTGTTAAAAAAGATCACATCGCATACTTTAATGGACTTTGTTAAAAAAGATCACATCGCAGCACTGTTTATAATAGCCAGGACATGGAAGCAACCTAGATGCCCATCAGCAAACGAATGGATAAGGAAGCTGCAGTACATATACACAATGGAATATTACTCAGCCGTTAAAAAGAATTCGTTTGAATCAGTTCTAATGAGGTGGATGAAACTGGAGCCCATTATACAGAGTGAAGTAAGCCAGAAAGATAAAGACCAATACAGTATACTAACGCATATATATGGAATTTAGAAAGATGGTAACGATAACCCTATATGCAAGACAGAAAAAGAGACACAGATGTATAGAACAGACTTTTGGACTCTATGGGAGAAGGCGAGGGTGGGGTGATCTGAGAGAATAGCATTGAAACATGTATGTTATCAAGTGTGAGGTGGATCGCCAGTCCAGGTTGGATGCATGAGACAAGTGCTCGGGGCTGGTGCACTGGGAAGACCCAGAGGGATGGGATGGGGAGGGAGGTGGGAGGGGGGTTCAGGATGGGGAACACATGTAAATCCATGGTTGACTCATGTCAATGTATGGCAAAAACCACTACAATATTGTAAAGTAATGAGCCTCCAACTAATAGAAATAAATGAAAAAGAAAATCACCCTATTCTCCAGTTGGGTAAAGATGGTAAAGAATTTGCCTGCAATGAAGAAGACCTGGGTTTGATCCCTGGATTGGGAAGATCCCGTGGAGTAGGAAATGGCAACCCACTTCAGTATTCTTGCCTGGAGAATTCCATGGACAGAGAAACCTGGCAGGCTAGAGTCCATGGGGTCAAAAAGAGTCAGACACGACTGAGCTACTTTCACTTTCCAAAGCCCTATCACTATAAATATGCAGAGGTTTTCCTAAAGCAGGTGGACATTCTCAGGGTCAGTCATCTGTGGAAAAGTTCAGACATGAACCTGAACCGTGAAAGTGGAAGTTAATTACATCAGAAAAGGAACTTCATGCTCTCCTAACTTCTCCTGGGTTTGGGTATTAGGTTGCTAGATGTAGCTATTTTTGGTATTAGCTATTTTTGGTAGGTCAGAGGCTGAGTAGGGAGCCATCCATGTACTGAACTGTAAGCTGAAAATGGTTAAACTGTGTGCTAGACTGTCGAGTTCCATGACATTCTGTGTTGATTTCTTTGTGTTCTATCCAAATATTTAACTCCCTTTTACTTAAGTATTGCAGCCTTCCCTTGGCTGTGCACTAGGGACCTAAGAGAAGGCTTGAACCAGAGTACTAAATTCAGAGCAGGGCCACTATGCTCTGTCTTGCAGGCATCATTAGTGGGACACGCACAGGGGAGGTGCTTCTCAGGATAGACGACCAAAGCTCCAAAAGGCCTGGGTTGAAAACTTTGAAAGATCATGGTTTTTATTTGCTTAAAAATAAAAGCTATTTTTTTGGTTTTATGACATCAAAGATGTTTTATTTGTAATTGCATCGTTAGGGAAAGTGTAGTTATGAGGTGATTTTTACTTCTGTTTTCTAACTTGTTTACTTGGGCCTCCAAGCTTTAAGAACCAGGTGCACATATATCCCCTCCCTTTTGGTCCTCCTTCCCATCTCCCTCCCGACCCGGGACATATGCACACCTATGGCTCATTCGTGCTGAGGTTTGACAGAAAGCAACAAAAGTCTGTAAAGCAATTATCCGTCAATTAAAAAATAAATTAATTAAAAGAAAAAAGAACAAGGTGGAGGGACTTCCCTGGTGGTCTAGTAGTTCAGAATCTACCTTGTAATGCAGGGGATGTGGGCTCGATCCCTGGTTGGGGAACTAAGATCCCACATGTTGAGGGGCAGATAAGCCCTCTCACTGCAACTTGGGGAGCCCGTTCTCTGCAACTCGAAAGTCTGTGTGCTGCAACGAAAGATCCCACACGCCACAACTCAGACCCAGGACAGCCACGTAAAATGCTGAAGGAAGGGAACAAGGTGGAATTATTAGCAGCATGCTGGCATTCTTTCTCTTTAATCTGTGAGCACATTCAACACCCAGAAGCATACAGTAGAAGCTTACCCACTGAATTCTGTACATACGTGTATGTGTGCATATACATGTGTGTGTATCTAGCTCCACACTCCCTAGTATACACGTGATATATGTGATATATACAAATGAATCAAATATAGGGCTACGTCTTGGCTATTTCCTTATGTCTGGTGAGAAACTTAACTTCCTGGTGCCTGGTGGCTTTGCTGAATGAATGCCTTCAGAATAGGTTTGATTTACTTGAAAGTAATATTTTTCTCAATGTTTTTAATTTTAGATATCTCCAATCCAAAACTGGGGAATCGAGCTCTGAGTACAAATAACCACTTTCACGGAGGTTTTAGATAATATTATTATCATGGTAAAAAATGAAATGCTTAAAAATCTGAATTTTGATTTATGTATTTTCCTTTCATAAGAAGCATAGAAAACGCTCCATCTTTAGTGTCCTCCTCCACATGATAGAAGGACCTTCTGGTACAAGCCTAAGCCACATGGCTTTATCTTCTTTGGGCTTGTGATGGCCAAGATGTCCTCAGCCCTATTGATCGAGAGGGCCAATTCTATGACCCCTGACCTCTGTGTCCTTATTGTCTTTTTTGACAACTAATAGTTGTATATCTAAAAAACAGTTTTGGTTGCTGTTTTTTTTTTTTTTTTACTGTGTGAACATTGGAGTTAAAGATTGGAATCTTCCCTGTAATTTCTCTCTAGCTCAGACTTGTTTCTGTTTATTGGATGTATTTCGCTTTTGGTAGTAGAGAGAGAATACTTCCCTTGTATTTCTGTAGTGACTGAAGGGGAACATGTAAGTAAAGTGCCTGAGAAAACATCTGGCATGTAGACATTTATTTATCAGTCCCTTCTTTCACATTTCCTTTCCAGAAGCAAGTTTAGTTTTCTTTCCAACATTTCCCAGTGGGTGATCTATGCTAAAGTTATTATTATTATCAATTAATATAATATTTTAAAGCTTCACCTATAGTTAACACTGTTATTGTTGTTTAGTTGCTCAGTAGTGTGTGACTCTTTACGACCCTATGGACTGTAGTCTGCTAGGCTTCTCTGTCCACAGGATTCCCCAGGCAAGAATACTGGAGTGGGCAGCCATTCCCTTCTCCAGGGGATCTTCCCAACCCAGGGATCAAACCTCATCTCTTACATCTCCTACATTGGCAGGTGGATTTTTTACTGCTGAACCACCAGCAAAACCCTAGGAATTTACTTATGTATCCTATAGTATTAACTAAAATGCCCCAGTAAAGGCTGAACGGAGACAGACTGAGAGTCCTGGTATTGGGTTGGCCAAAAGGTTCATTTGGGTTTTTCTGTAGATGTTACAGAAAAACCTGAAGGAACTTCTCGGCCAACCCCAATAGAAGCCGTGTTTTCCCTGAGTCTCCTTTTGTACTTTATGGGCCTAACCAGTTCTTTACTCATAAGACTTCAGGGCCTGAAGGAGACTGGAACATAGTGTGTTTCGATTAAAGTGGGACTGGCTGCAAAGAGACAGTATTGAAGTTCATATATTATTCTGAAGCTAAAGAACATTGTCACACATACCTGTTAGAATATTACAATATTCTCCGCTTTTCCTGTTTATCTTTTTGAGTTGAGCCTTAGTCATCTACACTTACCAAAGTGAATATCAAAAATATTTTATAGCCTTTTCTGATAGGTATATTTTACTTTATTTTTATTATTATCTTCCTTAATGGCTAATATCTAATAATAAATACCTCATGATTTT
The DNA here is from genome assembly GCF_963930625.1 of Muntiacus reevesi. Classification (NCBI taxonomy): domain Eukaryota; kingdom Metazoa; phylum Chordata; class Mammalia; order Artiodactyla; family Cervidae; genus Muntiacus; species Muntiacus reevesi. The sequence continues at coordinate 75,402,788 of NC_089259.1, read as the reverse complement.
GAGGTAAACTTTATAGGTTGTTCTCTGAGGGTTTTTACTTTAGTTATAAGTGAAGTTATAAAACAGTCAGTCTTAAAGGAAATCAACCCTGAATATTCATTAGAAGGACTGATGTTGAAGCTGAAGCTCCAATACTTTGGCCACCTGATGCAAAGACCTGACTCATTGGAAAAGACCCTGATGCTGGGAAAGATTGAAGGCAAGAGGAGAAGGGGGTGGCAGAGGGTAAGACGGTTAGATAGCATCACTGGCTCAGTAGAATTGAACTGAACAACTCTGGGAAATGGTGAAGGACAGGGAAGCCTGGAGTGCTGCCGTCCTTGGGGTTACAGGATCAGAGTGTGGCAACTAAGCGACAACCACCTAAATGAAGAAAGCACATTTTAAAGCAGCCTGTTTCTGTCCTTCGTTGCCCAACTTAGTATTTTTTATTTACTTCTTTGAATTAAAAAATCTCATTTGCAACTTTGAACTCTATTTTGCTCCTGGGCTTTTATTTCCTTTCATTCCTTTCCAAACACTGTGTATTTAAGTCTGAGTTTGGCTACTGGCCTTGCTGCTTACACCCTGAAAACTATAAATAGCTTTCCTGCCAATTTTGTATTATCCATGAAAACTGTAGCCCATTTCTTTGTTTCTACCTGGCTACTTCAGGCTCCATCATTCATTTATTTTCTTCAGGAAAAAAAATAACGTGATATTTAAAGTCCAGCTTGAATTTGCCTCTTTCAAGAGCCTTGGAGGAACTGCTAGGCTTGTAAATGAGAATCCTGATTTGTTGGGAGGGAGCTTGGACCCCAAGAGCACACTTCTCACCCCAGGACCTGTTTCTAACACCAGGCACCACTGGACTTGTGGTTACTTATTATCAATATGTGGGAGTGACCCCGAATAACTGACTCTCTTTTTCTTGACAGTACCACTGGACAACACATAATTTTCATGTGCTAGGAAAATACAGTTTAGGGAAACTAGCAAGTGACCCACTCCAGTATTCTTGCCTGGAGAATCCCGTGGACAGAGGAGCCTGTGGGCTACAGCGACTCTTTGCGAGCCCATAGACTGTAGCCCACCAGGCTCCTCTGTCCACCGGATTCTCCAGGCAAGAATACTGGAGTGGGTTGCAGTGCCCTCCTGCAGGGGATCTTCCTGACCCCAGGGAATGAACCTGCCTCGCCTGCAGTTCCTGAATTGCAGGCAAATTCTTTACCGCTGAGCCATCAGTGAAGCCCAAGTTAAGTTGACCTGATTCAAAATGTCAATCAACCAATCATTAAATTGATTTCCTATTGTATATTTACTATGACACCAGAAGCAATGAGGTTTCACTGAAAGTTACTTGATGTGTCATTTGATATGTACTTTATTTAGAGTTATGTGGTAGTGGAAGTTCTTTCTGGAAGAGGCTGTGCAGGAGGAACATATATCTTTAAGAGCACTGTAGACTGTAGTTACTCGTATCTACTCCTCAGAAGATAGGCCTGGGGTACAGAAAGACAAGCTGGCACATCAGTATGGGGTCGGTAACTGAAAATTTAGGAATGAATGAAGGACAGAGGAGAGAAGGCTTGGAAGGAGAAGATAGCCTAGGACAGGGTCCTCACAGACTCCAACGCTTAATAAAATAATAAGCCAGCCAGGCATCTTTATTGAAAGCAGAATTAGCTGACTTACTCCTTAGAATCTGAAATTCAATGTAATAAATGGACTCTAGACATCTACAGCTTCTGAATTAATAGGTTTCTTTTTCAGTCAGGTTTGAACTCAACAAAGAAGGAAGATACATTAGCACACACTGTTCTTTTGGTTATGATGTTCTGTTTTATGTATACAGTTTTTAATCTGCTGTTGATCTTTTTTAAAAAGAGGGATTGAAAAATTATATAAAAAAAGGAGGCAGAGGACTTTTATTGACCCTTTATCTGCTGAGTTGAGGTTGGGTTTTCTTAAACTAAGGAGTGGTTATCTTGTCTGGAAAGGAATTTAGGTGAGTGTTTCTCCTTTCTGAAATCTGGAGGACACAGTCTTAAAATAGAAACTATAGTTCATGCTTCCAAATATAGCTTCCCATATAAATAGTCTTATCATCCGAAGGTTGGGCCTTTATTTTATTTAGAAGGTAGATTTTATATGATATGCTTAACTTGATTTTTTAAAAACAACAGATTAAACTTTACTAAGTCTTCTATATTGTGATCATGAAATAATTATAATTTGTGCCAAAGAGCTGAGTGTCTAGTCACTAGTTTACTCCGAAGTCTTATCCCTTCAGCTAAAGCATTTTATTATCTGGATCGCGCTGTCTGAGGGTTCGGATTCGAGCACAGCGGTGACTGGTGCCCGGGGCTGAATCAGGGACATGGAACGCAGCTTCTTCTTGGCGACTGCCAGGCTCCTGCCTCTAGCTCGGTCCTGCGTCTAATGGTGAAGATTAACAAGACCACACATGAATGTGGATTTCGTTTTCAGGGTGTGACTGTGGCAGCAGGGTGTTGCTTTTTATCAGAGCGAGTGACCTTGCCTAGCATCCTCTGCAGTTTCAGTTCTGTTAGGTGTAGTCAGCCAGAGACGCCGGGCTAGTTATTATGATAGCTAGGGCTTCCCTGGTGGTTCAGATGGAGAGAGTTCAACCTGTAACACAGGAGACCTGGGTTCGATCCCTGGGTCAGGAAGATCCCCTGGAAAAGGGAACAGCAACCCACTCCAGTATTCTTGCCTGAAGAATCCCATGGACAGAGGAGCCTAGCAGGCTATAGTCCATGGGGTCGCATAGAGTTGGACATGAAAGAGCAACTAATACACACACATGATAGATTTAGTCCACGTCTTCCTTTGACTCCAGCTCTGCCTCTCTGAATTCTTGTTTGTGAAAATTTAGCTTTCCGAAGTAGAATTCAGCAAATGTCTGTTAGCTGATGTTCTCTCATATCTTAAGTATTCTTTTTTTCCCCTTGAATATTTATTTCATTTATTTATTTGGCTGTATCAGGTCTGAGTTGTGGCATCTAGTTCCCTGACCAGGGATTGAACCTGCATTGGGCGCACACAGAGTCTTAGCCAGTGGACCACCAGGGAAGTCCCTCAAGTATTCTTTTTTTAAAATATAATTTTATTTATTTCTTTCTTTTTGGCTGTGCGGGGCTTTCTCTAGTTGCGGCGCACGGGGTTCTCACTCTGGTGGCCTCTCTCGTCGCAGAGCACGGGCTCTAGGGCGCTCAGGCTTCAGCAGTTGCAGCACGCAGGCTCAGTAGTTGAGGCTCCCAGGTTCTAGAGCACATGCGCTTAGCTGCTCCCCAGCATGTGGGGTCTTCCCGGATCAGGGACTAAAGCCATGTCTCCTGCATTGGCAGGTGGATTCTTTACATTGAGCCCCCGGGGAAGCCCTCGAGTATTCTTCATCCTGTGGGATCAGCATGGTTCACTAGCAAAGTGGCCATTTTTAGGCAATTGTTTCAAGTTATTGGGAATTTGGTTAAACTGCATAAACCAACAATATATCTGTGTCACTCTAGGAAATTTCACTTTAGCCCTTGGTTAAAAAAAAAAAATCTCTAGAAGATTTTGCTTAATAGAATTTCTTCCTGTAGATGTTTAGGGAGGTATATGTGCATGTTGGTATACCTAAAAGCTGACCTACAACTTTTACATTTTCCTTTGATATCTATTCCCCTTCAATAAAACATATAACATATGGCTTTTGCACCATAGCTTAAGAAAATAAGATAACATACTTCTACCTGCATCAGCCTTTTCTTCGCAACTGGGCGTACTCTCTTAAATGAACTATCGTGCACTTAAACTTCAAACTTATCACCTTAGTTTTGTATCACAGCCGTTCATGCCTGTTAAACTGTCAATTCTAGTGAGATCTGAGACTCCAGTGAGACCAGTAACTTGTTATTGAATGTTCAGTGCCCAGAGGATTGTTTTGCAGATAGTAGATCCTCAGTAGATACTTCATGATTGAATTGATTGAATTATTCACTTTTAATATCTCTTCAATTGGTTATCTGCAGAAGATAGGATACTACAAGAAGGAGGTGTAAGTAATAGTAGCGGCCTCTTTGTAATTGGAAGGTACACCCAGGAAACAATATCACTGCAGCAATTTATTCTGAATTCACACATCCAGAGAAACTTCAGGCCTAATCTAGTACCATGCTGTAGCATGCATCATATCAACAATCAGACTTACTGGAGACACAAAGAACAGACTTTTGGTGTGGGAAGGAAAGGGTGGGATGATTTGAGAGAGTAGCATACACTTTACCATGTGTAAGATAGATAGCCAGTGAGAATTTGCTGCATGGTGCAGGGAGCTCAAACCCAGTGTTCTGTGACCACCTAGAGGGGTGGGATGTGGGTGGGAGGCGGGAGGGAGGTTCAAGAGGGAGGGGGCCTATATATATATATACCTATGGCTGACTCATGACAGAAACCAACACAATACTGTTATTATCCTCCAATTTAAAAAACCCATCGGACTCTCAGGGTTGGAAGGGTCCTGAAATGGCTGGCACCTGTTCCAACTTTCTATCCAGTGCTCGAGTTCCTTCTGTGGCAGTGGTGTCCACCTTGGCCATCAATTTGAATGACTTGAGCTTCAAAAGCCGTGTATTTAAAAAAAAAAAGAAAAGTTTTCACACTTCATCTCACTCCAGCTTTATAAGCATCTCTGTGAGTGGGACCTGGGCCTCCATCTTGGGAAAAACTCCTTAGGTGGTTGCAGTGTGCATTCCAGGTTCAGAACCACTGTTCCAGAAACTCAGTATCAAGTATCTTCCCTGTCCGATCGAACTCTTCTGGTGATGAGCGCCTCACTATCCAACTTAATCTTGTGTTTATTCCATTTATTCCAACAGTGACTTAATTATGAATGTTTAAATTATATACTAGTTTAAATTACATAACATAAATCAAGCGTCCCAATTTAACACTCAGCTGTTGATAAACAACACTGAAGAGAGAGTGACATTTAAATTTGAGTTATCTTCTTTGAAGTAGTACCGCTGCACTTTTGAATGACTTCCAACAGGCTGATCATAAAGAACCACTTTACTCATTTTCAAATTCTGCTTTAGCGGTAATCAAGTTACTTGGTGTGACTCAGATGAACAGTCTGCTTTTAGAGTATCAAGAGCATTTCACTTTCTTGTACCTGGGAGAGCAGAGAAGAAACGGGCAGATTGCCTTTGTATTCACTTGCCCGCACCCGTTAGGGAGACCCTTTTGGAAATGTGCTGGTTTCTTAGGACTGCAGCATACCATCTAGGAAACATGAGGTGTACCGGAAGGGGAGCTCTTGTATGGCTCTTTGATTTTAGAGGAGAATTTTTAGAGAAAGCTGTATGTGACCACACACAGATACCTACACACTTGCATTTGTGCTTAGGAACTTATCTATCCTGAGACTGCTTATCTGTATGTCAGCTCACTTCAGCACTTCTGCATTCCCTTTGAACCTTTGAAGGACTTCCCTGGTGGCTCAGACAGTAAAGCATCTGTTTACAATGCAGGAGACTGGGGTTCGATCCCTGGGTCAGGAAGATCCTCTGGAGAAGGAAGTAGCAACCCACTCCAGTACTCTTGCCTGGAAAATCCCATGGATGGAGGAGCCTGGTAGGCTACATACAGTCCATGGAGTTGCAAAGAGTCGGACACGACTGAGCGACTTCACTTTCTTTCACTTTGAACCTTTAAAAGAATGTAGGTACTAAAAGTCAGTATGTAACATCATTACTAAGTACTCCTGTAGCTCTGGAGTCAGACAAACCTGAATTTGAGTCTTGTCTCCACTTTTCCTCATTGTTATTCTTGTTCCATCGCTAAGTCGTGTCTGACTCTTTGCCATGGACAGCAGAAAGTCAGACTTCCCTGTCCTTCACTCTTTCCTGGAGTTTGCTTCAACTCATGTTCATTGAGTTGGCAATACCATCCAACCATCTCATCCTCTGTCACCCTCTTCTCCTTTTGCCTTCAATCTTCCCCAGCATCAGGGTCTTTTCCAATGAGTCAGGTTTTCACATCAGGTGGTCAAAGTATTGGAGCTTCAGCTTCAGCATGAGTCCTTCCAATGAATGTTCAAGGTTGATTTCCTTTAGGATTGGTTTGATCTCCTTGCAGTCCAAGGGACCCTGAAGAGTCTTCTCCAAGACCACGGTTCAAAAGCACCCTAGGGCAAAAATTATCATTGTATCTCAGTCTCATATCTCTGCTTGTAAAGTAGAGATAATGACTTATAGGGGTGTGGTGAGAACTAATAGTAATAATACATATAAAGTCTCACCATGACCTCTGGGTTTTAGGGGCTCTTAACTTAAAATAGATAAGTAGTTTGCATTGAAACTGGGGTTTTCAAGGATGAATAAAAGTTTGTTGGAGAAGAGGAGCGTTAAGGCCATTTTAAGGAGAGAGAGAAAAGAGAAAACCCTCCAACACACGAGCCTGTGGATCACCTGGCAGAACTCTTTGTAAGAAGACATGGTGTGGGGAGTGCCCTGGACACAGTGAACCCTGTGGAACTGGTGATCAGATTTAAGGACAGGCAAGAGCTGCAGTCCATGGGGTTACACAAGGACAGGCAAGAGCTGCAGTCCATGGGGTTACACAACTGATTGAACTGAACTGAAGAGAAGATGGGTCCATGATGTTTTATATCCAGTTATGAGTTTTGATTTTATAAAGTTTTGAGTCAGTGAGACCTAACTGGGTTTTAGGAATGTACTTGGAATATAGAAATCCAGGTGGCCAGTTGTTGCAAGTTTATGGGTGATAACTCGGTGACATAGGAATAGAGTAATTATAGCAGGAGTTAAGAGATTTGAACAAGTTTTCTGGCTGCTTTTGCTTTTTGTATGAGGGAAGAGTTTTGAGCATAAAAGAAAGGGTTGTTTGTGTGTGTCTGTGTGTGTGTGTGTGTGTGTGTGTGTGAGAGAGAGAGAGAGAGAGAGAGGGAGAGATTTCTCCAAGGCCTAAAGGTCATCAGAGGCAGGGACCCACTTCTAACACTTCTGTTTGGTACCCACAGTGCATCAAGCCGTACTCAATAAATACTACATTTGAGTAAGAAACACAAAATTATAAGATTTGGAGTATCTGTATATGTATACTTTATTATTTTGATAAGTCTGCGGGGTATTACAAGAATAATCCTGGATGCATAGTGGAAATTCACTCTTCACCACCTTTGGTTAAATAAAATAATCCTGGTAACTGATAACATAGCGATCTCATTAAAATTAATCTTTGTATTTAATAATGTGTTCTCTCTTCTGATTGTTACCATTTCCTTTAAAATGTAATTGTCTATAATCCTTTTAATTTTGGGTGTGTCAATAGAATTGTTCTTCCCATTTTGCAGTTGAAGAATTCTGCTAGGGCAGTTTGAGACAGACCAAATCCTGAACTTGGAATTCTCGGTGGTAGTTCTGTAGCTCAAAGCTTCAGTGATAAATCCTGAGACCAAGAAACAACAAGCAGTGATGCTAAGAGAAAGGCTTTCATGTTCCAATAAGTGTATTACTTTATACACAAAATAGTCAATGCGCTATTTAAATATTATTACATGGGAATTTTATATTTTCCTGGGTGATTCCGGCCCCTCCCCCCCCACCTTTTGCGGCCATCTAATGCTATTGGATTCTAAGTGCAGGTTCACGTGGGTGCATTCGGGGACACACACCAGTTGAGGAGGTCCTGAGCGAGGTTCTCAAACACCCAGAGTGTAAGGCGGCAACGCTTAACCTCGAAAGGTAAAGAGGCGCTTCCGACTCCCACGGAGTCGGGGTGAGAGTGTGACCTTATGATATGCCACTCGGTAAGGTCTGCAGCAAGATCCTGTGAGCACCACTCACCCATCGATTCTGCAGCCAGGGGAAGACACCGAGGAGCAGAGCTGACCCGTCAGGCGGCGGTTCGCGTGAGACACGGCCCCTGCGTCCCTGTCAGTCAGCGCGTCCCAGGCCCTGTACCTCCGACGGCGGAAGAAGGCAGGACGCTCCTGGGCGGCTTCCGGTCCGGCTTCCGCCGACGGGAGGTGGGGCCGCCATTGCGTGCTGGGCTCCTTTCTCTGTGTTGGCACTGTGGTGGCCACCGCGGGGGCCTTTCAGGGAAGGACAGTGACAGAAGGAGACTGAGGTGGCCAGAGCCTCCGTGAGGCTGAAAAACCACATTCCACTGACACCAGCGCTCCGGGGTCCGGCTGTGTGACCCATAGGTGTGACACGTGGGCCAGTGGCCCCAGGACTTAGGTCACAGAGACACGTGTGGTCATTCCGTCAGCGAGGTGACCGATGAGTTGACTAGTCTGTTGACTGGGAGCTCAGGGTACATCCTGATAAACTCTGTCGGGGACAAATCCTCTGAAACGGCGTGATGACTGTGGTGATGCCTGTATTCTCTTAAAGAAAAGCCTTCTCCTTATTGACTCTTCCTCCTATTCATTTAGGGGTCTTCCTCAGTACCTCAGTAGTGAAGAATCTGCCTGTGATGCTGGAGTTGCAGGAGATGCAGCTTCAATCCCTGGGTGGGAAGATGCCCTGGAGAAGGGCATGGCAACCCACTCCAGTATTCTTGCCTGGAGAATCCCGCGGACACAGGAGCCTGACGGGCTACAGCCTATGGGTTCACAAAGAGTGCAGCACGACTGAAGATACTTGGCTTGCATGCATGCTTATTCCTTCAGGTCCAGAGGATCCAATTATACCTTGGCTGTTTATGTTACTGAGTCAAGGGATGAGGCAGGTCAAGTTACTTCTTACATAGTTCTCTTGTTGGGACAGAGGCCCTGAAAGATGGCATCTGTGGGCCTTTAATGTCAACATTTTCTTTACATGTAAGGAAGTAGTGACTTCTGTAGAGTAACTCTGAAATGTAGTCATTGCATTATTGTCAGGACTGATAAATCTCTTAAAGTGTTACCAATTCTGTCATGTACGTTATGTCTTAAGATGCTCCCAGATAATTCTTGTCCCACAGAAACTGTGTGAGATGGTAAATTGTTTGCTGCTGTTTCAAGTTGATAAGTTGTGGAGTGATTTGCTAGCAACAATAGAAGATAGCAATACATGGGAATTCTATATTTTCCTGGGTGGTTTTTTCTTTCCCTTTAAGACCATCTAATACTATTGGATTACTTCCTTACTTTGTGTTTTTCCTTCAACTCTAGAATTCTTCCTGCTTAGACAGTGAGTTTTAAAACTAACTGAATTGTAAAGTGGTACTTTTCATATTGATTGTCACACAATAGTACGTAAGGAAATTGTAGTCGCATCTAGTAGTTCTAAGCAAATTTGGTGTAAAGGTCTGTACAAAAAATGATACACTATGCTTGTGTAGAAGAGAAGTTTTGCAATCTATTTTCCAGCAAATGTGTGTTTTTCCTCTTTAAGATTTACCTATTTGAGATTATTTTATGTTTTAAATCACATTGTGAAGTTTGGAGAAAGAACAAGCTTGGACATTTTTAATGAAGAGTTTATTGTAGGGAGGAAGGCAGAATATAGAAGTAACTGCTGGCTTCTTGGCAGGGAGGGGTGTTTTCGGTGTTTTAGTCAGTGCTGTGCTGCCCAGGCAGAATGTGGGCTGAGTTTATAAAAGGCAGAATCCTGCAGTGGAGGGCAACATGTGAGGCTTGTGTGACTGGCACCACTCATGAGCCAGAATGCTCACCAAATCCACACAGATTTGTGGATGGATCACAGATTCCATCACGTCTCAAATGCCATGACTCATCCTTTCATGTGATGGCATGTTGTTGATTCTTAGGCTGTTAATCAAGGAGCATGTGATATTTATAAATCTAATTATTTTCAGAAATATGATAATCCAGAACACCAGTATGACATGGATTACTATCTAGTACCTTTATGTTTTTTAATCACTCATACTTTACTCTTGATAGTTGTACAGTCTTTCAGAAATGGGCCTGTCGACTGGGGATCCTGGCATTTCCTAAGGTTCCAGGAGAGGGAAGGTTAAGATGAGTCAGCTCTTGCCAGAGTCTGTGAAGACCCGTAAGCCAACAGAATGCTATACTTCTGCATCACATCTTTCTAATATCTGTTTCAAAATCTTTGTTGTATTGAATGAGAAGAAACTTTCTCAATGAAACTTGATTCATTGCCTATTTGTGCCCATTTCTCCCCACCTACCCATCAGAAAATTCTCTTTTTCTCTCTCTCTCTCTCTGCTCTGAATTCTCTGTCTTGGCTAACTTTGTGTCAGTGCAGAAATGATTAGTAAGAACATCATTTAGATCAAACAATAATTCATTTTGGAAACATGACTGTCTCATAGCAACGAGCAGAGAGATAAATGAATATATATTGCATTCACATATAAAATTTTGTATGTTTACATACACAAATGTAGATATAGACATTATATATGTATGTGTGTGTGTGCGCTTAGTCGATCAGTGGTGTCTGACTCTTTCTGACCCCATGGACTGTAGCCCCGTAGGCTCCTTTCTTCATGAGATTCTCCAGACAAGAATACTGGAGTGGGGTGCCATTTCTTTCTCAAGTTATATATGTATATTTATGTTTACTTATTCGTATGTAACAATGCATATGTATAACAACTGGGAAGCAGAGATTGGGGTTCAGGCATAAGGACCTGACCAAGGTGAGTGAGTAGATGAGAGACAAAATCAAAGACTCAAAGATGACTCCAAGGTCTCTAATTTAAAGACATACTTTAACCTCATAGGGATATATAATTACAAGCTTTTGATATACAGGGCAATTTTTATTGATAGAACCCAGAGATGTGGTGATGGCAGAAATTGCTATCTTGTGAAAGAGAAAATAGAGGTTTGAAGAATTTTAATTGATTTGCTTAAAGTCTTATACTCAATAAAGACCAAAACTGAAAGTTGAATCTGGGAGTTCTGTCTTCAGATCTACTTAGAACTTTCCATTCCCAGAAATTCTTCAGTCCAGTCCTTGGATAGTTCTCTGGGGAATCCATAAGGTGCTAAAATGTTGTATGCTGGAGTGTAGTCTGAATTTCCTCACCGGGGGGCTCAGACTTGGCGATTCTCAAAGGGGTCATGTCTCCAAAGAAGTTAAGAACTTGGTTTCCCCTTGGTTACTGTCTGGCCTTTGTGTCTGAAAGGATGCTGAAGTAGGAGGGGCAGCCCTAACTAGTAACTGGATTGTGGAAAATCCCCCTCCCAGAAGGGAGGTGTCTTATGGTGAGAAGACTCCTGAGTGTGGGATGAACCTGGAGCCTGTTACACAGAATGGAGTAAGTCAGAGAGAGAAAAACAAATACTATATACTAACATGGGATCTAGAAAGATGGTATTGAAGAATCTATTTGCAGGGCAGGAATAGAAATGCAGATATAGAGAACGGACTTGTGGACACAGCGGGGAAGGAGAGGGTGAGACAAATGAGAGTAGCATGGAAACATATGCATCGCCATGCGTAAGATAGATAGCCAGTGGGATTTACTATAGGACACAGGGGGCTCAACCCAGTGTTCTGGGACAACCCAGAGGGATGGGAGGGAGGCTCAGGAGGGAGGGGACATATGCATACCTATGGCTGATTCATGTTGATGTATGGCAGAAGCCAACACAAGACTGTAAAGCATTTATCCTCCAATTCAAAAGAAAAAAAAAGCAAGACTGTGGAATTCAGTGAATTTTTAAAGGAAAATTTTTACCTGGGGTGGAACTGGCTCTGGATCCCAGTTGGGGAAACAGGTTGAACTCAAGAGCTTAGATCTCCTAGATTTCGTGACTCTGCGAAGGGGTTAGAGCTTACCCGTATATGTGCGGGGCTTCTGGTCCCTTCTGGCCTTCCTCCCACAGACAGTAGATTCTTCACTCTGCTGTGGGCTGATGACCAACCGCAGGGGAACTGGACTCTCCCAGAGGAACTGGGAGACTATGGTTTCTGACCCCCGTCAGCAGGGTGCTGTGGACAATTCCAGTGAGGGCGCTGTGGGTGCCTTTTGGTGAAAACAAGCTTAAATTTTGTTATCAAGAGCTGTTCTCTGCCATTTATAATCTAACCTCCAATAGGTCTGTTTATACTCTGTGAGTGGAATACTTGTTAGACTTAAGTGGAAGTGACTCTATATGAAAATATCTATGGAGAAGTTCTCTAATTGCCACAATTCTTTTTTCCCCCCTCAGCAGTAGTAAACAGGGAACATTCTTAAGCAGGAAACAGGGAAGAACGAAAGTGGTGAGGCTGGAGTCTGAGACTGCGTGGACGAAAGTAGCCTGCAGACGAACACTTTGGTGGGAGTTACTGTGGAAGTGCTGGCAGCTTTCTAAAGTTGAACTGTGTCCCCCGCGAGGTTTTGGCTTTTATAAAAACTTGGAAACCATTAGAACATATCGACATGAAAGTCATCTCAGAATAAAGCATTGCTGATGGCTTGCAACCTCAAGCATGGCTCCCGAAGCGTTTTGCAACACAACAGTTCTTGATCCTTTGAGTGTTTACTGAGATCAATGTTGGCATATCAGTATGGATGCGCACATTTGAGTTGTTGGCAACTAGTTTAAAAAGCTTAGAGCAAAGTCCTGTGGCATGCACAGTATCTTCTCTCTATTAAAAAGGTAGCAATAATAATTACCTTCAGACCCACCGTCATGAACCAGGGTATCCAGATGATCTCTAATGGTTTGGCTCATCCTCTCAGGTAGAGACCAGAAAGTTCAAAGTGTGTTTTGGAGCTATGATTTTTTCAAATGCAGTTAAATCACAGTTAAGACTTTTCTTCCAGACAAGATTGTATGAAAAATTCAAATGGCTCCCTGTTTAATGTTATATGAAGGTAAAGAAACTTGGCTATAAATTGGCAGGGATGAATAGAGAGAAACTCATTCAGTAGAGAAAGCTACTCAAAATGGCAGTAAGACAAAGGGTTTCCCACGCTGTCATAAAGCAGTTGGTAGAGACATCATATTTAAAAAATAAAATGTTTTTATTTTCTTCAGTTCAAGGAAATGCCTTTTGTTTTTCCTTTCAGAATAACAATAAACATTCATCTTTATGGCAGTCTCATGCCATGGGAAAAGGAGTCTTTTGTCACAAAATTTGCTTGAAGTCTCTATGAGCACAGAGTGTTCTAATCCAGCTTGTATGGAACGTACATTTTTATAGTTCTTTACAGTTTACAAAGCTCTTTGAACATTTATTATCTCACTGAATAGGCTGGAGTCCTATTTCTGATTTCCCAGCTGATCTACCAAGTGAAAAGCAGAAACTGCTAAACCTCTCCCAGATTCATTTTTTTTTCCAAAATGAGGAAATTAGTGCCATCCTAAATGACTGGGCTTTTTTTCAAATAGACTAGTAAGAGTGTGTTTTCTCTATAAATAATTAACCACAATACCTGAGGATCACAATCAACTGATCTAAATGTTAAGTTGAATTAACTATTTAATTTAAGCTTTGGTTTCTCAGGCCTGGAACTTTCTTTCCTTCTACTTTCAGGTGCAGGGAGTGGTCCTTTCCCATGGGAGATTTATTTCCTGCTTTCAGAGAGACAAAGAGGAGGGTCAAAGTATACCTCTTGAATTGACTGTTTCTTAAGTAACCTTAATTCAAAATAATCAATATTCTATTGAAGCATATCTTGGAGTGGCCTGCCCTGGGAACCCCCTCCTCAAAAACTCATAATTTGCCTGGGAAGAAAGATATAAGCGTATTTATTACAAATGATTAGAAAAGATTGGTGCAGAATTGCATATAAGTATCACTGATATTTCAGTGTTTTTCTTTCATGTGTATACATCTCTTAACATAACCAATTTTTATTGTATTTCTTGTGATAACTGACTCTTTAGTAAAATCAAAAGTTTATGCTTAAATGGTTTAGTTTTCTTAATAGGCTTGTTATTGATAATTCATTTTTTCCTGTGGAAGGTAAATCTTTTTCCTTTTCAATACCTCAAAAAAGTAATCTTTTCCACTTGGATTTAGTTAACATGTCTTTTTTATTCTTCATAATATGACTAAAGATAATGCAGTATTGTTTTAATCAGGTTTTAAAATTTTTATGCTGCAATATAGTTATTTAAAGCTTGAATTCTTTTTCCTGTATTTGTATGGACTTCACAAATAAGTGTCAAAATGAAATCCTTCTTATTTGTTTAGGCAGTAAATGAAATAGTGGTATGGGTAGTGTTGGGGAGGCGGAAATCTCCTCATACACTCCTCTTGAATTCTTATATCTGAAATGGATAAAGAAACAAGTTTAACTGGTTAGCATGGAGTTTCTCAGAAACAGGGCCAAAAAGAAACTAATGCAAGCAATTTTTATGTTTTTTAGACAAAGAACCAATAAATTTGAGAGGAATTGACAGGACAAAGAAACTTAGGTTGGATGCTTAATTAATAAGGAGTTAGGCAAAGTTTGGGTAGTAAATTAATAAAGAAGTAACAAGTTTCATTTATATAGGCTTCTCAGGCCTGGAACTTTCTTTCCTTCTACTTTCAGGTGCAGGGAGTGGTCCTTTCCCTTGGGAGATTTATTTCCTGCTTTCAGAGAGACAAAGAGGAGGGTCAAAGTGTACCTCTTGAATTGACTGTTTCTTAAGTAACCTTGATTCAAAATAATCAATATTCTATTGAAGCATATCTTAAAGTGGTCTGCCCTGGCCCACTTCCCCAAAAACTCATAATTTGCCTAGGAAGAAAGATACAAGCATATTTATTGAACATACCAGTACTAAATTAAGAAAGTAGTACTGTACATAGCTGTAGACCTTCGATTTTGTCTGGAGGCGAGATTAAGTGCCCCCATAGCACTCTGATCATCTTGCTGTTATCCTGTTGATAATGTTTTATTCTAATGAGTAAAGTTTCCATTTCATCTGCTAAATATTTAACTACTTTGGGCAGAAGCACTCTTATTTATGTCACTGTCTCTAGTCCTTTACCTTGTTTTATGCTCATTAAATATTTATTGAGTTCATTTTGGTGGGCAGAAGAGCCCAGAGAGGAGATAGCACTTAGCAAATGAGATCACATCCAGTGTGGGCCTTGAGGACTGATGGGGCAGAGAAAGGACAGAGTAGAGGTGAGAAGGGAAGTTCCATTCCCGCAAAAATCAGAAAGGAACAAGAGTTTGTGAAGTGTTTGGAAAATGGCAACAGAGTGCGAGCAATTGGCTGGAAATGCAGATGGAATGGTAAACCTAGGCCATAAAACCCAGGCCCTTCAGGCCTTGACTCCCATGGTAATGAATTTAGAATCTTCTTGAGAACACTCAGACCCACTGGTTTATGGGAGTAATGAGGAAGCTGCCCAGAAGCAATGACACTAGAAGGAAGGCCATGACGATAGTCTAAGGAAGAGAAGATGGTGTTCTGAACTAAGATGGCGGCCTTGAGTGTGGAGAGGAGGAAATGAACTTAAGAAACAAGCCTGGTGGAGCCTGGGTTCCTGACGCCGGGATACTGCTGTATCAGCCCTGGATTGGACTGTTACTTAAGAAATTTAAAAAATTTTATCCTGTTTGAGCTAATGCTTCTCTTGGGCCATAGATAATTACAGGATGACAGCTGGGCATTTGAAGTGCTATTGATGAGGATATTTACATTTTACTGTGAGACTGCTCTGATTTGACTGTCTTGAAATGAGGTGCTCTGAAAAGAGCACATCAGTTAGTACTGCACTATTTTACAGTTTACTCCTTAAATTCATTATTAAGACACTGTGATATTATTTGTTCTAGAATTTTGATGTGGAGGTCTTAACTCACCCCCTGCCTTGTTTCCATTATAAATTCTGTGAATCAGAAAGTGATATCATTTGACTAGGAGATATTTTAGAATTACCTTCAAACGAAACAGCAATCTGCTATCTTCTCTACTTTGTAGTTCATGCCCTAGGTGCAGAGACCCTACATCCTGGTGTTCATGACCTGTTTTCTGCATCACTTATTCAACAGATAGGCTCTGTGCACCATCAGAATGAATGTATCTGTTGCTGATGCAGTGGTGTGTGTGGGTATTTGGCAACATTTAGAGTGAATGTGCAGTGGGAACTGGCTTGGCTAAGACACAAGGACATGAAGAATAGTGTTTCAAAGAAGAGCACAGTCCACCTAAGGAAACTGGAGACAGGTATGAATGATTAGCTAGGGGGAGTGGTCATTTTCCTCCTTGACATTGACTTCCAAAGATGATTGCCCTCTCATCTGCAATTTTTCTCAGCTTACTGTGGGGATATTACCTATGATTTACATAAACTTGAAGTGAGAGCTTTTATTTTCATCTTGTATTACCTCTTGAGGTTTTAAGTTCATTAAATAACTAGTATTGTGTGGAATACCATTTTGTCTTAAAATTATGTGCCTAATTTTAAAGGATGAGGTAAAGCTCCATTGTTCCTTTTTAACCTGTTCTGTCTCATTCATGACATTCAACATTTTCAATCAAGATATTTCCATCTAGGCTAAAATGCTTGGGCTTATTTGCCCCACAGAAGTGCAAGTAGTGTACAATTTGAGGCAAGTAGTTTAATTATTTTATAGGTTAGTTTTCAAAACTGGAGGATTTCCCAATAATGTCTTCTTATAATTGTATCCACATGTGGTTCATAAATTTGAAATCAAGAATATGATGTGCCATGGTTTTAAAAATCACCACAAGCTGATAAAAGACATGATCTAGATCCCCCATTCAAAGCAGGTTTCTATACACAGTGCATCCCCTTTTGGGTGTATGTAAGATACTGCTTTTTGTGGTATTAATTATTGCTGAGTGAAAGCAAAGTTAGGATGGCTGAAGGTGAAAATGGATAATCAATCCATTCTTCAAAGGTTTTATAGCTATTTTTGATCTTTATAACATTTCAGCTTTGTTTTAAAATCATCCTCATACTTTGGGTTGACATAACATTTTTATTGAAAATCCAGTCTACTCACTCTATGTATATTCTGTATACTATAACATTTTCTTTCATTGTATTTTAGGTACCAGAAAAAGTTGCAAATGTGTAAAAGTAAATCTTTCTCCCTGAGGACTGCTTTTTCTTTTTTTTTTTTTAACACAAAGTTAATTTTGGTTAGTTTGTTTTCTAAACCACTATAGTAGTTTCCCAATGGAATTCTATTTAGAATTTCAGAAAGTTAAAAAAAAAAAAAGAAAGAATTTCAGAAAGTTAACACATAAAGGACATGAGTTTTTTTTTTTAACTTTATCTAATTCAAAAGTTTACTGTAGGAGGAGAATTTTGCTGAGATATGAAGGGCTAAAAATGAAACTTTATTTGGAATAGCAGCTTGTAACTTTACTTAAACCATTGTACATTTTCAGATGCACTAACTTCAAAATTCCTTGTATCATTTTTCTTTAGGGAATCTGAGTGATAGAAGAGCTGCCTTTTAGTTGGTATTAGGCGAAAAGAATGTAAAAGTGAAAACTAGCAAGATGTATAGAATGCAGGACTCCATGGTATTTGGATTAAATCATCAAAATGTGGAAAGAACATTATATCTTAAAAGTGATGAAAATATGGAGAGGAATATTAAGGGGCAATAATAGTTTTTTTTTTTTTTTTGCTCTTCTGCTATATGTGAAAGCATGTTTTTGTATTATGCCTGGCATTCATTAGGTGGTTATAAATTTTATCTGAATTGATGAATGAAAATTTTTCTAGGGTCTAACTGGTATTCATTGTAGAGTTGTATCTCAGATAAGCATTTACAACATTTGAAAAAGGAAATTTTGTCATCTGAGTCCTTTTCCATGCCTTCATTGTGGAGCTCTAATTTATGGTAAGCAATGTATTTTTGTGGCAATGAAGAGAATGGTTTTGTGTCATGGAGGTGAAAACAAACACGAACCAAAACATACGTATCATGTTTCAAGTAGAGAGTTAAGAACACACATGAGCAAGCATGCACACACACACGTATCATGTTAACATGTAAATACTCAAATCGTAAACTGTACTGGGCTCTGATAGCTCATGTACTCTCTAGACCACACCCCTGGAATTTTTGGTAGAATCAGACTATCAGGCCTCCTAACAAAACAGTATATGGTTAAAAGCCTGTCTGTAAGGAAATCCCATACATTCACTAGGATACCTACTTGATATTAGAAAATCCTAATTTTGGTGATGTCAGTGTCTACTGAGTATCAAAAACGAATTTAAAACAAATCTCAGTGAAGACCATAGACAGTCATGATGGAGGAATTCTTTGTTTCATATAATTGCTGTATTACTGAACATGTATCAGTTTAATATATTTTTGTTATTGATTCATATTTCAACTGTTTTTTGGGAAATTACTATTTAGAAGAAACCAAAGGTTTTAAAAATTGTCATCATTTTTCAAAGGCAAACAACTCTCTTTCATTGTATAAAGTTCAAGTTTTGCCCATTAGAAATAAGATTTTCCTGATGTGAGGTCTTTTATCAAAATGGAAATAATAGCATTGCAGTTGGTGAAAATCTTTCCATTCTGCTGTCCCTGCTCATGCAATACTTTGGCATGTCATCGCTGAACTATTTATTTATGCCCAAAGATGTGTACCTCTAGTTCTGGAGAATAGTAAGTCAGATCTTGAGGGCTTATGCCCGCTTCTCTCTGAGCTTGACTGGTTGGAGACATTTATAAGGTGGGTACAACGAGTGAACCCCGTTTTTAATACTTTCTCTGCCACCTCCCTGTCCCGCCTGCACCCCTCTTTCTTACCACTTATTGGTGTAGACACAGCAAGAACACTGTCTCCAAGTGACATGTACTGAGTACCTATCATGTTTGTCTGAGGCACTGTTCTATGCGCTTTTTCTGCACTAAGTCACTTAAGCTTCATAATATCCCTATTAATGCCCCCAATTTACAGACTGTGAAATAAGGCACAGAGAAGCAGTTTTCTGAGTTCCCTAGCTAATAGCAGATGGGTTCAGGATTCAGTTTTAGGCAGTCTGTAGAGCAGGCTGTTTTAACTGCTACCTTGAGTTGCCTTCTTTAAAGGGAGGATAAACATGTCAGACTTTATTTTTTTGGGCTCCAAAATCACTGCAGATGGTGATTGCAGCAATGAAATTAAAAGACGTTTACTCCTTGGAAAGAAAGTGATGACCAACCTAGATAGCGTACTAAAAAGCAGAGACATTACTTTGCCAACAAAGGTCCGTCTGTTCAAGGCTATGGTTTTTCCAGTGGTCATGTGTGGATGTGAGAGTTGAACTGTGAAGAAAGCTGAGCACTGAAGAATTGATGCCTTTGAACTGTGGTGTTGGAGAAGACTCTTGAGCGTCCCTTGGACTGCAAGGAGATCCAACCAGTCCATCCTAAAGGAGATCAGTCCTGAGTGTTCATTGGAAGGACTGATGCTGAAGCTGAAGCTCCAATACTTTGGCCACCTGATCCGAAGAGTTGACTCATTGGAAAAGACCCTGATGCTGGGAAAGATTGAGGGCAGGAGGAGAAGGGGACGGCAGAGGATGAGATGGCTGGATGGTATCACTGACTTGAAGGACGTGAGGCTGACTAAATTCTAGGAGTTGGTGATGGACAGGGAGGCCTGGCGTGCTGTGATTCATGGGGTCACAAGGAGTCAGACACGACTGAGCGACTGAACTGAACTGAAACATTCCAGAATTCAACAGTGTATTCTTTTCTTTTTGGACCTTGACTTTGCTATCAGTGGCCTTCTCTGTATCATGTTGGCAGTGCCCTCATGTAGGCAATGGCCCTCTCAGCAACCTCCGCACCCCCCACTTCAGAAAGCTCTGGGTGTGTGTGTGCAGGTGTGTCTCCAACCTTTGTGGAGGAGGTCTTCCAAGTACCCTGTGAACAATATGTCCACAGACAGGATGCGCGTGGTGTGCTGTGGACTGGAGGCCTCCATGGTGTGTGCGGAATTGACCCTGATGAAGAACTGGGACATATTTAGAAATGTTTTTAGTGGGGTATAGTTGATTTACAAAGTTGTGCTCATTTCAGATGTACAGCAAAGTGAATCGGTTGTGCATATACGTATATCCACTCCTTTTAAGATTCTTTTCCCATAGAGGTCATTACAGAGTATTGAGTAGAGTTTTCCATGCTATGTACTAGTTCCTTATTAGTTTTCTATTTTAAGGACACTTCTTTTTAAGAAAACATTATAATGAAAGTAGTCCATGTTGAAGCTTGTTAAAATGAAACAACTCTGGTTTTATGATGTCAAAATGAACGTTGATTCTTGCTTTGTCTTTTTTTTTAAACCCCTTCAGAGGTAGTACCTTTTAACAATCTGAAGTGAAACTTTCCAGATATTTAATAAGTACCCATAGAAATGAATCTACTTCTCTTTTTATGTGTAGTTTATAATGAACATATACATATTTGCATTTTTTAGAATAAAGTTATACTTTACATACATATTGTTCTGACTTTTTCTTTTTTTGCTTAATAAATTCTTTCAATTTCAGAAATCCAAGTCAGCATATTGAGAATTGGTTCATCTTAAAAAATATTTGCTGAATGTCCCATTATATGGATCTATTTAGCCCAAATAAAATGAATAGCACTTAAAGTAGTAAAATTATGTGTGTAACCAATCCCCTACTAATGGAAATTGAGTTCTGTCCCAGTTGTGTGATTCAGTGAATCAGCTGACAGGGGGACATGGGTCCTGAGGGTGAAGGGACCTGATCTTGCCTTCAGTTGTTGAGTCTAGTGCATTTCTTGCCTCTTGGATGTTTATCTATCTAGCAGATTTTCAAGGTTTCTCATTAATAATGACAGATTTTATGTGCCACACAGCCCTGTGGAAGCTTAAGGAGCTCTCCGCGTTTGGCTGACTCATTAAGGCTCAGTGTCCTTTTGTCAGGCAAGACATAGGTATTAACTTTCTGAATGCCGTGTTTTTAAAGATCAGGCAAATACGAGGGTTTCAAACTTAAAGTTCCAGATTTCAATCCAACTGCTTCAGTTATTCTTGTCCTGGAAGGAACTCCTCCATCTCACTGAAATTTGCAGGGTTGGGTCTAAAAAGGCTCTACTTGTAGTAAGGAGCAGAGTTGTATTAAGGAAGAGGTGTGTTTCTGGGTCTGGTTTTACCTTCACCTGAGATGGAGGAGGCGTTTCAGTGGCTTCCCAGGAGGACTCCTTCAGAGTCTTCTTCCTCTGTTGAAATATCACTTTCTTCTCCCATTCTCTACTTAAAAATCTATTACGACCTCACTTCAGGCAGTAAGACTGTTTTGTGACAAGTTCCAAAAATAGTTATCCCGAGCAAGTGATTTCTAAGTGGTAATAAAGTTGATGTCCGTGAGGGATGGGAACACTGCACTAACTCAGCTGTTGCCTGCTCTCTCTGCAAAGTGGAATGAGATGGAATGAAAATCTTAGGACTGAATTAGTCTTAGAAAAATTTATTATTGCATTTTGTTGAATTGGTATGAGCATTTTCTGTAATTTTTATAAAAATTATAAGGAGTTATAAATATATTCACATCCATTTTATTTGATATGTACTGCAAAAGATTTTCAGATGCTGAAGGTGTAAATTACACTGGAGAATATACTGTCAATAAATAATTTTGTGACATTAGGGAGTAGAACTACTTAAAATTCTATTCCTTCTGTATCAGATGCGGGTTTGTCTAAATTTGGGAGGATGTGGAAATGGTGTTAATTCAGGTACTAGGATTTCACACATTCACACTTTCTGTCTCACACAAGAGGGGCTCTTTAAATTTGCCTTAAGCAGGTATTCCCACTGTATCAAAATTCTCAGCTTCAGCCAGTGGTGCATACAGTTGACCCTAGAACAACATGAGTTTGAACCGTGCAGGTCACTAACAGTTGGATTTTTTTCAGTAGTAAATACTGAAGTAGGGCAGGTCCTGTGTTGGTTGATTCCTAGGCTGGAGGTTCACCACTGGGAGTGATCCTGTTATTTAGCTGGTTTTTGAGGCCGTAGGAGTTGACAAGCCCACGAGGGAAAACACTTAAGATGGGAAGGAAAGGAACCTTAAGTAACATCAACATTGAACACCTGGATAGGGAAGGAACCAGCCAAGATCTTTAGACAGAATACGCGGAAAGACACAGAAAAAGCAGTAGTTTATTAGGAATGTAAATGTATTATTGCTCATGGTTTCGTGGGCTATGTCTGATATTTTTTCACATGAGTTAAATATGCCTTCTTACTAGGTATACTGGTTTTATTTTTATTTATTTTTTGGTTTCACAGCCCAGCTTGTGGATTCTTAGTTCCCCAACCAGGGTTCGAATCTGCACCCATAGCAGTGAAAGTGCCACTGGACCACCGGGAAATTCTGCTTTTATTTTTAGATATAATAGTTTTTGATTCCTTGTGAGCTAGACATGGAACTACAATTATTTCCAACAGTAAACTTTAGGATTTGGACCATACTTTCATGTGGAGGAGGACAAAAGTAAATCGAAACTCTTCTGGTGCAGGACACCTTTCTTCCAGGACAGGAGAAAGAGAAAAAGGCAGTGGGAACGAGGTGGGAGTTAGAGCAATCAATTATAAAAGAGAATATTTTGGGAGGGAAATTTTATCTCCTAAAAACACAATGTTCTTTCTCATAACTGTATCTTAAAAAATGACCTAGATTATGTGATCACTGATAGTTAATAATGGACTTGTCCTAATGTATGAGTAAATGTAGATCATTTTTATGAGCTACTAAAACAACTTGTTTCCTTAGTAGTTAAAATTGTCCCCATATTCTCACCTGTGAGTCATCCGTTATTTTCTATAGAACCTATTGGTGTTCCATAGTTATTTTTAGTTGTCAAGTTAAATTATTGGGCTAAAGTGCTGGAGATGTGTGTGTATACAACTTGACCCTTAAACAGCACAGGGATTGGGGTGTCAACTCTCCCTGCAGTTGAAAATCAGAGTACAAGTTAGAGTCAGCCCTCTGTACCCCAGCTTCCACCATATTCTGGGTTCTGCATCCACACATTCAACCAACCACAGTGCCATCGAATTTACTGTTGAAAAAATACCCATTGTAGTGGACCTGTGCAGTTCAAACCTGTGTTATTCAAGGGTCAGCTGTATATAGACGTAGATAATCTGATTGCTCGAGTATTTTATATTGGCAAAAGCTATGAATTTGTAGCTTTCAACAAATTTGTCTGAATAACACATTATAGTATTTGGCAACATCCTTTAGCCATATTCACACATTGTGGGGTGTGTCTCCCTTACAAAAATCTCTGTTTTAAATGTATGCTTGCAGGTAGATTATAGCATGAGTTTTCCTCATGTAAATAACACTCTGAGTGGGCCTTGTTTTCAAGCTTTGCCCATTTAAGTGCTTTTAAATGTGTCCAGAAATTATTTGAAACTTCCTTCAAATGTTGGAACCTAACCCCTCTCCCTTCAGTGTGATCCAGTTTTAATGACTTACTTCTATGACGCAGGGGGAAAAAAAATGGAAGTGACCGAGTGTTACTTCAGAGACCAGATTAGAAAAGGCAGCCTGATTTCCTTTTTTCCCGGATTACTTGCTCTGAGGGAAGCCAGTTGGCTCTAAACACCCAGGCAGCCTCTGGAAAGGCCCCCCTCTGAGTGCACCATCTTGGAAGTGGACCTCCCAGTTCCCGTCAAGTCTGGAGAAGACAGCAGTCCTCCTTGTGGACAACCTGAGTGAAACTCATGAGAGAGCCTGAGTCAGGACCACCCAACTGAGCGGCTCCTGGACTGCTGACTCACAGAAGCCGTCAGATACTGAATGCTTGTTGTTTTTGGCCACTGAATTTTCTAATAATTTGTTACACATAACTAATACACTCATCAAAATATTTTTTCTTAATATGCTGAAATACTCTGAAGATTTCCAGTGATAAATTATTTAAAAATATGATTTTTAAGCAAAGTAGACATTGTAGAATTATGTTAAGAATATGATTTGAATAACTTTGGTAGGGAGAAGCAAATCTAATTAGAGAAAAATGAGGAAGGAGTTGGGACATTTTTGCTTTAAGATTCTGAAGGGGAATTTTGGGGACTTCCAGCAGCTATTTAAGAGCTTTAAATTGCATATAATTTTATTATACTTAAGGGCTTCCCTCATGGCTCAGATGGTAAAGAATCTGCCGGCAGTGCAGGAGACCTGGGTTTGATCCCTGGGTTGGGAAGATACCCTAGAAAAGGGAATGGCTATCCACTCCGATATTCTTGTCTGGAGAATTCTATGGATAGAAGAGCCTGGCAGGCTGCAGTCCATGGGTTTGCAAAGAGTTGGACATGACTGAGAGACTGCCCCTTCTACTTGCGGCTGTACTTTTCCAAAATTTTACTAATATCATGGGGTGTTTTGGACTTGCATAGTGAAGAATTACAATGAGAGATTGAGAAGTGAGAGAAGAATGGTGTTCCTTAGGCAAGAGTTGGAAGAGGGGTGTTGAAGAGAAGAATGAGAAAGAAGTGGAAGTCACGTGGCAAAGAGTGAGGAGAGGTGGAAGAATGGGAAACAGTGAACACAAGTGCATTTGAACAAGAACAAGGTGATCCTGCTGCAGATGTACATGTGGGCTTAGTTGCTCAGTCATGTCTGACTCTTTGTGACCCCATGAACTGTTGCCCGCCAGACTCCTCTGTCCATGGGACTCTCCAGGCAAGAATACTGGAGTGGGTTGCCGTGCCCTCCCTCGGAGCGTCTTCTCAACCCATTGATCGAACCCAGGTCTCCCGCATTGCAGGCAGATTCTTTACCATCTGAGCCACCAAGAAAACCCAAGAATACTGGAGTGGATAGCCCATCCATTATCCAGGGGAACTTCCTGACCCAGGAATCGAACTGGGGTCTCCTGCATTGCAGGTGAATTTTTTACCAGCTGAGCCACCAGGGAAGCATCGCTGCTGCAGTTACTTCCCCTCTAATATGAGGGGAATTTGCTGCTCCCTGAGACAAATTAGGCTGGACTGACCCTGAGTTTAAGGTGGTAAGAGGGAGGCAGTGGCCACTGACCATTCGTATACAGAAAGTTTGCTTATGAAATCTGGTGGATCTCCCACCCCTCCGACTTCAGTGCAAACTTCATCATTTCCCTCTGACTTCCTGTGAATTCCCATGTCATTACTTTATACCTGAATACCTGGATTGTTGTCAGTAAATTCTTGTCAACTGGCTGATCCTCTGTGTTCTGTAGAAAGGCCAGCATGACTTTTGCCACATACAAGAGAGGCCTTTCTTTCCAAATAAATTCTGCAGTTTGGCAAACAGATGTGGAACTATGCCATACAGGAAATAGAACTTACTAAAAATGAGAGATGTCAGAATTTCTTCCCTGGGCTGGAAATGTGGAGAGGAGAATCTGTCTTGCTCCAAATGAGGTCAAAGGATAATTTCTGTCATGCCCATAGCTTCTTTCTTGAAGCCCTTTGGAGAAGTACATTTTTCTGTGGATGCTTCAGATGGCATTTGGGGGCACTCTCTGTGTCCAGATAAAAATGACTGCTGACAAGTTAATTTTCCTTCCGCATGCTATCACATAGGGCTTTGGTAAATCCGTATTAACTCATTGCTGATGAATATTTTCACAAGCATGAGCTTGTAACAGGTCACCCATAGTCCACATTCATTCTGTTCCCTTCTCAGGTTTGTATTGGAAAACAGCGTGTCAGATTTCAGAACACACATATCTCCCCAGAATCACTTAGTAGTCACTCTGAAGGAGAAAACAGTCCATCACTTCTATGGTCCTGATGATTAATGGAAGCACTGTTTTTAAAATATTTTATAGGTTTACTGCACTGACATTTCCAATGGAGTAGTCAGAATTTATCCTAATTTAACCTAAACCCATGGGTTCATAACACATTGTATGCAACCCACTCCAATATTCCTACCTGGGAAATCCCATATATAGAGGAGACTGGAGGGCTACTGTTCATGGGGTTGTGAAGAGTTGGACATGACTTAGCGACTGAACAACAAACGAGGAACTAAATGTGCGAGGTTTTTAGCTTTATTCCTAGAAAAAACATCAACTCTCAGCTTCTTGGCTTTGAAATTTCTGTTGATAAAAAGAAAAAAAAATTAAAACTGTTTCTGTAGATAGACATTTTGTATTATCTTTGTGGAATGAAAAGTCACAGATTTGTATGGCTCCCCACCAAGCGGCATCATGATGGGAACTATCTTTCTGTGTTTATACAACATGTTGAAATCAGAAAAGACGAAGTGCTGGAAGCACGACTTCAGTTCTCTTTGGGGATTTTTAAATGGTAGATTGAACGTTGACATGAAGGGTGCAGCTGAGAGGGTTGTGTTACCTGAGAAAAATCGTATATAATTAAGATGAGTGAATGGGAGGCAGATCATGGAAAAGCTTGTGTATAAAGGGAGAATTGACTGTGTCAGTGGAACCAGGATTTCACAAGTTTTCAGTTCAGTTCAGTCACTCAGTCATGCCCGACTCTTTGCAATCCCATGGACTGTAGCACGCCAGGCTTCCCTGTCCGTCACCAACTCCCAGAGCCTACTCAAACTAATGTTCGTTGCATCAGTGATGCCATCCAACCATCTCATCTTCTCTCGTTCCCTTCTCCTCCAGCCTTCAATCTTTCCCAGCATCAGGGTCTTTTCCAATGAGTCTGTTCTAGTGGAACTAATTTGGGTTGGAGGAATAGAAGGGCCAATAGATGATGTTTGGTGTGAATTTAGTTCCCAGGGCAACTGATCTGCATCAGAGTTTCTCAACAGCAGCTCTAAGGACAATTCTTTGTCAAGGGGAGCTGTTTTCTCTGTCGTAATGTGTTTAGTAGCACCCCTGGCCTTTACCCAATAGATGATGGTAGTACTATTCCATTTCCCCAGTTTTGACAACCAAAATTGCCCCTCACGTTGCCATATATTCTCTGAGTAGCAACATGGCCCAAGTTGAGGACCACCAGTCTAGATATACCCTGTGGGAAGCTTTGAATTAGGATAGCAACCTGTGTTCAAGGCTTCAGTAAGAGGGGTTTGTTGAGGAAGAAGTACCTTTTCACTAAAGCAAGGTCAAATGCCCTTTGACCAAAGAAGTCACCTATAAACCCAATTTCCCAGGTAACTACCTGGTAACTGTGGTACCTTCATAGCTATTAGCTTTCAGAGTAGTGGTTCCCAGATTTGAGTGTGCATGACAATCACCTAGAGAGTTTATTAAATCACAGATTGTTGGGCCCCTGCAGTTGCTAATTCATAGATCCAAGGACCCGAGAGAGGTTTTACATTTCTAATGAGTTCCCAGATGATGATACAACGGTGTTGTATCACAGAGACCACATTTTGAGAACCAATTTCCTGTAATAAACTACTGTGCCATTGTCTGGCGTTAGCTCTTTCTTGATTACCTTTATGATTTCCTTCATGCTCAGGCTTGCTCCCTTCAGATTCTCTTGTTCACCATTTGCTCTTTCCAGTCTTTGCATTGTTTACTTCCCACGGTTCTTAATTCTGTCTTCCTTGATTCACATTCTGCACTGAAGGATGAAGGGAAAATGCCTCCGTTTTCCTTTACTTCTCTCACTGGGCATGTTTTTCTCTCGCTTCAAATCTGAACAAGACTCAGTTTCCCTCATGCTACCTCCTGTACCATCCCCAAGGTTGCCCATCTTTTGGGACATCTGTGCTGTAAGAATGTGTTATGAAGATACATCACAGTTGTCAAAAAATCTGGAGTCACTCAGGGTTTGATATGCTATTTCAACTGTAGTAACACATTTTAAGGAAATATCTGACTTTTAGATCCTTTTCTAAGCTGTAAGTGATTTCTTGGAACTCATCTTTCTACAAGGGACATTTGAATTATTTTGCATAAATGTATAATTTTACACCTACCCACATCAAAGCTCATCTGTGAATTTCCTGCCCACTCATGCAGCCTCATGAGATATCCCTATCAGATTGCATTTTATTACCCAGGAAAGATTACTTAGGGTCATATGCATTCTCAGAGATACCACCGCATCCTGTCCTTTCTTCGTCATTAGAATGCTTTGTATGTTTTAATAGGTATAGATTGGCCCTCAGGAGACCATCACTGTTTATATTTTGACAAATGCATTCCCTTCACTGCATGTTGATATCAAACTCACTGGTCATGGGAAACAGCATCTCACGATTCTGTAAGAGAGGATATAGAATGTTCCTCTTCCCTTCTGCGTGCTTAGCTGAGACCCCTGTGATAAAAGAGACCAACGAGAGAACAACAAGCAAGTGTGTTTGCGTGTTATGTGTGAAATACCCAGGGGAAAATGAATAACTCCCAGAAGTGGATCAGAATCCAGACTTAAAAACCATCTTAATAGGTGAAGGGAAGAAGGGATGTAGGCCTTTGAGGAGAGATTAAGTGAGTTTTAGGAAAGACAAAGAGGTCCTAAGAAGAATCTATGGAGGAGCAAACAGGTGACAGAGTTTGGTTGAGTGTGGTGTTGACCTCTGGTCTTCTCTTCCGTGAGAAGGGCCAACCCTCTCTGGTTGGTGGAACTCTGGGGGGGGAGTTCCAAGTTCCTTTTGAAAAATCTGTCTTGAAGCTGAATCAGATAAGGGGAGTTCAGAGAAAACATCTCTCTGCATTTGCTGCCTATTTGATAACTGAAGGCAGCATGTTTTGGGATGGCATATTCTGCTACTTTCACTCTTAACTCCAGTTCGGGGTCACCTGGGCCTGATTCTACTGACTAGCTGACCCCAGTAAGTCATCGTGAGTTGATAGTTCTGTCTCTCTGGATCTTCCAGTATGCTCATTTTAGGTGTGCTTCATGGCAGGGGGCATGCCTGACGTGGCTCCATGGGAAAGAATCTGCCTGCCAGTACAGGAGACGTAGGAGATGGGGGTTCGATCCCTGGGTCAGGAAGATCCACTGGAGTAGGAAATGGCAACCCACTGCAGTATTCTTGCCTGGAAAGCCCATGGACAGAGGAGCCTGGTGGGCTACAGTCTATGGAGTTTGCAAAGAGTCAAACACGGCTAAGCATGACTGCACATGCCTCTTCTTTACTATAGGTTCTTTGCACACTCAGAAGCTGACAAGCAGTGAGGGCTCAAATATTGCTCAGGTGGGCTAAGCTGACAGGTCTTCTGTACCAAATAGGGTGTGAGAATAAATCCACATCAATTAACAAATGCCCTTGGTCTATATTCTATTTAGAAAGAAATTTAGTTTGATTTTTGAAAATACAGTTTTCAAATGATTATTAATAGCCACTGTTTGTATTGTTGCTCATCAAATTCGTGTTTTGTCCAAGTGGACACACCATGAGTATTTTTTATCCAGAAGCAGCATGTTGTGTATCAATAGTTAATGGATCTAGTAAGGTTCTTTAAGGAAGCAGTTCTACTTTCATTCAGGTTCCCTAAGTGGTTGGAGAAATCTTTACCAAAAGCTGCAGCATTTTGACAATATCTATCTTTTTAAAACATCCTGACATCCAAGTGATTTGATTAATTTAGTTTTTGATAGGTATGAGGGAATTTTAAAACATTATAACCACAGGATAATTTATTCATGGAGGATCATTTTGTATGTGATGAATCTCATTCCTCCTTTTCTGGCAGAAGTAGAAAAAGTGGATTGCAGCTGCTAACTTAATAATTTTCCTGGTAACAAAGAATGAAACAGATCTCACTGTAAATTATATAATCGGCTTAAAAACCACTCCATATTCATTCTGTGACAGAGTATGAAAAACACAAGGTAGAGAATATGGTTATTAGAATTTCTTCCCTGCAAAACTTAATGATGTTACATTCAATAGTACAGTCAGAGAAAGATCGGGTTAGAGTGCTCAGACAGCCACACAAGGAATGTACCTTAATGTCAGCCTTAAGTAGCTTTTCTTTTTCCAGCTAAGGAAATCTAACAGGATATTAAAAATGTGTTTAGATTCTGCCCTGCTTCTTAAAGAGGCAATATGAGAAGACGAGAGCTATGTTTAGTAGAAGGTTTGACCCATAGAATTTGCAGAAAGGGGTCACTTAAATTTAGTTTGAAAGCCAACACTCTGGCATGTGACTCTGTCTAATATCACACCCCTCCAATGCATTCTTCATGCAGTTATCTTTCTAAAGGCACACCTGATTATGCTGTTGGTCTGTTGCAAGCTCTTTAGTGGGAGAATTTTTACACATTAGGTTGGCCGAGGAGGTCCTCGGTAAGCAGGTCTCGAAAATAACTGCCCTTGAAATCCATGCCTGAGCTCTAAGGAACAATTCCCAGTCGGCAGAACGCCTCAGCCATCAACTACATTTTTTTTTTTTTTAATTATAATGCTACTGTCTCTGTCAGCCTGGAATGGACACTCTCTGTCCATTCCCCCAGGGGAATTGATCACCCCTATATCTCTTCACCCAGGGCTTCCCAGGTAGTGCTAGTGGTAACTAGCCTGCCAACGCAGGAGACATTAAGAGATGCGGGTTCGATCCCTGGGTTGGGAAGATCCCCTGGAGGAAGGCATGGCCACCACTCCAGTATTCTTGCCTGGAGAATCCCATGAACAGAGGAGCCTGGCGGGGGTGGGGCTACAGTCTGTGGGTCGCACAGAGTCGACACGACTGAGGTGACTTAGTACGCACGCGCACACTTCTGCATCTGTAAGTTACCTCCACACCCCTCTCCTTTCATCACTCTTGACATTTTGTGTATGCAATTACCCTTCTCTCTTAGACTCTAAGTTTTTATTATCTCTGCGTGGCACTTGGCTGACTATATTTATGAATGGATTCACCCATACCTGAACATGCTTGCTCTCTCTTGAAAACAATATCCTTCGTGGGAGTTTTGCCAACAGTTTCAAAATAAATGGTCTTCATCTTGGGGTGTTTTCCTGAGCTCTTTATTATTATACTTACTGATTTTGTTTTCATGTTGTAGCTTAAAACATTGGCAATCAGTCGCTTTGGTTTATAATTTTGAATTATATACTCAAATACTTAGACTCCTACAAGAAGAAATGTTTTAAGCTACAAAAAGCAAGAAGAGTCAGCAAAATGCTCAATTTTGACCTTTTTTCTCCCCCATAGAAATGTGTCTTCCAAAATCTGCCCATTGATCCATTTTGCCCTCCACGGGTGTTCCTGGATGGGTTTAGGATTTTCTGGAGAGCAAACATGGGAAAGGCATCACCATTTTCAGCGAGATTCCTAAGCATTTAGAGTGATTTCTATGTTATTTTGTTCCTTGAGCTGTCACTAATCCTGGCTGCTGGATTGCTGTTATGTCTGAGTTATTTTAATTCTATAAAGTCAGAGATGATCATGTCGGGTATTATACACAGTTATAGAATTAGTTGCTGCTGTTGTCTGCAGACTTAAAAGTAAATTCTGAAGAAGACAACATCATTGCATAGAGTTACAGAGCTTTGGATTGATTTTGTTGCTCTTCTTTTGTTTTTAAAGTGGAGAAGGCCGAAGTCTAGAATCTGAAGTGATTATCTAGGATTTTATGGCAAATTCAGAGAAGCAATAAGCCCTATGTAAAGTATTTCCAAAATGCCTCCCCTGCGTATGGATTTGAACATCATTTCAGTGGCAGTGTCGGGTAGAGGATATCCAGGAGGTAGCAGGGGTGCAGCTGGGAGTCACACTGTGGCTTGCTTTCCAATGATTTTTTCATTGTTCCCTTGTAGAAGACTGCCACGTGAATAATTAGTCCTCAGCATGTGAAGCACAAAGCTGCTTTGCCAGTACTGGCCTTATCAAAGTGGCTATGTTCTTTTAGGTGATAACCTGCTTGGGTACGTGCTAAGTCGCTTCAGTCAGGTCGACTCTGTGACCCCATGGATTGTAGCCCGCCAGGCTCCTCTGTCCATTGGGTTCTCCAGGCAAGAATACTGGGGTGGGTTGCCATGCCCTCCTCCAGGGGAATCTTCCTGACTCAGGGATCAAACCTGCATCTCCTGCATGGCGGGTGGATTCTCTACCACTGAGCTACTGAGGAAGTATCCAAAATGCTGATTTACAAAATGTGGAACTTCCCTGGTGGTCTAGTGGGTAAGACTTTGCCCGTCTGATATAGTGGGCACAAGTTCGATCCCTGGTCATAGAACTAAGATACCATATGCTGCATGGTGCAGTCAAAGGAAAAAAGCTGAGTTTCTACTTGAATTAGCCAACTTTGACTGGTGAGTGAGGATCTCAAATTATAATTACTCCTCCTAACCACTGTACTTGTTACTTCCCTATGGCTTGCGAGACTCCATGTTGAGCAGGGTCAATTCAGGTGGCCTTGTGAAGCTACAGGCAAGGTAATAAGGTGAGGTGAGGGAGGGAGAAGAGCCCCCGAGGAAAATGTGTGCAGTCTGGGGAGTCCTTTATAAATACATCTCCACACCCTTCCCCGCCTGGCACCTGACAGGCGTTCTTCCTTAATAGGTCAGCTATTGTGGCTAGGTGGCTTTAATCATTTTGCAATTTCAAGTTAAAAAGGAAAAGTAATGCCAGAGCTTTGTGTCAGCTTTCTGCCTTTTATTCATAGTAAGAGAACATAAAAAGTTCTTGACAAAATGCCCTGTCTTGGAAACCTTGTAAGAAGGTAGCCCTTTCAGTCATAAAAATATTTCAGATAGCAGCTTTGTCAGCCTTCTTGCTTTGAGCTGCTGACAGGGACAGTGGGTGGGCTGCGGGAGGGGAAAGAACGGCCTTTAATTAAACACTAGGAGCACTTTAAAGGAAGGAAGTCCGTGTTGTTCGGTTCCTTTAAAGCCCACAGCTGTGCTAAACACGCAGTCTGTACCTTGAGGAGGCCACTGAAGGAGTAAATGGTGTATTGGATGGATGATGGATGGGTAGATGGATATGGATCTTTTACATCCACTTTGTGTCATTTTGAATGACATAAGAGCTCTAAAATATTAATAAATTTGTCTCCTCACAATGAAATGCTTTTTCTTCCTGTTTAAATAAAAGAACCATCCTCTTATTTTTCTCTAGTCTCATATGAAAAAAAGAGCCTTCTTTGTAAAGCTGTCCACTTTTTTTGGGGGGGGGATTATTTCCCGTCTTACTTCCTTGGGACTCAACCCCTTAATCATCTCTCTTGCTTTCCTAATGTCTGCATCTTTGGAAGGCCTCAACTCTGCCACGCCATCTCATCTTGTCTGACACTCAGCTCTTTAAATGGATGGTGGGTACCTACTGCTTTCCCTCTCAGTTACTTCTTAATTCCTGTGTGCCTGAGTGCTAAGGTGCTCAGCTGTGACTCCATGGACTGTAGCCCCCCAGGGTCCTCTGTCCATGAGATTCTCTAGGCAAGAATACTGGAGTGGGTTTCCATGCCCTCCTCCAGGGGATCTTCCCTACCTAGGGATCGAAACTGAGTCTCTTATGTCTCATGCATTGACAGGTGTATTCTTTACCACTGAGTCGCCTGGGAAGCCCCTTAATTCCTGCAACTGGGCTCAAACTCTTTGAGGATGAATATCCCCATATTTGGGCTTTCCAGCTTGCTCAGTGGTAAAGAATCTGCCTGCCAATGTAGGAGACACAGGAAATGCAGGAGACGTGGGTTCTATCCCTGGGTAGGGAAGATCCCCCTGGAGAAGGAAATAGCAATGCATTCCAGTATTCTTGTCCAGAAAATTCCCTGGACAAAGGAGCCTGGTGGGCTACAGTTCACGAGGTTACAAAAGAGTGGGACACGACTGAGTGACTGAGTGTGCACACACACATCCCTCCCCACATGTAAGATGGAAACTGTAATGCTCCCTGACAAGGTGGTTTTTAATATTCGCTTACTGTGTGCTTGCTCATAATTGATAAGTGGTTTCCCTAATTATGATGGTTTGGGTGGACAGTTCTCCCAAACAAAAGTCTTTTTTAGTCCCAGGCTTGGAGAGGCTTTCTTCCCCTCTATCCTTTTTTTCTTAATTTTGCCTCCAGGTGGGGAAGATCCCCTGGAGGAGGGCGTGGCAGCCCACTCCAGTATTTTTGCCTGGAGAATCCCCATGGACAGAGGAGCCTGGCGGGTACAGTCCGTGGGGCCACAAAGAGTCGGACACGACTGAGTGACTGAGCGCAGCTCTAACAGCACCGCCTCCGTCAAGCTTCTCATTGGTTATTTAACTTTACTCCTGTTGTTTCTACTTGATGCTTATTTGCTTGTTTAGTTTTCTTACAACAATTACATAAGGCAAAGTAATAGCTCGTATTTTACTTAAAAAAAATCTCAATATCTAATTCAGTGCTGAGCACATATTAGGTAATTAATACACACTTCTAAATTGACTAAACGATTACAGCTATATGAGGGAGTTGCTCTTTTGAGTAAATCTGGTTGCTAATTTATTAAGGACTCTAAATGTCCACAAAAGTACATTCATCATAGTAATTTAATTGATTGCCTTTTCCTCTTGCAGAAACTTTAGCTATTACGGCAAGAACTTTCCTTGCATCTTTATTACCGTCTTCTCAATCCATATATTGATTTCAAGGTTGGTTTGTTAGATGCTTTACCGTATTCCTTTTCATCATAGTTATGAGTTATTATTTCAGAATTAGGAGAGCTTGATCGATATACAAAAGGAATGACGAGATAACACAGAATCTCTGATTGTAAACTAAAAGGATATCTTGGGATGCATAACAAAGAATTCATGGTAAAAGTCTTACCTATTTTGTGGACCATCAGGGACTAATTAACACTCTTCTTTGGAGTGTGTGTGTATGTGTGTTTTGCACCAGGGGCCTTCCCTGGTGGCTCAGTGGTAAAGAATCTGCCCGCAATTCAGGAGACCTGGGTTTGATCCCTGGGTTGGGAAGATCCCCTGGGGAAGGGAATGGCAAGCTACTCCAGTATTCTTGCCTGGAGGATTCCATGGACAGAGGAGCCTGGTGGGCTACAGTCCATGGGGTCGCAAAGAGCCGGAGGCGACCGAACTATTAACACTTACTACTAAGTATAAGAGGGGAAGGATTGATCATAATCTTAGATGTTAACTAGAAAGAGAATCGATGTTTTAACTTCCTGTTGTTCTTATGCTTCTTTCTTTTAGTTTTCTCAAACAAAATTACTTTTTGATGTGAAATACAATTGCTTCCAATTCCAAACTGTATGATTCCCCTCTAAGAGATTTGCCAAAAGGAAAAAAAAAAAAAAAGGCAGGGTAAGGGGCAATTTTAATGTAAAAACAATACAACTGAAAAGAAATTCAGGGTCACACTTCATTGGGCAGAATTGCAATTGAACTGAATTTGGTTGATATTTTTGTAAGTCTGCCAAAAATATGAAGATATTAAGCATTACTTTATTGTTATTTTTTTAAGTTAACTGAACTTATCAAAGTGCCTTTGAAAATCTATTAACCTTTTATCCAAACCCAAGTAGACAACTTCCTTATTCAGTGAGTCATTAACCTCCACTCTCGCCTCCGGTTCCTTCTACCAAACTAGTAAAAATGAAAAATGACTTGTGACAGATGCCCAACACACTTCATATGACGTGTTCCTTCTTCATCCTTGTTTACTATGAGCTATGTAGTCCATGGTATCATTTTGGAAATTTCCTTAACCTCTTTATATGTGGGGCCTTCTCTCTCACAGATCTCATATCACTCCTAACTACGGTGATTCCTTGAGAAAGGAGGAATATGTGACATGGCATGTTTATTAAAAACGTGTCTAAAAATGTCTTTATCCTCATGCTGAACAGATCATTTTGCCAGGTTTAAACTTTTAGATGAAAATTACTTTTTCATAGAATTTTGAAGGCATCATTCTCTTGTTTTCTAGATTCTAGTGTTAATAATGGGAATCTGATAACCACTTTTTCCTAATTCTTTGTATGTGATCTTCTCTCTCACTTCATTCCCTAGAATTTCTAATTATATAGGGTGGACCTTTATTGATTTGGCTAGACATTCTTAAGGACTTTTCAGTTTGGACACCCACATCAGTCAGTTCTGAGAAATGCTCTTTTATTTTTTATAATTTCTATATAGACTGATCTTTCCTGCTGAAATTTCTATTAGTTAGATTTTGGACCACATGGATTTTCTAAACTAGTCCTTTTGTTGTTGTTTATTTCCCTTTCTTTGACATTTTGTTCCTCTTTGGAACTTATTTCCTTGCTTTCATCTTCCTATTCTCTTATTAGATTTAAATAATTTTTACTTTCATACTTTTAATTTCAGAGGATTCTTTTTTTTTGTATTTTTATTATCCTTTGTATGACATTTTGTTATTAATTCATGGATGCAATATCTTTTATCTATGATGCTGTCATTGTCAGTTATTTGAAGTTTTCATTTTTGTTTCTTTTCTTTCTTCCCCTGTTTCATTCTCTGTCTTTCAGTTGGAGGCTTTTCTCAAAGATTTGGTAATTCTTGCTTTTCTACCCATCTTCATGCTGAACCACCAATGAGAAGCTTTGTGAGAAAGTTGGGTTCATTCACTCTTCACTCTTCTGTGACCAGCCAGATCATTCTTGGTTGCGGATCCCTAGGAGTCAGTCTGAATACATTTTTCCTATTTCTTTAGAGCAAGATCCTCCAGGTTCCTTTGAAAGAAGCATAAGCCTGGCTGTTGACATCTAGAGCTGGGTGGAAAGGAGGGATGGGTGTCTTGGTCTCCCCTCTCCCTACACTCCCTGATGTCCTTTAGTCTTGATAGTATCAGGCTCAATTTCTCTGTAGAATACTTCTCAACACTCCTATGGGAAATGGGATGTGTAATCTCGTAATAAGTGCATTAGAGATGAGGATCCTGGAAAATTAGTACTCTTTCTAGGCTTTCAAAATAGTCTCTTATTAATATTTTCAAGCTTCTTAGTCCAATATA
Source organism: Muntiacus reevesi (assembly GCF_963930625.1). Taxonomy (NCBI): domain Eukaryota; kingdom Metazoa; phylum Chordata; class Mammalia; order Artiodactyla; family Cervidae; genus Muntiacus; species Muntiacus reevesi. Next base: position 75,366,065 of record NC_089259.1, on the reverse strand, counting down.
CTCTTCCCTTACATTCTACCTGTACTTCCAACTCCTGAGCTTTCTCAGATTCTGAAGGGCAAACTGAAGTGCATCTCACTGGTATCCTCCTTTGGTAGGTACCTTCCTTATTTCTACTAACATTTTTGGCTCTATCTCATTTCTTGATGGGAACTGGGTTTGGTGTATGTCTGCTAAAATTACTAAATCATAAAAAAAGATTGGCCTTTTTGAGAGGACTTACATTATGCATGGAATAGATTGCTATATAGATATAGAGATAGCGTAACTAAAAGTAATTTAGAAAGTTCACAAGGTCCAAAATCTAACTAGCACAAATTTTAGCAGGAAGCATCCAACAAAGTAAGAATAATGAAATGAATTCTACCATTATGGTACTTTAGCGTATCTATGATGATGTTGTTTGTCCTCTTTCCAGTTACTTCCAAGATTGGACTGTGTAAAACCGGGAGCCTAACTGGAAATCGGGGATATAAATTGAGAAACCTAAAATATTGATATGTGGTCATGAATTATTTTCTTGTATTGAGATACGGGAAGGCCCCTGAAGGAATGGGTTGTGGGTGAGTGTTGGTGGGAAAGTAGGTTTAGAGGTGAAAGGGGCTGCAGAGGAGAAAAAGGACATGGGTCTAACATTGTGGCTTCTAATCAGACAGAGTGCCCCCTAGTAACCTTGATGTCAGTAGGGGTTGAAAATGGGCGCTTTCTTGGGGGCAGAAGTGTCACCAGTGCAATTGCCAAAATGGCCCTAGATCCCAGAATTTTCCTTGTTATCATAGTGGATTCTTTTGGAAAATCCAGGGTAGCCTTCACATGATTACCTCAATGATAACTGAAATGCATAACACCTTTTAGAGTACAAAAAGCAAAATTCAAAATGTCTCAGAAAACTGAATTATCTCCAATAGGGTTTATAACATATGTGAAACGTGGGTTAGAATTCTAATCACGGAAACCTTATACTAATGCATTCTTTTCTCCAAACCGCATCTGTGTTGATTGGCAGTTCTTCATAATAGATCAGGAATCTTGGCGCAACAGGGCTATGTTGAAGCAAGAGAGGACATCTCATTTGGTTTTGTTTCACTGAGCAGAGCTCCATGACTCTGCTGTTTCTGAAGAGTGGCCATCATCTGTATGCTTTGCTGCAGACAGCCTTCCTGGCTGCAGTCATCTGGGGCATCTGAGCGCTGTGCAGTAACGCACCATCAGGCAGGCACCGAGCAGGGTGTCCTCTGAGGCGGGTTTCATTTTGTAGGTTGTGTACAGCACGCGTTTCTGTCGATTCACTGGGTCTACCTGCCTACATGCCTGGGAGATAGGACTGAGCCAGGGATGTTCAAATCAACGTAACATTCATTTAGGCCAATTGACTTAGAAATAACTGTATCAGCCCAAATCCAGCAGAAGGGGTGGGCAGCTCTGACTGGGTCTTCTGGTCTACCTCGTGATCCCCCAGAGCAGGGTGGGAGCACACCCCTTTAGACATCCTCTTTCTGTGTGTGTTTGGAGAGGCTGGGACCTGAACAGATGGCCTGGATCTGGGCTCCCATGACTACCAGGCGTGCCAAGCAGGCAGATGAGTGATCTGGCTTGTTCCTTCTCTCTTAAATCGCTGTCAGCCAGAGAAAAGTGGTGAAAATAAATCAATGGCTCCCTCCTCCAGACCCAGCATGTACCTTTCAGTCATCAGAATGAGAAACATCCTGTGGTGGCTGTGGGTGAATCTCTCTGATAGAAAGAGCCCTTCACACACCAGAGATGAACAAAACAAATGGCCAACTTGTGCCTCTGAAGGGAGTTTTTTTTTGTCAGAACCAAAAGTTGGCACCAAATGGATGGCAGCAGGTTTGGAAGGAGCATTGTTTATTCATTCCCAGACGCTGTGCGTCCTTTGTGACCAGTATTTTTGGTAACTGGTTGGTAACTGTTTACATCTCCCATCCTCAGGACACAGGAAATCACAAACAGGAGTCATGCTGAATATCTCTGGCAGAGCCTTTGTGTTCCCACTGTACTGAAAGCTGAGGGGCCTCGTCTTAGGTCACGTGAATATTTCTGACACCTCGCTGAGTCCCAGGGACAGTGTCTGACAAGAGATTCAGTTTAAGTAAGACCAATGCCACAAGCTTTAACTCTAGTTTATTCTTCAGTATTAACAAGTGGACCCTGAGTCAGTCAACATTTTGGAGTCACACATCACAGAAAAATTTGGCCCTGGATCAGGGGAGTGTAGAATCTTTATTTTTTAAGATTTAAAATATCAAGGTATGAGTAATTGCTAATCATTAGTATACTAACAAGTTGACCTTGTATTAGACTGTGTTATGACCCAGTTTCCCTTTATTTGGAAAAGATACGCCCCCTCTCTCACCTTGCTTGTAAACCTATGAATCACATTCTCCCAAATGCAAACTGATTTTCTAGTTGTAAATCATGGACGTTGATGTGTTTTCAAACAATAAACATTTCACATATGCACATATGTGAGAGCTATGTTGGCTTAAAGTAGAAGGGAAGCATTACTTTTGGGAATGAATCATATATATATTATACATATATATATGAGGCTTTTCAATTTTGAAAGCTTCATCTGGCCTGTGGGTGGCATGTTGGATATCCCGACTTACTTAGTGTGGTATGATAATCTTGTTCCCAAGTTTTACATAGCTTGACACATAGAACTGGTAATGTTTCTAGAAATACCATAAATAGAAATAGCTTCATAAGACCTTTACTTTGTGATCTGCTTTAAGTTGTGTCACTAGTTAGCTCGAAGCATTATGAGACAGGTCAGACCATTAAAAGTGGAACTTCTGGTCTTCTTTCTGATTTGGCTTCTAACTGAGCTATTTCTTGAAAAATAGCACTTATCATGTCTCTTCACTGATGCTTAAAATATATATATGCAAAATAAAGCTGTCCAACTTGCTAGGCTTTGGAGGGGGTTCCTTATAAATGTGAAGACAGATATAAAAATTATTAATGACCGAAATACTTAGAACTGTCAGGAAGGATGGCAACGTTTTAACCAGCCCTCGAGAGGAGACAGGTCTGCTGCAAGTTAGTCATCCTCTGTGGATGATGTATTTGAGGACAGGATGCAAAGCAGTTGAGTTTTTTAAAAAAGATATTGGTAAAGCTCTCTCTGGAGAAGTCATGGATTGCAGCCTTAAATTCTGGGAAAATGAAATCTTCTCTCAGCTTTACAAATGTGGCAGAAGGGATCCTCATTATTTTGCATTTTTGGATTCTCTTTAATGTTTCACACACATGTAGAGTCAATAAAATCTGTGATAATTAAAAATTTTATCTTAAAGATGTATTTCAAAACATTAACATATAATGGCATCTTATAATAATGACTGTTTTACTTCAGTTGCTTCACTTATGCATTTTCTGTGGGGAAACCAGCTATTGATTGGTTCATTCTTACCCCTGTGTTCAAATGTATGAAATAGAATGTTACCTCCAGGCCCCTGTGTTGCAGGGAAGCACCATGAGTCTTAGCACAAAAACAGTTAAAACTTAAATGCTTCTCTTCTTTTCCCTACCCTTCCAACTTACAGTCAACCACCTAACAAGTGCTCAGATTAGTGGAAACTATTGACTGTGAAGAGTATGCAGATGAGAAAAATGAGACCAAAGGGGTGGAGTAACTCAGCTCTCTCATAATTCAGCGCTTGCACAAAGATGTCTGGTGCTGGGTGCTGCGCTGGCTGCTATTTCTGTGCCCTTTCTCTTCCGTGATGCTGCCTGCCTGTCTCTGCTATGGGGGATTTGCTCAAGGGAACTTACTTTTCTTTTCACAAGTAGCATTTTCTTACTGCCCATTCCAGTGGATGACTGTCTGATTCCAAAGCCTTACTCTTAATCACTATGCTACGGTTCTCCCCAAACCACTCAATCATTGACCACATTTTGTTTTTGTTTTTGTTTTTTTAATTGGCATATTACTCTTTTAGATGCCAGGAGAACGGAAAATAAAATAGACAAATAATCCTGATCTCATGCAAATGTCATTCTTACAGGCAAGAAGGTAAGTGAAGAAATGGGTAAAATGTATAGGATGTCATATAGCAATGGGAGCTCTGGAGAACAATAAAGCCAAGAAAGGAGTAGGGAGAGTTGAGTGAGGGTGCTGGACTTGCAGCTTTGAGTAAGGTGGTCAGGGAGGCCTTGCTGAGAAGGTCACACTGCAACCAAGTCATGAGCAAAATGCACAATTGCAGTGAGATTGAAACATATTGGAAAGGGCTCAAGAGAAACTGGGAAGAGAGACAGGAGCTGGAGAGAGAGAATAAAGATGACTTTGTGAAGTCATGTATCAAAAACTGGTCCTGGATCAGAGAGTATGGGATCTTTTAGTTTTTAAAGGACCAAGGTTTCATTGCATGGTCATGTGCTAAATGCAAAGGGTCTAGTGGGGAAGGAAAATTGATGCATTAGAGAGATGTGAGAGTTGTACCAGACTAATCCAGAACAGGTGAGATGGAGGGGACCCAGTGCAGGAGTGGAGGGCTGGATCTTCTGGGCATGGAAACTGGTTCATAAAGGTAGGAGAAATGGCAGAGGGAAGGTGCACAGTGACGAGCTTGAGGGAGCTGAGGGCGTCCTCTTCAGATTTCTCCTATTTTCTCATTGATAAAGCAAAATCAGATCTCGGGCTGAAGGAGCAGATGAGGGGAGGCTGTGTTGGAAATCTGAGGAAGGAACAGTGCAGAATTTCCCACTGGAAGAGTAACAGAATGGCTGGAACATATCTGTGCAGTTTCATGGTCTGCCAGCATTAAGGGTCCACTTGGGGTTAGTGGCCATGTGTTCAAAGTGAGAACCTTCAATGTGACTGTGGGTTCAGTTTCTGAGGAGCGAGCATGCTTCCCAAACCAGGTCAGGATGCTCAGAGGAGGTGGAAAGGGTTTTACAGAAGAGTGTGATGAGGAAATAATAACTGAAATTTAAACTGGGAAGGTAGGAAGTGAGGCCATGGAGGTTGAGGAACATGGACACGTGATGAGATCCATGGATATGAGCCCTGGAAGGGTCCAAGAGCAAGAGACTGAAGTGGAAACAGGGGCGCAGGTCCGACAGTGCAGTGCTTGGTAACGAGCTCCTCTGGCCCATGAAGTGTTCGTGGTTACAACCAGAGGTCTGAGCAGCTGAGGTGGGGCAGAGGACTAGACTGTCGGAAGGAAGGGGCAGGACCTGAACGATCATGGTTAACTGGAAAGGGAAACCATCAAGCATCGTTTGGGGATTCTTCTAGAGATGCGTGATGAGCTGAAATTAACGCACTCTGGCAGGGGAGTGGCCATGGCCAGAGGTCAGCAGTGGCTGCCGGAAGGAGGAGGTCATGGATGGATTTGAAGGGGGAAGAGCCTGCTCAGAGTGAGCACTGAGTGCCAGTGGGACGGAGGGGCTGTGGGTCTTTCAGGAATGGGGAGGGCAGGGGGGATCACCTGTCGAGGACAAGGAGGACACCAAAATCGCATCACCCTAGTGGTGTGGAAGAGAAGGCAGCCTCCTCTCACAGGGCTGAGAAGAAGCTGATTCTCGGGCAAGAGCCGTGTCTTGGCAAGAAGCTGAAGGAGGGAGTCAGAGGGGACAGGGCAAGGCAGACCTGTGCTGGTGGACACAGGGTAAGAACTCGAAGCGTTGGCCACGGGGCTCAGGGCCAGCGAAGAGGACGGTGGGAGCTGGACTGGATGGCAGACAGAGAGGAGGAATGAACCAGAGTGCCCAGGCTACTTAAAAGTGCAAATCAAGTGAGCCCTGCTGGTGGTTGGGCAGAGAGAGGAGAAAGGGAGGTTGATCAAGAGCATATGGGGGTCTTGGGATCCTCCTCTTCCTGCAAATGACGGTGTAGAGAGTAAGTTTCACCTTGAGCACCAGGATGTCTGGAAGGCTCTTCTGATTCCTAGAACACGAGCAGTGTTAGGGCACAGGCTTGTTTTCTACTAGACATTTATGTTGAGGAACTGATTTTCTTCATCTGTGAGAACACTCAGCCGTGGAACCACAGATTTCCCCCCTTTAGCCATCTATGCCACGGCTCCTGCATCCTATTTCCACCATGTGCCAGACACCGCTGTTTGTGCTTCAAGTGAGGGGGGAGGTGGGAGGTCCGTGGATGGAGAGAGTCCTTTCTTTGAGGAGTCTGGACAAGTGTACTGACAGGTAGCAAGAGAAAACTAACATATATACGGGGAGACGGAGGAGATAGGGACGTGTTTAAATGTCAGTTATCCTAGAAATGTAGACGACAGAACATTCTATCTAGAGGACAAATTTCACCCATTTGCATCAGATTGCTAGCAGAATTTTACAGCCCCCCCCTGCCAAGAACTTGATTTCTGGGAAGTTATATCATTCTTAGCACAATGTTTTATATAGTATGTGCTCAAATATCTTTGATCAATAATTGAATGGGTAGATGGATAAATAATATATGCACTTATGGAGGACTTTAGCCTTCCAGATGATTGACTTGAATTAGTTGTAAGCATTGCTTGTTTATGCTAAAACTCAAGGACAAAGTGAAACAGTTGGACTTCATTGCCTTGAAACTCAGACGGGAGAAGGGAGGCGAGGAGACCGTCTGTGCTCTGATTGGAGACAATAGAAATACAAAAACTCATGAAATACAGCCCTCTTTCTTCCTATTTTCCCCAGGAAGGAGAAGAGGAGTCCTCTTGGGTCACAGATTCTTAGGTCGTATTCTAGTATTTGCTCTAAGTCTTTCTGTTGATCTTTCCATTTCCCTTAATGCTGTCTTTTGCTTATGAAGTGTTTTCTTCTTTTTTTTAGAAATTAGTCCAATCTGTATCTCTTATGTTTTGAGGCTATTAAAAGTTTTTTTCTATCAGATAAAACAGATTTACGGAAGTGATTTGGCCACCTGAATGTATTTATTTGAATTAAAAGAATTATCTGGAGTTATAGGCACCTTTCAGTCATTTAATGGCTACTTTGCTCTGCATTAGAGGTTGAGACAAGAGCTCATATGAGATAACCATAATTATCCTTGGTGATTTTTAAGTGATGTCCTGTTGTTCTGTGCTGGTTCCTCTCTTCCCCCCTTGCTCCTCCCAAGTAGTCTGTACCTTTGGATCCTAACAGATGTATCACAGGGCAGTCAAATGTGAGGGACTGCATGTATGATTTTTTAAAAATTATCATTAATGGTACTAACAGCAAAGAAATAGGTATTGATATATTTCATGCAATTTTGGAGGATCAGAGAGCCATTCCTAGGTGGCATGTGATAACCTGATGTTCTTCCACTTTATTTAGATGAAAAACCTGGAGATATAAGCCCAGTTGCTGGAAGCCAATTATTCATTTAACTTTTTTTTTTTTTTTCCCAAATTTGAGCTTCTGGATTTTTGCTGGGTTTCTCCTGTACTAGACTGAACTGTTATTCCGGTCTCACACATGAGCTGGACAGAACCTTCTCTGAGAGTCTGCCTTCTGCAGAGGAATAACTGGGACTATTGCCTTGACTTTTTGTTCTCTTCATTTTCAATCGTTTATCTATTTTGGTCTTTTATGGACCTTCTTTTTCAGCCACAAGCTCCAGGACACTGGAACATTCATTTCCTCACATGAATTTTTGGGAGTCTTTTTTTTTTCCCTTTTAAATTTATTTTAAAATGTAGGATTTAAGATATCAGATTTTAAAAGGCTTTATAATCATTTTGAGCCATTTTCTTGTATGCCTGTTCCTCCTGTCACCCCCACACTATTTCCTAAGCGACGTGATAATAGATGAGTGCTTTTTTCTCTGGTGCGTGTTGACCAAACAGTGCTAAATATGCCGTCCACTGTCTGTTTACTAGGCATTAATTTGTCTCAAGAACATAATTCACAAGGCTAAGGAGATCGTAAGAAGGGAGTCAGCCTTCTTCTTCTGGTTTTGACTTATTTAAATTGAACTTAGATTATAGGATAATTCTCTACTAAGTTCAGCCTGATTATATCAGCAGTTTGATCTGGCATTGTGCTGCTTGTGCCTTTTAGCATATTAAACGACATTTTGGGGGAAAAAAAAACCAAAACTGGCTGCCGTGTTTTCAGCAGAGAAATTTGTTTTCTCTCGTCATTTGCATTTGATATTTAGTGATTGTTCTTAGACTTGGGGGGCTTATTCTTTACATTTTGCGATTAGTTTGTTATTTGAGGTTGTGATTTAAAACTTGAATTAACATCAGAATGATTATGATTCATCTCACATTTCAACTCCATAAATGATAGGGAGTATAAGTTCTCCTTTTCTCTCAAGAACACTCAGTCATATGCACAGGGACTGATTTGTTTGTTTTTAAGCATCAGAAACAAACTGTGTCTGTTGGATGGGCTTCCCAGGTGGCACTGGTGGTAAAGAACCTGCCTGGCTGTGCAGGACACGCAAGAGACGCGTGTTTGATCCCTGGGTGGGGAAGATCCCCTGGAGGAGGGCATGGCAACCCACTCCATTATTCTTGCCTGGAGAATCCCCGTGAACAGAGGAGCCCAGCGCGCTACAGTCCATGGGGTCTCAAAGAGTCGGACAGGACTGAAACAACTGAGCATGCATGTGTCCATCGAACAAGTGTGAGAAAAAAAATCACATTTTAAGTTTATTGAACAAACACTTTTTGTTTGTATCAGGCACAGTTTATATACTCTCGGGGTGTATCAGTGAAAAAATGGATAAAAACAAAACAAAACAAAATCTATGCCTTCATTGAGCTTATATTCTATTGAAGAGGTAGAGGGTGACCAAGGGACTGGACAAAATAAAAAGCCAACGTGGTGGTATATGGGGTGATAGAGGATGGTAGCATTATAAGAAAGTGCTATCAGGTAGGTAGGATTAGGGATGCTGGGGTTGGGGTGAGGTTGCAAATTTGAATTTTAAATAGCAAGGTAAGTGCAGGTCTCTTCAAGGAGATGAGGGCATTAACCATGACGCTGCCTGGAAAAACAGAGTTCCGGGTGGAGGGAAAGGCCCGGGAATGTCTACTGCACGTTGAGATCATACCAAGGTGGCCAGGGGGCAGAGTGTTAGGAACTTGATGGGATGTGAGGGAGACAAGACCGGAGGGAGTACTCATCAGAGGGAATGGTCCTTCTGGGAATGGCCCATGGTGCTGTTGGAAGGATGTGGCTATTCTTTCCAGTAAACAAAAGAGAAAGATAATCTCATAGTAGCATTTTTCTAAAAGCTTCCTTTTCCTTTTGTTGATAGCCTTAATCTGATTGAATACTCTCCACTCCTTTTTAAAATTCTTTGGGAAAAAGAGTAATGCCAGGTATAATTAAAAAACCAGTCCAATCTTTTCATGTTTGCTTTGCATCCTTTCTTCTTTGTTTCTGTGGGGTGATATTTGAGAGCTGTTTGTGGAAATCTTGCCCCATCTCTTTAGGTTCCTTTCATTTCCTTTGAGCATTTTCTCTTTGATGTACTATGGTTTCAAAAATACCTTCCTTTCTTAAAAAAATATGACTGCGCTGTGTGTGTTTATGATATTGAATTGAGAATCACAGCAAAGTTTTAAAAAATTTGCCTTTAATGTTTCTAAAATTATTAGCAGAAATAACAACAGATACCAGTTAATGGCTAGTAGAGAATGTGGGAAAAAACTGTGAGTTTTAATGAACTAATTAAATGTGCTAATATTTGTAACGCGCCTTAGAACACAGAATTTCTCATATGAAAGTGTAATGTCTGTCTTTAATAAAGGAAAGAAAGAACTGTAAATGGGCAAGAGGCTTCACCTCTTTTAACCTCGGTTTCCTCCCAAGTAAACAGGGTCCGTGACTGTTTTTTTTTTTTTTTTTTTTTGGCAGTTGGTTTCATAACAGTGTCTCACGTGCTAGCTGATGCCCAATAATAACAAAAACCCTGTTAACCAACATTCCCTGAGGGTCGCTCTGTTGCAGTCTGAGCGTAAAGGCTTTGCAGCCAGGGTCTGACTGCACCGCCACAAGGGAAGACACCTCATCTATATGGTTTGGTGTTTGTTGTGAATGGTGGAGCTGGACTTGGGACCCGGGCAGGGCCAAGCTCTCCCGGACACCAGCAGGCTCTTGTAAGTGTGTGTACTGGGCAAGAGAGAGCTCAACTCTCCCTCCGTTCTTCTGAGTCTGCAGCCCCTCCTTTCCACTTGACCATAGAATGGGATCACGTAATAGGCACGCCGAGTTTCATGGCCGCGATTACTGTCCTTGGGTACAAAATTACTGTCATGTCTCTCCATGATGTCTTTCTGTCTTCCCCCATAACTTCAGCCGAGGTGAACGTGGTAATGCCTCTAAACACATGCATGTGCTCACAAGCGGCAGCACAGGCTCAGAACACACACACATGCTGCCCACGGGGACCCTTGGCCAGTCCTCGGCTACATAACTCTTATGTTTCCCTGAGCAGTACTTTAGCTGCAGTGAAATAATCACTGATCTGGACTAAATTTGTTTCCTTAATCGTTGTATGCAACAAACTGGACAGCAGCAAATGAAACTCAGAACCTGGATTTAACTCCCCCACCCCCCAGATAATACGATGCTGGGAAAGATTGAGGGCAAGAGGAGAAGGGGGAGACAGAGGCTGAGATGGTTGGATGGCATCACCGACCCAATGGACACTGAGCAAACTCTGGGAGATAGTGGAGGACAGGGAAGCCTGCGTGCTGCAGTCCATGGGGTCACAAAAAGTCAGACACGACTTAGCAACTGAACAACAACGTCAACAGGTAATATATTTTATTGCTACTAGGAAGTTAATTTTGCTCCAATCTTTTCTCTCTCATTGGTTGATTATTGGTTATTGTAGGTCACATATCTTTTTAAATTCTCAAAGGGTAAAGAGAATCAAGGGGAGTGTGGTAAGACTTTATAGCTTATATTCACAAAGCAGCCAGTAAAGTTTTTTTTTAAAGAAAACATTTTTGCTAAGTTTAATCTGGATTGCTATATAAATAATATGATTTCAGTCTGACTCAGAGATAGGGTTTTGTTCTTATCAATGTCATATCAATACCTTTTGAATATCATCAGGTTTTTGTGTGTTTTTGTTAGATAGCTCAAAAGAAAATTATGAATCAGACTCTTTAATGGTACTGAGTTAGCTTGCTTCATTGATGATAAAGACAGGAAGCAAAATAAAAAGGAGCAGGTTAAGGAGCTACAGAAAAAGTGGTCTTATAAATCCATAGGTACATGTGATCTGCCTTCATTTGAAGACTCAGAATTACAAGTATTCTTAGAGAAATTTGTGACTAATGCAGCTTAAAAGTTCTCAAACCAATATGTAGCAATTTTTTCTCAGTATTTCTTATATACTGAAGTGTGTCAAATGTTGATGCAGTATTAATTACAATTATAATAACTCATAAATTGACATTGCAGGAACTTTTTTTAATCTTACACTTGGGCAGAAGAAGGAAGACAAATCATTGGAATCAATGCTAACCAAATTTATGTTATAAACAGAAACCACAGACCTTCTATTTCTCCTTTGTACTATTTGCCAGTTTAAGAAATGCTGGCATAAGGATCAGTTTTTGAGAAAAGCAAGGGCTGGAGAGGTCAAAATAGAACATTTCTCTAGTTTTAATTTTGTTGTTTTTAGTATCACACAGTGAATTTTATTTCTTTTCCTTCTTTTCTTTCTTTCTCTTTTTTCCGTTTGAAGGTAAGCTGGGAAGAGGTAGAGATTAGACATAAAGGGAATAAATGTATATTTCTTAAAAGATGGGTGAGACTAGAACGTGTTACATTGTCTGTTTTAGGAATGATTTATACACATTTTAATATGAAACAATAAACAAAATGATCTTCTGAAATCTTAAAATTCTATGCGGGTTTTTGTGTCACATTACTTTGCAAAGCTAAAACTATGATTTGGGGAATTCCCTGGTGGTTCAGGGGCTAGGCCTCTGCGCCTGCACTGCTGTGGGCCAGGTTCGATCCCTGGTCTGGGAACTAAGATCCCACAAGCCATGTGGCACAGCTGAAAAAAAACAACTGATAATTTTACCACAGGGAAACCAGGTAGTGGGCAGGGAAGGAAATAGTGAGCCAAATCTTTATTTATCAATATGAGAAGACTTAACATTTTAAGCAAAGTTTGGGATAATTTTCTTAAGAGTGTGTGCACTGCTCTAGAGTCCAGTGGGTAGTTCTTGAAGTTCTCCACCTTCATCAGGGCCCAGACTCACCACCATGAAGTCGGGACAGTTATGGGATCCCCGAAGCCGCCGGGACCCATTGTGTGTTGGCATCATGACAGACAGGCCTCATCGGTCTTTCCTGCTTGTAGTAAATATGTCCCTGTTCTCCACACCAGGGGATACTTTATTGATTTCCTCCATTACCACGGTGAGGTCTCCGTCTTGGTGGTAAAGCTCGTTTCAGGAAATTACAGTTTAAAGTCGCTAAACTGCAAGCATTAAGCCATTCAGTCAACCGCTCAAGGTGTTCACGGCAGGACTCTGTGCATCTCGGCGTGACGTTTAGAAGCAACATGTAGGTGTGTTTAGAAAAGTAACGCTTCCTCTCTCCCTAGAAGGCATCTCGCCAGCCCATTAGCTTTTCATTCCCGTGGACACTGGAGGGGAAAGCGCTGGGCGAGCCGACCTGTGTCCAGAGTTCTGTCCTCTGTCTGGTCCTCGTGTTCCTGGGCTCAGCCCCACCTCAGCCAGGCTGTGTCCGGGGCAGACTCCTCGAGGCCTGGGTCTGCCTGAGCGAATTTAGTCTGTTCTGGTATAGTTTGGGTTGAAAAGATTTTTAGAACTTAAAGGTCATTTTGAACTTCTGGGTTTGAAGACAGTAAAAATGTAAGGTGAGGAAAGAGGTTCAAATTAATCCAAATCAATTAATAAGGATGAGCCATGATTTGCTTTATTAGGTATAGAATCAAAAGCTACTGGAAAGTTACTGGTTATGAACCAGACCTGGGATCTAATTTTGTTGTATTTAGTGTACCCTGTTCAAATTTAGAAAACACGTTGAGGCCCAAGCAAAATTAATGAAATGCAAGCACATTTTGGCAGTAGTCCAAATGTTCAGTTGTCTTCACCTATAAAAATCTCATGCACACATATACTTGTAAAAATAAAGTATGGAAAAGTCTAATAACAAGAATTGACCAAAAATTTCCATTAATGAGCACTTCAACATTTACTACTAAATGAAAATGTGTGTTTATAATGACTCTGACAAGTATTACATTTCAAATTCATTTAAAAATTGTATTCTGTGTAGTTAAATATATATTTTTTTAAACTATGGCTCCTTGAAAATTGAGAATTAACTACATGGCAGCTCCTTGTTAGTCAAAATATACCATGCATACCATCTCATTTATCTATATTATGGAAATTAAAATGATCAGTATAATTCAAATTTCTAGCTACACACACACACACACACACACACACACACACACACACACACACAGACCTCCCTGGTAGCTCATTGGTAAATAATCCCCCTGCTAAAGTAGGAGATGCAGGTTCAGTTACTGGGTCAGGAAGATCCCCTGGAGAAGGAAAAGTTGAAGGGGGCAGAAGAGGATGAGGGCGTTAGATAGCATCACCGACTCAATGGACATGAGTTTGAGCAAACTGCAGGAGATAGTGAAGGACAGGGGAGCCTGGTGTGCTGCAGTCTGTGGGGTCTCAAGAGTTGGACATGACTTACCGACCGAATAAGCTACACCCCCCCCCACACACAGATACATATATATAGTCATTTTACTGATGAGAAAATGCAATCCATAGGAACGAAGGAGTTTTTCCAAAACCATACAGCTGTTTGGCAGCTAAGGAGAGGCTGTAGTCTGGCCGTGTAACTTATAGATTGGTGTCTCTGCCTCTGCAGAATGTCAAACAGAAATTAGACAATTTAATGCTTTTTGAACAGCCTAAAGTTTTCCTGTGTTTGAACTGCACCAACCACCCGGGTTGGTTACAAGTTGAGCCTGTGTTCTTGCTTCCGAGAACAGTCATACTGGCTCCACAGGGAGTCTCATTTATACGTTGAGATGCCCAAGAGTTTAGTGGAAGGAGCAAAGGGCACAGGAGATGAAGCCTCATTCCCTAAGGGGTTCATCGTAAACACACACCGTGGCCTCCTCGTATCTCCTGTGGCCGTTTTCCAGGTTTCAGACCCATTCGAGAGGCCGTGGTTCCGCAGGTGTGGGGCGCGTGGGTGACAAGATAGATGCGGTTGGCATGTTTCTTCGTGCGCCCAGGCTTGTCCTCACCTGTCCCCTTTGAAAGAGCACCTGCTCCGAGTGGGGGCGCCTCCTTGAGTCAGCCTTTCGTTGTGAATGAGCAGACCCCATTCCTTCCCTCTCAGATTGCATGAGGGAATTAGTCTCCAAAAGGAGGGAATGGGAATGGGCGTGGCAAGGCTAAGCATAAACATGAAGAGAAACTCGGTGGGGTCACCATTGCCCCTGGATGACCCCAGTCCCACAGCAAAGGCCCAGAAGGAGATTACATGGCGCCTCTAGGCCAGCATCGGCTGAATCCACGTGGGGAAGGATCCCCCACGTCTCCATCTAGACCGCAAGGTCGCCCGAAAGTTTCCCCACATGCTTCTTGCCTTCCTTTCCCCGACCTGCGAGGCTCATGAGTGCTGTCCTTTTCGTAGTTCATAAGCCGCTTTCACATCAGCTCTTTCATTTCGTGCTCACAGATTGGGCTTTAGAAATCGTTATTTCCCCTTTTCACCAGTGTCAAGACTGGAACCCAAGTTCTGGGTTCCCAAATAACTTCCAAACTATTACTCTTGGCAGTACCTACAGCTGCTCTGGGAGGACACACACACACAGGCATATGCATGCATTTTGCATATAGAAACCATACAGGTGGGTATCTGTCCACGATACACTTTTGTAGGTAGTCTTGGGAAAAGCAGCTACAATTTGCTTGGTAAACGTGGAAGCTATTTGGGGATATTAGCCAAGTGGCTTTCATCAGTGTCTGTCTCTCTGTACACACAGGCATGCACACACACACACACACACACACACACAGTGCTTAGCACATGTATTTTTATATCTATATGTCAATCACCATCTCTAGCTGACATCTCCTGTTTCCATGGCACGGCCGCCATGGGCATCAGCCTGGAGAACCCACTGCTTCAGAGCTGATGGGAGGATACAGGCAACATGTCACTTTGGCTCGAGTGCCTGGAAAGCTCCCACGAACTCAGAAAGACTTTCCTGACAAGGCTCGCATTTAAGTAGCACGTGCGTGCACGTGATCACTGACACCAACTTGTACTTCAGTCCCTGCCCTCCCCAGAACCCTGCCCTGGGGCATGTCCCAGAGACTGAGTGATGACACCATGGATCCAGAGGTGGGAAACTGGGCTCTTGCAGGACCAGGTTCTCAGGTTTCCTTTTCAGCATCCAGAGCCCTAATGGTCCTGAGAGGAGCATCCAAGAACCCAAATGGAGAGGGGGGCACGCTCCTGGGTCCATGCTCATGATTTCCCACCTTCCCCAGCTGTGATTAGACACATCACTGTGAATCTATCTATATATGTAGTCCACCCTTTGCATATGTAATTAATTAAACTATAGTTAGTTCTCCCTGGTCTCCTTTTCTTAAAAGTCGAATCACTCAAAAACTCTTATCTGACACTGAAATCTCTTTTTATAAGTACCTATGATATTTGGAAGGCTAAGACTGCCTGCTATTTATAGCACTCCAACTTCAGAGTCTTCTGTTGTGATCAGACAGCTCAGAGTGCCTCACTTTTTTAGGAAACAGTCTCAGAAACTTTTTCACAGCAGCAGCTTCCCTCCAGAGGGTGCAGTGTTCAATAGGATCAGGAAAACCACATCACCCCAGACCAGATGAGTGACCCTCAGTGAGGGGTGTGCATGCACCCGTTCACTTATTTAGCCCTTGGGTTGAATGCCAGCCTGCTGTGGGCCAGCTGCTGTGTTAGGTGATCCTCAGATAGTGATCAATACCACCCCTGGGGTCACAGGTAGCACTGTATTCCCTTCAAATTCACATGCTGATGCTTAATCCCACCCGAGAGCCCAGGATATGAAATTATGTGGAAACAGGGTCCCTACAGCTGTAATTAGCTAAGATGAGATCACACTGCAGTAGGCTGGGTCCTTAACCCACCAGGACAGGTGTCGTCATACAGAGGGGGGCATTTGGATACAGACGTGCCCACAGGCAGATGCCACATGAAAATGAAGGCATGCATCAGATTGGGCTGATGCTACTACAAGCCGAGGAATGCCAAAGATGGCCAGTCACCCCCAGAAGCAAGAGGAGAAGCACGGAATAGATTCTTCTTTATAACCCACAGAAGAGACCAGCCCTGCAGCAGACACTTTGATCTTGGACTTTGGCCTCCAGACTGTGAGACAATACATTCCTGTTGGTGAGGCCCCCCGCCACTCCCCAGTTTATGGTACATTGTTATGGCAGCCCCAGGAGCCTAATACAGCTGTGAACCCAGGTGGGGTTGGTTAGGACATCCTGGGGCTTCCAAGGTGGTGCTAGTGGCAAAGAATATGCCTGCCAATGCAGGAGATGCCAGAGGCAAAGGTTCAATCCCTGGCCTGGGCAGATCCCCTGGAGGAGGGCATAGTGACCCACTCCAGGATTCTTCCCTGGAGAATCCCATGGACAGAGGAGCCTGGTGGGCTATGGTCCATAGGATCGCAAAGAGTTGGACACAACTGAAGCGACTTAGCATGCAGGCAGGACCTTCTGAGGTTTGGTCAGGTCCCACAGCCTCTAGGGAGCTCCTTCTGTGGAGTCTCAACTGAACCTTCCAGTGGTTAACATCTTCCTCACCTCTGTGCCTTGAATGTCCTGTGGCCATGCTGACCTGTTTATCCTCTCAGCCTTCAAGGTGACTGAAGTGACCCAAGATGGCTGTAGCCTCTAACGACTCCCAGTTACGGAGAATGCCAAATGCCAAATGCTGTTATCAATTTTTATGTGTGGCATGAGGGGAAGCTAATGGATAAACCCTAACCTAAGCAACCACGAAGAAGAAATAAAGCATGATGTTGGGGTCAGTTTTGATTTCCAAGGATGTAGAGTGAAGGCCAATGCCCATGAGAGCTTCAAGCTTTCACCTTGTGGGGGTTTATGATATTGCAGTTTTTGTAGGAGGCTAGATTGGGGTGGGGGAGGGTTTATCTGGGTTGAGGAAATATAGCGTAAATAGGACAATTTATTGGCGGGACCTGGCAGGAACTAAGCAAGGGTTTCCTCTTGATCAAACTGGTTTCCTCTTGATCAAACTCCACCAGCTGCCCCTCAGGTGGAGTGTGAGAGCTTGAGAGTGGGTCAGAGATCTGGGGCGGGCAGAGGGCCGGTCAGACAGGTCTTGGTGTTCTGGGCTGGTCAGATGGAGCCGGATGCCCCCTCCCCAGCGGGGAACGAGCAGGGAGGCCAAGCGAGGCTCTCATGCCTCCTGGGTTTGCTCCAACCTCCGAGCACCGGGAGAATGTGGTCCTACATTTGGGGAAGCATGTAAAACAAACACACGAGGTATTGAAACCAGCACATCTCTAAGCCAGAGAGCAATAAAGAATCTGATTCCTATTGAGTAAAATGCATCCTCATCAGAGGTAGATATACTGACATTAGCGAGGGGTCCTCCTTATACCAGGTGTCGCAGGAGTTAAATGACTGCCTGAACTGAATGAATGAATGTGGCCTGACCCACAAAAGCAACAGAAAGCAGCCATACTGTTGCAGAGAAGAAGCCAATTATGACCCCCTGTTGTAACTGTTTCTTCCACTTGCATTTTGTTACTTTTGTTACTATAATCATATAGAATGGCCCCCTTCAGAGAAGCCTGCCCCTCTGACGGACTTCCAGTGCCTTTGTTCAAGAACACTGTCCACCTGCTCATGGCAGGCAGGAAGGAATTTACACATCCCCTGCCTGAGGCTTGCCATTCTAGGGGATGTCTGCAAGATTAATGGCCTTTTTACTTTACTTCCTCAGCCCCCCCCCCAATCCCTTATCTATAAAAGAGTCTGGTATCTAGACTCCGATAAGATGGTTATTTGAAGGCACTAGCCTGCCATCTTCTCAGTCAGCCGGCTTCCCAATTAAATTCTCTTTCTTGCCTCAAATCCTCATCTCTCGGATTTACTGGCCTGTCATGTGGCAAGCAGAATGAGCTTGGACTCAGTAACAGTACATCCTAAGGAAGTGTGATGCTATGTCCCACCGTGGGCAGGCACGGGCCTGCCACACCTCAGCCATCCTGGAGGAAGTCGATGTCTAATGGTGATGATCACAAGGGATACTCTGAGTGAGGATTATGTTATTTTTGCTGTATTCGTTCATATGTCTTAGAGGTTTTAGGATCAGCTTTATAAAAAAGCATTTAAAATTAAAATGCTGTTTCTTAAAGAGATCTACTTGAGATAGCTGAACAAAAAAAAAAATCAAGTTCTATAATATGATGGCTGAGAAACAAGGTGTCAACTTTTGTAACATTTTATATGCAAACACACACACAGAGTTCAAGAGCGCTAGTTCATGGAATCTGTAAATACAGTTTGTTTAGATTTTCCTTCAGTTCAGTTCAGTCACTCAGTTGTGTCCGATTCTTTGTGAGCCCATGGACTGCAGCACACAAGGCTTCCCTGTCCATCACCGACTCCCGGAGCTTGCTCAAACTCATGTCCATCGAGTTGGTGATGCCCTCCAACCATCTCATCCTCAGCCTTCCTCCAAGTTTGATGTGTTCAACTTGCATGGCACGTGGCCTGTTCTTTCAAATGTTCAGTCATTGATGTGCTTGTGGGTGTCTGTTCCCCTCTCTCACGCTCAAGAAAACCGACTGGGCATGCAGGTGACAGTAATCATGTTGGAGAGCTAATTCTGAATCTGCTTTGATTTACTGAAAATATATCATTTAAAAATATCAATACTTTAACTATTATGGCTAGGATTCCTTTTGACAGACCCACAACTGATTGTAACCTAATAGGATGTCACTGCAACTTGGTTGACTACTGTAGCTGAAAAGTCAGGAATTTAGGATTTAAGAATGTTACATTTTCTCCAGGCACAAAGCTCAACCTGCTTTCAATTTCTGGTGTATTGCACCCGCCCTGGGATTAATATAAGACTCCGTACAGTCTTCTGGTTTAGACCTTTGTGTCCTGGCAGGGCATACTTCCCCTTAATTAGATCGCACTGGCCAAATGCCTTGTTCTTCCCTAAACAATGCAGCTATAGGACTGCATGCTATGCACTTACTATGCATCAAGGTAGTTATGTCCTAGTTTCTGCTTGTTCACAGTGCTGGTATATTCATGAAAGAGTGTAATGCAATGTACAATTTTTTGTTAACATCCTGGGATATTGTAAAGGGGAGTAATTGGCTATAAAGGTAAGAAGAGGGAATTAAGGCTTTAATAAATCTGTGTTAAACTCACTGCCTTGCTGTGTTTGAGGTCTTACCTAGTTTATTTCAGGCCTGGGGTTGTCCCTAAGGTACACAGGACTCAAGGTAATATATTTTAGACGCATGCTATTTGGGACAGAAATTTCCAACTCTGATTTTGTGATAGGATAGGGGATCCTCTGCGATTTTAGGGAGGATGACACAATATCTCAAAAAGAAGTGCATTTCATATTTACTTCAGCAAACCGATATATGCCATTGAGTCTCCTTTCTTGAAGCTATGGGGTCTGATCCAGACTGTGCTGAGTACCTGGTGTTTAAAGAAGAAAGGGTCACAGTGCCAGCCCTCAGGGAGCTTAGTCAAGTAGAACAGACCTGCGAAGGAGGCAGTGAGACGTTCCAGGTGCTGCCTGCAGGAGGGACTGCATGGAAGTCATCGTCCTTGAACTAGACTTCAGTTCTGGTCTTCTGAGCCCAGTCAGGATGGAGTCTGCGCGGCACCTTGGCAGTGGGCCTCACGTGCATGGAAGTGCGGCTGACTTCTAGAGCCATGTGTGTTTCTTTGTGAAAAGGTAATGACATTTTGTACAAAGAGAGAATAGCAAGCTTCGTAATACTTTCCCTTTACCACTGATTTCTTTGACCTATTTATTAGGGAAAGCACATGGGTATATGAGTGTGTGTGTGTATGTTTATAAAAATACATATATTATTTGGATATTGTTATAGTGACATAAATATTATAGATATATGAATAATTTTGAAGCTAAAGCAGATAGAAATAAGATAAATGACACATTCTACCTGGTTCCCCGTAGAATGAACCCTCCTGACAGGTATGGTCAAGTGCTTGGTTTGGAGCCTAGTGGGAAATGTCTAACAGTCAAAATACGGAAGAGGATTTCCTTTCTGAGAGAAGAAATGAACTTTCTGATTAAAAGCTGCCACTCTCTTGTCCTGAACATTTTTGAAACAGCAGTTGGCATTGCTTCACTTGCCTGTCTATCCACCTGTTTATTTGCCCCGTATTTCCTGAATGCTTAGTTTGAACACTTGCTTTGTGAGTTACTGTGATGGTGAGATGAGGCTGCCAACTCTCATGGGGGTGGGAATGCTTTCTTACTAGTTGTTGGATCTTTGTACCTAGTACAGTACCTGGAAAACTCAAGATATGCTTGGTTGGTTGAAGTGACCCATACTAGAAAACATACAGACGTGGCCCCTTCACTTCAGGAAGTGGATGTGGCATTTGAGGACGTGGTCATCAGAAACTAGTATGTTGTTACTCAGTTGTGTCCGACTCTTTGTGATGCTGTGGACTGCAGCACTCCAGGCTTCCCTGTCCTTCATTATCTCCCAGGGAGTTTGCCCAAACTCATGTCCACTGAGTCAGTGATGCCATCCAACCATCTTATCCTCTGTCGCCCTCATCTCTTCCTCCCTTCATTCTTTCCCAGTGTCAGGGTCTTTTCCAATGAGTTGGCTCTTCGCAACAGGTGGCCAAAGTATTGGAACTTCAGCATCAATCCTTCCAATGAATATTCAGGTTGATTTCCTTTAGGATTGATTGACTTGACCTCCTTGCCATCCAAGGGATTCTCAAGAGTCTTCTCCAGCACCATTATTCAAAAGCATCAGTTCTTCAGCACTCAGCCTTCTTTATGGTCCAGTTCTCACATTCTAACATGACTACTGGAAAAACCATAGCTTTGACTACATGGACCCTTGTCAGCAAAATGATGCCTCTGCTTTTTAATATGCTGTCTAGGTTTGCCATAGCTTTCCTTCCGAGGAGCAAGTGTCCTTTAATTTCATGACTGCAGTAACCGTCTGCAGTGATTTTGGAGCCCAAGAAAATAAAATCTGTCAGTGTTTCCACTTTTCCCTCATCTATTTGCCATAAAGGGATGGGACTTCAGTAAAGGATAAGTGCATATAAGAGATGTTTGGGAAAATCTGTGGAAAGAGAAACCATTCCATTTGACTAAAACTTGATGGTACATAAATAGAGATGTTGGTAACTTTATTGATAACTTCATTTTGTAAGACCACTCTGTCAGGGAAACCACAATGTTGCTCATTGCTTTGGCATAAGATAGATTTTCTATTTTACAAGCAGCAGAAAGAAATTTCACTCTTTTTTCCACCCCCAATTGACATATCAGCTTATGAACCACCAATCCTTTTCAATATGCAATTCCTCGTGACTGGCCTGCGTGGCAGAGTGGCGTTTTCCTAACTGCAGTGAACACCTTGGTGTGTGTCTGTTGGCTGTGTCTTTCTGCCTTAAGCTGGCAGAGCTGTCACCTCATTGCTGCATTTCCTGTGAGTGATGATGAAAACCAGGTGTGGTGGTTTCAAAATAGAGAATTGCTATTCAACAAGCCCTTGTTAATTATTGACTTTTAAAACTTACTTTATGTCTTTGTCTTAAACAGCCATGCATTATTTTGTGGATGGATTTGTTATTTTGTTTTTAGGCCATGTTGTTACTCTCACATTTAGATGTTGAAATCATAAGGACTAATGATTAGAGACAATTTTCCATAGAATTTAATACAAGAGGTTGTGGTGGATATCTTCTTTAATTAAAAGAAAAAAAAATATGCCTCTTTGGGTTGAGCTTTCCTGGTGGCTCAGATGGTAAAGAATCTGCCTGCAATGCAGGAGACCTGGGTGTGATCCCTGGGTTGGGAAGATCCCCTGGATAAGGGAACGGCTACCTACTCCAGTATTCTGGCCTGGAGAATGCCATGGACAGAGGAGCCTGGTGGCTCATGGGGTCACAAAGAGTCAGACACGACTGAGCGACTTTCAGTTTCACTTGGGTTGAAGGTGGAAATATACCTTTCAAGCATAATTATTTTATTAATCTAAAAATAAATTAGGACTTTCCGGTCATCCAGTGTTTAAGATTTTATGCTTCCACTGCAGGGAACATGGGTTCAATCCCTGGTAGGGAAACTAAGACCCCCAAAAGGTTACTATGTGGTGTAGCCAAAAAAATAAATAAATAAAGCCAAGAAATAAAAGTGTTTTGACACCTCCCTCCCTTGTATTTTTGAGGGAACTCCCAAAGAATCTCTTGTTTGGTCCACTCACAGCAAAGCCCACACTAAACTTCTCACTATTTCCTATAAAATCTAGGCTCTTCCCTAAATGCCTTTCTCTGTGAGTGGTATACCCTTCCTGCAGCTCTGATGATAAACTCGTTCCTCTCTCCTGATGGAGCTCAAATGTTACCTTCTATAATGCTCACAAGCTCAGTTGACCCATGGACAGTGGAGCCTGCCAGGCTCTGTTGTCCATGGGGTTTCCCAGGCAAGAATACTGGAGTGGGTTTCTATTTCCTTCTGCAGGGGATCTTCCCCACCCAGGGATCGAACCTGCATCTCCTGCGTTGCCGGTAGATTCTTTACCACAGAGCCACCACCAGGGATGCCCTGTTACCTTCTAGGTCTCAGACAATTTGAGTTTTCTGATTCTGCTGTAATTTATAAAAAAGACCAAACACTCATGTGTAATTTGACTATTTATACACCAGCCTTCACTGCCTGTGAGTTCTTTCAAATTCAAGGCAGTCCTATGCTGAGTTGTACCTTCAAGGCAAAGTGCTCTGTTCACAGTTCAGGTTTAAAACATCCTTAAATTTCCTGTTGGTTAGATCAATGGGAACCTTGCTATGGAGGCTTGCTTGGAGCTTCCCTTACTCCTATAGCACTGTAACGCTCTCAATGTTCTAAGGGGGCCCCAGTGTCCTTGAACTAAATGCAAACTTGCTCCAGGGGCTATGGCCCAGGGAGAGGCAGGCGGATGTGCGTGACGTCATACAGAGCACACATGCTTACATCACACGGGCCTGCATCCCATGGAGGAGGAGAGGGAACGCCGCTGTCATTCTTGGGTTTGGTCTCCTCTCCCCACCTACCTCCTTCTCACACAGCCCGCCGGAGCCGTGGCCAGAGGGCTGGTTTCTTTCATTTTCCTCTCTCTGTGTCTGAGAAGAGGATTGGGACCAAAATAATCGACAGTAGCTTCCTTCTGTAGGCAGCTGTCCGACGTGTGCCCTAAAAAAGGAAAATAGACCTCCTTCAAGTATAAACAGCCGCCGTGAGAGTGCTCCTCGGGCTGGCGCTGAGTGTCTTTATCAGCTCAAGGTTTCCAGGAGGGGGATGGAACACCAAAACAGGACTGAGATGAAGAGGAAAATGACTTGATGCTGGCAGCAAGTGTCTGTGGGAAACACGTCTTCTGGTAGATTTGATTGTGATGGGATATACAGACATTTCCAAACTTTTGGTCCAAGTTCCATGTCATGCACGTGGAATGCCTCATGTGAATGCATCATGCACATCTTATGGACATAAGAAAGATATTTTTCAGTGTCTTGGGATAACCCTTAAATTTCCCCATTCAATTCATCCATGAATGTTAGCCTCCAAGGTCTGTTGTGAGACTTGAATGAGAATATGTCCACGGAGCCTCTTTGGAAACAAAACCTCAGTTGTGTCTGGATGTAGGTGCTACCATCAGTTCTCTCCCCCTTCAGATCTTTTCTCCTCACTTTCATCAAAAGGAACAAGTCAGACTTACCTTTCTGCTAGGCTTTGAACATTGTTCCTCATGTCACACAATGGAAACGCGAGGAGTGTTGGTACTAGAGGGGACAATGGTAGTTCCATTAATCTCAGGCAACCTCAAAGAGAATGCAGCCCTTTATTTAGCAGAGGGGGACCTGAAACTCAGAGTTTGTCAGGAAAAGCCAAACAGTCCTTGGCAACACAGCTAAACTAAACTCGGGTCCCTTGGTTCTTAAATTCAAATTTACTAACCCGTAAGTACGAAGGAGTACATTGTAGTTAATATTTTGGAAAATAGGGCAACAATCTTCCTCACTCCCTTTTGTTTCCTTGAAAGGTCCCCACAGTAAGCTATAGTAAACAAGTGTTGGAAAATATGAGTCCCTAATAATATTCAAATTTCTGTCTGATTTGGATACGAAAGAAACATTTAAGTGCATCAGTACATTTTCTACTTGTGTTCTTATGTTTTATTTGGTAGATGCTGTGATATGTCTTCTGTATTTCCAAGAAGTAGGGAGAGAAGCGGGCAATGTGGTCTGTTCTCAAATGTGATCACAGACATCAGAGACTGGAGAATAGCCTCTGCAGCTGTACTTTAGGATAGCTCAGTTCTTTGTTCATTTTAAATATCCTGAGTTATACACCTTAAAAAAAAATACTTTGCTTCATGCATGTGTGCTAGGTCGCTTCAGTCATGTCTGACTCTTTGTTACCCTATTGACTGTAGCCAGCCAGGTTCCTCTGTCCATGGGATTCTCCAGGCAAGGATACTGGAGTGGGTTTCCATACCCTCCTCCAGGGGATCTTCCTGACCCAGGGATGGAACCTGTGTCTCTTGTGTCTCCTGCATTGGCGGGTGGGTTCTCTACCACTAGCGCCACCTGGCACTGACCCTTAATCTCAACTTACCCCTCTCCCCTCCCTTCTCCTTTCTACAGCTTTCGTTTTGGTTACTGGTAATACAACAGTACTCCTGAGTGGTGATGGTGGTGTTTTTCCATACCTGCCTCCTGTCCCCAATTCATAAGGTGACTTTTAAGTCAGCCCCGTTCAGCTATGGGAAAGTGTGGATGCTTGCCAGCATTGGAGCTCAAATTAAAGACACTCGTCTTTTCTGGGGAAAATCATTGATAAAATTTAGTTTTGCTCTGAAAGCTTCACACAGAAAAGATGTTTCCTTCAGCACTGATCTGATAATTGTACCTGGTAGATCATAAAGCTCAACCCTCCAGGGCCCAGAAACCAGGGCAAGAGAGACTCCTAATGCAATGTGATCTGTTCACGACCTTCTTAGAAAAGAACAGCTCAGTTCTCCCTGAGGAACGCACTTTCAAATGCATCTCTCCTCACACCCTTCAGAAATAACCTCTTCCCCTGGACCACGCCGGGTGTAATGAATGGAAGGACACTGAATGAAGATGCAGTCAGAGCCTCGAGCCTATTTAAATGGCTGACCAGACCTTCCCGAAGAGTGTGTGTGTGTGTGTGTGTGTGTGTGTGTGTGTGTGTGTGTGTGTAAATGAACGGACGTGGGCCATATGGGACACAGCTGGTAATATCAGCAGAGGTAATGCTGGCACAGCAGAAGGACACAAGCTTGAATTAGGTCATGCCCTGGATGCAGTTCTGAGCTCCTGAAGATGAGACCCTGGCCGTCACTTCCCACCCCCAAGGGAGAACAATCTGGCCTGGCACCTGGCCCCAAATAATGGGTTAACTCTGGAGAGAAGGAAACTCAGAGCTGGCGGAGGCCAGGCTTCCCTCCCCCAGAGCTCAGGGCTTGTTACCCCACAGACACAGGAAGGGGGTATCATATGGCAG
Source organism: Muntiacus reevesi (assembly GCF_963930625.1). Taxonomy (NCBI): domain Eukaryota; kingdom Metazoa; phylum Chordata; class Mammalia; order Artiodactyla; family Cervidae; genus Muntiacus; species Muntiacus reevesi. The sequence continues at coordinate 75,340,253 of NC_089259.1, read as the reverse complement.
CTGGAAAAAAATAAAATAAAAATCAGAAAGAAAGGAGGTTTTGTTCTTTGCTTTCCTCTGTCTCCTGGCCCAAGAAGACACTTTTCTGTCCCCTATGGGCACGAATCCTGAGGACAGAAGCAACAGAGATACACGTGGAAGTGCAGCTCACATTCAAGGAGAAAAGGCTCCATTCTCTTAATAGTTTAAAAAGTGAATTCTCTTAATGTTTATCAGCTTCATTCATTCCGTATACTCTTCAAGGTCATTTCTATTTTTTAAATTTTAGGATTCTGTCTGCCAGGATTCCTCACTTTAAGTAGTTAATAATCAAATAAAGAGGAGGGGGAAAAAACCCCAAAAGACTCCCAAGTAGTGAAAGGGGGGAAGGGGAAGGACGTATGAGAGAGGCAGAGACAGAGATTGTGTGTGTTTCACCTTAACAAGATTAAAGGGGGCAAGAATAAAGGGGCATTTCCCCTCCTTTCCATCATTTGGACTTGTTAGAGTTAAAGCCCTTCCAAGGATTTCCCAATAAAAGCTGATGTCAGAATCATGGAGCTAGAAAGAAAGTCCTTATTTTCGAGGGAAATGAAATGAGCCCTAAATTAAATCATTTTCTAATTGTCAGTGAAGGGTTGACTTAAGGTCCCGTCGTGGGCAGTGAGCACCTTGACTATCTTGTGAGTGAGATCTACGCGTGGGTGAAAAATGAAAGGCCATGAAGACCTTATCAGTGGTTTCCCACCAAATATTGAATTTAAATTTAACTGCTTCAAGAGTAACCGAGATTCACAGACTAAACCAAATGCATGATGACGATCTGGAGAGGACCTGACATCTTATTCGCAGCAGAGCCAGGAATTAAAAGATTGTTACCATTTAATTCTGTAGAATTTTTGTTCTTATCCCTTTAATGGATGACCGTGGAGGATTTCTTGCAGTCTTGCAATAGACAACAGCCGTTTTGGCCTCCTGTTTGCTAAACACTTCAGTGCCCTCCCTATTTCTGCCATTTACACGTCAATTTACTTTGCTATGTTCTGTGCTCAGACTGTAAGATCCTTCTGAGCAAGAAAAGGCACTCGTAGATACCAAAAAGCAAGTTTCTTCATCCTTTGATTCGTTCCCGGCAGCATCCGGGCAGAATATCCTTTCCTCCCCGGTACTGCAGAGTCGGCTGTAAGGCTGCCTTTACCAGAAAGCCTGGGTTCAGGCTTCTAGTCCTTTCCACTGGTTCAACGAGCGCCTTTAGCTGGCTGATAAAAGCGTCTGAGTCTGGAAGAGCTCCGGGGCCTCCTTGTGCGCGCACGAATGTGTGCGGCGGGCGCAGGCGCACTGCGCGCTCCGGGCTCTGGGGCAGTGCCACGACGTCTAAGAGCTGCATGTTGACGCCTGCCCGCGCTCCACTGAGCGAGTGGGAAGCCTCCCTCACTTCTGTGCGAGGGACTGAGTGTGTGTGTGCAGTATATGCACGTATGCATTTGTGTGGGCTCATGTTTACTTTCCTTTAGATCCCATTAGCCAAGTGTCAAGTACATCTGCCATTACTTAGCAAGGTTACTATTTCTGGTGTCCCAGTTTTATTCAAGTCTTGGAAAATTCAGTACATTTTTGCTGATACTTTGGAATGCTCTTTTCCCTAGGTCTTTATATATATGTGTGCATATATATATGCTTTGTGTCACATGCGTGCTCAGTCATGTCCAATTCTTTTGCAACCCTATGGATGGTAACCCACAATTCTCCTACATCCATGAGATTTTCCAGGCAAGAGTACCGGAGTTGGTTGCCATTTCCTCTTCCAGGGGATCGTCCTCATCCAGGATTGGAACCCACAGGTTCAGTGGCTCCTGAATTGAGAGGTGAATTCTTTACCACTGAGTCACCTAGGAAGCCATATATATATGCCATATATGTATTAAAGTCCTCCTAATTCATGTATGAATGGCTCTGGGGTTTGGGTGTTTACCATCTTCTGTCTCTGATACCACTCCGTGTACCAAGCCCCACCTCAGTCCTGCTGTCTAGCACATTGTCTGAATGTAGACATTCTATTTGTGCAAGGACAGGAGTCAGCACTAGGAGGAGATTCGCTGTTTTGTAGACCAATCTTTTTGTTTTACAAATGAAGACATGGAAGTGGACAAATAAAACGACTTGTTCAAAGTCATTTGGGTGAGTCTGCTGACCTTTATTCTAATTTATTTTTTCTGGCATAGTTGTATTGAATTTTTCTAGATGATGCAGAGGTTGAATTCCCCACCCCCCACCCCATGTGTCCTTTAAGTTTCTTTAGTGCCATGGCTGTTATCTCACAGATCACTGAAGCTCTTTTAACTTCTCTTGAGAGTTATAAGTTCGAAATCAATATACTGAGGTAAATGATATGTAATATCATGTATGATATATATCATACATACATGTATCATACATACATATTATGATAATACATAATATCATGTAATGATGTATAATGCTCATCATACTGATTTGCACAGTTATTGTTCAGTTGCTCTGTCTGTCGAATCTGACTCTTTGTGAACACACGGATGGCCACACGCCAGGCTTTCCTGTTCTTCACTGTTTCCCAGCGTTTGTTTAAACTCATCTCCATTGAGTCAGTGATGCCATCCAACCATCTCATCCTCTGCCACCCCCTTCTCCTCCTGCCTTCAGTCTTTCCCAGCATCAGGGTCTTTTTCAGTGAGTCGGCTTGTCACATCAGATGGCCAAAGTATTGAACCTTCCAGTGAATATTCAGGACTGATTTCTTTTAGGATTGACTGGTTTGATCTCCTTGCAGTCCAAGGGACTCTCCAGAGTCTTCTCCAACACCATAATCAATTCTTTGGCACTCAGCCTTCTTTATGGTCCAACTCTCACATCTGTACATGACTACTGGGAAAGCCATAGCTTTGATTACATGGACCTTTGTTGGTATTCAGTAAACGTTGAATCGGTTTTGTAATCAGGATGAGATGAAAAGTGGGAAGGTGTCTAAAGCTTATTGTTGTTGTCGTTAAATACAAATATTACCAGTTGTTGCCTTGGCATTGGTAAAGTCCACCCTCTGCCAACAGAGAAGATCTCCAGTGTCCTTTGGGAGAGAGCTGGCATGATTCAAGCATTTGGAAAGCTTTTAACTAAAATGCTCTTCTGGCGACTGTCCAGGAGAAGACCTCCTCAAGTAGCTGGCTATACATTTATGCCGCTGGCCCAGCCCAACTGGGCTTCTCTAGAGCAGCTGAATGGGTAAGAGGGTCTGTTCTGGGGTCAGTTCCAATCTGAGCTTTGTGTTTGCTGTAAGACACTGACGGAATTTCTGAGATCCCTTATCTGTGAAATAGGTGCCCTGGGGCTGTCGTGTGCCGAGCATGGAAGAACTTGGCCTTGAACCTGGCACTTTATGCCCCTAAGAAGTGCCTGCGTCTGTCAGAGTGCTGCTGTGGGGATTAAGTGGTTACTATCTGTGTGACCTTAGTACACTCCTTACATTCTTTGTATCTCAGTTACCTCATCTGTAAAATGGGCACACTAATGGAATTCGAGTCATAAAGCAGTTGTGAAGATTAAATGAATCAATACATGTAGAGTGCTCTGGACAATGCCTCTCACTGACCAACTTAAAAAAAATCAGCAATTACTATTGCTATGTAGAGCCATTAATGCAATAGCTATTCTGTGACGTTTACTCATTACATGGTAGCCTTCCTTATTGTTTACTCTTTCCTCCCTTTTAGAAGAAATGGTCCATAAAAATAAGTGGCATCACTCTTAACAGTTTTTTGGCCAAGACGTGCAGCATGTGGGATCTTGGTTCCCCAACCGGAGATCGAATGTGTGAGTGTATGTCTGTCTCTGTGTGTGTGCGCACACTGAGTCACTCTGTCGTGTCTGACTCTTTGTGACCGGATGGACTATACAGCCCACCAGACTCCTCTGTCCGTGGAATTTCCCAGGCAAGAATACCGGGGTGGGTAACCACTTCCTTCTCCAGGGGACCTTCTCAACCCAGGGATCAAACCCTCGTCTCTGCATTGGCAGGGGGATTTCATACCACTAGCGCCACCTGGGAGGGGCTGCCTGGTGGTAAAGTGGTAAAGAGCCCACCTGCCAGTGCCGGAAATGCAAGAGATTTGGGTTTGATCCCTGGGTCAGGAAAATCTCCTTAAGGAGGGCATGGCAACCCACTCCAGCATTCTTGCCTGGAAAGTCCCGTGGACAGAGGAACCTGGCAGCCTACAGTCTAGGGGGTCACAAAGAGTCAGACATGACTGAGTAACTAAACACACACATAAACACAATAAAAGCTTTAAGTTTTATAAAAAGATACCCCTTATTTCATCTCTCTTGTATTCCTCATGTATTTTGAATGTTGAGTTATATTTATATGCAATTCTTCGTGTTACAGGGCTCATGACATTCTAGGTTTACTTTCCTTATAAATGGATTTTGAATGCACGTTTTCTCAGCTATCTTTGGCTGCATAAGAAATTACCCTAAATCTCAGTGGCTTCAAAGTAGAAGAAACATTTTATCTCTCACACGGTTTCTCAGGGAGAGGAGTTGAGGGGTAATTCTAGCTCAGGGTCTTTCACAGAGTTGCATTTAAGATGTTGGCTGCGGACTCAGTCATCTGAAGGCTGACCCGCGTGGAGATTCCTCTTCTTAGTCGGCTCACGTGTGTGGATAGCAAATCGGTGCTGGCTGTTGGCTGGAGGCCTCCGTTCCTTCCTAGCTGTACTTCTTCCTGGGCGACTGTAGTGTCCACGAGGCATGATCACTGGCTTCCTCCAGAGCAAATGAGCCAAGAGTGCAAGGAAGACCCCACAAGGTCTTTAGGACCTAGCCTTTGCCACATAGATCTTTCCTGCTCCATGTTGGGGGGGGGGGCTATAAAAACTATGAATGCACGATGTGAGAAGCACTGGAGTTCTCGTGACAGCAGGCTATCACACACCTGTTCCTCTTTTTCCTTAAGCCTGTCTGACTGTGTAATGGCTGATTCTGCCTACTTAGAAAATATGATTTAAATTTACTTAAGCTTGACTGGGGCTTCCCGGGTGGCTCAGTGAATAAAGAATCTGCCTGCACTGTAGGAGCCACAGGAGATCCCTGGGTTTGATCTCTGGGTCGGGAAGATCCCCTGGAGGAGGGCTTGGCAGCCCACTCCAGTATTCTTGCCTGGAGAATCCCATGGACAGAGGAGCCTGGGGGGCTACAGTCCATGGGGTCTCAGAGTTGAACACGACTGAAGTGACTGAGCACGTATGCATGCAGGTACAGGCTTGACTAGAGAACCTGTGTCTGGTAAGCCTCCGGAGCTAGGACATAAGGTAACAGTGTTGGAAATGGGAGGATTGGATTCAGAATTAGCTGCAGGACTCTGGGTGAGGAAGACAAGTGCAGAGAAGAGAAGATGTCTAACCAAGCACATTTCAGGGCAGCTACCTCCCTTGATCAGGAGGATCTGTGGGGCTACGTAGGAAGACAGGACTCTGGAGAGTGGGTCCCAGAGAGCTGGACATGAGGCACCCCTAGCTGTTTATCTTCAGAGAGGATGTTTCATCTAATGGGTTTTTCTGATTTGTGCCTGTAGGGATGCTGAATTGGGTTCAACAGCACCCTGGCAAGTAATCAAGTCTTGACAACCGGAATCTCAGCATCCACAGAGAGCAGGTAGCCTTGGGGAACAAAATTGAAGATACAAAAATTCCACACTTACAGCAGTGGTATCAATTTAGCAAGACAGTGACGTTACACCAGATCTCTGCTGGAAAATGTTGCATCTAGAAATCGACATGGCTCTAACAAAATTTGTCCTTGTGGTTTATTAAGGACATTGGCTGTCTTTCCCTGTGCTCCGTGGTGGATGCTTGTTGTTTGTCTATTTTATAAATAATGCTTGGTATCTGCTGGTCCCACACCCCTAATGTAACCCTCCTTCCCCCTTTGGTAACCAGGAGTTTAGTGACCATGAATCTATTAGGTGACCATTTAGTGTTGTACCTACTGTGTGTGGAGTTTAAGTTTTTAATCCCTAACCGCTGATGTGTACTGAGTGCCCAGTGCACACTAAGGTTACTCTCGAAGCTTGTCCCAGCGACACAGCTAAGAGACGCGCAGGGTGGACAGGAAAACAATGGACCGTGGAGAGAAGCAGCTGGCAGCATCAGCCTCAAGTCCACTGCCCGGTGGTCCTGGGAGGTGGGTGGGTCATCTGACTTCCCCCAGCTACCATTTCTTCATCTGTACAACTAGGGGTCAGCAAGGGCTTACCCCAGAGTTTGTTGTGAGGGTTGAGAAAGACAAAACATGCAGAGCACTGAATACGCCTGAGGGGGGAACACTCTGTAAGTGTTATCTTGTACATATTCATAGAAATGTCCCTTCTCCAATTTCAGTTAATTCCTTTGTTCAGCAATTACTTTCTGATTGCTTTTTATCTGCCAGGCATATTTTTGGGTTTGGGGAAACAGGCTTGAGTAAAGTGTCCAGGATCACTGTCCTCATGGTGTGGTATTGAGAGCCATAAAGAAAGCCACGGAACATAAAGTATGTAAGATGATGATACATAAAAACACGAAACAGAGAAGGATGAGAGCAGGTGCTGAATTTTGGAGGGAGATGCTATTTTATTGAGGATCATCAAGGAAATCCTCAATGACATATTTGCAGAGAACTGGAAGAAGTGAAGGAAAGAGTTACAACAGTGCCTGGGAAGACGTTCTGGGCAAAAGGGAGCAGCAGGTGCAAAGGTCCTGAGGGGTGGCATGAGACCCCATGGACTGTAGCCCACCAGGCTCCTCTGTGGTGTGTGGGGTGCTCCCTAGTTGTGTGTGGGGTGCTCGCTAGTTGTGTGTAGGTGCTCGCTAATTGTGGTGTGTGGGGTGCTCCCTAGCTGTGGTGTGTGGGGTGGTCCCTAGTTGTGTGTGGGGTGGGCCCTAGTTGTGGTGTGTGGGGTGCTCCCTAGCTGTCGTGTGTGGGGTGCTCCCTAGCTGTGGTATGTGGGGTGCTCCCTAGCTGTGGTGTGTGGGGTAGTCCCTAGTTGTGTGTGGGTGCTCCCTAGTTGCATGTGTGGGTGCCCCTAGTTGCGTGTGTGGGTGCTCCCTAGTTGCGTGTGGGGGTGTGCCCTAGTAGTGTGTGTGGGTGCTCCCTAGTTGCATGTGTGGGTGCTCCCTAGTAGCATGTGTGGGTACCCCCTAGTTGTGTGTGGGGTGCTCCCTAGTTGTGTGTGGGGTGCTCCCTAGTTGCGTGTGGGGGTGCACCCTAGTTGTGTGTGTGGGTGCTCCCTAGTTGCGTGTGGGTGCTCCCTAGTAGTGTGTGTGGGTGCTCCCTAGTTGCGTGTGGGTGCTCCCTAGTAGTGTGTGTGGGTGCTCCCTAGTTGCATGTGTGGGTACCCCCTAGTTGTGTGTGGGGTGCTCCCTAGTTGTGTGTGGGGTGCTCCCTAGTTGTGTGTGGGGGTGCTCCCTAGTTGCATGTGTGGGTACCCCCTAGTTGTGTGTGGGGTGCTCCCTAGTTGTGTGTGGGGTGCTCCCTAGTTGTGTGTGGGGGTGCTCCCTAGTTGCATGTGTGGGTACCCCCTAGTTGTGTGTGGGTACTCCCTAGTTGTGTGTGTGGGTGCTCCCTAGTTGTGTGTGTGGGTGCTCCCTAGTTGTGTGTGGGGGTGCTCCCTAGTTGCATGTGTGGGTACCCCCTAGTTGTGTGTGGGTGCTCCCTAGTTGTGTGTGTGGGTGCTCCCTAGTTGTGTGTGTGGGTACCCCCTAGTTGTGTGTGGGTACCCCCTAGTTGTGTGTGGGGTACTCCCTAGTTGTGTGTGTGGGTGCTCCCTAGTTGTGTGTGGGGTGCTCCCTAGTTGTGTGTGGGGGTGCTCCCTAGTTGCATGTGTGGGTACCCCCTAGTTGTGTGTGGGTGCTCCCTAGTTGTGTGTGTGGGTGCTCCCTAGTTGTGTGTGTGGGTACCCCCTAGTTGTGTGTGGGTACCCCCTAGTTGTGTGTGGGGTACTCCCTAGTTGTGTGTGTGGGTGCTCCCTAGTTGTGTGTGGGGTGCTCCCTAGTTGTGTGTGGGGTGCTCCCTAGTTGTGTGTGGGGGTGCTCCCTAGTTGCATGTGTGGGTACCCCCTAGTTGTGTGTGGGTGCTCCCTAGTTGTGTGTGTGGGTGCTCCCTAGTTGTGTGTGTGGGTACCCCCTAGTTGTGTGTGGGTACTCCCTAGTTGTGTGTGTGGGTGCTCCCTAGTTGTGTGTGGGGGTGCTCCCTAGTTGTGTGTGGGGGTGCCTCCTAGTTGTGTGTGTGTGGGTGCCCCCAGTTGTGGTGTAGGGGTGCTCCCTAGTTGCATGTGTGGGTACCCCCTAGTTATGTGTGGGTGCTCCCTAGTTGTGTGTGGGGGTGCTCCCTAGTTGTGTGTGGGGGTGCTCCCTAGTTGTGTGTGGGTGCTCCCTAGTTGTGTGTGGGGGTGCTCCCTAGTTGCGTGTGGGTGCTCCCTAGTTGTGTGTGTGGGTGCTCCCTAGTTGTGTGTGGGGTGCTCCCTAGTTGTGTGTGGGGGTGCTCCCTAGTTGCATGTGTGGGTACCCCCTAGTTGTGTGTGGGTGCTCCCTAGTAGTGTGTGTGGGTGCTCCCTAGTTGCGTGTGGGTGCTCCCTAGTAGTGTGTGTGGGTGCTCCCTAGTTGCATGTGTGGGTACCCCCTAGTTGTGTGTGGGGTGCTCCCTAGTTGTGTGTGGGGTGCTCCCTAGTTGTGTGTGGGGGTGCTCCCTAGTTGCATGTGTGGGTACCCCCTAGTTGTGTGTGGGTGCTCCCTAGTTGTGTGTGTGGGTGCTCCCTAGTTGTGTGTGTGGGTACCCCCTAGTTGTGTGTGGGGGTGCTCCCTAGTTGTGTGTGTGGGTGCTCCCTAGCTGTGGTGTGTGGGCTTCTCTTGTTGCAGAGCATGGGCTCCACGGTACACAGGCTTCAGCAGCTGTGACGCAGGGGCTCAGCAGTCGTGGCCGCCCGGCTCTAGAGCACGGGCTCTTAGCTATGATGCGGGGGCTCAGGTGCTCTACCACGTGTGGGATCCCCCCAGCTCAGGAGTCAGACCCGTGTCTCCAGCATGGGCAGGCAGGTTCTCTCCTACTGAGCCACCAGGGAAGTCCTAGCAGTTGTGATTTTAAGGAGAGTGCCAGGGAAGCTGGCTGGTTTCTCCAGTTCTGCTCAGCTGCCTGGGTGCGCTGTGGACCAGGGTTTGACTGGTGGTTTGAAGTGGGGAGGATGGGGTGGGGGGTGATTATGATGATGCCCTGCGGAATCCACGTGGGTGAGGCGAGATGAGAGGGCTGGAGGAGGGCGAGGGAAGCTTAGCAATCAGAGCCGTCTGTATTTCCATCCTGCCATTGATTATCAATAACTTGTATCTGTTTCTACAGTCTCAGTTGCTTATAAGTCCCTGCCTCACTCTTTGATGTTTCCAACGTGCTCCATGGCAGTTTTTTCCTCCCAAGTAGGAAATCCATAACTGTCACTTGGATTGTGCTTTCGTATTTTTCTTAGTCATTACACATCAGTCGCATTATGTGAAATTTTATTGAAAACACTTTAAAAAAGTCAGCTCCAAAAAAAAAAAAAGTCAGCTCCATTTAAATATGTATAAAGAACTATTCTGCTCCAAAATGCTACTTTTGATTATAGATGTATCGGAACAGATGAGGTAGACTGACCTTTTAACGATATGGTCAGTTTTGTCAATTAAGTAGATGGAGAAAAAGAAATATTTCAGTAAAATATTTGGCTTGAACTATTTGAATTGACCTGTGTACATTTAATCAAATTGACCTAACTCTTGCCAATTTTCCATTTTATTTTGAGGAAAGTCTAGAAGATGAATAAAAGGCAACCACCTTTTTTTTTTTCTTTTGAAAATGATATTTTTGTAATGATTATCAATTTGAAATTTTATTAAAGCTAGGTAGGTGTGTGGTGTGTGTGTGTGTGTTGATAGGGGGTTGATGGGGCCAGGAAGAGAACATGGAATAAAAAAAAAGTTAGGTCAGAGGTCAGTGATTGGCAAAGGGTTTCTAAAAGTGATCCTCTTGTGTGTGCCTGCCTTATATTAAAGATGGACAGCCACCAGTATAGTCTTGAGGTCTAGCAACGTATGACTTTCATCAACAAGTAGGTATTGTGTATCTTCTTGTGCGTCATGCTGTGCCAGGCGTTGGGGCCCCAGTAATTAAAACAGATAAACAGCAAGATAAGATTCTTACTGTCATGGGGTTCAAAATCCAACGGGGCTATAAATTAGAATCTTTGTGGAGACAGCATGGGAAAATCTGGATAACTGACGAAATGTGGGGGGTCAGGAAGAGAGGGCTGTAGCCGATCACACAGAAGTTCAATCCCGAGAGGATGGTGGTGTAACTTATGTTGAGAGGACTGGAGTGTCTGGGAGAGATGCTGGCTCTGATGATGCAAGGTTAGCTAGAAGGTCCACACAGACTTGTGGATGGAAATGTCCGGTGGGAATTATGTGAGACGGCAGAACGCGTACAAATGGGACTGCTGAGGTTTCTGGGTGGAGGGAAGGGAAGTTCTGAGAAACGCTGGTGCGAGTGATGAGTTCTGAGCCAGGCTGTAACCAGAAGAATGCCAGTTGTTGCTGCCTCCATTAACACAATCAGTGCTAGCATACTGTGTGTAATCTTAGTTTTTGAATATGAGGTTTGTATTTTTTCCACACCGTAGATTTGAAATTACGTGGGAATGTACCAGGAAATAGCAGTATGTTCTAAAGGTAGAAGAGCTAGCCATAATAATGTCAGTTAAATCAAATTTCATCTCAAACACTGGAAAGATGAAATACATATACAAACAGAAGTTTGTCCAGGGCTGAGATGAGCAAGCTTTCCAAGTTTCACTGCATTTCTGTATTTGGTTTATGTATTTGCCTTTCTCCCTGTCATTCCTAAAATGTTACTGGGGGATACTCACATTCTGTTAGCCAAGTTGATGTCCTCTCCAAATCTGACCTCGCTCAGACCTAGGGAATGTGTGCTGTGCAGCTCAGACCATCCTGTTTGCCTCTTGCCTTTCTATGTGGCACTTCTGGTGTCACAGTTAATTCTAGTGGAAAGCGTGCATGCGTGCTAAGTCGCTTCAGTCGTGTCTGACTCTGTGCAACCCTAGGGACTGTAGCCCGCCAGGCTCCTCTGTCCATGGGATTCTCCAGGCAAGAATGCTGGAGTGGGTTGCCGTGCCCTCCTCCGGGGGATCTTCCCGAACCAGAGGTTGAACCCTCATCTCCTACGAGTCCTGCTTTGGCATGCGGGTTCTTTACCACTAGCACCACCTGGGAAGCCTGTGGGAAGCATGGGAGGGGAAAAAAGAGGAAGCTTTTCCTTCCGGAGACTTGGCTCCTGGACATCCCCGCCCCAACTCACTTCCCACCTCTCTTTCTTTCTCACCCCCCACCCCATCAGTCTCCTCCCCTGAGCTGGGGGACATGGGGGTGTCTGAGGGGTGCGGGTCGTGGGTAGAAGCCCACAGCCCCAGTCATTCTCTGCCTGTTTGATTTCCCTCTTGGTCTCCTGCCTGCTCGCCAGCCAGTATTTCTGGTAATAGTCTGCTCATAGTGGAACCGTCGTAAGTCCATCCAAGCCTAGGTGCACGCTGCAAAGCCTCACCTTTAAACTTTCATCATGCTTAATCCGAGGAAGCATCATTCTGGCTCCTGTGTACTGCTTTACATTCCTGACGGATAGCTGATATCCGTTTCAGCTCTCTCCGTTTGTCTCCCAAGTGTGTTTTTAATAAATGCCCTATTTAAAAAATTATTCCTCCAAAGCATATCCCAGACGAAAACCACACTAATTTTTCAAGGACTTTTTTTTTTTTTTTTTTTTTTTTTTTGAGGATGAACAGCTGAATTTGTAAATAACCATTTAATTCCATTTGTTGTATCCTTAGGGCATTTTGCTGTTCATTTTGCTTAGAAAATTCTAACAGTTTGTTACGGTTCAGCTTTGATCAGAGTGAGTTTACTACCAATGGAGAAAGAAGCAGCTTTGTCACCACCATCAAAAAGAGAGATTCTCCTGGAGAGGGTAAAGTATGTCTTCATGATCTTGCTTTCTGTACGATCGAAGAAACAGATTCATATCCGGTGTCTTCGTCTGGTGCAGAAACACCTTGCATTTATTCAGTTTTCATCCTTTCTCCTACTTAGAATTTTTCAAAAGGAGACTCACTTCATTTTGAGGAAATGATATTGTTTCCCCAGACACTGAGTCTAAAACAGGCAGACAGACAAACATTTTCGAGTTCCCTCATTCTCAGGGATTTCTCCTCCCCCTCTCATGGGATGCTTTATGTTGTTCATCTAAGAAGGAACCTTTTGCTCCTTGGGAATTTGAAACGACGCATCTATTTCTTTTGAGCAGCACAGAACAATTAGGCAATCACTCTTGTATCTTGAGCCCACTGGTGGGAGAAGGTGACAGAATTGCACAGTGGGCTCATTATACAACAGTGCAGGATAAAAACCTGAACTTACCAGTAAAATGAAAAGCAGCCAAAATGGACTGTGAATTATTGCGTGAAAGATGAAAATAAAAACTGTCTTCAGTAGAATGCCTGGGTTAGTCATTTGGGATTGGTGGTAATTGGTTCATTGAAAAGATCAGTTAATGAAAAAGCAGTAAAGCAGGGAAATTATGAAAAATGATATGCATGTCTTAAACAGTTTATTTTATATTAAATATATAAATGCTCACTCAACAGTCCTTTGAGATAGCACCATGGTGTTTTCTTTGATTGTGGTTGAAATGACTTGGATTCCCACAGAAATAACAGCCACAATCTATGATTTCTAATTTTGGTGTCTTTAAGTAGAGCAAAACTTGAAGGATGTGAACAATCTGAGTACAGAACTCTTCTTGACTTTCATGACATTTTCTCCCAATCTTTTAATGGTACAAAAATATACATCTTCAAAGGAGTATTTTTAGCTATTTGCCTTTATCAAGTTTTTTCAAACCATCGAGTCTATTTTTTTTCATAGAAATAACGACTCTTTTGCAATTATACTTGTGATTTCAAACTAATTAAATTACATAATTAAAATAACAAGTACATCTGGTATAAACAAGATTGGGGGCATGTGTTAGTAGGAACAGAGCCCCACTGCAAGGATGGTCTATGAGGGCAGCTCAGCCATGTGGTCAGATTCCCGTGGGATCCATCACGTTCCTCTTCTGTGAAACAGAAGAAATAAGCAATAGTTGGTTAATTCAGTTATTTAGATCCATTGTTGTTGCTAAGTCATGTCCAACTCTTTGTGACCCCATGGATTGCAGCATGCCAGGCTTCCTGGTCCTTCACCATCTCCTGGAGTTTGCTCACACTCAAGTCCATTGAGTCGGTGATACCATCCAACCATTTCATCCTCTGTTGCCCACTTCTCTCCCTGCCCTCAATCTTGCCCAGCATCAGGGTCTTTTCCAGTGAATTGGCTCTTTGCATCAGGTGGCCAAAGTATTAGAGCTTCAGCTTTACCATCAGTCTTTCCAGTGAGTATTCAGGATTGGTTTCCTTTAGGATTGACTGGTTTGAACTCCTTGCTGCCTAAAGGACTCTCAAGAGTCTTCTCCAACACCACAGTTAGAAAGCATCAATTCTTTGGCACTCAGCCTTCTTTATGGTTCAACTCTCACATCACACATGACTACTGGAAAAATAATAGCTTTAACTGTACAAACCTTTGAGTGCAAAATGATGTCTCTGCTGTCTCTGGATCCATAGATTGCAGTAAAATCAAAGGAATGAATTTAAAAAATTTGTTCAGTAGTTTTAGAAATATCTTAGCCTATTTTATGTATTTATTTTTATTTTATTTTTTACCTTTTGGCTTCACAGCATGTAGGATCTTAGTTCCTCGACCAGGAATCAGATCCACACTCTATGCAGTGGAACCACTGGACTGCCAGGGGAGTCCAAACATTTTTTTATTTTTTATTTTTAAGAAAACTTTTATTTCAGAAGTTTTAGGTTTACAGGAGAGTTTCCAAGATAGTAGTACATAGAGTTCTCATGTACCCCACACCCGATTTTCTCCTACTTAGCATCTTAGTGTGGTACATTTGTTACAATTAATAAAATAATATTGATGCATTGTTATTAATGCAAGTTTTCCAGGTGGCGTTAGTGGTAAAGAACCCGCCTGCCAATGCAGGAGACAGAAGAGGCAGTATTCGATCCATCAGTTGGGAATATCCCCTGGAGGAGGGCATGGCAACCCACTCCAGTGTTCTTGCCGAGAATCCCATGGACAGAGGATCCTGGCGGGCTACAGTCCATAGGGTCGCCAAAAAGTGAACACAACTGAAGTGACTTGACACTCATCTTACTTAGTGAGTTAATATTTTACTTAATGTCGTTTCTCTGTCTGGGGTTTCATTCAGGATACCTCATGACATTGAGTAGTCATGTCTTCTTAGGCTTCCCTAGATGGTGACTGTTTTGCAGACTTCCCCTGTTTTTGATGGCCTTGACATCTTTGGGGAGCAGTGGTCAAGTGTTTTGTTTCTCAGTTTGGATTTGCCTGACCTTTTCCTCATGTTTAGCCTGGGCTTGTGGGTTTTTGTGGGGAGGATCCCAGAGGTAAAGTGTCCAGTCTCATCACTTCGTATGGAGGGCCCTTATCAATACAGTCGATCTGACTTTTCCCTGTTGACCCTGACCTTGATCATCTGGCTCAGGTAGTCCCATCAAGTATCTCCTCTGCTGCATTTGTGTGATTTTGATTCTCGCAAATTTTGATTTTGATTTTGTGTGATTTTGATTTTGGTTTGCTACAGAGAAGTGGGAGGTGGGTCAGTTCTTTCAACTGTGTTGTCTTCATGGTTGAATTAGATCATCTGGCCTCTTTAGGAGGGTTTTGTGAACAGCTTAAAGAAATGCACTTAATGTCATCTTAGCCCTCCTTCTGAATTCCAGTTTTGGTGTCTTGTCTCATGTTTCTTGAGCTTTAGTATCTAACCAAAGGAAGCACAGGCTCCAGAGATTTTTTGGGGGGCTGTGATTTGGAAAGAAAAGAGAACAGTAAGGTTGTACAGTTGTGCTTCTACACTATGATTCAGAATTTCAAGAACCAGCATGGCACTGTGAACGCAGCTTTGGGAGGGAAATCCTGAGACCTGGGTTTTACAGTTTCCTCT
The DNA here is from genome assembly GCF_963930625.1 of Muntiacus reevesi. NCBI lineage: Eukaryota > Metazoa > Chordata > Mammalia > Artiodactyla > Cervidae > Muntiacus > Muntiacus reevesi. The sequence continues at coordinate 75,325,091 of NC_089259.1, read as the reverse complement.
GACTCTTCTAATTCTAGGATTTAAAAACCTTAATCTTTGACTCCGAGTTGCTTGGGAGAGTTTGAGGGGAGAGTTATAATTGCCTTGCTTATCTTTAGGAAGGTGGTTTTACAGACTCAGTGCACACTGATTGTGCAAACGCATTATAAACCACATAGTGCTGAAAAGTTACAGGAAAAGAAAGAATGGAAATCTGCTAAAGGGCAAGGCAAAGTCTGCAGGAGCCCTTTCTGCCTACACCACTGTTAGGAATCACAGTGAAGGGCGTGGTGAAGATCCGTGCTGTTAAAAAAAAAAAAGTGGTCCTGAGGGACGGAGAAGATAGCGAATTTATCCAGAGTGCTGAGAACATCTCCAGGCCTAAAGCTTAGAAGACAAATACTCTTCAGTGGTATCAGAGCTGTGAGAAGTGCAGTTAGTTGTTGAACGAAAGTCTGATAATAGTAATCATGATGATTGAGAATCCCCTACAGTAATGGAAGCTGGACAAGAGGACTTGAAAGGGTTTTCCTGGCTTTAAAATCCCAGTGATGATGTGGATGGATCTAGAGTCTGTCATACAGTGTGAAGTAAGTCAGAAAGAGAAAAACAAATATCATGTTAACACATACGAATGGAATCTAGAAAGATGGTGCAGATGAGCCTGTTTGCAGGGCAGGGCTAGAGACACAGATGTAGAGAACCATCACGGGGACACGGGGAAGGGGAGGCAGAGAAGGACTGACACGTACACCCACCACGTGAGCAGCAGAGAGCGAGCGGGGCCTGTGTGCAGCCGGGGAGCTGGCTCGGGGCTCTGTGGCGACAGCGGGGTGGGCTGGCAGTGTGGGCGGGAGTGTCCAGCGGGAGGGGATATATGTCTACATGTCCCGGGTTCGCTTGTGCAGCAGAAGCGAACACAGCATTGTAAAGCAATTATACTAAGAAAAAAAATGCACGGATGGCCAGCTTACAGTAATCAAACCAGTGACTTAAGTTGGAGTGACCAATGGTTAAAAACAAATAAAAATGAATATTTTAAACTATTTTGAGCAATAGGCATTCACATCTAAATAACTTAAGCTTTCAAGAGGAGCACATTAACAGAGAGCTCCCTGGGTGCCAGGTGTTGTTCCTGTCACCTCCCTAACTCATCAGTGCTCCTGGCAACCCGATGAGGCAGGTGGGGAAGCAAGGCGCACAGAGAAGAGATGATTTGACGGAGGTCGTGTAGCTGGTTTCGCGGAGCCAGGACTTGTACCGGGGCCATTGAACGACAAATATTGAAATTGAAATTGGAAAGTTGTCACTAATAGACTCAGAACAAAAGAGCTCCTTTGGCAACTGGGGAAAGAGTGGAAATTAAAAAGGGCAGAGGGGCTAACAAATTCAGAATCAGTATCTACTCAAATGTTCAAAGACAAATGACAGTGTACAAGACAAGGGAATGCCCCAGTGTGAAAGGAAACATCATGGAAATTAATATCTGGGATGTGTTTGCTTTTAAAGTTGATCTTAGATAATTGATGGCTAATATTTAAACATTTTTTAGATAAGGCCATTCTAAAGTTATCCTAATCACATTCAGGATATGTAGTTGTTTTTTTTTTTAATGAGATTCTGAAAAAGAACCAATGGGACACAGAAGTTAAGTAGTGGAGAAAAGGGCTATTCTTTTAAGAAAATTAATTTTTAAATATTAATAGGAAAAACATGTGATCATATTGGGTAAATATACTTTCTCTTTGGCTTTAGTACTTTAGTTGGACCAGATCATTCATAAATTTATGCCATAAGATTTTGATTAAAGAAACCACTCGTGTTACAACAGCATAAGAATCATGTGTTCCATTTGTCAGTAATTCTTCTTCCTGGTATGGTAGACGTTGTTTATTTGTTTATTTCATACTTCAAGTTTCTACTTCTGTCTTTCCCTCCTTGAATACTCACGAAAAACTGTCACACCTATGACAGGTTGCGTGATTATTTTCTCCCCTCTGTGTGTGTTCAATTTGTGTATTATTGTATCATATGACATCTTGAATCAAGCACTGCTAGTACCAAGCTGTTATCAGCAGCTGATGCCAAAAATATTCATTTATAACACTTCTCAGCATGCAAGTGAGAGCCCTTCAAATCATAGCCGCCGAATTTCCAGTCATTGTTCTTTTCTTCTTTGCATATGATACGGCAAAAAGCATGCAAAACCAAGGGAGATTTATTAGAAAATAATGCCTTGGGGAAATGTTGTAAAACATTTGAGTCCTTGTTCGTGAAGTTCGTGAGACTCGGTGCTGATTTAGAGACACTGTCTCGGAGGCCTGTTCCCCCTTCCTTTCTTTTTTCCCCAAAGGTTTTCAAGTGGCGTCTTTTTGCAGTCTTTGATTACATTAAAGTGCAAACCATTTACATGTCTGGAAGTAAGCAACACCCTCAGCAGAGAACCAGGAAGTGGAGGTGTGGAGCCAACCTTTGCCCCAGATGTGTCCTCTGTATGTTAGCACGCAGGTCAGGGCCATCAGGGGGAACCGAGGCAACAGGAGGCACAGAGGGCTTTCTTCTCTAAAGAAGGGCAATTACAAAGCAAAGTCAATAAGTAAGGTTTGTCACTTCCTCATATGGAGAGTGCTGAGCCTGCAGCTCTCAGCGGATTTCTTATACATGAATTCATTTTGCAAAGTGAATGCTGAGACTTGGTGGCCAACTGACAAGACGCCAGAGGCTGCCGGGGTAGAGAAGAGAGGGCCTTCAGCGGCCTTTCTGGACACCTGACCTCCGTCTGTCACCGTCTTCTGGAGGAGGAACCTCGGAGCCTACTGACTGGCGGGTGAAGGGGAGGTGGTTACCAGAGGTGGAAACGTGGGCTTGGCCAGGGGATGGCAATCTGTGGACGCTGTCCTCCTTCCTACTGCCTGGAAAACGGGTTCATCACTTTCCCTCCCATCTTCTCCGACTCCAAGAGACTGAGCAGAGGGCTGTGGAGGAGGACGAGGGGAGTTTTCATGTCATCAGGATGAATCGGTATCAAGTGCTTCCTAAATCTCTGGTTCCTGCAGTCTCCAGCAGAGAGGGCCCAGAGCCACCCCTGCCAGTGGAGGGAATCCAGGCCTGTTGCTGGGCTCTACTGCGTTCAGAAGAGATGCCCAGACTGCCTCTTGGCTCTCACTGCTGTCTTCTGCTTTCCCTGCTCTGCCGTTCTTTCCATAGGTTGACTCCATTTTTTTTTTTCTTTAATTTTTATTTTATTTACCTGGCTTCCCCAGGCTTTGCTGCAGCATGCAGAATCTAGTTCCCTGACCAGGGATTGAACCTGGGAGCCTTACATTGGAAGCCTTAGCCACCAGACCATCTGGGAAGCTCCCTGATTCCATATTTTTAAAAAATGTATTCAGGTGTAGATGCTTCATATTTTTTGCATCTCAAGCTCAATGTTTTAGGTGAAGTGATTTCTTCTGTCTGGTTTTGTTAGCTTTTGGCTTGTAATTACCAAGTCTTACCAAAGCCTTAAAGAAAAAGCTAACAATTCATGTTTGCTGAGCCCTTAGTAAGTGTCTGATATAGTAAATACTTTATTTATGAAAGCCCAGAACAAGCTGATGTGCATATCTTCAAAAAAAATAATCTCTTATCTGTAGAAACAGATAAGAAGACTTCCCTGGTGGCTCAGATGGTAAAGAATCTGCCTGCAATGTAGGAGACCCAGGTTCGATCCCTGAGTCTGGATGATCCCCTGGAAAAGGGAATGGCAACCCACTCAAGTATTCTTGCCTGGATGATTCCATGGACAGAGGAGCCTGGTGGGCTACAGTCCCTGGGGTCGCAAAGAGTCGGACATGACTGAGCGACTAACACTTAACATCTGTGGAAACGGTGTAGGATACTGATTTCACATCTTCCTATTGCATTTGAAATTCTGGAAGATAATAACATGAAAGACTTACCCTCAAGAAGAGTGATACACTTAAATCTCCCGCTTTGAACATGCTCAGAAATTTCCATATTTATTTGCTCTGCAGTGTGTATATTATGAAATATTTGGCAGATAAGACTTGACTTCTGGTAAACCCTGTGAGTTTTTGCCACTTCATTTAAATTTGTAAAAGCAGCCCTTTTATTAATAGCCATAACAAAGCCCCACAAAAGTTACGCTTTCGTTAGTGGAATATGGTCAGTTCAGTTCAGTTCAGTCGCTCAGTCATGTCTGACTCTTTGTGACTCCATGAACTGCAGCGTGCCAGGCCTCCCTGTCCATCACCAACTCCTGGAGTCCATCCAAGCCCATGTCCATTGAGTCAGTGATGCCATCCAACCATCTCATCTTCTGTCGTCCCCTTCTCCTCCTGCCCTCAATCTTTCCCAGCATCAGGGTCTTTTCAAATGAGTCAGCTCTTCACATCAGGTGGGCAAAGTGTTGGAGTTTCAGCTTCAACATCAGTCCTTCCAATGAACACCCAGGACTGATTTCCTTTAGGATGGACTGGTTGGATCTCCTTGCAGTCCAAGTGTCTCTCAAGAGTCCTCTCCAACACCACAGTTCAAAAGCATCAATTCTGCGCTCAGCTTTCTTCACAGTCCAACTCTCACATCCATACATGACCACTGGAAAAACCATAGCCTTGACCAGGTGGATGATCAAGCCGTTTTCAAAAACCTCTCAGCATGTTTCAAGTTGTGATGACAGACTTCCAAATGGGAAAGCTAGTTCAAGGTTGACCACTGATTCACATTAAAGAATTAAATGCATGCCAGGAGAAGGAATTTGCACCGACTCTGGTTAGCTGGCCCTCCTGCAGCTGTTGCGATCGGGCCAAAGGGGACCCGGGGTCACCAGCCAGGCTGGCTCTAACTCAGGCAAGTGGAGAGTCAGCATCAGGGTGCTGAGTCATTGCAGCAATGGGAGCATTTCTCTCCTCTTGTAGGCACTTCCACATTATGTGTGGAGAGAAGGCTGGACAGGCATCATATGGGCAAGTGGGAGGGGTGGCCTGGGGTCTTCCAGTCCTATTCCTGGTGGTCAGAACCAGACCAGGGGAGGCCACCTGTTGCATCCATCCAGGGTCACCATGGCTGCTGGTTTCTGAGCTCTGTCTTTGCTGGCCTCATTCTTAGGATCTCGGTTAATTCAGATTAAGTCCTTGACATTATTGCTCAGTTCCTTGCCCAGGAGAAATTTCTGACATTCTTTCCTAGGAGTGCTTGAGAGCATGGAGGACCCTTAGTTTGGTGGATAATTACAGGATTCTAAAACTCTTGATCCCTCCATCTATTACACGTTTGTGAATTTGTTTCCTTGGGTGAATAGATAAAGAAGATTCTTGAGACAGGGAAGAAGTGAGCTCCACCAGGCTTCCGTTAGTACTGCTGGTGGTTCAGATGGTGGTTCAGATGGTTCAGATGGTAAAGAATCCACCTGCAATGCAGGAGCTCAAGAGACACGGGTTTGATCCCTGAGTTGGGAAGTTCACCTGGAGAAGGGAAATGGCAACCCACTCCAATATTCTTGCCTGGAGAATCCCCATGGACAGAGGATCCTGGCGGGTTACAGTCCATGGGGTTGCAGAGAGTTGGACATGACTGAGTGACTAAGCATGCATGCATCTTTTTAATACTTTCAGAGTTGTGTACAGTAAAACATGCTGCTTACTGAAAAAAATTACCATTGCTCAATATTAATGCTCTCTTTATTTTGATTATTGTATTTCTTTGTGAAAGTGATACAAAGTGGAAAAGAACAATGTTATTTTTCAAAATGTAAGTGGTTATATAACTTTGATTTCTGCAACATTTTCTTTTCTTCTGAGGGAAAATGATAAACTATATAGGTTTGCATGGGTGAGTAGAGCAGGTTTCACTAAGACAGGGTGGTTCTCTGCTGCTGCTTTGTCATCTCTAGGGCCCAGTGGCTCCAGCAAGGACTGGTGTTGACGGCACGGGATGAAAACTATGTGATTTACAGGTAGGATGTGGAGGGACAAGGCAGTAAGACTGCTAGGCAAGGGTGACAGCGGCTTAAGAGACCCACTTAGGATTGTCCCCTATCACTCACTCCAGAGAGAAGTTCAAGGCTACAGCCAAGTCTTGTATGTGCAGAGAGACCCAATGCTACACTGAGGCTGGGCTCAGGCACAGTGCTAGAATTTAATGGAGAAAGTGGTAGTTGACATCAGCACGAAGCAGATCAAGTCCAAGAGCCTAAGATGGGCAGTTCCTCTGAACCTCGGAGGTTGGTGACTCCTGCATCGAGAGGCTGGCCTGGAAAGGCAGCGGCTGTGACAGTGTTAATAATGTGCTGTGTGGCTGATCACCATTCCACTTACTTAACCAAGCTTTCTTTTGACGACTCAGTCCCTTTCTAAATATCCTCAACTTAATGGAAATTGATACTTTCAAACTGTGGTGCCAGAGAAGACTCTTGAGAGTCCCTTGGACAGCAAGGAGATCCAACCAGTCCATCTTAAAGGAGATCAGTCCTGAATATTCATTGGAATATTGAAATATACTAAAGTATATTGGAATATACTAAAGCTGAAGCTCCAGTATTTTGGCCATCTGATGCAAAGAGCCAACTTGTTGGAAAAGACCCTGATGCTGGGCAGGGTAACCAGGGGGGTGACAGAGGATGAGATGATTGGATGGCATCATAGAATCAATAGACATGAATTTGAGCAAACTCCAGGAGATAGTGGAGGACAGGGAAGCCTGGCATGCTGCAGTCTATGGGGTTCGCAAAGAGTCAGACACGACTTAGTGACTGAACAAAAACAACAAAAACAATGGAAATGACTTACCCTTGTAAGGTTCCCATATTTTGGCCTCACTAGAGTCTTAGGGTAAAAAAGGTTCCAACACATTCTCTCATCATAAATAAGTTAATTGTGGTGTTATGAGAACCATAAGTTATTCAGCATGAATAATTTAATAAGCATGTATTGACTACCTACAACATCCAGAGAACTATGCAAGGTCTGAAGCTGTGTCTGCACATAAAAGGGATGCAGAATCTGTTCTTGTGGATCCTATGGTCAAAGGCAGGGGTCAGCAAACTGCAAGCTATCCCTGACTGCTTTTGGAGAGAGAACAAGCTAAGACAAAAGAAAAATCTAAAGAAGCCTAATATTTTGTGGTCCATGAAATATTATATGAAATTTCAAATGTGGGGGTACAAATACAGAAGTATTGTTCTATTGGAACATAGTCACACTCATTCAATTTTGTGTTGCCAATCTGGCTGTTTTCAGATTATGATGGCCAGCCTGAGCAATTAGAGAGCTTTTGGTCCATAAAGCCTAAAATATTTAGTGTCTGACTCTTTGATAAAAAAAAACAAAACTTGTCATTGGGTTTTCTAGTGGAATAGAAAGACATTCATCAGATCATCACACCATTAAAATATGCATGGGGTAAGTGCTGGACAGGAAAGGCATATAAATCTATGAATTGGTGTAATGGAGCTAGAGATGTAGCCATAGTAAAGCAGAGAAGCAGTGGCCTTAATACCTTCATCGTGTTTAATTCTTTGCAGCGCTCACAAGGGACCACATTTGAGCAATAAACAAATTGTAATTGGTAACATAATTCTAGTAATACTAAGTGTTTAGGGATTTCTGATGGAATCCCTTCCAATCTGGAGCTGATGATTTATAAGGCAAAGGGGCCAGAAATACGTTTAATATGTGTGTGCTCAGTTGCTTAGTCAGGTCTGACTCTCTGCGGCCCCGTGGACTGAGTGTAGCCTGCTAGGCTCCTCTGTCCATGGGATTTCTCAGGCAAGAATCCTGGAGTGGGTTGCCATTTCCTACTTCAAGGGACTCTTTGGACCCAGGGATCAAGCCTGTGTCGCTTGAGTCTCCTGCATTGCCAGGTGGATTCTTTATCACTAGTGCCACCTGGGAAGCTCGGTAAGTTTAATAACAGCCTCTAATTCTTAGGCCTTCGTTCGTTAGCCTTGGCACTTACCAGTACTGCACCTGGGAAAGGAAACCGACAAATTCACAGTAGATTGAGAAAAATGTGGAAAGATAGACACTTTCAAAAATGAGAAAAGACAGCACCTCTTCAGGTACATGAAACGATAGGAATATATTGTACTCTATAAATGAGTAAAAGATGCTTATTTTTGTGTTGGTGGTGGTTTAGTCGCTACGTCGTGTTGGACCCTTGCAAATCCATGGACTTTAGCCCATCACCTTCCCCTGTCCATGGGATTTCCCAGGCAAGAATCCTGGAGTGGGCTGGCATTTCTTTTTCTAGTGGATCTTTCCAACCCAGGGATCGAACCCATTTCTCCTGCATTGCAGGTAGATTCTTTACTGACTGAGTGGGGTGACTATTTAAAATTTATGAGAATAATGCTTTTCTTCTGAAGGATTCAAAGTACTTTTGTTTTAATTCCCTTAATAGTATTATGGAAGAGTAAACAAGACAAACCTAAATAAATATCTTAGCCTGCATTTAGAATGAATTCAAAGCTGAATCAATTTCAATTCAGCCTTGAACTTTGAATTGGTTCTCCTGTTAATTACTGAGAATTTGGGGACATATGAGAGTAAGGCAGTTCTTTCAATTTTGGCAGATGGTTTTCATGAGTCTGCAATAGGCTTTGGTTTGCAGGCATCTTTGAACACAAACCACATTATCAGTCTTTTCTGATCACAACAGAGAGAAATAAAAAGACTTGATAAAGGAAACTCATTGTTTCAAAGTGGTATTGATATATAAAGAAATTGCCAGGGTAATGTAGAAAAGGTTTTGAATTATTAGATTCTTAGATTCAACTTCAAAGATTACTTTATTCTCTGAAGCAATTTTTTTGTCATCCGTCCTCAAAAGATTTTCTTTCATCTGTGTGGCTTTAAGAGATTCTCATTTATTCTTTAATCAAACAATTATCAAGTGCCCACAGCATGCCAGGCATTGTGCCTGAAGTGCATGGAATAGCAGGATGACCAAAGCGAGTTCAAAGCCTGCTCACATGGGGCAAAGACAAAGGTAAGAAGTGGCTGAGGATTAATCCTCCCAAAGATAAATTTTTGTAATGGGTGGGCTTCCCCAATGGCTCAGTGGGTAAAGAAGCCTTTGCAGTCCTCCTGCAATGAAGGAGACACAGGTTCGATCCCCGGTTTGGGAAGATCCTCTGGAGAAAGAAATGGCAACCTGCTCCAGAATTCTTGCCTGGAGAAATCCATGGACAGAGGAGCCTGGTGGGCTACAGTCCATGGGGTCACAAAAAGCTGGACTTGACTGAGCAGTGAAGCACACAGCATAGCACACAAGTGGTTTACTGGGGGAAGTGAAGGGGGTAATATTTTGCATACTAATAATTTTACATCTCTTATTTTAACAACTCCATTTGATGTTGTTTCATATGTCTTCTAGGGCCATTTATGTTAAGAGCCAGAAAATTTTAACAGACATTCAGTATCAGAGAGTCAACTGAGATATTTTCTTGTTACAGAGATATAAATTATATGATCTGCTCTACAGTTCTGGTCTGAAATTTAAGTAAATACTAATAGAAAACATTTGTGAGGGTTAGAGGGGCCATATATACATAAAAAAAAAATTTCCACAAAAATTACTTAAAGATTTGCATGTCTCCCTTTTAAAATGGGCTTCCCTGATGGCTCAGATGGTAAATACTCTGCCAGCAATGCAGGAAACCTGGGTTTTATCTCTGGGTTGGGAAGATCCCCTGGAGGAGGGCATGGCAGCCCACTCCAGTATGGGAGAGCCCATGGACAGAGGAGCCTGGTGGGCTATAGTCCATTGGGGTCGCAAAGAGTCGGACACGACTGAGTGACTAACACACGCACCTTTTAAAGTAGAGATGTTAATAGTTATTATATCCCAGATAATGTTATAAACCAAGGATCCATCATATCTAGCTTCATATTCTTAGCCTCACACCAGACTTGTACACGTGCTGCATGCATATGCAACATTTTTACAAAGGTCCGAACAAAAGCAAAATATATTTATGAGAGGAACTTGGTAGCCTTGAGTCAGAAGGCTTCTTCTTGATTCCTATCACTGTGAAAGCTCAAATTTCTCAACTGTGTTTCGAAAAGAAGGAGAACTCCTCAAGTCCAGAAGGTATGCCATGCATCCTCACTTGAAAGAAGAAAGAAAAATGTGTGCCTTCTCTTGAAATGAATCCCACAGGTTGTGTTCATAGTGTGGCTTTTATGGAATTACACAAGTACCTTTAGTTCAGTTCAGTTCAGTTCAGTTGCTGAGTCGTGTCCGACTCTTTGCGACCCCACGAATTGCAACATTCCAGGCCTCCCTGTTCATCACCATCTCCTGCAGTTTACTCAACCCCATGTCCATGGAGTCAGTGATGCCATCCAGCCATCTCATCCTCTGTCGTCCCCTTCTCCTCCTGCCCCCAATCCCTCCCAGCATCAGGGTCTTTTCCAATGAGACAACTCTTCACATGAGGTGGCCAAAGTACTGGAGTTTCAGCTTCAACATCAGTCCTTCCAATGAACACCTAGGGCTGATCTCCTTCAGGATGGACTGGTTGGATCTTCTTGCAGTCCAAGGGACTCTCAAGAGTCTTCTCCAACACCATAGGTGCATACTAATTAAATACCATTATTATTTGATAATACAATTTAATTTTAATATCATTATTAATATACCATTGTTAATTATTAAATACTACCATGATTAAATTATTAAATATGCATATTATTAAATTAAATATCATATTATTAAATATCATTATTATTTGATAATACCATTTAATTTTAATACCTTTATTAAAATACCATTATTAAATAATACCATTATTAAATTATTAAATACCATTTATTTAAAAACAACTACTAGATTGTGTTCATAGTCATTTTTTCATAACAATGCAAACGATTTCTGACTCAGTAGAGAGTAATTAATCAGTAAATATTTATTGAACACTTGTTATACTCCACAAATGGATGACCTAATGGAAGAAGTAGGCTAACACATAAATTATGATATTCATTAACATCTTTGTTGAATGAATGCCTATTAGGCATTTTGTACAAACAAATGCCGCCAATGAGCATTATGGGTGATGAGAGAGAAGTGATGCTACACTCCATGGTCTTTGGCCACAGAGGTTAAGATGTTATACAGAAAACCAAAGTTTCAATGAATGGATGACTGATGACAGATACCGTGGCTCCTTAGGCCTTTGAAAGGGAAAGGGGGGGAAGAGGGGGAACTTGACCAGCTCCTGTGTGATGGGGAAGCTTTGAGAGGCAGGAAATTTCTTTCAAGAAAAGGTAGATCAGTATTGGTAGGTGGAATGGAATAAGCGAAGATGGTGCCAGGGAATCAGTGCTGATAATCCTTCAGGCGAGAGGATGAAGACAAACCTGGTAAAACGTTCAGTGATTGCCTTGGATTCCAGGTGCCTTACATAAAACATCTATTGATTAGGTTACTTAACTCCATCTCTGAGGTCGGAGCTGCCCTACACGATGAGACCGATTTTGCCCTCAGTCAGAGCGTGTTCTGAGAACTAAGGATTCAGGTCAGTTTTCCTTCCTTCAGCAGCTGCGTTGCTGTGAACCCCGTTCCGGGATGAATATGCTCCCTTTGGTCCTTGTTACGGACCCCTGCCTTCTGTCACAGTTCTGCCATGGCTCGCCTGTGGGTTTGTCTTGAGGTGTCCGCGTTGGCTGCATGCTGGGTGCAGCTGGCTGTCGTAGCCCTGGGCAACTTGCTTACCCTTTCTTTTCCTCCATTTTATCATTTGTAAACTGGGATAAAAATAGTTGCTACCTCATTGGAACTTGTGCACTGAGAACATTTAGAACAGAGCCTGGAACTTACTAAACACTATAGAAGTACAAAAAACTATCCAAGTCTTACTTTGGCTTGTTTACAAAGATCTGGCTTGTCTATTCCCTGACTAAATAGAAATCTAAAAGGGTGGAGGGTTTGTGAAGGAAGTCACCAGCAGTGTTGGAATGTGGTGTACTCTCAAAGCATCTAGGAAGAAAACAGAGAAAAATTCAGGGCCAAGATCAGGTGGTGTTAATTCTTGGTGTACCTTCCAGGTTATTAGGAACTGGGTTTCTTTTTGATGTGATAAAAATGTCAACTAGCATTTATCGCACCCATCCTTTGTTCATTCTCTTTCTAGAAATGTATCTATGTAAATAATTCCAAGGAGGTTACTTTTCTAGACTTTTTAGCTTTAGAAAACAGCTACCATGCATATATTTTATATAGCACACATAAACGCAATGTGAAAGTTCTTAATGAAGTAGTGACTCACAGCCCTTGAAGCCGTGTTCACATCCAAAAACATAGTTTTAATCTACATGCTGAGGACATTTGTTAGATCACCAGAGGGGTTATTGTGGAGATGTAAATCTTCTCCTTTGCTCTATGAAAAATTTCATCTGCCATCAGGAAGGTACAAGTCTGCAGTAATTTTTAAGTGAATAAAAATGTTTAATTTTATGGTCCTGTAAGATTTCTTCTTTCTTTTATGCCTTTGGTGACTCTCCCTGCCTTTTTGCAAAATATGTGATTTATACAGTTCAGACAGAGTGGTCACACACACATACACGCAGATAGCTAAAGACCTATAAACATTGTTTGCGATATAAACTATGGTTCTGTTAATTATTTAGGGTCTTCCACACTCAGCAGTTAGTAAGAAATATCATTCAAAATTTTAAGTAGAATTGTTTGCATTTAAATCACGAATAAGCACCTGGGTTTGAAATCTCCATTGAAAGGCTCTAGTTTTATGTTTCTATCATTTTATAGTAGATGCGCAAACTCACACAGGGTCCTATCCTTGTAATCAGCACACAGATCTGCATCTAATTTTAAAAAGCATTCACATTAAAATTAACATGGAAACTTAACTTCTTAGAATTTCAAAGCAGATAAATACCACAGAGTCTCTGGTCTAATTCCATTTTTAAAATAAGAAATTGTAGTGAGAGCTGGCTGCACTATTTATTCTGATTGTTCATACTATGAAAGGTAAGAAGTTAGCCAAAGTATAGGATTGCTAAAGAGTTTTTTTCTCCTTAGAGTTTTGCCATAGTTATCCTTCTTAAGTTCTTCCTTCGATCATTTCCTTAGTTCATAAATTTTATCGAGGATTTACATTCTATAGACTCCTTCAGGGAGGTGATGAGTAGATCAAAATGGTCTTAGAAAGTTTTGTGAATGTTCTTTGTAAAAGAGTTAAGATTTGGTGGGCTACAGAAATACACTTTCGTGTGTTCAAGAGCTGTTTCCTAGAGTTTGAGATGCTGTAGGACGTCAGCTTGTGTCCAAGTACTGTTCTGTCACTGGAAAGGGAAGAAGCACAGGTTGACTACAGTGTTTCCTGAGGTTCCCATGCCAGGACTTTTTCTGCAACACCTCTTTACCCTTCACAGTTTTTTGGTCCTAGAAACAGAGTATTAAAGATCATCTAGTTACACCTATTTTTAGCGTATAAAAGTGTCAACAACTATTGACCATCTTCCAGTGTTTTATGTGCGTTATTATTCTATGTAAACCATTTAAATAATACTGCAATGTGCATTTATTATTTTCAATTTACAGTGGAAAAAACCTGAGACTTGAAAATGTTTACTGACCCACCGAAGGTGACACTGTCAATGAGTGACATTCTTGAAATTAAGGATTAGGTAATAAAAGTGATGAATTAATATCACTTAATGTCTCCCTATGAACATGTATATTAGAGAAAAATAATTCTGTTACATCTTTTCGTGGTAGAATGGTTGAACTGAGCAATGAGTTCTGAAAAAGATTTCAACGTATGTCTTTGAAGAAACTTTTATTTCATAAGAATGGCTAGAATATGGAAAAGTAAGCTTATGGCAAACTGCTGATTTTCAGTGTGAACTTTTGGATAACGCCAGTGAACGTTTCCTTCTAGTTTGCTTAATACGTGTCCCCTGTAATTTCATTCACGTTCGTCAAGTCTCTCGTTCACATTGATGAAGTCTCTCGTCCCCGCGTGGGTTTTCTGGGTGTTGTAGCAGGGATGAATAGCTCTTCCCTTCTCCCCGTGCTCCTCCTCTTTTGTAGCAAGAGACATTCTAGCTAAGCACTTGGTCACGTCTCTAGAGGCTATCTCCCAGCTCCTTTGCAGGTAGTTGTGCTCATGTGATCAAGTCATACCCAATAGGATAGAAGAGAAAATAGTGTGAACAGTTCCGGGGAATTTGCTTAAAATAGAAGATGTAGTATGTTCACCTTTCTTTACTCCATTAAACGGAATATGAATGTGAGAGTAGGAACTGGTGGAGTCATCATAGGATATGAAGCAGGGCCTGTTGAAGACCCCTGGGCAGCACTGTAGACGGAGCCTGGCCCCTGACATCTTGGAACCACCAGATCTTCTTTGGACTGACTGCTTCAGAGAACGAGATCAACTCTTCTATCTTGTTGCAGCCACTGCACACGTTTATATTGACAAATTGTCGCCTAACTTTTTCGGATATTATTAAGTATGACTTGAAAGAAAAGTATCCAAAGACAAAAATGTACCTAAAGCTAGAAAGTGTTTTTTAGTTGTAGGACTTTTCAGAGCTCTTCTTGGGTGAGTGTTAGGGGTGAATCTCTAAGAGGGGACATGCATCATTTCTAATTATGAAGATCATTTTTGAATGGGGCATCCTATGAGCTTATGTGTGTTGACTGTGTTTTGAGAACTGCAACTTTAAGAAAGCTGTTAGTAGCTGAGCTTAAGATAAACATTGAAGGTGGTACATTGAGGGTAGAAATAGGCACAAGGAAGTTTTGGTCTGGGGAGCCATTCAGTTCCACTAGGGAACATTAATTGTTGCGGAAGAAGAAACATTCTTTTAGAAGGAGAAAGAAGTTATTACTATAAACACTCAGATAGCTACGATGTTAAGACAGAATGAAATAATGTCTAAATAAGACGTGGCTGGTGTTGCATATGTGATACCTATAACGAGGTAGGCTTATGAGCAGGAGCAAGACTGATATCTCTGATGTCCTCTGAGTTTATACATGTGGAACGTATTGGTCATTATATGGCTAGAAAAAGGTGCAGTGCTCGCAGTGCAAATGCCTGATGCTGTTTCTTTGGTGTGGTTGGGAGAGGCACCTGATGGAGAAAGAATAAATCTTGGCAAGGTCATCCCTGTTGCCTCCCCTTGTTGGGGCTTACAGACAGTGAGATACGTGGTGAGATATCTGGGTGGATGTGTGCAGCATGCTTTCAGGAGTGGAGGTTTAAGACTGGAGATGAGAAGTCTCGGAGAAGTTGATTTGGGAGTCATTTTCAGTGACAGTCGAAGCACAGAATGTTTGTGGAATAACAAGACAAAACCCAGGATAGGATTTGCGAAACAGACCATTTAAGTCGCCAGTGGAGGAAGGAGAGCAGTAGAATGACTGAGGAATTTGGATCAGAATAATAATGGGACAGTGTGTTAAAAAGCAGAGACATCATTTTGCCAACAAAGGTCTGTAAAGTCAAAACTATGACTTTTCCAGTAGTCATGTACAAATGTGAGAGTTGGATCATAAAGAAGGCTGAGTGCCAAAGAATTGATGCTTTCCAATTATGGTGCTGGAGAAGACTCTTGAGAGTTCCTTGCACTGCAACGAGATCCAACCAGTCCATCCTAAAGGAAATCAGTCCTGAATATTCATTGGAAGGACTGATGTGAAGTTCCAGTACTTTGGCCACCTGATGCAAGAACCAACTCATTGGAAGAGACCCTGATGCTGGGAAAGATTGAAGGCAGGAAGAGAAGGGGGAGGCAGGGGATGAGATGGTTTGAAAGCATCACCGACTCAAAGAACATGAATCTGAGCAAACTCTGGGAGATAATGAGGGACAGGGGAGCCTGGTGTGCTGCACTCCATGGGGCTACAGTCAGACAAGACTTAGCGACTGAACAACAACAATAATGGGATGAATTGGAAAAACAATCAGGGATTCCAAAAAGGGCAGAGTGTTAGTTTGGATCATCAGGAGGTTGTTAGTGACCGCGGTAGGGTTGATCTGGTCGGAGGGTGGGGATTTGGTTGCTCTGCTTTGAGTAAAGAATGGCTATGAGAGGAAGAGGAAGGGTGGCCAGAACGTGCTAGAATGTAGCAAGGACACATGTTACTTTGCTGGTCTGTTGAACAGAGTTTTCATGGGGAGGGTTGCTCTTGCTTCCTCTTCACCGGACATTCTAGGTTCATAAAAGCGTCAAGAACAGCAGCAGTACAGGCCATGGGGTGGCCTTCCTGTCCTCTGAGCACACTCAGAGCCTGCATCCAGATAACTCGGTCCTGATGCTACTTGATAACCTGTAAAAGAATGGATTTTCATCAAAACAATGACTTGATTTCATTTAGAATGCATTTAAAATTATTTTTATTTACCTTTGTGAAAGTATCACTCTTCAAAAAGCTCAAGCGTTTGGAAAACAAATAGAAATCCGCAGCAGAAGTGGATGAAATCCGAACTCACGTCCCCAGGCACCTGGGAAAGCACCTCTTGATTCTGTTTCTTTGTGCCTGTTGACCAGAGGTTGCTTCTCTTCACGCACGGGACCCTGGTGTTAGGGACCTTCGAAATTTACAGAGAGTTGACTCAAACTCCCAAGTCCTCTTTCTGCAGGAAGCTCAACAACCTTCTGACAATTTCTGTTATTTCCCTGGGACTCACATTCTTATTTCCACCCCAGAGCTGTTTTCATATTTCTGCTGACTCTAAATCTCACTTTTATCTCAGCTCCTGGAGTCACTCGTATTTCTCTGTCCATGTATTCTCAAAAGTGAAGCCAAACCCACCGTTCAGGGAAGGGATTGGTGTGTAATGGCTTTCCTGAAGGTTTGCAGTAATGAAGGTGGTTTACCTCAGAGAACCAGACTCTGACTTGGTTAATAACTCAATGCCTTGACTTACCTGCCGTTTGGAATTTTTTTAACTGATCTCCTTTTTTTGCCTGATCAGACCTTCTGTTAAGTTGCTGTCTCTTACCCTATTCATGGTTCAGTGGGTAAAAAATCTACCTGCAGTGCAGGAGATACAGGAGACTAGGATTCAATCCCTGGGTCAGGAAGATCTCCTGGAGAAGGAAATGGCAACCCACTCCAGTATTCTCATGGACAGAGGAGCCTGGCGGGCTACAGTCCCTGGGGTTGCAAAGAGTCGGACATGACTGAGTAACTAACATACACACACATATGCCCCATTCACTCTCACTGATGACTGGTCTTCTTGCCTCTCTAGATGCCTCCTCCACCCTCCAAATTCTGTTAGCATTTCATGGAGCAGTCAAGCTATCACTTGCTTTTGCTGTTTTCACATAAAGCATTCCCCTTGGGTCACACTTGCCCGCTTAAAGCAGTCTGTCTAGGTATTTTTCCTAAGCAAAGACAGTTCCTTCCTTTAGGAGAACCCTGGTGCCAGCTGTTAAAATGACTTTTTTTTTTCAACCTGCTACATAATTTTAAAAAGATAAATATGTTATTTATTCTTCAGTGGCTGATGTGTCTGGATACCGCTGAAATAATTGCCTATTTTCCCTGCAGCGTGTCGTCTAAGTAGGGACTGTTATTTGAACAGAGTGAATGAAAGAAATAATAATAATCATTTAATATGTATAGACCTGCATCCACAATATACTCAAATGATGCTGGTAATTGTTATTTACCATCTGGAGAGCTTCCTCTCTGATGTATTAAATCATTACACTCGAGGCCTGGTCCCTGGGCTCTATGTCTACAAGTCACTCTGTTTCCAGTAAGGTAGAAACTCTGAAGATATGAACTCCAGCAATCAGCATACATTTAGGAACAGACTCTGAAGGCATCTTATGCATTTAGCGGGAGAGAGGATGGCTGGATATTTTCCAGGGGAGAGTTTAAAGGATTTCAAATGGAGTTCCTAAAGGATTTTTATTCCAAAGAAGATGTTAATAGTTATGTTATAAAAGCTTAGACTTTTAAGCTATGTTGTTTCTGAGAAGGGTTTTATTTTTATTTATGTGCTTTTTTTAAAAAGTATAATTTATTTATTTTAATTGCAGGCTAATTACTTTGCAATATTGTGGTGGTTTTTGCCATACATTGACATGAATTTTTTGAGGGAAACAAGGCAGGGGAGAGAGAACAGTGACATAATGCATTAGCTACTGTGCCAGTTGCTTTCTGACGGTATTTGATTTCGTTCTCACAGTAGCTCTGCAAGAGAGGGTGCTAACATCCCTATTTTCAGACTGGAAATGGGGCACTTAGGGAGGTGGGTACCTCTCCTATGACTGTGTCTAGAAAAAAAGAGTAGGGTTAAGATTTGACTCAGGGCCAACTCACCGCCATAGTTCAGTACATGGAAATCGCAGTTCTCCACTTCTCACCTCTTGAACTTCTGACTTTGTATTCCTATTCTTTCTCTCAAAAAAATCATGAGCATGACACTGTGTGATTCTGCAAGAGGAGGAGTAGGACACATGTCATTTGTGGGGAGGATAGAGCTGTTTCAGCGAAGGAGCTGAGTCACGGGGTCTGCTTTCCTTTGTATGGTTTTTTTTTTTTTTTCCCTAAAACTGTTCCTTATCCAAATATATTAATATTCCTGTTTTAAAGTGCTGTTTTAAAAAAACGGGAAAAATATTAAAATAGCATGCCTAATAAACCCACGAACTTGTTCTTTAGGGAGGTAGTATCACTTACACAATTCAGAGCCGGGCTCAAGGATTCTGGGTTTGAACGCCTGATCCATTCTGTGTCAGCCCTGTGGCCTTAGAGAGAAATTAGAGCATTTTCTCTGTGGCTTAGTTTCCTTTCCTCCTTAAAGATGGTAAAAGGTAAGAATGATCTTACAGTGCTGGTAAAGTTTAAGATGTGCAAATATATAGAAAGTCCTTAGAAGAGTGTTCGGTATATAATAAGGGGTCAGTAAGTTTGTTAGCACTGTAAGTTGATGAGGAATGATAAAGACATTCAGAGAAGGGGCTTCCTAGGTGGGGCTCATGGTAAAGAATCTGCCTGCCAATGCAGGAGACATCTTGGGAAGATCCCCTGGAGTTGGAAATGGCACCCCACTCCAGTATTCTTGCCTGGAGAATCCCATGGGCAGAGGAACCTGGAGGCCTCAGTCCACCGGGCTGCAAAGAGTTGGACAGGACTGAGCGGCTGAGCACATTAGACTTGTAAAGTGAAGTGAAAGTCGCTCAGTCCTGTCCGACTCTTTGCGACCCCACGGACTTCTCCATGGAATTCTCCAGGCCAGAACACTGGAGCCAGCAGCCTTTCCCTTCTCCAGGGGATCTTCCCAACCCAGGGATCGAACCCAGGTCTCCTGCATTGCAGGCAGATTCTTTACCAGCTGAGCCACAAGGGAAGCCCTATACAGCTCACAGTTATTAAGAAGAAAACTCTAGCAACTGAATTCATTAAATGTAACATGTACATTTTAAAAAATGCATTTATTTTTAATTGGAGGACACTTGCTTCACAATTTTGTGTTGGCCTCTGCCATACGTCCGCATGAGTTAGTCAAGTGTTTACACGTGTCTCTTGCTCCTCAACCTTCCTCCCCTCTCCACCCCTTCCTCTCTCCTAGGGGGTCACCGAGCCCTGGTTTGAGGTCCCTGAGTCACACCGCAGGTTCCCACTGGTTATCTATTTTACATACGGTGGTGTATATGCTTCCACAGAACATGTACACTTTGTTAAGCTATTGCTAGTTGTAGTGTTCTTTTGATAGCCAAAAGGTAGAAATAACCTGAACCTCCAACAATAGAGAAATAGTTAAACATATAAGCTTATATATAATAAAGAAAGAAAAAGAAAGATAGTGCTAAGTCATGTCTGACTTTGGCGACCTATGGACTATAGCCTGCCAGGCTCCTCTGTCCATGGGATTTTTCCAAGCAAGAATGCTGGAGTGGGTTGCCATTTCTTTCTCCAGGGGATCTTCCCAACCCAGGGATTGAACCCAGGTCTCCAGCATTGCAGGCAGGTTCTTTACCGACTGAGATATGTGGGAACACAACAGTGGTAGCTACCAAAATATCATGCTTTCCACATAAATGTATTACATGGAAAAAGGATTGGGACATTGTATTTAATTAATCTACATCTATTTATCTATCTATCTATCTATCTGCATACACATGTAAAGGACTGGAAGGAAATACAGCTGTATGTGAGAAACAGTAATCTTTCAATAAGTGATTTCAGGTGATATCCCCCCTCCGTTTTTCTTCCACAAGTTCCCAATACTTTTCTAGTCATACAACGCCACTGAAATAGAATAAAATAAAAATTAACCTAGATGGTATATTAGCCACAAAATGTATACTCTATATAAAGTATCGTCAGAAAGCCTCATCTTTCTTTCCCAGACACTTTGTTCAAAGCCCCTGACGGAGGGGCTTCAGGTACGTCCTGTATTTATCTGTGGCCTCACGGTGGGCACCATCATTATACCTAGAGCAGATGGGGCCAGACCGTTTGTGTTTGGTTGAACGTGATTCCCTCTTTCACAGTCATTTTCTTTCAATCATTCAGCTTAAAAGTAAATGAATGAACATTATGAGAGCAGCAGGGAAGATTTTTGCAGAGTGGTTCATACCTTGGAGCTTAATGAAAAATTTTTTGTACATAAAATATATGTAGAATGAAACTTTTAGGGGTTGCAGGTCTAAAATTCTGTGTCTGAGAGTACCTTGATTTTGTTTTCCAGAGGAGAGATACATCTTGAACCTGTGCTCAGCCATCCCCTGTTTCATCTACCCAGTCTGCTGATCAAATGCGTCAGTTTATAAAAGGATAACTTTAGGAATGGCTCAGAGCTGATGTCAAAATATATTGCTATTTTGTTTACCTTATCTTAGAAGCTAGCTTTCTAGAAATTGAAGTTTGTCCACTGCTCATTCTCCAATGGGCAAGTTTTTGAGCCTTGGGAGATCGCTGTAGTTAGCTCCATCTTTCTTCTTCAACCATTTCACCTTCCAAGCCTCTGTTTCTTCATCTTTAGACCCTTAGCTGGGTCTAAAGGGACTCTTTAGACCCTTAGCTGGTGACCAGGGAGCCTCTTATAATGGGCTCAGACGTTAGTAGGATGTCAAAGGGACTTAAGCAGCATCGATGTTATTTCTCAGGAGTTCAGTTTTGGAAACTGGTAGGAGAGCCCTTTAAGCAAAATGATGGGTAGGTTCCCGCCTTGACTACAGTTCCTAAAGGGGCTCTTCAAAGACCGAGTGCCCCCCCAGTAGTGGGAAAAGGGTGTCAGCATTCAGCTCTCTCCCCCTTTCCCTTGGTGAGATCCAGTCAACCACTGAGGGTTTAAAGGCCTTCCTTCTTCTGGGCTTCTCGCCTGCATGGAATGTTTTCGAGCAGGATAACGGGAGGTGACAGAGCAGAGCCTGGGGCTGGTCTCTGCCTGGACCACTTCCCGCTCCCTCTCCCTGGGAATGGAAGAGGATGTCCGCAGGCTACAAGTGGACTGATGAGCTACGTTTACAGGGAATCTTCTAAATAATCCCAGTTTGCATGGCAGGGAACCAACACAACGAATGTGCAGTGGCTGGAGGATCTCAAGGCCATGGGGCATTCTGCACGGGATGGGGACAGATTGAGAGTGAAAGTCGGTGGTGGGGCTGTCTCTCCTAGAAGCCCGTGAGTGCGGCTTTTCTAAGCTCTGAAAATCAGCTTAAGCATAACTTGAGAATTAAACAGAAATGCATACATTTAAGGCAAAGAGACATCGCCGTTGTTTAAAATAGGAATATAAAGTCAATAATGATTTCTAAAATAGATTTTCTTGACAGTCATTCTAAAATAGAACTTCATCAACCACAAACCCTGTTGTCTAGCATCTGTTTAAAAATAAGGTTGATAAAATTGGCCATATTCTGGTAATGTGGCAGCTGATAAAATTCAAAGCTACAAAAATACCTGAACAGATAAAATTATTAAAATGAAAAAAAATAAAAGGCAGGCAAACTGTTAGCCCTTGCATCATCTTTCTAGGTTGATATGCTTTAGCAAGCATCGTGGCTTCATTATCTATGCTTTTCGGCCTCCACTAATTTGAAAAGGATGCTCACAAGCACAGCTACCAGAAACACGCTACCAAATTAGTCAAAGTCACGTTCTTCTGTTATTAATGGCAACTCTAAGACCTTGCAACCTCAAATTCTTTGCATCATTTACTGTCAACTTTAAAATGTCATGTTCACAACTAAGCACATCATTCATGTGTTTGCAGTTGCTTATGTAAGATACTGCCTGAATAGAAAAAATTCTCTAAAAACATTAAAGGTCAGACGCATACATCCCTTTGTAGTGTTTCAGAAAGAAGACCGCGTATGCTATGACAGTTATGTGTTTTTTAGGCAACTTGAATAATGCACCCAAGGCTTTACAACTCTTCTTAAAAGGATAAAGAATTCTTTGAACTGGCAGTGAACAAACAGTCTTTTCAGAGCTGCACAAGTTTTGTTTGATGGCATGCAGCGAATGTAATAAACTGTAAGAAAGACTCCGTCATCTAAATATGTCTGTAGTTTGGAGAAGCTTCTAAGTGATCTTTGCCTATGTGCTTCTGATATAGCAATGATAAAATAATTATATTTGCTTAGTTGCTCAGTCATGTCTGACTCTGGGACCCTGTGGAGTGTAGCCTGCTGGGCTCCTCTGTCCATGGGATTCCCCAGGCAAGAAGGCTGGAGTGGGTTGCCATACCCTCCTCCAGGGCATCTTCCCAACCCAAGGCTCGAACCTAGGTCTCCCACATTGCAGGCTAATTCTTTATTGTCTGAGGTAGACAGAAATTTCCAGAAAATCCTAATTAGTGTAACTCAGTAGTTAAAATTAAAAGCACGATTATTGAGACCTCAACCATGCAATGGTGTTAACTTCTATCATCCCGTGCAGTCTTCCTCAGGACGTGTTACTTGTCAAAATCTCAGATTGAATGATTTGCAGAAAACCATTCCATCAGTGCCAAAGCTCATGGTCATTTCATATCCTACAGTGCTTCCTACTAATAGTACGTGCATTCCACGTTCATATTGGTAAGTCATGTGGGTAGTGTTGATATTTACACAGTAATAAGATACTCACCCAAGAAGTGTGTGATTCAAGTTTTGTTCCTTTTACTGCTTATTGCTCTTAAATCCAGCTTGAGAAGGTGTTGCTTTTATGCATGACCAATCAGCCATCAGCCATCTCATCTGTCAACCTGCTTATCCCAGTCGAGGTTATTTGTATCTGTGTTAGATTGCGATGGATACACACCAGGGATCCTATCTGTTCAGTTCATTTTGCGTAGTGACTTTACATCACTTGAAAGTTAATATGCAAAAAATCACTTTAAATAATTGTTCCTTTTTCACTAGTCTTGGGAAGATTTTAGAGGGTGTTATATCAGATGCAGAAGAGTTTATTGGGCTCATTAAGCAGAGGTGGACATTGGGAAGAGAAATCTCCTTTGAGGGTCTGGAATTTGGACTCATGTCATGGGACAGGACTTCAGAAGTATCATATCTGTTCTAACATCTAGGAGTTTGTCAGTCACAGAAGTCTGGGACCCAAGTTCTAGGTTTGCGGTCTGCTGTTCTTTGCAAGGAGCCCTGTAAGGCATTGGGACGATGGCCAACTTGTTTCCCAGTGGAGTGCCTGAGAGTTCAGCTCATTAGCGTCAAATTCACTGTATCTCCTTTGCTTTTTCAATATTCCCAACTTTACTTTTAATCTGGGGATTGGTAGAGGGATCTCTCCAGTTTTAATGCAAAATTTTCACAGATTGTAAAAAATGAGACAGTAATAACTCCTAGTCCAAACATCTTGATTTTAATTCTTCATTGGACAGTGTGCCTTTAATCTATTAAAAATACCAAAGACAAATCGTTTATAATTTTAGAGTGAGCAAAAGAGAATGATGTCAAGGGCCAGAGGAGCTACTTGTGCATGTGTTATAGAGTAGTCACATCACAGAGAAAGCAGTCAACCTCTGTCGTTTCATGTGAAGGCAGAAGGACATACCTGCAAGCGCTTGGGAGAAAATGCTTCAAATATATGCTAAGATTCTCTTACAGGCAACGTAAAATCTTGTTCACATAAAATCAGCATACATTTACTTCTTGTGGATTTCACACATATTTATGAGTTGAATGCTGTCATTACCATTATGTGAATAATTTATTAAATAATGATGAGTGGAAACAAAACAAAATGTCTGCATTGGGCATGAAATATATAGGCATGTTTCCCACACTCCATAGCTGAGGATCAAAGATGAGATACACCAAATCAGACAGAACCAGGATATGGTTTAAAGCAGTGGTTTTCCACATTTCCTCCACCTACAGCTCCTTTTAGTGTGAGTGTGTGTGTGTGTGTGTGTGTGTTGAAAAGGGTATTAAAGCTTGACTTGTACAAAAAGAAAGGTGAATACTTTTCAGATGAGTAAAGCATTTTCCATGAACTAGGAATATGGATTGACTATATACAAACATTAAAAAATCACTATTCTTTGTGCACTAAATTTCAGGTGTTTTAAATCAGTACACGCAAAATATCTGTTGCTAAAATGAAGAGATTAAGAATGAAGAATGTAACTTTTTTTTGTCACCCCATTCTTCTTATATCACAAAATTTACCTTTAGGCCAATGCAATGGTTCCTTTCGCCATGTGGTATAAATGACCAGATGCCTTTGATCGTTCCGGTGGTAGGTCACCCTAAATCTCATGAAAGACACAGCTGAACAGGTGGTACATCTTCGGATTTCCTCTTGGTGAGGGCTGTGCACAGAGAAGGAAATTACCTGTTCTGGATTAATTCTGTCTCATGCTGCTAGTTCTTTTTCTCATGAATTCTATTTCCTAGGAACACCATTAGCTGATGGATCAGCGGTTTGCTATTATTAACCAGGTTAGGTGTCTCTTTAGTGTCCCTGTCCACAAGATCCTCAGCAGGGTTTGAACCACACCATATGTCCAGTGTTTCTGCTTTTCTGTCAAGAGAATTCAGTGCATCTGGGTCCCGTGCATTCCCCTCAGCTAAAGAGAAAGAAAATCTTTGCCTTTTGCTGAGGGGAGGCGTTGGATTTTAGTTCTCCTGTCACTGCTTTTTGTTTATCTCCTGACAGGTCTTAACATTTGATTTCAATCTGCTTTATTTTTAAAAGTCATCTTCTTTGAACTCTTCAGATATGGTTTATAATTAATTCAAAATAGATTAAAAACTAGGAGATAAAAATCTTTCTGACAGTTTTGCCATCATTAGAACCTTGGGGTTCTAAACAGGCGCTGTTGTTGTTGCTCAGTTATTAAGTCCTGTCTGACTGTTTGCGACCTCATGGATTTCAGTGAGCCAAGCTTCCCTGCCCTTCACTATCCCCTGGAGTTTGCTCAAACTCCTGTCCACTGAGACAGTGATGCCATCCAACCATCTCATCCTCTGTGGCCCCCTTTTCCTCCTGTCCCCAATCTTTGCCAGCATCAGGGTCTTTTCCAATGAGTCAGTTCTTCACATCAGGTGCTATCCATCCATTTTTTTTGCAAAGATTTCCAGAGTGGTCATTTGATTTGCCCAAGAAACTCGGCACCTTCCTACTACTGTCTGAACAAAATGCTCTGTCCTACAGTTTAAACTCATTTTTCCTAATACTGTCTTCATAAGAGATGTTGAAAGTTGATCCCATTCTTCACATAATACCTGCCTAATATGAAAAGTAGAATTACATTCTCTATTGTCTTCCTAAAATAAGCTTCCCGTGCTATCCATGTTGAGAGACATTTCAGAGCTAATAACAGGGCTTTCGTTATACACCTGAAGTCTGTTGCTGATCCGCAACTTGAGATATATTTACAGATGTGGCCTTTAAGTTCCTGTATATCCACCTGGACTGTACCTAGCACTTCAGGGTTTTTTCTGATGAACTGGTTTTCATTTTAATGCATACTTATGCCTAACACTTTACTGTCTGTTTCAGACCACATTTTTCCTACAAACCAAACATGAGGTTTGAATTATGTTTTTCTCCGTTGAATATTATTTGAACATGTAAAGAGAAGGTTCTCTCTCTTCAGATTGTTAATTATGAGGTCAGTCATGTTCGACTCTTTGCAGCCCCATGGACTGCAGCACACCAGGCTTCCCTGTCCATCACAAACTCCGGAGCTTACTCAAACTCATGTCCATTGAGTCAGTGATGCCATCCAACCATTTCATCCTCTCTTGTAGCCCTTCTCCTAGGTGGTAAAGTATAAAAAGGGCTTCCCTGGTGGCTCAGTTGGTAGAGTCTGCCTGCAGTGCGGGAGACTTGGGTTCAATTTCTGGGTCGGGAAGATCCCCTGGAGAAGGAAATGGCAACCCGCTCCAGTATTCTTGCCTGGAGAGTCCCACGGACAGAGGAGCCTGGCGGGCTACAGTCCATGGGGTTGCAAAGAGTCAGCCACTACTGAGTGACTAGCACTTTCACTCTTTCCAAGTATAACAATCTAAAGCTTATCTAACTGACATCTCTATCTTCTTGGTGACCTGTTGAACCCATCTTGTTATAGAAGCAATTAAACTGGTTGCTATGGTGAGTTTACCATTAGACTTACAAGATTAGCCAGATTTCTGATGTAAATATTTTTCTTAATTTGTCTCTATTCAAATGATATGGTGTGTTTTTCCCTGTATATTTTAGTGACCTAACAATTAATGCTAGAAATTTCCAGATGACTTTAGTAATTTTTATTTGTTTTTAATCTAAGTGGTTTAAATTATAAAATTAGCATGTTCATTATAACAGGTTGATACAACAGGTCAGAAATGAAGACTAAAATTCTCCTTTTTCCATTTTTCACTTCATTAGAACTTCTACTGATATTTCATATACAGTTGTATTTATAATTTTAGACATTTTTCTGTATAAATAATGTTATATGTTTATTTGATGTAGTATTACTTATCTTACTTTTTTTTAAAAGATGTTTTATTTTCTGAACACTTATAGGCACAACAAAATTAAGCTGCAGGTAACGAGATTTCCCACACACTCCCTGCCCTCAGAAATGCGTAACCTCCTCCATTATCAACATCCTCCATATGTTATAACATATGTTATAATTGATGAGCCTACACTGACACATCATAATCACTCAAAGTGCATAATTCACATTACGGCTTACACTTGGTGTTGTAAATTCTGTGGGTTTGGACAAGCTTGTGATGACATGGATCCACCATTACATTATCAAACAGAATAGCTGGCAGTGAAACTACACTACTTTTATTTATAATATCTACCTATGTTGTTTTCAGACAAATGAGATCTTTATTCTGCAGTGTTCTCTTTTGACTTAATCATGCAAATCTTCCCATTTGTCATTTTTCAATCTTTTTTTACTGTTTTTCACAGTTGCACTTTATATCTTTGCATGGGCTGTTGTGAGTTACTCCACCAGCCCTTGAGGAATGAGTCGGTAATGGTGGCTCCTGCAATGCCCTGACCTACATTGGCTGATGGGGCTGCCGTAAACAGTACCGACCAGACTTCTGTCCTCAGGGTGCACACAGTTTGTGCTGAAGCATGGACACTTATATCACTCAATTTTTCACTATTGCAGCATTTTTCTCTTTTTTCATTTATTTATTTTTGATTGGAGGATAATTGTTTTACAGTGTTGTGTAGGTTTCTGCAACATTTTTCTCTTTTAAAAATTGATTTTGTGCCATTTACATTTACTGTTTTCATGAGTTCCCTTCCGATCTGTTTTCAGTTGACTGTATTCTTTTTCATCCTTTTGGGTGCGTAAAAAATTCCAGTTGAACTGACTCCAGTCTCCTCTCAACTCTTCCTTGTCCCACCCAGAAGGCTGCTCTTGACCTTTGACAGATGGGGAGCACTAGCAAGCAACCAGCAGGAAGTGAGGTTGGGGACTTCTTCCTCATACTGTCACCTGAAGGGTCACTGTGGGCCAGTTGTGTCCCTTGACCAAAGTTCACAGCTCCTGTGAGGGCGGCTCCTCTGGCTCCCAGGCTGGAATAATCACTTGCTGCTTACCCCTTTGGTTTGGGTGTGGTTGGAACCCCCTGGTCCCCATCTTCAGTTCAGGGTCCTTTTGCTATCCCTTGCAGTTTCTAATGTACCCTGCCAGACTCTTACGTACAGTTCCTCTATAAACCCGCCTCTCAGATTATCCAGTTGAAGCCTTCTTCTTCCTGCTGAAACCCTGAGTGGTGCCTTGGGAGGCCCTTGGACTCACTTGGCATATATAAGTATTTTTAAAGTCTCTGGAATTCCCCTAGAACAAACACAGATGGCCTGGTGGCCATACAGCTCAATCGGCTGAAATGGGGAGGACATTTATTTTTGGCCAACTTTCATGCTTTAAATGGAAGCCTACATAATATTACTTCACCAAGTTAGAGAACAGAAAGTATGCCTCAATGTCATTAGTAGATGCTAATTTTAGGGAAAGAGGGGAAAGGATGCAAACCGGGGGTTTTTGCTATTTTTTTTTTTTTAATTTATTTTTAAATTGGAGGATACTTTCTTTACAATGTTGTGTTGGTTTCCGCCATACATCACCATGAGTCAGCCATAGGTATGCATGTGTCTCATCCCTCTTAAACTTCCCTTCCACCTCCCACTCCACCCCACCCCTCTAGGTTATCACAGAGCACCGTGTTGAGCTCCCTGCATCATTTAACAAATTCCCGCTCGCTATCTCTTTTACATATGGTCATGTATATGTTTCAGTGCTACCCTCTCATTTCGTCTTTCCCTCTCCTTTCCCCACTATATAGTCTATTCTCTATGTATGCATCTCTATTCCTGCCCTGAAAATAGATTCATCAGTACCATTTCTCTAGATTCCATATAGATGTGTTAATATACAATATCTGTGTCTCTCTTTCTGACTTCACTCTATGTAACAGGCTCTAGGCTCATCTACCTCACTAGAACTGACTCAAATTCATTGTTTTTTATGGCTGAATACAAACCATTTTTGAGCGTGAATTTTTTTTTTTAAGAGAAGGAGATAGGCAGTCCTATCTTTATTTAATACAGATGTATTCATTAATTAAATCAATTTTCCTCAAAAAACAAAACAAAAAAGCCTTAGCCTATGAGCATGATGTAAGATACTTCCAAATCTTCTTCATCAGAGGATAGTTCACTGAGCAGAAACACTATAACCACTTCCCTTTTCATTTTTTTGCAAATCAATTTTGTTGGAGTATAGTTGATTAACAGGGTTTTTGCGTTAGTTTCAGGCACACAGCAAAGTGAGTCAGTAATACGTATACATATACGCACTCTGTTTTAGATTCTTTTCCCATGTATGTCATTACAGAGTATAGAAATGAGTTTCCTGCCCTCTGTAGTAGGTCCTTATTAGTTACCTATTTTATATACGTAGTGTCTGTCAGTCCCAATCTCCCAGTGTATCCCCCCACCCCGCCCCAGCATTGATTCTGTATTGGCGTCAGTGCTCAACATCCCATTATCCTACGTAAGCCAACTAAGACTCTGCAAAGAAAAGTATCTTTTCCTCCCCTTTATAGATGAGTGTCATGAAGATTAGACTGTCTTAAATTGTCCAGTGTCCCAAAAATGGTAAATGGTAGAGCTATGATACAAACTCCATCTTACTCCACCAAACTTGGGTCCCCAAACCAGCTATACCTCAGAAGAACATAGAGAGCTCTTTGAAAATTCCAGATTGCTGGGACTACCCCAGAGTAGCTGAAAAAATGTTTCTATAGAAGGATGCCGCCTGTGGATATCTTTTTATTAGCCCTGCCCGCCCCCACCTGGTGATTCAGATCATGTCAGATTTGGAAACGCTGAGTTTAAGCTTCTGATGGGTTCTGGTCTTAAATGGGCTTCCCAGGTGGTACCAGTGGTAAAAAGCCATCCTGCCAGTGCAGGAGACCTGGATTCAGACGCTGGGTAGGGAA
The DNA here is from genome assembly GCF_963930625.1 of Muntiacus reevesi. Taxonomy (NCBI): domain Eukaryota; kingdom Metazoa; phylum Chordata; class Mammalia; order Artiodactyla; family Cervidae; genus Muntiacus; species Muntiacus reevesi. The sequence goes on along the minus strand of NC_089259.1, from coordinate 75,295,197 downwards.
GATCCCCTGGAAGAGGAAATGGCAAACCCACACCAGTGTTCTTGCCTGGGAAATCCTATGGACAAGAGGAGCTCTTAATTGACAAAATTGCCTTTTCTGATTCTTGGACTTTCTGCCATTACCTAAAACAGGGCCTTGTGCCAGAGTTTAAGTCATCACACTGTGCAAGAGTGTTTACCGTGACTTTCCTTCTAGGGTGCTTTATAAAAAAAAAAAATCTGAATTTTAATAATAGTTCATGAATTAAAGGCAATGTTATATCCTGAAGTGCTGTGCTAGAAATATTTTTATCTTTACTAATATTTAGTATCTGGAAACAATATTATTCTAGGGTCCATGAAAACACACTGGATCTAAACTATCAATACTGATAAAGTACAAAAGAAGTTGTTAGGTACATGATTTAATAAAAGTTGGCATAAAATGAGGATATTGGCATTTATTAATCTCATAAACACTAATATTCATGCACAGTGGATATTATCTTCACTGTGAGTATCTCTGATATTTTTTGAAGAGTGAAGAAAACGTGATAGCATACAAACCCTTAATACTTGGGACCAAATTTTTGTTTTATTCTGAAATCCTAATACCATGTAATTTTTCACTGCCTATGTTACATTTTCTTATCTTTAAAATGAAAAGTCTTCCTTCCTTAACACCAAATAAATATTTATCAAATCTCTTTTTAAAAAAATGAATCACTGATTCTAAGAGGATACGTAATGAAAATGTCAGTTAAATACAGGTAAAAATGAACTATTTTGAGGGGCCCCTAGAAAGTCTAAAGACCATGTGAAAAGGTGATACTTCTGTGTGTGCACTGCCTACCATATGCCTACCTCTTAGCAAGTGCTAAACTTTGGCTATCATTTGCTAAACGTTGGCTATAATTGGCTATGTGTACTTAGCTGCTCCGTCTTGTCCAACTCTTTGCAACTCTATGGACTATAACCCTTCAGGCTCCTCTGTCCGTGGGATTATCCCGGCAAGAATACTGGAGTGGGTTGCCATGTCTGCCTTTTGGGGATCTTCCGGACCCAGGGACTGAACCCATCTCCTGCATTGAGAGGTGGGTTCTTAACCACTGAGGCACCTGAGAAGCTCTATAACTGGCTATATTGGATCACTGTTACATGATTTGGGCTTCCTTGGTGGTTCAGATGGTAAAGAATCCGCCTACAATGCAGGGGACCTGGGTTTGATCCCTGGGTTGGGAAGATCCCCTGGAAGAGGGCATGACAACCCACTCCAGTATTCTTGCCTGGAGAATCCCCGTGGACAGAGGAGCCTGGTGGGCTATGGTCCATGGGGTTGCAAAGAGTCAGACATGACTGAATGACTGTCACTTATTACATGATGTAATAAATGCAGTCATGAGGTTTTCTTAGAACTATGTTTATATAAAAATACGGCCCAAGTACTCCTCTCTGCTAGGAACTTTAGAAAGAGCACCTAAAATAAACAACTTCCTATTTAGGAGTAAGTAATGCTGAAAGATGGAGAGGGCAATGGCAACCCACTCCAGTATTCTTGCCTGGAGAATCCTGTGGACGGAGGAGCCTGGTGGGCTGCTGTCCGTGGGGCCGCACAGAGTTGGACACGACTGAAGCGACTTAGCATGCATTCATGCTTGCATGCAATGCTGGAAGAATCTCAGCAATGGGGATTGATTGTAGCACCATTTCCCTCAATTATAGCTCCTCACAGGGACAGAATGAACCTGGAATACAAAGTAAAACTTTTTGCCTCTCATCACTTGCAAGGGAGGTTCAAGAAATAATTGGTAGGAAATAATAATTTTGAAGTTTTGTTTCCGCTTTAGATGGTAAGTTATTGCTCCTGAAAAGTTTTAGATCATTTAACCTAAGTATTCATTTAAAATGTTTATTTCTGATGTATGAACCTTAAAGTGTTTTGTCTTGACCATTTAAAATATTAAAAACAGTGCAGGTTATTTATTGAACGATCCATGAAGGGTAGTTCTCCCCAACTACGTCATAGTGAAGATCAGCCTCTGCTTTGTAATATTCAAATCCCTTTGTCCAGTGGAATTTACCTAGTCCTCAGCTGATACTGTGCTGATACCGGGATACTGATACTGGGCTTCCCAGGTGGTGCTCGTGGTACAGAATCTGCAGGAGGAGTTAAGAAACATGTTTTTGATCCCCGGGTTGGGAAGATCTCCTGGAGGAGGATATGGCACCCCTCTCATGTTCTTGCCTGGAGAATCCCATGGACAGAAGAGCCTGGAGGGCTACAGTCCATGGAGTCATAAAGAGTCGGACATGATTGAAGTGACTTAGCACACACAGCTGATACTGGGTGAATCTGTGCGCCCGCTGTTTTTATGCAGCTGAACCCCACGGAACTAATCTAAGACACCCCCCCCCCCCCTCAGCAGCTCCTGGTACCACTCTCTAATGAAGCCATTCATGTCATCTGTGAGTCATCTTGGATGACAGCATCTCAGAGACCATGAGCAGAAAGATTCCTGCATCTACCCAGCACAACCTAACCTGCTGCTTACCCTCTATCTGTACTGTAATAACCTCCCCTTTATTTGAAATTCAAGAAAAAAAATCATTTTGTCTCTAAAGTGTTATGAAAATCCCTGAAAATAGACTAAGGGTAATTCAAATTCTAGGAATACACTTCCAGATTTCTTTCTGCATGATGTATTTATAGAAAATTTTGGACTTCCAAAGCTGATAGCCACCCTTGTTAGTTGGGAACCATTTAGTCATTATTTTTGAGGCCTGCTGTCATCTTTACTTTCCCAGTTTGGAAGAAAGGGGGTAGGGTAACAAGTTATTTTGGAATATGCAAGACAGACTCTGATGAGCTATAATTACATAGTGACATCTTGGGAACTGCTATTGGATTGCTGGTTCCAGCTAATTTATTATTCTTTAAAGATGCTACATTCATATTGGTTTTCATTTACTTTTGTTTTTTTTTTTTCTCGTTTCTTTATAACCGAGAGCACAGTGATTGGTTTAAATATTGCAAAGATTTTTCTCTACAACCTGCAGCCAAAGCTGATTTAAAACTTGTTATACCAGCCAAGAAGCTAAGGGTAATGCTCCTTAAATGTTACTGAAAATCCTATAACTGCCTCTTATAGAACTTCTCTTTTGTTCTTGGTGCTTAGTTGAACTCAAGTGTAGGACAGCCCCGATGGATCTTACCAGGTACCCTCAGCCCTTTTCCATTTTCCCTAGATACTGGTCTAAGGGCAAGGCTACTGGAGAGTGTAGCCATTTCCTTCTCCAGGGGAAGAAGAAGACTTCCTGACCCAGAGACCGAACCCTGGTCTCCTGAATTGCAGGCAGATTATTTACCATCTGAGTCACCAGGGAAGCCCACACTAAAATTACATGCATTTTATTTCTAAAGTAGTCTACATTATCCATTTTCCCCCCAGCTATTTTAGTAAGTGTCTGTCATGAACGCTTCAGGGCAGGCACTGGAGAGAGGCAGGGATTGTTATAATGCAGGCACCATGGAGCCCCAGGAGGGGCCGCTCCCATCTCTGCAGGAGTGAGGAAGGGCTTCCCGGGGAAGGAACTTCTCTGCTGAGCCATGAGGTGAAAGAGGTGGCATTCAGAGAGCCCCAGAAGCCGAGGGGTCCCAGGTCTGACCCCAGGCGATGAGAAGGGATAGGCTGGCCCTGGGACACTGCACGGGGCTGTGTAGGATCGGACCTCTTTACAGAATGGCTTAGAAGATGGCCAGCTGATTTCCTCTCAAGCCTGGGGGCCATTCTACTTCGTGGCACTTTTGGGGCAATGGACACTCATTCTGCGATGGAGGGGAAAACATGGTTATCTTCAGTATGTTGTCGTGAATTGGAGAAGAGAAGCAACTGCAGGCTTGCAGAGGAAATGAAAACAGAGCAGTACTCGGATCCTCCCTTTGGAACTGTCCAGAAGGCGAATGCAGAGTAGCTCCAGACAGCCTGCAGCCTGGCAAACGGCCACCACCTTGCCTGCAGGTATCGCTTTGCTCTTCGCTGGCTCAGTCTTCATTTCCAGAAAGTGTGCTAGAGGTACCACAGATATGGGCGACCTGATGTATTTGTATTTGAGATTGAGTTTTTACTTAAGATATAAACAGCTGAGGAGTTGAGTGTCATTTACTTATATACAAGGTAATCAGGCTTCAGCTGGTGTCTTTATAAATTAATTTGCTTAAAATTATTCTCACCTGCCCCTTCCTCTCCTCTCCTGTTTCCTCCTCTATCCTCCTCTCTTGTTCACTTCTTTCTGCTTCATCTGCCTTCGCTTCCTCCTCCCTTTTCTCTTTTTCCTCCTTTCCTCCCTCCCTCCCTTTTCTCTCTCTGCATTAAACATGAAGGGCTTCTCTGGTGATGCCCTCCATCTTACCAAATCTGCCAGTTACAGATCCCTTGAAAAGGTGTCGGGCAGTTATCCCTGTAGAAAAGGTGATGGGCAGCTTGCACCACTCAGAACCGCTGTGAAGGCACCAGTTGCACTTCATACTTTGCAAAGAAAAAAGGGTTCCTGATGCTTTTTTTTTCGTTTGTTTCAGGGCAAAGACATAAAGCACTGAGGCCTGTGAGAAGTACCACTGGAATCAGAAGGAGGCTCTTAGTCCGGGCCCCTGTCACAAACCAGCTATATGGAATCAGGCATTAACTGTTTTAGCTATAAAATATAATATTCAACTACAGGAGATGTTCAGTGCTTTTCCGCTAGTATTCTATAATTCAGGTTTCCTTCCTTAGCTCATTCTTAGAGCAGACATCTGTGGGAGAACCTAGAAGGTCTGGGGAGCTGTTTTAGGGCTGAGGGTTATGAAGGCAGAAGTTTTACCTTCAAAGAGCTGTGTGGGGGGAGGGCTTCCCTGGAGTGATGAACCCAGAGATAAGCAAATATACATTGATAGGGGGAGGGCATATGTGCTGTGAGCGAGGTGTTCACAAGTTGCAAAAAAACAAAGATGATTTTAGTTGATGGAGACTGTAGCTCTGGGTCTGTGGTCATGGACATTTTTTTTTTTTTAATAAAGGATGGGATGCTAGATTAGCCTGTGACTGTTCCTTAGCCTTGTCTGGGTGGAGGTGGGAGATCTTGCTGATAGAGAGGAGGACGGTGCCCTCAGGGGCTATGGGCACTCACTCTGTCTGCAGTGGGTGTGTGTGTTGATCAGGGCTGGGCTGAATCTGGACAGGCGGGCTCAGACCAGACACCTGCTTGTTGGCTTTTTTTTTTTTTACCTTGTGTGGCAGAAGTTTTATTACAGTGCAAAGGGACAGAGAAAGCTTCTGACAGAGACATCAGAAGGGGGTGGAGAGTGCCCACTCGCTAGTCTTTGGCAAGGGAATTATATACTTTTTGGTTAGTTATTACAATAAATCAAAAGAACATCTCAAGTTTGTGAAAATTTTACCAGACCCGCTCCCCCAATTTACATTTTAGGATAACAGGATTAGAGTTTAAAAACAGAAAGATCCTACCTGACCCACTCCCATAATTTACATTCTAAACTATCAGGATTCGTCAGAAGCTTTTCAGGAAGGAGAAACTGTCCTCAAGCAGCATACATTGTGTTGTATAATTCCTAGTACAGAGTTGAAACTGAGTTGTCTGTTGTGTAATCATCAGTTTGGGGCTTAAAGAAAAAAACCATTTTATGTGACTAAGATTAAGGAACGTAGAGAAAAACAAAAAGGTGTTGACTTTGGGTCTGTCATGCTTTTGATCTTATCTGGAGAGTGGTGGGGGTGGGTGGCACTGAAATGTTCTCAAGAATTCAGGACAATCTCTTTGTGCCTTGGAAGCAACATTTATAAAATGAGCAGCTGAATGAAGAGACTGGTTTCTAACTTTTTCAGATCACGTTCTGTTTGGAGAACATTAAAATTACCTGCAGAACAGTGCATCCACGGGTAAATCAACATCTCTGTAGTTACAGCAGGCAAGAGAGACCCCCTGAAGACCAACCAGGATCAGAGTGGATAACACTAACACTAACACTGTGTATTTTTTCTTATTAGCTTTACATCCCTGGGATTTGTCCCAGAGCTGTTTAACTGATCCTGAAATTTTCACATTATCGTTCATATCCTACATTCAGTGGACGAAACCAAGAGTACATCTCTCGTGTGCTCAAGTGTGGTCCCTCTGACATGATCCATGGCATCAATTAGGCGTAATAAATAAGTCACGGAGACAGCTGTCACTCTGGGGGCTCAGAGCTTCCTGGAGTCATCAGAGTGCTGCCATACCCGGCCACGTTCTCCCCTATGCTCCCAGTCCACAGAGGATAGGAGATGGCTATTGAAACAGGGGTTTGGCAAGTGATGGGCAAGCTGTTAGGGTCCGAGGTGGGCAGACCAGCGTTTAGACCTAAGAAGGAAGCAAAGTAACTGAGCAGCGTGAGGGCATGAAGAATAAAGTCAGCAGCCCAGGCAATCAGGGGCGGGGAGAGGCAAGCGGGATCTGTCTGCCTCGCTTCCGGCTGCCGCCTCTGGGGCGGGTCCAGGAGCGCTGGATGAGCACCCCTGCCCCATGCACGCGCGAGGTCCCGGCCGCACCCCAGGCTGTAGACAAAACGCCCCGAGGAGCCGGAGCAGGACTGTGCTCTGCGCTGTGCTTAGCCGTGTCTGACTCTTTTTGACCCCATGGACTATAGCCCGCCAGACTCGTCTGTTCATGGGGATTCTCCCGGCAAGAATACTGCAGTGGGTTGTTATGCCATTATCCAGGGGATCTTCCCAACCCAGGGATGGAACCCAGGTCTCCTGCATTGCAGGCGGATTCTTTGCTGACTGAGACACCAGGGAAACGCAGGAGTGGGTAACCTATCCGTTCTCCAGGGGATCTTCCTGACCCAGGAATCAAACCAGGGTCTCCTGCACTGCGGGTGGATTCTTTAGCAGTTGAGCTCTCAGGAAGGCCCAGGACAGGTCCTCAGTTGACTCAACTTGAAGATCTGGGAGGAAGGGAAGAAAGAAGACTAGAGGTGGTCTCCTCAGAAACACAGCGCACTGGCAGCCTTGCAGCATCCTTTATTTTTTGCTGCAGGTCTGGTCTTTTCTCGTGGGCTGGTGGAAGCAATTGTGAAAACTGAAAGTAGAGGTAGAAAAAATACACACTTGTCACAAGATAAGTAGTCACGGACTTTATTGATTAGAAATGTACATGCATGTGAAAAGGAAAAAGAAAAACCAAGATGCCATCCAAACCATCAGTAGACTATTGAAATCATCTGTGTCTAGTAACTATTGAAAGAATCTAGTTCTAGAAAAATATTATTCTGAAGACTTATTCTTGGTTGTAATGAATTTTCTTCTGGTGGTGGGTATCTTTTTCTAATGAGTAAATTGTATATATTCACCATTATTTACTCTAATGCCATTGTCATCAGAAAAATGTCAGTTTAAGCCAGCCAAGGCTTCATTTTGCGATAATCTTACTGTTTCTATTATGCCAGTTATTGTGCAAGTCAACCCTCCCTTTTCCTTATATACCTACGAGGAAATGAATTTGAAACAAACCACTCAGTTTAGATAGAAAGATGTTAATCTTGTTTAAAAAGTGAAGGCAAATGAATGTTATTTCACAGGTTATTTCATACCATTTTTCTTTTCGACACATTTTCAGTTCATTTTTACTGTTTTATTCCAAGCTACTGAAATTTAATTTATAGCACAAATTTAAAGTTAAACAATGTTCTGTGTAAAGTGATTTTATTGTATTTGCAGCAGTGTCTTAATTTTAAATCAAGAAATGCCACCCACTTGCTAAGCTTACCTTATGCTTTAGCATGAGCGATTGCTAGTAGATTATATATTAATTTAGACTACATCTTATGGAGAAAGTAAATTTTGCTTAAGGTGTGGAAAATTCTAGAAGATGTATTAACTCTTTAGAGCATCCAATTCAATAGTTTCCAAGAAAACTTTTGGAAACATTCCAACAAAATTTGATAAGTTTCTGGGTGCCCTGTTTTTTTTTTTTTCCCCTATTGTTGCTCTTAAAAAACCTTGTGGATGTGTGTGATCATCTGGGCTCTCAACCTTCTCTTCATCTTTTTCCCTCTCTTCCATCAACTATGCCATCCTTTCATATTCTCAAATTAAAATACCGTTCAGTAATAATTTGGAGTTTGGTTGGGTGCTGCACCCAAACTGAGCTCCCAGGTGGCAATCAAATGGTCTGAGAGCCTTATCCAATCAATAGAAGTATTTTATTAAAATGGTCAGCTTCCAATTTCATCTCCTAAAACCTATGTTTTCTACCAGAGCCTGTCCCACATCAGGTATGCCTTGTAGATGTCCTGACGTGGGAAAGCTTAGAGGAAGCTTGCGTTGATGTACTAGGAGCTAGATGAGTCTACTTAGTCACAAGATTAGCCCTTCAGAAGCTAGGTGGTAACAGGTGGTGTTTTTCTCTCTGCAGACTTGTGGTTTTAACCCAAGTAGACACATTCTACATCAAGCAGTAATAGCCTTTGGTATACCAGCAGAAGTTTCTGAGACAGAGGAAAGGTTCTGTTTCTTTTTATTTTTTCCTTCTAATTGCCCACCAGCAGCAGAATTCCTTGATGAGATAATTACTTACTTACACCTTATCCAGGAAATTACATTACTTTGTAATCTTGCCTCATTTACAAGCCAGGGTAAATCTTCCATCACAGGCCTTTCTGACGATGGCTCTGTCTGTGGGTTAGTAAGACACCCGACTACCTGACAGTCTGTTTTCTTCCCTGTTTAGAATTCTGATTTACTTCCTGCAATGGATTAGCTTCCTTCCAGCCCTGCTTTATTTCCTGTTCTTTGTTATGTGTGCGCGTCTGTGTTGTGTTTAATTGACTGAATGTAGCTCAGTAACATCCCCTATCACTGTATTTAACACCCAAAGACGGTCATGCTGTGTGCTGTGGTTAGTCGTGTCCGGTTCTTTGCGACCCCATAGACTGCAGCCCACCAGGCTCCTCTGTCCATGGGGATTCTCCAGGCAAGAACACTGGAGTGGGTTGCCATGCCCTCTTCCAGGGGATCTTCTCAACCCAGGGATCGAACCCAGGTCTCCCGCATTGCGGGCGGATTCACTGACTGAGCCACCAAAGGTGATTGGACATTCATATTTGCTCTCGGTCCTGGGTTTTTCATTGCGTCCCTTTAAAGCTCCAAGTTGGCTCAACTTTGATCAGAATAAATGGCCAGAGGAGTTACAGATGATAGGGGCATCATTTGCCTTTGCAGGAAGGCGGCGATGAAAGAGGAATTCTGAGGTGGCCCCCACTGTCTTTCTGATTGACAAGGACAACGTGGTTCAGTTTGAATGGATAGAAACAGCACTGAGAACAGGACCAAAGGGGTTAGAGTTTGAATTTTTCTTCCAAAGCAAGAACCATTGGGTAGATTTACATGGAACTATCTCAGATGATCAATGATTTTAGAGGTGTCACCCAGCTATTTGCTGAAATAGTTAATCATGGATTGTGAAAGAAAGCAAGTTGGTCAGTAGCGTGCAGTCTCTACTGTATGTTCTCTGGGACTTCAGCTGCACCAGTGGTTCTCAGCTAGGAGTCATTTTGCTCTGTAGGGCACATTTGAGAACATTTGAGACATTTTCAGTTGTCGTAATTGAGAGCGAGCGCTCCAGGCATCTATCTGGTGGGTAGGGGTCAGGGTGCTGGTCAATGTCCTGCTCTGCCCAGGGAGGCCCCCACCACAGAGAATCATCTGGCCCTCAGTATCAATAGCGCTTCTGTTGAGAAACCCTGAGCTTTACCACCAAAACCATGATGTAGATTAGATACTTCGGTAAACCATGCTTACCAGATTTGAAGGAAACTGGTATGTTGTTGACTGTACAATTCATTCCCCAAATCGAGACATTTTGAGTGTGAAATGAAGGCTGTATTAACTATTCCAGGACAGTAAGCAAAAAAATGGGATATATACATCACCCTCTGACGCTGAAGCTGAAGCCGATGGTTAGATAGCCTCAGTGACTCAATGGAGATGACTTTGAGCAAACTCCGGGAGATTGTGAAGGACGGGGAAGGCCGGCATGCTGCAACCCATGGGGTCGCAAAGAGTCAGACATGACTTAGCCACGGAACACCGTGGCTTGGTTGCTCTGATGAGCAGTCTACAGACAAGAGCCGTCCGGGAGCCCAGCCAGAGTTGCCACGTTAAAATAAAAGATGCTCCTCGTGCTTTTATCATTTGGAGCGTACAAGGCTTTTAGGAGCTCTGTGCATGGAACTGGGGGCAGAGACCAACGCATATATTTTCTATTATCTCCTATCTGCTCTCACTTTCCCCAGTGCCACCTACATGTGGCAAATGGCTGATTTATTTTTTTTTTCTATTTGATTTTAAATGTGTATAACGCTTTTCCTCGTTCCGTTCTTTGCTGACATGATCCAGACAGATTGGATTAGCTTCATAGATTATATTTTGGGATATTTAGGTGTCTGGGGTCAGTAATGAGTGATGACTGGGCCAGTCCAGAGTTAGGTTGACTTAATTTTATCCATTTGTGGGTCACAGCTTGTGTAGGCTGTGATGCAGAAGAACAAGGGGAATGAGTTTTGTGGGTGGGTACGTTTCAGTTCTAATTTATCAGTGATATTTCGATAACGGTGCACTGTTACCAATAAAGGAAATCTTGTTTGGTGATTAAAAGAGGCTTGGCAGAAGGACAGAACTGGCCGGATTATTTGGAGGATGCTGGAAGAGAAAGCTCAAACACGTGAAGGCGAGTGGCACCTCATACTGAAGCACCAGGGCTTTGGGGGTGACCGGCCCTGCAGCCTATAGTTCCCCTGCCTCCAGGGTTCCTCTGGGCGCTTTCGTCAAGGTACCCCCTCTGGTAGGACAGGCCTAGGGGTGCAGAGCTTGGCCGGGAAAGTCCCGCAGGCTCATGACTGCATGCCTGGCCCCCCCACTAGATTTTAGCCACGCTCACCTCTGTCCTCGGTCCGGTATGCTGTGCGCAAGTTGTTCACTATAGGCAGCAGCCCTGAGGGCTCAGAAATACTGTTTCATCATGAAATCCCACTTCCTGACATTTTAAAAGATGGAAGCCAGAAAAGAATAAAACAAAACCAACACACCAACTGGTAACGTTTCTTGGGGGGCCTGAAAAGAAAAGCTTTTTACAAAGGCCAGGCTGTTTGAGCTCTCACTCAGAGCCTGCCAACTATGACTGACAGCTGACAGATGAATTGTAAGAGAGGCAACAGGAGGAAATTTACAACAGGCTCCCAAGCCATCAAAAGTCACCAGCCTGCAGGGATCCTGGTGCTCCCAGCCATATAGTCTCCAGGGGCCTAGAAAGAAAGTGAAAGAAAGAACAGTGAAGTCACTCAGTCGCGTCCGACTCTTTGCAACCCCATGGCCTGTAGCCTGCCAGGCTCCTCCGTCCAGGGGATTTTCCAGCAAGAGTACTGGAGTGGGTTGCCTAGACCCTCTACCAAATGAGTAATGACTCTATGTAACTTTCCTGTTTATAACAGCCACCCCGAGTAATGAGATGGCTAAATTGTTTTCGGAGGTTTTATTTTTAATATCTCGATGTTTTAAATGTTAAAATATATAGGACTGAGCTCCAGTTATCATGAAGATTCACTTACGCAGGGTGATTAATTTCTCGATGAGGTTAGTTAGAGAACTGCAAAGCGAAGGACTGTAACAATTATTTTGTCATAACGATTTGTAAATAAAGGAATAACATTGTACAACTCATTCTTTAGAAGGAGCCATTAAAGAATGAACTATTCCAAAAATATTTTGGAAGTAGAGATTCAGTAATGTGCTAAATGTCTAGAATGAGGTTTTTAAAACTCTGTTCAATGAAATATTAGATTGTGGGTATGTTAATTGGAGTTCTCTGAAAAAAATACCTCTTGGATAAATACATTTGGGAAACATGAGGATTAATGAAGTAAACATGCTTCTTCATTGCAGCATTTTTCAGGAGTTTCAAATTGGTAAAGTGCATTAATATAATATGCAGCCTGTGTCACACTTGTGTATAAACTCATGACTGAAACTTAAGTCCACTCTGCCTGCTGTTCCTTACACGCTGGGTGTGGGGGTGGTCTCCTTGCCTGAGACGTGGATGACGTCATGATGTTTGACCACTCTCAGGTGATAACATTCCTTTTGCTATGAAAACAGACCATTCAAAAAACATATGCACAACATACTGGGAGTAATTACGGCTCTAAACAGGTGCATTAACTCGCTCTTGATCTTCACCCAGGTCAGATGTGGTTCAGTTGGACACTGCTGTCCCAAGAAGTGGTGACTGATGCCTCCTTGCTCGGCTCCTCCCCTTGGCAGCTTCCACTTACGTCCCTGGGCTTCCCCAGCGGCTCAGTAGTCAAGAATCTACCTGCCAAGCAGGAGATGCGGGTTCGATCCCCGGGTCGGGAAGATGCCCTGGAGGAGGGCCTGCCAACCCACTCCAGGACTCTTGCCTGGAGAATCCCACGGACTGAGGAGCCTGGCGGGCTACCGGTCCATAGGGTCACAAAGAGCTGGACTGAGCAATGACTGCTTAGTTCCCTGGCGGGGTGGAGATGCAGGAACGGGGCTGCGGCAGGTGTGGCCCAGCTCTGCTGGCGCCCCCTGGTCTCTGCCCCGGGTCACGCTCATCCTTCTCTCCCGGTGATGCTTCGTAGGCTTCCCTTCCTGCAGTTACACTGATGTGGAGCACACGCCTCTTCCTACCTAGAGGTGGTCTCCTCCCGGTCCCTAGACCACAATGGTCCCCACGCTACTCTGCAGGGGTCTCCTCTTCTGCCAGGAGGTTTACGGAACAGGCCAAGGCCGACCCTCCATCCTGCCTGGCTCCTACCTGGTCTGCGAGCACTCACGCATCCCTGCCCGGAGGCGCCTGGGAGCTCGAGTCACCCTGGGTCTGCCTTCGATGGGGATGGTCAGCCCTTCTCCCAGCCCATCCACAGTCATGGGTCCTGGGATCCAATTCAGGTTTCTCTCGAGGAGGAGGGAGCAGGTGTGCTACGGTGCTCTAACACTGAAGAAATCCTCTTTGGATCTCTGTCTCTCCAAAGAGTTCAAGAGACATGGAAGAGCTTCTTCAGCCATTCTCTTCTGAAATCCTACTTAAGAATTGGGGGCCAGGGTGGGGGGCTCTCTCATCCTCTTCCTCCCTTGCCTATGTGAACACCTCCAGTTTGGCAACTTGCTTGAAATGGACTCAGACGAAGTCCTGTCTAACACCTGGTGTCATTCTTTTTTACCATGGAAGATACCCCTTAACACACACAGACACACACATACACACACTTTGTTCTCAGTACTGTTCTGTACCTTTCTGAGTACTTGGTGATATTTCCCACTTAGCCTCCATTCTTCACTGTCTATCTTACCCTTGATTCTTCAACTCTTGTTACCATCATTCTGCAGAACTGCCATCTGCAAGATCACCACTTTGTTTCTGGCTGGGCAATCCATTCGTCTTTCTCCAAGTCTCATGCTCTCAGACTGGCTCAAAATTTTCTCATTCCATGAAGGAAATGGCAACCCACTTCAGTCTTCTTGCCTGGAAAATCCAATGTGCAGAAGAGCCTGATAGGCTACAGTTCATGGGGTTGCAAAGAGTCGGACATGACTGAGCAACTTCACTTTCTTTCTTTCTTTCATGCTAAATAACAGTCTACTATCAAGGTTCTCTTTACCTTTGTAAACATTTCTCCCCCACTGTCTCTTTTCCCCTTGCTCCTAAGGAAGGGATAACATGAAGATAAAGTCTCAGTCCATTGCTAGTTCTTCTCCCCCTTCTTGGAGATCTTACTAAGTGCATGCTCAGTCACTTCATTATGTCCAACTCTGTGGGACCCCACGGACTGTACCCCGCCAGGCTCCTCTGTCCATGGAATTCTCCAGGAGAGAACGCTGCAGTGGGTTGACAGGCCCTCCTCTAGGGGATCTTCTCAACCCAGGGATCAAACCTGTGTGTCTTGCATCTCCTGTATTGGCAGATGTGTTCTTTACCACCAGCACCACCTGGGAAGCCCATGCACGCCAATCGGTGCTCTGAAATCTCCACCTTCAGGCCTTGACCCGCCTGCTTGGCTCCATCTCCACGGCTCCAGCCCTCCGTGTCCCGGGGCAGTGCAGAGGTGTGCGGGTCCTTGAACTCTTCTCCAGAGCTCAGCTCTTTCTCTCTGGATGTTCCTTCCTGGACTCCCTCGGGCGGTCCCTGCTGTAGCAATGTCCTTGTTTCCTCCACACCACCCAGACTTCAAGGTTTGCTGTTTAGACCCCACCTGCTCCGTTGTTTTCTGTGTGATCAGCCACCAATCTCAACAGGTGTTTCCTTTAATGCCACTTTCTCTTTTCTCCCCGCTACTCATCTTGTGCAGTCATTTTTTTAACATCACAAGACACTGGTCTGCACATTGTTCTTTTGATTTTTCTTTTGATTGGCGGATAATTGCTTTACACTGTTGTGGCAGTCTCTGCCATGCATCAGTGAGAATCAGTCATGATTATATGCATGTCCCTTCCCTCTTTGGCCTCTCTCCCCCCACCACTCCAGCCCTCTAAGTTGTTACAGAGCAGCAGACGGAGTTCCCTGCAGCTTCATGATACTTTAGTTTAATCTATTTTACCCGTGATGTTGTATATATATCTGTCAATGCTACTTTCTGAATATGTCCCAGTCTCTCCTTGCCTCGCGATGTCCACAAGTCCATTCTCTCTGTCTGCGCCGCTGTTTCTTCTCTGTAAATAGATTCATCAGTACTATTTTTCTAGATTCCATACATATGCCCTAATATATGACCATTCGTTCTTCTCTTTCTGACCTACTTCACTCTGTGTTACAGGCTCTAGGTTCATGCCCCTCACTAAAACTGACTCAGATTCTTTCCTTTTTGTGGCTGCATACTATTCTACTGTGAATATGTATCACAGCTTCTTTATCCATTCATCTGCCAATGGACATGTGGGTGCACATTTTTCGTTGCTTCTGTCGTTTTTGCACACAATTTGTTTTGCATGTTTCACCTGAAACCATCCTAAACATAGCTTTCATTATATTAATTCTTGGTTCAAAATAGCTCACAATTTCCTGATAAATTAAGTTCAAATCTAATCTGGAATTCGAAGCTTTGTGTAGTCTGCTGGCCTCAACCTTCCTCTGATAATCTAGCCTTCACTTATTCCTCTACATAAGCCCTGGGTGTGAGTCACATTGACCTATATGTTTATTTGTTTATTTATTTTTAAACTGAAGAATATTTGCTTTGCAGAATTTTGTTGTTTTCTGGGAAACCTCAGCATGCATGATTTTATATGAATTTACTGTCTGTTTCCCAACCCTCTCCTCTTGTTTGAGTCTTGCAAATCTTAAAGTGTGTATATGTGCCATAAACTTCTGTAACAACACACATCTACATTTTCTTATTTTATCTGTCCCCTCATTTTACTTTCGTTGGTAAAGAAGTACATGTTAATTTCTAAGTGACTAAAAGACAGGGACTTCTATTTCTTTATACATCCCATAATGCTGACGCTCCAGTACTTTGGCCACCTGATGCGAAGAGCTGACTCATTGGAAAAGACCCTGATGCTGGGAAACATTGAGGGCAGGAGGAGAAGGGGACGACAGAGGATGAGATGGCTGGATGGCATCACTGACGCAGTGGACATGAGTTTGAGCAAACTCCAGGAGATAGTGAAGGACAGGGAAGCTTGGCGTGCTGCAGTTCACGGGGTCACAAAGAGTCGGCCACAGCTTAGCCACGGGAGAGCAACAACAGCGATGCTGACCACAGTGCACCTTCAAACAGAGTCCATGGAACCGAATACTGACTGACTGAGACATAGGAGTGTCCATCATAAACTGTCCAGCAAGCTTGGACATGACGGCTCCTCACTTTTCCCTAACTATAGCCGCGATTGGTCTTTGTCCCTGTCCAGACTTGCTTTGGCTTCTCTGCCAGGGCCAGTGCCATCTCTTTCAAGTACCTTCGCACAGTGTGGATTAGCATGTGTCTGCCAACTCATCTTCATTTTAAAAAGCTGACACAGTTACATTTGTGAGGGCATTGTTTGCTTTGCTTTGTTAGCTCAACGTCTGAGGACTAATTGATATTTGCAAACCTCAACAACACTACCATGACTGAAAGGTAGTGTGACAGTTCTAACATGGAGGGTTCTTTGCCCTTTTCAATTCTCACATGTAGTGTGATCGTCATTAAGTTTTTTTGAGAGGTCAGGTAGCAAAAGTAGTAGTTTCGAGATTAAGGAGAGATGAATTCTGAAAATAAATCTCTCTTTGGCCTGCTGGATATCTTGGCCAAGCTGCCTCACCTTTCTCTGCTTCAAGTCTTTTCTAAGACCAACAAAAGTGATGATATCTGTCTGTTACATAATTTGTTTCGAAGAAGAAAGGAATAAAACAAAAATATGTTTTATGCACCATGTTCAATTGCATGTAAAGATTTTCAAGAAGTAAGTAGGAAAGATGATGACGTACCATTTCAATTGACTGTAAGCTGCTAAATTAATGTTTTCCTTACTACATATTTAAATTTTATAGAATAGATCTCTCGCACACATGAGTTCGTCCCTGAATTTTGGACATCAAATGACACTTTAAATCCTTTTCTCAAATCTCATATTTCTTTTCTGAGAATGAAAGAGGCCCCTAATCTTAACTCTAACACAGGCAGTTATATTTATTAAATGAGATAACGCTCTCAGGTGTCCATGTAGTCTAATGAATAGGTTTTCAATAGGTTATCAATAAACCTACAGTCAGCCGGTTTTCAGTAAACTTTAGCTATTACTATCATTTTATACAAATCCATTTTCATGAGGGCCTTGTAGCAGTAAAAGCTAGAAAAATCTATATCAAAATGCATATTAATGGTAGTTGAGTTAGAGATTATGGGAATTTTCTTTTCTAATTTCGTGATGTTTTTATTTAATTCAGTTCTTCATTTAGGCCATTCTACTGAATACCTGCTATATGCAGGCGTTTTGCTGAATCCTTGCCATCCCCCTGTTGATAAAACCAACACGGTCCCTTCCCTGGTGAAACTAAGTCTACATTTTCTAAAGACCCACCTGAAATACATTAAAGAAAGTTCCAATAATTGTTCTCCATGTTTTCTAGCGGATTCTTTTCCAGATTTTTATTTTGTTGTGCCCTGAACACTAAACACAAGATACCCGCTCTTAACATATTTTTAAGCATAAAATGCTTATTGTTGGCTATGGGGACCGTGTTGCAGAGCAGACCTCTAGAGCTTATTCTTCTTGCTAATTAGCAGGCATGTGATTGCATGAAATCAAGATGTATGTTCTAATGTATTATAATAGAAGGGTTTACATTTACATATTGCTGTAAGATTGACAAGACATACCTACTTGGCTCTTTTTGGAGCAATTCTTAGAGTAACCTTTAAGAGAGGCGGTTCAGGTAGCATCATGTCTACTTTTAGATGTGATTTAATAATTCACGCAAGCTCAGGAAGCCAGTAGAGGCATTAGTGATCATTTAGAGAAGGGATACACACACACACACACACACACACACACACACACGCATGCACGCAAGGCTGATTTCTCTACTCGTTGGGATTTCCAAAGAGAAAATGAAATAAGTATCTAGGCTGCCTTCCCTAAGCAGGGGGCAACAGCTTTTCTTTTCTTTCCTTGACATTGATTAGAGACAGTTGGTAGTTTCTACATTTTCTATAATAAGAGCAGATTGGTGGGTCTTCTTCCACAATTCCGAAGGGCTATCATTGTGAAATTGTTTCATTGCCTAGTTCAGATACATTGAATTGTTTTTGCCTTGTGAACTTAAGTGTGTTCACAGAAACATATGAGTTTCTTCCTTGAAAAGAGTCCAAGGACACTGACAATAAGGGAACGGTACACTCGGGGAATAGACCCCTTCTTTGAGGCACATTTCATTGTTATTTTCAGTGCTCCTTATTTGAGAAGAAAATATATTTGCTTCACAGCACAGCTGAACCCAAGCAATCAATGAGTAATGACATGACACCCTAATCTGTAGCTGGTTTAAAGGATTCAGTGTGTTGCATGCCACAGCATCAACAGTCTAAAGGACTCAAGATAATTCATATGGATTCATCTGATATTTTTAGACTCAGCCATCTCATCTGTAGTTTAGCATAAGGGTTCGATAATGTAATTTTATTGAAGGCTCGATTTTAAGGCCCAATAATGTAATTTTAAAGGAGAATTTTTGTTTCATTTTAAGTGCCATGTTTGGGTTTCTCTTTTCTGTTTTTTAAGCCCACCCTATGGTGCATGTGAATTGGTCAAAGAGTAGAATTCTGAGAAACCAGAGAGGATGTAGGTCCTGCATACAGAGAACCATTGCCTCCCTCTTCTTGTGCACTGGAAAAAAGAAAGTCACCTCACATCCATCCTGCAAGTCACGCTTTTTCAGTTAAAGAACAACTCAGGACCAAGTACAGAACCCAAAATGCAGACAAATTCTGAGCCAGTGCAGATCTGCAACACTACACAAATTACATGGAAATTCAGACCCACATAATAAGTACCAGCTTAGATTTTACAGGATACACGAAGGATGCAAGCTTCCTTAGCAGTACTCTTGTTAAACACTTAGAATTTAAAGAAAACTTTGAAGCACTTGTAGATAAAGGATTATCACCTCCTAAATATAATGATGTGGGGCTTCTAGAAGTAAGAAAATATCTCAGTGCAGACAGTATGGGATGAGATCCAGGAGAGGCACTCAAGGGCATCAGCTGTATCTAGACAATCCCAAAAGAGGAAAGGGATTGGATTTGAAAGAGGTGTCATCAACATGGTTGTTGAAGAATTTTATTATTTCAGTGAGAAGCTCTGTTCTTTACAGCTTTGTATGTAAATATGTTTATTAATGAAAGGACTACTGGTAGTAGCTGCACTCTTGTTGCAGCTTATTATTTGCCATTTCCTGACTAAACATTTATTGTAACATCACTTGCTGGATTGTCTTATCCCCATATTACATGGATTTCATTACATTACATTACACTGAGACTCAGAGAAATTAAATAACAGGCTTAGTATTTGTGGAGTCTTGTATTGAAACAATAGTCTGCTTGCTTTCTTTCCATTTTTCCACACTGATACCCCCAACTTATGTTACAGTAATAATTAGAAGTTGGCCCTTTTCCCTCCTTAATTCCATGGACAGAGGAGTCTGGGGGGCTATAGTCCATGGGGTCACAAAGAGTTGGACATGACAGCACAGACACACAACCTCCTTAATTATTTTTAGTTAAATAATTCAATTAGTTGTTGTTATAAATGTCAGTCCTAGACAATTATTTTTCACCAGTGACTTGGGTTTATAAAACTTAGATCATGTGTTTTGGACTTTAAAACTTTTTTGAATTGCTGGAAGTCCATACCAAAATGTAGTTACTGCTGGAAAAGGTAGCACTTGTAAATGCAGAATTTGGTTGAATAATTGGTTTCTTTTTCATTTATTAAGGTAATAATTAAGCTGTTATGACAAAGAGACTCTCCCCCTTTTTTCACTTAAAGAAGATAGAGCTTTATTTTTTCTTATGTAATAGCCCAACCAGTTCAATTTGATAGCTTAGCTCTGCTTTGAGACGTCATTCAGAGACCCAGGTTCTTTCCACATTGTTGCTCTGTGGCCTCTGGGCTTTGTCTCATCTTCATGGCTGTAGCTGAGTCACTTAAAAATACCCCTGTTCTAGCTTGTAAGAAATGGGAAAAAGAATGGTAGAGTGCATGATCAACTTCAATGACCAAGAGTCCCTTTTGTAGACAGGAACTTAGTCACAACATGTCAAAGAGCAAAGGAGGCTGGAAAATATAGTCCCTAGCTGTATAATCCTCTACTCCAGGGCAAGAGTGAAAGTGAAAGTGAAGATAGCTCAGTCGTGTCCGACTCTTTGTGACCCCATGGATTATACAGGCCATGGAATTCTCCAGACCAGAATACTGGAGTGGGTAGCCTTTCCCTTCTTCAGGAGATCTTCCCAACCCAGGGATCAAACCCAGGTATCCCACATTGCAGACAGATTATTTACTAGCTGAGCCACAAGGGAAGCCCAAGAATACTGGAGTGGGTAACCTATCCCTTCTCCAGCAGATCTTCCCCACCCAGGAATTGAACCGGGGTCTCCTGCATTACAGGCAGATTCTTTACCAACTGAGAAGTGATTTGGAGGGAAAGCTAACAGCTGCTAACTGGATGGAATTGTATTCTAAAGCGATAGGATTGGTTGAAGGAATAGTTTCCAAGCAAAATACTGAGAGAAGGACAAAGGTTAAATAGGCAAAGTGGATATTTACACCTCCCTGTCACTTCTTGGTATGTCCAGGGCTTAGCTCTACCTTTTTTTTTCAAAATTACAGATTTACATATATTTAAATATTTAATACATTTTCCAGTAGTCATGTATGGATGTGAGAGTTGGATGGACCATAGAGAAGGTGGAGTGCTGAAGAACTGATGCTTTTGAACTGTGGTGTTGAAGAAGACTCTTGAGAGTTCCTTGGACAGCAAGGAGATCCAACCAGACAATCTTAAAGGAAATCAATCCTGAATATTCGTTGGAAGGACTGATACTGAAGCTGAAGTTCCAATAATTTTAGCTGCCTGATGCGAAGGGCCGTCTCATTAGAAAAAACCCTGATGCTGGGAAAAATTGAAGGCAGGAGAAGGGGATGACAGAGGAGAGATGGTTGGATGGCATCACTGACTCAATGGACATGAGTTTGAGCAAACTCCAGGAGATGGTGAAGGACAGGGAAGTCTGGTGTGCTGTAGTCCATGGGGTCGCAAAGAGTCAGATACTACTGAGAGATTGAACCGATTTGAAAATTTAAGTATTTCATTTCCATGTAGTGTTTTTTCTATTGCCTGAGGAATACTAGAGAAAGAAGAGGTGGGGGCAGGACTGGTTAGGACTTCTGTGGGCTCAAAACATTTCTGCAATTTACGAGTCTGTGTGCTTCCTATTTTATTTCAGTCTCCCAAACTAGGTTATTCTGATCATACCCATTTTACAAATGCTTTAGATTTGAGATTCAGGCCAGTGAATGGAAGGAGCAGGGGTTTGGTTTCCTGTCACCAGAAGTCAGTATATCTCTCATTTCCCCACTCTGGGGTCTTAGAACCTGAAGAGAGCATTTAGTTTATTTTCCATTTTCAGGCTGCCAGGAGCAAAGATTCTTTAACTCTTATATACAAAACAAGCAAAACTTGCAGGGCTTGTAGAAAATCATTTCCTAACTAAAAATAAGACTTCCTGGCAGGAGCTGTTTGTTGGATCAGAGCTTTAGGGCTTCTCATTGGCAGAACCTTGTCTCCTGTGGTTCATCTAGCCTCATTGTGCTCTAAACAAATACTTTCCCTCTTCATTAAGTGGATGGTTCTGTAGGTAATGGGAGGACAGGTTGGCTGCTACTCATGGAAAGGATTTTTTTTTAATAATGGAAAAAAATAGACTATCTCTATATTGAAGTTTTCCAGCTGAAATTAGCAAAAGCAGGTGGACAAATGATATTTTCTCCATCATGTAACTCCTGCGGGAGTCTGAGCTGTCTTTGTTAGTTGTCCTAGTTCTTTCTGATGGATCCTCAACAAAGAAATCTGCATCTTTTGATTCGATTGTTTTCTCCTGCAGAGTCTTTTTTATGGGGTGGGGGTGGGTGGGAAGGAAGAATCTGGCTGCCATGTTTGGCTGCGTGGATGGTATAGGGTGTGCTTCTCAGGTGGCACTATGGTAAAGAGTCTACCTGCCAACACAGGAGATGCAAGAGACGCAGGTTCAATCCCTGGGTTGGGAAGATCCCCTGGAGTAGTAAATGGCAACCCACTCCAGTATTCTTGCCTTGAAAATTCCATGGGCAGAGGAGCCTGGCGGTCTATAGTCCATGGGGTCACAAAGAGTTGGACACGACTGTGTGACTGAGCACGCACGCATGCGTGGTATGGGGTACAGTCCCAGGACAGCCCTGGGAGAGTGAGGTATCGTGACTCCTGTGACTTCCTGTGGACTGGGGTAAGGGCACACGGAATTTGAAATCAGGCTTCCTTTCTGCAGAGTGGCTCACGCATGTGTGTAGTCTGTCCACTCTCTGCACAGTGGGGAAAAAAGCACTGTGTTACCTGAGAGACAGTCTTCCAGAAGGATGTGTAAGAGCATCCCTTACTCTGCAACCCTCCAACCACAGCCCTCCAATCACAGTGCTCCAACCACAACCCTCCAATCACAGTGCTCCAACCACAACCCTCCAACC
Source organism: Muntiacus reevesi (assembly GCF_963930625.1). NCBI lineage: Eukaryota > Metazoa > Chordata > Mammalia > Artiodactyla > Cervidae > Muntiacus > Muntiacus reevesi. Next base: position 75,272,903 of record NC_089259.1, on the reverse strand, counting down.
ACAGCCCTCCCCCAATCACAACCCTCCAACCACAGCCCTCCAACCACAGCCCTCCAATCACAGTGCTCCAACCACAACCCTCCAACCACAGCCCTCCAATCACAGCCCTCCAATCACAGTGCTCCAACCACAACCCTCCAACCACAGCCCTCCAACCACAGCCCTCCAATCACAGTCCCCCAATCACAACCCTCCAACCACAGCCCTCCAATCACAGCACTCCAACCACAGCCCTCCAATCACAGCCCTCCAATCACAGCACTCCAACCACAACCCTCCAACCACAGCCCTCCAATCACAGCCCTCCAATCACAGCCCTCCAATCACAGCGCTCCAACCACAACCCTCCAACCACAGACTATTACACAATCTGATGGGAAGTAGAGAATCCAATTATTTTAATTTGTATTCTGATTACTGGTGAGATTGAAAATCTTTCCTCATGTTCGCTGGAACTTTGCATTTCTTTTTTCCCCAGGGAATAATCTTTTCAGAACCCTTGTCCATTTTTATTGAAGAAGGAAATGGCAACCCACTCCAATATTCTTGCCTGGAAAATCCCATGGACAGAGGAGCCTGGCAGGGTACAGTTCAGGGGGTCTTAGAGAGTAGGTAACGACGTAACAACTGAGCACACATGTCTGTTTTTCTATGTTGCTCACTTTCTGTTGATGATTTGTGGAAATGCTTCTCCTGTTATAGACCGTGGCCATTTCACTAGTATGTATTTTGAGAAAATTTCCCCAGGAAGAGGGTCAAAGTCATTCTCGTGTGTGGTTTCTCCCATTGTTACTTTTTTCCCCCATTAATGTTTGAGTCTTCAATCTTTCTGGAATTTACAGACATTCTGGGGTAGAGTTTGCCTTCCTTCTTCTTCTGCCTCCGCCTTAGCAACACTCCAGAACGGTCCTTAGATGGGGAGAACTGAGGCTGCGGCTGCAGACTTAACAACTGTGTGTATTCTGTGACGCTGCTCTGTGCAGGAAGGGGGATGAGGGCAAAACACAGAAAACTGGCCTGTTAGTTTTAAAAGAGGCGAATATCCACTCTCAGCTTTGCTGGAAAACCTGATTTTAGTTGCGCAGAGTCACAGGGAAGGTAGGAAGGGAGAGCGTGCTTTTCAAGTGAAGACACGTCCTTCAAGTTATGTAACCTGTGAGTTGAGGAAGCATGATTTCATGGAGCAGGGAGAAGCAGAGATACCAGAATGACTGCATTTGGTTGGCCATATGCTTTCTCTTCTGTCTTGGATTAAGATCGCTATACATAGAAGTATTTTATCTGTAACCTCCGAGAGCTGGTTTGTAATCTTGCTGAGAGTTAGGTATGCTATCTGTGAGAGGGATTTTCTTCCTCACAATGCTGATAAAAAAAAATAATAATGCAGGTGCAAGGGGACAGCCAGCGTTTCTGGTAACATCCCTGAGACAGGCTGTGATGTGAAGTGAGAAACGCATGATGTTAAACTTCCACTGTGAAACAGCACACTGGGAAGGGTTCTTTGGGGGGGGGAAGCAAAAGGCTTCGCCTACTTAGGATGAAATACTAATATGTCTTCTGCATTTTCCTGATAAATTTTGGAGTTTTCAATCCTAATGCTGTGCTTTAGGAAGATTTGCTTGTATCCACTGACATTTTAGGAGGTGTATATTCTTATTTATTTATTGGATTATTGTTGATTTACAATAATGTGTTAGTTTCAGGAATATAGCATAGTGACTCAGTAATATGTCTATCTATCTCTCTATCTATTCTTTGTCAGATTCTTTTCCCTTAAAGTTTATTACAAAATGTCGAGTATAGTTCCTTGTTTTATATGGTAGGTTAAAGGTGTATTGCCTTCAACTTTATGTTGGAGGAGAGGGGGTTTCTTTTCCTCTGAGATATCCTATTCTAAGTGGGTGAAGAATCAAAACTAGTTAAGAAAATGCTAGAGGGACTGCAATAAGAAAAGTAAATCCTAAATTACAGAACATAGTAAAACTGCATCCAGATTTTCTTGGTCATTGGGGCTCCATTTGTTTGGAGGAGTTCCAGAAACCATAGAAACCCCTTTTTGATAAGAATCTTGTTTCATATCTTTACCTATTTTTTTTCCAGTGTGCAGATGATCACTGTGTCAGATGGACAGCTAATGCTCTAAGTGTAGTCACCCAATTTAGCAGTTGAGTCAACCTCATTCAAACCCCAAAGCAGAAAATTGACCACAGCCTTCCCTAAGCCTTACTGTTCTGTGTGGTCCTTGGACCAACAGTAGCATCTCCCTGGAGCTTGCTAGGAAGGCCCCCACCCAGACCTCGTGAGTCAGAATCTGCTTTTATTTTTTTTAAAGGATATTAACGTTTGAGAATCACTGTTCTGTAGCACTGATCAACCAAACATCACTTGGATCTTACTATCTTTAACTCTTTTGCAAAGTAGTACATCAGATATTTCTTTGAACAGAAGAAACAGCCCAGTTTGGCCAGAGTATGATGAGAAGGAAAAAAAATCTACAGTAAACGGGAAATGGAAATTTATTCAGTGCAATAGCTTCTTAGGGCTTTGCAGTCTGGCAGACCGGGGCTGGACTCCCGGTTTTGTGATTTACCAGTTTCCTTACCAGAAAATCATTTCAAAATTTCTCTCCTCTCAGCTGAAACGAAGCGTGCTGACCCTCAGTCCCACTGTACTTTGTGCTGTGTTTTCCACTGTGTCAGGCTGATAAGGAAGATAGTTCAGGGGCTGCATAATTACATTCAGTCAGGCCATTCTTTCCAATGGCCTAATTTCATTCTTTATGTACTGCCTCTGTAAGGGCAGAAACATAAACCATGCACATAGACATATAAATGAGCTAGAGGCAAGGGGACATCTGTATTTAAGTACTATTAGGTTATTTCAATAGTTTAATTTACATTACTAAGTTTCCAATTAAATATTCTCCCAGTTTTCTATAAAAATGAATCAATGACCCTGACTGTCTCATCCTTTTTTCTTTCTAACCTGACTTCCTGACTGTAACAATATGAGGAAATTTCTAATGAAGATATGATGCTCTGACTCACTGACAAATTTACACATTTTACTTTAGTAGGAACTATGTCCATAAATATATCTTAAAGGCAAAGGGAATTTCAGCTTCTCTCTGAAATACTGTCTGACTTAGATATGAGATATGGAAATGAATTTTCACTGAAAAAGATAGTGCCAGGCATGCTGATGGAACGTGTATCTTTTGTAATTTAGGAAAGCATGATAGAAAGGAAGTATCTCTATGACTTAAGTGGAGGTAAAAAGACAGGATATACAAGACAGTACATAAGATGGAAAAGTTCCTTATATTCTATACATTTTTAATGGTCTCTAGAAAACTGCCTACAACCTGTTTTATCTTGAATTATGGCATCTGATTAATCTTTGTCTCATTCTTTTAAAGTGTCACCTTTTATTTCCTCGTTAAATAGTCTCTTCAGTATATTTCAGATATTTTGACTTGGTGCAGCTTTCACAATACAAATAGCTTATGTCCCAATTATTTCATTTAGTAAACATGTCAATTTAGTCAAGAGACAAATTTAATTATGAAGAAGAAAATGTTGCCCATTATGTGCAAGTTGATCACATAAATGGTAATTAACAAGATTTGTGGGGAGGACAAAGAACTGCATAATTAAAATTTAAGTAGATTTTAAAAACATGATTTTTCAGGTATATGCGTCCCTAATATCAGTTCAGAGTGGATGCCAACCTTGATTTCTCTAGATATGTGGTTCAAAAATCTGCATATGAATCTCCTAATAAAGATCAACAACCAACAAAAGTCTGTCTAGTCAAATAAAATATGGTTTTTCCAGTAGTCATGTATGGATGTGAGAGTTGGACTGTAAAGAAAGCTGAGCACTGAAAAATTGATGCTTCTGAACTATGGTGTTGGAGAAGACTCTTGAGAGTCCCTTGGACTGCAAGGAGATCCAACCAGTCCATCCTAAAGGAAATCAGTCCTGAATATTCTTTGGAAGGACTAATACTGAAGCTGAAACTCCAATTCTTTGGCCACCTGATGCAAAGAAGTGACTCATTTGAAAAGACCCTGATGCTGGGGAAGATTGAAGGCCAGAGGAGAAGGGGATGACAGGATGAGGTGGTTGGATGGCATCACCAACTGGATGAATGTGAGTTTGAGTAAACTCTGGGAGTGGGTGATGGACAGGGAGGCCTGGTGTGCTGCAGTCCACGGGGTCACAAAGAATTGGACACGACTGAGTGACTGAACTGAACTGAGCTGATTGTAAATCAAACCACTTTGTTATTGAATTCAACATTTTACTTTTAAGACGTTTGTTATTTTAGATTTATAATTGTTGTATGTTAATTTGCAGATTAGAGTTTTGTTAGTTCTGCACTGGAAGTTTTTACTGTGAAAGCATGAAGATAATGTTAAGATGTATTTAATTTATGGCTTAGGTGACTTGAACTTTATTTATAATATTAAAAGAAAAAAATTTTTTTTTGCTTGATTGGCATCGGGCTTGGAATGCTTTCTTTCTGTGTGGGGAAGATGTTCCCAGGTGGTTTAGAAGCTAGGTGCAAACACTGGTTCTGTTGAAATACAGCTTGTGCCAACTCGTTGTCCCTCCCTTTTAAGTAAGTTTCCTCGTGACATTTACTACTTCTTAGGGGACGGCGGAGCAGGACGTCTGCTAGAATAGCTGAGGACGGGTCACTATTTCCTTGATTGCTACGCTTGCATTGTCTCTCCAGGGCTTTTCCAGAGCTGGAGAAAAGCACCTGGGGTCTAAGCCCTTCGCAGGAACCCAGCCCTGCCGGTGTCGGGAGTTCACCCGTGGTTTTTTTTTTTTCTTTCTGAAGTGCGCAGAGTGAGTCTTTGGGGTTGCCGATTGCGGGGGAACAAGTGTGGGAAGGTCTCAGGTGAGCGAACGGGCATGAGATGAAGCTGGCAGAAAAGTTTCCATGCTTGTGATGGACAGAGCCCTTGGCAGGAAGGGAGCAGCGACAGCCCCTCTCCTTCCAGTCCTAGACTGGGTGGAGGTCTGCAGGCCAGGTCAGAAGGGAGACGCCCATCACGGAGCAAACCCAGGAACCCGAGCCCAGGCCCCGGCACCCCTACTCCTGGCTCTGCGGTACCCCGGCCCTGTGTCCCGGTGCCCCTCCCCCGGCCCCGCCTCCTTCCAGGAGCGGTCGGACCCTCTGAGCGCTGGCTCCCACCCACCAGCCCAGTCTTCTCTTGATCTCTCCGATGGACTCGGGTCAGAGGAGAGGAGCGGGTCTCCATGGCCAGCTCCAGACGGGAGCTGCACACACGGGCGCCGCAGCCTGTGGATTTAGCCTCACTGACTTAATGGACGTGAGTTTGAGCAAACTCTTGGAGATAGTGAGGGCTTCCCTGATAGCTCAGCTGGTAAAGAATCCGCCTGCAATGCAGGAGACCTGGGTTCCATTCCTGGGTCGAGAAGATCCCCTGGAGAAGGGATAGGCTACCCACTCCAGTATTCTTGGGCTTCCCTAGTGGCTCAGCTGGTAAGAATCTGCCCGCAATGTGGGAGACCTGGTGGATCCCTGGGTTGGGAAGATCTCCTAGGGAAGGGAAAGGCTGCCCATTCCAGTATTCTGGCCTGGAGAATTCCATGGTTGGGGTCTCAAAGAGTTGGACGTGCCTAGTGACTGAACAACATTGATAGATGAACAAGAAAATGCTCATACCTTTTGCCTTTTCAAGTTTTTGCTGTGCGTACAACCTCTGAACCTAGGCACACTTTAAACTCTTATTCAGACTTTTTTGCTTAGAGGACGGACAGCCCTGGGCTAAGGCAAGTGACATGGGCGTGGGGTACATGCTGGTGGAGGGGACCAGGCACTGTCCAGAAAAGAGGCTATTCTTTACACCTCCTGGGATAGATTTAAAGTTCTGTTTTTTTTTTTTAATTTATTTCTTGTTAATTGGAGGATAATTTACAGTATTGTGTTGGTTTTTGCCATACATTGACATGAATCAGCCACAGGTATACATATATGCCTTTCAACTGGAAATTCCCTCCCACCTCCCTCCCCACCCCACCCCTCTAGGTTGTCACAGAGCATCAGGTTTGAGCTCCCGGAGTCATGCAGCAAATTCCCATGATCGCTTTAAAGTTCTGAGCTTACTGGTGACATCCCAGGACCTTGTACTTTGCTGTACTTTTGCCACGAATTGTTGCTCTTTTTAACGAATAGGGTCAGGCTTTTTATCCACTCAGGACAAGGATAGGCAAAGACATTGTTTGCTGGGAGAGTTCTCGGTCTAACTGTTCGTTTGGTGGGCCAGCACCCATGGGTTATTTACTGTGTGCAGAAATTTTTCCTGAGGCTCTTAAAGCTTTTCCTTTCTGGAGAAGCCTGTAATTTCCAGACTTCTATGAGCTGGTGATCCCAGAGATTAAAGACAGGGATCCTCTATCAAAATATCTCCCAAAGAGATACACTTTTCTCTAGAAAGTGTGTTTCACCAGCTAAGAACTAAGGGCTTGGGAGATCAGAAAAATAAATGAATGTTCTTCCTTGACTCAGATCTCCGATGATCCTAAATTTGGAAAGGAGACCAGTTGAAAAAAATTACTATTTATCTTTATAGATCCCTAGGGCTGTCCTTCTTAAAGGGCACACAAATCTTGAGTCATTTATGTTAAACAAGGTTGTGTGTGTGGGAAACTTAGATTCTTCACATTTGAGAATTTCTCTTGTGAATGCTTTTGGGCTATAAACCAAACTTTGGGTGACAATGATATGGAGAGTTTACAGTGAATAATTTTATTGGGTTATATTGCTAGCTCAGTGGAGATTAGATTTTTGAATTATTCATGGCTTTTAATTTATTCATTTGTAAAACTTTAATGACATGCTGGAATTATAATATAGTCTACATAATTAATAAATCTTATTATTTGGCATGATTAAGCATTGCAGAAAATATAAATAAATCCTCAAATATAATTTCCAAAGGAATAAATGCTGCCAAATGATTTTTTTGTTTTTTGATTTCTGTTACAGAAATTCACTGGAAATATATGCCTTAGAATCTGTCAGTAAAACAAATTTATGAATCAGATGATTATCAAAAGATACACTGCCTTGACCAGATGAAAGAGCTTGCTCTCTGAAGATCTTTCAGTATGTATATGGACAGTGTCTGCTGTGTGTAATCTTAGCCATAGATACATATGAAACAGAATTCATGCTCCTCTGAGAAGCAGTAGATTTGACTTCTCCCACTGAGTGTTTTAAAGCTCTCCTAACTCTTAGAGTCTTCTCTGCATACTGTTTGACTGTAGTCAATGTGATTCCAGATTCCGCCGTACACCCCTGGGAAGATGTCAAACCTTTAACTTTTATAAGCTCAGATACGTTGCTGTTATTCAATCCCTCAGTCGTGTCCGACTCTGAGACTCCATGAACCGCAGCATGCTGATCCTCCCTGTCCCTCACCATCTCCTGGAATTTGCTCAAGTTCATGTCCTTTGAATCGGTGTCTAATGATCTCATTCTTTCCCACCCCCTTCTCCTCCTGCCCTCAATCTTTCCCAGAATCAGGGTCTCTTCCAATGAGTGGGCTCTTCGCATCAGGGGGCCAAAGTGTTGGAACTTCAGCTTTTGCATCAGATATAATTTATGAATAATATGCGTCTATAATGTGTCTGACATACATATGTGTGTATATAGCAATAAAATATTTGCATAACTTGAGAGAATAATTAAGTGAGCCTTTGAAGATGGTTAATAAATATAGCCATTTCACAAAGAAAAGTTGAATATCACCTAGTAACTTCTTTCTTTAATTCTTAGATTTTTAACAGTGTTGAGCTACCCATAACAAAAAATGTGCCATCTGAGCCATGTTTATGTGTAGTGTCCCGGGGTTAACCTCAGTCATGTTGTGTGCCTCCATCAACACCACAATCCACTCTCCATTTCCAGAACTCTTTCCATCTTGCAGACGGAAGCTCTGTCCTCATTAAACAACTCCCCTTTTTCCCTCCTCCTAACCCCTGGTCACTGCTGTTCTACCTTCCATCTCTATGAATTTGATTCTTCCAGGTTCCTAGCATAAGTGGGAAATTATCTACTATATTGTAGTCAAATATGGAAGTGCATAGTCTAATGGCTGCAGATGTTTAAAAACATAAACCAGGAAACCAGTCAGAAGCACATTTAAGTCAGCATGATGCAAAGGCAAGGTTGCAAGAGCCCAGTTTCTCAAGGACTTCCTTCTTTTGTGTGTCTACACCATTGAGCATGAGTTTCTTAGGTGGTACTATTGGTAAAGAATCCACCTGTAATGCAGGAGACCTGGGTTCAACCCATGGGTTGGAGGATCCCTTGGAAAAGGGAATGGTAACCCACTCCAGTCTTCTTGCCTGGAGATTCCATGAATGGAGGAGCCTGGTGGGCTGCAGTTCATGGGGTCTCAAAGAGTAGTATACGGCTCAGCAACTGACACTTTTATCTTCACCACTGAGTTTAGGGTTGCTAGGCTTTCTACTAAATCATGGAGGCAGAATGAGGCCAGAGAAGACTCTCACGTCTGACTGTCCTTTCAGCTAAGAGGAGCTCAGAAATATGTCACCGACAGTGTTGGGGGGCTGAACCAGGGATGGTCTTCCAAGTCCATCCTTTGCTCAGGAATCTGAGCTCTTCATTTTGCTGGCCTCTGTTGTCGTACTGTGAGTACAGCTGCAGAAAGAGGGTTCCTGCCCTTGTGGAGCTTTCACTCGATTGGGGGAAACTAGACGAAAAAGTAAGCTCAATATGAAAATGATATTACATGTTCACCAGGGAGGAATGCTTTGTTAAAATATGAGGCAGGAAAGGAGATGGGAGAGTGTAAGGTAGGACCAGGGAAGGTAGATCTCAGAGGGAGGGAGACACGGGCTGTGTGCGTGTCTCCTGCAGATGGGGAACCCTCCACAGGGGTTGCCTGGTACAATCGAGGAACAGAAAGGATGGGGCTGTGGGCAGAGTTGGGAGCGAGGGGGAGACTGGTATGTAATGAGGCTGGAGAGATAGAAGCAGACCAGAGTAGAGGAGACCTTGTGGTCAATGATACAGACTTCAACTATTACTCAGAATGAGTTGGGGGTCTCTAAAGGGCTTTTAGCCGGAGCAGTGACTTGGTATGACATGTTTTTGAAGAGGCACTCTGACTGTGAAGGGATTGTGAGCAGAAGTAAGAGTGATGTTCAAGAGAGTGTTGTGCAAATGCAGTTGATTTATTTTGAGTAGCTTGGACCAAGATGGATGGTAGTGATAGAGGTGGTCAACCATGGTTTGAAGGTGGAGATTTGCCTAAAGATGAGAAGGCTGTGTTTGCAGTCTTTGACCTGAGCATCTGGAAGGATGGAGCTGTCACTCTCTAAGGTGAGAAACTTCTGGAGAGCAGGCATGAGAGGGGATATGCAGAATTTGCTTGAAATTGATGACCTCTTCGATGTCCAGGTAGAGATGAGGGGCTGGGAGTTGGTCCCGAGAATGAGTGTGGTGTCTTCAGGAGAGGAACCACTGTCATACTTACTATTTGCGGATGGGGAAACAGAGCTAGGAGCTGCTTAGGTAATTTGCCCAGAGACTTACAGCCAGAAGGAGATAGAGATGGGAATCTGAATTCCGTCTGTCCTCTTATCCTCCCTGGATGGAGGGTATCTCAGTCTTTGCTCATTCTTTAATAGGTTCTCTTGAGTGTGAAATAGCCATTGGACATATCCTAGGGAGGAGAAGGACTTTCTTTGCTGGATTTTCGGTTAGGGAATACATAAGAAGCGACACGCCTCTAAAGCAGCACGATTAGGGTATCCAGCTTATAAATTTTCAACATTGCATCGTACGGTTCTTTACCTCTGTCTGTGGTGATGCCTCCCCTGCCAGCCCCAACTGTGCCTTCTGCTCTGGCTATAAATTCTTGCCTCTCATTTCTAAATATTTCTAGCTCATCCTTGTAACCAGCTCACCTCTTGACACTGCTGTTCATGAAGGATATTTTTCTAGGTTCACAGTGTGGCAGAAAGGCAGGAAAGATTACTTTTAAAAGAAATAAACATGAAAATGCAAAGTAGGGTACTTATTTTATGTGACCTTGATAAGCTGTTGATTTGCAACCTGCCACTTTTTCCCCATCGATTTAGAATGGAAGACTTTTAGAGAATGATTCATATAACCCACAACATATTAAACCGGTATCTGAGAGAGGGAGAAAGAGAAAAAATGTATTTGGTGGCAACTTGCTTCACCAGGTTGGCAAACATCAAAATATACCATTTCAGAAGAAAAGAAGAAGGAGAATAATTTAGGGAAAGAATATAGTTTAGGTTAATATACTCAAGGTCAGAGTCCAACCACTTAATTCCTCTAAGACCTTGAATAGGTCACTTTAACTCTTAAAGTCTCTTTCTTCACCAGGTGAAGAGGGATACCTTTTCACTCCCATGGGGTTGGAATATTAGTGAGATATTTATAAAGTCTGGCTTTACTCTGGCCATCAGCAACAACACAGGTAGGTGTGGGAAGGGCAGGGTCTATTCTATTACACCGTGACCACATCCTGAGGAACCCTGAGTTTGGATAAAGAAAGAGATTCCAGAAAAGGAGCCTGAGAAGGAACAGTTGGAGACAGAGGAGGAAAACTGGAGGAGTGGAGTCTCCCAAGCCGAGAGGGCAGGGTGTTTTCAGGAAAAGAGAGTCACAGGTCGGTAGATGATGACTAATCGCAACTGTGCCATCTTTTGCATCCACCATTACCAACAGCAAGAGGAAATGAGAGGGAAGAGCACCAGGCTCGAGCACAAAGTACCCCTTCTTGGCCTCTTTACATCATCATCAGTCTCACTTCATCCGTGGAGTGGGGATAGGGGTCCTTCCTAAGCCATTAGCTTATCCTGGGGATGAAGTTGTAAAAGCCAGGTGGGCTTCCTGGTGGCTCAGCTGGTAAGGAATCCACCTTCAATGTGGGAGACCTGGGTGCGATCCCTGGGTTGGGAAAATTCTGCTGGAGAAGGCAAAGGCTCGCCACTCTAGTATTCCGGCCTGGAGAAATGCACGGACTGTATAGTCCACGGGGTCGCAAAGAGTCGGACACGACTTTGACTTTCACCTCGGACTTCCCCGCACGGAGCCCTATGAATTGTCAGTGCTAAAGAAGCATGGGTTGCTAATACTGTTGGTGGTGGTGTGATCCAAATGAAATTAGCAAGATGTAACTAGATATCACTGTGTAAGAGTTTTTGTCTCTAGCAGAGAACCTCCAGAAAGTCAGAACGTCCAAGAAGCATCTGCTCCTCAATCTTCCAGGCTGCAGGACTGGTCAGACTGGGCCAGCTCTCACCTGGGCTGAACAACCATTCAAGGTGACCAAGATGAGTCAGGGTAGGGAGCAGGGATGAGAGGAGGGAGTCAGCGAAGGAGAGAAGTTCAAAGCCAGTAGTCTTGAGAGTATTATTTTTAAATCAACCCAAAATGTATGTTCTTAAAAAGACACTTAATGACTGAGGGGGCGGTTTTATATTTTAATATTCAACTTGCAGAGGACAGAGATGTGCTATGTTTAGAAGGCAGCAGAGTTGAGCTGTTAAGTGCACACTTTGGGAGCCAGAAAAGCCCACGATAAGAACCCCAGCGCTAGGACATAGTTACTGTGTGAGCTTTCTTTACTTGTCTAAGTGTCAGTTTTCTTATCTGTCAAATGGGAGATTTAAGAGCTAACTCCCTGGGTTACTTTAAGGAAGAAATTGTATAATATTAGGAAAAATGTTTGCAGAGGGCCTGGGGCATGGGAAAGGATCAATAGGAAAAGTATCAGTCAGATATTGCAGGATGATAGAATGTGATAGATGGATAGATTAATAGAGAGATAGAACCTGTTTTCAATCCCAGGAAGAATAGATAGTAAGTATTAACTGGATAGAAAGTATTAATTAGATATTAAGTATTAATTCTAATCTTGACTTTCTAATCACATAAATTATTCAGTTAATGCTCTGAGAAAGCTAAACCACCACTGCTGTCAGAAAGAAAGATATTGAGACTCTGAGTGGCTTAGAATTCTATTTATTTCATCTTCACCATTTCTTAAGTGACACGCCTGCCACATATTAGTGAATTTTAATCTTTGGGCTTGCCTACATTTGTGTTGGTAAAGAAGAAGAACTGTCCAACATTCCTGAGAATACATGTAAGAGGATATAGGTAATGTCATTTTTGATGGAAAAAATTCTTGGAAATAGGAAACTCTGCCATGAGGAAGCAGCAAAGAAAGTATGTTTCCATTTAGTCATTTTGCAGTTAATAAACATGAAGGAGAATGTTGGTCAACATCAACTCCCAGCAAGGAAAGCTGGCTCTTACTCAGTCAGCAATGGAGGGTGTCATATGTGAGCTTCCCTTTGTGAGCGTATTTCAAATAAATCTGGAAGTGTCTGTGAGTCAAAGATGTGGTTCGTGCAATATATGATGTAAAACAAAGACGTGTGGTCTACGTAGCTCTGCAGACAAGTTGCCAGATGGTGTGTATGCTTGATTGAAAGGCACCCAAGACAAGGAAGCACCCACCTGTTACTCTTAGCACACAATGGGAAGAATCCTCGACTTTCACAACCCTCTCACTGACGACTCTTTTTTTTTTTTGTCTTTTGATATTTAATGTCTCTCTGTTACTTGTATCTATTATTCTAGGTGGTACTAAGTCTTTTGGGGAAGGAAAAATCTAAATAATATAATTTTGTAAACAGACAAAGTTTAGTAAAACTTTTGAGTTAGAAGCAGACCTATGCCTGGTATCAGATAGTTTTATAAATAAATACATTTAAAAAGTTTTGAATTCTGACTAGTCAAACAAATTACTTTGTCAACAAAGGTCTGTCTAGTCAAGGCTATGGTTTTTCCAGTAGGTTTTTCTCACATCCTATAGATGTGAGAGTTGGACTGTAAAGAAAGCTGAGTGCCGAACAATTGATGCTTTTGAACTGTAGTGTTGGAGAAGATTCTTGAGAGTCCCTTGGACTGCAAGGAGATCCAACTAGTCCATCCTGAAGGAGATCAGTCCTGGGTGTTCATTGGAGGGACTGGTGCTGAAGCTGAGACTCCAATACTTTGGCCACCTGATGTGAAGAGCTGACTCATTTGCAAAGACCCTGATGCTGGGAGGGATTGGGGGCAGGAGGAGAAGGGGATGACAGAGGATGAGATGGTTGGATGGTATCACCAACTCAATGGACATGAGTTTGAGTAGTCTGGGAGTTGGTGATGGACAGGGAGGCCTGAGGGAGGCCTGGCGTGCTGCAGTTCATGGGGTTGCAAAGAGTCGGCTGAACTAAACTGAACTGAAATAAATGAAAGTGCTTAGTTGCTCAGTCGTGTCCGGCTCTCTGCTACTCTCTGTAGCCCACCAGACTCCTCTGTCCATGGGATTTTCCAGGCAAGAAAACTGGAGTGGGTTGCCATGCCCTCCTCCAGGGGATCTTCCCGACCCAGGGATCGAAACCAGGTCTCCCACAGTGCAGACCAGTTCTTTACCATCTGAGCCACCAGGAAAGCAAATGAATGGCAGGATGTTACTTTCAAGGAAAACACTATTTACCTTATTACATTTATGTGAATTTCTTTAATATGCCTCCAGGAAGCAGTCTGGTTTGTAAAACAGCAAGAGAAAACCAAAGGGAAGACATATTTTGCTAATCGGAAAGTAAAAACAAAGAATTATAAGCTTTTTGGATTTTGTCTTTTAGTCTGTAATCTGCTCCTTTCCTTGGTGTGTCCTCAAAGAGACTAATATCATCTATTAGAGGTGACTGGAAAAGTGTCAAGTGAAAGGCAAGTCTAAATTAGTTAACAGTAGCACAGGTTTAGTAGGAGAAATAAAGTTCATATTTTGAACTGACAGAGAGGTATGCAGTTTGCTTTAGTAGAAAACTGTCTCCTTTGGAGATTGTAAAATAAAGGGCTGGATATTATGGGCTGGTCCAGCATGCCTGCACGTCTGGTCTGGCGCTGGATGAAGGCATTAGTCACTGAGCTTAGAATTGTAACATTGAAGAGAGGTATACTGTAGTCTTGGAATGTCTGAGGAAGCCAGAGTTGCAGGAAGATGCTCTGGGATGGAAAGGCTTGTTCATGGGTTGAGGCAGGCTTTCAGAGTCAAGAAGGAAGGCAGATTGAGAGAGTGCTAAGTGTGCCCCCACTTAACCACTGAAGAGCCAGCTCTTCTGCTGGGAATTGTGGGAGGCCGAATTTGGACTTGGGAGCTGGAAGAGACTTGGAACATTTCTGTGCAGAGAGGAATCAATCAGAGTGAAATGTTTTTCTCTGTTCAGCATGAAGTGCCAAGTTGCAGTTCTGAAGCGCCAATGTCAATGAGAACATGTTGAAATTTCTTTTTTCCTTTTCTTTGTGGATGCTGGGAGAAGAGAAAGCAATGGAAGCTATAAATGATTGATTATCAGTCACTGAAGTCACAGAACTGCATAAAAATAGTCACTAGGAGATGGAGGACGTGCCAAAATTGAGCTAAAACATTTCCTCTTCAAAGCATCATTTAGGATCACCATAATCATTGATCATTAAGGTTGTCCTTACTCAAAGGGGTAAAACTTGAGTTTGTGTTTGAGTAGTTGAATCATGTCTTGTATTTGATAGATACATTGCATATATGTGTGTGTATGTTAGATGCTCAGTCATGTCTGACTCTTTGTGACCCCATGGACTATATAGCCTGCCAGGCTCCTCTGTCCATGGAGTTCTCTGGGCAAGAATACTGGAGTGGGTAGCCATTCTCTTCTCCAGGCTAATAATTCTGGTCCCTTTCTGGATCTCCAGTAGCCATAAAAATTGTCACATCGATGGTCTTCTATAACCTTGCATTGCCTTCTGCCCTCAGCCATATACCCGTATCTGTATCTAGTCACTGATGTCTACACCGAGTCACCAACCACATGTTCTAACAAACGGTCTTGCCTGAACCCTTATTCCCCCTCATAGCAAATTTTGGTAAAGGAGTGAATGTGTGTGGCTTTACCATTTTTCTAGGCTGATTTTTCTCTAGATAATTTGAAACCTATATTTGGAACTGTAGGAAATGAGGTTTTACAGTGAAAACTAGCATATTCTAGGATAGTTTAACTGACCCAGATAGCATTCCAATAGATGATGAAAGATGGGTAACGAAACCTGAATGCTAAATAGCCCCCTCAAATATCCTTTAAATCTATTCCCTCTGTTTGTTCCTACGTATGGTTTTGGGCTGAGAAATTGTGCCTAAATTGTGCTATTCAGTCGGTACCCTTAAGAGGGCTGTGTTCCTTTCCAATCTGTATTTACAGAAGGGCATAGATTTGAGGAGTATTTGGGAGAATGACCAAGATGTTCATTGATGCAGAGATCACATACCGCAAGGACTACTCAAGGACAGTGGGACCCTTACCTTGAGGAAGAAATGTCCTGAATGAAACAAACTTGCTGACCTGTATTTCAAACAAACATCCTCTAGGCATAGTAGAACAAGCTATTCAGTCTTTCTCTCGATAAAGGGTAAAAGCCAGTAGGCAGGAGGCAAATGGAGAGCGATTTCAGCTCAGATGAGAATTCTCTGACAATCAGAGCCATTCCTCTCTGTAACAGCCAGAGTTGTCTCAGGAAGTCTTGGCTACTAAAGGAATTCAGGCAGGGGCTGGGAAACCACTGGTCAGAATTTCTTGGCTGGGTGTGTGCGTGCTAAGTTGCTTCAGTCGTGTCTGATTCTGTGTGACCCTGTGGACTGTAGCCCACCAGGCTCCTCTGTCTATCGGATCTCCAGGCAGGAATACTAGAATGGGTTGCCTTGCCCTTCTCCAGGGGATCTTCCCCACCCAGGGATCGAACCTTCATCTCTTGTCGCTCCTGCATTCTCAGTTCTTGGAGGACATGGATCTAGCCTTTTTCTTTGGGATTCCTTCAGTGCTCGGAGCAGTGATAGGCAATAGGTTTAGAGTTCAGTGAGTCAGTCAGTCAAGTTGTTCAGTCATGTCTGACTCTTTGCGACCCCATGGACTTCGGCATGCCAGGCTTCCCTGTCCATCACCAACTCCCAGAGCCTGCTCAAACCCATGTCCATTGACTTGGTGATGCCATCCAACCATCTCATCCTCTGTTGTCCCCTTCTCCTCCTTCCTTCAATCTTTCCCAGCATCAGGGTCTTTTCCAATGAGTCAGTTCTTTGCATCAGGTTTAGAGTTAGCGTCTTAAAGTTCATTCTTCTTTTACTCAGTTGTCTTGAGAGAGAGCTACATTTTTACAAGTTTAACATCCTTCCTTTATTTGTGGGTTTGGGTTCATTAGGTGATTGGGAGTTCTGATTTACTTCATAGAATTTCCATCTGAAAAAAGTCGTTTTATCTCCAAATCTAGTTCTCTTCTGATAATAATTGCCTCCATAACAGTTTGATTAGAATCACGTGCACACATTTGTAAAAATTCTGTTCTTTAATTTTTTGCAGTGTTGGAGTATCTAGAGTTCATTGGACATGTTAGACATGAAAAAGGACTCGGGAAAAATTCTTCCCAGAAGCCACTGTATGTTTGTTCTCCCGGCACGGTGGATGTCAACGCGATCATAAGGTGTTTACAGAGTGAAATATCTTCACTGTTACAGCTGTTACCTCAACATGTGTGTGCAGTGCATTTCCTTATTTTTCACAGAAGGAGAAGCACATTGGGGAGTTTAAGTGTTTGTCTATATGGCTGGAAGAAGGGCCGAGCTGAGGTCAGCATGCAAGCTTCAGCTCTGGGCTCTCTCTTCTTCCATGCATAAACTATGCCGTTAACATGTACTGATATATCCTTATGCTGTGGAATGTCCACATAGCGTGAATTCAGTAGGGAAACCCATTAGTCAAGGGTAGCTGCGAACATTGTGTGAAGTGCCTCTTAGTGCCAAGTCACAGCAACCTACGAAATGTGCTTTTGAAAAATGTATATCGTACCTTAAATATTCTGCTTTGTTTCAGAACAAGAAGGGGACCCAGTGTTTTACTCTAGTGCGTTAGGCAAGGATGGGTAAACAGGAGTTATATAGTGATATATGAATCATCTCAAGCAACCTGCATTGTATTTTCCAAATATCATGAGGAAAAATGCATTTAATGTCTTGAAACTTCTGGATATTTAGCTCTCTTCCTAAAATTTCTGCATCTGTTTTTAGTAAGGACTAAAGAAAATACCACATTTTGGATTTTATGTGTAGATTTAGAGTTTTTCCTGCTGACGACCAAAGGTGAGATACATTCAGAGGTTTTTCTCCCTTTTAGAATCAATCTGGATTCTGAATTGTTTGTGTAGCACTTTTATATATCTTCTTAAGTGACAAGTGTAACCACATATTTTTTGTAAGGAGAATTAATATTATTACTCCTCAGGTAAAAACATCTTTCTCAATGCAGTGCTGAGTCATTCAGTCTTAGAAGTTTAGAATTAAAAAAGACCAAATAGAAACTTTAGAAATTTGATTGTCATCCAACTTTTAGATTTTATACAATTGAAAATTAAAAGAAAAAAAGCCAGAAATGTAAAGTCACTTGCCCAAAGTCATACATTTATAGTTTTCATGATTATATTGGTGATACTGTTAACAACATTAAATTAAACTATATCCAAGCTATAAAGTATCAGTACTGTCCCAGGCTTAGGTTTGGTGAATAAATATTTCTTCAGAAGCTTCAAACATGGCTCAAATTTAACCAAAAGGAAACATTTTGCTTTTTAATTGCTATATTGACTCTTGTGCTAGAGATATTTCACAGAATCCAGAGCTGTAAGTTGTGAGTTGGGGCTTGAAATACATCAATTGAGAGCATTTTAATACCGGTTTCAACAGCTGAACCCCATCCATCAAAATGGTAATCTAGCCTTCCAATTCTAGGAGGAAGTTAAAAGTAAACATTATAAATTCTTCCCTGACGTCTATTCCTTTTTTTTTTTTTTTTCTCTAATGATTGAGAACACCGTGTTACACAAGTTCTAAGCCAAACTCCACAATAAGTTCAGAAGGTTCAACTCTACAAGCTATTTTGACAAGGGCTGAAATGGGGCAGTGCCACTTGATGGTATGAGCCCTGGAGGGCACAGTTTAATCAGGTCCGAAGAATTCCTTCCTCTGCCCCTGGGGTGCCCATCACAGGGGGAGCGGCCCTGGGGAGCTTCCATGAGGGAGGCTGCCTCCGTGTGATTTACACCGAGAAGAGCCTAGAGGTGCCAGGGGCAGGCAGGGTACTCAGCATCGCTTTACAACAAGCCCAGTAGAGAAAGATGGTCTTTGATCTAACCAGTCTGGCTCCTTTGAGGCAGGGGAGGATTTGAAAAAGAAGAGCAATGGGAGTATTACGCAGACCTGATACATAATGAGTGAATCATGACTTTGCTCCTAATTGGAGCGATCAGTTTATAATCTCAAGCTTGTAAAAGAAAAAGGAAAACTTCTACGTGTTTGTATGTTACATACTCATGTACAGACGCATGTGCTGTGCTTAGTCACTCTGTTGTGTCTGACTTTTGTGACCCCGGGGACTGCAGCCCGCCAGGCTCCCCTGTCCAGGGGATTCTCCAGGCAAGAATACTGGAGTGGGCTGCCATGCCCTCCTCCAATGCATATTCATATATCTTAGCATATTGTCTTATCAGCAAATACAAAAGTGTGGATGAAAACACGCCAAGACACTCATTTGAGGTGCAACGAGGGGAGATTGGGGGAGGTGTGAGTCCAGAGGAAAGAGGCAGAGCCAGGGCCATTAGCACCCTAGCTTAACTTGGTGCCTTTTACCACAAAATAAACCTAAACTCTAAGGGATTTGATGTTTTTCTCCCTTTACGTAAAATATTTCCTTCACTTAAAAAAATTTTTTTGCACTTCCTAGAAGATTCTGAGGTCCTTAAAATTCAGTTGGAGATTCTAGTTGTTGCAATTGCAATTTCCCACCTGGAAAGTCCACACTCACCACCAATCCCCATTTCAACTGCCCAGTTATTGCCTACCAAGCACCACAGGTCAGGCTTAGGCCTGATGGCTCTCTCACCTTGTTCAAGGGCCATCCTGATGTGATCAGGAATCTAAGCTGTCGGTCCTGTGTGCTGAACAAATAACGTGGAAAGAAACTCTTGCTTTGCGGGCCATGCTTTTTATTCAAGCAGAGCTCTGGCATCGAGGAGAAAAATGGGGATTTGATGAAAGCTCTTCAGGCTAGGCCTCTGGAAATCAATACCGCATTTGCAGAGTTAGGCAAAGCTGGAGTTGATGGGTCCAAAGGCAGACTGTGCTCCTGAAAGCAGAACACGTGAGCAGCAGGGAGGACTCTCTTCTTGATGCAGGAGCAGAATTCTGCCTCTGCAGAACATTTTCCTAAGGCATTTTAAGTGCTAATTCTTAAACATTTTTTTCTTCCCTACTATATTGACTTGCTCTTGAAGCGGTGGTTGGGTTGACCTGATCCTGAATACCGTCTCCAGTCCTCCTGGTTTTCGTAGCTTCCTCTGATGAGCCTGGCTCTCCATCCGTCCCCCACAGGTTCTAACAGTGCCCTTCATCTTTGGCCATCCAAGCCTGCATGGCTCTGCTGGTAGGATGCTGAATCTGCTGATGCTGGTTGCATGCTGCTTTTTCAGAGTAAGATGCGGTGGGGTGGGGGCGGTGACTTTTAACTGATTGATGAATTACCTGTATTTTTCTGGGTCGATATTTTTCTTGCCCTGAATTTCATGGCTGCCACAATTCTGGGAACTTAAATTCTAATATCAACATACAGAGTAGGCTTTGATTTGATACCTGTTGATAGAATGAAATGCTATTTCCTGAGCATGAAATGTCTTACTTTTCTCATTTTTAGCAAATGATTTCTTAAGACATACAAATTTCTTTTGGGGGGGCTAGTAATAAGTTGAGGAATTCTCTGCACAATGGATGGTAACACTGATGTCACACTGGAAATTTCTGTAAAAGATTCCTGTTTCCTTCAGAACAGAAATGTCTTGTGACAAAGGTTTTAAGAATGCCTTGTTTTTTGCTCCCCTGGAAGGAAATATCAGGAAAGCAGTTTCCCCCCCCCCCCCGCCCCCCCCAGTTTTATGTGTAGTTTCTGTGCTTTAAAGTCTCCCAAGAGAATAGATGCTTTCTCCCCTGGGAATTAGTGGTTAACCCATGAAGTTTTAAGCGGATTAAGCATGCTTATAATCCAGTTTTGCTTTTGCTGTTACTCATATGTTTTGTCCCCAGAAATTAGAGAACTGGGTGATGTTATGAGAAAGTGCTCACATGGCATTGGGCAATGTACCTGATTCAGTACACACATCACCTCAACCCTGATATGTCATCATTACGGTCCCCATCTTGAAGATGAGGACATGGAGTTTGGGGAGATTTAAGTGACTTGTCTGAGATCATCCGGCCAGCAGGGGGTGCAACCACTGACATTTGTTCCGTCTGATTCAGTGGCTAAGGTTTTCCTCAGCTTCCTCCTGCCTTCCCTCCAAGCTGCGCTGAGAGTCTAGGATGAGGCCCATCTGCGCTCCATGGGGATCTCCACGCCACGTGATCACTCCTCTTTCTCTTGCCCAGCTTCCGTTGGTTTTTATGGTTTCCCTCCTTCCTGACACTTTTCTCCTGCTCCATTTCGTCTCCTGGCTCCTTTCTGTAAATATTCCTCTGCTCAGCTCATCCACTCTTGTGCCTGCAGTTCACATGTATGTCTCTATGTGGAACCTCAACCTTCGTCTCTGACTTTTACTTTTCTCTTTCCGAGTGCTCTAAGAGCTTGAACAGTACAACATCAACTCAAACTCAACCACGAATAAGAACAGTGCTTTCAGAAGAGGAGGCATATGGTTAAAATAATGTACATAGCATCCTGACTCCCCTTCCACTCAGAAATAAAAATGATCAACCAACATGTGCTGAGCATTGCATATATAACCCTGTGCTGGAAAAAGCAGTTTGAGATGATTCAGAGACTCACAGTTTGCTTTCGAAAAGTTCATCATCTCAAGAAGGATACAAAACGTTCTAATGGGAGTTGTATAAATAGCCTAAACATACACACACACACAAAGGGGAGCAGGAAGGTCGCTGGTCAAAGGAAAGGGACTCAGGATGAAGATAAATGTGCAGTCATTTAACCTGACCCTTGGAGCCAAAAATTGTGTCACTAGAAAGGCCTGGGGCCTGGAGATGATTTTTATTTGAGAGCACTGGCTGTCTAGGAGAGTTCTTTTTTACCTTGTCGGAGTTCTGAGCCAATGTGCCTGAAACATATGTTGCATTTATATCTTATTTTTAAGAAGTACAAGGGAAAAAAAATATATAAAGGAGTAAAAGCAGTGCCAACTTCTTCTTTAAAGACTATTTTAAAAAGCTGGCATCGACCCAGCAAATGTTAAGTACATCTTGTATTAGCTGTCACTCTAATTCAACACTCAGAGGGTGCTAATGTACCCAGCTTCATGGAGCAGGCTGACCCTCTCTGATGCCTTTTTCCTGCTCTGTGATTCCTCCACCTCAGCTCAGTGCAGTTGGACCAGAGGAGTGGGAGCAATTAACCTGTCAGCATCTCCCATTTTTAGTGCCTTGTAATTTGCATGTGAAGTGAAAAGAAGTAAATTGTGAAATTTTCAACTTAGTTTTCCTAGAAGAGTGAATAGTGATCTGCCTCTCCTTCACAGAATGTGGGTGGTGACATTCAGTTCCCACCAAAAAAGTATAGCTGTTTTCCCCCTCCTTTATTTATCCGTGAGTCATCCTTCCAGGGTTTATGGGAGTTCTTCAGGCTGAGGAGTAAAAAGAGCTTTCCGCATCAAATATGCCTCGTGGCATGCCAACAAGGCATGCAAGAGAGAGTATCTGGACCAGGCTTTTTCAGCCTTGACACTACAGACATTTGGGGCTTGATGATTCTTCGGGGCTGTCCTGGGCTCTGTAAGATGTTGAGCAGCGTCCCTGGCCTCTACCTGCTGGAAGATGGTAGCTGTCTCCAAGTCGTGATGACTAAAGAGTCTCCAGCAGCAGCCAAATATCCCCTGGGGAAAAGAGGGCAGAGACACTCCTAGTTGAGAACTCCTGATCTAGAATTATAGGGCTTCCCTGGTGGCTCAGTGGTAAAGAATCTGCTACCAGGGCAGGAGATCCAGGTTCGATCCCTGGGTTGAGAAGATCCCTTGGAGACGGAGATGGCAACCCACTCCAGTATTCTTGCCTGGGGAATTTCATGGAGAGAGGAGCTGGTGGGCTACAGTCCACGGGGTCGCGAAGAGTCAGACACGACTTAGCGACTGAATATGCACGCATGCACGATCTAGAATTATACATATAAATGATGACCTGTGTAACGACTTAGTGGGAGCAGATTTTTCCAGATGGTTCCCTGACTTCTGTGAGGGGTGCTGAGGGTTCAGAGTGGTATTCAGAGAGTGTGATGGATGACCTGTGTTTTAGTCGTGTTTATAGGATGATGACCAATGTGCTTCCCTAAGTTCATAGAAGACTGTGGACCCATCTTGGAGCTATCCAAGATCCCTTGGGAAGCAAGCCTCTCTCTCTCTCTCTCTTTTTTAAAAAAGCTTCTGCATCCTAAATGGTGGGCCAGATACTCATATTAAGAATAAGAGAGACAATGAAATGACTCTCAATCATGGCTTCAAAACAAACAGGACCTTTTCATGATTTGGTTGTAAATTATTGTTGTTCAGTCAGTCATGTCCAACTCTTTGCGACCTCATAGACTGCAGCACACCAGTCTTCCCTGTCCTTTCCCATCTCCTGAAGTTTTCTCAAACTCATGTCCAATGAATCAGTGACGTCATCCAACCATCTCATCCTGTGTCACCCCCCTCTCCTCCTGTTCTCAATCTTTCCCAGCATCAGGGTCTTTTCCAATGAATTGGCTCTTCGCATCAGGTGGCCCAAGTATTGGAGCTTCAGCTTCAGCATCAGTCCTTCCAGTGAACATTGGTTGTAAACAATGGCAAAAGAAGGGAATCAATGAGCAAGTGGAGAAGGTGGGAGGGTCTTCCCCAGGAGACCACGATGGGCAGTATTGTTCATCCTGCCGAGTACAACTAAGTCAGCATCCAGAAGTGAGACCGTGCAACTCCAGCCTGGGAAGTCAAAGGCTGGGTCAGGGCTAAGCTGTTCCAGTGTTACAGATGCCAGCTTGTTTCCTAGTTTACCGGTCATTCCAGGAGCGGGACACCTTGTCTACAGGGCCTGACTCTGTAATAATGATCTGAATTCTCACCTTCAGGCTTTCTCGGGTGAAAGGCAGCATGTCTTTCCTCCTTCCCGATGCTGGGGCATTCTAAACAAAGACTACTGGGACCTTACGAAGTAAGGTGATGCCTTCCATTTACTGGAAATGGGCAGACTATGAGCTGTTCTTCGTTAGCACCATCTAGAGAAGCCGGGCTACCTGCACATTTATTTGGCAGCTGGAGCAGAGAGAGAGGGGTGTTCTCTAAGTCAGACTGGCCGTCTGGGAGGCCAAAGCAGATACTGTTGAGGGTGCTTCTTGGGGAAAGGGAATAAAGAATAATTCTTTAGTTGAGTCTGTTTAGATTGTTGAATCTATTTCTTCTTACTCTTCAATACCACCCTTCTGATTTATTGTTTTTTTAATTAATGGTGACAGCAAGAATAATGATTAAATATGTATAATAGGTCAAGGTTTCCAGAAAATTTCTTTTGGTTCTTGATTTATTGGCAGTTACTCCAACAGATTCTTAACTTTAGTCACTTGATGAATCTGTTCATGGACCCCTAAAGATCAGCTTGACATATTTACTCCAGGACGTTTCTTTCTCCTACCATTTGAAAAATATTCTGATCCTACCCTTAGCCCTGGCACTAGCTGGTGAGTGCAAAGTACAGTGAGATCCACAAGTGAAAGGAATATTCTAGGAGGATGTACTTATTCTGCAAGCAAAGATTTCCAAACCCTTTCATTTGCATTTCCCCCCAGTGTGGGTTACTGTATTAACATACAGTATTCCTTAATGGAAGAGAAGTAAAGCTCTGTTAATGTTTATGCTGTTTGTAAAAAAAAAAAAAAAAAAAGGTAATGATAGAATTCCCTGAGCACTGCATTTTCATTCAATGTACACTGATCCTTAAAGCGCAAAGCAAGCTGGGAGAAGCCTGGCTGCAGATGTGGATTGCCTGCTTAGCGGGCTCTAAAGCTCTTTGCTAAGAAATCTCCATCTTTGTCACTATTTTCCTCAAGGTGTTGAATAATTTTAAAAGTGGCAGTTGCACAATATATTAAAAAAAGCTGACAGCTGGCATGATTCAGTTTACTTTTCTGTCCTTTTAGTCGAAAGCTTGGAGTGTTTTGCCCCATGGGGGGATGTGGAGCTGGAGTTTATTTGGATTTAATGGAAGTATGCTGCCTGGTTAGAAAGAAGACTCCCGCCTGAGCAAAGCTTTCTTTTCTGCAAAGCTTGGATGCCAGGCCACGTTGCTTCCACTACACCAATATATCTTTGCTGTTCGTTTTGAAGATGAAGATATTAGTAGATTTTTCCTCCTCCTAATGGTCAGTATTGTAATTCAGTTCAGTTCAGTCGCTCAGTCGTGTCCAACTCATTGCGACCCCATGAATTGCAGCACACCAGGCCTCCCTGTCCATCACCAACTCCCGGAGTTTACTCAAACTCATGCCCATCGAGTCGGTGATGCCATCCAGCCATCTCATCCTCTGTCATCCCCTTCTCCTCCTGCCCCCAATCCCTCCCAGCATCAGGGTCTTTTCCAATGAGTCAACTCTTCGCATGAGGTAGCCAAAGTACTGGAGTTTCAGCTTCAGCATCAGTCCTTCCAATGAACACCCAGGACTGATCTCCTTCAGGATGGACTGGCTGGATCTCCTCGCAGTCCAAGGGACTCTTAAGAGTCTTCTCCATCACCACAGTTCAAAAGCATCAATGTTTCGGCATTCAGCTTTCTTCACAGTCCATCTCACATCCATACATGGCCACTGGAAAAACCATAGCCTTGACCAGACGGACCTTTGTTGGCAAAGTAATGTCTCTGCTTTTTAATATGCTATCTAGGTTGGTCATAATTTTCCTTCCGAGGAGTAAGTGTCTTTTAATTTCATGGCTGCAATCACCATCTGTAGTGATTTTGGAGCCACCAAAAATAAAGTCTGACACTGTTTCCACTGTCTCCCCGTCTATTTCCCATGAAGTGACAGGACCGGATGCCATGATCTTAGTTTTCTGAATGTTAAACTTTAAGCCAACTTTTTCACTCTCCTCTTTCACTTTCATCAAGAGGCTTTTTAGTTCATCTTCTCTTTCTGCCATAAGGGTGGTGTCATCTGCCTATCTGAGGTTATTGATATTTCTCCCGACAATCTTGATTCCAGCTTGTGCTTCTTCCAGTCCAGTGTTTCTCGTGATGTACTCTGCATATAAGTTAAATAAGCAGGGTGACAATATACAGCCTTGATGTACTCCTCTTCCTATTTGGAACCAGTCTGTTGTTCCATGTCCAGTTCTAACTGTTGCTTCCTGACCTGCATACAGGTTTCTCAAGAGGCAGGTCAGGTGGTCTGGTATTCCCATCTCTTTCAGAATTTTCCACAGTTTATTGTGATCCACATAGTCAAAGGCTTTGGCATAGTCAATAAAGCAGAAATAGATGTTTTTCTGGAACTCTGTTGCTTTTTCGATGATCCAGCAGATATTGGCAATTTGATCTCTGGTACCTCTGCCTTTTTAAAAACTATCTTCAACATCTGGAAGTTCACGGTTCACGTATTGCTGAAGCCTGGCTTGGAGAATTTTGAGCATTACTTTACTAGTGTGTCAGATGAGTGCAATTGTGTGGTGGTTTGAGCATTCTTTGGGTTTGCCTTTCTTTGGGATTGGAATGAAAACTGACCTTTTCCAGTCCTGTGACCACTGCTGAGTTTTCCAAATTTGCTGGCATATTGAGTGCAGCACTTTAACAGCATCTTAATTAGTTCCTATTAATTTGATAATAAAGTCAGAACCATAATTCCCTGTTTAATTCATTCAATGCATATTCTCATTGCTGTGCCTAGAATGAATCATTTGTAAATGACAACCCACTCCGGTATTCTGGCCTGAAAAATCCCATGGACAGAGGAGACTGGCAGATTACAGTCCATGGGCTTGCAAGAGTCGGACATGACTGAAGCAACTAAACAACCTAAAAAGTGATCAGAGATCAGTCCTGGGTGTTCACTGGAAGGACTGATGCTGAAGCTGAAACTCCAATAATTTGGCCACCTGATGCGAAGAACTGACTCATTAGAAAAGACCCTGATGCTGGGAAAGATTGAAGGAGGAGAAGGGGATGACAGAGGATGAGATGGCTGGATGGCGTCACCGACTCGATGGACATGAGTTTGATTAAACTCCAGGAGTCGGTGATAGACAAGGAGGCCTGGCATGCTGGACACGACTGAGTGACTGAACTGAACTGAAAGTAGTCAAGAGAAAGAGAAAGGTCATGTGGCCTATGACCTCAAGAAGCTTAAAGGTCTGGTGGTAGAGGAAGGCACGTGATGGATTAACCCCAACACGGATCAGGTGGGGAGCATTGCTGCGTGAACGTAGCACCATGACAGTTCTGAGCAGGGTGCAGGGGATCCAGGAGCAGGGGCGCTTTGAGTTCCTTTGGCAAGTTCTGGGCTATCACACTTAGACTTCACCATGCAAGGAATTTGTGTGCTGGTCTAGAGACTCTTTATTGTCCAACTCTCACATCCGTACATGACTACTGGAAAGACCATAGCTTTGACTATATGGATCTTTGTGGGCGAAGTGATGTCTCTGCTTTTTGATATGCTGTCTAGGTTTGTCATAGCTGTTCTTCCAAGAAGCAAGTGTCTTCTAATTTCATGGCTGAAGTTGGATCGTAAGAAGGCTGAAAGCTGAAGAATTGATGCTTTCAAATTGTGGTGCTGGGGAAGACTCTTGAGAGTCCCTTGGACAGCATGGAGATCAAGCCAATTAATCCTAAGGGAAATCAACCTTGAATACTCATTGGAAGGACTGGTGCTGAAACTAAAGCTCCAACACTTTGGCCACCTGATGCAAAGAGATGACACATTGGAAAAGACCCTGATGTTGGGAAAGATAGGAGGCAAAAGGAGAAGGGGGCAGCAGAGGATGAGATGGTTGGATAGCATCACCAATTCAGTGGACATAAACTTGGTGAAGTGAAGGACCAGGAAGAGCCTGGCATGCTGCAGTCCATGGGGTCTCAAAGAGTAGGACATGACTTAGCAACTGAACAACAACTAGAGGCTCTGCCTCCGTTTGCTTCTGGCTTGGGAGACAGGTTGAACTGCCTTAGTGGTGTAAGAAAAACCCATGATATTAAATAAACAGCAACAAATGTTTTGGAGGAAGCCTGAAACTGCTGAGATGAAAGTCAGCGGGCGCTGGCGTGGGCTCAGAGCACAGAGGCTGCCTCTGGGGAGGCGCATTGTGGAGCCAGTTAGGGGACTGGAATGGGGGCCATCTGATCACTTCCTGCTAGACTCTACTAAGAGAAACCCTGTAAATGACAGGGCCCTAACTATTCTCTCAGAAAACATCCGTGCAATCGTGAAAGGAAAATTTAAGTAAAATCAGAGTGTTTGAACAGAAATTGAGGACTGAGATGGAAAAGCTAGGGCAAATTACATGCTCATCAAATTGAACTAAGAAGCATTCATGACAAAAATAAGTCTCAAAATGGAAGCCCTTTTTATGAAAATCAGCCCCAAACGCACCCTTAGCTGCTGGCTACCTGTGGCCCTTCCTTCCAGCCCCTGGGCTCTGCTGGGTAAACTGAACAGGAGCCTTGTGTAACGTCACCAATCTGATAATTTTTGGTATTCGAGTTTAAAAGAGCAACCAAACTTCACTGAAAAACTATCAAGCAAAAATTCAATTTTAAAGGAGACTTGCAAGGTCGAGTCTGCCACTTGCAACTGGCAATCCAGTGGTTAAGACTTTACTTTCCAATGCAGGGGGTTCTGGTTTGATCCCTGGTCAGGGAACTGAGGTCCCACATGCCTCTTGGTCAAAACACCAAAATGTAAAACAGGAGCAATATTGTAAGAAATTCAAGAAGACTTTAAACATGGCCCACATTTAAGAAAAGTCTGTAAAAGATAATCTAAAAAGTAGACTTGCAAGCCATGCTTCCTCTGAGCCTAGCAGGTACCTAGCACGGAGGGGTCCAGCATAGGTTTACTGCCTCCAAGTGGCAAGAGAGATGTTGAGCTTGCATTGTGTGTCTTTGTGTTTTTCTATTCCCACATTCAAAAAATTTTGCAAGTAATTGAAACAAAAGTCTTTTTAGTTTCAAGCTAAAATGGCAGACACTAAAATAACCTTGAAAGATAATTCAAAGGAGTCATATTATGTAAATTTTTATTAGAATGAGGGGAACACGCAAATTTACAATAGGTCTCAGTTCAGTCCAGTCGCTCAGTCTTGTCCGACTCTTTGCGACTCCATGGACTGCATCACGCCAGGCTTCCCTGTCCATCACTGACTCCTGGAGCTTGCTCAAACTCATGCCCATCGAGTCGGTGATGCCATCCAACCATCTCATCCTCTGTCATCCCCTTCTCCTCCTGCCCCCAATCCCTCCCAGCATCAGGGTCTTTTCCAATGAGTCAACTCTTTGCATGAGGTGGCCAAAATAATGGAATTTCAGCTTCAGCATCAGTCCTTCCAATGAACACCCAGGACTGATCTCCTTTAGGATGGACTGGTTGGGATCTCCTTGCAGCCCAAAGGACTCTCAAGAGTCTTCTCCAACACCACAGTTCAAAAGCATCAATTCTTCAAAGGCAATAGAGCTAGACAGTCTTTAAAATGTTTTATTATATAAGGCTTGGATAAATCACACATATAGTTTATATGTAATGAATAGTTGGTGGGAATAGTTAGCTATAAGGCCCGGGGAGCCTTATCAGAGTGTGTCGTTCATTTACCCTTTCTTCCTATAAAGCTGTGTTGACCATTCTGTCTTTCATCTTGGCAAAATAACGAATGGTTTTTATGTTGCTTATGTTTTTCATTATAATCATAAGCTTTCCTTTTTTTCTTTTTTGCTGATATAGGAGCCTTGAGAGAGAGAGAGAGAGAGAGAGAGAGGAAGGGAGGAAGAGAAGGAGGCAGAGGAGGAGGAGATGGAAGAAGGAAAAAATGAAGGGAGTAAAGACAGTAAGAAAAAACAAACAAAGGCAGTGCTGAGGTGGCTGCATTTCCTCCTGGTGGTATCACTCAGGGGTCTGGCCTCTGTCCCAGGGTGTTCTCCCCTTCTTAAGGCTAGAGTTATCTATTACATTAAGAAAAAAATCAAACTGGGTTTCTAGTCTGTTTGACTCAATACGGGGTACCATTTTGGCCCTCAGTTTTCCCAGC
The DNA here is from genome assembly GCF_963930625.1 of Muntiacus reevesi. Classification (NCBI taxonomy): domain Eukaryota; kingdom Metazoa; phylum Chordata; class Mammalia; order Artiodactyla; family Cervidae; genus Muntiacus; species Muntiacus reevesi. The sequence continues at coordinate 75,243,482 of NC_089259.1, read as the reverse complement.
TGGATTTTTCTCTCCCGCGCAAAGCCTCGTTATCCAGGGACAACTCTCCTAGGTTGGCTTGGATATGGTCGCTCTACTTCTTTGCTGTGCTGAATAGGAAACTCTGAAGATGCTCCCTTGACATTTAATGAAACATGTTTCTGTTGCTGGTTCTGAGGGGCTACAAGGGCAATAGTTTTCTCTCACAGTTTATAATTATGAGTAGCTAAGTGTTGGGAGAGACTTTCAAATATAGGCTCCTTAAACTCTTTTGCCTGCTTACTCTCACCAACCCCCCCAAAAGTTTGGAAACCATCTGTCCCCTGCACATTTCACAATGAAGCCTAAATTTTACATCGTCATTGAAAAGCATGTAATTTTTACTGTAGTTTCAATATTTTAAAAATCAAAGTATAGCACCTCTCTTTTGAGTCACAGTCACACCTGGAAAGTACAATGATTTGTTAATCACCATTTTCCCTTTTAGATTTTAATTTTTTAACTTTTTCTTTTAAAATATGTGTTTATTTACTACTTGGCTGTGGTGGGATCTTTGTTGGATCATGGGGGATCTTTTTATTGTGGTGTTTGGGCTCAATACTTGTGACACTCAGGCTTAGCTGCCTCAAGGCATGTGGGATCTTAGTTCCCTGACCAGGAATCAAACCTGCGTCCCCTGCATTGCAAGGTAGATTCTTAATCACTGGACCACCAGGAAAGTCCCTGTATTTTCCCGTTTGAAAGTAGATAAGCAAGCTCTTCTTTGGTGTTTGGACAATTTCCATCATTTTCTTTCTTCCGTGAACTTGTATTTTCATTTAAACTTCCCTTGCAGAACTTAAAGTAATAGGTTTATTCCTCAAAACCTTTTGTTAATCATTCTTTCATATCTCTGTAATAAAAATATTTATTTGACTTTAAAAATATTACCTTCTAAATTGAATTTTTATTAGAACCATTGTTCAAAACAATGTAATTTATAATTTTATAGTTAATAAACATAACAAATAAAATTATGTTGAAATGCATGTCAGTGAAATTTTCCCAGGTGGCACTAGCAATAAAGAACCCGTCTGCCATGCAGGAGACATAAGAGATGTGGGTTCAGTCCCTGTGTTGGGAAGACCCGCCTGGAGGAGGGCATGGCATCATTCCAGTATTCTTGCCTGGAGAATCTCACAGACAGAGGAGACTGGAGTGCTACAGTCCATAGGATCATAAAGAGTCAGACACGGCTGAAGCGACTTTGCATGCATGCATGCCATTGAAATGGATGGAGCTGTAAAAAAATCTCAGCTAGATCTTGTATCTGGGGTGAGTATTACTTATTGCTAGAATGAGAAAATCTCTGGAGTCAACACTATTTTCATTTTTATAGTTTTAAGTGCCGAGAATACTTGTTCATATAAATAAGCTGATAGATTTCTTCATCCTTCTCTTGCCCGAGTTGAATTTTTTTTAAATGTTAATTCTTTCTTGTTTAGTAGATGCTTCTTTTTCATTGCCTAGGCACCCTTCAAGAGTCTCTGAGGTCTTAAAAGTTTAAATCAAGATTGCTACACTTTGAAATCTGACTTGGAGGTGTTTCCTACAGTGAACAATCCCTTTTGTAGGCAATACTGTACTGTTCGTCCTAGACCCTTCAGATCAGAAGTGCCATCCCCAGATGCTGGCAACACGGACCATCGATGGCTCATGGTTCCTGGGGAACTGTGGCTGCCAGGAACTGCCTGCCAAGCTACCGCCAGTGACTGGCTGGTGCAGGGACTGAAAGTGAAAGTGTTAGTCGTTCAGTCGTCTGACTCTTTGCCACTCATGGACTGTAGCCAGTCAGGCTCTTCTGTCTGTGGAGTTCTCCAGGCAAGAATACTGGAGTGGGTAGCCCTTCCTGTCTCCAGGGAAATCTTCCCAACCCAGGGATCAAACCCAGGTCTCCTGCATTGAAGGCAGATTCTTTACCACTGCACCACCAATGATGCAGAGATACAAAGCCTGCCTTCAGCTGGGGACAGATCTTCAGGGTCATCCCAGCCACAGAGCTCCCTGAGGTTCTGAGGGCTCACTTTTGGTTCTGCTCGATCCTTGCCTTACTCACATCCTTAGAGATATATTCCTCGGAGCACCTCTCAAGCACCACTTGACTCTTAAGACTGTTCTCAGGAAACTCACTGTGAAACACCTATTTATTAACTTGTACTTCAAAAGTGTGGTTCTACAGAAGACAGCTTAAAAATCACTGTTTTGGGTGGAAATGATACAGTGGGCTTATTCCACTTGTTGTGGTTATTTTTGATGGTATCTTTTTTGGTGTTTCTTGTATGAAATATTTGTATTCAACATGAGGACCTCTGCTGAAAATATGTTGTTGTGGTTGCTAAGTCTGTGCACGACCTGACTAAGTCTGTGCTAGGCTGTGCATGACTTAGTTGCTAAATTGTGTCTGACTCTTTGCAGCTCTATGGATTGTAGCCCACCAGGCTCCTCTGTCCTTGGGATTCTCCAGGGAAGAATGCTGGAGTGGGTTGCCATTTCCTCCTCCAGGGGATTTTTCTTGACCCAGGGATTGAACCTGGGTCTCTTGTATTGCAGGTGGTCTCCTTCATTGCAGACACATATGATCCATTGTTAATAAATACTCCCCTTGATACTTTCTTAATGAGCCCCAAATATTTTGTCTTTTGGATTAGCTGTTTTCATTCTGGTTTGAGAGGCAGTGTGCAGGATACTCAAATTTAAGAATTTGATAACCCCCCAATTAAAATGCTTCAGTGAAGAACCATGTTGTTCTTAAAGACTTGGTTTCTAACAGAGAACATATAAATGTACACACATAATCCTCAGAAGCATGGAGCCTGGGGAAAAGCTAACCACATAGTTTATGAATAATGCAAAATTTTTCTGTTTATGCCATTTCCATCTGTTGTGTGCATGATATTTATGATATTCACAAGATAAACTGATAGGAGTGTGTACGTTGCTAATATGTATATTTTTTTAAAAAAATCTTTAATTACTGTTTTTATGGAAGCATGGTGTCTGTACTCTAACTCCAAGGAGGTGAGGATTAGGAAATAAAACAGCAACGCAAACCACACAGACACTTTGGAACATCCAGACATTTGTTTTAATGAGTGACATTTGATTTGTGTCCTATCACATTCCAGGATCTCCTAGCACTGCCAGCACTGTTTCTGGTTGCACGTTAGATGGCTCAGAAGGAGAATGGGTGTGAGTGCCACGATTCCATCTTGGATTCCATTCCAAGTCAGCAAGTCCTGCTGACTTGCCACTCTCACTGTTTCTCCATGGCTGCATGTTGGCTCAGCTGAACCAGGAGGGATGACTTTTGTGTGTTTCGAATGCCGTCTTAACCTTGAAACTTATCTTGGGAATTAATGTTTTAATGAAGTGAGAGTTCCTAGAGAAAGCAACAGAATATCACATTTTCTTCTCCATAAACCAAAAGGTACCAAGGAAAATTTTGTTAACTCTATAATCTGTAGATTTTTTGAGTTACCAGAGCTGGGTAGAAAGTCATCCTTTCCACCCAAAGTTGGGTGGAAGGACAGAAGAACCAGCTTCTATCACTGGGTTAGAACAATGGGCAGTTGACTGGGTGGCTACCGGAAGCTCATTCAACCTCTCTGAACTTCATCATTGTAATTAGAAAAATTCATGGTCTGAGCTAGTTGATTTCACACATTCTTTCAGCACAAACATTTTTACAAGTCTTATATCCACTTGATTTTCACCTTTAAAACCTTTATTATGGGCTCTAAGTCCATGAACACTATCTAAGTTTTATAAAAACTGATTCTCCTTTCTTTCTTAAGATATGATGCAAAAATTGTTTAAATGCTTTGTTATTTCTCCCACCTAAATGCTTCTCAGACATTTTGATTTCTCCCTCCCTTTCTCTCTCGCTTCCTCTCTCTCTTTTGTTGGAGGAATTGTTAAAATAATTTGGAACCTGCCTTCCCCCATTTTGGGAATAATCCTGTTAGTCTGGAAAGAGGTCAGCCGTTTACTTTCAAACCTGCTTTCTTTGATGACTGTCTCCTGACAGTTTTCCTGAGTTAGAGACTTAGAGGCATCAGAGGGTTTGTTAGAAGTGTTCACATTAACTGAATTGAAAAAATGTGAAATCTAAGGTTTTGGGGGAAGAGCTATGCCTGAGCATTCTATCAGATACAGCTTGTCATGAATCTTTGACATGTAGGTTGTCGTGTGATTTAAGATAAGACAGTGGCCCAAATATTTCTTCCATATTTACCCAAATTATAGCAAATACTAATAATTCTTTAGACCTAGCAACATCCTTTATGAAAAATGAAGCACCCTCTGATCATGTGTAGGAGTGTGTGGGTGTTGACGTTTTTCTGGGGGTGAATTAGTTCAATGCTTTAGAGTTTCATTCCAACACCAAATGTTTACACTGTGATCCTTGTAGCAGCCACTGGTAGGTTCTCAGTTGCCTTCTGGTGGAAGCAAAGTCCAAGGGTGAGCTCCCTGTATGTCCAGTGGGACAGTTGGTTGGGTGATAATCCTCATTGCCTCAAAAGTGAGTGAGCTAGTCACTGCTGGCCATGGACCCACTTCCCACTTCCCTTCTCAGATGTTCTCCTTCAGTCTTTTGAAGATCCACTGAATTACAACAGAAATTTAGGCAGTTTCTTCCAGAAGGTTTCCTTTGGTCGCTCAACCCTAACTTGGGAGATGGTGATATGTTGCCATGTTTCTCTCCCTTTCTGAAGACATTTTGTACCCTTTCTAATCCAGGTCCCCGACTCTGGGGGACTGTTTCTTATGGAGTCCAGGTCACCAGTTTCTTCCTGTGTCATAAATTTCTTCCCCTCTGACCTTGGAAGGCATCCTGAGATCAGCGATCATACAATATACTTCATATCTCCCAAAGCACAATGTACCTTACATACACGATGTCTAAAGTCTGTGTGCCAAACGTCTAGTACTTTTCATGGACAATAGTGATAGTTACTATGGAGGGTTTTTATTTTTTGTGCCTTGTGATCTGTTAAGCCTGTCACAGGCATCAAATCATTTAGTCCTTCCATCAGTCCTGTAAGGTCACTCTGAGAAATCCCCATTCTATAGATGGAAACACCAAGGCTCATAGAGATTAAATAACTCGCTTGAGTTAACACACATGCATGTGTGTGCACACACATACACAAACACCAACTCCCCACGACAGAGCCCTTCTTCCCTCAGTTTCTGCTGCTTCAGAAGCAGGAGGGAAGGAAGCCGTCCTATTACCATCTTCATGATGGGACTGGTGCGTCTGTCTGTGGAGAAGATGATACTTCCAATATGATTTGCGTCAGTCTTTTCCCTGAAGGGCAAAATCGATTTATATTCCTATGCTTTCCTGACCAGTGAAGTGAGGTGTGGTAGAGGGAGGTGGTAGGAGGGGAGAGTGTTCATCCAGCCCAAACCTTACCTGAGATGTCTGTGAGTGGAGGGGAGGTAGGAGGGGAGGGTGCGTGCCTCCTGGGAAGATGCAGCTAAGTGGGTTAAGAAAAAGCTCTTTGGGACAGCCTTAAGGTCGTGAGATAAGCTGGGCAGAAGCAAGTCAGACTACCTGCCTCCTAACCTTTCCTCGTCGTATGGAAGGTGATGGAATGTGTCACTCTTTTGGTTATTGTTGCTGCGGAGTCAGTTTACTCTGTTCTAACTGAAAGTTGCAGTTGGAGCCACAATGGAAGTCCACATTCTGCCAGAGTGGAGACTTTACCCATTGACGGCACCTGGTTGCTAGTCTTTTCCACTGAGCGTAGTCAAGCTAGTGGTGCCAACAGGAGCCACTTATCTAATAAAGTGAGAAGTGCACGGTAGGTAACAATTAAGCTTTAATTAGCAGTTGTTTCCAGTTGTACAGTCAACCTTTAATGGGAGGAGGGGCAAATGGGCTCTTGAGCTAAATTGTGTTTGCCCTCATGCAAATTGGTGTCAATACTTGTGCTAATTGGGAGGAAAAAAAAATAAGGCATTACAACCCAGTTCCACAAGAAAAAATTACACTCCATGAAATATACTTAAAAGCAAAGCAGACAAGTGTTTAAAATGAACTGTTCAACAGATTTTATTAAAATAATATAAGCATCATAGTTTTGAGATTTCTAGATTTCAATTATAATACACATTATATACTCATTGTATATTCATATATAATATATATTATATATATCACTTATATATTCATATTATATATTCATATATAATATAATATACATGCTATACAATATATATATACATATAATATAATTCCACTCCTGTCCTCTCGTTGGTCTTCTTTTTTATTAAAATTGATGAATTATCTCATCTATTTTCAAAGAGATAATAGATACATACTATTGATACTAAACTGTAAAAAGCACGTGGAAAGAGAGCCATCCAGTGCTTCTCTCCAGAGTTAATGACCTAACTGCTTTATTTTCCTAGAGTTATTCAGGATTTTGTTTTTCTCTTCTGAAAATTAGGCCCCCAATTTGCACGTGCATCATCCAATTTGAGATTTGCAAACATAACTTTAAGAAGCAGATTCTCTTTCATCACCACCCTGACCTTCCAGGGGGCTGCCTTCCCTCATTAGTTGTTGATCAATACAGCAATCATTTTGGGAAATGCAAACTGATTTGTTGTGGTATTTGTTTAAGCAAAACATAATTCCATAGGCAAATATAGTGCTATCGAAACAAAGGGAAAACACAAGGCCTTTCACAATGTCGAAGTGAAGTAGGATTCACCCCAGGCTGTGGATCACTTTGGTTGCAGGTCGTCATGCTGCTGCTGCTGCTGCTAAGTCGCTTCAGTCGTGTCTGACTCTGTGTGACCCCATAGACGGTAACCCACCAAGTTCCCCCATCCCTGGGATTCTCCAGGCAAGAACGCTGGAGTGGGTTGCCATTTCCTCCTCCAGTGCATGAGAGGGAAAAGTTGAAATGGGGCTCCGACTCAGTCTTGCACACCTTTAGGAGATGCTTCAGCTGTTAGTTATCCAGAGTGAGACTGAAGGGTTTTCAGTGGGGGCCTGCCATAAGGTTTGGGTTGGTACTGCCCCCAAAGCTCTGATAAAGAGGCCCATTAACTCCTTTCCCCAGTCTCCACCCCTCAGAGAATTTGGGAAAGAGCTTGAAAAAAAATCATCAGCATTGCAGTATCCTGACTCTGAGCCCTTTTGCTGCTAGTGGTCAGACTAAAGCCAGGCGTTTAGAAATGCAAATTTGGCCAAACTGTCTCCTGCTTAAGGCTAGCACTTCCCTGCAAATGTTTTGGAAGGTCTGCAATTACAAGTGGAAAACAATATCTCTAAAACACCAAGGTCAGACCTTTTCTAGGCCGAGTTTGCCCTCTCCAAGAAGCCTGTCGTGTCAGCAGCAGCCGTACTGCTAGGATGATAAAGTTTAATTCTGGGAAAGAGCTAAAAAGGATTTTTTTCCCAATGTGGTAGAATATAGTCTGGTGTAAAAAGTGTTTTTCAGGTAATATTAACTACAGGCTAGTGGGGGTGCAAGAAGGCTCGTGATTTCTCCTTCTGCCTCTTGGTCATCTATCTCACTCATCATATTCCCAGACTCTCCTGTGAAGCACCATAACCTAGCCTCTTACTAATGAGCCTCCTTTCCTTGTAGGGGAAGGAGAACAAATGCTGTTAACTTCCGCACCGCCCCAGCTAGTCAGGGTCGGCACGCTGCCAGGCTCTTTGGACCAGCTGTGGTAACTCTTCCTGGTGCGCCGGCTTAGAGCCGCGCAGCTGGTCATATTACGTCATCAGTGATGGACACAGCGAAGTGTTCCTCTCCACTAACTTAAACCCCGTCCCCACGATATTGGTCTCTCACTATTCTCTACCGCTTCAGGATCACAACTGTGCCAGGTTAATATTTTTTCAGACACTTTCCGCACTCTCTTCTCCACTTTATCATAAGAATCTTGATCAGTGGCTCATCACTTGAGCTCTGGACTATCCAAGACTGAGCGTCCTCTAAACTCTTGCCAAAGACTCAGATGCATGTGTTCAAGACACTTCAATATCGGCCCTGGAGAGGATGTTCAGTGATACAAAAGAAGAGAGAATTTAAGTTCCTGGTCTTACACCTCAGAGACTTTTTTTGCATCCAAACCCTATTCTAAAGAATAGGGTAAATCTTTTGAAGGGATAAAAATCTTTTGGGGGGATATGAAGAAGATGGTAGATGTTCTGTGCGTGTCTGTGTGTATGTACCATTAGTCATTATCTCTTCTTTTCCTGTGAACCGTATATACTCACTAATACAGTTTATTCATCCATTAGGCGTGTTTGTTTATTCTCTCCCAGCTCTCCCCGTATCCACTATGCTTGTCCAGCTAGGGGATCTCCAAGTGAAGATGGATTCCGGGTACCTGGTGAGTGGTACCATAGTAAATATACCATTTACTATGTTGGAGAGATTACCTACTAGGTCAAAAGCTTTAGCATTTGCATTTTAAACTTTTCTGAGGAGACTCGTGATAAAGAAGGCATTAGTCTTTTTTTTTTTTAAACATGTGGTCCTCTCAATGCTCTTGTTTGTATCTTCCCACATCTTCAAGTTGTCAGCAATGTTTTGAGTTGCAGTGACACCCTCCAAATGTAGCTGACGCTCCACCTACTCAGTGCTATCTACAAACAGTGAGTACATTCTCTGAATGTCATTAGGAAAAATGAAGTCCAATTCATCAAGGAAAAAGCTAACAGAGCAGCTTGGTTGAAAAAAGTCTCAAGTGAGAATCTGGAGATCTGAATTTGCCCTGGGATAGTTGTCTGGTCACTGATGTATCTCCCTAGTCTGTATGTTTTTCCAGTGGATAACATGGGAACAATGATTTTTCCCTAGTGGTCCTAAAAAATTCATATTCAAGTATTTTTGAGCATTATTTATTGTGCGTATCATTATGCTAGAACCTGAGAAGGATATCAGCAAAAAAGCTTGCTACCCTCTAGGAATCTAGTGTCCATCTTTGTTTATCTGTGTCTCTATGTCTGTATCTATCTTTCTGTTTACCAGTAAGACGACATAATGATTTTTTACCTCTTTAGAGCATATTATAGTTTCCTGATCTATTATATTTGTATACTAAATTATATATGTATATGTATAAAGTAAAAGTGTTGTTAGGTGCTCAGTTGTGTCCAGCTCTTTGTGACCCCATGGACTGTAGCCTGCCAGGCTCCTCTGTCCATGGAACTCTCCAGACAAGAATACTGGGGTGGGTAGCCATTCCCTTCTCTAGGGGATCTTCCTGACCTGGGTCTCCCACATTGCAGGCAGATTCTTTACCATCTGAGCCATCAGGGAAGGCATGTGTATATGTATACTCATGTATAAATATTATGTAATGGTTAAATAAAATATAATTTATGAAATTTTATTTACGTAGACAAATCCATGGGGCTTCCTTGGTGGCTCAGACTATAAAGAATCACCTGCAGTGCAGGAGACCTGGGTTTGTTTCCTGGGTCGGGATGGTCCCCTGGAGAAGGAAATGGCTACCCACTCTGCCGGGGTCCAGCCCCAGCAGGATCCAGGGGAACCCTCAGAATTAACGGCGTCGGCGAATGAGAGAGAGAGTGAGACAAAGCTCAGGGCTGAGTCTGGAGTTTATTTTTGTACGGCCCCTTTATACCCTTAACACCATCTTTGGGGGAAGTGCATGTTGCTTACACACAGGGCATCTCAAAACATTACAGCAACTTGACCTCCAACAGAAACAGGATGTCACCCACATACTTTTCGTTCACAAGTCTTTCTTATCATTTGGTTTTCAGGCCTGCTAACATTTTATGGCTTGCACCTGGTGTGACTTAAGCAACTTCAGTAGCCGACCCTGTTTTTTTTATAATTAATCTATTTTCTTTTTAATAAGCGTCATCTCTATGGGAACTAGATAGGATTACATTTTTACAGAACAGAAATGCGAAGGACTGCAGAAACAGCAGATATGGCACAAAACAGGCTCTTAGTCTAAAAGTTAACCACCTGCAAGAAGTCGCCAGCTAATCTCTATCTAAACTATTTTCTATTAGGCACATTTGTGGCTATAATATTTGTGGGGCTTTTCTCACCCCGCGGAGGGACCTATGCTTAATAGTTTCTTTTGTTAGCGTACTGTGCTTAGGATGTTTAGAACAATCAAGAGCATTTTGTGTAATGAGATCACACATTTATCAAACAAGCCAGAATGCCAGCAAAATGTTTGAATGGAAGCATTTCCTTCATCTCTGGCCCCTTCATAGGGCAGCAGCATCCAGGAGATTTATTCATTAGGGTTTTAAGTTGGTCCTTATTCAGTGAAAGAGGAGCAGGAGAGCTCTCGGCAGGCAACACAAGAATCTGCAACAGGGCGAACAAGAACAACAGCAGAAAAGGGGGGAGGATACAGGGTGGGGTAGAGGCTGAGGCCAACCTGGAGGGTCCCTTATCCTAGACGGCCTTGCCTGTCAGGTTCTTTCCTCGTGACCTCGTCATGGATGGGGTCCCGGATGGCCTTGCCTGCCCGGTATTTTCTTCATGACCTCGTCACGGGCGGGACCCCCCATAACAGCTCCCGGCACCACTCCAGTATTCTGGCTTGGAGAATTCCACAGACAGAGAAGCCTGGTGGGCTACATATATTTGTTTGTATTTCTACATACTTGTGTGTGCATTTATAATTTCATTTCATCCTTATAGCATTGCTAATGACTCCACATCATAAATGAAAACCCTAAGGACACATGATATTAAGTAACCTTGTAAGTAAAACTTGAATTTCAGTATGGGTCTTTGGATTCTAAACCCTGTGGTGTTTCTACTGAAGCATAAATTCTTAAACTAGTGTAAGAATGAGTCCCCAGTGCATCATATAACTGGGAAATGCTGCAGAAGGCTTGCTCGGGGAAAGCAGAGCTTGAGGAGAGGCTTGGACCTGAAGAAGAAAAGGACAGGGAGAGTTTGGAATGCGACATATTGAGGGAGAAGGAGAAAGAACCTCAGTGTTTTTAAATGGAAATAGTGGGATCTCTTGTTCTGGTACTTGGGGTCTGAGTGTGGAGGAGGTGTGAGATTGGATTTTTTCTGAAGAGTTGGAGTGAATGCAACATAGTGCAGGATGAAAAGCACTTAAGGAAGTTTGAGGGGGGCTCTCCGTGGACTAGATTACAGCCTGGAATCAGAGACATGAGTCAGAGGAATTCAGCAGCAATGGTGAAAGGCAGAAAATAAGTAGACTGGATAGTAAGAACCCCTTTTCTGTATCTGGTAATCAGCCATGCGTGTGTGCTCCATCATGAAGTCGCTTAGTCATGTCTGACTCATTTGTGACCCCGTGGACTGTAGCCCGCCAGGCTCCTCTCTCCCTGGAATTCTCCAGGCAAGAATACTGGAGTGGGTTGACCTTTCATCCTCCATGGGATCTTCCTGACCCAGGGATCGAAACTGTGTCTCTGGCGTCTCCTGCAGTGGCTGGTGGACTTTTTTTTAACCACTGCAGCTGGGAAGCCCAATGTATCAGCTGGCTTAGTGTTAAGGACTGGGATTCTAGCTCCACTGCTAACTAGCTTTGTGACCCAGACAAGTCATAACAGCTTCTGCTTCATCTGGTTGTTTTGAGGATAAATGAACCAATCCACATCAAGTTAATCCTAACCCAGTACCCAGCATTTAGAACATACTATTTAAACATACATGAGATTTGTATTTTAAACTATTATCGGAGGTAAAGTTGCAAGAGCTGAGATTTAAAAGGATGGCATATTATCCTGAGCATTTTAATTCCTGGAAGGACTAAAGCTCTATTAAACCAAGGCACTGGAGTGTTCTTGGTGGTTCAGTGGTAAAGAATCTGCCTGTCAATCAGGAGATGTGGGTTCAATCCCCGTGTTGGGAAGGTCCCCTGGAGGAGGAAATGGCAACCCACTCCAGTATTCTTGCCTGGGAAAATCCTATGGACAGAGGAGCCTGGCAAACTACAGTCCTTGGGGGTCGCAAAAGTCAGACACGACTAAGCAAATAAACAACAGCAACAAGAAATCAAGGCACTAGACCATTTTCACTAACAAGCAATCCATGCCTGCCTTCTCTGTGGACAAGTTTTATTTTAATTTGGATGAAAAGTTTCTATCTGATGCAATCTTAGTGACTCTGACAAGATAGTAAGAGAATCACCTACCCATCTTACAAATCTCAGCAGGTATGTAGCTGTGGAATAATGACGTTTCATGTTACTGAGCCAGTTCCTGATACATTCCAGGACCTCTGTCGTGGTTGGGACATTTAGATGTAAGAGGGTAATTTAGGGGCTTCACTGGGGAGACTTGGCAAAGAGTGGGAACTAAGTGCCTTCCATTGCTCAGTGAGCTTAAACCCTGAAGCCCGGGGGAGCCTCCGGAAGTCCGTCAGCTGTGTCAGAGGCTGCGAGGGGAAGGTGTCCAGTGAGGGCAGGCCAGTTCCTCTCATCCCCCAGAGCCGGTATTTTAACGGTTCTTTGAAGCATTTGAATAATCGAATCACTTTGGCAGATTTTCCTCTCCATATTTAAATAGCGGTCAATTTCGGGAACACTATTTTAAAAGTCCAAAAGGATATGGAATTTGCCAGGCAGAGCAGAAATCATCTTTGGTCTTCAGAAAGAGGAACTAGAATGAGCACACCCCCATTTCCCTACTCAGAAGGATGCTGTGTTCAATTTCCGCACGAATTACCCGGCTATGCTTTGCAGTTCTTTCTCCTATGGCTTCTTCCTAGAGGCGATTTGAGGAATCAGTTCGGTTCAGTCACTCAGTCATGTACAACTCTTTGTGACCCCATGAACTGCAGCACGCCTGGCCTCCCTGTCCATCACCAACTCCCGGAGCTTACTCAAACTCATCAAGTTTGTCTGAGTCAGTGACACCAATCCAACCATCTCATCCTCTGTCATCCCCCTTCTCCTCCTGCCTTCAATCTTTCCCAGCATCAGGGTCTTTTCCAAGGAGTCGATTCTTCGCATCAGCTGGCCAAAGCATTGGAGTTTCAGCATGCATGCATCCTTCCAATGAACATTCAGGATGGATTTCCTTTAGAACTGACTGGCTTGATCTCCTTTCAGTCCAAGGGACTCTCAAGAGTTTTCTCCAGCACCACAGTTCAAAAGCATCAGTTCTTTGGTGCTCAGCTTTCTTTATAGTCCAACTCTCACACTGATACATGACTACATGATTTGAGGAATGGGGTCCTGCCAGTAGAATATAATGTTGGTGGAAGCAGAAAGGCTCATATGCCTGAAATGTCCACTCTTGGAATCACTAACAGTGGCTGGACCATCCTCTCTAGAAGAAATTCATGTATTATACTTTATGCTGGTATGAATTGATCTGTCCTGGAGTTTTATACTTGGAAGACACCATTGTGGTCTAACTGCCTCTTCCAGCCCTCTCTTAGCCTTGGAAGATGGTCTTCATTGCTCTGATTCTTATCTCTCAATGAGCCTTTCTTCTTGTTGGTGCCTAAAGAAAGCCCTGTGGTTTGCTGCCACTGTTGCCATGGTCTACCTTGAATGGGCGAGTTTCAGAAAAACCTCACTGGAAGGGAGTGTGATTGAAAAGAAGAAGATGCCAACTGTGAGTCAGGGCGTGTGGGTGGAGGAGAAAGCTGGGAGGAGCTGGTGCCAGTGAGGAGAGACCACGGCGAGCAAGAGGAGAAATAAAAGTTGTTGACTTCGCCGTGATGTCCAAGTGTCGGAGGCCCTTTGTGCCAACACAAATGTTACAGGGTGTTGGCTTCTATCCGTTTAGAGATTTCCCGCTTATAAGGAGCACCCTCACTCAGGAGCAGGCTACTGTGTGCCCTGAGACTTTTCTGTCTTCTGCGTCTGAGACCTAAACTAATTTTACACTGACCTGAAACTACTTTGGAAGGGAGGTCTGGAGACTGAAGATGCACTTACTGTAATATATGTTGGTTATGGAGTATATCTGTGTGTGCAATATGCTATATATGTATGCATGTGTGCTGAGTCGCTCCAGTCGTATCTGACTCTTTGTGACCCCATAGACTGTAGCTCACCATGCTCCTCTGTCCCTGGGATTTCCCTGGGAAGAGTACTTCCTCAAGGGGATCTTCTGGACCCAGGGATTGAACCCGTATTTCTTATTACATCCCTTGCATTGGCAGGTGGGTTCTTTACCAGTAGCGCCACCTGGGGAGCCTGCTATATATGCGTGATTACATATGAATGGAGATTATTTATTTTATTATATATAAACACATAATACATATTATTTTATTACCTATAAAATATGCTTATAGATAAATATATATTTACATGTTATATGTTGACTTATTTTAAAGGAAGTGGGGCATTTACTGCATGTGGGTTAGGCACCTAAAATCACAGAATTTTAAAGATACAGGTTTACTTTCCTCTTTTTACAGCTAAAGAAACTGAGGGTTTCAGTGTAGAGTGACTTGGCCCAGGTCATAGGAAAAGGCAGAACTATATCTAAAACTCATGTCACTCTTTCCAAGCCGGGATACCCATCCACATGTCCCTGAGTCTAGAGCAGGGATTCCTGGTGTTGGTGGAGGGGGGAGGTTGGGGGTATTGGCTATGTCTCCTAAGGGAGATTCTGAGATGTTCCCCCTCTAACTCTGACTTGATATCCATTGAAGAAGGACCAAACGGAGACATGTTAAGAAGTAACTGGTCTGGCTTCCCTGGTGGCTCAGCAATAAAGAATCTGCCTGAATTGCAGGAAACACAGGAGTCGTGGGTTCAATCCGTGGTTCGGGAAGATGCCCTGGAGAAGAGAATAGCAACCCACTCCAGTGTTCTTGCCTGGAAAATCCCGTGGACAGAGGAGCCTGGTGGGCTGCAGTCCATGGGGTCGCAAAGAGTCGGACACGACTGAGTATGTAGCACACACACAACTGGCCGAGAGGGCATAAATAAAACTTCAGCAGGAAAACGACCCAAGGTTAATTTGCCATCAAATACAAATGAATGCGTGGTCCTACATCACTGTGCTCCTGAGGAATCAGCCTGGACGGCCCCACTCACAGGAGAAGGAGGGTCTCTTCCTTCTACTTTCTTTCCTGTTCACTGAGACCACTAGTTTCTGTCTGGGGCTTCCTTGGTGACTCAGATGGTTAAGAATCTGCCTGCAATGCGGGAGACCTGGGTTTGATCCTTGGCTGGGGAAGATCCCCTGGAGGAGGGCAGGGCAACCCACTCCAGCATTCTTGCCTGGAGGATCCCATGGACAGAGGAGCCTGGTGGGCAACAGTCCATGGGGTCGCAAAGAGTTGGACACGACTGAGCGACTTGCATTTTTGGTCTTGCTTCAAGCCTTGCTTCAAGGTTATGCTTGTAAGGGCAGGACAGATTGAGTTTATGCTCAGCTGTAGGTTCTTTCCAAAGATAAACCCCTCGCTTTACCTGAGGTAGTTTTTGGGGTGTCTTCCACTGCCAGGCAATCTGAGGACCCTGCTGTTCAGATAATGTTTCTGTGCAAGAAGGATCTTTTTCCTTCCTGAGTCTTTTCACTTGAATCCAAATTGCTTCACTATTGGCTCATTTCTTTCTCCTGCCCCTGCCCACTCCTGTTATCTGTTCTGGGAAAAGCAGCAAATGAGTTTAACATTTGCAGCCAGTGGCTGGAGGCCACAAGACCAGGACACTTAGGATAATATGGTTAGCTTTGTTTCAGATTAAAATTGGAACCAGTAATGTCTTAATTCTCTTGTCTAGACAATTGTCACGGCTGTAAATTACCATCATAATGGCCCCTGAATGGCTTATAATGACCTTACCAAAACATTATTTGCCAATCTTATAAACTTTCTGAACATGCTGTTTAGTTTATCCTAATTAATCTATTAGGAGATGGCGTATACATCCTGCTTGCTCTCTCCAAAGTGACATTTGCGGATTCACTTCCTTTCTCTTGCTAATGCTACTCCATAAACTCACTACTGATCTAATTCTGCCTTCTGTCTGTCTGCAAGAAATTTAATCAGAAAAATCATTATCCAGATGTGATGTTGTTCCTTCTGTGTTTGAAACAGTGGCTCTTTCCTCTGTAGATGCTTGGTGCAGTTCCTTTGTGATTGACAGCTGCTTACATATATTTTGTTCAGAGTAGGGTTGGTGGTTCGTTGTATAGGTTACTGATAACTGCATGCAAAAATGAGTTTAAATGAACTCTTTTCAAAGAAGAACCCATAAGAGTTCAAAATACTCAGGAGGTAGGTCTCTGTACCTAAAGGCTTGTCCACAAATTATATAAGCACAGCCTTCAAAACAATGTGAGAAACCAATACGCCTTAGAAAGTGTGGGTCAGCCAACCGCGTAGTTAGAAGCTCAGTTAATATCTAAATGGTGGCTTCCATGGTGGCTCAGTGGAAAAGAATCCACCTGCAAATTCAGGAGATACAGGGTCGATCCTTGGGTCAGGAAGATCCCCTGGAGAAGGAAATGACAATCCAGTCCACTGGCAACTCACCCACTGTAGCCTTGGAAATCCCTTGAACAACAAAAGAAGTCACTTGAACAGAGAAGCCTGGCAGGCTACAGTCTGTGGGGTTGCAAAAGAGTTGGACAAGACTGAAATTTCACCTGCAAATGTGTGTAGGGGGTACACAGGAAGTAAGGAGAGAGACGCTACAGGCATCAAGAAAATGTCTAAAATCGTGGTTGCAGGTCCTCAGTTACTCCAGTTATCTACAAAGGGTGTTCTTGTCCTTTCTTCCTGCGGAACTTGGAGTCACCTTGCTTCCTCTTCTACCAAGGCACTTTGCACACAGCTCTTTGTTACAAACTTCTTTTCCTTGATGACTATTATTTCTCTACTTGTCTTTTTCTATAAGTAAAATGTGATCTCAAGAGCAGGGACATTATCACTGCCAGTGTCTAAAAAAATCAAAGGACCTGGTTTTGAATTCTATTTATGCTACATTTTCTTTCTAACTGTGTAGCTTTTAGCCTGTTTCCTTGTCTCCTTAAACTTGATTTTCTTCATCTGAAAACTGGGGATAAAAATAATACCTGTTTCATAGAATTTTTGTAGAAGTTAATAATCTTAGCTATCATCATTTTCATATTCATAGCCCTATTGTCATTATAAAGCACACAGTTTTTCAATATTTTTCAATTAAATAAAACTACTTTAATGTTTCTCTTCTCAGCCTTTCAGTTCTTCCCAATGTCTTTTTTTTTAAAACTAAGATATAATTTATTACCATAAAATTCACCCTTTCAAAAGTGTATAATTCAGTGGCAATTACTATATTCACAAAGTTGTGCAAACATCTTAATTTCAGAAAATTTTTATCATCGCCCCTTCAAAAAAAGCTTTCCCCATTAGCAGTCATTATTCCCCCATTCATTTCCCAGCCTCTGGCAACCATGGATCAACTTTATTTCTGGATTTGTCTACAGTGGACATTGCATATAATGAAATCATGCAACATGTTGTCTTTTTTGTGTGACTTCTTTCACTGAACAGAATGTTCTCAAGGTTCATCCCTGTTGTAGCTTGTATAAATATTTCATTCTTTTTTATGGTTGAATAGTATTCCATCAGATGGATATACTACAGTTATTCATTCATCAATTGATGGACATTTGAATTTCCTCTACTTTTTATCGATTATGAATAATGCTGCTGTGAACAGTTATTTATACGTTTTTGTGAAGGTGTGTTTTTAATTATCGGGTATAAATTTGGAGTGTGATTGCTGAGTCATAGAGTCATAAACCCTATGTTAAAATTTTAGAGGAATTGCTAAACTGTTTTCTAAAGTAGCTTGCCCCATTTAATTTTCCCACTAGCAGTGTATGGGGATTTCTGTTTTCCCACATTCTCACTAATAGTTGTTACTATCTGTGTTTTGATTATAGATATCCTAGTGGTGTAGTTTTTTTTTTTGGTTTGTCATCCCCTAATGCCTAATGATTTGATTGTCTTTTCACGTGCTTATTGATCATTTCTCTATAACTTCCTTGGAGAAATGTCTATTTAAGTCACTTGCCCTTTTTTTTTTTGTACATAGGTCATTTGTCTTTTTATTTTGAGTTGTAAGAGTTCTTCACATATTCTTGTATGGGATCATTAGATATAAAATTTACAAATATTTTCCCCTATTTCATGGAAGAAATGTCTTTTCACTTTTATTATTGTGTTCTTTGAAACATGAAGATAACTCTTAAATTTCTTAAATTTTAATGAAGTTCAGCTTATCAGTTTTTCCCTTGTTGCTAGTGCTTTGCTGTCATATCTAAGAAACTATTGCTCAGTCTAAGGTTAAGAAGAATTGCCTCCATATTTTCTTTTAATAGATTTATATTTTTAGCTCTGGCATTTAGGTTTTTGATGCATTGGATTATTTTAGTATGTGGTGTGAGGTAGGGGTCTAACTTCATTATTTTGCAGGTGGAAGTCAGTTGTCCAAGGAACATGCAATTGAAAAGAGTTCTTTTTCTTATATATTGAAAATTCATTCTTTGTCTTGGCATGCTTGTCTAAATTAAGTGATTGTAAATGTTAGGATTTATTTCTATACTTTCAGTTTTACTTCACTGGTCTTTATGTCTTTCCTTATGCCAGTAGCACTCTGTCATGATTATTTTAGCTTAGTAGTAAATTTTGAAATCTAGAAAGGTGAGTCCTCCAACTGTTTTCCCCCTTTTCAATATTGTTTTGACTATTTTGGGTCCTTTGTGTTTCTATATGAATTCTAGGATTAGATTGTCAAATTCTACAAGAAAACCAAGGTGGGGTTTTGATAGGGATTGTGTCAAGTCTGTAGATCAGTTTGGGAAATGTTTCAATCTTGATAGTAATAGGTCTTCTGACTCTTGAAAGTGAATGTCTTTCCATATATTTATGTCTTCTTTAATTTTAGCAATGATGTTTTATGAATTTTAGTGAACATGTCTTTTTGTTAATTGTGTTTGTATAGTATTTTATTCTTTTTGTGCTATTATAAATGGAATTCTATCGTTAAATTCAGTTTTTGTAATATTCCTTGCTAGTGCATAGAAACAGATCTGATTTTTAATTTGTATTTTGTATCCTGTAACCTTGATGAACGTGTTTATCCATTTTAATAGACTTTTTTAGTGGATTCCTTGAATACAAGATCATGTCATATCTGAATGTAAATAATTTTACTTCTTCCTTTCCAATCTTTTTTCTTGCCTAATTGTACTATCTGGAACCTCCAGTATAGTGTTGAGTAAAAGTGGTGAGAGTGGATAACTTTTCAGTGTTTCACCTAAACTATGATGTTGGTTGTGGATTTTCATGTTCTTTATTAGGTTGAGAAAGTTTCATTTATTCTTTAATTTACCTTATAATTCATAAGGTATATGGTCTGCAAATTTTTGGATCAGTTCAGTTCAATTGCTCAGTCGTGTCCGACTCTTTGTGACCCCATGAATACCAGCACGCCAGGCCTCCCTGTCCATCACCAACTCCTGGAGTTTACTCAAACTCATGTCCATCGAGTCGCTGATGCCATCTAACCATCTCATCCTCTGTCGTCCCCTTCTCCTCCTGCCCCCAGTCTCTCCCAGCATCAGAATCTTTTCCAATGAGTCAACTCTTCGCATGAGGTGGCCAAAGTATTGGAGTTTCAGCTTCAGCAATTTTTGGATAGGGAGGTCTTTTTTTGTTTTGTTATCAGTAACACTTGTCTTAAAGGATGAATGGGACATATTCTGTTTTCTTCTTCTTCTTCTTCTTTTTTTTTTTTTTTGAAATTTTGTGGGAAGGATTCATGTTCTTCTTTAAGATATGATGGGATTCATTGGGGAAACCATTTGAACCTGAGATGCTCTGTGGAAAATTTTTTGATTACTAGCACAATCTCCTTATTTGTTATAGGTCTATTCAGATTTTCTATGTCTTCCTGAGTCAGTTTCATTAGTTTGTATTTTTCTAGGATTTGCTTATTTCATCTGGGTTAGTGTAATTTGTTGGCATGCAATTGTTCATAATGTTCCCTTATAATGTTTTTTTATTTCTGTAAGGTCAGTAGTATTGCCGTTTTTTCACTAATGATTTTAATAATACAGGCTTCTCTCTTCTTGGTCAGCCTAATGGTTTCTCAAAGAACCAACTTGATTTTTCTTGATTTTCTCTGTTTTTTTTTTTTTTCTGCTCTCTATTTTATTTCAAACCTGACATTTATTAGTTTTTTTCTGCATGGTTTGAATTTGGTTTGCTCTTCTTTTTCTAGATTCTAAGGTGGGAGGTTATGTTTTTTGATTTGCAATCTTTCTTCTTTTTAATGTAAGCATTTACAGGCATAAATTTCAATCTTAAGCATTCATTTAGCTAACTCTCATAAGTTTTGGTATGTTTTGTTTTCATTTTCATTGTCTTAAATTATTTTCTAATGTCCTTTAAACTTTCTTAGATACATTGATTATTTAGTAATATGTTTTTTAAAATTTCTACATATTTATGAATTTCTCATATTCCTGCTGTTATTAATTTCTAACTTCATTTTATGTAGTCAGATAACATGCTTCAAATGATTTTAATCTTTTAAAATTTATCAAGACTATTTTACCCTGGGGAATATTCCAGTGGTATTTTTTTTCTTTTTTAATAGCTGTCTGAGACATGTCCCTATGAATGAATGACTCATTCACCAGATATTTCCTTTAAGTTTTTGGTCAGCTTTTTGTTTGTCCCAACTCTCTGAGGTAGCTCTGATGCTAAACAATTATCCCTGATTGATTTGGACAAAGGCCCTGAAGGGAGATTGTTTAAAATAAATGATCTCTGAGTCAGGCCAAATAAAGGCAACCCCTGGTTGCAGAGGTTTCCAGGAAACCAGACAGTTCAGATAATAACATCTACTAAGGGTGCTTTGTGCGGAGCTCTGAACCTTTTCTTCTCTCTCCAGTGGTGGGTATGTTGCTGGTTTTCACATTTATTGTGAGTGCAAAACTATTGTTTTTCAAGGCTGCTGTGGAGCCAGGGAAAAGGAATGGGAATAGGGCAAGTTAAATTGGGCATTGTTCTTGTTGAGATTCAGCTGATTTTTTAAAAATAAACATTACTTGGGTTCCTCTGTAGGCTAATTTCCAGAGCTATCAAAAAGTTGATTCTGACATTATGGTTAGTTTCTTTATTGCTGCCTCTGGTTGAGAACACTGTTCAAACCGTATTAATAGTCTCATACTTTTAGGCACAAAAGTCAATTCAGGCGAGCAAGGCTTAAAGTCCTAAAACACATGGAAATTCCATGGTCACAATGCATGCTTCAAGAATGAAGGGGTAGTCAATTCAAGAAAAGGGGATATGAGGGAAGGGTGCCAGAAATAGCTGGAGGAAAAGTTTCTTTCTTTCCCCTTAGTTGGGCCTTGTGAGGACATAAAATCCACTAGGTGTTCAGCTTTAGCATGAAGCTAAAATGGTGTTATAACCATGTGTCCCCTATACGTAATAGTTATTTAGACTTTTAAGATACAAATTTGGCCTATGCCATGGCATTTGCTTTCCTCATGGGAACTACTGAAGCTAAGATTCCTGAACTTAAAGATGTTACAGAAAGTTTTAAGGGATGGTACCCACCAGAGTATCTCTCTCAAACTCAATCCCTCCTTTTCATAGCCCTTCAACCCTCTAGTTTCCATTTTGTTTCTTAAGCCTCGATTGATTAATTGAAACATTTTTCAAGAAATGTCCTCTCTCTTTTTACATCACTCCATTCAGCTCATCCTATCGTCCTTGGTTATCTTTCCAAAGCACACCTCTGATTTTATCGCCACCTGCTGTTGTGAGGTTTCTTTACTATCTCCATGTTAAACCCAATATCTCAGCCTGTTTTTCAACCTGACTAGAATCAACTTTTCAAATCTATCAGCTTTCACTTTTCTTCTGATATCTAAACTAATCAAATCAGAATGCTCACCATTCCCAGAGGTGGTTCTATATTTTCTGTCTCTATGAATACGCTTATGCTATGTTTGATGCTAGAATATTAAAAGTAATCATTGATGAAAAATGACTAAAAAATGATTGAAAAAATAATGAAAATATGTAGCCTTTATTGATTCAATTGAGCATTAACCCTGTGCCAGATACTGTGTTTTATCTCATTTAATTCTCCAAAACAAAAATAGAAATGAAACAATCTATGACTGCTTCTATTTAAAACCTTCTGACACATAAAAGAAAATTATAGCTTGGAGAGGTTAAATAATTTCCCAAGTTCACAAAGATATTAATTGAAAAAATTGCACGTTAAACTTGGATCTTTTCAAATTGGCCATATTCATGTTCTTCACCATAAAGCTATATTATTTTATCTTTGATCCTTTTCATTCTTCCTCTCCTTTCTCTCTGTAAGTTGCAATTCTGATATTTTCTAGTCTAAATTTATATGCCAGTTCTTGCATAGCACATGTTCCATTCTTTCAACTGAAAAACAGTCTTTCCCCTCTCTAACCTCTTACTGAACCCAACACAATGCCTAGTACATCATCATAGATGGCCAATAGATATTCTGCAAAAAGGAGATGGATAAGTAAAACCTGGAACATCAGTATCTTGATCTTTTCATTATTTCATTATTGATGTAAAGAGAAAAATCAAAAGTGTGCAGTATTTTTCAGATAATAGGCACTTAATAACTATTTGTTAAATTGAATGAATTCCTGAAAATTGAATAAATCAGCTTTTTTGGGGGTCTGTTACTCTTTGTGCTTCCTTTATGCAGACTGTAGCTTTGTGTATAAGAGCAGGTGCTTAAGGCATCTACCTCATATATGTGGAATGTCCATTAACTTCTACATTTTTGTGCAGGTAACTAGGCCTGGAGATGTATTTGTTTCGTGTTAACAAAGGGCTTCCATGGTAGCTCAGATGGTAAAGAATCTGCCTGCAATGCAGGCGATCCGGGTTCAATCCCTGAGTCAGGGAGATCCCCTGAAGGAGGGCATGACAACCCACTCCAATATTCTTGCCTGGGAAATCCCATGGACAGAGGAGCCTGGTGGGCTACAGTCCATGGGGTTGCAGAGAGTTAGACATGACTTGGTGACAAAACTACCACCAACAAAGGGAAAAGGCCTCAGTCTGAAATGTTTGCAGGGGAGTTTGGAATTTCTAGCCCTGTAAACAGCTGTAACTGAGGCTTTCCTTCCACAGAGAAGCTGTTTTATGGGCTTTCGAGATGAAACCAAATCTGTTTCACTGGTATGTCTGTCTTACCTGTCCCCAGTGAGGGTGGTATTTAAGAAGATCAAGGACAGGGCACGAAGGTGGAAAAGAGGAGAAAAGAAGGTAGGAGAGAGAAGAGGATAATGGATGAGAATGGAGACTAGACTAAAGCAGATGCCAGAACGCCCAGCCAAGGAGTGTAGTTGCTGATATTGTTGGCCTGAGTCAGCAACAAGATCAATTTGTCAGATCTGGCTGGACCTGGCCCCCTGACAGTTCTATTCAAATCAGGAACTCTAGAATTATTTCATAAAAAACTTTACAAAGTATTTCGACTTAATTCATGGTGGTTCAGACGGTAAAGAATCTGCCTGCAATGTGGGAGACCTGGGTTCGATCCCTGGGTTGGGAAGATCCCCTGAAGGAGGGCATGGTAACCCACTCCAGTATTCTGGCCTGGAGAATCCCATGGACAGAGGTGTGGCAGGCTACAGCCCACGGGGTCACAAAGAGTCGGATGCAACTCAGCAGCTAAGCCCGTGATGTAGATTCTGCGTGCTCCTCAAGAAAATGGTCAATTTTGTAATTCCATTTTTATTGTTGGTGCTGTTCAATCACTCAGTCATGTCTGACTCTTTGTGGCCCCATGGACTGCAGCACGCCAGGCTTCCCTGTCCATCACCAACTCCCGGAGCTTGCTCAGACTCATGTCTGTTGGTCTAGAGAAAATAAGATAAGTGTGTCTCAGATTTTCTGGGGCTCCTTACGGTCCTGCAGTTTCAGTCACCATACTTTCTATTGGATTGGTCATGATTAGCGTGAGGGGTGCTGTTTATGTGTGCAGGATTTAATGGGAAAAACTCAAGTTGTCCTCCACACGTGAGCCAGGCTTCTATCTGCATGTGTTCCGTGTGTATTGCATGTATGACTGCAGTGTGTGCTGCATGTGATCTGTGGGCACACACACGGACTGTGTGTGCCTGTGTGTGCACCGCATGTATAACTCGGGCATGCACCATGCCAGTGCGGATTTAATGGAATTTTGAATAGAGAAAAACATTAAGAAAATTATGTTTCTGAACATGTCAGATTTTGCGCATAGATGCCATCACATGCATACTGAGAGCCGTTGTTTCAGTGTACGATGTAGTCCCTAACATTAATCTTAACTATTTTTCATACTATTTTGGTAGTTTTCTTTGGTTGTAACTTATAAATCAATTTTAGCTTCACAGTTGCAAACAAGCCATTAGGATACAGCAGGCAGATTATACATAGTTTTATATATTAATATTGTTCTAAAACAATTTGCTAATATTTTACAGTTAGAGGATCTTCTTTAAAGAGGTTATTTACTTTACTTACAGGGCTTCCCTGGTAGCTCAGATGGGAAAGAATCCACCTGCAGTACAAGAGACCTGGGTTCGGTTCCTGGGTCGGGAAGATCCTCTGGAGAAGGAAATGGCAACGCACTCCAGTATTCTTGCCTGGAGAATCCCATGGACAGAGGAGCCTGTTGGGCTACAGTCCACAGGGTCACAAAGAGTTGGACATGACTGAGCAACTAACACACATTTTATATTAGTTAAGTCTGCAAAATGCTGCACCGTTCTGTACTGAAGTGCATAGATGTCTTAACCTGTTGTCCCCAGTGAGTTGTTTGGGCAAAGTGATGTTCACGTTACCAAGGGATATTTTAAGCTTATTAGTGGCAATGTCCCATTTACTGTTACAGTACCTATGATCTCTCTGTTTTGTAAACCATCAGCTTTACTTCCTGAATCACATTTTCTTTTACCTAGAAAAGAATTGCATGCATGCATGCTCAGTCATGTACAACTCTCTGCAACCCCATGGGCTGTAGCCTGTCAAGTTACTTTATCCCATCAGGTTCCTCTATCCAAGGGATTTCCCAGGCAAGAATATTGGAGTGGGTTGCCATTTCCTTCTCCAGGGGATCTTCCCAACCCAGGGATCAAACCTGCATC
This sequence comes from Muntiacus reevesi, assembly GCF_963930625.1. Lineage (NCBI taxonomy): Eukaryota > Metazoa > Chordata > Mammalia > Artiodactyla > Cervidae > Muntiacus > Muntiacus reevesi. Next base: position 75,218,341 of record NC_089259.1, on the reverse strand, counting down.
TCTGGTATCTTTTGCATGGTAGGTGAATTCTTGTGTCACCTCATGTTAAAACTGGTAAATTCTTTTTTTTTTTTTAAGTTTTAAAAATTTTTTCTTTTTTTTTTTTTGATGTTGTATTTTTTTTTATTTTATTTTTCAGTGGGTTTTGTCATACATTGATATGAATCAGCCATAGAGTTACACGTATTCCCCATCCCGATCCCCCCTCCCACCTCCCTCTCCACCCGATTCCTCTGGGTCTTCCCAGCCCACCAGGCCCGAGCACTTGTCTCATGCATCCCACCTGGGCTGGTGGTCTGTTTCACTATAGATAATATACATGCTGTTCTTTTGAAACATCCCACCCTCACCTTCTCCCACAGAGTTCACCTAGATGCCCATCAGCAGATGAATGGATAAGGAAGCTGTGGTACATATACACCATGGAATATTACTCAGCCATTAAAAAGAATTCATTTGAATCAGTTCTAATGAGATGGATGAAACTGGAGCACATTATACAGAGTGAAGTAAGCCAGAAAGATAAAGAACATTACAGCATACTAACGCATATATATGGAATTTAGAAAGATGGTAACGATAACCCTATATGCAAAACAGAAAAAGAGACACAGATGTACAGAACAGACTTTTAAAACTGGTAAATTCTTTTTTTTTTTTTTAAACTGGTAAATTCTTGAGTCTGTACTCAATGTAATGTGTCCAGGCTAAGAACTTTTCCAGAGCGAGTCAACAAAGTTTACTTTTCATCTTTCCTTCATTTGAAAAAATGCAGCATGTTTATTGAGTGAAGAAACCCTGCCAAAGTTTTTCCCCTCCTTTATTGTGACGGAATTAAAATAATAGCTTCACAACCTATATTCAGTTCTCATACTGTCAGGATAAGATGGCGGGAACCTTATCATTTGCATGCAATAGATAACAGAAGTGGAGTGACTTGTTCCTTTCATGAACTTGGGGGATCCAGCTCTGATTGCAGGTGCTCTTGTTTCAGACCTCAGGCGCCATTCACTAAATAAAATTTAAACTCATTTTTGGATAGAAACTGAATTATCTAGGAAAGATATTAATATATTAACTCATAAGGAAATCTTTACATTTCTTACTCTACATTGGGTATGGTTTTTCATTATCAAAATCATTCTTATTATTGTTACATATATATTTTTACTGTGATGTAATTGACATGACATTAGATTAGATTCAGGTGAACAACATTATGTTTATATATGAACATATTGTGAAATGATTATTACAATACATCTAGTTAATATCATTATTATTGTTCTGGTTACTGTACTGTTATTGTTTCATTTAAAAATATATATATATAATGTTATAGAATACTACTCAGCCATGAAAAAGAATGAAATAATGCCATTTGCAATAACATGGTTGGACCTAGAGATTATCATACTAAATAAAGTCAGAGAAAGATAAATATCATATGATATCACTTATATGTAAAGTCTAAAAAATGATACAAATGAACTTATTTACGAAACATAAATAGATTCACAAACATAGAAAATATTTGATTACCAAAGAGGATAGTGGCAGGGGGGAGATAAGTTAGAAAATTGGAGTTGACATATATACTCTACTATGTATAAAATAGGTAAATAGCAAAGACCTACTGTATAGCACAGGGAATGATATTCAAAATCTTGTTATAAGCTATAATGGAAAGGAATCTGAAAAAGTGTATACATATATATATTCATTGGAAGGACTGATGCTGAAGCTGAAGCTCCAATACTTTGGCCACCTGATGGGAAGAGCCAACTCATTGGAAAAGACCCTGATGCTGGGAAAGATTGAGGGCAAGAGAAGAAGGGAGCGACAGAAGGATGAGATGGTTGGATAGCATCACAAACTCAATGGACATGAATTTGAGCAAACTCCAGGAGATACTGAAGGACAGGGAGGCCTGGCGTGCTGCGGTTCATGGGGTCGCAAAGAGTCAGACATGACTGAGCGACTGAAAATCAACAATATATAACTGAATCTATATATATAACTGACATAGATATACATATCTATTAATACATATATAACTGAATATATATATTCCAGCTGACTACCAAAGAGGATTCAGATAAAACACAATACTATACAATGGATCCTTTAACTCATGTTAAAATACAAAATTCAAGTAATAGAGAAAGAACATAAGGAGAAAATAAAATTTTTGAAAGGTCTCTGCTGTAAACGTTAAAGGACTACAGTATAAAATTTTGTTCCTAACCTCCTGGAAGTTGAGAACAAAGTTTTTATAGTCAAATGCAATGAAACCCCAAAGACTTTTATGGAGAGAAAATCTCTTCTGTCCCTAATGCCTAAAACAATTTATTACAGGTGAAATGAGTTTAAGAAGCTTCTTGAAAGTAAGCATAGCCTGGGTATATTCTAAAGCTTTAGTTCTTTTAAGTAACTATTCAGTTAAAATAGGCCTGCAAAATGAAAATGAAAAATGCCACATTAAGAAGCATAGAGTTTGAAGAGAGGCTTACAATGTTTTCTTCTCCTAGAAATAGCTCCATCTTCAAGAATTTGTTGCTACCTCTTAAATTCTCTCCCCACCGTCTCATGGCCTATCTGAAATCAATTAATAAAATTACTTTTCCACTGAACATTTTCTTCTCAGAGACAGAAGGTCTCAGAAACATGAAAGGAAACAGAGGACCACTGTTCCCTTTTATCCTTTGTTTTCCTTATTTTGGTAATTACTAGCTTTATGTCCTTTCTAAGCTTAAGATAACGGGTGTGTACTTAGAAAATGTGTAAAAATGTGCATTCATAATTCCATCAATAGTAATCTCAGTGTATTTTCCTCAATAAATCTTAGCTTTTGTGAGAACATATGCTTTCTTTAGTTGACATTTTTAATGTTATTAAATTTCCCCTTGTTATTGAAAACCCTTCATTTTTAATGGCTACAAAGTATTCCACCATATGGATATACCCTGGCTTTTTAAAACATCCTGTTAATGTTGAACAGTTGGGGGGCTTCCAATTTCTCCCTGTAGTACTACATTTCTGTCCATCACTTTTTTTGTGGGCCTTTAGGTGTATCATCTTTTATTAATAATTAACTACCTTATGAGAGTTCTCAAGAGGGTTAATAAGTCAAAAGATAGGCACATTCTAATTTTATAAATATCACCAAATTGCTTTTCAAACTCTTATCCCAGTGTACGCTTCCATCAGCGGCATCTGAGTGTGTCTATTCACTGTGTCTTCAACGGCACTGAGATTCTCCTTTTTAAGCCTCTGTTCCTTTGATAGGCAAACATTGCATCATATGGATTTAATTTGTGCTCTTAACAGACGATGGGCCATTTGTTTTGCTCATATTTACTAGCCATTTATCATCTTCTTTTGAAAACTGTCTAAAGCATCTTCTTACCTCATTTATCATCTATCACCACTCTACCTCAGAAAAATAGAATCGTTTCAATCTTGGAGATTTAGAGCTGCGATTAGCATGGCCCAGCTGCTCCCTACATGTGAGTCTAGATGGCTTGACGACAAGCTTTGGATAATTAGCGACAGACGTCTCTGTGCCTCCTGCCTGTCTTTACTGCCCCCTCTCCCTTTTACTTTTTCTCTTCTCTTCCACACATCTTTTCTCACCATTTTATTCACCCCTCAATTTAATGTTGTTGACATCCTTGTCCTAAGCCGGGGTTAGTAAGCTCTGCGTGGGCTTCTCTGGTGACTCAGCGGTAAAGGATCCACCTGCCAATATGAGAGACCCCGGTTCGATCCCTGAGGTGGGGAGATCCCCTGGAGGAGGAAATGGCACCCGCTCCAGTGTATTCTTGCCTGGGAATCCCGTGGACAGAGGAGCCTGGCGGGCTATAGTCCTCAGGGCCACAGAGAATGAGGCCCGACTGAGCAACCACCACCACCCAACACTGCCTTTGTCCCGGGTTGTCTGATGTCTCCTGCTGTCCTTCTCTTGCACGTCTCCCCCGTCCTAGGACGGTTCCCCCACGTGTACCCACAAGATGCCTGCACGTGTAACACGAGCTCCTTTACTGGGCTGCCTTTGGACAGAAGCCTCGCTGGTGAACAGGAGTCCTTTAGAACTGTGCAAAGAATTGCTAAGCGTTTGTGTGCTTTCTCAGCCCTTCCAGCAGTCCCCCCGAAGGGCAGCTGTGCTCCTGGATTTGGATCTGAGCTCTAGAGAACCGGGGGCCCCCTCTGTCATACTGTTTTCCCACCATCGCATAGTTACAGAGGGGAGGGGATTTGAACCTCCGTCTGATGGATTCTGGAGGCTGGGCATGACTTCTCTGCTCTGTTTCTTGGTCTCTCTGGTGGGTGAGGGGATCTCTGCTTGTACCTGCTCTCTGCTTCAGGGCACATGCACCAGCTCTTCTGGGGCCAGACTGAGTGGGGTGGGGTGCGGTGAGGAAGGAGGAAGAAAAAGTCAAAACTACCTCCTATTCTGACGGCGAATGACCGAGCTCGCTGAGGCGCAGGGGCAAGTCTGGGCTTTCTGTTCCCAGTACATGGTAGACACTCAGCAGCTACTGGTGACTCTTGCATGAAAGATGCTTGTCTTTACGCTACCATCTTCCCACAGACAAAAGCAGGGTTAACTAGTCTGTAGAGCAGGCACGGCCTGGTAATGCTTACCCCCTTTCTCCCCGACTCAGCCTGTCTTCAGCAACCCATTTATGTCTTCTTAACCATCAGTTCCCCAAAATGAGGCTACCAAGCTCCAAGTGGCGTTATTAAGATGAATAAGTTTTGAACTCTGAACAAATGACTAGCAAAGAAGAAGAGTGTTTTATTTAACTTTTTTGGTGACCTGATTTGGAATTTCTGAATGCTGAAGAAATTCATAGAGGGATTGGTTCTGAACATATTATATTAATAGGTGAGTGTCATGTTTCAAATAGGAGCATACTTGGGCATTCCAGTTCTGGACATTCCCAGCAAACATGTGACATTTACTTAAGGCTACAACCCGGTTGCTGGTAGGAATGGTGTGTTATCCACCTCTCTGGGACCAGTGGGCTTGCATATGCTCCTGGAAATAGAAGTCAGGACTTGCCTTGTTCCACGCTGTCTAACATCTCCTTCTGACTCTTGACTCATATGTTTGCTGTCCCAGATGCACTATGGTGTCACATCCCCAAACTGCCCAAAAGAATTTTAAAGATGAGTAAATATAGTCATAGAGTGACTATTTTTAAATTCCTTTTGAGAGCTACAATTAGACAATAAATCTGCTTCTTTAATTTGAACCTCAATTAACTGTTTAATTAAGGCTTTGAACCTCAATAAACTATTCAACTAGAAATATTGAGAAATGAGAGATCTGCCTTTTAAGTATAGGCCTTTCTCAACTCACAGTGGGATTATGTCCTGATCAGCCTATCCTAAATTGAAAATATTCTAGGTCAAAGATGCATCTGATTCATCTAACGGGATGACCATCATAGCTGAGCCTCTTAGACATGCTCAGAACACTTACCACAGCCCACAGTTGGACAAATCATCTAACTTAAAGCCTATTTTATAAGAAAGCATTGAGTATTTTGTGCAGTTTATTGGTCTATTTGCTGAAAGAGAAAACCAGAATGGTTGTCTGTGTTCAGAATGACTGGAAGTGGATCAGTTTCTGACCCTAGTGATCATGTGACTGCGGGGACCCGTGACTCACTGACTCTGGCCAGCATCATGAGAGAGGATCATATCACCTGTCACTAACCCAGAGAAAGATCAAAATTCAGAATTAGAAGTCGTTTCTATTGACTGTATATTGCTTTCATACCATCGTGAAGTCAGAAAATTGTAAGTCAAACCATCATAAATCAGAGCTGTCTGTATTTCCTTTTTGACAAACTTGAAACTTGCTAAATCAAAACAAGGTGTCAGCAAACTTTGTGAAGTGCCAGGTAGAGAACATCTAGGCTTTGTGATCTGAGATAAAAAATCAAAGGTATTATGTAGGTACAGGAGAAAAATAAACAATTTTCATGAAATTTGATGAAATTCATTTGATAACAATCATAATTATAGTTGAGTACAACTTTATAGGTCTATTATATTACTTTTCTATTGTAATCATAGTAAATTATCACAAAGTTGGTGGCATAAACAATATAAATTTTTTATCCTACTATTTTGGAGTTCAGAAATGCAATACAGATCTCACTGGGCTAAAACCAAGGTATTCCTTCTAGAGGCTCCATTGAAAAAGCATCATCCTTGTCTTTTCTAGTATCTAGAGGTTGCCTGTGTTCCTTGGGTTATGTCTACCTTCCTTTATCTTCAAGGCCAGCTTAATGGCCACTTTCTCATCCTGCTTACAGCTTCACATTTTCTTGTCTCACCACAACCGAGACAGGTTGTTCACTTTGAAGGTTCCTTGTGTTTCTCTCTGGACCATTTGAATAATTCAGGATGAACTTCCATCTAAATGTCCATGAGTTAGTTTCCTAGAGCTATGGTAATGAATTATCGCAAAGTGGGTGACTTAAAACAGTCAAAATTTATTCTCTCGCAGTGCTAGAAGCTCGAAGTCCCAAATCAATGTGTCAGCATGGCCATGCTCCCTCTGAGAGTCAAGGCAGAATCCTTCCTTGCCTCCCTCTGGCTTCCGGTGGTGGCCATCAATCCTTGAGGGCTTCCCCAGCGGCTCAGTGGTAAAGAACTCACCTACCAATGCAGAAGACAAGGGTTTGGTTCCTGAGTTGGGAAGATCCCCTGGAGAGGAAATGGCAACCCACTCCAGTATTCTTGTCTGGCCTGGCAGGCTACAGTCCGTGGGGTCACAAAGAGTTGGACTTGACTGAGCAACTAACACACACACACATACATACATCTTTCTGAGGACATGATTCAAACAGTTCATAACCTTGATAACATCTGCCAGATCCCTTCTACCAAGTAAGGGAACATTTTCACAGGTTCTGGGAATGAGGGTGTGAACATCTTTGGGAACCATTATTCTGTCAACCACACTCTAATAAGAACATTATATTTTTTGAGATAACATTTGGTTTAATTGGAATTCAAAATTAGCATTCCCTGTCATCAGGTTGATTGCAAATCTGGAAAAATCTCTTTGAATGTGAGTCACACAGAAGCAGGTAGAGAGTTGGGTTTGGTCTACAGGCTGCACTTGGCTGACTCTTCCTTTAAACAAAAGAGCATTTAAGTTAAAAGCTACTAGAGTGTTGCTAAAGTACCATTTCAGTTCAGTTCAGTTCAGTCACTCAGTCATGTCTGACTCTTTACAACCCCACGGACTGCAGCATGCCAGGTTTCCCTGTCCATCATCAACTCCTGGAGCTTGCTCAAACTCACATCCATCGAGTTGGTGATGCCGTCCAACCATCTCATCCTCTGTTGTCCCCTTCTCCTCCTACCCTCAATCTTTCCCAGCATCAGGGTCTTTTCCAATGAGTCAGTTCTTCCCATCAGGTGGCCAAAGTATTAGAACTTCAGCTTCATCATCAGCATGGTACAAAAATTACCATTTAGTGTAACGATAAATATGATTTGAAAAATACATTTGAAATTATAGTCCCAGTCAGTATGGAACACGTATATGGGAGTGACTAACATGATAAATGGACCTTTTGGGGAAACAAAGTTTCCAGGTTTAAAGTGCTTAATATTTATCATTGATTTATTTCAAAGGAATGCTAGTATCCTTCTGACTGTGTATATTTCTTTAAGCTACTAGATAGATGATAGATATAGATATAAATATATAGATAGATATAGATATATAGATATAGATATATAACCCAGCAATGAATTTCATACTACATGCATTCTTCTTGGGCAATTACTAGTAAGCAGAATAATATGATCAGGCTTCTAATTTAGGAGAACACTAATCAGTAAAGCATGTTTCTTTTATAAAATGACTCATCTTAATTGTTATCAACAAGCTTCCATATTTGAGCAGAGTTACAGCATGGAAATGATAATAAACAGTCATAATGATTAACATATATACTGTCAACAGAAAAGCACCATCAATTTCAAACAACTTATCTTTCAAATAAGGAAATTACATCTGTTGGCATTTCACTGGATACCCCATGGTCCTGCCTTGGAAATCAATGCTAAATAACCTTTCTCTCAAAAGAGTGCCATGAAAGTTTATAACCTTTTGCCAGAAACACACATTTTTTTTGCATCAGTAGTGAAATGTGAAGTTAAGGAGGTAATTTGGATGGGCAATGTTAAGGAGGGGTGAGGAGTGATCGTATCTATAAACCTGATCACGTTTCGCTGACAGATCTATTTTAGAATCCATATGCTATTAAGACATGCACCAAGCATAAAGGTGTTTTGAAAGGGGATATAAGGTCAATAGTCAGTTCAAAGGGCTTTCTTGAGGGAGGAATTACACTCTTCCCAATTTTAGTTATTTATTTGGACTCATTATTAGGTTTCGCTCTTGAGAATTATCATAGAATAGAGATAAATAACATGGTCTCCGGAGCCAGACAGCATGAGTTTAAATTTCAGATGTACTCTGTCCAAGTTGGTCACTTAACGTCTTTAAGTTTTGATTTACCTCTCCATGAAATTGGAGAAGGAAATGGCAACCCACTCCAGTCTTCTTGCCTGGAGAATCCCAGGGACGAAGGAGCCTGGTAGGCTGCCGTCTATGGGGTCTCACAGGGTCGGACACGACTGAAGCGACTTAGCAGCAGCAGCAGCAGAAATGGATATAAAGCCAGTACCTAAGTATAACATGTTCAGGAGAGTTTCTGGCAAGAAATGAACATTATGTTAGTGCTAATTCTTTATTATTATTATCAATAGCAGTAGTAGTGTTGATGGGGGCAGCAGCAATAAGATCCCATGTTTTAATGAACATATCTGTTAAGCAATGTGGAAGCCAAGGACTAGCGTGAGATGTTGTCGTCCCCAAACCATTAAGCATAAACTTTGGTAGCTGAGAAACACTGGCTTATCCTGGAAACACTTGAACCAGGGCTGAAGGAATCTACTGGTGAAGGAGATCAGACCCTCACTACAGAGATCAACCCAGGGACCAGGAGCACGCGGGTAGTGGAGACACAGACGAGATATTCTCTGCAGCTACTGGGATGATGCTGACTCTTGGGGCAAATTGGGTATTTCCCAATGCAGTGAGTGCTCAGTAGCCTCAGTCGTGTCCGACTCTTTGCGACCCCATGGATTGTAGACTGCCAGGCTCTTCTGTCAATGGGGATTCTCTGGGCAAGAATACTGGGGTGGGTTACCATGCCCTCCTCCAGGCAATCTTCCCGACCCAGGGATCGAAGCTGAATCTCTTATGTCTCCTGCATTGGCAGGTGGGTTCTTTACCACTGGCACCAGCTCTGATCTCCTTGCCCAGTAGACTTCCTTCGGTTCTGGTTCAAGTGTTTTGAGGATAAGTCAGGGTTTCTCAGCTACTTAATTTTATGCTTAAAGGTATTTCTCAATCATATTCCTATTTCTTTATCATTTGCTGCAGGGAGTCCAAGAGAGAGTGGGGACTTAATGTCACAAACCCACTTCTGTGCTGTTTGATCTGTGGGTACACTATTGCTGCAGGTTGCGTTACCGACTCCCATTCTGCAGGTTATGTTTGAGATTTCTTTTAATCTTCATTCCTTCTTTTTTTTAAAATGTCCTTTCCTAACATGGTTCCCTCAGTATCTCTTCCTCATGACTGCTTACTGTCGCCATAATATCAAATTCCCAAAGGATACATAGCTCCTTGAATACAAAAGGTGAGACAGATAAAATCTTTGCATTTGGGTTTAAATTATAATGGTAGATGCAACTTTAAAATTAAAGTTAAAATAGCTCATGGGTGAGTATGAAGTCGTTGTATTGGAAAGCTGGGGGAGTTGGAGTGAAATTGGTGGATTACATCCCCAAAGTTGGTTTTCAGTGGCCTTGGGAGCAATGGTCTACACAATGGGAGGATTATGGCTCTGTTTACAGAGTTTTGGTTTTCCAAGCTTTTATAATCCCCACTGGCAGGAGATTTCCTTTCCTCAGTCCTCACTCTACTCCCATCAAGCTACTGAAGCAGAGCAGGGCACTGGGCTTTGGGTATTTTCAAAGTCAAGAGTCTGGACTTACCAAGCAGATGGATCAGTGAAGATACCAGTGAAGCCAGGGAAGCTGATCATGGCAGCTTTGGCCCTGTAGTTATGTGATGCAGGGGATTGCTCCCTTAGGCCATCTGCGTGAGTTGTGATGTGTGCTGTGATCAGGGCAGACCTAGGGCGTGAGCTCTGTAAAGTGATGGCTCAGTATCATGGGTGGTGATACTTTCATATATGCTTGTTGGGATGTGATTACATACTGTCTATTTTTCTTTAATAACAGATGTAAAGGCATGTAGTGATATCAACTTTTATATAAAAATTATGAAATGAAGGGTCATTTTTTTTTTTTTTTTCTGAGATGGGATCGTTTTTCTTTATCATTTCTTCTGTGTCACACCAGCTTGAATAGCTCTTGAGAACAGACTCCCCTTTGAGTGAAGGCAGGGTTTCAATGAGCCATAAGGTCCCCGAGAAAACACCCAAGCAGACTGTAAAGGTTTTGCTTTTTACTCTGTGGATAACTTGCTGATGAAACAGTTTAGGATATGTTTGGTGCACAGACATTGGAAGATGCTAGATAAAGAAGCCACACAGAAAAGGAGGTGCATCTCTGAAAAGTAGTAGTCACCTGGAACATATTAATTGAAAAAGTGATTTTCCTTGAGAAAAGGAAAAGATCACTACATTTTTCCTCCCCTAAAATGAGGGGCCTGCAATTTAGAGAATGACCCACACACCAGGAACCAGTAGAACGGACACTAAGACTGGAAACATTGACATTGTTTGAGTTTTGCCTGGTTCCTGTAAGACACGACACGGCTTCCTGAGGGATCTACAGTCTAGACTCAGGGTCTTCTCTACCTTATGAATGAATGAGAAAAGCAAATACTTTCTAGAAAATTTGAATCTTTCAAAGTAGTTTAATATTGAGCTCTAAGCTCCTTGAAGAGATATTTCCTGCTGGACCAATCTTTGGTAGGAATCACTGGGTGTGCTTTGGATTTGAGTTACATAGATCCCAGGGCTGGTACACCCTTCACCATGTGGGCATTAATTCATCAGGTCATCATCCATTGCTGTTGTTATGAAGCAGTAAGTGCTTTGCTCACAGGTCACTTTTCTTGTCAGAAGACTGGCAAAGAAACAGAACATGGAAAGCACTAAAAATGAGGGGACCATTAATATATTATAGATATGTGCAAATACATGTGTTTTTATTCCCAGTATTTGCTTATGTTTGACCTCCCGGATGCTTTGGATTAAGTAGATCCAAGTACATAAATTATTGTCCAATGCTGGGACATGGCTGATATGCCCTACTTTGACCATCTTGGTATTTCAGTCAGCAGAAGATCTGGCTGGTTTCCATGTCTACTTGTTATTAAGCATCATCACCCATTCTTGGTAACTAACCGACAAAAAGCTAAAAAATTGTCTAATGATACTTCCAGGTTACGTGCCAGGTTTCCCAAGTATTCCCTTGGGTTTCAGAGCCTCAGTGATTTTGCCCCATATCAACAAGATGAGCTCTAGTTCCAGGCAAAAATTTTGAGTGTATTGAAGGAGGAAGTGTCTATCTTGTGTTAACTGATGCTCTTTGTTTGCGACTTAAACACATGGGAGAGAGGTGTGCAGAGAGCTGAGCTGAGGGTGGTGTTCTTAAGACAGGAGATAATTCAAGGGCAGAATATGTTCCAGGGACTAAGCAAAGACATACTAGGAGGCTTCAGAACATATTTCCAGAAAGACTGACCAGAGTTCTCTAGCTGATTCATGTTCAGGAGCCAGGGATTGTGTGTGTGCATCACCATATTATTGAACTGGATTCTAGGCCTCAATCCTTCTGCCTTTCTCCATCAAAACACCCAATTCTCTCTCGTAAATTCTGTCTTTTTGTTTTTGTGCCTGCCCCTTCCCCTCCAACAACCTTCTGAGAATTTGTAATCCTGGAAACTCTATAAAAAAACAGTTTTGAGGGAAGACCATTCCAAGCTACACTGGGGAGAGGCTGGGTTATCTGAGTAGAATAGATTTGTTTTAAACCATTGGTAAGAATTGATTTCATATTTACATTCTTTTCTTCCTGAAATTTGATGCAAGTATTTTACGATAATGTCTTAGAAACACAAAAGTTTTCAGTTTAGAAAGTAAATCGTTCATGTTTTTTTTGCAAAATTTATTTTGAAATCTCTTTTAAAATATATAGTGCAGAGAAAAGACAGAAAGCTGCAAGATTTTGTGTTTTCATTTACTGAAGAATTGTTGGAGGTAGGCAGTGTCCAGTCTCAAAATGTGGCAGTATCTTGTGGTGCTTCTTAAGAAAATAGCCACTGTTATCAAAACTGGCATTAAATGTGTTTTATTGACTGGCAGCAAAAATCTTTTCCAGTCTGGATATATTAAATTCAACAACACATTTAATTATTTTTAGCAGGCTTGAAAGAACTTTCGTTTGAAAAACTGCTTGTTGCTTACAATAATTTTATTCATTTTTTGCACAAATAATAATTTCCCAGCAAGATTAAAATGAGAAATAAAAGACATGAAGTTTTTTTTATTTTTATTTTCCTATGTTTGGTCATATGCTAAAAGTTAAGGTTAGGCTTTTGGCCTCTGGAATGATTTTCTAAAGTAAAAACTTAATTTGAAAAGAAGAAACTTCCTTTCTGGGTATAAACCCAGATGAAAAGTCTGTTGTTAGAAGCTCCCTTATCATTTGTCCAGGATTTCTGATGAATTTAAGTGCTTCGTTGTCTGAATTTCCTGAAGACACTGTTAGCAAAGCTCTTTCTTGAATGCTTCATTGTACAATCATTGATTCATCAGTTCGGTCACTGTTCCATCCGTGTTCTGGAGACAAGAGAGTGTCTTGCTCACAACTGATTCTTCCTTTGTAAAAACTGACACAGGAACAGAATAAGTAGACACTCATCTGAAAACGAGGAGTCAATTAATGCATAACAACTTTGTGCAAGCTTATTTAAAGTGTCCCTGTCCACATTGTCTCCAATATTTTATATTTACATCCTGATGTGCTCAATTGCTCAGTCGTGGCCAACTCTTTGCGACCCCATAGACTGTAGCCCAGCAGACTCTTCTGTCAATGGAATTTTTCAGGCACGAACACTGGAGTGGGTTGCTGTTTCCTACTCCAATTTATATCCTCAGTTTATGCTTATATTTCGAGCATGCTTTAAATTGCTATCCTGTAATTTCATTTTCATTAAAATAAACAAAACCAATCACATTTAAAATTCTTGTTTGCATTAAAAAAAAACTACCATTGTTAATGATTCTAAAACAATGTTTTTTTTTTAATTCACGATGCTCTGTGAGTTAGTCATACAAAGACTTTTGCAAGAAAAGTGGTTAAAATGGAGATGAAAGATTCCAGAATTTATACCAAATGACATGTTAGAAGATGCAGGTATGGACTAGCTCTTAAGAATAGTAGGAAAAAGCTCTTCACTTCCTGATGTTACAAAGGCTTGCCTTTGGTTTGCAAGGTCTGGAAGAACATAATCCCAGGGAGCTAAATTTCATAGAAGGGTTTTTTGTTTTTTGTTTTTTAAAATGATTGCTGAAGAACATCTTGGCCCACCTATCATTTCAGGATAACAAAAGATGCCCTATGTTCTTGGTTGCTATAAATCTTGCCCTGAACTGCCATGCTGAACTGATGATAAGATAAATGCTTTTGTGATGGGAGATGTGTTTTGAAATATCACCCCAGCTGCTGCTCCTGCATTTGTCTGTAAATGGCTTTCTCATGTCTGGTAGACCAGGACAGCCATCTGCTTGGGTGCAAGACAGAAGTGGTAACCTTGCTGAAAAAGGAGGAAGAGCAGGGAGAGGAGGGGGGAGAAGGAGGAGAAAGAAGAGGAGAAGAAGAGGAGAAAGACAACAGCGGAGAGAAGAGAAAGAGAGCTGATATTTCCTATATAGAATTTCTGTGTCTTCATCAACGTCATAGACATGAAAGCGTAATTTACCAAAAGAGAAAACTACGATCTTAATACCCTTCCTTTCTCCTTTAAGCTGACAGTATCATGGTGGTATACTGACCGCCCAGCGATGGAGGAGGAGAAGCCAGAGAAGGAATGGGGAGCCCTCACCACCTGCTTGTGGCCCAACCTCTATTCTAAGATGAATGTGGACAAGGACCCGCTACCCTCCCATGACATGATGTCAGTCACATGGTCAAAGGGGCAGCTATGTTCTATAGTTGAGGACTAGTGAGTTCTGAGTTAGCCAGTGGCGCTTCGGTTCGGCAGCCACTAACCATATGTGGCTATACGCATTTACATTTTAAATTAATTTTAAACATTCAGCTCTTCAGTCTCACTGGCCACCCATCAAGTGCTCCATGGCCACGTGTGGCCAGTGGTCACCCTATTGGACCACGTGGCTCTGGAACATTCCTACCATCATAGAAGATTCTACTGGATGGTATTGCTCTTCCCACGGGGAAGCTGGTTTCCTGAAAGAACTTCCTCCCATGGGCTGGGATAAAGTTTACCCAGTTAGATGACTTTTGATTGGGACTTTTGAGTGGAATTAAATCACCATAAAGAAAGCTGAGCACCGAAGAATCGATGCTTTCCAATTGCAGTGCTGGACAAGACTCTTAAGTGTCCCTTGGACTACAGGGAGATCAAACCCGTCAATCTTAAAGGAAATCAACACTGAATATTCATTGGAAGGACTGATGCCAAAACTGAAGCTCCAATACTTTGACCACCTCATATGAAGAGTCGACTCATGAAGAGACCCTGATGCTGGGAAAGATTGAGGGCAGGAAGAGAAGGGGGTGACAGAGGATGAGATGGTTGGATGGCATCACTGACTCAATGGACATGAGTTTGAGCAAACTCCAGGAGATAGTGAAGGACAGGGAAGTGCTGTCCTTCAGTGAAGTGAAGGACACTGGAGTGCTGCAGTCCATGCGGTCGCAAAGAGTCAGACACAGTTAAGCAACTGAACAATGAACAACAACAGATCAGTTATTTAAAGGAAACAGAAATATTATTTTCTTATTTGAGCATCTTGAGCAGCAGTGTGAACTTGCAAATTTGATCATATGACTCTAAAGAATTGAACTGTTTCTTTTCTCAGCGGTGGGCTTCTATTGTCATTTTTGCTTTCTGGGATGTCTTATGGGCTGTTGCTTAGTGAAGACTGATTGCTTTCCTTTTGTAACTTTTCATTTGGAGTTTATGATTTCTGTTGCACTTGGTACAGTTAAGAGTTAGTCTCTCAGTCATGTCTGACCCTTTGCAATCCCACAGTCTGTAGCCCGCCAGGCTCCTCTGTCCATGAGATTCTCCAGGCAAGAACACTGGAGTGGGTTGCCATTCCCTTCTCCAGGGGATCTTTCTGACTCGGATCAAACCGGGTTCTCCTACATTGCAGTTGGATCCTTTATGATCTGAGCAAAGAAACATGAAAAATTTTGATCTCATGATCTGGTCCCAGTCCTGTCCTCAGGGGCCTGCAAGAAGCTGGCTGCCAAACCAAGGACAGGTGTCTCAGGGAGGCTTGGAGGGGTGACCAGGTGTTGGGTGGGAGGGGTGAGTGGGAGGCTGGAAACAGAGTAGGAAGTGAGAGCTCTTAGACTGAGGATGTCAGGGAAATGTGGGAAGAAAAACTGAGGGCAAAACAGTTCCACTGGAGAGGGTGTGAAGGAGTCCAGCCTATGAATGGGAGCAGCCTCCCTGGCTTAAAGGCATAGACCCTTCAGTGTCATCAGGTAAAGATGATGGATAATGCACATGTAGTCTCTTCAATCGTGTCCGATCTTTGTGACCCTGTGAACTGTAGCCCTTCAGGCTCCTCTGGCCTGGGATTCTCCAGGCAAGAATACTGGAGTGGGTTGCCATTTCCTTCTCCAGAGGATCTTCCCAACCCAGGGATTGAACCCCTGTCTTTTGCGTCTCCTGCATTGGCAGGCGAGTTCTTAGCCAATAGCACCATCTATACATTTCTTACATCCTAAGATAGGATTTGGGATGAATGACCGACCAGAAGCTGCGAGTGTGGAGCTTTTCTTCCCTCTCTCTGTGTTGTTGCAGATACAGTGTTACATCTAACTGTCTTTAATGCTCCATCTGACTTTCGCAACTGTATTCTAGTATCTCCAACTCCGGAATTAGCAGCAGCTCACACTGTCACGGAGCTTCCTGGGCACAGGGTCGATCTTCAGCGTGTGTTTGTTGACAAAAAGTTCAGGAAGGGAGCAGACCTTTGTCTGGGGGCTCTTCTGTCCCTGGAATCTCCTCTGTGTCTGTCCCAAGGCTCTCTGCAGCGTGTTCACAGGGCGTCATTGGCCTCTTTGTGTAGAAGCCCGCTATGCTGGCCCAGCTGTGAAGAGCAAGGGTCTGCCTTCAGCATGTTATGTGATCTTGTTGATGCCCTCGGCCTTCATCAGAAGTCAAGAGAGGGTAAAGAGAATCACCGGCTCAAGAGAAAAGGAGCTTAAGATTTCCATCCTCTTCTCTGGGTTCTTTTATTTTAAAAATTGCTAGACTGACTCTCCCTCTGAGGAACATTGTTGTAGTCTGGGAAAAATAAACAGAGGGTGATAAGATCCTGCCTCGATCAATTTTAAGGCAGACTTTCCCAGCCATAAAATACTAATTTGTTTTTAAAGAAACGGTGCTTGTGCACCATTTATGAGGTTTATAAGGAGGTCACAATAAAAAGTCCAGCTCTAATCATGCTGTGTGCATCACATTCAAACAAGGCTTTCTCAAGGGCTTCCCAGGTGGCTCAGTGGTAAAGAATCTGCCTGCCAATGCAGGAGATGCAGGTTCGATCCCTGGGTTAGAAAGATATCCCCTGGAGAAGGAAATGGCAACCCACTCCTCCAGTATTCCTGCCTCGGAAATCCCATGGACAAAGGAGCCTGGTGGGCTATAGTCCATGTGGTCATTAGAGGGTTGACACGACTTAGCGACTAAACAAGTCTTTCTCAAAGTAGATCTCAGTTCCTATAGGCTGTTTCACCACATCAAGCAAGGGCAGCTCTAAAACTCACTATTTAACCTCCATCCCTGTCCTGATGTGGCCCCAAGAGAAGGATTCACTGCACTCATGCCATGCTTCCCCCCACACTTTGGAGGGCTTATCAAACATGTGCTCATTGCTTCTAAAAATAATAAAATGAAAGCAGCTTCTGGCTCCCTTTTACACAGTTTTCCTCCCCCACCCCCCCTTTTTGCTTTCGTTCTTTCTTTTATTTTAGCATGATAAAGAAGGCAGCTGCTTTTTTTTTTTTTTCCCATGAAAGCAAATATATCTCATGTTCCTTTTTCTCTGTCACTCATCTGGCCTATCTTAGTTCGGCAGTAGGATGATAACCGTTTATTATTCAGGCTGATTTTCAGTTACGAGCGTTTCCGCAGCCAGATGAAACAGTCAGATTCTCAGGATTTATTTGGCACAAGTTCCCCTGGGCGCAGAGTCCTTCTTAGGCAGTCGTATTCCCCTGGGATAGAGCAGCACTGACCATGGGAGTCGAAGCCTCTAATTCAACGTTTAAAGGCACGGTTTCCACAAAAGGAAAAATCGTGTGCGGTAGTGAATTGGGTCACATTAAAAAAAGGAAAGAAACCTTATCTCTGCTCACAGCATATCCAAATTGTGTCAGAATTAACAGTAATGCCAAAGGTAAGGACACTTGAATGGCAGGTTCCTGAGAACCACGAATGAGGGGGAAGACAACCAGCATAGCTGTCATTGTCACTGTGAGTGGCTGAGTTAGAGGTCAGTGTTATTTTTATCGTAAATTACCAGATCCTGTGCACTGGAAATGTGGCTTACATCATCAACATCAGACCACTCATAGAACAAGGGACGGGCAATTTTTCTTTTAAGAATGTTATAGAGAAGACCCTTGGCATCTGAGGAATTTGTGACTGCCATGCATTTTGGTCGTGACCTCCAAATTCCAGGGCTTCCCTGGTGGTTCAGACAATAAAGAATCTGCCTGCAATGCAGGAGACCCAGGTTCAATCCCTGGGTCAGGAAGATCTGGAGAAGGGAATGGCTACACACTCCAGTATTCCTGCCTGGAGAATCCCATGGACAGAGGAACCTGGCAAGCTACAGTCCATGGGGTCACAAGGAGTCAGACACGACTGAGCGACTAACACATTCAGCACTTCTCTCAGTTCCAGGATTTATGGTGACCTGGGTCCTTGTTGAGACCTAAATTTGAATCTCGAGCCTCCCCAGCCTGGCACAGAGGAATACGTCCCTTCGCTCTAAGTGATGACTGTGTATCGTCCTTTCACTTGTGCTTTACCGGTTCACTGCACTAGTTTGCCCAAGCCTCCCCAGGAATTAAGGACCGTATTTTCTTTTCAGGGAAAAAAAGCAAGGTTTAGCTAGGAAGCTTACTCTTGGGTTCCAGAGATGGAAGCCACACTCAGAAAGTCAGGGCATTTGTGATAGTGGAGGTTCTACAAAATTCCCAGGAAGCAGCTATTATATATATGAATATCTTCACACCTTCCTAAAGACCTGTGCGCACACACAAGCCCTGCTTTTAGAACTTTAAGTCTGATCATAAGAGGTGTGTACTATCTTTGTGTTCCGTTCTGTTTCTGCCTAAGAGCTTAGGTGAGAGTGGTGGACCTTCAGCCTTAAAAAAGGACAGATTCCTTGGTTCACTGACCCGTTCACTCACTCGACAAGTTTCCCTGAATGAGCACCTGCTGTATGCAGACCCTTGCTAGGCACCCAGAAGGCAGTGGTGGGCAAATAGCTCCCCGGACAGTCCACTGGGAAGAGAGTTCATAATTTAAAAGGTGTGTGACTGCAGAATTTCACAGGGATCCCTTGATCCCAGAAAGGTGATCCCAGGAAGCTATGGGTGATCCCAGGGAGCTACGGATGACATGGGAAATAGATCAGTCAACATGGTGCTGGGTTTGGACACTGATATTGAACGATGAATACAACTTGATGAGACACTGGAGGCTTGAAATCTTCGCTCCATGTCCCCGAAATGTACATGCTTTTCTTCATCCTCCAAAAATTGTTTACATTGTTGTTGCTGTTCAGTCATTAAATCTGGTCTGACTCTGTGATCCCATGAACTGCAGCACGCCAGGTTTCCCTGTCCTTCACCATCTCCCAGAGTTTGCTCAGACTCATGTCCATTGAGTTGATGATGCTGTCCAACCATTTCATCCACTGTTGCTGCCTTCTCTTCCTGCCACAATCTTTCCCAGCATCAGAGTCTTGTTTACATTGTAGGAGTGAATATTTTCTATCAATACTAGAATCAGCAACACTGTGCAAACATAATCTGTAATGTTTAATGACAAGCAGTGGGATTTTAAGGATAGACTCTTGGTGATTTGCTTCATATTTTAACCTGTGGTCTCCTTGAAACAATTAAAATTTTTGGTTCAGGGGTTTTGAAGTTGTAACTCTATTGAAAGGAATTCAGTGGCTACATGTGGAAAATGTGCTCAGTTGCTAAGTTCTGTCTGACGCTCTGCAACCCCATGGACTGTAGCCCACCAGGCTCCTTGTCCATGGGATTTCCCAGGCAAGAATACTGGAGTGGGTTGTCATTTCCTCCTCCAGGGGGTCTTCCCAACCCAAGGATCAAACCCTCACCTTCTGTGTCTCCTGCATTGGCAGGCAGTTTCTTTACCACTGAACCAGCAAGGAAGCTCATATTCACTAAAAAGCCACAACAAAAAGGCAAGATGCTTAAATAACAGATTTTGGAGGGGCACATAATAACCTGGCCCTTTTATTTTTTTAATTTTATTGATCTTTCATCTGAAGGATTACAATTCATGACCTTTTCTTCTCTTGCAAATTGATTCCTCCCCAAAATATGTTCAGCATCCTCCAAACCGTATTTTGAAAAAACAAAAACAAGAAAGATCTGGCATTTCAGTTTCTAACATTTTAATGAGGAACTCTAACAGATTTTTCAAAGTTCATGGCTTTTTCAACTAAAGTCTCACATGCACTTAGTTGTTAAATTAGTGGGCTCAATGTATCACTTATTTTTCAGACTTCCTATTAACTTATTATTCAGATTGAGAAATAGGATAGAAACTAATCCAGGCTGACTGATTCACATAGAGACATAGAAATTAAAACTCCCAGATCCAGTGTTGTTTTTTTTCTTCTTCTTCAGTTAAAATGTAAATTATGAAAGGCATTGCATGGATTTTCAATAATAGTAGATTAAAAAAAAATCTGAGTATGCATGCTAAAAAATCCATCCATCATGGATGGCTTCTTTCCAGTGATCATGGCGGTGGTGCTTTAGTAGCTAAGTCATGTCCGACTCTTTGCGACCCCATGGACTGTGGCCTGCCAGGCTCCTTTGTTCACAGGATTCTCCAGGCAAGTATACTAGAGTGGGTTGCCATTTTCTTCTCCAGGGGATCTTCCCGACCCAGGGATCGGACCTAGGTCTCCTGCATTGCAGGCAGATTCTTTACCAACTGAGCAGAGGGAAGCCCAAGCAAAGCTTATATTTTAATTAAAGGAAAATTCTGCATTGGGATGTGGTACATATTGTTTCAATAGGTACAGCCTGCAGTATCCGTTAACGGGGTCTTTGTAGGCCTCTTAGGGCCCTGCCTCTGTTGTGTCTCCTTTGCAAAGCCTCCTACAGATGCTGCAGCAATGCTCTGTCTCGTTGCTTCCAGCAGCTTTAGGGAATCTGTGACATTGTGTCTAGGATGCAGGGCTAGGTTTCTGTGAGCCTCTGCTCACACCATTTGTACCAACTGATCAATTCAGAGCCTTGTTTTCTGTGCATTTCTGATTAGAGATGCTATTTAACATGTACTCCTTACAATTGTACTCCCAGGTGGCTCAGTGCTAAAGAATAAGCCTGTTAATCCAGGAGACACACAGGTTCGATCCCTGGGTCAAGAAGACGCCCTGGAAGCGGGCATGGCCACCCACTCCAGTAGTCTTGCCTGGAAAAGTCCATGGGCGGCGGAGACTGGGGGGCTACAGTCCATAGGGTCGCAAAGAGTCAGACACGACCGAGCATGTGCCAGGCACAGTACCGCAACTCACAGCTCCCAGCACTTACCTCGTGCCTGAGCAGGGCTCATCTCCAAGGCGCTTCGCAGCGCTCTTGTGCTTAGAGAAACCAGACAGCACTTCAACTGTACATCAGGAGGCCACTTAAACAGGGAAATCACCAACAAAAGCACAAACACGTGGAAAACGTGGCACTCCGCAGACTGGGGAAAGGACCCTTACAGCATCAGCTGGAACCTCAGATGAGAGCGGGCACAGCCATCGGTGACTTAAATGCTTCTCCACTCGGCACATGTCTGTGAATGGCTGTGAAGGCACAGAAAATATTCATTTGGGGGGCTATGGATATATTTTAGTGAGGGGGTGAACTTGCAAACAGAGACTCTGCAAATGCTGAGAGTCCACTGTATTCCTATGTTCCTGTTTCTACCGTCACCATTCTGAGCTAAGTCACTGAATTCTGGGTTGCTGCAAAACCCTTCAATCTTATTTTTCTCCAAGCCTTGTCTTTTATTTATTCTTCTTTCTTGATTGATCTTTCCAATTTCTTTGTTATTGTTAACACCTTTCTCAAATTTTAAACTTCTCGAATGAAATAAAATATTGTCTGAGCATTCAAGGAATTTTTTGTTATATATACATATTTTTTTCATTTTCTATCTCACTTCTCCTAGACCAGTATTGTACAATACGATGTTCTTCAGTGATGAAAATGTTCTATCAGTTCAGTTCAGTTCAGTTCAGTCATTCAATCGTGTCCAACTCTTTGTGCCCCCATGGACTGCAGCACACCAGGCCTCCCTGTCCATCAGCAACTCTCGGACAGGTGGGTGAAAACTGGTTCACGAAAACAGAGTGTCTGTCATTCAAGCAGATGTCCAATAAATCAGCAGTGTTTGCAGCACAAGACAGTAAGAGACATAAAACGTCTACTATTAGGGGATTGTAGAAGTTAGGCTTCTACAAGGTTAGGCTTGAAACAAAAAGATGCCCAGATCTCTTTAGCCTATAGAGGCAGAGATGTGTTTCTCGCTTATATCCCATATCCCTTGTAACATGACTATGGCTCTATCCAGGGTCTCTTCTAACTGATCAGGATCTTAAAACTTCTGCTAGTTAGTAACCTGCGACATTCTATGGGCCAAAGCAAATCGCCTGGCTGCTGCTGGGGTCAATGGGAGGGCATGCATGACCCTCTAGCATGGAGGACATCAAGTCAGTTGGTGAAAAGTCATGTCATTTACATCAGGGATCACATGTCTCAGTTAGGTTTCCGCCACTTGCCCTGTGTTTTTGGAATGGCTTTACCAACCCACTTCCCTGCATTTCTCCCTGCTGCAGACGCCCCTTTAGGAGCATCCAGAATGTTGCTTCCAGGGTTGCAGATGTTATTTCATCACCCTGCCCAACAGCCTTCAAAGTCTCTTCGTTTTGTTTATGAAAGTCCCCAATTCCTACGCATGGTATGTGTGAATCTTCACAGTCTAGCCTCCTCTTGGTCACCTTCTCATTATCTACCCCATGCTGGTCTTTGTAAGCAGCCAGATCACCTACTAGAAGACGTATCCCTGGTGACCATCCTGTGGAGACCCAGACCAAAACGACTTCTGAGAATCATCACCAGCAACCCTGCTGAGAGATTCACACCCTCATTGGTGTTTCTGTGAGACACAGGACACACCTCTGGTTAGACAGCATTTCCTAGACTGAAACGTCACGGGTTTACCAGTTGTCCTCCCACTTGCACCAAAAGTCCCTTAATCATGGAGTCCTGATACTGCTTTATTCGTATGTACAAACTTGATGCCTAGTATAGTGTCTGTCACATTTATACAAGCAGGTGCTTAGTATAAATATCCTTCGTGTATGAAAAAAAAAAGTGAAAGTGTTAGCTGCTCAGTTGTGTCTGACTCTTTTAAACCCCATGGGCTGTAGCCCACCAGGCTCCTCTGTCCGTGGGATTCCCAGGCCAGAATACTGGAGTGGGTTGCCATGCCCTCCTCCAGCAAGTCTTCCCAACCCAGGGATTGAGCCCAGATCTCCTGCATTACAAGCAGATTCTTTACCATCTAAGCCAGAGACAAAGAACAAAATTCCTTATCTGGTTAAACATGGCATATGACACAAGGTTCTGTACTTGGTGCGTATATCTCCTTGTTAGAGGGTAATTTACACAATTAAAGTAGAATGAGTTTAATACTCATAAACTACCCAGAAGCTCTGACTTATCATCAAAGATAGAATTTATCTATGAGAAGTCATTTTGTGGAATTGTGCAGAGAACATTTCAAAGGATTTACATTTACTGCGAGTTGTGACTGTGTGTTTGGCACTTGATAAGCTTTTTATAAAAAGAAAAATGTTTCATATATGGGAAGAAATTTTTATGACTCCATTCATATGAAATAGGTGGATGTATGTTGACAGCACAGATATTTATTTAGAAACATTTTCAAAGTAGATATGTTCCTCGGAGAATTAGAAATAGCCTTTATTTTATCCTTGTTGCCTTTACCACTAGCTTACATCTAAATGAGAGACACTGCCGATCATTGCTAAGACCAGAGGAAAATATTTACCCAGGCTTATAACATCCTCCCAAAAAAGTACCGACTGAACATACAATAGAGAGAAGCCAGGCAGCTTCTTATGCACAAGTCTGGAGCACAAACAGAGGTCATGCAAGGGCACGCTGTTAACATGTTCTCCACCCACAAGAGAAACCTAGGAATCATAGCTATGGCTCCCCAGGTAATTTCATGTCTCTCTTAGCTCCATTTTTCAATCCAAGTTCACTCTCAGTTAACAGAGTTCCATGTTACATTGGGAGATGCTAGAAACTTTATGGATTATGTTCAAAGATCAAGTCTTCTGTCTGGGAAGGTATGCAGTGTTACTAATACCACAGACTTGATTAACTCCTCTGGTTCAAGCCTTTGTGCTGCTTTCAGTGATGCAAAGTGCTCGTTTGTAAGACAAGACATTAATCTCCATCTCTTGGCATTTGATATAAAAGAGTTGATTTTAATGTGATGTTGGTTTATAATAATTGCTTTGGAAGTTTGCTCTCTGGTTTCATAATGCCAAAGACCAGAATAGCTCAATGGCTGCTTTTGCCAAAAATCTGTTTTTCTAAAAGCTTTCTCTTCAATTGCTTTCCAGTAAATGTATTCCTGTGATCCATTCTTATAATTTATCACAATATGCCTAGAATAGCAAGCTTTGTTCAACCCCTGACCAAGAGATTCTGCGTTTGCTGAAACTTCAGTTGCCATTTAAAACAGCACTTGTTGAAAAAGCTGAAATGTGCCAGCAACTAGCTTTCACACACCTCCAGTCCAGGACACCTGCAACTGACTCTAGTTCCTTTTCTTAGTATT
The DNA here is from genome assembly GCF_963930625.1 of Muntiacus reevesi. NCBI lineage: Eukaryota > Metazoa > Chordata > Mammalia > Artiodactyla > Cervidae > Muntiacus > Muntiacus reevesi. The sequence continues at coordinate 75,193,857 of NC_089259.1, read as the reverse complement.
TCTTAAACACCAAGAGATAGGGACTTTCCTGGTGGTCTAGTGGTTAAGACTTTGCCTTCCAATGCAGGGGATGCAGCTTTGATCCTTGGTCAGAGAGCTAAGATCCCACCGTCGCATAGCCAAAAAGCCAAAACATAAAACAGAAGAAATATTGTTACAAATTTAATAAAGACTTTAAAGTTGGTCCATATATAGAAAAAAAAAATCTTAAAAAAAACCCAAACCAAGAGATAACATGTCTAAAAATACTTGAAACTAAGATGTCTTACATGGTTCAGATTTTCATTGTTTTATTAGCTTTAACATTTAGATCCCAAGTTATAGCATCATATTAACAGATCAGAAATTATTCATAGAGATTCTTGAACCACCATCCACCATATGCTACATTTAAGATAAAGGACAAAGGCAATATTATTATTTTTCTTGATAAGGAGATGAAAATTAATGTCCAGAATGAGCAATAACATTCACTCCATTCATTCATTCATTCTCAAAACATTTAAAAATTATCTTCTAAGAGCACTATGCTGGGAATACAGTGATTAATTAAAGGCCTAACAGAGCTTAGAGTCTGACTGAGGAATCCTTTCTTTTCACATTGATTGATTTCAACAAATGACTTTTTAACAGCCTCAATGAGATATAATTCACATATGATATAGTTCACTCACTTATACTATACGATTCAAAGACTTTTAGCATATTCATGCAGTTGTACATACCATTTTACCATAATCAATTTTTAGGACATTTTCGTCACCCTCAATAGAAACTGTAACCATTAGTAGTCATTCCCAATTTCCCTTCAACCTTGATTGAGGAATTCTTAAGTTTCTATTATCTATATTCTTTTTCTTGGGATAATACGAATAGTGGAAAGTTGGTGGCATTGAATATTGATATTTACAATGAAAATATTATGAACTAAAAAGAGTTCATCAGAAGCTCCCCTCAACTATTTCTCTCCATTTGTGAAAACAAGATTATATCAACTGTTTAACTGTTGTCTGTCCTGAGTAACATTTGCTCCCTGGAAGGGCATATCTGCTGCTTTCCTGTCCCTTTAGCCAAATGGACACCAAAACATAGTGGTGGTGAGAAATGCACTGCCACCTGAGTGGCAATGGAATAGCAGGCTTAATTTTCCCTCGAGAATGGTAGGAGTCCCTTGCTCAGAACAGGGAAACCACCACAAAACATAAACGTGGAGTTCTGGTTGCTGCCCTTCCTTCTCTCCTTTCTTCCCTCTTCATTTAGTTTTCTTTTACTCATTCATTCATTCCTTCAAAACATTTATTTAATGCCTAATAAGCTGTAGAAGACATTTGGACCTAGTAATCCATTTGCTTTATGAGGAAGAGCTTTTATTCCCCCTTCCTTCATCCTCTTCTTTCTCTTAGGAAATACCCTCTGATGATTTCCCTCTCTTATTTTTCTCTGTGTTGATCTTAACTATAGTATCACTTTTCATATCTTCCAAGCAGAAACACATATATGAGTTGATGTGGTTTTGAAGACTGTCCAACTGAGGCACTGATGTTTAGTTTTAAGCATCTCTGCTGAGTCGTAATTCAACGCCCTTTGGTTGGAAGAGGATCTCTACCAGTTGTTTTACCACCTTACGGCCACTTTTCCCACTCAGTGTAGATTTCACTGTAGTGTCCACACACCCCAAATCACATGCTTGCCTACCCAGTGGTGAACATTCCAGGAATCTACCCTGCCTTTCAGCACTAGGCTTCGTCCCCAAGCCATGTGTGTGTGCATGCGTGCACGCGCTCAGTAGCTCAGTGGAATCCAATGTTTTGTGACCCCATGGACCATAGCCTGCCAGGCGCCTCTGTCCATGGATTTCCATTGCAAGAATATTGGAGTGTGTTGCCTTTTCCTACTCCAAGGGATCTTCCTGACCCAGATATTCAACCCATGTCTCGTGCATTGGCAGGAGGATTCTTTACCACTGAGCCACTAGGGAAATCCTGGACTAAGTTTTAATGACCAAATATTCCACCTAGCAGGAAATGAGGATTTGAGGTAGCATATTAGTCATATTGATTAGGAAAATACAAAACTGTTTCAAGAATTTATCTCACTGATATGAGACACTTCAATAAACCAGCTTTAAGTAAATAGGTTCTAATTTTCTTAGTACCTGACAGAGAAAACTATTAGTTGCAAAATCTGAAAGGAGAAATAAAGCCTTAGTGGAAATACAGTCAATATTGACTGGATGTTGCAGCTGGTACTTAATCAAATGTGTGTTAAACTATACTGTGGTTCAGACACCAGGCAGAATGTTTGGTGTACAGAGATGAAAAGGGGAGGATCTCATAGAGCAATAAACACATAGTTCTGCTACAATTTGATGGGTTCTGTAACAGAGAAGTGAATAGTTGGCCACATCTCTGATTTCATTATTGATATGGCTTCTGAAGCTCTAAGATGTCATTGTAGGCATGTTTTTCTGAAAATCCATTTGGTTTAAAGGAGAATAAGGGAGAAGAGTTATAATTTTCTTCTGGAACTATTTAAGCTACAATTAGTGAAGAATTATACCATCCATCCCTCAATTCTTTACTCTGTAATGATGTCACATTCTTCCTGCTACCCCCCTCTTCATTTGAAGAAAGCCTACTTCTCTGAGCCCAAGCTAAAATGCAAAAATCATGAAGCCTTCCTTGATGGTGTCAGATTCAATCCCTGCCTGTGTTTTGCCTTTGCAGTATTTGTTTGCATCACTAGTTACTCCATTTGCCATAATCTATTATGGCTAGTCTTGCCTGTGTGCGTAAGAAACCATATTTGCAACTCCTTATATTTTGCTAATGGGAAACAGTACAATTTTGATTGATAGTCAGTGGTTTCCAGTAGTTTCCCCAGGCTAATGACTCTGACTCACGGTGTACAAGTTCTGAATCAATTTGGAAATCCCCAAATTCAACTGAGAATCCTGAAAGCAGAGTCAGTGTTTAATCTCAAAGATTTAGCTATGTTTACATTCTTGTTTTGTGGAAGCCATGGATCACAGGACCCAGAGCAGAGATACTGGGGTTGTACGGGTCCTGCCCTGTCTGTGACCTCTTTAGACCTTGGTCTCTTTTCCTCAGAACTAGAATAGCGAGGATAATGCCTACCTCAAAGGACTGTTGGGAGAACTGGGCAAGGCAGAGCTTATACCTTCTTAAAACAGTGCTGGGGCGTTGTAAGAGGTTATTAAGTAGGTGCTGTTTTTCAGTTGCTAAGTCATGTCTGACTCTTTGCAGCCCCATGGACTGCAGCACACCAGGCTCCTCTGTCCTCCACTATCTTCCGGAGCTCGTTCAAACTCATGTTCATTGAGTTGGTGATGCTATCTAACCATCTCCTCTGTCACCCCCTTTTCCTTTTGCCTTCCATATTTCCCAGCATCAGATAGTAGTTTTTATAATTCATTTTAATACTATGTACAATTCCTCCTCCACTGTCATCCTCTGAGATTAGAAGGATCCAACTAAAGAAAGAAGAACTAGATTCACAGGTGTGGAAACTTGTGTTCATGCCCTTCCCCCCCACATTCCCAGTGCCCTTGATGGAGAAGGAAAGTGGAAGCCACTGGGGGATTGCAAACCCTAGTCTACAGAGAGATAACTGTGTTCCTTAAAGAACACTGATCACTCCTAGCATTCTCTTCTGAAAACACGAGATTCATGCAAATTTTAGCCTCCATTGGGAGTTGGGCTAATACTTGAAATCTACCTGTATATGTTTAACACGTTAAGGCCATTTGTCTTCAAGAAAATGAGTAGAAAGCTGTAGAATATGAATTTGCCTTTTCCATAAATACATAACCAACCAAAATTCTTTTCCAAAGGGTGACAGTTTACATTACCGTGTCTCATGTTGCGCTTCATCTGACCCACAGGAAACCTGGAAAACAGGCAGGGTTGAGACTGTTAACCCCCAGTTTGTACAGGAAAAGTCAACCTTCAAAAGATGGCAATTTGCTCCAAAGCAGGCAAGAAACAAATGGAAGATCGGGGAGTATAATCCAGACTTTATAACCCCGGGATCTCCCTATGAAATTCTAGTTCTTTTTCATTCTCCACCAACAGAACAGGGCTACCCTAGACAGTTCCTTCCTCTCTGAGGCTCTTTCCCCCATTTCCAGCTTCTCTCAAAGTTCGAGAAAATGTCAGGTATGTTTGAAAAGGCTTTGTCTTATTTGAGATGATTCTAAATTCAGTTAATCACTTATTGTTTAGGAGAACCTCAGATTAATGGACCTGGAGACAAAGCCAGCAGGGACGTCTTTGCTCCTAGCAGCTCCCACTGAAGCTGTGAACCATCTGATGTTGGCAGGGACCTGGGGCCATCGCAGTGGAGGAAGGTGAATCACCTGGAAAGTCAAAAAGCGGTTTCTCCAGCAGCCCTAAACAGACCTCTTGAACAACCCCCTCACATTTTTTAAAATTAAATGTTCAGCAGAACTTGAAACATTAGTAGATTAACATGTCAATACATTTTCCACATCACTGCACAAAGCTAAGCTCTAAGAATAAAATGCACTCTTTAGGTATATTTTAACGGGTGAAAAAAATTATAGGTGAAAGCAGAACCTCATAACTCTAAAAAGATCTATTTTGGAATTGAGTTTTAGCTTTTCATGGAACTTAGATCTGCGCTCTAAAAAATTTCCTGACATCAGGGTTTTGGGCTGAGTTGTGTTGGCCCCTATTCATAGGTTGAGTTCCTAAATTCCAGTACCTTAGAATGCAATTGTATTTGTAGGAAATTTCCTTAGAAAGGAAATGAAGTTAAAATGAGGCCCCTTAGGGTGGGCCCGAATTCAGTGTAAGTGTTTTCATTATTGGCCTCACCAGATTGCATTAGGGGTAAAGAACCCGTCTGCCAGTGCAGGAGACATAAGAGACAGTGGGTTTGATCCCTGGATCAGGAAGATCCCCCAGAGGAGGGCCTGGCAACCCATTCCAGTATTCTTGCCTGGAGAACCCCATGGACAGGGGAGCCTGAGGGGCTACAGTCCATAGATAGAGTCACCAAGATTCGGCCACAACTGAAGCGACTTAGTATGCATGCATGCACGTTGTCATTATTAAGAGGAGGAGATGAAACCGACACACAGAGGCGAGAGGGCGTGAAGTCAGAGGGAGAAGGTGACCACGTACAAGCCAGGAGAGAGGCTCAGAGGAAACCGGCCCTGCTGACACCTCGATCTCGACTTCTAGCCTCTTATTGGAAGAAAGGAAACTTCGGTCTTTTAAGCCCGTGGTACTTCGTATGGCAGTCCTAGCAAACTAAGATAACTAGTGAGCAGGGCTTAGGAATTTGGCCACATCTTAAATTTTCAATGAAGCGAAATGTTATCAGCAGTAGCCCTAACCTCGTTTGGGTGACAAAAATCACCATTTTTATTTTTAGGGGTAGAAATCCAGCGTTTGTGTCTTGAAATGTGGAGTATCATAGTGCATCGCAATGTCTGCACTTTCATGCTTGGTGTCAGGCATAGGTGTGAGAAAGAAGCCACCGGGGAATCCGAATTTGCTTAAAGACCCTGTGAGCTGTGTGGGCTTGCTGGATGTTTTCTCCTTAGTAAAATGGGCTGATTAATGTGTCGTAAGATTGTTGTGAGAAATAAGTCAGCTAATGGCTGTGAAACTCTGCACCATGTAAAGGATAAGAGTTATATAAACGAAGTTGTTACATAATAACATGAGTCATTATTTCACGTGGACCCTTGAGTTGAATGAAGAAACTCAATTCCTCTTTGGCATGTGATTAAACATTAGTATGGCAGCTAAATTCCCTCATCTTTTCTTTGATTTTTTTTTTTAAAAATGAGGTTTAAGAAGATGATGGAGGGAATTCTCAGGTGGGCCAGTGGTTAAGAATCTGCCTTCCAACGCAGGAGCCCAGGTTTGATCACTGGGCAGGGGACTAAGATCCTACATGCCACAGGGCACCTAAGCCCACGTTCCACACCAACTGAGCCTGTATGCAGCACGCCAGGCTTCCCTGTCCTTGACCATCTCCCGGAGCTTGCTCAGACTCATGTCCATTGAGTTGATGGTGCGACCCAACCACCTCATCCTCTGTTGTCCCCTTCTCCTCCTGCCTTCTATCTTTCCAAGCATCAGGGTCTTTTTCTAATGAGTCAGCTCTTTGTATCAGGTGGCCAAAGTATCAGAGCTTTAGCTTCAGCATCAGTGCTTCCAGTGATTATTCAGGGTTGATTTCCATTAGGATCCACTAGTTTGATCTTCTTGCTGTCCAAGGGATTCTCAAGAGTCTTCTCCAACACCACAGTTTGAAAGCATAGACTGTTAGGACATCCTAAGACTGTAGACCATCCTGCCACTTATCTGCATTCACCAATGAGCCCTAGGAGGGTCTATGGGACTTGTTTCCAGACACCCAGATGACTGAACCAGGACCAGAACAGATCTCTCCCTTCCCTGGCCAGTGCTTTTTCCAACATCTGCTGCTGCTTAAACCGGAGCCACATTTTCCCTTCAATACAGAATATTGGGAGATACTCCAGTGCATACATCTTAATGAGGCTGGCTCTCTGTCATGTCTACATATGATGATTTTTGCATCTGATTTGGTTTTAAACTTCTGAATGAAAAGTCCTACACTTTTATCAGGACTGAGTCGAGGCTGTAGGACAGGGACCTGTGATTTTCTGTTATGCTCAGTGAAGGAAAGAAGACCAAGCCTATCAGAGTAGGGCCCCTTCGTTACCCCATTCCACGATGTGATTGACAAGGTCTTCCCAGGTCTGACCGGGTCTGCTTTTGCCATCTTGTCTCCATCTATCTCGTGCCTTTGTCCTTGTCATCCCACCCAACTCCTTACCCCCCGCCCTCCAGCAATCAAAGGAAGGTCTCCTTTAAAACACATTTCACATCGAATCTGCCCCCGGACTATATCCTGCCCGCCTGACACTGACATATTGTTGTATTTTGAGTTTCTGTATTAGCATTTCCCAAAGTGTGCTCTGCGGAACACCAGGTCAGAGAGATGGTCTCTGATGTGTGTGCATTGATGTGAGCGTGCGTGTCTGTCTGCAGTCTCGCTCTCTTGCAAAGTTTTATACGTGGTTGTGCAATAAAGGCTTTAAGGAGAGTTATGGCACAGAGATGTCTTTAACTGCTTTAGTTTATTCTCTCTTAAACTTATTTGCCATCATATTAGCCAGCATTCTCCAGAGGAACAGAATCATTAGGGCATGTATAGATGTACAAGAGGAGATATTATGGGAGCTGATTTAGGCGGATATGGAGGTTGAGAAATTCCACCATGTGTCATCTGCAAGTCAGAGAACCAGCAAGGCTGGTAGTATCACTCAACCTGAGTCTAAAGATCTGAGAACTAGGGGGGCCTGTGGTGTGGGCCAGGGAGGGTAGGTCTAAGTCCTGGAGTCTGAAGGTCTGAGAACCAAGAACTCCTGTCTAGGAGAAGAAGGATGTCCCAACTCAATAAGAGAGAGAATTTTCCCTCGCTCTACCCTTTAGTTCTCTTCAAGGCCTCCAGTGGATTGGATGATGCCCACGTTGGTCAGGAGGAAGGCAACACTTAGTTTATTCACTGAAATGCTAATCTTCTGGAAACATTCTCACACACCCACCCAGCAATAAAGGTTTGCCGGCTATCTGGGCATCTCCTAACCTAGTCCAGTTGACACATAATACTAACCAGAACAAGATTTTTTTTTTTAATGTAATACCTATTAGTAGTGAAAAAAAAACTAGTGTTTCTTAAAATCTACTATGGGAAACATCATTTTATATCAATCAGTTCAGTTCAGTCACTTGTCATGTCTGACTCTTTGTGACCCCCATGGACTGCAGCACGCCAGGCCTCCCTGTTCATCACCAACTCCTGGAGTTTACTCAAACTCATTGAGTTGGTGATGCCATCCAACTGTTTCATCCTCTGTCATCCCCTTCTCCTCCTGCCCTCAATCTTTCCCAGTATCAGGGTCTTTTCAAATGAGTCAGTTCTTTGCATCAGGTGGCCAAAATATTGGCGTTTCAGCTTCAGCATCTGTCCTTCCAATGAATATCCAGGACTGATTTCCTTTAGGATGGACTGGTTGGATCTCCTTGCAGTCCAAGGAACTCTCAAGAGTCTTCTCCAACACCACAGTTCAAAAGCACAAAGAATTTATTTTATATCAATAAGTGCTGCAAATACTTGTCTGGGAATCACTTATTTTAATTAATGACATGCTGCCTTAGGTATTTCTATTTGACAAAAATTGCATTCTTTGAAGTAGTAAGATAGTCCAAGTTGGGTACATAATAGATTCTCAATAAACATGAGCTATTATTAGTAAAAACCCACAGTTTTCTGTATCTCTATAATCCATTTTCCACATCCTAAGATACATAAAACTGCACCTGGGGAGGGGACTGCACTGCAGGACACTTGATTATGGAACTTTAGAAAGCAACTGGACAGAACAAAAATGAATATTTTACAGATAGTAAAACTTTCATTTCCCATGCAAGGACTGTTGACACATTATATATTAGAGCCTTGGAGGCACTATGCTTGGAAAACATTTTAATTCACATTTATTTAATAAAAGTTTTGCTAAAAATTACATACCTCCTAGGTATGGGAGAATTGCTGCATTTTGGGCATTTGCCAAATTTTGAAGAGCACTTATTATTTACACTGCGTGTGTGCAACAGTTCTTGAAAAACATGGCCTAGCATACAAGATGGACTGAAACGGCACACGTTTGTTCCTGAAAATTAACAAGAAAATCATTTTTGGCTGGTGAAAGCTTCTCGGTAGAGCAAACATCAGATTGGTATCAGAAATGGAAATTAAAGTCTCCTTTCAGCCTCTTCCTAACCTCTCCCCTTTCAGAGAACCAGGAAGACCAGCCACCCTGGGCCCCAAGGACTCTGGGTTTCTCTGCTGAAATATCTGCATCTTCCAAAGCTTAGATGGATAGACCAATGATTAGTATCAAAGGATGACATTTTTGATGATGATATTTTTGACATGTATAGGAGTGTGTATGTTAGTTGCTCAGTCATGTCTGACTCTTCACGACCCCATGGATTAGAGCACTCCAGGTTCCTCTGTCCCTGGAATTCTCCAGATAGGAATACTAGACTGGGTAGCCATTCCCTTCTTCAGGGGTTCTTCCTGGCCCAGGGATCAAACCCAGGTTTCCTGCATTGGCGGCAGATTCTTTACCATCTGAGCCACCAGGAGAGGTGGTATTTAAAAGATGCCCTTGTGTAAACTTGGAAAGCACTCCACTGCAGTGGTATTGACCACATATTAATGACTTGTCTGTGTACAAATGTGTCTCCCTTTGGGTCACATAAGCTCCTTGAAAGTAGGCTCTGCCTATTCATCTTGATGTCATACCTCCTTACCAGTGACTGGCACATAGAGATGCTGAATACCTGACTTGCAGGATAAACATATACACCATGTATTCATAAGGCCTGGCCCATCGTCTCAACAAAGCTGTGAATCTTAGCTGGTCAAACATAGGGCAGAAGAAAATGTGACCTAAAGTTCAGAAGAGCCAGATTTGAATCCTACCAGTTATTTCCTGGCTCATTTTGGGCCAGTTGCTTCATTTTGAATCTCATTTTTCTCACCTGGTTAATAGTGTCTTGCTTAGATATGAACAAGGTACTTTTCAATATATATGTATCTAAGTATTTTCAATAAATATTTGTCTCAGTGTGATCTAAAATAATTTAGCAAAATACTTTATAGCCACTAAATCATACCATCATTCATTCATTTTAGGGGTTTGAGGGTGGGTGCTATTTATTTTTCAACTCAGATTTGGTCAGTGCTCATTGCTAGTAACACCTTGTGTTGGAGAATATTTATTGAAACTTTTAGTTGAAATATAGTTGATTTACGATGTGTTAGTTTCTGTTGTATAGAAAAGTGATTCAGTTATACATACATATATATGTGTATATATTCCTTTAAAAATGCTTTTATTGAAGTATAGTTGATTTACAATGTGTTAATTTCTGCTATATTGCAAAGTGATTTGGTTTTATACATATATATGTGTGTGTGTGTGTGTATAGTTGTTTGTTTTATATGTAATACATGTCTGCCAGTCTTAAGCTCCTAACTTATCCCTGCCCCATGGTGTCAGAGTTTAAACCACAGCCCACTGGCAAAACTGAAGTGGAACCAAGGATTGGTCATTAAGTTCCCATTAGTTCTTTGAATTTTGTTCTTTTCTCCCTGGCTACTGTTACTTGATGTGATAGTCTCCCTTGCCTTTTAGACAACTCATTTTCATTAATATTCTTCATGAGTGAGTCAGAAAATTAAGATTGGTTTGAAAGAATATTTTATTCTTTGTATCTGAAGCTCATGTTTTTGCTTGGTGAAGTTGACTGTAGGCAGTCATTTGGAGGATTATTATTGTTGTCCAGACAGCATGCTGTGGCTGACAGAGCAGTGGCCTGGGAGGTAAGGCATTTAGAATTGAGTTCCGATGTTGTCACTAAATAGATACCCTGATGTAAATTGCATCACCGTATTGGGCCTCCATCTTCTTTTTTTTTTAGGCTTAAACAGATTATATTATTGCTTTTTTTTTTTAAATTTTATTTTATTAGTTGGAGGCCAATTACTTCACAACATTTCAGTGGGTTTTGTCATACATTGACACGAATCAGCCATAGAGTTACACATATTCCCCATCCCGATCCCCCCTCCCACCTCCCTCTCCACCCGACTCCTCTGGCTCCTCCCAGTGCACCAGGCCCGAGCACTCGTCTCATGCATCTCACCTGGGCTGGTGGTCTGTTTCACCACAGATAATATACATGCTGTTCTTTTGAAACATCCCACCCTCACCTTCTCCCACAGAGTTCAAAAGTCTGTTCTGTACTTGTGTGTCTCTTTTTCTGTTTTGCATATAGGGTTATCATTACCATCTTTCTAAATTCCATATATATGTGTTAGTATGCTGTAATGTTCTTTATCTTTCTGGCTTACTTCACTCTGTATAATGGGCTCCAGTTTCATCCATCTCATTAGAACTGATTCAAATGAATTCTTTTTAATGGCTGAGTAATATTCCATGGTGTATATGTACCACAGCTTCCTTATCCATTCATCTGCGGATGGGCATCTAGGCTGAATCAATATTGTCAAAATGGCTATTCTACCCAAAGCAATCTGTAGATTCAATGAAATCCCTATCAAGCTACCAACGGTATTTTTCACAGAACTAGAACAAATAATTTCACAATTTGTATGGAAATACAGAAAACCACGAATAGCCAAAGTAATCTTGAGAAAGAAGAGTGGAACTGGAGGAATCAACCTGCCTGATTTCAGACTCTACTACAAAGCCACAGTCATCAAGACAGTATGGTACTGGCACAAAGACAGAAATATAGATCAATGGAACAGAATAGAAAGCCCAGAGATAAATCCACGAACCTATGGACACCTTATCTTTGACAAAGGAGGCAAGGATATACAATGGAAAAAAGACAACCTCTTTAACAAGTGGTGCTGGGAAAACTGGTCAACCACTTGTAAAAGAATGAAACTAGATCACTTTCTAACACCATACACAAAAATAAACTCAAAATGGATTAAAGATCTAAATGTAAGACCAGAAACTATAAAACTCCTAGAGGAGAACATAGGCAAAACACTCTCCGACATAAATCTCAGTGGGGTCCTCTATGACCCACCTCCCAGAATACTGGAAATAAAAGCAAAACTAAACAAATGGGACCTAATGAAACTTAAAAGCTTCTGCACTACAAAGGAAACTATAAGGTGAAAAGACAGCCCTCAGATTGGGAGAAAATAATAGCAAATGAAGAAACAAAGGATTAATCTCAAAAATATACAAGCAACTCCTGAAGCTCAATTCCAGAAAAATAAATGACCCAATCAAAAAATGGGCCAAAGAACTAAACAGACATTTCGCCAAAGAAGACATACAGATGGCTAACAAACACATGAAAAGATGCTCCACATCACTCATTATTAGAGAAATGCAAATCAAAACCACAATGAGGTACCATTACACGCCAGTCAGGATGGCTGCTATCCAAAAGTCTACAAGAAATACATGCTGGAGAGGGTGTGGAGAAAAGGGAACCCTCTTACACTGTGGGTGGGAATGCAAACTAGTACAGCCACTATGGAAAACAGTGTGGAGATTTCTTAAAAAAACTGGAAATAGAACTGCCATATGACCCAGCAATCCCACTTCTGGGCATACACACCGAGGAAACCAGATCTGAAAGAGACACGTGCACCCCAATGTTCATCGCAGCACTGTTTATAGTAGCCAGGGCCTCCATCTTCTTACCTATAAAGATCTTGGAAAAGAGTGCTTTCTAGTGACAATGCTTATTCCTCAATAATCGTGTCACAGAGGCAGTGTCTGGAGCATCTGATGAATGAAATAGGGAATTAATGAAATATTGCTGATTCTAGATTCTCTAGCAGACATCAAACACAGAAAAAGGGCCATCTTTCTTAATGTGCTAATGTGAAAATACTGTTATACCATGTTTATGGTTATGTTAGAAATCATATGGCTTTGGTGTTCATCTCACAGAATGCCTTAGGAACCAGAAAAATCAACACCCACTTTCATTAGCCAGTTAATTCTTTAAGGCCCTACCCACGGCTACTAGAATCAACCTAACCTACCATGCTCTTCATGCATATACATTGTGCATATACTGTAAATGGTAAAAACACAAACAGGCCAACACCCTTTTTCCCCATTGGCACTGACAGTCAATATGAAGTCTTTGGACAAGCAACCAGGAAGAGCTTTATGACTCACAGGAACAAGACTTGCAGGAAAAAAAACAAACTTCTTGAGTCATTGAATTCAATAACGTGCTTTGCTTATCAGAGTGCTGGGTTAGACTTGCTGTTTTATGCCATACTCACCGTTTTTTCCTTTGGCGTCTAAGTAGAACATTATTGAAAAATAAATAGGAGTTATTTTGCTTGGGTGTTTTCTGGTTTGTTTCTCTCACTATGAATGGATTTCATTTCTCTTGTACTCAAATAAAATAATGTTAATATACTTCTCTAAACACTCTCCATTTTGGCTGGATTTCCTGTTCCAAAAATGCATTAGGGCAACCAAGAATTTTATTAATGCACCAATAACTCCTGGGGTGGTTTGGGGGCCCTATGTAGCTCTATGGAGAAGGGATATTACTTCAGCTGTTCAAGAGTATCGTGAACACTCAGAGACTTTGGAGCATAAAGACATTCACAGCTATAACTGATCCACTGCAGGAAATTTCGTATGTAGAAATTTGGGTCATAGGATTTAACATATTTTCAAAAGGAAACATTAGAATACCCAACTAAAATTGGCTTAGATGCAGTTAAGAGGGCTGAAAGCAGGGAAGTTCTAGAGCTGGTTAATGCAGAAGTTTAATGACATTCATTCGGGATGCAGATTTTCATCCTTTCCCCCTGCCACCATGGGTGGATTGACCTCCATCCCCATGATTGTGAGATGGGGGCAGAGATTCAGAAGGCGCCTGACAGTGTCTGAGGCAGGACTTTTCACAGAGCTCACTGGCCAGCACTGGGTCTCACGCTCTTTCCTAAATGAATCACTGACAAGGAAAAGTAATGGTCCTGATTGCCTTCACCTACTCGGTATTCATATAGTAACACTTGCGAGGGCTTCATCTCCTTCAGCAGCACGATTCATACTCCTACTCACAATACCTTGAACAAAATTGAGGTTCTTTTAAAATTGAAAGAAAAGGAGATAATGGCTGTTGGCAACAAGATCACCTGTCATGCTTGTCAAATAACCGAACGAAATCTGGGAATGTTTATTTTTTGGAATTTTTGTGTCATATATTACTGGGAAATTACTTGGTTGTCATATGTTTTCTTGACTTAGAGAGGCTCATTGTTAAAATGATTTAACTTTTCTGATTTAGATCATATTTTTAGAATTCTTTTTCCTGTTATGTTTGTGTGGTGTTTATTCAGATGAAAACCGTTTGAAGCACATGTACTTTTGATGTTGGTTACTTAAGCGTTGAGCTGCATAATATCCAGAATTGAGAACAAAATGTGCTGGGTTGAGAATTTCACTGACTTACTGATGAATGCTGAAGTTAGGAATACACGTGCCTTAGGCAGGGTGCTTAGGTGGACAGAGAATAGTGGAAACGGAAATTGTTATCATTCAATGTTGACCATCCAGTGACCATAAAAGGCAGTGTTTATAATCTCACCTAGATGTTTTCAATGTGTGCTTCACGAAATAATACAGTTCTGAGGAGAGGTTTCTGAGATTCTGCTAACACTGTTTTTGAACTTAATTTCAAAGCATATCTTTAAAATTCATTGAAAACTGTGGTAATTATCACACAAATGTGTCATATGTACAGTTTTAATATGTTGAAGACCATCAACTTGCACTGTCAGTTAAGTTATTTCAGGGGAAAAATCTTTTAATAAAAGACTTCAGGCACAACAACACATAATTGATTTTATTATAAGCTGTTATTAATGACAGAAGTTGTAACTCAACACTAGCTCATTCTTCTTAATTTAGGCTTGCACATGTTATGTGCATAAAGTGGTATAACTGCTGTTACCATCTATGTTGTTATTTTAGCCACTAAGGAGCATCTGACTCTTTTGAGACCTCATGGACATAGCCCGCCAGGCTTCCCTGTCCATGGGATTTTCCAGGCATGAATACTGGAGAGGGTTGCCATTTCCTTCTCCAGGGGAGCTTCCTGACCCAGGGATCTAACCTGCATCTCCTGCCTTGGCAGGGCGGTTCTTTACCACTGAGCCACGAGAGAAGCCCACAGTACATGGAAGTCTGGCTTAACTGAACGCCAGCAAAGGCCTAGGCAGTGTGTGACACAGCCTATGCGTGGACCATTAGATTATCATAATGTAGATGGCCATGAGCTTATTGAAGCTTTTGGGTACTTATCTTCTGGGTTTATGATGATGTATTTGCTTGCTAGGGCTTCTGTAAGAAAATAACATAGACATAACAGGGGCATGAACGGGCTTCCCTGGGGGCTCAGTGGTCAAGAACCTCCCTGTGAGGCAAGGGAAACCCAAATCTGACTCCTGGGTCAGGAAGGTCCCCTGGAGAAGGAAGCGGCGCCCACTCGAGCATTCTTGCTGGAGAATCCCATGCACAGAGGAACCTGGCGGGCTTCAGTGCGTGGGACTCTGCAAAGAGTCGAACATGACCGACCGGCTAACAGACACATGTGACACAAGGGAGGAAGGAGGAGGAGCAGAGTTCTTCTGTGGGAGGAGCTTGGCCCCCCACCACCCCCATATCTCCGAAAACCATCAGACCGAATCCCACAGGACAAAGCATCCAAAAGCCTTTGGTGGAGGAAACTATCTTAGGGCTCAGATCTGGAGGCAAGCTGTTTAAACAAACAAACAAACAAACAAAGGATACTTTCTCAGTGCTCCATGGATGCCCATCAGTGGGAGGGTAAATGGGGGTCCTGTCGTGATTGCCATTTCCTGTGGACCCGTCCAGGTTTCGGGGATGAACCAGAGCAGAATCAGGAGGAAAGTAACAAAATCTGAAGCAAGACAGAAAACAGAAATTGAATACAGGAAAACATTTTTGGAAGGTATCAGATTTGCAAAAATAGGCTTTTTTTTTCTTTTAAGAGCAGCATCAGAAACGACTGAGCCGAGTGATTCTATGAAACTCTCGCACTCCTTGTTTATAACTTTAAAAATTTGTGTTGCAAGGAAATTCCAACCAAATGAGAGCAACCTGTATTTTAATACATTCGTGATGCTGCCTGCAAAGTAGTGACTTGAAACATACGGGAGGAAAGATTAAGTTGCAAAAGGCATATCCAATTCAAGGCGGTGCTTTCACTCATCACAAATTCAAGTGAGTATGCCATCCCCCCACCACTTTCCTTTACCTTCAGAGCATAGCAGCAAATTTTGTTCTTGTTTTTATTTCTGGTAGAAGCCCTGATTCTGGAAAAGCCCTCTCCCTTATTAAAAAACAGACAAACCCGAAAACAAATCAAGGGAGACAGCACACTTTGCCTTAGTTATCGGTACTTGTCAAACATCCACAGTGACAAGATGAAGGAGTGTTTGCTTTTTCTGGAGAAGTTGGGATGTTTTTTCTCTCTTTTTTCTTTAAGAGTAAAACAGCTGTTGAAGATGGAGAGATTCTGCAGGCATGACTCAAGCACATTCTTGTGTGAAGATAGCAACCAAATCATATCCTATTTTTACCCCAGTGCCTCATTAGCTAAGAAGAGGTGCAATGTATATCCGATACTTAGAAGATTTAGGAGAGATGCAATGTATATCTGATAGTTACAAGATTTAGAGTCAGTTTAGTAAAATAAATTGTGCTTGATGATTTCAGGAGAGAATTACTTCAAACATCCTGAATGTGCCTTGAAAGTGAAAGTGAAAGTCACTCAGTCGTGTCCGACTTTTTGTGATCCCATGAACTATACAATCCATGAAATTCTCCAGGCCAGAATACTGGAGTGGGTAGCCTTTCCCTTCTCCAGAGGATCTTCCCCATCAGGGATCGAACCCAGTTTTCCCACATTGCAGGCGGATTCTTTACAGTCTGAGCCACCAAGGAAGCCCAGGCAACTATGAATAGTTTTGCCAACTTGTGACATTTTTACCACGTTGCTGTAGCAGTGTTTTTATGTTACCCTATTCTTTGATAGTACTTCAATAATTTTGCATATGTCTAAATTTTTATGAATCATTGATAGTTTGTATATTCCTCATATATGAATTCTTTTTTTTTTTTTTTTTTTGGAGAGGAAAAGATGGGGAGAAGACATAACTAAATAGTCCATGGCAAAATGTGAGTGTGTTTTGATTTGTCTTCCTAGATTTAAGGAAAACATGCAATATCTACATATCTTAATTCAGCCTGATCCCAAATGTGCTATTTTGTCATTTTCCAGACCTGCTCCCCCCTGACAGAAAGTCTTATTTGCGCCCTCTAGTGGTAGATGCACACAGTTTTTTGCAATGAGTCAGGGAAACCTGACTTACTTTTCTTTCTGTGTATAATGATTCAGCATCTGCATAGCTAAGTAATAGCGGTGATCCACACACACAGAAAAATCTCATGTGACTGAGTTTGATGTATTTTCAAAATGCATCAAAGTTATATATGGGAAAAATAAATCCACCATTTATCTAGCTAGAGAAAGTTCTTAGATCAGAAAAGTCTATTTCCTCATGATTTTTATGGTCCATTTGTTCAGCAAATGCCGTGATTCTTTGAGAAGTGAGCACATTTTCCACAAAAGCATTTTCTCTTTTTAGAACCCAGTTTACGAAAGCTCTTCTGTATTGCTGCATTAATCCATAACCTGTTTCTTCTTATTTTATTTTATTTTTTATTGATGAGTATCCTTAAAAAGCTGCACAAAAAAGGAAACTGTCTTGTTTAATGTGGCAAGAATTGACCCTGTTAGAAAATACCCACCAAGAACTAGATCCCGGCCGGATAGCTCCACTGGACTTCTACGGGAGGGATGACTAGTTCTTCTTCCTCTTCCTGAAATACCTTCCTCTTCAATACCTTCATTTGAAACATCCGTTTTCTTACATGACCAAAGGCGATTGGTCCAGGAATGGATTCTTTACGCAAACCAAGCTGACTAGAATCCTCTCCTGGGTTTTTTAGCACTAGAACTTGAGAAAAAGGCTAAGTCTGTTTCTAGTATAGGAGGCCCTACCACATAGAGAAAATGTTGGTGACCATGTTTATTGCTAGATTTCTGTCAGAGAAGATGAGTCAAAGACAGGAAAAAAAAAAAAGTCTTGCTGACATTTCTACTCCTGGTTTCTGCTTGTACTGAGAGCCAGCCATCTGCCTTCCCCATAACTCTGCATGCTGTTTTATTGTTCTCGTTTTTTTAATGTTGTTTAATCCATTCTTGGATTTTGTAATCCAATCAACTCTTAGTTTCACTTAGGTAAATCTGATTTTAAGTTTAGTTTCTATCACTTTTCACCAGAGTAATATGATAATGCTATAGGGTATACTGTCAATTTTTGTGTTCAAATTTTCTTATAACCTAGTTTATACAGGGGGCATTGAGAAGGAAATTGAGTTTCCGTGAAAGAGGTAGAAAATTGTGACCTTTTGCTTATTCACTATGGGGGTTTATCAAGTCTGGTTTCTACTCCATCACCCTTAATTCAGGCAGTCTATCTCTTTTTAAAATACATATTGTATTCCTACTTTTTCACTCTCCCTTACCAAGACTACATAATACTAAATTACAGGCAGACTGGAGTCCATTCATAGCAAAGTGTTACCTCTTCCAGGTAATTTTTCAGCCTTTTGTTTCTAAAATTCAGGAACGATAAAGTTTGTCTTCCTTTGAAGTAATTTTTGAAAACAGATTATGTAAAGTATGGAAACTTATTGGTGAGCTGAGGCTGTACTGCTTTAAGTTTGAAATGACCCAACATCCAACTTTGTGTCTAGTACAGAGAAGAACATTGATAAATTTTGGTGAAATACAGAGCAGTATTTATTGAGTATTATTTGCCAGATGCTGGGGAATCATTTTATTTGTATTAAGTTTTAATTTTTACAGTAACATTTCCAGGTCTCCATTAATACCTCCACTATAAAAGAGCAATGTTGGAGAGTTTTCCCAGCTCTGGTTCCAAATATTTCTCCCCTGTTTTCCTCCAAAGAACCAAGTGTGGCTGAGTGATCAGTTCAGACAGGTCTTGGGGAGTTTGACTTAACGCTGTCACGATAAAGTTGATGTTGCTTTAAGACATGTATATAATAAGATTTCTGTGAAAATTTCACTCCACTAAGTTATTACGAGACAGTTACAATAGAGTGAAACCATTATGTGAATTAGATTAGATACTCTTGAAAGGTAAGCCATGCTTACCAGATTTGAAGAATACTGTTGTGTGATGTGTACTATTCATTCCCCAAATCAAGACATTTTCAGAGTGAAATGAGGCTATCATTAACTATTCTATTCTAGGACAGTAAACAAAAAATGGGATGTATACAGAAGTGAAGTGAAAGTTGCTCATTCATGTCCGACTCTTTGCGACCCCATGGACTATACAGTCCATGGAATTCTCCAGGCCAGAATACTGGAGTGGGTAGCCTTTCCCTTCTCCAGGGGATCTTCCTAACCCAGGGATAGAACCCAGGTCTCCCACATTACAGGTGGATTCTTTACCAGCTGAGCCACACATCACCCTACAAATTTGGGATGTTGACAGTCCATTACAAGTGGGGTTCACCAAAGATAAGTCCATTCATCCCCCAAACTCCTCATTTACTGTTTAAAAATACTGGAGTCCAGTCTTATCCAGACACATCAAGCATATGTACATCAACTTTGGTTGCATATTATTTTTTAATGATGAAACAATCCATGATCCAGACAACTATATGGCACCTCCAGATTTTCTTGCTCAAATAATTTTTTTTGTTTATACAGAATATGTCTCTAGAGGATAAGATTGCAGAAAATTCATAAAAGCAGAAAGCACTGATTGATCATTGCGTTTGGATTTTGGGTTTCACTGGTGGCTCAGACAGTAAAGAATCTGCCTGCAATGCAGAAGACCTGAGTTTGACCCCTGGGTCAGGAAGATCCCCTGGAGAAGGAAATGGCAACCCACTCCAGTATTCTTGCCTGGAGGGTCCCATGGACAGAGGAGCCTGGCGGGCTACAGTCCATGGGGTCGCAAAGAGTTGGACACGACTGAGCGACTAATGCATTCACTTTTGGATTTTAGCCTTTGCCAATTGTCTTGATTTGGTTGACAAGAGAGGTAGATGCCCAGGAAGAAGTTGCTTCGGCATAAATATATTGTATATGCTGGAAAAATCAAGTTTGTTAAACAGCCCCAGGTAGCAGGCGTCTGAGGAATGCTTGTGTAGCTGTGTGCCTGCCCAGTGAACCAGGGACACCGTGTGACCGCCCCCAAACTTTGCAGGGTTTAGAACTGACCTCACTGACGTTTCTAAGATATAATGGGCAGAGTGGCCTAGTTTCAGATTCTTATCACTGTGGCAAACTTTGTGGCTGTTTGCCTGAGAAATCTAACATCTCACATCTCAGCTTTTATCCTCACCTCAATCAAGTCTCTAGGGCTGGTCTGTGAGCCAAGTATGGAAGGCAGGAAGGGAGTGGTTTGGAAGCATTAATTTATTTTTATACAGAATAAGCCAAATGCATATGAGTTAATTAAAATAACAACCATGGAGAAGGACATGCTACTCTTTTTTTATTTTGGCTGACAGGACAGAGTACGTTTTCTTATTAATGTCGGTCATTGTTACTTCGGATTGTTTCATGTGTTCAAGCCTGTGGACTCACTTTGTCAATCTGAGCTCTTTTTTCTCAAAATTTATTTATTTCATCTGTGGGCTGCTTTATAGCTAGGCTTGCTGCCTATGTTGATCCTAGGAAGACTAATTCTTCCAGCAGGACCATTCTGGTTGCTATAGTGCATTTTGCAATTAAAGCTTTTTGAATAAGATGACCCATTTTCAAAGCAAGGCTGTGGGTGTATTGGAGCTGATTATTTTCTACAGACTTTGTTGTTGTTAATAGGGGAGGCAGATTAGTACAACAGCCATGAGCTCAAACTCGTAATGAAACTACCTGAGTTCAGCCTTCAGCTCTCATTGTGACCTTGGACATGTTACTTGAACTTTCTGTGCCTCATTTTTTCTCATCTATAAAATAGGGATAATAATGATAATAATTGGAGTAGGAAATGGCAACCCACTCCACTATTCTTGCATGGAAAATTCCATGGAGGAGCCTGGTGGACTACAGTTCACGGAGTTGCAAAGAGCTGGACATGACTGAGCGACTGAGCACAATAATGATAATAATAGTATCTACTTCCTAGGGTTGCTGGGACAATTGAATAACCCAAAGCACATACAGTGGTTAATATAGTATTTGGAGTCTGAGAAATACCAGTTATTAGCGTTTGCATTCCAGATATGAATAATAATTTTATTAGGATGCAAAATACTATGAACTGTTTAATTTTAAAAGCTATCATTGGATAAAAAGTTCTGGGTCATACTATGATATATTTCACTTTTGAGATCTTGGTTCTTTTGGAGAACACAATTCTGCAAAGCAAATGCATTGACACATGTAAAATAAGAGAAAAGAAAATTACAGCCAAAGTCTTATTTAAAGATCCCCTGGAATTGAGGTTCGAAACCCACATGTAAGAAAGTACTATTTACAGGCAGTTTTCCAAATATCATAGACTCTGTTATAGAGCTGCCTTCCAAAGTCCTAGTATCTTATTCATTCTTAACTCCTCCATGCTACTTGTAATAAGAACAGCCAGTTAAAGGAATTCTAAAGAAAATTCAGAATATAGCTCAGAAAAAAGTTTCCATGTCATTGCTTTCTTGCAATGCAGTATTTGTCCATATCACATGTAGACCAAAATGTTGTTGAGCTTTTTCACTGTGCAAATGGACTTCATATTACAAACTAGTACAGCCACTATGGAAAACAGTGTGGAGATTTCTTAAAAAACTGGAAATAGAACTACCATATGACCCAGCAATACACTTCTGGGCATACACACTGAGGAATCCAGATCTGAAAGAGACACGTGCACCCCAATGTTCATCGCAGCACTGTTTATAATAGCCAGGACATGGAAGCAACCTAGATGCCCATCAGCAGACGAATAGATAAGGAAGCTGTGGTACATATACACCATGGAATATTACTCAGCCGTTAAAAAGAATTCATTTGCATCAGTTCTAATGAGATGGATGAAACTGGAGCCCATTATACAGAGTGAAATAAGCCAGAAAGATAAAGAACATTACAGCATACTAACACATATATATGGGATTTAGAAAGATGGTAATGATAACCCTATATGCAGGGCAGAAGAAGAGATGCAGAAGTACAGAACAGACTTTTGAACTCTGTGGGAGAAGGTGAGGGTGGGATGTTTCGAAAGAACAGCATGTATATTATCTGTGGTGAAACAGACCACCAGCCCAGGTGGGATGCAAGAGTCAAGTGCTCGGGCCTAGTGGGCTGGGAAGACCCAGAGGAATCAGGTGGAGAGGGAGGTGGGATGGGGGACCGGGAAGGGGAATACATGTAACTCTATGGCTGATTCATATCAATGTATGACAAAACCCACTGAAAAATAAAAAATAAAAAAAAAATTTAAAAAATTAAAAAAAAAGAAAATATTCAAAATAAGTGAAAAGATTAAAAAAATAATAATAAATAAAATAAAATTTTTATTTATTTTTTGGCCGCATCTTGCAGCGTGCAGGGTCTTAGTTCCCTGACCAGGGATTGAACACATGCCCCTTGCAGTGGAAGCACAGCCTTAACCCCTGGAATGCCAGGAAAGTCTCTGGACTTCCTGTTAGATATAACTTGACAACAGATCTCAGTTGGGTCAGACAAAAGCAAAGATTCTAGGAAGAGACAATTGTCACATTTTTCTAGTGTGCATAGAAACAATTTCTAGGAATTTTCTTCCGTGATTTTCTCATTCAGAGACACTTGACCTGAGGGTACACTGAAGAGATTTGAGTTGAATTTAGTATGTCCAGGAAACATTCATGCCAACAGAGATTTTTTTAAAAAATTTCATTTAATGTTAAAATTCTTAATTGAAGCAACTTTGTAAAAAGATAATACAAAGCACTAATTTTGAGTCCCTCCATTTCAGATGCCATTTCCATCATCAGTAAGGAGCTTTCATGAGTTCATGTTGCTGAGTTTCAGCATGGTGCCTCCAGCAGCCACTGTCCATTAGCCCCACTTGTCATTGGAGAGAAACCTCTTTGCCAGGTTATGCTGTGACTGGGTTCCCACAAGTGCTACACAAGTGATGAAGACTATTAACTCTGACATGTGCAAACGCATAAGTCCCAAGACAGGCTAAATAATATTTGATGCCCATGATTACTTTCATTATGGAGTTCCATGCGAGTATACTCCTGTGCCAATGCGTGTGGGCGTGGTCGCTCAGTCATGTCAGACAGTTTGTGACCCCATGGACTGTTCTCCGGCCAGGTCTTCTGTCCGTGGGACTTTCCTAGCAAGAATGTGGGAGCGGGTTGCCATTTCCTCCTCCAGAGCCTGTGCCTGTGAGAAGACGCCAATCTTAGGCACTGGTTTTCCATCCACTGGACCTGATGACAGGAGGTGGGAGACACATGCTGTGTCATCCTCTGAGCATGCTCAGGAAAAGCTCACAGCAGGACTTCTTGATAATGCAGAGCGCCTGCATTTTTTGGATGAGCTGTTTGTCTGCCTGCAGGCAGTGCTGTGTCTTCCTTGTCTGTGTTTGACACTCAAGGTCTAGCCCGGTGCCTTGTTCAGGACCTACAGACAATGCCTGTGCTTAAATGTAATAAACACCCCATCAGGACAGGAGAGATGACAACACAAACAGAATTTTTGTTCAAACCAAGATTTTTGGTTTTTGTTTTTTGACGCTTCAGACATTTGCTTACGATGTGTGTGTTTTGAAAAGAGATCAAGGAAAGCAGAGTCTATGTTTTCCCATAGAAGATAGTAAGGAAACATGTGAAAAGTCCATTCCCCTGTATGTGGGCAAGGCTGGCCTGTGCTCAGGATGTGGGTGTGAACCTCCTTCTGCTGAAGCCAGGTGTGATGCTGTGTATGACAGAAGTTAAAAACGTGCTCTAATGAGCCCAAATGAGACTGTTAACTAATTAGTCATGCTGCGTTTATGTCAATTGTCAGCTAACAATGGTGGGACTGTTTTAACTAGATTCTCAATCTAGAGAATCATGATATATAGATTAGCATGAATGTTTTTCTCTTTCTTTGGGAAATTCTATCTTCTCAATTCCTGTTTATATATAAATTTCTTAGTCTATATATTATTCTCTACTCTAATCTTTTATCATATATTCAATCTTCTAGAGTATATGTGAGTACATATGTATATTCCCATAAAATATATATTTCTATGAAACATGCACCCAAGGATACATATATACAAATATTATAGAAAATTGATTGTCATGATCTAAATTATAGTCCATTTAATAAGACTTTCATAAAAGTGATATTATTATTATTCCTTAAAGTATAAACAATAATATTTATGTACATATGCACACACATACATGTATATATTTCTATACAGATTTGTTTAATTAGGAGAAGCAATCCAAAACTAGTCATATTATTCTAAATTTTGTATAGTAGCTATGAATAAAGAACTATTTGGATTCATTTGTCAGATTAAAAGTACTACAGACATAAAAGCACAAATAAAAGTAATTATTTTAAAATCACACTTCCATTAAAATATTAGTGGGAAATTGTGGGTGAAAAATAACTGTGTCGAGGGTATAAAATAATGGTCAGTGATTCATTTCAATGTAATTGTAGGAGATGGGATAGAAAGGCCTTCTGTTTTGATGGTTTTGATAGCAGATGTTTCAGAGCTCCCTGCTGGCTGTGTTTTCAGGGATAAATGCAACTGCTCAAATGGAAATGTATTTAGGTCAACAAAACACCTGAAAGTCTTTTTAACAGTTCTCGCAAATGCTTCATTGGTCACTTTTAGATTTAAATAAAGGGTAAGTAATGTGATCTGTAGCCCAAAATAAACCCTCTTAGGAGACAGGAAACTACTTATAACTTTTAAATAATGAACTCCTAGAATCTGTGCATTGACATCTGTCTGTCTGTCATCTGCTTCTTTAATTTGGACCTCAGATTGAAATAATCATGCCTTGACTTTTACATCTGTGTGTGAAAAAACTGTCTTAGCAAAGTCCTTCATATGTCCATTTCTCTATCTATCTATCGATCTATCTAATGTATCATCATCTATCACATGTATCTATGTATCATCTATTCAATTTATCTAATCTATCTACTTACTGTTATTTTTCTCCTAGTACACACACTAAACGTCCTTAAATATGCCAGTATGTAGTGTTTTGTGTGTTTATGTTTTAAATTTATAAGACTAGTTATTTTGCTATAGATTTTTGTTTTTCCTTTTGAGTATCATGTGTTTCATGTCTTGCCATGTTGTTTCTCTCTTCTGCGTACTATTCTAAAATGCGCTTCCAGTATATTCTACTATTCAGCCCCTACTATTGTAATGATTTTGAGAATAGGACCCTGGGGTGAATTCCAACTCCCATTGTCACATAAAAGGTCAGGGAAAGCATTATCATCTGTGTCCCTGATGAGATTTTTGAGAATATCTCTGGGATATATATCCAGGAGGGAGCTTGCTGTGTCTTAAGGCAAACAAATTCTTAATTTCACAAATCCTGCCAGTCTGATTTCCTGAATGGCTACGCAGTGTTATGTCCACACATACATACGAGTTCTTGACTTCTGATAGTTCTCCTAATAGCTGATAATATCAGTGTTTCCAAATTCTACCATTTTGATGGCTAACATGTGTTGTTTCATTACTTTCCATTGTAAATTATGTTTCTGTGATTATGAGTGAGTTAGAGCATTTAGCTCTATCCTCAGTACTGGGAGAAATACAAGAGGCAGGATATAATTTAACTGAGTTTAGAACATGTTTGAAGATCAAAAACGTAATGTAAGAACCAAGTAGTGATCTACGGCCTTAAATACTATAGGACTTTGGAGAATGAGATTAATCTGTGTCGTAATGTTTGAGGCTTCTGTAGAAAGTGGGATCTAGATATGATGATGGTTTTGAGATTACAGGCCAGGTGAGTGAGGTCGAGAGGGTGAGAGTGAGTTGAGCACATGTCTGGGAAGGTGAGCGGACCAGACTGGGAACAGTGAAAATGACACATCTCTTGCATTCCACTGAAATGCCTCTTTCTGATTAACCAGGGGGTTGAGATCCTGGCTAATAATGAAAGCTGGATAGAAATGTCATAATTTTATTTATTAAACACTTTGTGGGTGAGAAGACTCAGTGGAGCAAAATCTCAGTCCGTTCTCAAGAAGCCTCAGTCTTGGGAGGAGATAGTCTGATAAACAGTAGTGGAGACAAGAGTCAGGGGGCTACAGGAGCACAGACCCGCAGGCAGGAGGGGTCAGACCAGCCTTCCCAGAGGAAGTGATGCCTAAATGCAGACCTCGAGGATGACAGAGAATTAGCAAAGCAAAGGAGGGAGTGGAGAGAGAGGATGTGAGGAAAGAAAATGCTTTGAGGCAGAAGTAACAGCAGGAGCAAGAGCCTGCGCTTCAGGGACTGACACTCGTGATGTGGCTAGAGCAGAAAGTTCAAGGTTTGTTCGTTTAGTCTAGTTGCTCGGTTATGTTCGACTCTTGCAACCCCATGGACTGTAGCCTTCCAGGCTCCTCAGTCCATGGGATTTCCAAAGCAAGAGTACTGGAGTGAGTTGCCATTTCCTTCTCCAGAGGATCTTCCAGATGCAGGGATGAAACCTCTGTCTCCTGCATTGCAGGCAGGTTCTTTAACATCTGAGCCACCTGGGAAGCCCAAAGTATGAGGTTAGGGGGTGGAAAAAGGAAAGGGGCGAAAATGCCTGGAGATCAGGCGGTAAAAGGTCTGCAATAGCTCACTAAGGCGTTTGGAATTGATCTTGAACAGAGCAATGAATGAAGAGGGAGCGTCTAGAGGTAAGCCACAGTCACGTGACAAGAGTGGGGATAGCTTGTAAAATCAGGCTCTGGATCAGTTCTGTTCAGTTCAGTCGCTCAGTCATGTCTGATTCTTTGTAACCCCATGAATTGCAGCACGCCAGGTCTCCCTGTCCATCACCAACTCCTGGAGTTTACTCAAACTCATGTCCATGGAGTCGGTGATCCCATCCAACCATCTCATCCTCTGTCATCCCCTTCTCCTCCTGCCCTCAATCTTTCCCAGCATCAGGATCTTTTCAAATGAGTCAGTTCTTCGCATCAGGTGGCCAAAGTATTGGAGTTTCAGCTTCAGCATCAGTCCTTCCAATGAACACCCAGGACTAATCTCCTTTAGGATGGACTGGTTGGATCTCCTTGCAGTCCAAGGGACTCTCAGGAGTCTTCTCCAACACCACAGTTCAAAGCATCAATTCTTCTGTGCTCAGCTTTCTTTATAGTCCAACTCTCACATCCACACATGACCACTGGGAAAGCCATAGCCTTGACTAGACAGACCTTTGTTGGCAGAGTAATGTCTCTGCTTTTTAATATGCTGTGGTTCTGGATACTTTCTTGTAAAATAAGAACGAGGCAGTCCGGTGGCAATCAGGAATCTTGCGTGAGAGACAGTCAGGGCTCCAGCTTAGAGCCCAAATAGTCCCAGAGAGACGAGTGGGTGTGATATAAAGATACGAAGTGGACACCTGAGACAGGTGTGTCGGGATAAAAGAAAGGAAAGTGCATCTATCCGGTTCCCTAAATCAGTTAACACTGTTATGACTAATGCTTTGGATTCATTGCTTCATTATTTATTGGCTTAGCGGTTTCCTCTTGCTCTTCAGCTGAGAGCAGTTCCTCTGCCATTTCATTTTGCTCAATTTTGTAAGGCAAGTGCAGAGAAAAACAGAGCGAGCCGGGCAGTCAGGCAAGAAAAGGAAATTTATTAGAGGGGAAAAGAGAGGGTGACTAGCCCTTAAGGAGAACCAGCGTTCTCTCTCTCTGATGGAGTCTTTCTTATACCCCACCAATGAAAAATTCTCTGGAGGGATGGTCACATAGCTGGAGGTCTGGAACCTGGTGGTCTTGCAGCTTTAAGATAAGCGCCAGTGAGATAACAGGATGCCATTTGGGCAATTTGGTCAGTCTCACAGATCACTGTGATTTTATTTTTCATTTGCAAGGTCGACATAGCAAGCCACCTTATCAATGAGACCCCATGTGGGCCCTATCAAACTTTATCTGCCTTCCTGAGTGTAGGGAAGATGATTCCCTATCACAATCTTTTGTGTGTCCTTATATGGGAGCATTCCTCCGCAGACTACGTGTGCCCTGTGTCTTTGCGGGAGGGCTGGATTTGATGTGGACCCCAAGCACATCTTTCCTAAAGATATGCTGGCCACGCTCATCTGGGTAGGAGGTGGGGCTACAGATGGAGGGGCTAGAACTGGAGCCAGTGTGAGGTGGGGTCTCCCCTCTGTTCAGGAGCCATCCCTGCTCTGCTGGGGCAGAGTCTGCCCCAAGTTGCTGGAGCAGAAACCCGTAGGGTCGGGACTGAGCTGACCCCATTCCCCTTAAACGCGTGCTTCCCCTGTCCCATCACTGGGATGCTCCCCCCAGGGTGGGGGCGGGGAGTGGTGATGAAGCAAGGGGGGCCTTTGCTCGAATCCGCTGCAGACAGAGGTTCGGGCTGTCTCCTCCGCACTGCCTGTCAGGTGTCAGCAATCGTGACCCTCTCTCATGGGACACAATCTCAGGTCCAAATCTCCCTTGTTCCTTTGAGCTGGTCACTGCCCCCCCTACTCCAAGCTTCTGCGTCCTCTGCCTGCTGTGGAGCAGCTGGGGCCGCGTGGACTCTTGGCATGGGTGGATGGTGTGGGCTGACTGCCGTCGGGGTCCTGGACTTCCCTGCTGTGCTCCTTGAGTAAGAGTCAGCGGTGGCCGCTTCTGCCCCACCCAGATGCCACTCCAGGTTTCCCCAGACCCCCTCGTCGTCCCAGCCACCCCCCAGCCAGCCCGGGAGACTCGTCTTCTCTGTGTAGGATCCCAGGACTGGGATATCCCATCGATGGCTGGAATTGCTCACTCCCCAGGGCAGGTCTCTGCCCAGGTGATCTACCTTTCCCTCTGATTTCCTCTCCCAGGACCATAGATCCCGACCTGGTGGGTTTTCCTCCCCTTCTCCCTGACTACTTGTGGAACTTGTTTAAAGCCTCGCATGTTCAGGAGTCTTTCTGCCAGTCTCCAGTTCCTTTTCAGTGAGAATGGCCCCACGTGCAGATGTATTTTGGATGTGCTCTCAGAGGGGAATGAATTCTGAGTTCTACCCTGCCATCTCAATCAGTTTCCTGAGGTTTTATATTAACCTGTTTCACCTTCCATGCTACGACATCAGGTTGTTGCAAAGAAAAATTAGGCTATAAATATTTGTTGAAATACTGTTACATGTATTAAACTATAGTATACTCTGCAAAATCTAGTCTACAAAGAAGCAGTTCAGATCCATTTTATAATTCTATCATAGGAAGTAAGACTAAACAAACAAATAGTTTTTTCAAATGTTTATTGACTGCACTGGGGCTTCCCAGGTGGTGCTAGTGGTAAAGAATCTGCCTGCCAATGCAGGAGACTCAAGAGACGTGGGTTCGATCCCTGGGTTGGGAAGATCCCCTGGAGGAGGGCATGGCAACCTACTCTAGCATTCTGGCCTGAAAAATCCCATGGACAGAGGAGCCTGGGGGGCTACATCCGTGGGGTCTCAAAGAGCTGGACATGACTGAGCAGACCTGCACACATTGCCTTTATTGGGTCAAAGGGCCAGCTTTCTTCTCCTGACGGCCAGCAGTCTTCTGGGGAGAAGATTCACAAAGCCAGAATGGCTAGTATCCATTGGATACACACAGGCATCAACAGTTATCATGAACCAGCATCTTCTTCCTAACTCTACTAATTAGAGGACTAGTTTTCACACATCTGTAAATAAAGCACTTTATTACTCTTTAGGATGTACTGCTATGATTATAAATATTAACGCATAGCAGAATGCTGACAATGACTGTAGGTTGAGAAATTGTGAATGATTTTCTTATAGTTCTCTGTTTTCTAACTTTTTTACTAGGAGCATAAATTATATTTGTAATTTAAATACACACATAATAAGAAAAGTCAACAAAGCTTTCCAATTAGGCAAAAAAAAAAAAAAGCCTAATTGACTAATGGAGAACTAATTTGACAACCTGAGCAAAATAAGTTGTTATTAGGAATAAAATTTCTAGGTTTCCGTTAGTAATAAAGTGAGGATAGTTTAATCAAGTTTACACATGAAACAATAATATCTGAGGGCTTAGTTTACTGAAAGAAGGAGTCAATAGTTTAATTTTTTTTAAGTGATAAAACAGTAGTACTATCTCATGGAAATACATGATTATTATATTCTATTTTGTTTTATGGGAATTTCATGTAATTTGCTGAACTTTATAAAGTTAACCTGGAGAAACTGAAACATGTTCTAAATACTGAAGTAATAAAATAGTATTTCTAAGAGCAAAGAGTAAAAGAATGATTATTTTTGAATATAAAGGAAAAAGAGGCTAAAAATGACATTGTTATTTACCACCATAAGCTTTTAAAACACTTTTAACTGGAGGATAACCGCTTTCCAATATTGTGCTAGCTTCTGCCATCCATCAACATCACCAGAGCTATACCTACGTCCCCTCCCTCTTGAACTTCCCTAGGATGCCAAAGAATTTTTGTTTTCTCTTAAAAACACAGAAAATGGAGCAAAAACAAATCGGCTCAAGAGAAAGCTAGCGATGGTAGAAAATGATAAAAGGAAAAATACTGGAAATCTCAAATTGGTAAAAACAAGATATGAGCTAGTTCTCCAGCTCATGTAAGAGAAGAGAAAAAAAAAAAATCCAGAGAATTGAACAGATGACTGCTACAAAATGTTTCTAGATCTGATTCCCTGCTGGTGTATTCTAAGCATAAGAGGAATTCGGCTTTCCCTTTTGTTTTAAATCTCTAATTTCAGAAGTGCAAAAAAAAAAAAAAAAAAGAAAGCTATTACTATAGAAAGTTGGCCTTTTCTTCTCTAATTTAATAGCTAGATGTTCCATAATCTTGCTTTTTCTGTAACACAACCCCAATATGGCAACACTCAACATTCCTCCTTTCTTGAGAGTATAATTATCTTCATTTTGGTGGTCAAAATTAATGCTCTTTTAAAAAAGCATTTTCCCTTCTATAAATTACATTTTCCTATACTATCTTTTGTCCCAGATCCACACTTCATAGTTCAGTCATTTTTCCAGGTTTCTGCTAGCAACCTAGTTAGTACTTTCAAATGGGACAGCTTTTTAATTTTTAGTGACTTGTAATTAATGTTACTTTCTATCCTTCTGTCCCTTTATAACGCGTGCCTTGTTCCCTAGAACTTAATCTGAGGCTGAATAGTTCTATTTCTTGCCTTTTTCGGGTCGCCAATCTTTCTTATTCCCGCCCCAGGGCTCGTCCTGGGTTGTGCAGAATGTGGCTGGTGGGTGTCTTGTGCTAGCCTCTCAGCTGTGTCTGAC
This sequence comes from Muntiacus reevesi, assembly GCF_963930625.1. NCBI lineage: Eukaryota > Metazoa > Chordata > Mammalia > Artiodactyla > Cervidae > Muntiacus > Muntiacus reevesi. The sequence goes on along the minus strand of NC_089259.1, from coordinate 75,162,611 downwards.
TCTGAGAGTCCATGGATCGCTAGGCTCCTCTGTCCACGGAATCCTCCAGGCACGAATATACTGGAGTGGTTAGCCATTTCCTTCTCCAGGGGATCTTTCCCACCCAGGGATCGAGCCCAGGTCTCCTGCATTGCGGGCAGATTCTTTACCATCTGACCCCCAGGGACGCCCAGAATGCCTTTTATCAACATATAAATATGCATCTTGCATTCCGGAGAAGCCTTGAATTTTTTTGTGTGGCAGTATTTTCATTAACCAAGTTCACTTGTGTATTTCTAGGTCCAAAGCACTTCCACTTTAAAATATTTAATTCACACAAATTATTTTTATTTTTGTTTCATGCTTATTACATGTATACATTTGTAGAAATTTTTGAAAAATAAACATTGCAAGCCTCACCATATGAAGAATTTAAAATATGGGCTGGTGGACTAAGACTTGGCAAAAATCCCTTAAAAACAGATGACATCAGCTACATATAATGCAAAAAAACCCTTTTAAAGATGTAGAGCAATATGAAAATAGAAAAGTAATGGGGATCATGGGTCCTATCTAAGGACTTTGGAAGCTTCATATTATTTTAATTTGGAAAATCAAGCAAAGCTTTGATCATCTGGGTATTAACAATTTTGTTTATTACCATATCTATTGTGTCCACCACTTGATGTTCTGAATGATAGCATCTCTTGAGAAAAATCAATTTTTATTTAATCTTTTCCCCTGGGCTAAGCTCCTATATAAGCAACATTATATGCATTTAAATTCATTGCGCTAATGCTTCTCCCTAATGTCTTATTCTTAAGCACAAGTTCGTTTTGTAGCTTCACTCAATTATTGATTAGCTTTATATTTTTCCTCCTACCACCATTGTCATTTTACTCAGCAAAGTGCTTAAGAAAAAAGGTAGCTTTTTCTCGATCTAGCTGCAGACATGGTTGGCTGCATATGACCTAGAAAATTCTGTTGCAGAACCTGATTTTATGACCTTCAACAAGTTCTTTAATCTTCTTCTGCATTGGTTTCAGCATTACTACTGATAAGCTACTTGAAACGGAGGTGTCATCTTAATTAGTTCGTTCTCACCAGGCTCTGTCTGTCTACAGCTATCCAGCTGTCTATCATCTGTCTATGTAGCTGTC